>NC_133134.1:21978691-23269525 GCF_048418815.1 Hemitrygon akajei | reverse complement strand
GAATGGATTTTATAGTATGTGCTGTTATCAGCCATTCAAAATACTTCATGATAATTGGTGTCAGGGTCACCAGACATTTAGTTTGTAATCTCCGGAAATTTGATTCAATTATCTGTCCATTTTGTCTTCTAGAAATTCTATTTCAGATTTCCAGCATCTGAAGTTTCTGGTGTTCAAAGCTAATTTTTACACAGCCAACATAGGTCAACAAGCAGACTTAGGATAAAACAATCTAGTTAGGATACAGTAGACATGGAAAGATCTCACAGAGTTAGCATTGTTATTGCTAGATTGAAAGATTTGGAATTTTTGCTCCAATGATCTTAATCAAAGAGTTATCAGCATCAATGATGGCAGATTTAGATATCTGAATTGCATTTCTGGGGGTCTAAGTGGAGAAATTGCAAAATGTCCATTTGAGCAAGACAACCATATTTGCATCGTAACTCAATAGTGGGATATAGCTTTTCCTAATCAATGCCCGTCCTTGAGTTAGTAGACTGGGAATCTGCAGAAGAAAAGTTCTATCAAAGTGGAGTAGTAAATCATTAGATAGTTACAAAAACAAGAGAAGGCAGAAAACTGTATGCGTCCTTTTGACTTCTTTAAGAAGTAAACTAACAGTAGTTTTTCTCACCCCTGTGTCAGATGTATTTAATCACAGTAATTTTGTTGTGGACCACGTTTGATTAAACTCTCATCTGTCAAGCCTGGGCATGTACAGTTGTCGAAAGATAATGAAAGGATACTTCAGGGTGATTACAAGTTTGTAATCTAATTGAGGGCTTTAGACAATGTTAAAAACCATTAGAGTGTAAATGAATGGTTTCAAACCATTATCCAAAAAGCAACATTAGATTACTACTTTGAAAGTAGGTATTATATTTTGATAATATATGTTGTTAATTTGTAATGTTGACAATGATTTTAGGGTATGGTCACTGACTGTCAGCACAGTATGATTTAGACTTTATTTTTGAGCGTGCGTGAGCAGCTTTGTATGTCTCACTGCACTCCAGGAACCATTTTATTGCATTTGATAGTACAAAACATCATTTTATTACTATGAAAATGCTGGTTTTATTGAATTTTTAGTGTGTTAAAATCTGAGGACTATGTAGGATTATAAACACAATCCATTCTTGGTGGTTATTTTTGTGAAGTTCATGGAGGATTTATTCAATTTTTTAACCATTAGTTGTAATTAATGTTCGAAATTAAAAGATGACTCCTTTTTGTTGATCCACATTGAATCAGAATCAGGTTTACTATCACTGGCATATGTTGTGAAATTTTTTGTTTTTCAGTAGCATTACATTGCAGTATATAATAAAAAGCACTACAAACTACAATAAGAAATATATATAGAAATTAAATTAAGTAAGTAGTGGAAAAAGAAAGCAAAATAAAAAATAAGTAATGAGGTAGGCTTTATAGGTTCACTGTCCATTCAGAAATCTGATGGTGGAGGGGAAGAAGCTGTTCCTGAAACACTGAGTATGTGTCTTCAGGGTCTTGTACCTCCTCCTGATGGCAGCAATGAGAAGAGGGCTTGGCATTGGGTGATGGAGGTCCTTAATGTAGGACGCCACCTTCTTGAGACATTGCCTTTGAAAATGTCCTCACTATTGGGGAGGCTATTGCACATAATGGAGCTGGCTGAATTTACAATTTACTGCAGCTTTTTCTGATTCTGTGCAGTAACCCCTCCATACCAGACTGTGATGCAACCAGTTAGAACATGCTTCGTGGTACATCTGTAGAAATTTATGAGAGTCTTTGGTGACGTACCAAGTCTCCTCAAACTCCTAATGAAATATAGCTACAATCATGCCTTTATTGTAATTGCATCAATATGTTGGACCCAGGATAGATCTTCAGAGATGTCGACATCCAGGAACTTGAAACTACTGATCCCTCAATGAGCACTGGTATATGTTCCCTCAACTTTCCCTTCCTGAAGTCCATAATCAACTCCTTGGTCTTACTGACATTGAGTTCAAGGTTATTGGTGAGACACTGCTCAACCAGATGATCTATCTCACTCTTGTATGCTTCCTTGTCACCATCTGAAATTCTGCCAACTGTAGTTGTGACATTGGCAAATTTATAGATGCTGTTTGAACTGTGCCTAGCCGCACAGCTGTGGATGTAGAGAGAGTAGAACAGTGGGCTAAGGACGCATCCTTGAGGTGCACCATTGTTGATTGTCAGCAAGGAGGAGATGTCTTCCAGTGAGAAAGGCAAAAATTCATTTGCAGAGGGAGGTACAGAGGCCAGGTTTTGGCGTTTGTTGGTTAGAACTGAGGGTATAATTATGTTGCATGCTGAACTGTAATCAATAGACAGCAGCCTTATGTAGGTATTGCTATCGTTCAGGTGATCCAAAGCCAAGTGAAGAGCTGGTTAGATTGCATCTACTGTAGAGCTATTGTGGTGATAAACAAATTGTTGTGGGTCCAGGTCCTTGTTTAGGCAGGAGTTGATTCTAGCTATGACCAATCCCTCAAAGCACTTCATTACTGTAGATGTGAGTGCAACTGGGTGATAGTTGTTGAGGCAGCTCACCCTGCTTTTCTTGGGCATTGGTATGATTGTTGATGTTTTGAAGCAGATAGGAACCTCCGACTTCAGCAATGAGAAATTGAAGATGTCCTTGAATACTCCCACCAGTTAGACGGCAGAGGTTTTCAGTGACGCCTAATGCCTTGCGAGGGTTCACCTTCTTGAAAAGTGTTCTTACAATGGCCTCTGATATCACAGAGTCACCAGATGCTGCAGAGATTTACAAAGGTGTAGTTTTTATCTCCATTTCAAAGTGTGCATAATAGGTGTTGAGCTCGTCTGGGAGTAAAGCATCATAGCCATTCAAGATGTTAGGTTTCATCTTGTATAAAATAATGGCCTGCAAACCCTGCCAGACCTGTGGTGCATCCGATTCCAACTCTAACTTCAATTAGAATTGTTTTCTTACTCTTAAAGCAGCCTTCCATAAGATATACTTGGACTTCTAGATTACCGGTTCTGAATGCCACAGATGTAGCCCTCAGCACACTACGAATGTCTTGGTTCATCCATGGCTTTTGGTTTCAGTACATCTGGTATGTTCTTGAAGACACACACTTATCCACATAGAACTTGATGAAATCAGTGACAACCTGCATATTCATTCAGATTCAAGGATGAGTCCCTGAATATTGTCCCCTCCTCTAATCAAAGCAGTCCTGTAAGCACTCCTCTGCCTTTTGTGACCATACCTTCTTAGTCCTCACCAGTGGTGCCGCAATCGTTAGTCTGCTTTAAGCTGGGAGAAGTACAGCCAGGTGATTTTACTTTCCAAAGTGTGGGCATGGGATGGCACAGTAAGCATTCTTGATGGTAGTATAACATTGGTCAAGTGTGTTGGCTCCCCCTGGTTCCACAGGCAATATGTTGACATTAGTCCTAAAATGTAGTAGTCCTAAACTTAAATATTTGATGATTTCCATCAGAACTGCACGCAAAGAGTCACCACTTATTAGTGTTATCTTGTCCATTCATTGTCACTGAGTTTGTTATGTCGTAATTGACAGAAGTGTTCTAGTAACAATTTAAATTTAAAGGGCTGCTGGAATAAAACAAATACACAAAATTACATAAAATATAATCAAGTTAACTCTATATTTCTAAATGTTAAAACTAAATACATATGTTATTCCATTAGATTTTACAGAAGTAGCATGAGTTGTTATTTTGTTACTTTTATCTCTTGCAAGTTATCTATAGTAGTATTTATAATAGGCTTAATAGTTATCTATTATTTCTATTAAATCATATCTTGTGGATATTTGAATACTGTTACAGTATACTGATTATATTGATTTCAGCATAATAAATTCAAGTCTTTCACGTATTGACAGTTATCCCAAAAAAATACACACCAGGTATTTTGTTGTTAATTCTGTCCACATTCTTTACATTTGAAATAAAGTAAGTACCATATTTATTGAAAGCTGTTGAACAGACCATATGTAATAACAGCAATAAATTTTGTTAGGCTGCTCAGTTGGATCCAGGTTTTCTCTGAAACCTTTTTTTTAGCTGAGTCTCAGCCCTGAAAATTAAATTTTCAGTAAAAAACAGCCATGGAGAAGGGAAAAGACCAACTGTGTTGTACAAGATCAATATTCAGGGCTGCCACCTGCATTTAAAATTGTTGCAGGAGGCTGACATTGTGTGTAATAATTAAGGCGGGTATCTTCTGACCTTATCAGCAGGGATAAATAAGCAGTAACGCACATTTGTCTGGACACATTCTAATAAGCTTGTTTCATTTATATAATGTTTTGAAGAACCCTTTATCACTGATTGTGAAGTTTTACTATTTCCTTGTATTTCCTCTGGATTGGGTGTTGTGTAATGAACCAGATGGGATTCAGAATTAAAATGTTTTCTTTTATTAGAATACTCCTCAGGATAGATTAGCAACACCTATTCCCCACTCTGGCCCCTTACCTCTCTCACCTGCCTATCACTCCTTCTTCCCTTTCTCCTCTTGTCCACCCTCCTCTCCTATCGGATTCCTTCCTGTCCAGGTACATTGACTTGGCTTCACCTATCACCTATCACCTTCTAACTATCCTCCTTCCCCTCCCCCCATCTTTTTATTCTGTCATCTTACCCCTTCATTTCCAGTCCTGAAGAAGGGTCTCAGCCAGAAACATTGAATGTTTTATCATTTCCATGGATGTTGCCTGACCTGCTGAGTTCCTCAGGCATTTTGTGTGTGTTGCAAGGGGTAGTCTATTAAAGTCTGGAGTTGGTTGATGGTGAACTTCTCTTTGAAGTGACTTCAAATAGTCTGAATGAAAGAAAGTTTGCAAGGTACATTTTACAAGGTTTGTTTGTAGCCTTCGCTGCTGGAATTATTTGGTCATTCTAATTAAGTCACCTTTCAGTGCCTTGCAGGTGTCTAAAGGCTTTTGCTTATGCTGTGAAGAGTTGATAGCAAAAAAAATTACCTTGATGTTGCCATGGACATTTTATTCATAATGACATTAAAAAGCTGGGAATCAACACTCTCCCACTCCGGTCTGTTATTGGGGGCACATAGTTTAACTGGACGGCCCATTGCCTTACTGGCTGTGATTGGTTAGCTTCCTGGTCACCGAGCAACCCAGAGGACTGCTGATTTTCTGAATAGGATTGGAAGTTAACCCTGTTTATCTACTCTCCACAGTCACCACCCCAGTGACTATACATAAGTTGACAATGAGATAAAACATTGCAATTACTATCATGCTCTAATAGTGCCAGACAGTGTAATTAATTAATGACCCTTCAACTTAACAATTAGTTTGGACGTTCTAGGTTTGGATAAAGAGGACCAACCAGATTCAATACTAAAATTGTAACCATACTGTTTTATCTATGAGACAAGGACATATCTCTTGGTACTACAGTACTCAAATCTGAGCAAATATGCCAGAAAATTTTCATGCCATCTGAGAAACAAGGTGGCCTTGGAAGCAGATGGTATGCATGCTGAAGTTCCAAAACATGGTGGAAAAGGATGTCAATCACTCATTCATAACATCATCTCCTGTGTCTGGGAAGATTCAGACATACCATGGAATTTTTGTTTACTCCAGCAGAATATAAGGATCCAAGAACATATGGATCAGTAAATTTGTGAATAACACCAAGATTGGGGGTGTAGTGGACTGAGGAAGTTCTATCATGGCTTACAGAGGGATCTGCATCAGCTGGAAAAATGTGCTGAAAAATGGCAGATGGAATTTAATGAAGACAGGTGCGAGGTTTTATGCTTCGTTAGGACCAGCCAGGGTACATCTTACACCGTGAATAGAAGGACACAGAGGAGTGTGGTAGAACAAAGGGACCTGTGAATATAGGTCCATAATTCGTTATAAGTGGTATCCCATAGCATCATAAAGAAAGCTTTTTGGCACATTGGCCTTCATAAATCAATCTATTGAGTACAGAAGATGGGATTTTATGTTGAAATTGTATAAGATGTTAGTGATGCCTAATTTGGACTAGTGTGTTCAGTTTTGGTCACCTACCTACAGGAAAGATGTAATCAAGGTTGAAACAGTACGGAGAAAATTTACAAGGATGTTGCTGGGTCTGAAGACCCTGAGTTATACGGAAAGATTGAATAGGTTAGGACTGTTAGGACTGAGGTTGGTAACCTCTTCAGTCAGTGGGTCATGATAGTGTGGAATGAGCTGCCAACACAAGTGGTGCATGTGAGCTTGATTTCAAAGTTTAAGAGAAGTTTGGACAGGTATATGGATAGCAGGGATATAGAGGGCTATGGTCCTGGTAAAGGTGGATGGGAGTAGGCAATTTAAATGGTTTTGCCATGGACTAGATGTCCCAAATGGTCTGTTTCTGAGCTGTACTCTATGATTTTATGATCAACGTGTTAGAAAATGAATACTCTAAAAAATGAGTCCTGCATTGAATCTTTTACAAAACAAAAGTTTTCTAACACCTTCCCTTCTGTATACCACTAACTCACAACAAAATAAATCCTTAATGTGATCCTGGAAAAATCCATAACTTGGAAGCTATTTCTTTACATAGGTACATGTGGAAGATGAACTTTTGCACTCCTTCAGTGGGAAAAAAAAACTGCTTGAAGATCAAAATCTCAAGCTTGTATAAAACCTGTGATCTACTTGGAAGCAGTGACTCCTATGTTCCTTTACACTTCTGACACATTTACTACTTATGCCTTGCAGTACAAAGCACTGGAGAGTTGCCACCAAATTCTCCATAAAATCCTGAGCAATGTCAGAATCCTCTCTCAGGCCAACGTTCCCAAGCATTCAGAATCAGAATCAGGTTTGAGATCACTGGCGTATGTTGAAAAATATGTTGATTTGCAGCAGCAGTACATTCCAATGCATAATTAAAAATTATAAATTACAATTACAGTAAGATATATATATATATATATATATTTATATAAATAAAAATTAATTAAGTAGTGCAAAAAAGAGGAAAAATTGTAAAGTAGTGTACATGGGTCCAATGTCCATTCAAAAGTCATATGGCATTGTGGAAAAAGATGTTTCTAGAACATTGAGTATGTGTCTTCAGGCTCCTGTACCTCCTCTTTGATGGTAGCAATGAGAAGAGGGCATGTGTTGGGTGATGGGGGCCCTTAATGATGAACACCATCTTTTTGTGGTACAGCCACAAGATGACAAGATGTCCTCGACACTGGGGAGGCTAGTGCCCATGATGGAGTTGGCTGAGTTTGCATCTTTCTGCAGCTTTTTCTGATTCTGTGCAGTGGCTCCTCCACGCCAGATCATGATACAACCAGTTATAATGCTCTCCATGGTATGTTTATAGAAATTTGTGAGAGTCTTTGGTGACATACTGCACCGTCTCCTCAAATCCGTAATGAAATAAAGCTGCTGTCATTGAGTCCTTAATTATTATCAGTCAGATTTCATATGTAGGCTATTTCAGTTATATTTCAGACTCACATGGACTTTCATAAAGTTCAGGGTCAAATACAAACCAATTTGTTCAAAGGTTCAAAGGTTCAATTATTATCAAAGCATGTTTCCATATACAACTCTGAAATCTGTCTTCTCCAGATATCCACAAAACAAAGAAAGAACATGGAAATCGTTCAGAGAGAAACATGAAAGTCACCCCCTGATACAAATAAGAATGGCATCCCAATTATTAAACCTCCAAAACACCCCTACCCCACACAAAACAAAACAGGATCATCGATCCCAAAAGGCCATGCTGTTATTACTATGTATGTGGCTTGCTCCTTGCTGAAACCCACAACTGTGCCCTGAATTCTACATATTCATTGAACATTTTCTCTGGACCCTGCTTATGTGTACAGTTAAGGATATCTAATAGTGGCATTTTAAAATACAGTATTCCTTCCAGAATTTCATTCCATCTTCGCCTGAGGTTTCATCCATACTTTGTGATGACAAAATATTTTTGACCCTACCACCAATAATATTGCTTTACTCTTCTATATGGCTGCATTTATGTTGGACTTTTGGAACATTTCTACTCATTCCATAATCAGGGATAATGGCTAACACCACATGTTTTTCTAATATATGAATCTCTTCAACTTGTCTATATATCTGTCACATCCTCTGGCATCTATCATCATTGCCCTAATGGAACATGCCAGTTTCTTTTCCAGTACTTTCCATATTGCTCCAGATTCCAGCATCAGCTTCTGTGTCTCTGGTATAGTGTGTGTGGTATTACTGTTTTGTTTTCTTTAGTGGTACAGCAGGTAGTGTTGCTGCCTTGTAACTCAATGACCTGGATTTATCCTAACCTTAGGTACTAGGTGATGTTTGCATTTTTTGCCTGAGTGGGTTTCAGAATCAGAATCAGAATCAGGTTTATTATCACTGACATGTGTTGCAAATTTGTTAACTTAGCAGCAGCAGTTCAATGCAATACATAATCTAGAAGACATAAAATAAGTACAGAACTTTTGTTACTTAGGAAGCTGGGTGACATCAGATGGCAGGTGCGACATAGACATCAAAAGAAGAATAGGGATGGCAAAAGACACCTTTACGATAATGAAGAGTACATTGACCAACACTAAACTAGGCATGACAACCCGCCTTAGAGTAGTGAAATGTTACGTTTATCCAGTTATGTTATATGGCTCAGAATGTTGGACAATATCTAGTAACATGAGGAAATGAATTGAAGCAACAGAGATGTGGTTTTTGAGGAGGATGCAAAGAATATCATGGACGAAACAAATATCTAATGAGGATGTCATGAACAGAGCAAGCACAAAAAGAGAAATAATGTATGAGATCATGAAAAGGCAACGTAACTTCATTGCACATGTGATTAGGAAAGAGGAGTTAGAATGCATGGTAATTATGGGAAAGATTGAAGGGAAGAAAGGAAGAGGAAGGCAAAGACAAATGATGATGGAGACTGTAGCCAGAGAACTGGAAATGAAAATGAATTGATCCATTTGACCCGAAACAGGAGTGCGTGGGCCATGGCAGTCAAAGCTCAAACTGGGCATGGCACCTGATGATGATGATGATGATGGTGAATCTAGAAGAAATATAATAATAATAATAATAAATCAATCAATCAATTACAGTATATGTAAATTGAATAGATTAAAAAATTGTGCAAAAACAGAAATAATATATATTTAACAAGTGAGGTAGTGTTCATTGGTTTAATGTCCATTTAGGAATCGGATGGCAGAGGGGAAGAAGCTGTTCCTGAATCACTGAGTGTGTGCCTTCAGGCTTCTGTAACTTCTACCTGATGGTAACAATGAGAAAAGGGCATGCCCTGGGTGCTGGAGGTCCTTAATAATAGACACTGCCTTTCTGAAACGCCGCTTCTTGCAGGTGTCCTGGATACTCTGTAGGCTAGTACCCAAGATAGAGCTGACTAAATTTACGACCCTCTACAGCTTCTTTCGATCCTGTGCAGTAGCCCACCCCCCCGCCCCCAATATCAGACAGTGATGCAGCCTGTCAGAATGCTCTCCGCAGCACATCCCGTGGATTCTCCAGTTTTCTGCCACTTCCTAGGAATGTGCTAGGTTATTTAACGCTTGTGTAGGCAGGTTGGTGGAAAATTGAGGGCAGTTGATGGACATGTGAGAGGGAACAAATTCCAGGGATATAAGTGAGGAAATGGGACAGATGAAAATGTTCTGAGACATGCCGTAGACTCAATGGACTGAATAGCCTTGTATTTCATATATGAACAAGGTTGTGGGCATGCTATGTTGGCACCAGGAGCATGGTGACACTTGCAGGCTGCCCGTCAAAATCCCCATTGATTTCATTTGACACAAACAACACATTTCACAGTATGTTTCGATATACATGTGACAAATAAAGCTAATCTCTAATCTTTCTCTAAGAAGTTAAATACAAGTGGTGATTGATAAGTTCAAGGCCTAAGGTAGAAGGAGTCAATTTTAGAAAATCTAGCACATTTATTTTTCAACATAGTCCCCTCCTACATTTACACACTTAGTCCAGCAGTCGTGGAGCATACGGATCTTGGACCTCCAGAAAGGTCCACAGATGGGTGATTGATAAGTTCGTGTTCTAAGGTAGAAGGAGATGAGTTATACAGCTCTCATTACATGCACATGCAGGTCAACTCTTTAAGTGATTATGCAGAAAGTTTGAAGTTACTAACTCATCAGTTAATAACTCATCAGGGATGATTGATAAGTTAGTAGCCTAAGGTAGAAGGAGATGAGTTATTAACTTCAAACTTCCTGTAAATGTAGGAGGGGACTATGTTAAAAATAAATGTGCTAGGTTTTCTAAGATTGACTCCTTCTACCTTAGGCCACGAACTTATCAATCACCCCTCGTGAGTGAGAGAGAGAGAGCCTCAGCAGAACATTCTTGAAGGCAGTGCCCTCTCACTAACAGCAATGCCCACATTGTAGAGCATGAAACCTTCAGTCCTTAATGCTACAGTTCAACTTAACTTTAGAACATCTAGACAGCACGTATGTAGAGTAGGACAGAAGCCTAAATTCAAATTGTTGCACAAAGGTGAATGATTACTGCACATTTTGAAGGATTCCATAATTTTCAAAATACTTTTTTCATGTTTATAAAATTAATGTTGAAGGGGAGAAATTGGTAAGCAAGAAAATAAGTGAAATGCAGAGGTACCAAACAGTCTTTAGGACAAACTGTGTAGCACTGAACATCCACATTGACTGGTGAAGTGGAACTGTAAGAAGTGAGACTGGTGTGGTTAGGGGCAGGCATGATCTTGATCAAATGAGTTCTCTATTTAATATTTTAGGATATCATTGCCAGAGTACAATAATGAAAACAGTGCCTTCTGCACCTGGAAACAGAAATAGGAATGATGATTTAGTAAAATTGCTTTAATGAACTAGTTCGAAGGTAATCAAATATGAGGTCAGGGCTCACTATGATCCTGGAAGCAATCTTCTACCTTCTGTAATGAAGTATGCTAATATATAATTCTGTCTAACAAATTTTGATCTAAATTGAACTTGGAACTCTGTTGTTGGGACCTGCATTCCTATGTGTGAAGCAGAATAAGTATTCATCACATATGCGTGAGTCAATTTCACAGGAGTAACCTCAGCTGAACCTTGAATAGTATTGAAGTCACTCATGCAAACTCTGCCGGCTTCAAATGTGGTACCATTACATTGCACAGAAATGCTTAAATTAAGATTTTATTTTGTAAGATAGATGCTATTATTTATCATCCACACTTTTCTCAAATAGCATGGAGCAATGTAATTGAAGTTTCAAGCTTGCATTTTAAAAATTTTCCAGTTCTGCAAAGTTATTGACATAAAAATATCACCTCTCTTTCTCTCTGTTGAAATAGCTTGATCTGTTAGGTATTTCTACCATTTTGTGTTTTCAATACAGTTCTGTACTCTTGGAGTACAAAGATTTCCATTTTTGCTCTTTCCAGTGAACACTTGCATAATCTTGCAGCCTTTAATGCATCTTGTACATTTTCAATGTTTAAGTTTACATTTCATTATCGTTCTGTGGTATCAGTCTTCAAGTAGATTACCTTTGCCATTTTGCTTATATTCCTTTGATATTTGAACGATTCATGACTATTTTCTTTCAGTCCTCATCTGAGAAATGTCATGTGCCATTTGAAAGGGTTTGCTCAAAGATCAGTTTAATTTTGCCCTGCAACTTCCTTCCTTGCTTTCACACTTCCATGCACTCAATCCTATTATGGCCAATGACTTTGCTGCAGGTTGGCTGCATATAATCCTGCAGACAGAAGATAATAACTTAATGTTCTTTTTGCTGAGTCATAGCTGTTGAATTCACACGTTTCAGGATTTTTCAGGTTAATAAGTGTTAAGCAGTGAAGGTGTTTTCATTTTGTCGCACTGTTAAAATAAGCAGATAAGTTAGATATTTAACTTTTGGAAAACCTTCACTGAGAGGAATCAGATAGCTTGAAACAATGCCAACATCATACCATAATATGGGAAACCATAAGTTAACTTAAATTGTAATTTATGCTTTAGGATCTATTATAATTTTCTTTCAATTTATCTGGATATACAGTAGGTACAGTTTCTAGTTTCCAATAATCAGCTCTTTTCAATTATAGCTGAGCCTTGAAATATTACTGGTTTAGGCTTCTATCCGGCCTAATTTTCACCTTTACATCTTTTTCCTTTCTTGTGTTTATTTCTAACTAAATTTTATGTTTTTACTAGATTAGGAATGTAATAATTTATGGAATTTTAATAACAATAAAGCAACATTGTGTGCTATTGTAATGCTGTTTCAAATGTCTCATAAACGTAGCAAACTTGAATTTGAGAGGTTTGCAAAAGAATATTGTTAGACTTCCCTGAGTAATTTCATGCTGTTGGTTCCAAAGTTGTAAAATCTGATTTGCATTTTTAAAAAATTTACAATAGTTCATAGTTCAAGATTCATTGTCATTCAAACATACATGAATACCCATGAATACAGCCAAAGGAAACAGTGTTACTCTGGGACCAAAGTGCAAAACACAGTACCAACAGTCATACACAGTACAAGGTGCATATAGCACATATAAGGTAGTCAGTAAACATATAAGATAGTAAACACATATAAAATATTAGTAAAATACAGTTATGCAAAAAATATAGTTGAAGACCCTAAGTCCATGAATGTTGCAGTGGTCTGCTGTCAAACACAATACAGCTTGTCTTCTGCTGACTAAACATGAGGGGGTGGCAGCACTGACTCCAGCTTGGATGCCAGGCAACACTGCCCCTGGCACTCCAGGTGGAGCGACTGACTCCAACGCCTCTCTCCTGGGCTGCTGTAGACAAGCAATACCTCATAGTGAGGACTACACCTCACTATAACGGAGGCCATACAGCTTCCCCACTGACCAGCCCTGCCACCCACCAATAATTCAGTGAATCGGACTTGCAGAATTCCACATGAACAATGTTCAACAGGGATCACAAGAAAAATGACTAAGATGATCCCTTGCTGTTAGACTACACACCTACCCTGCAACGCCTCAGACATCTCTGACACAGGCAGCAGCACGATCTGCACCAAGTCCAGCTCCTTCAGTTTCTCCACCAACAAGCAACTCCCTGATGGGGGTAGACCTGCAGTTCTCAATATCCAGCAGGGTCATAACTATTGCAAGATCGTACAGCTATTGCCAGTTAGCCTTGTTGCTGTAGTCTTGGAAACCAGTGCTTTGGTGGGGGGCATATTCTCTACACTATATAAGTTGGGACATTTTAAACAAGGAGAATGATGATGCTTAAAGAATGGGTGCCACAATATTGGAGGATTTGGGCAAGTGGGAGAAATTTCCAGAGTGGCCTTGATGGACCTGAACAGACATTTCTCTTTCAGACTAGAAAGTCTGATTATTTGCTTTTGAAGAATTCATTGTTGGGTCCCATGGATTGTAATATACTTAAATGGAAGGTGAAATGCTGTTTCTTGGAACAGGTTGAGAGGCTAAAAGTAGAAAAGTCACAATGAAAGTGAGATGGAAAATTAATGTGATATGGAAATGGAAGCCTGGAGTCAATTTTTTGGGGGCTGAACAGAGATGCTCTATAAGTTTGTTTTCTCCATTGCAGAAGAATCCACATGTTGTGCTTTGAATGCAGTACAGTATACTAAATTGAAAGAAATTCAAGTGAACTGTTGCTTCACCTAGAAAATTTCTCTGGGTCCCTGAATAGTTGGAAGTAAAAGGGTGAATGTTGTATCCTCTGTGTTTATGTGGGAAGGTGCCATGAGAGGTGTATTGATGTAGATGAAAGAGTGAACTAGGGAATTGTAGGGAAAATGCTTCCTTTAAAATACTAAAAGGGAAAAAAAGGATAATGAGTGAAGTGGTGTGTCACATTGAAGTTGGCAAAAATGATGGTGATGATTTAAATTGTTGGCTGGTGGGGTTGGGTGGTGAAACAAGGAGGATGCTACCCTCGTGTTGGGCTGAAGGAAAGGGTATGAGAGCAAAAGTGTGTGAAATAATACAGATGTGTTTCAAAAACCTGCTAACTATTAGCAGGAAGTAAAGAATAATTAAGAAAATTTCTTGACCATATAACCGTATAACAATTACAGCACGGGAACAGGCCATCTTGGCCCTTCTAGTCCGTGCCGAACACTTACTCTCACCTAGTCCCGCCAACCTGTACTCAGCCCATAACCCTCCATTCCTTTCCTGTCCATATACCTATCCAATTTTTTTTTAAATGACAAAAATCAAACCCACCTCTATCATTTCTACTGGAAGCTCGTTCCACACAGTTACCTCTCTGAGTAAAGAAGTTCCCCCTTGTGTAACCCCTAAACTTTTGTCCCTTAACTCTCAACTCATGTCCTCTTGTTTGAATCACCCCTACTCTCAATGGAAAAAGCCTATCCACGTCAACTCTATCTATCCCCCTCATAATTTTAAATACCTCTATCAAGTCCCCCCTCAACCTTCTACGCTCCAAAGAATAAAGAGCTAACTCGTTCAACCTTTCTCTGTAACTTAGGTGCTGAAACCCAGGTAACATTCTAGTAAATCTCTTCTGTACTCTCTCTATTTTGTTGACATCTTTCCTATAATTCGGTGACCAGAACTGTACACAATACTCCAAATCTGGCCTTGTACAATTTTAACATTACATCCCAATTCCTATACTCAATGCTCTGATTTATAAAGGCCAGCATACCACAAGCTTTCTTCATCACCCTATCCACATGAGATTCCATAAGGCTTTCTTCACCATCCTATCCACATGAGATGCTTAGTCTTCTTGGAAGAGATTTTGGAAGCTAGTGTGAAAAGAGCCATGAGCACAGATAAAATGGGGCTGGAAAATCTGTGAAAATGGAAAGAAGTTGGGACATGGTGTTGTTAAAATAATCATGTTAGTCTGTTGGCTTGTAATGACATTTTGGTCCCTAGCCTATTTCCTTTGATGGATGTAGAGAAGTCAAGAAAGGAAAGCAAAGAGGTAGAAATGCTGCAGGAGAAAATTAAAGCAGGGCATTTGTAATATATTAGCTGGCTGGTGGTGTAGTGGCATTAGCAAATAGTCCTGGGTTCGAATCCGGCCGACTCCTTGCACGCTTTCCATCTGTGCTAGGTTGAGTGTCCAGCTAGCAACTTGGCCTTGTAAAAAAACAGACAAGTGCTAAGAAAACGGCAAAAAAATGCTGCCTGACGTGCCACAGGCACAGAAAGAAAAAGGAATTTGTAGTAAATGTGATGAACCTTTTGAATTTGGGGAATGGTAGACAACAGATTTGAAATGGATCCACAAAGGAAAGGCATAGTTTGTACCCTCAGGTTTCCCTAACAATGGTGAGCTACTAGTTAGACATAAGTTCATGGAAGGGACAAAAGCTCCTCATGCTGTCATGGGGTGGGTTGGAGAGATAGAGGCATAAGATATTTGCCGTTAGCGACCAACAGTCAGGGACCTGTCAGAATGAAAGAGAGTGTCAGAGGTGTTCTGGATACAACCATAAAACATAGGAGCATAATTAGGTTATTTGGCCCATCAAGTCTGCCATGCCATTCCATCATGGCTGATCTATTATCCCTCTCAATCCCAGTTTCCTGCCTTCTCCCCATAACCTTAAATGTACCCACTGACTTGGCCTGCATGGCTATCTATGGCAATAAATTCCCCAGATTCACCACTCTCTGGCTAAAGAAATTTTTCCTCATCATTGTTCTAAATGATTGTCCCCTATTCTGAGGCTGTGCCCTCTGGTCCTAGACTCCCCCATTACAGGAAACATCCTTCCTCCATCCACTTTATCTAGGCCTTTCAATATTCAATATATGTTCAATGATAGAACATGGATATTCAATTCCTCAAGTTGTTTGTTAGGAAGAAGTGAATTTGATCAACCCTTTTTGTAAATGAGAATGGAAATGGAAACTATTGAGTGTGAACCAGATATATAATAAGTGAGCTTTATAGTGTACTGTAGGTTATGAAGAAGACAGTAAAAGAGGTGGTGGGAATGCAGGGTTGAAGTTATATAAAGTAAGTTGACTGTACACCACCATCAAATACAGAGGGAGAGATGCCTACTTGTGCTCCTAATTTTTATGAACATCTGTAAGATGATAGATGATACCAGCAATCCTATTTATATAGGTGTTTATACCTAAGAAAGTAACATCATAATTAAGGAGATTTTAATCTAAAGATTTTATGATTAAATAAATAATTTTATAAATGAAGAAATATGGTGACTCTCTGGGGAAGAGCCACAGTTTAGGACATTCCTTTTATTAGATAAAATTTATAGATGAAAAATTCCTGATCTATTTTAAGTTTGTAAGTTATGATAACTGATGAACTACTGATGTTACATCATGGAATAACATTACTTGTTATGAAAATGTTGACTTGAATGTTCTGTATTAATATATTTAGATTCTTATTTTGGATAAAGTATATATTTAAATAAAGTGAAAAAGCCAGATGTGGTAGAGGACCAAAGGGCAGGAGTTACAACAGAATTATTTTGATTTATTTTGGTATTGAGCACACATCCCATAAGCAGGCATTACATTGGAAGAGTGGACAGGTAGAAAATTGACAAAAAAGTATTAACAAAATTGAAGATGACCACCTGAGGGTGCTCCTGTATAATGCAAGTAGTGTCACATGGTACAATTATAATTTTTGTGATTTAACAGTTGGATTAGTTGCTTTGCCTCTTGAATATAGTGGATTTCTATTTGATTGAAGAAAACTTGCAGCAACTAAAGGGAATTAATAGTCTTTTACTCATACTTCCATGTCTGTATCTGGTTTTAATTCACCAACACTTTCTCTTTCAGCCATAAGGGTCGTGCAATTTGAACTGCAGATGTGTCTAAATTGCTATCAATTCTATTACTTTAGAGCACTTGATTGTGTAAGTCATCACCTGGTATACCATAATCATTTTCCTCTACCTTTTTAACCACACTCTTCTGTTTTTCTTTTTTCCACTCCTTCCCCATCCCTCATTTCTCTTGGACTGATAAACTCTGATATTCTATCAAGAAATTAGGAAAAAAAATCCATAGAACTTAATTCTATTACGATTCAAGAATTGCTATTTGATGTGGGAGTTGTCTAACTACAGCTCTTTCAGGCTTTTTAAGGACAAATAGTCTACAATAACTAGGTCATTTCTTTTCAAACCCTTGTATCCTAGTGTGGATGTTTCTAGGTTACAATAACACGATTGAATATTTCAAGGTTCCTCCTCTGCTAGGGATTTATTTCATTTCTTACAACTTCCTTTACCTTTCAGGCCACAGGAGCACCTTTCTGAAGCAACACTATCCCAGCCTGGTCATATGGATACAAATGATTTCTATCCTGCCATGCACGTGAATGTCTACCTCATTTACTTAAATAATTCTCTCTCTCAAGTACGTGAGGTGGGATTATTGGAGTAGCAGACCAATGCTCCTGATTCTGCTCCCAATTCTCCAATATTTCTAGTTTGAGTTTAATTGTCATTCAACCAAATGTGAATACCCATGAATACAGCTAAATGAAACAGCATTACTCTGGGGCCAAGGTGCAAAATGCAGTCACACACAACCGACTGACCTTGTCATCCACCAATAAATCAGTGAGTTGGACTGAAGCATTCCATATTAACAATATCCAACAGGGTGTTGCGATCATAAGAGAAGTGACTAAGACATTCACTCGCTGTCAGACTGCACAACTCTGCGCATTGACACCTCTCTGACACAGGCACCAACACAATCTGTACCAAGTCCAGCTCCTTCAGTTCCTCTGCCAACGGGCAACTTACTGATGGGGTAGACCTGCAGTATTTTAAGTTCTTAATGTCCAGCTGGGTTTTGACTCAGTAGAAGCCACTGCAATCAAACATGCTGCCATCTTACAGGAAGCAATTTTACACAGTGATTTCACACATGAATCCTGGGTTTCTGAAACAATTCTTTTACTTCTTTCCCACATCCTGCAAGTACTTCATAGTTTTTTTTTCTGATTTTTGCCACACTTTCATAATATGTTTCTATATATCTCATCTTGTCAATATGATTTTTTTCCTTTTTTACAATGCCAGGATTCATGACATGATGTTTGTGCAAACAATTCTCTAATCTAAATATATATCAAGGTGGTTTATTCTTGCTGGGAAGTTGAGATAATTGAAGTTTATTTGTGTTCTAGTTCATCAACTGCCATTCCTGTTTATAATGGTATATCATTACCAGAGCTAAAGGCTAATGTACTAAAGAAAAGGTTTCTGAGACTGTCTTTATATGTAAGGCAGGTCAACCAGTTCATGCTGTCTTTATTAAGTATTCCTAAAACACTGAAATATTGAAAGAATATTGATCTTTTACACAACTATTGGTCATAACAAAGTGCAGACACTTTAATAGAAATGGAAAATGGTTACAGAAAGTGAGATTTAAGCTTTAGTTTTGACTAATTATTGCTACCAAAGAGGGTTAGAAAATCCATTCCAGTCTGCGGTCAATAAAACTATCTTGCAAGGCCCCTAATCCATTAGCTGACAATATCCCTTTAAATCAACATATTCATATACTTTACCCTCCAGCAATCCTAACGTATATGCAGCACTACCATTGGAAAGATTAATCCCACTACATCAGAAATTCAATCAGCATTACACAATTATGAATAAAAACTCTCACAAATGACATGAAAAAAAAAGAAAATTTTAATTTCTAAGCAGGAGACTAAGGAGAGGAAAAGAAAAATAACCTCATCACTTTTAACCACAACTAAATGTCAAAAAACTACAGGCTTGCACAGCCATTGACAAAAGGTGAGGGGCATTTTAACTACTGGCCTTGCTTTATCAGATTATCTAATCCCAGCCTAAAATTGACATTAATTCTATAATGCAAGCATAATTAAGTGAGTGTTTCAGGTACTAACCAAATAACAAATCTATTGATGTGACAGATGTTGATTATCAACCATATATATACGAGAGAATATTGGGAAATGGAAGGCTCTAAATCTCCCAGAAGGCCACTCCTGCTTTTCCTGAGCCTTAAAGAAACATTTATAAAAGCCTACCCATTATTTTATTAGTTGCTCTGTAGTGTCTATAGTCACCACAAGATTAACAATAGACAATTAATATGTTAACACAAAAGTCTTATGATCTTAATTTTGCTATTGCACAAGAAATAAATATCGCTGTGGGTGTGATTGGGATTCTCGTATTCTCAGCAAAATCCAGATTTGAGAATGAGTGTGGCATCAATTTTGAGGCTGTTTTAATATCCGCTCAGGTATCTAAATCTTGGTGATGCTGGCAAATAAAATTTCTTCCTTATCATTCAACCTTTCTTTGAAAGACCTGTTCAAGCCTAATAATCTTTGCCTCCTCCCCTAAAAATAAACCAAAATGATTGACTGCTTCCTAACTAGGATACTTTGCTGAGTGAACTCTCCTAATTGGCCATTGACAAACATGAAAAATATCAATGTAATTAATTAGAAGGAAATAAATTGTATTTTCAATGATTTTCTTTGCATTTTTCTTATTTGATTGTAATAGAATAGAGTGTAGGTTACAAGACTGAAGCTCATCAAACACAGCTGTTTTCCACTGCCAAAGCCTATGGGAGCTTCATCTCTCAGAGCTGGTATGTTTATCAGAATGCTCCCTTGTCTTGTACTTGTATTTCATCAGCTGTATTGTACCCATGACAGTTGTTAAATGCAGGTCAGAGCATTCAAACAATTCAGTTTTACAGTTTTCAGGTAAGTGAGGCTGGTGTAATAATTGAAGTGATGATGAGTAATTTTAACTGCAGTTAAGCCAATATCATTTAAGCATAATGTATTCTTTAACCAATGGCATTCATCCAACTGGATTATTTAGTGATTCCAAAAAAATCCTGATTTGGTTATAGGAAAGGACTAGCACTTGATCAGTAAATGTTTCTCATTTTCTATAGTCTGGTAAATTTACTTCTAGTTTTAGTTAATGGCAATAGGTTTTTTTTCAGCTTTGCTTGCAAATACAATATAGCAAATAAGCTTATTTGGAAAAATTGGATGTGAATAATTTGCAGCAGTTAAAATATTTTAAATATAAAATGCACAGATTTTGTACAAAGAAATAACATTAAAAATAAATTTATTGAATTGTTAAATCTATCACTTCCTACCTATCTTGCAAGTTATGTAAGAGATTTTCTGCAGAATATTGAGTGTTGCAGTAATTTGATGATTTTGCAGAGACCTTGAATGAACTTTAATGGACATAGAATACAGAGATTGTATGTTCTTGTCCGAATAAAGGCAAGGGTAACAGGTTTATGGAATACGAGAATTTCTACAGATGCCAGAAATCCAAAGCAATGCACACGAAATTCTGGAGGAACACAGAAGGTCAGGCAGCATTGATAGGAATGAATCAATGTTTCAGGCTGAGACCCTTCTTCAGGACTAGAAAGTAAGGGGAAGAAATGTTTGGCCAGATAAGTTCCACTTTTGGTGGACAGAGCAGAGGGGATCAACAACAATTTACAACGGGTCTCGCCAATGTACAGTGCTTACAAAAAGTATTCACCCCTTTTGGAAGTTTTCATGTTTTATTGTTATACATCATTGAATCACAGTAGATTTAATTTGGCTTTTTTGGCACTGATCAACAAAAAAGACTCTATTGTGTCAAAGTGAAAACAAATTTCTACAAATTGGTCTAAATTTATTACAATTACTAAATACAAAATAATTGATTACATAATTACTCATTCCTTTCAAGTCGGTATTTAGTAGATGCACCTTTGGCGGCAATTTTATCCTTGAATCTGTGTGGATAGATCTCTATCAGCAATTTTTCCCCATTCTTCTTTACAAAACTGCTCAAGCTCTGTCAGATTGCATAGGAATTGTGACTGAACAGGTCTTTTCAAGTCCAGCCACAAATTCTCAATTGGATTGAGGTTTGGACTCTGGCTTGGCCACTCCAGGTCATTAACTTTGTTGTTTTAAGCCATTCCTGTGTAGCTTTGACTTTATGCCTGGGATAGTTGTCTTGCTGGAAAACAAATTGTATTTTCAAATGTGATCAAATATCTTGTAAAGCTCTTCAACAAGATGGCATTCTATTCCAGTTAAGTGAATGTGAAATAATTTTAAAGAGCCTGGCACGTACTCAACATTAAATAAACTGATTTTTTACTTCTTCACGGAGACTAAATGCTTTATCAGAAATTCACATCAAATTCTTGATGAATTTGAACTCTTCTCTGCTGGTACTTTAGATGTGCCACTGAAATGGCTGTTCTATGAAATTTTCATTTGGCTATCTTGTACCAAATTATTCAACTATTTAAATGAAAAACATAAACAATATAGCAGGTTAATCATGCAAGTTTCATGAAGGTATATAATCAGTTTCAAAGACTAAATGCAAATACTAGGTGGAATAAACATGCCAAACATATTCATGAGATAGTGGTGATAATGTGTGTAAGATGGTAAGATGTTATGGTATTACACACTTACTTGCAGTTGTGCTATCTATCTGTCTAATATTTGTCACAGGATGTGGATGCCATTGGCAATAGCTGCATTTATGATCCATCCTTAATTGTCCACAAACAGAGGCAGAAGTTGACAGTCGACAAAATTGGTGAGTCTGGAGTTGGATATTGGCTGGACTGATTTTTTTAAACCCATCTACCCTGAAGTAGATGGGTTTTAAGAAATCTGGTGTCTTCATAGTTGCTATTTTGGAGACTAAACTTTCATAATTAAAAAATATTTACCTTCATTTGAATTTCCCAGTTACCATGGTTGCAGCCAAGCTAATGTCGGTATTAGTCAGTATTGCACAGTACTGCTGCTGCAAAACAATTGATTTCTCAACTTATGTCAATGATAATAAATCTGATTCTGACTGCTGCTTTTTGATTTTTGAAATAAAGTTGAAGTTTTGTTAGGTTATTACTGAAGTATTTTGGATACTTCTTTCAATTATAATTCAAATAAGCACGGGTAGGCAAACTCTGTGTCATCATTGAAGTCTAGCAATCTCATTTCTAATTCCTGGATGTAGATAAATTAGAATATTATGCACCATTTTGTTTTCTATTTGCATTTTCAGTAACATGTATTTGAACATTACCTGGAAATAGCTAGTTACAGATGGAAAATGCTATAACTGTTTTTAATTTGATTTGCATTAGAATAGTTATGTTTCTTATTTATGGGATAAAACTAGTATATGTGTAGCACATGACATAACTTATCACACAAAGCAAAAATGAATTATAGTGTATTATATAATATATACTATATATACAGATTATTTTCCTAATTCTCCTAATTCTCTTATGTATAACATTAGTAATGTAATTTTGAAAATATATATTCTAGAGAATTAATTACTCATATATCCCTATAATTTTGACAGAAGAATAGTCACTTATAATCATTTATTTATTATAATGCTCCTTTTAATTCTATTTATTTGGAATTTTTACATTATATGTTAATAATTTGGATGATGGCGTTATTGTAAAGTTTGCAGATAGGTGCAGGGGCAGATAGTTTTGATGAAGTTGAGAGGCTACAAAAGGACCTAGACAGATAGGGAGAATGGGCAAAGAAGTGGCAGATGGAATGCAGTTTCAGGAAGTGTATGATCATGCACTTATATAGAAGAAATAAAGGGTTGACTATTTTCTAAATGGAGAGAAAATACAAAAAAAAGCTGAGGCACAAAGGAAGTTGGGAGTCCTTGTTGAGGATTTCCTAAAGGTTAATTTGCAGTTTGAGTCTGTGATGAGGAAGGCAAATGCAATGTTCGCATTCATTTCAAGAGGATTAGAATATAAACACAAGGATGGAATGTTGAGACTTTATAAAGCACTGGTGAGGCCTCACTTGGAGTATTGACAGCAGTTTTGAGCCCCTTATCTGAGAAAGGATGTGCTGAAACTGGAGAGGGGTCAAAGGAGGCTCATGAAAATGATTCCAGGTTTGAGCAGCTTGTCATATGAAGAGCGTTTGATGGCTCTGGGCCTGTATTCATTGGAATTCAGAAGAATGAGGGGTAATCTAATTGAAACCTATCAAATGGTGAAAGGCCTTGATAGAGTGGATGTGGAGAGGATGTTTGTTATAGTTAGAGTGTCTTAAGACCAGAGACAAAGCCTCAGAATAGAAGGGCGTCCTTTTAGAACAGAAATGAGGAAGAATTTCTGTAGCCAGAGAGTAGTAATTCTGTGGAATCCATTGCTACAGGCAACTATGGAGGCCAAGTCTTTATGTATATTTAAGGCAGAGGCTGATTGTTCAGGGCATGAGGGGATACAGGGAGAAGACAGGAAGTTGGGCCAGAGAGGAAAATTGGTTCAGCCATGATGAAATGTTGGGGCAGACTCGCTTGTCCAAATGGCCTGATTCTGCTCCTATATCTTATGGTCTTATATCCTGTCAGTCACTTTATGTATGGTCTAGCTTTTCTTTATCAACATACAAAGCATCAATGTATATACGCTATCTTATGTACTAAATTTATTGTTTTTTAAATTATTATTGTGTTATTTATCTTTTGCATTTTTTGTGCTGCATCAAATCCAGAGTTACCATTATTTTGTTCTCCTTTACATTTGTGGTCAGGAAATGACATTGAATAATGTTGAATCTTGTACCTTGAATGTTTAGGAAGACATTGCTGTATTTCTGTGACATCTACAAGTCTCTCTAAAATATATATTTTTCAATGCCTTGATTGTAGCAATTTGAACATTTGTCATAGCTCATGCACATGAGTGGCATTTGTTTATGCTGCGATGCCAGCCTTTAGATGATGCATTATTGCTACAGTGTGTCCTATATATATATATACATTAAAGGCTGGTTCTGTTTGTTCTTTGAAATTACAGCAGATATTGTGGAAGGTTTGCCAATGCACCAAACATCCCATTAACTACCTTCTCTAGGCTACCGCATCCACAGTCTACTGAAGGAAAGTTTGTATATAAAGTAGCTTTGCTTAACAAGTAGACAGATCCTGTAATACTCCTTCCTTCTCTGGCTGTGGGTTACTAGTACCTATAGTTTCATAATTTGCAAATTCTAGCTCTGAATTATCCTCAATATCATCAGTATTTGAGCTGTGAGTACTAAATTAGCCTGTGTTGTCTTCATCTTCAATCTGACAAGTCTTGCACCTGTTAGGCAATTCTGGCCTTCACCAAAGAGTAAGAGACAAAGTAGATGAATAAAAATAAGGGAAGACAAAAGTAACTGTAAATGTCTGCAGCATGCGTTGCTTATTACATCAGGAATGACTATAGGATAAGGAAAATAATAATATCTGTATTTTAGCCCATCACTTACCTTGCCTTCAATCATAACTGGTTCTGTTGTTTATGGTATCTTTGCCAAATGGATGTTGTAGATTTTGTCCCTCTTTGTTTTGGAGCTGGTACCAGTGTTTCCCAATCTTTTTTATCTCAAAGCCCCTCCAAAGCACCTTCATACCTGCCAATGCCCCTCTTAGGCACAATATTCATTCTTGCACTCCCATAGTGTAAAAACATGTCTACCATACGTTAACATGAGAAAAATGATTCTGCTTTAAATTTTTATTTGACTTTAAACCTAGCGTACACAGTACCTTTGCACTGTACGGTAGCTTCGATATCAATGTGACCCTTGAGCTTGGTGCTTTTCAGCAACAGTTGAAATATCTGGCTCAAGTTGTAACAGCTCAAGTGTTAAGTCCTCGTGTATCAATGTCCAAACAGTTTTTGTTTTTTTTTGTGAGTATGTGATTCATTGCACTAAGCCCCTTTCAGTAAGGTGGGAGGATAGAAATACAATGAAGAGCAGTTTGGCTCTTCTCTAAAGACCAGAAAGTTCATATGACAGTGTAGCCACATACCACACAAGCCAACATTTTTGAAAAGCATTTTTGGTTCTTCATCATTCTGAATTTCAATAATTTCTTATTGCAGGCTGTCTTCCTGTTCTTCCACCTAGCAAGAAATGGATTAATTGGAATTTCAAGATCATTCAAATCCTTGAATTGATTCTGAAAATCCTTCTTCAGTGACTGCAAGTGTAAGTGTTGCTCTTGCAAATCACCACTTGTGAGAGTGCCGTACTTTCCATGCAGGAAAAATGAGAAAGCCTTCTTCTCTCAAAGTTTTACTTATACATTTCCAGTTTTCTGATAAAAGTGGATTTTTTGCCTGGGGGACATTGAAATTCTCACGCTGCAATTTCATATTTAGAATGTTCATTATGAACATTCTCCATGTAGAAGTTCAATCTTGTTTCCCAAAATCTTTAAAGAGCAAACACGAGGAAATCTGCAGATGCTGGAAATTCAAACAACACACACAAAATGCTGGTGGAGCACAGCAGGCCAGGCAGCATCTACAGGAAGAAGCCCTGTCGACGTTTCGGCGAAACGTCGACAGGGCTTCTTCCTGTAGATGCTGCCTGGCCTGCTGTGTTCCACCAGCATTTTGTGTGTGTTGTTCCCAAAATATTGTCATCTTTGAGCAAAAATTCAACCACAGTGTAAGAAAGATCAAAGAAACACTTCAAGCAGCAGCCTTTTAACAGCCAATGCACTTCAGTGTGAAGAAGCAAGTGGTCAAACTCTTCATTGTTATCTTGGCATAACGGGCAAAATATTCTGCTATTTAATGATGAGCATTAATTTTGTAGATAGCAGATATTACAAGAGTCATGCTTGAAAAAGTCACTAGCTGAGGTTTTTGGCTGCAAGATCTTGACAATGAATTACACAATGGATTGCAAACAGACATGGAATTTATTTTTTCATAAATATCACTAAACCAGCATAGTGACCTGTCATATATGGTGCTTCATCTGTTGCACAAGAATCATGTTCCTAATCAGAATACTTTTACTCAATATACGTTTTGAGCTTGTTGTAAATTGTTTCTCCATTCATATTTATTTTTAACTTTTTACCAAAGAGAATCTCTTCATAAACTTTTTGATAAACAATACATATGTTGTAAGCAATTGACTCATCCAGTTGAATCCTGAATTCTGTTTTTTTGTAGCTCTGTGCATAGTTGATACTCAAAGTTATTATTCAGAGGAATTGATTTTAAAATACTGGTATCCATTTCAGGAGCAGTGGTGAGCACTTCTGCTACAGTTGGCATTATTTATCTTTCACCTATTGTATGAGATTTTCTATACTTTGATATCATTTTGGAAATGTTATAAGAAGCAATGATACCACTATCAAGATAATTTTTAGCCTTCTTGGCAAATAACTTGGGTGTGCAATGCTTTTCAAATGCTTCTTTCAACTTCTGGAAATGAGTAAGTAGCCTTTTCAGGGTGTCTTCTATGGAAGTGTTCCGGCAATCTTGATGGTTTCATGGCTTCATTAGACAGTACATTGCAATATTACAAATAAGATACATGGGGTGGTGCTGATCTGACAGGAACAGAATAAAACCTTACTGCAGGTATGTAACATTGTATTGGTGCACTTTTAGTAGTTTCTGTTTCTTAGCAGGATTAGAATTCAAGGCTTCATCACCTTCATTCTCATAGAGATACGTATATATCCATCATTAATGGGCTAAATTAAAATAAAAAATTAACACAAACTGGGAATGCCTATTGAATGTTGACACGGACGGAATGATGGTAGTGGCATTCAAAGGAATGGCAAGGTGAAGATGAAGATAGAGCTGGTGTTTGGCAAGCTACCTTTATACTACTCCAGTTCATGTGATTGACGAATCACGTAAGGTCTCATAATGTCCAAAGATGGTTCTTAACTGCACATATGAAGCTAAGGTCAGTTTGAACACCTCAAGAGGAATCCTTGGGGATTGGCAGTGTCACTGATTGGCTCTATTTCACTGTTTGGTTCCGGCCAATGCTGTATTGTTGCATGACCTGTTTTCTGTAGATCAGTGGAGAAAGTTGAGAGGATGTACTTGACTTGCCAACTGTCAAATCACATAAACTTGTTCTGTACCGTGAGTCAAGGGGAACTGTTGGGCACTCTGGATGCTAATTTATGCATCTCCAATTATGTCTGTTTGGTTGGTGAGTTTAGATGAGATTGTTGAGTTTCAGACGTGTTGTGATGCCGAGTGCTCACCGCCTGTAGAGCTATGATTCTTCCTGTGTTCCAGTGCCTCATCCTTCTTTCTGGAAATGCCTGCTCTACTAACAGTCGATCAGGTCTCGTGTGTTAAGTTCGGGTGCCACTTATTGCCCCAGGAATCTTAAACGCCCCTGACGTCTTCTATTTCCCCTAATACCTCCTTAGGACACGTAACCACCCTCTTGGGGGGGGGGGGCAGTACTGATTCCGTTGGGAATCACTGTTATATACCTTTTTTTCTAGAGGTAAGAGTGATTGTTAGTGAGATGTTAGGCATGGGTACAATAGCTGTTATGGTTGAATAGCTGGATGATTGTGCACACTGTGAAGTCTGGGTGTGTGGCTTGCAATATTGTTATGTGAGAGAGGGTCTGGTATAACCCATGAATACTAAGTAGATGTCATAAAGAATGGTGGTCTTTAAATAATGGAGATGCTGTGCATTGAACAGTGTGTGTGACTCAAGGTGCATTTGGTAGGATAAGCATGTGAAATGTGTTAATTGACCTTGACCAATGTGATGTTATTGAACATCTCATAGCATTGTTTCCAGAGTTTGACTCACAATTCACCTACTGAACTATTATGCCTTTGCAGTGAGTGCCAGGCAAGTCTCCTCGCTACCCACAGTCAAATTGTATTTCTCCTTTTCTTCCACTAAGGCTTCCAGTGCTTGACTCACCACTCATCTACTGAACTGCCTTGCGTCCGCAGTGAATGCCAGGAGAACCTCCAGTCAAATTGTATCTCTTCTATTCTTCCACTAAGGTTCCCAATGCAGAATTGAAAAACCGTAGAGCCTGTTGTATATTTCATGCTTTGCTTTTTTGACCAAATTGTGCTTGCTATTAAACCAATCCTCACCACTTGGAGAAGGCAAAATGCACCTTTGTTTTAAGAGGTACAGAATGACTTTAAATAATAAGGCTTAACTTCAACTCATGCTTTCTATTTTTGAACCAGTGCCTAGTTTGAGCACTGCCTTGACTCGGATGAATAGGAGAATTTTAATTGTACAACATGGTCCTTGCATAAGATTAGTTGTTATTCAGTTTATCCTCCACTTGAACTTAATTGCCTCATTCTAAATGTTCTTGGAGAAAGTCATATTGCCTCCTTGCCAACAGCTATTCTTAAATTTAAGAGAAAATTCAATGGTTTGTTATTATTTATTTTTATACCATATCAGACTACAGAACATAGTTTGTGTATAAATATACTATATATTTATATATAATTGAATATTTATTTCTAGGATTATCAACGTGGTTTTGAATAAATGTAAATCTACACAACTCTTTCTTGACAAGCAGTCATCAAAGTTCATCAAATAGTGTGAAACATTTCAAAGTCTTATTGCACAAATCTTTGAGCAATGCTAAGTAACATTTCATGGCATATATAAATATTCATTAAAATGCCAGGTGGTACTTTCATCTACATCCTACAGCAGCTAAATGCTCATTGAAAAACAAATAAACCCATTGCATAGAGAGCCAAAATTCAAATGAGTCAAATCTTCAAACAATTACTTGGTTTAAACTGGGGCATTCATTTCAAAGCAGTAAATGAAAGCATTGGTTTGACTTGACATATGACTGGAGGATAAATATGTCTAAAATTATTAGAAATAATTTCACAAAATAATTATACAAAGCTTTATTTAAAAGTAGTTAAGATGTAATGCTTTTTTGGGGATATTGGAATTCAATTCACTCTCAATTTGTAGACAATATTAAATTGGGAAAAATCAGAATTGAGAAGAACTGCAATCTTCTCAACAATGATGACCTTGGAGAGTGGCAAATAGCAGGTGAAGCTCAACATGTGTAAATTATGATAGCACTCTAACTGTTTTAGGAAATATGGAGAATCTCTTATTTCTTGGAAGATGTATTAATTTGACCAGCGGCCAATTGGCATTTGGGATTGATTAGCAAGAGCAAATGAAAGGAAGGTGGACAAGCATAATGGCTATCATCTAAGTGGGCATAGGCAGAGTGGTGGTCTTGAGGCTTTAGCTTTTCAAGACTGCAAAAAAGAGAAACGAGTCAGAGAAAAGAAAAGCTCAAGCTTTTTCAATCTTTTCTTTATATCTGCTCAGCTAAGACAGTAGGGATGACAGGCAGGATAGTGGAATGCTCCTCTTGAAGGATATGGGAAGACAGCTTCTAACAAACTATGTTCAGAAGTTGGAGCTGGAACTGCACAAACTCCAGATCATTCGGGAGACTGATGGGGTGACAGTCAAGAAGGGGAAAGGGGTTAAAGAGACAGTGCATAGTACCCCTGTGGCCATGCCCCTCAATAACAGGTATGTAACTTTGGATACTGTCGGTGGTGGAGGATGGGGTGAAGGAAATGACCCAACAGAGGAAAGTCACGGCGGTTGGATCCCTGGCACTGATTTTGTCTCTGTGACTCAGAAGGGAAGGGGGGAGAAGAGGCACACTGTCGTTATAGTAGATTTATTATTTAGGGGAATGAACAGGAGGTTCTGTGGGCGAGAACGAGATTCCCGGATGGTATGTTGCCTCCTGAGTGCCAGGATTTGGGATATCTCGGATTGATTCTTCAGAACTTTTAAGTGGTGGGCGGATGAACAGCAAAAAGTCATGGTCCATGTAGGAGGGAAGGCATAAGATTTTTGGATCATTGGGCTCTCTTCCAGGGAAGGTAGGACCTATACAGAAGGGACGGTTTGCACCTGAACTGGAGGGGGACTAATATAGTAGCATGAAGGTTTGGTAATGCTGCATGGTGGGGTTTAAACTAGAGTTGCAGGGGCATGGGAACCAGAGCGCTGGAACAGTTAGTTAGTGGAGAGGTTGTGTTGCAATGGTGTGAGTTGCAACATAAAAGGCAGACAAAATCAAAAAGGGTGAATACAGGAATGAAGGTGTTGCATTTGAATGCGCACAGTATATGGAATAAGATGGATGAACTTGCAACACAGTTGCAGATTGGCAGGTATAATGTTGTAGGCATCACTGAATCATGGCTGAAAGAAGACAATAGCTGGGAGCTTAATGTCCAAGGATACACATTGCATTGAAAGACAGACAGGAAGGTAGAGGGGGCAACGTGGCTCTTTTGATAAGAAATGAAACCAAATCATTAGAAAGAGGTGACATATGGTTGGAAGGTATTGAATCATTGTGGATAGAGATAAGGAATTGCAAGGGTAAAAAAATCCCTGATGTGAGTTATATACAGACCCCCAAACGGTAGTAAGGATGTGGCCTACAAACTACAATGAGAGATAGAAAATGCATGCCAAAAGGGCAGTGTTACAATAGTCATGGGGGGATTTCAATATGCAGGTAGATTAGGAAATTCAAGTTGGTGCTGGATTCCAAGAGGGGGATTTTCTAGAGTGCTTATGAGATGGCTTTTTAGAGCAGCTCATGGTTGATCCACTAGGGTCTTATCTATTTTGGATTGGGTGTTGTGCAATGAACCAGAATTGATTAGAGAGCTTAAGGTAAAAGAACCCTTGGGGCCAGTGATCATGATGTGATCTAATTCACCCTGAAATTTGAGAAGGAGAAGCTAAAGTCAGATGTATCAGTATTATAGGGAGTATAGGGGATTACAGAGGTATGAGAGAGGAGCTGGCCAGAATTGATTGGAAAAGAACACTGGCAGGGATGACAGCAGAGCAGCAATGGCTGGAATTTCTGGAAGCGATTTGGAAGGCTCAAAGAGGAAGAAGTATTCTAAAGGAAAGTTATCACATCTGCGGCTAACGAGAAATCAAAGCCAACAAAGAGAGGACATGTAATTGAGCAAAAATTAGTGGGGAATTAGAGGATTGGGAAGCTTTTAAAAACCAACATAAGGCATCAAAAAATTATTAAGGTAAAGGTGGAATACTAAAGTAAGCTAGCCAATAATTTTAAAGAAGATACTAAAAGTTTCTTCAGATACATAAAGTGTAAAAGTGTGGTGAGAATGGGTATTGGACTGCTGGAAAATGATGCTGGAGAAGTAATAATGGGGACAATGGTGGATGAACTGAATATGTTTTTTTTTTGCATCAGTCTTCATAGTGAAAGACACTAGCAGTATGGTGGAAGTTCCAGGTGTTAGAGAACATGAATTTATCATAACTAGAGATAAAGTTCATGGGAAACTGAAAGGTCTGAAGGTAGCTAAGTTCCCTGGACCAGATGGTGTACACCCCAGAGTTCTGAAAGAGGTGTCTAAAGAGATTGTGGAGGCATTTGTAATGATCTTTCAGGAATCACTAGATTCTGGAATGGTTCTGGAAGATTGAAAAATTGCAAATTTCACTACACTCTTCAAGAAGGGAGAAAGGTAGAGAAAAGGAAACTATAGGCCAGCTAGTCTAATCTCAGTGGCTGGGAAGATGTTGGAGTTGATTATTAAGGATGAAGTCTTAGGCTACTTGGAAGCACATGATGAAATAGGCCATAGTCAGGGTGGTTTTCTCAAGGGAAAATCATGCCTGACAAATCTGTTGGAACTCTTTGAAGAAATAACAAACAGGATAGACTAAAGAGAATCAGTTGATGTATTGTACTTGGATTTTCAGAAGGCCTTCGACAAGTTGCTTAACAGACCACAAGCCCATGCTATTACAGGAAGTATTCTAGCATGAACAAAATAGAGTGTTTGGCAGGAAGCAAAGAGTGGGAATAAAGGGGCCCTTTGGCTGGCTGCAGGTGACTTTGTGGTGTTCCACAGGGGTCAGTGTTGGGGCCGATTCTTTTTATGTTATATGTCAATGATTTGGATGATGGAATTGATGGCTTTGTTATAGATGATATGAAGATAGGTGGAGGGGCAGGAAGTTTTGAGGAAGTCGATAGGCTTCCAAATAGGATTTGGACAGATTGGGAGAATGGGCAAAGAAATGGCAGATGGAATAGAGTGTTGGGAAGTATATGGTCATGCACTTTGGTAGAAGAAATGAAAGGGTTGACTATTTTCTAAATGGAGAGAAAATACAAAAAACTGAGGTTCAAAGGGACTTGGGAGTCCTTGTACAGCACTCCCTAAAGGTTAATTTGCAGTTTGAGTCTGTGTTGAGAAAGGCAAATACAATGTTAGCATTCATTTCAAGAGGTTTAGAATACAAAAGCAAGGATGTAATGTTGAGACTTTATAAAGAATGAGAGTTGACCTCATTGAAACCTATCGAATGGTGAAAGGCCTTGATAGAGTGGATGCTTCCTATGGTAGAGAGTCTAAGACCAGAGGACACAGCCTCAGAATAGAGGGGTGCCCGTTTAGAATGGAGATGTGGAGGAATTTCTTTAGCCAGAGAGTGGTGAATCTGTGGAATTCATTGCCACAGGCAGCTATGGAGGCTCAGTCTTTATGCATACTTAAGGCAGAGATCGATATATTCTTAATTGGTCAGTGCTTGAAGGGAAATGGGGAGAAGGCAGGAAATTGGAGTCGAGAGAAAAACTGGATCAGCCATGATGAAATGTCAGAGCAGACTCAATGGGCCAAATGGCCTAATTTTGCTGCTATAGCTTATGGCCTTATGGTCTTGATTTGATAGCATATCAAAGGGATGTTGGAATATAAATACCCCAGTCACTGAAAACAGAACCAACCAACAGGATTTACTTCTTGAGGGAAAAAATTAAAAAGTAGGTGTTATGCTAAATATGTATCATACTTTGCAGTACAGCATGCAGTTCTGATTTCTAGAAGGTGCATAGAAGATTTTCATCAAAGATACATATCAGAACAGGTCAAACAGATTAGGTATCTTTTATTTTTAATAAAATCAGCCCAAGGTGCGATGTCACTAAAGTGAAAAAAACATTTTGGTGGAGTAGATACAGAGAAAATCGTTCCGTGTTTTGGAGAAGGACTTGGGTCAGGGAACTACAGACCTGTGAGCCTGTCAGTGGTGGGAACATTACTGGAGTAGGTTCTGGGTGACAGTATCTACCTGCATTTGGAAAAGCAGGGAATGATTAGGGACTGTTAGCTTGAATTTGTGCATGGGAATTCATCTCTCATGAATAGGAGTAAAATTTTTTTTGAAGAGATGATCAAGAGAATTGAAGAAGGCAGGGCAGTATGTGTTGTCTAGAAGGTCTTTGACAAGGTCCCACGTTATAGGCAGGTCCAGAAGTTTAGATTACATGGGATTGAGGATGAGATACCAAATTGGAAACAAAATTGGTTTGGTGATAGGAGTCATTGGGTGGTAGTGAAGGTTATCTGTGAAGATCGGAGACCTGTGTACCATAGGGATTGGTGCTGAGTTTGTTTGCCATTTATATTAATGGTTTGGCAGATGGAATTTAACTTGGATGTGGGTGAAGTGTTGTATATTGGTAAATTATAAAAGCAGGACTTGCCCAGTTCAGAATTTCTCTCCATTTCTAACTTTTGCTGTGGTAACAGCCCTTGTAAGTTAGCATCAACACACACAAAATGCTGGTGGAACACTGCAGGCCAGGCAGCATCTAAGTTGCTTGTAAGTTAGCAACTTTGGTTGGAAAAGCAATCTCAGATCACATATATTTTCCCACATCCATGTTAGTTAGTTTCAAGAGCTACTGGTAGCTGTTCTTTAAATCCTAATAGATTACTACTTGCAAATAATCTAAACTGAAATATAGTTCAGATTTGGAATTATATAGAGAAGGAACATGGCTAACAACATCTACATCATTTAGAAAAAGGGATTATATAAATTTACTTTTAAATTATCCTATTAATTTAATAATGTCACCAACCATTAATGTTACAGGAATCAATGTTTTTTATTTGTGGGAAAATGATTGCCCCTTTGCCAAAATCATTGTGGATACTTTTGCACATCTCTTTAAAAGAACACAGCATTCAAAACAAATTGGAGAAACATTTGGTAGAATGCTTGCTCAGAAGCATATCCCAGGCATAATGGTGAGCCGTACCATCTCTCCTCTATCATTTATCATGGCAATGGAGCTCATTATCCAAGCATCACAATGGGTGGTTGGAGGGAAACGCTTGAAGAATGGGATGCGTCTTCCTCCAATCAGGGCGTACATGGATGACATTACCACAATAACAACAACAAAAGCATGTACCAAATGCCTGCTGAATAAACTCCAGGGAAACATCAAATGGGCACGAATGTAGATCAAACCCAGTAAGTCTCGTAGTATCTCAATTGTCAAAGGCCGGCTCACTGTCATAAGGTTTCGTATCAATGCTGAGCCAATAGCAACTGTACTGGAGAAGCCCATCGAAAGCCTCGGACGTTGGTACAATGCAGACCTCAGAGACACCAAGCAGGTGAAACAACAAAGGCAGGATACAATCAGTGGCCTCAAGCTAATCAACAACTCGGCTCTCCCAGGGAGGTTGAAGCTTTGGTGCTTTCAGTTTGGACTGCTGCTCCAACTTATATGGCCAATTACCATCTATGAGGTCACTATGTCTCATGCAAATTGGCTGGAGAGACTGGTGAACTCACATGTGAGGAAGTGGCTTGGGCTACTGAGATGCCTTAGCAGCATAGGACTTTACGGGAACGGAGCCCTTTCTCTGCCAATTTCTAGCCTGGTGGGGGAATACAAATGTGCCAAAGCAAGGCTGGAAATGACACTCAAAGTCTCGGGACCCAATCGTAAGAGGTGTTGCTCCTGCTCTAGCAACAGGGAAGAAATAGATCCCAGCCGCAGCAGTACTGGACACAGAAGCCGCCCTCTGACACCGGGACATAGTGGGCTATGTCCAACAGGGCAGGGGAGGCTTTGGCATTGGAGTCATGAAACCTACCTGGCTAAAGGCTACTACAACTGAATGCTGGCACCTGGTGTGGAGGAGGTGCGCCACTAAGAAGAAGCAGCCAGATGTGCCAAAGCAATATTCCTAGCCAAGCAAGGCTGCTGGATGAGGTGGGAGGGTGTTGAGAGGAGGAAAATCACAGGGAGTGAGCTGTGGAGCATGGAGTTAAATAGATTGAGCTTCATCATCAGAGCAACATATAATGTCCTGTCCTCTCCTAGAAACCTATATCTTTGACTGGGAGAGGATCCAGCCTATCCTCTGTGCACAGTTCCAGCATCCCTCAAGCGCATCTTGGTTAGCTGCAAGACCAGCCTAATACAAGGCAGATACACCTGGCGACACAACCAAGTACTGAGGCGTTTGGCAGTTGAACTTGAGTATAAGAGAGTAACCACCAATGCCAGGCCTCTCAATGCCCAGACAACGGTCCCACAACTACCATCCTTCATCCAGGAAGGAGAGAAACCGGGGACTAACCCTTTGCCTCATGACTCATGCCCACTGAGTGCAGCCAGGGACTGGGAAATGCGTGTTGATTTAGGCCAGAAACTTAACATTCCCATCTGAAATTGCAACAACCAACCTGTAGCCTGACCTTGCCCTTTGGTCCAACTCCTGTCTTTATCATTGAGCTGACGGTCCCCTGGGAGGATGCTGTGGATGGGGCTTATGAACGGAAAAGGCTGTGACATGCCAACCTTGCAGTTGAAGCAGAGTAGTGAGGCTGGAACGTAAAAGTGCACCCAGTTGAGGTGGGGTGCAGGGGCTTTGTAGCCAGTTCCACCGTAAGGCTGCTGAGGGAAGGAGGAGTCAGAGGGCAGGCCCATAGGAAAGCAATCAAAGCACTTGCTAATGTCACCAAAATGAGCAGTCACTGGCTGTGGATGAAAAGAAGGGATGCCGTCTGGGCTGCCAAGTGACTATCTAGAGACTAACCATGTGACACACACCCAGGTCTGATCAGCCTGTGGTGGGTCTGCCTCGGCTGAGGGTGTCTTGTGATAAAAGGCTGAAACACCCAGTGATGTCAAGGTACACAACTGAAGATGTATTGTAATGGTGGTAACATCATCTAGTGGTCATCTTTAAGAACTATTTCCACTTAAGTCAAGTGCAGTGCAGAAACTTTAGGGATTATAACATCCAGTCCTATTAATCAAAATTAAAAGAATGGAAGAATATACATTTAGAACTGATCTATATTTGTATATTTATATAAATGAATATTTAATCTAAAGCATAATTGTGTGAAATTTTAACGTTCTATTTCAAATGCTACATAAAATTTTAAGAAATATTTTAAGAAGAAAGGATGAATTGAGGTCTCTTAGTACCACATTTGGTTGTTTTATAAAATTAATGCATACTAACAGGTAAAAATAATGAGTTAATCTTGTTATTTTTCTACAATTTTGATAGTTGACAACTGCGAAGGCTGCCATTTGAGGTATCAGAATTACACTTACACTGGTACAGCAGGTACATTCTTCCGGTTGCCTATGGAATATAGAAATCAATTGTTAGTTGTAATAGAATAAGATTTAGTCTGGAGTTCAGAAGAATGTTTGGGGATCTTACTGAAACTTATCAAACATTGAAAGCCTAGATAGAGTGGATGTGGAGAGAATGTTTCCTTTTGTGAGTGTGTCTAAGACCAGCAGGCACAGCCTCAGAATAGAGGGACGTCCATTTAGAACAGAGATGAGGAGGAATTTCTTTAGTCAGAGGGTGCCGAATCTGTGGAACTCATTGCTGTCATTGAGGCCAAATCATTGAGAATACTGATAACTTCTTCATTAGTCAAGGTATCAAAGGTTATGGGAAAAGGCAGGAGAATGAGGTTAAGAGGGATAATAAATCAGCCATGATGGAATGGCAGAGCTGATTCAATGGGCCAAGTGGCCTAATTTTACTCCTATGTTTTATGGACTTAAAATAGTCTGAAGAAACAAAAATGCTGAAACTGACAAACAGAATTTATTGGAGTCATAAGACTGACCTTTTTCAACCTGTGCTGAAATACTCCAGATACATTCAGCAGATGAATCTTGGCTAACATCTATTGTCATCTGCATGTGATTGAGAAATTTATTCTGAACCTTATAGACTGGAATGGTTCATGGTCCAGATGACTGGAACTACCAGCATTCTGGCGAACCTTACTTCCCATCCACATTCTCATATATGGACAGAAAATAGAAAAGGTACCCTGATGAAAATGTATACAGCAGTTTGTATTGGCATTGTTAAGGTAAATTTGTAGATCCATACATGTCCAAAAATATAGTATCAGGAAAGACAGGGTAGTAACAATTGTTTACCAGTGTTAAATTTTCAATAATGCTTCTGTTGTGTTTTTCTGGCAAAAAAAGCATATGCTTAATATTTACATAGATGCAGGAGAGACTGTAGATACTAGAAACCTGAAGACACACACAAAATGTTGGAGGAGCTCAGCAAGCCAGTCAATATCCATGGAGTAAAATGAACAGTTGACATTTTGGGCTGAAGCACTTCATCAGGACTGTAAAGAAAACGGGCAGAAACTAGAATACAAGCATGAGTGATAAGGAGGAGTGTGAGCTGAGTTCATGGAAGTTGAGTTTTGGAAGTGGATCATAATATGCTGTATCTTATGTTTGTTGCATGCAACCAAGATTAAAATTCATTACCAAGGAATTTAGATATCAAAATATCTTCAATCTATTAATACATCAAAGTCAAAACTTATTGTAATGACTCATCTCTGCATTTTTGATATATCCCACCTATCAAATATAGTGGTTTGTAAGCTTGTGATCTTGCTTGTGTGGTATATTCAAAAAGTGTTCTTTTTGTAGTCTTCCTTTCGAGTATTGCTTAAACGAAGCTCTGCGATGAAAACAGCTTGATGGTTAACAGATTTGTGATCAGTAATTTTGACCTTTATGGTGAATGACAACTTTTCAAAAATTGTAGCATTATGGATATTTCTTGAAATTCTTTTACTCTCGAAGCAGAACTTGATTGGCAGCTCCCTGCTGAGGCAGTAAAGTATATTTAGTCACTTTTTGTCAGTTCAACCATTTTCCTTATTTTGTTGTAGTGCTGTCAGTGGAAACCTAGAGAATAAACCAAAGAGTAAGCTTTTGATCACTTATTGTCATGGTCTAACATCACTGACAATTAAAATGCAGAATATGCAACTTAGCAAAAGGAAAATATAATCTGCCATATTCGTAATAGATCTTTGGTATAATAAGACTATAAACTCATTGAATCTGCTCCACTATTAGATCAATGGTGATTAATTTTCCCTCTCAACACCATTCCCCTGCCTTCTCCCCATAGCATTTGATGCCCTTACTAATCAAGAACCTATAAACCTCCACTTCAAATATACCCAATGACTTGGTCTCCATGTGTCTGTAGAAATGAATTCCATACATATACCACCCTCTGGCTAAAGAAATTTCTTCTCTATTATAAAGGAACATCCTTGTATTCTGCGGCTGTGCCCTCTGATTCTAGACACTCCCACTATTGGAAACATCCCCTCCATGTCCACTCATTCAAAGGCTTTTCAATATTCATTAGGTTTCAATGAAATTCCACCCCTTTCCTTATTTTCTATACTCTAGCAAGTCTAAAGCCATCAAACGCTCCTCATACTTTAACTCTTTCATTCCCAGGATCATTCTTGTAAACCTCCTCTGGGCCCTTGCCAATGCAGGCACATCCTTCCTTAGATATAGGGCCCAGAAATGGCCACAGTGAGCTTTCAATTTAAGTCCACCACTGCACCTTTCCTCTAGGTGCTAACATGCAGTATTATGTGTGACAGTAATGAGATGCTAGTCATTTATACCAAGTCAAGGTGGATAATACCTTGAATGTCTATGTCACCTAGACATGATCTAATGACAGTATTATATTTGAACTTTCTTACCTCTACAAGTGTAGCATGTATTTTGAAAAAAAAAACAACTCTTAACAGTCTTAACAGTTCATTGTTTGTCCATTTCTACTGACTCCTTATAGTGACTATCTTGCTGGCGAACATGCAGCCTTCGGTGAATAAAATCAATGATCTCAGAGCCAAGATGGAGATTAGGACTGCATATGTCCTTTGCTTCGCAGAATCCTGGTTAACCCCTTCCATACTGGATGCAGTGATTTACATCGACAGGTTTACTATACACCATCAGGATAGATCTATAGAGTCTCTCAAAAGCAGAGGTGGAGGAGTATGCCTCATGATCAACTCTTCTTGGTGCACAAATATATCAGAGCCATCCCAATTCTGCTTACCAGACCTGGAATATCTAGCAGCTAAGTGCCATCCTTTTTACCTACCATGGGAGTTCTCTGGGGTCAATTTGGTAGTGGTATACATTTCACCTTAGGCCAATATCAATTTGGCTTTAGATGATCTGAGCAATGGGATCAACATACATGGAACAGCACACCCTAATGCCTTCACCATTGTTTTGGGAGATTTTAACCAGGCCAGTCTGAAAAAATCAATAAGCAACTCCCATCAACAGATCACTTGCAATACCAGAGGAAACAACACACTGGACCATTGCCACACCACCATCAAGGAAGCCTACTGTGCTATTCCACACCTTCACTTTGGGAAATCTGATCACCTGGCTGTACTTCTACTCCCTGAGTATAAGCACAGACTGAAAACTGCAGCACCAGTAGTGAGGACCAAGAAGGTATGGACAAGGGAAGCACAGGAGCACCTGAAGGGTTGCTTTGAATCGGAGGACTGGACTGTATTCAGGGATTCATCTTCAAACCTGGATGAGTAGTCTGCAGTTGTTACCGACTTCATTAAAACCTGTGTGGATGAGTGTGTGCCCACAAAGACTTACTGTACATTCCCAAACCAAAAGCTGTGGATGAACCAGGAGGTATGTCGTCTGCTGAAGGCTGTGGCATTCAAGTCTGGTGACCCAGGCCTGTACCAAAAAATAGGTATGATTTGCGGAGGGCTATTTTAAGAGCGAAGAGACAATTTTGAACGAATTTGGAGGCAACATCGGATGCACTGCAACTCTGGCAGGGTTTGCAAGACATTACTTCCTACAAAGAGAAACCTAATAGCATGAATGGCAGCGATGCTTCACTACCAGATGAACTCAACACCTTCTATGCACGCTTTGAAAGGGAGAACACAACTACAGCTGTGAAGATCCCTGCTGCACTTGATGACCCTGTGATCTCTGTCTCAGTGGCCAATGTTAGGCTGCCTTTAAAGAGAGTGAACCCTCGCAAGGTGGAAGGTCCCGATGGAGTACCTGGTAAGGCTCAGAAAACCTGTGCCAACCAACTAGTGGGAGTATTCAAGGACATTTTCAACCTTTTACTGCTACACTGGAAGTTCCCACTTGCTTCAAAAAGGGAACAATTATACCGGTGTCTAAGAAGAATAATGTGAGCTACCTTAATGACTATTGCCCGGTAGCACTCACATTTACAGTGATAAAATGCTTTGAGAGGTTGGTCATGACTAGACTGAACTCCTGCCTCAGCAAGGACCTGGACCCATTGCAATTTGCCTATCACCACAGTAGGTCAATGGGAGACTCAATCTCAATGGCTCTCCACACAGCTTTAGACTACCTGGACAACACAAACACCTATGTCAGGATGCTGTTCATCGACTATAGCTCAGCATTGGATACCATCATTCCTGCAATCCTGATTGAGAAGTTGCAGAATCTGGGCCTCTGTTCCTCCCTCTGCAATTGGATCCTCAGCTTCCTAATTGGAAGACCTCAATCTGTGCAGATTGTTGATGACATATCCTCCTCATTGACGATCCACACCTGCGTATCTCGGGGGGGTGTGTTTAGCCCACTGCTCTACTCTCTATATGTACATGTCTGTGTGGCTAGGCATAGCTCAAATACCATCTATAAATTTGCTGACAATATAACCACCATTGCTAGAATCTCAGGTGGTGATGAGAGGGCATACAGGAGTGAGATATGACAACTTATAGAGTGGTGCCACAGCAACAACCTGGCACTCAATGTCAGTAAGATGAAAGAGTTGATTGTGGACTTCAGGAAGGGTAAGATGGAGGAACACCTACCAATCCTCATAGAGGGATCAGAAGTGGAGAGAGTGAGCCATTTTAAGTTCCTGGGTGTCAAGATTTCTGAGGATCAAATTGGTCCCAACATATCGATGCAGTTATAAAGAAGGCAAGACAGTGGCTATACTTCATTATGTGTTTGAAGAGATTTGGTATGTCAACAAATACACTCAAAAATTTATACAGATGTACCATGGAGAGCATTCTGACAGGCTGCCTGGTATTGTGGGGGGGGAGGTGCTGCACAGGACTGAAAGAAGCTGCAAAGGGTTGTAAATCTAGTCAGCTCCATCTTGGGTACTAGCCTACAAAATACCTGGGACATCATCAGGGAGTGGAGTCTCAGAAAGGCAGTGTCTATTATTAAGGACCTCCAGCACTCAGGGCATGCCCATTTCTCACTGTTACCATCAGGGAGGAGGTACAGAAGCCGAAGGCACACACTCAGCGATTCAGGAACAGCTTCTACCCCTCTGCCATCAATTTCCTAAATGGACATTGAACCCTTGGACATTACCTCACTTTTAAAAATATACAGTATTTCTGTTTTTACATGATTTTAAATTTATTCTATATATATAGTAATCAATTTATTTATTTATTTTTCTTCTAAATTATGTATTGCGTTGAGCTGCTGCTAAATTAACAAATTTCATGTCACATGCCTGTGATAATAAACCTGATTCTGATTCTGTTTGATGTCTGTAGAACCCTAAATTTCAGTGATTATCTTGTGGGATCCTAACCACCATTCAATTTAGCAAAGTGATTTGTGATTGTGGGACATAGAAATTTACAGCACATTACAGGCTCTTTGGCCGACAATGTTGTGTTGACCATGTAACCTACTCTAGAAACTGCCTAGACCTTGCTGATTTACAAATTTCGATACACAGCAAGTTTAGTGTTATTGGACACTTGCAGATTTTATCTTTCAGGCCCAGAAATGGAAATCTGGATTAGAAGAAGAAACCTTTAGATGAATCCCAATGACAGAAAGCCAATGTGGGCTTTGCAGATGCTTAAATGAATGAAAACATTATAGTTCATCGGATTTGTCAAATAAAAGGAATGTGAGGATGAATTATAAATTGCAGTATGACATTGTGTTAAATTTATTGGGCTAAAAATTTTCAGAGTAGTGCTGAGTAAATGATGCATATCATTATTAATGAGGAAATCAGTCAGCTGCTTGTGGTGAGGAAATGGCCCCATGAATTGCAAATCAGTGCAAGTCACAGCTAGCTTCACACTTAACTTCGCATATTAAATTTGCACAGAAAGTTGTCTTGCAATTAGTTGCGTAAGTACTCCATATATTATTGATTTAATCACAGTTAATCATTCTCTCTGGCTCAGGAAATTATTAATTGGAAGTGTTGCATACTTTTCTTCAGGAAGATGATCATTAATTAATGATATCTCTGTTGATCCACTGATCCATCCTTCCAAAACACTAGCTCATGGAGGTATTGGACTGGCGCAATGGTATCCATTGGTATACAGTATCACAAATGTGACTTCTGTGTATCATTGCCAGGCCTGCAGTTGGTGCAATCCTCTCATATAGAGGCAAAGTCATTGTAAGTTAGTAAGAACATTTAAACTTGCATTGTTAACTTGCTGAGCAAATGAGGTACCATTGTTAATGTAAGTTTTTGTTTCACTAAAACCCTGAAAAGTTTATATGTATAAGCCAAACCGTATAAAAAGAAATCTACTTTTGGGTCTTTTTTTATTATTCATGAAAGCTTCTTTTCAAGTTTGTTGCTGTCAGTACCTCCAGTTGAACTCTGTCTTTATGTGTGTTTTTCCCCTAGCCGTCAGTCTGTGGTTTTGTATTGCCATGTGCTCTTGTTTGTTTTCATGTCCCATGTGCTCCTGTCCCGCTCCTGCTCTACTCTGGCTCCTGTATTACTGAGTACTCCGCCTCTCACCTGATTCTCATTATTACCTGTTTTGCTGCCACTTGTGTCTCATTGTGCTCCACCTATCATTTGCCTCCCTGTTTATTGTTCAGTATGATTTAGTCCTGTGTTTTCACCTGTTTGTTGTCAGATCGTGCTAGTGAGCTTTCCTGAGCCTTTCCAGCATTCGTATCTGAACGCTCTCCGTCTGAATATCAACTCTGCCTGTTTCCTGATTTTGGTTTTTGGATTTCTCTGGAATTTTTGATCGCCGCCTGAACTTTGATGCCAACTTTGTTGCCCCTCTGGATTTGCTACTCAGTAAATATCACAGTGTGAACAGTACTTGGTCTGTGATTGGGTCCCTGCTTCAGCATCCTGACAATTGCAGAGGTCTCTAAATGTCATGTGATGCCTGACTGCAAACTGCCATGGCCTTTTACTTAACTGAAGGACAGAAAGTGAACTAAGGAGAATCAAAAACTATTTGACACACATACAAAACATATCCAGATAGTCAGTGGAGAGAATAAAATGTAAAAAGATGCATTGACACATTTCTGCATGGTAACGCTGAAAACTGCAGGGGAAAGCAGTTAATGTGTACTTTGCAAATCTTTGGTGTTGATATCAAGGGAAACTGGCCACAATAGTGACAAAGCTGAGATTGTTTTTCATTATATACATTTTTGAAAAAGCAATGCTACAACAAAATAATTGAATATCTTTTTATAGTACAGAAAGCATTAGTCAATAAAAGAAATAAAACAGGTATTGCTTTCATTCATCATCAAGCAGCTACATCATGAATATTACTTCCCCTCTGCTACAATGTGGAACATCTTATAAAATCTGGTCTATGCTTCAGGATTTCAAATTAAGATTGTTCATACAAATAACAACCAGTAGTATTTATTTAAATTTTGCCCCAGCAAAATAATTTAATCCAGTGTAGATGATCTCTTGTTTTGCAAGAGGGAGAATGGTTGTGGTTACCTGGGACTAGATACTGATACTAGCTAACAAAGCAATATGAAAAGATATGCTATTATTCTGGATCTGAACAATACAGAGGTGATCTTAGTAGTGAGCCTGGAATCCTGAGAGGCCTGTTGTTTAAGACCATAAAACATGCGAGCTGAATTAGGCTATTTGACCCATCAAGTCTTCTCTACCATTCCATCATGGTTGATTTATTACCCTCTCAACCTCATTCTCCTATCTTCTCCTCATACCTTTTGATCAAGAACCTATCAACCTCCTCTTTAAATATACCCAGTGACTTGGCCTTCACAGCCATCTGTGGTAATGAGATCCACAGTTTTGCTACCCTCTGGTTAAAGAAATTTCTCCTAATCTCTGTTTTAAATAGACATCCCTCTATTCTGAGGGGTGTCCTTTGGTTCTAGACTCACCTATAATAGGAAACATCCTCTCCAGACCCACTCTATCTAGACCTCTCAATATTTGATTGTTTTCAATTAGATCCCTCCTTATTCTTCTAAACTCCAGTGAGTACATGTCCAGAGTTTCAAACACTCTTCATAGATTAACTCTTGCATTCCTGGAATCATTCTTGTGAACCTCCTTTGGAACCTCTCCATTGCCAGCACATCTTTTCTTAAATAAGGGGCCCAAAACTACTCACAACTTCTAAAGTTTCAGCATTACTTCCTTGTCCTTATATTCTAGCCCTCTTGAAATGAATGCCAACATTGCATTTGCCTCCCTTAACCCCGACTCAACTTGAAGGTTAACCTTTAAGGAATCCTGAACAAGGTCTTCAAGTCCCTTGCAACTCTGATTTTTGAATTTTCTCCCTGTTGAGAAAAATAAGCTACACCTTTATTCCTTCCACCAAAGTGCATGACTATGCATTTCCCTACACAATATTCTATCTGCCACTTCTTAGTCCATTGTTCTAATATGTGCATGTCCTTCTGCAAACTTCCTGCTTCCTCAACACCACCTACCCCTCCACCTGTCTTCATAACTTCCACAAACTTGTCCACAAATCCATCATCCAAATCATTGACATATAATGTACAAAGAAAAGGTCCCAACACCAATCCCTGTGGAACACCACTAGTCACCAGCAGCCAAACATAAAATACCCCCTTTAGTCTCACTCTTTTCCTTCTGCCAGTCAGCCAATCTTCTAACCATGCTAGTATCTTCCCTGTAATACCATGGGCACTAACTTTGTTAAGCAGCCTCATGTATGTAACCTTGTTAAAGGGCTTCTGAACATCCAAGTAAACAACATCCACTGCCTCTCTTTTGTTGATAATGTCTGTTATTTCCTCAAATAATTCCAACAGAAACCATGCTGACTTTATCATGTGCCTCCCAAGCACCCTGAAACCTCATCCTTAATAATGAACTCCAAACATCTTCCTAACCACTGAAGACAGGCTAACTGACCTATCATTTCCTTTCTTCTGCCTCCCTCCCTTGTAGAGTGGAGTGACATTTGCTCTTTTCCAGTCCTCCGGAACCATTCCAAAATCTAGTGATTCTTGAAAGATCATTACTGTTGCCACCACAATTTCTTCAGCCACCTTTTTCAGAACCCTGGGTCCAGCTGGGCCAGTGGACCTTTCAGTTTCCCAAGCATCTTCTCCTTAGTAATAGCAGCTACACTCACTTCTACCACCACACCTCTTGAATTTCCAGCATACTGCTAGTGTCTTCCACAGTGAAGACTGATGCAAAAGAATTATTAAGCTTGTCTGCCATTTCCATGTCCCCAATTACTACCTCTCCAGAATCATCTTCCAGCGTTCTGATATCTCGCCTCTCTTTTACTCTTTATATATCCGAAAAAGCTTTTTGTTTACTATTTCATATTATTGGCCAGTTTAGCTTCATATTTCATCACTTCTCTCCTTATGGTTTTTTAGTTGCCCTCTGTTGGCTTTTAAAAGCCTCCCAATCTATAACCTTCCCACAATTGTATGCTATATTATATGCCCCCTCTTTTGCTTTTATGTTGTCTTTGACTTCCCTTGTCAGCCACAGTTGCCTCATCCTCCCTTTAGAATACGTCTTCATCTTTGGAATGTATCTACTTCATGCCTTCCAAATTGCCCCCAGAGAATACATTGAAAACCTACAGTATAATACAGACCCTTTGGACCACAAAGCTGCGCTGAACATGTCCTTACCTTAGAAATTACCTAGGGTTCCCCATAGCCCTTTATTTTTCTAAGCTCCATGTACCTATCCAGGAGTTTCTTAAAAGAGCCTATCGTGTTTGCCTCCACCACCATCGATGGCAGCCCATTCCACACACTCACCACTCTCTGCATAAAAAAAACTCACCCCTGACATCTCCTCTGTATCTACTTCCAAACAACTTAAAACTGTGCCCTCTTGTGCTAGCCATTTCAGTCCTGGGAAAAAGCCTCTGACTATCCACACGATCAATGCCTCTCATCATCTTATACAACTCTATTAGGTCATCTCTCAACCTATTCTCATAAGGCATGCCCCCCCAATCCAGGCAACATCCCTGTAAATATCCTCTGCACCCTTTCTATGGTTTCCACATCCATCCTGTAGTGAGGCGACCAGAACTGAGCACAGTACTCCAAGTGGGGTCTGACCAGGCTCCTGTATAGCTGCAACATTACCTCTCGGCTCCTAAACTCAATGCCATGATTGATGAAGGCCAATGCACCATATGCCTTCTTAACTACAGAGACAACCTGCACAGTTGCTTTAAGTGTCCTGTGGACCCCAAGATCCCTCTGATCCTCGACACTGCCAAGAATCTTACCATTAATACTATATTCTGCCATCATATTTAACCTACCAAAATGAATCATGCTTATCTGGTTGAATTCCATCTTCCACTTCTCAGCCCAGTTTTGCGTCCTATCAAAGTCACTCTGTAACATTTGACAGCCCTCCACACTATCCACAACAACCCCAACCTTTGCGGCATCAGCAAATTTACTAACCCATCCCTCCACTTCCTCATCCAGGTCATTTATAAAAAATCACGAAGAGTAGGAGTCCCAGAACAGATCCCTGAGGCACACCACTGGTTACTGACCTCCATGCAGAATATGACCTGTCCACAACCACTCTCTGCTTTCTGTGGGCAAGTCAGTTCTGGATCCACAAAGCAATGTTCCCTTGGATCCCATGTCTCCTTACTTTCTCAATAAGCTTTGCATGGGGTACCTTATCAAATGCCTTGCTGAAATCCGTTTACACTACATCTACTGCTCTACCTCCAATCATGCGTTTAGTCACATCCTCAAAAAATTCAATCAGGCTCGTAAGGCACAACCTGCCTTTAACCTGCTATGCTGACTATTCCTAATCATATTATGGTTCTCCAAATGTTCATAAATCCTGCTACTCAGGATCTTTTCCATCAACGTACTTCCATCTTCCATCGAAGTAAGACTCACTGGTCCATAATTTCCTGGGCTATGTCTATTCCCTTCCTTGAATAAGGGAACAACATCTGTAACCCTGCAATCCTCCAGAATCTCTCCCATCCTCATTGATGATGCAAAGATCATTGCCAGAGGCTCTGAAATCTCCTCCCTCACCTCCCACAGTAGCCTGGGGTACATCTCTTCTGGTCCTGGTGACTTATCCAACTTGATGCTTTCCAAAAGCTCCAGCACATCCTCTTTCTTAGTATCTATATGCTCAAGCTTTTCAGTCCACTGTAAGTCATCCCTACAATCGCCAAGATCCTTTTCCATAGTGAAAACTGAAGCAACGTACTCATTAAGTATCTCTGCCATCTCCTCCAGTTCCATATACACTTTTCCACTGTCACACTTGATTGGTCCTATTTTCTCGCATCGCTTGCTCTTCATATACTTGTAGAATGCCTTGGGGTTTTCCTTAATCCTGTCTGCCAAGGCCTTCTCATGGCGCCTTCTGGCTCTCCTAATTTCATTCTTAAGCTCCTTCCTGCTAGCCTTATAATCTTCCAGATCTCTATCATTACCTAGTTCTTTGAACCTTTCGTAATCTTTTCTTCTTGACTAGATTTACAACAGCCTTTGTACACCATGGTTCCTGTACCCTACCATCCTTTCCCTGTCTCATTGGAATGTACTTATGCAGAACTCCATACAAATATCCTTTGAACATTTGCCATATTTCTTCCGTACATATCCCTGAGTACGTCTGTTCCCAATTTATGTTTCCAAGTTCCTGCCTGATAGCTTCGTATTTCCCCTTACTCCAATTAAATGCTTTCCTAACTTGTCTGTTCCTATCCCTCTCTAAAACTATGGTAAAGGAGATAGAACTGTGATCACTATCTCCAAAGTGCTCTCCGACTGAAAGATCTGACACTTGACCAGGTTCATTTCTCAATACCAGATCAAGTACATCCTCTCTTCTTGTAAGCTTATCTACAAACAGTGTCAAAAAACCTTCTTGAACACACCTAACAAACTCCACCCCATCTAAACTCCTTGAGATGCCAATCAATATCTGGGAAATTAAAATCTCCCACCACAACAACCCTGTTATCATTACACCTTTCCAGAATTTGTCTCCCTATCTGCTCCTCGATGTCCCTGTTACTATTGGGTGTTGCTGTTCTGCCATCATCCCTGCCAGTGTCCCCTTTCAATCAACTTTGGTCAGCTCCTCTCTCATGACTCGGTAATTCCCTTTAATTCACTTTAATACTGATATGTCAAACTGCAGGGTGAATTGTATCATATTTATGATCACTGTCTCCTAAGGGTTCCTTTATCTTAAGCTCCCTAGTCAAATCTAGGTCATTACACAACACACAATACAGAAAAGCTGATTCCCTATTGGGTTCAATTACAAGCTCCTTTAAAAAGCCATCTTGTAGACATTCTACAAATTCTTTCTCTTGGGATCTAGCACCAAATTGATTTTCCCAATATACCTGAATATTGAAATCCCTCTGACTATCATAACATTGCCCTTTTGATATGCCTTTTTGTATCTCCAGTTGTAATTTGTCTCCCACATCCTGGCTACTGTAGAAAGGCCTGTATAGAAATCCAACCAGGGTCTTTTTACCCTTTTAGTTTCTTAACTCTACGCACAAGGATTCAACATCTTCCCATCCTATGTCACCTCTTTCTAAGTTGATTTCATATTTTACCAACAGAGTCACCTGACTCCCCCTGCCTACCTTCCTTTCCTTTGGTGCAATATGTTACCTTGGATGTTAATTTCTCAACTATGATTTTCTTTCAGCCACAATTCAGTGATGCCCACAATGTCATTCCTGCCAATCTCTCGGCGCTCTAGAAGATCATCTATTTGATTTCATATACTGCGTGCTGTATTCATCACCCTTTTCAATTTTGCCCCCATGTTACACTTCAACCCATTCTACTGACTGCAATTTTACCCCATCATTAGCATATCCTTCCTCACAGTCCCACTACACGCTGCGCCTACTTTTATATAAATTGTCCCACACTCAGCTCTGTCACTTCAATTCACATTCCACTGCCAAATTTATTTAAACCTTCCTCACACCTCCAGCAAACCTGCCCAAAAGGATATTTGTCCCCCTTGGGTTCAGGTGTAACCCATCCTTTTTTGTACAGGTCATAACTTCCCAAAGGAGATCCCAATGATCCAGAAATCTGAAACCTTGTCTCCTGCGCCAGTTCCTCAGCTGCACATTCATCTGCCAGATATTTATAAATTAATAAAGAAAAGTAGAACATGTTATACATATTTCGTCTTCCTTGTTTGCTATTCAGTTGTGTGTTTCAAGGAATAGGTTTATGTGTGTCTCTGGCATATGGTTGTAAAAAAAGGCTAAAATGGAGGATCATTACACTCGATTAGTCTCTCCTCACTAAAATTAAAACTCCATTTCTTCAAGCCTTGATCATGTAAGTCAACAGTCCTGTTAATGTGATTCTGGCAAAAGGTCCAGAAGCAACAAGCAGAAATAGTTTCTTGTACTGTAAATTGTGGTGAATTAGGATGCACTGTTTAACAGGATGGTGGAAACAGATTTAATTACAACACCCAGAAGAGTACACAATAAATTTTAATAGAAAAAAATAAAGCAGTAACTTGAAGAAATGTTCCAAAAAGTGATATTGTATTGTGGCAGTTTGGTTTGCAGCTCCAGGAGCAGTGTTTTTAACTTAGGGGTATCCCTTTAAGTGGTTAGCATATTTTTAACTAACAGTTGAAATTGACATTACCTTATTTACTCCCAAACAGCTGTCTGCTGTTGGAAAGGTCATTAAATGAAGCACTAGCTTAACAAGATTTATGCAGCCTCTCAGAAATAACAGGCATTATAAGTATGTCTAGTAAACCTCTGGCTGCCTTTCCCAGCTTTGGTTTTATCCTCTATCAAGATGGCAGCTTACACTAAATGTGTGCTAATGCACATTTCTGCTTAATACCTCAATGGGCCATCTTTTTGGCATTCTGAGTTATTTGATAAAAATTGCCTCAGATAATGATTTATAAAATATTAAAAATATAAAAAGAGTCTATTTCCAATCGACCATATCTTTGCTTCATGTTGTTTTATATCATTGTACCCTTGAGTAGTGAATATTCCTATATATATGTATATATATATATATAGACATTGAAACTATAAGTGATGTTATGTAGCAATGAGATGAAAACTAATACTAAGCTGTTCTGCAAACTGTTTGTAGTTGGCAGCCAAATTAGACATTTAAATTATTAATTTATTTTTAATTTACTTTCATATCAAGTTAGCTTAAGACATTGATGATGTAGGGTGTCGTGAAATTATTAAAACTCACGGTATTCTGAAGCAAGTTACCCTCCTCTTTCAGAATGTTTATTACACCTCCCATTTATTAATCTTGGATTGATTTGTTAATGTTGATGGATTCTCAAAAGAATCTTGTAAAATACTCTTCCTGCAAAAAGCACCTAGTTACCATGTAATCCTTTAACATTCTGTCAGGAAGGGCCTGGTTAGATTAACACTAGACTGATATTTATTATTTGCTTGAATACTTAGAATCTTTCTCTTCTGTGGTCCCAGAACACCCTGCCTAGCTTCCCAATAATAAACCACTTAAGTAGAAATAGATTCCTGTTTCTTTTTATTGACAGACAGTACATAAATTCTGAGAATACATTTATTTAGTACATAAATTCTCTCTTTGCCTCTGCTACCCTTAATAAATCTATACCTGTATAGTGGAAGCTTTGATTAGCTTACCATTTGTCACTGCACTGCATAAAATTTGCCTGCTTGCTTTCCAAACTGAGGCATACAGCATTAGCTGCAACTTCTTTGTACCAGATATCCAGTGTCTCTGATGCTACTTAAAGACATCCAGCACCTCCTGAACTTGGGTGTGAAGAATTGTGTTCTTTCAGCAGACAATAGGGAAAGGTTATGAGAAAATACAAAAAAAAACCTTTGGAGGACTTGGTACAGGTTCCAAAATTGTTAAACTTTCATAACCTCACCAGAAGTGGTCATTTGACATTACTGCTCTGTGAGACTCTGATCACACCACCTAAAGATTTGTTGTTCATGGTACTGCTGTATCACCCACTTGATTCCCTTCACTACACTTTCACATCAGACTCTCACGTTCATGGGTCATAGAATTGTAAAGTACAGCATCAGACCCTTTCCACATCAACCAAACTGGTCTGATTGCTTCAGTGTTTTGCCTGTTCAAGTTCTTAGCTAAATATATGCCAATAATAGCAATTGTATGTAATTCCATTACCTCCACCGAGAGTAATTTCCCAATATTGACCACTCTCTGTGTTTAAAAAAAAGACATGAACCTCAGGTCCCCTTGAAAATTCCATCCTCGCCTTGAACGTGCTTGCTTATTTTGTGATACCATTACTGTTAAGGGGAAAGCATTGAAATACCTTTTGTCCTGGCATCGATTAGTCTCCTGATGGATGCAAAGAATTCTCATAAAATTTCAGGTTACATTCCTGATGTACTGCAAATGGAATGTAGTGAGCTAACTGATGAATTATTGGCAGCAAGCCCAGAGTATTTGTTGGCATACTCTCTGCACTTGGTGCTGTTCTGATTTCTACTGTCAAATCAAAAACTCTTCCTCATTGTCATGTCCAACTAAGGTGATGAGCTATTGTTGCTTCGTGGCCGTGATGCTAGAAAGCTCTAAAGTGGGATCAGTGACCTGATCTCCCCTCAGGATCTATACTTGCATGTTTTGTATAAAACAAACTCTGCAATAAAGTTCTTGGTCTAGTTCCTGTAGCAAATTTCCCCAGTGCAGAATCCTCTGGTTGAGTGATATTAATACTCAACAAGTATTACAGTAACTTCCTGTACACCACTTGGTACCTGTAAGTTGTATAATGGTTGTAATTTTTAATTATTTGATTTATAAGGCAACATTGGTTACATAGTTTTGATTGCTGTTTTTGACCATGGGAATGTATACAGGAAACTGGCACATAACCCACACACTTTCAAGTACAATGTATATAAAAGAGGGCTGAGTTTATGCCTACATTCTCATTACATGTTCATAGTAGTAGAAATCCCATCACTGTCACATAGAATTGAAAATTACCTCCATTTTTCATTTTAGCAGTCAAACGCATTAATCATACGAGACCACTTTCAGAAACTGGCACCAATAAGCTTTTCCTTACTTCCATATCTAATTGTGAAACTCTGCTTAGTTTCACAGTTTTCTTTGTTTGTGCTGTGCCTTTGCATGTTTCATTTTAAGTATTTCCAACTGGTTTGTGTGTTTTAAGCTGTTTTTTCTAATAAAGAGGCTTATTTTGGTTCCAAAAAATCTATACTCTGAAATTCCAGTTAAGAGGTAAGTGCTGCCTTTTGTGTAAACTGTTAACGAGAGGCTCTACTGCCTGCTCTGTTGCACAACAAAGATCACACAGCACAACTTCAAAGAGGGTAGTTACACTAAATATCCCATACAATAAAAACATTAGACAACCTTCAATCAGGTTCATAAAATCAATTGTCTAGTTATTATTACCAGATTTTGCTGTGTGAAAATTGCCACTTTCTCCATTACAATATTATAGAAAATTATTTCTTAGTAAAACATTCCAATGATCAAAGGACTTTGGGGTAACCTAGACAGTGGAAAAGATGCTATAAGATATATTTTTTCCCAGCTCTTTTTGATTTGGCAATGCATCATTCCATTTTAGTTGTCACTATTTGATCTTGTTATTGTTTCACTGTTATGCAGCATAAAGTGTGTGAACCTACTATTTAAGAGTTACCCTTTTTAAGGGAAATGTTGTGTTGCATGATTATATGCTGGATACTTTTACTTACTGGAGCTTAGACCGCTGACACCGGAGTACCAGAGTCCTCTTCCCTGGACCCAACGCTAAGGTCTTTGGAGCTTCTGTTGGCATTCCTGTAGCTCTAGGTTTATACGGGGTGGGGTTGCTAGTCCCATGTCCAACCCTTGATCTTTCGCAGCCAGGCTTGGGACCATTCATAGTGGAGGTGCCACACTTTTACAATGGAATTATTTGGATGGAAACGGTGTACATGAAGTATTGAAAGCCGTAATAGGTTAGGCAGCACAATGCAAATCATTGTTATGGAACGTTGGTTCTTCCTAAGAAGTGTGTTCCTTAGAACATACAATACTCATATGATACAAGTGCACGGTTACTGAATTTTTTTGAGTTTCACCAAATCAATCCAATTTGAACACAATGCAAAATGGACACAATCCATTCAAAGCTATGTTATTTTTCTTTTGATCAGAAGCATTTAGACTTCTGACAGCCCTAACCCTATAGCAGCTTTGTAATCTTAATTTAAGATCATTAAAATGTTTCACCCTTTTCAAAAAATATTGAAGTAGTAAATCAGGCATCCAGATTTTTCTACGGGAGCTAAGCCAGGTCGGTGGCATAATTGGAGAGCATGTTTTTGAAGCCAATGCTGACTCAGTGTTTACCCTGGATTTTTTCATTAGATGTAGTTAGAGATGATATTTCCTCCCAAGTATCACAACATTCTATGATGTTTCATTAATGCTCAATTTATCATCTCTTCTTTTGACACAGAAGGCCATTGGCTCATTGAGCCTTTACTGACTTGTAGAGCAATTCTATCAATCCTATTCCACCATTTATTTTACCCTGTTGTCTCTTACATTACTAGCAACAGCCTCTTAATTCTCTTGCCATCCATTTACACTGGCGCAATTTACAGTAGCCAGTTAACCCATCAACTTGTATATCTGTGAGATGTGGGAGGAAACTAGATTGCCCTGAAAAAACTTCCTGCAGTCACTAGAAGAACAGACAGGGCTGCTAGAGCTGTGAAGCAGCATTGCTGCCTGTTACTGTGCCTCACACTGATGGGAATACGTCATCTGAAGCATTTCCATCATTTTGCACCCTAACAGTATTGTGGGTTAATCTTTGATATGCTTGCACTGAAAGTCAAAGAACAAGTTATTACATGGATGAAGACAGTTGAGGGCCAAAAAGCTTTTCTGACAGCCCCAGGATCTGCTGATTTAGCTACTTCCTGTCAGATGTGCTAAAACATCTGTTGGTGTTTTCTATGTGCTCTTCCTATCACTATCTCCACCTTTTCATACCAGGTTGTCCTAATGAAGGTAAAGGTTTTGCAAGTGGCTGTCTGTCATTATAATGATACCAATAAGAATACAAGAGTGTCATGGATGGGTGCAGAACTTTGAGCTTATATGAACCCAATGCCACTAAACAAAACATGCTCCCTTTAATTAGTTTTCTTTCGCATTTCTGCTCATTGGAGACCAGTGCAAATCAATGTGTTCAGCTATTTATATTTTATGTCTATGCATTTGACTTAGTTCCTCGTGGTAGGCTAATCCAGAAGATAAAACTGATAAATTGGATTCAACATATGCTCTGTCACACAAGACAGATCTTAATGGTAGAGGGATGTCTTTCTGACTGAAGGTCTGTGGCCAGTGGTATCCTGCAAGGACCTATGCTAGGACCTCGGTTGTTTGTAATATATATTAATCATTTGCATCAGAATGTAGATAGTCTAATTGATAAATTGCAGATGACACAAATATTTATGGAGTTGTGGATAATGAAAATGGTTGTCTAAGGATACAGAAACATATACCGGTAGATTAATTGGGGATTTGGGCAGGGAAATGGCAAATGGGGTTTATTCTGGCAAATGTGAGGTGAAGCACTTTGGGACATCAGATACAAGAGGAAAATATACTGCAAATAGTAGGATCCTTTGGGAGCAATGATTTACAGAAGGGCCTTGAGATGCAATTGATAGTTTCCCAAAGTGGCCAAGCAAATGGAACATGTCCTTGCCTTCATCAGTCAGTATAGAAGTTAGAAGTTATGTTGCAAATGTATAAAACTTTGGTTGGGCCACATTTAGAGTATTGTACGCAGTTCTGGCACTCCATTATAAGAAGAATGTAGAGTATTTAATCTGTTGTGCATTTAATATTTAAGTCATATTTGAGTAATGTTGTAAATACAGTATATTGTTTGATTAACCATTCTTGTTCGTTTAAATAATTCATTACATTATATGTAAAAGTACATAAATGACATACATCATCATGCCACCATGTAATATGTGTGCTCCTCACTTCAAGTAAAAATGTAACTGAGACATGCATTCTGGGCTCTGTGTTTACTTTCAATTAGTTTAATGCTTTGGAGTTGCAAATCATAACAATGGTGACAAGTAAGTTTTAAAATGAACCTGAGTTGACTATCTACCTGTTGAAGTGCAGTGAGACTTTTAAATTTTAAAAAGCAAGTCATTCAAGTTAAAAAAAAATTGCAGCACTTTTTTTTCTTCACAAGAGGAGAAGATGGTTGAGTTTAAAAATAGCAGAAAATTCACGGGTTCAGAAATGGTGAGCACCGGGAGATAATAATCATAAATTTTTAAAAAGCAGAAATGGTTGGCTACATTAGAAAGATAGATGTGTTCAATTGCACAATAGATAACTGGTTCATGTATAAAAAGCAAATTGAGCAGCATTTTAAAGCAAATACAATAGTAAATGAAAAGCATATGTCAGTTTTACTGAGTGCATTGGGTTTAAAGGCATACAGTTTGCATAGAGTTTGGTTGGAGAAGTTTGACTTCTCCAACCAAACCAGCCGAAATGAGCTTTGCTAATATTGTGAATGTAATGTAGGAACATTCAGAACCAAAGCCATTGTTGACTACAGAGTGCTTTAGGTTTCATAAGTGGAATCAAAAGGACGGGAAGTTCATTTCAGTATACATGGCTGAATTGAAGAAGTTGTCTGAGCATCATCAGTTCAGTGATGGGTTAAATGATGCACTGAGAGATTGTTTAGTTTGTGGAATCTGACAAGAAAGCATTCAAAAATGGCTCCTAACTGAAGCATAACTTACATTTAAAAGAGCAGTTGAAATAGCTGTATCACTGAAACCAGTAAGCAGAGACACACTTGAGTCGTAGTCAAGAATGAACATGAACGTGAATAAAACTGCAACATCTAAACAGAAACCAGCTGATCTGGCTGACCAAACTGTGGTACTGTTGTGGCAGGGGCTCACATATACCAGACCAATGTAGGTTTAAAGGCAAAACTTGCAGAAAATGCAACAAAATAGGACAAATACAAAGAGCATGCGGGTAGACAAAAATAAATGGACTGCACAGGGAATAGATGAAGATAAAAAGTCAAGTTGCAGTTTAAAAAAAAGCACACTAATCTGCATGCTGTTGATGAAAAATCTGAAAATGATAAGAATAGCCTTGAGATTTATAATGTGAAAACTAACAATAGACAAGCAATTTGGCTTACATCAGATGTGTACAGCAAATTAATTAAAATGGAATTGGACACTGGCTCAGCTGTTTCAGTCATTCCACAAAATGAGTTTGAACAGCATTTCAAAGATACTGGACTGAAGCCTGCAGATATCCAACTAACAACTTGTAGTGGAGAAAAGAAATTCTTAACAGTGAGATACATCAACCGACAAGCCACATTGGGCTTGTGTGTGGTAAAAACAGAAGGGCCAACATTGTGGAGCCATAATTGGCTGAAACAGCTACAACTTGATTCAAGATCCATCCACTATTTACATGCCACAGTTCCTGCAATAAAGTCAACTGAAAGTGAATTAAGAAAGATACTGGATGATGCCACAACAGTGTTCAAGGATGGTATTGAAAAACTCAAACATACCAAGTGTAAAATAGTGTTAAATGAAAATACCACACCCAAGTTTTTCAAAGCCCATCCAGTTCCTTATACCACCCGTGATACGTAGCTAGTGAGCTAGGTCACAGGAAAGCAAATGGAATTCTTTTCAAGGTTGAGTGGAGCCTATGGTCAACGCTAGTGGTCCCAGTAGCTTAGAAGAATGGGTCTGCCAAGCTATGTGATGACTTTAAGGTCACTAACAACCCAGTACTGAAAGTAAGTCAATACTCTCTGCCCAGGATAGAGGATATCTTAGCAAATCTTTCTGGAGAGGCAAAGTAGACTTCCAAGGTTCAAATGTTCATTTTATTATCAAAGTATGCATGTAGAATACAATTCTGAGATTTGTCTTCTCCAGATAGCCATAAAATATAGAAAAGCTATAGAAGTAGTGGAAAGAAAGACATCAATCCCCACCCTCCAGCGCAAAAAGAAAAAGAAACAAATCTCACAAACCCCAAACACCCCCCCCCAACTACTCCCTGGCCAAAAAGATAACAGATCTCCCAAACCCCCCAGCCCGGCAATCTGCAACAAGAAAGAATGGGCAAGAACATGAAAAAAAAACATACAAATGAAAGAGGCCAATATCAAGTACAGTCTATTCCATAAATCTCAAAATTTTGATAGCATCCCTGAGAGCATCGGGACCCGGCAGCCTCTCGGAGGGAAGAGACTCTAACCAGCAGCCCCTCCGAGGGAAGCGACACAAACCAGCGGCCTCTCTGAGGAAAGCAACATGAACCAGCAGCCTCTCCGAGGGTGATGACACGAACCAGCGGCCCCTCCAAGGGAACCAACAGGATCCAGTGGCTCCTTCAAGGGCAGAACCATGAGCCAGCAGCCCTTCTGAGGGAAGCCACATGAAGCAATGGCCTCTCCAAGGGAACTGAAATAAACTAGCCACCTCTCTGAGGGAAGCAACTTGAACCAGTGGCCTCTCCAAGGGCAGCAGCACGAACCAGTGGCAGCCTTGAGGCAGTGATATGAAAAAAACTGAAAAATTTACTAAAGAGGATATACTCTCCCTAATGCAAGTTGAAAGTCTCTCTCTTGCGGCAGAAATGATCAAAAGGAAAGCCAGAAAAGATACCACACTGTCTCAGGTTGACATGGCAACCCAAAACGGCTGAAATGTGCAGCAGAAATCCCAGTTTCCCCTTATTTACCAGGGCTGAGATGAACATTCCCCTTGATGGGTTTGCCTTATGTGGCAATTGAGAGTTGTACCAACCAAGATGAGAGCTAAAGTTCTGTCGGTCACCTAGGCATGGTCAAAATGAAATCATTGGCTTGAAGTTTTGTCTTGCAGTTTCACATAAATCAGTAGATTTAGCAGTATGCCATACACTGTTCAGGATGCTAACATGTCCAGAAGATGCCAGGAGCAGTGCTTCCCACCCCTGGGGATAAGCTGCATTGCCCTGGTAGAGTGCTCACCCTTGTCAGGACAGAATTTTTCCCACAAGAGTAAAAAAATCCTCCATCACGATTAAATCTTTAGGTGTGAATGGGCCAATTTACAATGAACAATTCTGAGGCTGTCTGTGTTCTAATTGTATAGTATATACTGTGTATATATTTGAGATGCATTCTGTTTTGAGTTGGAGCTTTAATCTCTCGCTTCAACAGTCGGAGGTACCCACCTGCTTAAGCAGATTTCATTTATTCTGATGCTAAGAAGAATATGGTAAACTGCCTCAATGACTATTGTCCAGTAGCACTTACATCCGGTGATGAAGCAGTGGTGATGAAACATATCAACTCTTGCCTGAGAAGTGACTTGGGTCTGCTCCAATTTGCTTACTGGTGCACCAGGTCCACAGCTGATGCCATCTCATTGGCTCTTCACTCAGCCCTGGACAGCAAAGATGCATATGTCAGGACAATCTTTATCGACTACAGCTTTGCTTTCAACACCATCATCCCCTCAAAACTAATTAATAAGCTTCAAGACCTTGGCCTCAATACCTCCTAGTGCAATTGGATCCTCAAATTGCTCACTTGCAAATCCCAGTCGGTGTGGATTGGCAACAACATCTCCTCCACACTGGTGCACCAGAAGGCTGTGTTCTCAGCCTCTTGCTCTACTCAGTTTACACTTTACACTTATGACTGTGTGGCTAAGCACTGCTCCAACGCCATATTCAAGTTTGCTGATGACATCACTGTCATAGGCCACGTCAACCGGGTGACGAATCAACTCTGACTTCTCTTCTTCCTTTCCATTCCTGATGAAGGGTCTTTGCCCGAAATGTCAACTGTTTACTCTTTTGACCTGCTGAGTTCCCCCAGAAATTTGTGTGCATCACTTTGATTTAATTTGTTACTTTATAATTGGAGCATGCAGCTGTCATCTGAGTGGACAGAGTCAGAGTGGTCATCTTGAGGCTTTAGCTCTTGCAGGCTTCAGTGAAGAGAGGCTTCGGACAGAGAAAGCAAAAGAAAGGCTCTAGGTTAAGTTTTTTCCCCTTCTTTATATCTGCTCAGCTAGGATGATAGAGATGCCAGGTGTGATAAATGAATGCTCCTCTTACAGGATGTGGGAAAGCAGGGAGACGTCCAGTGTCCCTGACAACTACACCTGCAAGAAGTGCATCCAGCTGCAGCTTCTAACAATCTGTGGATAGACTTCAGATCATTTGGGAGGCTGAAGACATATAGAGAGTTAGTTACGCTCAGGGTGCAGGTCATAGGAAACTGGGTGACAGTCAGGAAGAGGAAAGGGGTTAAGGAGCCAGTGCAGAGTACCCCTGTGGCCACCCCACTCAACAACAGGTAAATCACTTTGGATACTTTTGGGGGGGAGGGGTGGGTTGACCGAACAGAGGAAAGTCACAGTGGTCAGGTCTCTGGCACTGTCTGCCCCTGTGACTCAGAAGGGAAGGGGGGAAACGAGGCATGCTGTGGTGGTAGGGGATTTATTAGTAAGGGGAATGGACAGGATGTTTTGTGAGTAAGAATGAGATTCCCAGGTGGTATGTTACCTCATGGGTGCCAGGGTCTAGGATATCTAGGATCAAGTCCTCAGCATTCTTAAACGGGAGGGTGAACAGCCAGAAGTTGTGATCCATGTACATAGGAACCTGTGGCATGGGTAGGATAACAGATGAGGTTCTTCATAGGGAGTTCGGGGAGTTAGGTGCTAAGTCAAAGTGCAGGACCTCCAGCATTGTGATCTCAGGATTGCTAGCCATGCCACGTTTCTAGTGAGGCCAGAACTAGGAAGATTATACAGTTTAATACATGGACAAGGAGTTTATGTAGGAAGGAGGGCATAAGAGTTTTGGATCATTAGGCTCTCTTCCAGGGAAGGTGTGACCTGTACAGAAGGGATGGTGTGCACCTGAAATGAAGGGTTGTTAAAGTTGTAATTGGGGTTTAAACTAGAGTTGCAGGGGATGAGAACCAGAGTGCATGAACAGTTAGTGGTGAGGTTGTGTTGCAACGTAAAAGGCGGACAAAATCGAAAAAGGTGAATACGGGAGTGAAGGCGTTGCATTTGAATGTGCACAGTATATGGAATAAGGTGGATGAACTTGAAACACAGGTGAAGATTGACAGGTATGATGTTGTAGGCATCACTGAATCATAGATAGATAGATAGATAGATACTTTATTCATCCCCATGGGGAAATTCAACTTTTTTTCCAGTCCCATACACTTGTTGTAGCAAAACTAATTACATACAATACTTAACTCAGTAAAAAATATGATATCATCTAAATCACTATCTCAAAAAGCATTAATAATAGCTTTTAAAAAGTTCTTAAGTCCTGGCGGTAGAATTGTAAAGCCTAATGGCATTGGGGAGTATTGACCTCTTCATCCTGTCTGAGGAGCATTGCATCGATACATAGCACCATCCAGAGACAGAGAAGCAGTAACCTGTCGCTGAAACTGCTTCTCTGTCTCTGGATGGTGCTATGTAGAGGATGTTCAGAGTTATCCATAATTGACCGTAGCCTACTCAGCGCCCTTCGCTCAGCTACCGATGTTAAACTCTCCAGTACTTTGCCCACGACAGAGCCCGCCTTCCTTACCAGCTTATTAAGACGTGAGGCGTCCCTCTTCTTAATGCTTCCTCCCCAACACGCCACCACAAAGAAGAGGGCGCTCTCCACAACTGACCTATAGAACATCTTCAGCATCTCACTACAGACATTGAATGACGCCAACCTTCTTAGGAAGTACAGTCGACTCTGTGCCTTCCTGCACAAGGCATCTGTGTTGGCAGTCCAGTCTAGCTTCTCATCTAACTGTACTCCCAGATACTTGTAGGTCTTAACCTGCTCCACACATTCTCCATTAATGATCACTGGCTCCATATGAGGCCTAGATCTCCTAAAGTCCACCACCATCTCCTTGGTCTTGGTGATATTGAGACGCAGGTAGTTTGAGTTGCACCATATCACAAAGTCCTGTATCAGTTTCCTATACTCCTCCTCCTGTCCATTCCTGACACATCCCACTATGGCCGTGTCATCAGCGAACTTCTGCACATGGCAGGACTCCGAGTTATATTGGAAGTCTGATGTGTACAGGGTGAACAGGACCGGAGAGAGTACGGTTCCCTGCGGCGCCCCTGTGCTGCTGACCACCGTGTCAGACCTACAGTCTCCCAACCGCACATACTGAGGTCTATCTGTCAAGTAGTCCACTATCCAATCCACCATGTGAGATTTCACCATTTCACCATGGCTGAAAGAAGACAATAGTTGGGAGCTTAATGTCCAAGGCAATCACCAACAGTAGTTTTCCTGAGAAAAAAGGTCTTAAGGTAATGAAAGCATCTAGGATTTAGTTTTGTACATGTAATGCCCTGGTTCACATGGTTCATATTTTCTCTGTTATGCTTTTCTGTTCTCTGTGTGAGCTGCTTGTTCGGGTTACTGTTGAAGATAAGCGATAGGAGAAATGTGTGCCATCCAATTGGGATGAATGGATTCAGGGGAGGTTTCTCTGGTGAGGGACACTAAGGTTGGGCTTGGGGCTTTTGAGGGGGGAGAAGAGAGAAGACGCTGGAAAGAAAAGGTCGGAGGAGTCGACCCGGAGTGGGGCTGAGATTCGATGAGAACCAGGGAGATCGAAGGAGGATTGGTGGAGGGGAAACCGTGAGCTCCAACTTGAGCACATTAGACTGTTTCATTTAAAATGGGCCCTTTTCTTTTTTTACTTTCTCTTTACTAACCCTTTAGTCAAATTAAGAATTATAAAGCTAGATCTTTTATTTGTATGCAGTGTACTGTCTGTTATTTCGTGGTACATATTTGTAACAGTGTGACAAATCACGCAGCATCCCCACAAACGGGGATTTGAGGGGGCTTGCACTTCAATCTCCCACGTTTGGCGGGGCCGGAGAGTGTCTTTCCTAGACTCACGCAGCCGACAGAACCAGAGTGTTAGATACATAAGATCAAAGTTGAAGTATAAATTGCAATGTAATATTTTCCTTTTTTCATTACTTAATTTTAAATAGCATTTCAAATACCCTACAGGTTCCAGATGGTACCTCCATTGAAAGTTGGCAGTAGAAAAAGTTCAGTGCTGGTATTTCAAGTCTTCTGCCAGTACTGTTAAAACTCTGGAAAGGGTATAATGCACAATAAAGAACACAGAGCCATACAGATCATGGACCAGGATGCCAATCTGAACTAATCCCATCTGTATGTACACACTCTATATACTTTTATTCATTGCATTTTCACATGAAAAGCATCTTAAGTACTGCTGTTGGATCTACTTCTACTACTTCCCTGGCAGTGGGTTCCAGCCATCGATCATTCTTGGTGTAGAAAGATGCCTTTCAAATCTCCTTTAAACTTGCCTCTATTTACTTTAAACCCATGCTTTATAATATTTGAAATTACCACCCCAGGGGAAAAAAAACTCTAGCTATCCCACAATATCTATGCCTCTCATGATTTTATATACATCTATAAGGTTGCTACCCAGTCTCTAATACTCCAGATAAAATAATTCAGCATATAACTGATATTTTTACATTAAGTAGTCATTTATATTAGACATCTGCATAAATGATTTAGATAGGAATGTACAAGACATGGTTAATAAGTTTACATCTGACATTAAAATAGGTGGTACCATAGATAATGAAGAGATTTTCAAAAATTATGGGGGGTTTTAATTAGCTAGATAACTGGGCTGGGGATGGCAAACAGCATTTAATTCAGATAAGGGCGAGGTGTTGCATTTTGGGAAGTCAAATCTGGGTAAGTCTTTCATATTGAATGGTAGGCCCTGGGAAGTGTTGTAAAACAGAAGGATGCAGGAATACAAGTACATAGGGTAGTTCCCTGTGGAGTCTGTCAAGGTGGTGAAGGCAGCGTTTGGCAACCTGACATTCTTCAGTCAGGGTATTGAGAATACGAGATGGATGCAGTTGTACAAACGCTGCTGAGGCTGCTCTTGGGAAATCGTGTGCAACTCTGGTGATCCTATTGTAGGAAAGATATCATTAAGTTGGAAAGAATGCAAAGATTTATAAGAATATTGCCAAGACTCATGTTTTCAGGAGTGGTTGGGCAGGCTAGGACTTTATATCTTGAGCATAATAGACTGAGAATTGACTTAATGGAGGTGTATAAAACCACAAGAGGTGTGCATAAGGTGAATGTACGCAGTCTTTTGGTTATAGGGCCAGGGAAGAAAGAACTAGAGGAGATAGGTTTAAGATGAAAGGGGAAGTATTTATAAGGGACCTGTGCAGCAACATCATTATACAGAGGTTGATGTATGTATGGCATCAGCAGGCAGAGAAAGTGGTTGAAGCAGGTAAAATATTATTTAAAAGACATTTGGACAAGTACATCAATGGCTAAGGTTTTGAGGCATGTGGGCTAAACACAGGCAAACGGGACTAGCTTAGATGCACAACCGAGTTGGTGTGGATAAATTGTGCTGAAGTTCCTGTTTCTATGCCGTATTACCTCATAACTTGAGCATTCAACCAGTGAGCGAAAGACAACAAACTGCGCAAATACAAAAAGAAAGAAATAATGATAATAAATAAATAAATAAGCAATAAATGTGGAGAATGTGAGCTGAAGAGTCCTCAAAAGTGAGTCCATAGGTTGTGGGAACATTTCAATAATGGAGCAAGTGGAGTCGAGTGAAGTTATCCCCTTTGTTTCAAGAGCCTGATGTTTGAGGGTAATAATTGTTCCTGAACCTGGTGGTGTCAGTCTTGAGGCTCCTGTACCTTCTTGCTGATGGCGGCAGCAAGAGGAGAGCATGACATGGGAGGTGGGGGTCCCTGATAATGGATGCTAGTTTCCTATGACAACCCTTTCGTATAGATGTGCTCAATGGTGGGGAGGGCTTTAACCATGATGGACTGGGCTGTATCCATTACTTTTTGTAGGATTTTCTATTTAAGTGCATTGGTGTTTCCAAACCAGGCTCTGATGCAGCCAGTCAATAGAGTCTCCACCACATATCTATAGAAGTTTTAAATATCATACCAAATCTTCATAAACCCCTAAGGAAGCAGAGGAGCTGCTGTAATTTCTTTGTAATTCCCCTTATGTTCTAGGCCCAGGACAGGTCCTTCGAAATGAGGAATTTAAAGTTGCTGACCCTCTCCACCTCTGATCTTCCAATGAGGACTGGCTCATGGGCCTCTGGTTTCCTCCTCCAGAAGACAATAATCAGCTCCTTGGTCTTCCTGACATTGAGTAAGAGGTTGTTAAGACACATTCAGCCAGATTTTCAATCTCCCTCCAATATGTTAGACCATAAGACCATGGAATTGATGGTTTTGTTGCGAAGTTTTCAGGCATTACAAAGGTAAGTGGAGGAGCAGATAGTTTTGAGGAAGTAGAGAGGTTACAGAGGGACCTAGACAGATTAGGAGAATGGGCAAAGAAGTGGCAGGTGGAATACTTTATTGGGAAGTGTATGGTCATGCAATTTGACAGAAAAAATGAAAGGGTTGACTATTTTCTAAATGGAGAGAAAATGCAAAAAATGAGGTACAAAGGGACTTTGAAGTGTTTGTTCGGGATTCCCTAAAGGTTAACTTGCAGGTTGAGTCTTTGGTGAGGAAGGCAAATGTGGTGTTAGCATTCATTTCAAGAGAACAAGAATATAAATGCAAGGACGTAATGTTGAGACTTTATAAAGCACGGGTGAGGCCTCACCTGGACTATTGTGAGGCATTGATGAGGCCTTACTTGGAGAACTGTGAGCAGTTTTGAGACCCCTAACTAAGAAATGTTGTACTGAAGCTGGAAAGGCTTCAAAGGAGGTTCAGGAAAATGATTCCAGGTTTGAACAGCTTGTCATGTAAAGAGCGTTTGATGGTTCTGAGTCTATATTCACTGTAATTCAGAAGAATGAGGGGTGATCTCATTGAAACCTATCGAATGGTGAATGGCCTTCACTGAGCAGATGTGGAAAGGATGTTTCCGATGGTGTTTCTTAAGATCAGAGGACACAGTCTCAGAATAGAGGGGTGTGCTTTAAGAATGGAGATGAGGAGGAATTTCATAAGCCAGACGGTCATGAATCTGTGGAATTCATTGCCACAGGCAGCTGTGGAGGCCATGTCTGTATGTATATTTATAAAGAGGTTGATAGGTTCTTGATTGCTCAGGGAATGAAGGGATACAAGGAGAAGGCAGGAGATTGGACCCGAGTGGAAAATTGAATCAGCCATGATGAAATGGCAGAGCAGACCTGATGGGCCAAATGGCCTAATACTGCTCCTATCTCTTATGGCCAAAAGACATAAAGACCATAAAACATATAACAAAATTAGATTCCTCATTCCCATTTAAAAGGACATCCCTCTATTCTGAGACTGTGTCCTCTGGTCTTAGGCTGCCCCACCACAGGAAGCATTCTGTCCACATCCATTTGATCAAGGCTTTTCGCCATTAGATAGGTTTCAATGAGGTTACCCCTCATTCTTCTGAATTCTAGTGAATACAGGCCCAGAGCCATCAAACACTCTTCATATAACCAGCCTTTAAATCTTGGAATCATTTTTGTGGACCTCCTTTGAACCCTCTCCAGTTTCAGCATATCCTTTCTCAGATAAGGGGCCCAAAGTTGCTCACAATACTCCAAGTGAGGCCTCACCAGTGATTTATAAAGTCTCAACATTACATCCTTGCTTTTATATTCTAGTCCTCTTGAAATTAATGCTGACATCACATTTGCATTCCTTACCACAGACTAAACCTGCAAATTAACATTTAGGGAATCCTGCACAAGGACTCCCAAGTCCCTTTGCGCTTCAGTTTTTTGTATTTTCTCTCCATTTAGAAAATATTCAACCCTTACATTTCTTCTAACAAAGTGCATGACCATACACTTCCTGACACTGAATTCCATCTGCCATTTCTTTGCCCATTCTACTACATTGTCTAAGTCCTTCTGTAGTCTCTCTGCTTCCTCAAAATGACCTGTCCCTCCATCTTTCTACATATTGTTTGCAAACTTTGCATCAAAGCCATCAATTCCATCATCCAAATCATTGATATATAATGGAAAAAGAATTGATCCCAAACATACCCCTGTCGAACACCACTAGTTACCAGCAGCCAACCAGAAAAGGCTCCCTTCATTCTCACTCTTCACCTCCTGCCAATCTATAATTTCTTTCTCCATGCTAGAGTCTTTCCTGTAATACTATGGGCTTCATAGCTTGTTAAGCAGCCTCATTTGTGGCACCTTGTCAAAAGGCCTTCTGAAAATCCAAGTACACAACATCAACTGATTCTCCTTTGTCTATCCTGCTTGTTGTTTCTTTCCAACTGATTTTGTCATGCAAGATTTTCTGTTGAGGAAAACATACAGACTATGGTCTATTTTATCATGTGCCTCCAAGTACCTTGAGACTTCATCATTAATAATAGACTCCAACAACTTCCCAACCACTGAGGTCAGACTAACAGGCCTATAGTTTTCTTTCTTCTGCCTCTCTCCCTTCTTGAAGAGTGGAGTGACATTTTCAATTTTACAGTCTTCCAGAATCATTCCAGAATCTAATGATTCTTGAAAGATCATTGCTATTGCCTCCACAATCTCTTTAGCCACCTCTTTCAGAACTCTGAGTGTACATCATCTGGTCCAGGTGACATCTACCTTCAGACCTTTCAGTTTCCTTCTCTCTAATTATGGTAACTTCACAACCTTCATGACCCCAACAGCTGGAACTTCTATTATACTGCTGGTGTCTTCCACAGTAAAGACCAATGCAAAATACTATTCAGTTCGTTCACCTTTTCCTTCTCTGTCATTACTACCTCTTCAGCATCATTTTCCAGTGGGCCGATATCCACTTCATGTATCTGAATGAACTTTTGTTATCCTCTTTAATATAATTGGCTAGCTTACTTTTGTATTCATTCTTTACCTTCTTAATGACTTTTTAGTTGTCTTCTATTGGTTTTTAAAGCTTCCCAGTCCTCTAACTTCCCACTAATTTTTGCTCAGTTGTATGCCCTCTCTTTGGCTTTTATGTTGGCTTTGACTTCTTTTGTTAGCCACAGTTGTATCCTCTTTCCTTTAGAATACTTCTTCCTCTTTGGGATGTATATATTCTGTGCCTTCCAAATTTTTTCCAGAAATTGCAACCATTGCTGCTCTGCCGTCATTCCTGCCAGTGTTCTTTTCAAATCAGCTCTGGCCAACTCCTCTCTCATGCTTCTGTAATTCCCTTTACTCCACTGTAATACTGATACATCTGACTTTAGCTTCTCCTTCTCAAATTTCAGGGTGAATTTGATCATATTATGATCACTTTTACCTTAAGTTCTTTAATCAATTCCGGGTCATTGCACAACATACTATCCAGAATAGATAATCCTAGTGGGCTCAACTATGAGCTGCTCTAAAAAGCCACCTTGTAAGCACTCTAGAAAAACCCCCTCCTGGAATCCAGCACCAACCTGATTTTCCTGATCTAGCCGCATATTGAAATTCCCCAATACTATTGTAACATTGCCCTTTGACATGCATTTTCTATCACCTGTTGTAATTTGTGGCCACATCCTTACTACTGTTTGGGGGTCTCTATTCAGCTCCCATCAGGGTCTTTTTACCCTTGCAATTCCTTAGCTCTGTCCGCAATGATTCAACACTTTCCAACCCAATGTCACCTGTCTAATGATTTGATATTTTTTTACCAAAAGAGCAATGTTGCCCCCTCTACCTTCCTGTCTGTCTTTCAAGATGTAAATGTGCTAATCTCCTGTGTCATTTCTATCATGAAGCGTCAAGTATTTCTGATGCCATAACACGTTCTGTATTTGTACCGTGTGTTCATAAGCATTTGAAATGATTTTTACTGGACACTTGAGTATGAAGTCTCCACTGTTGGAGCTGAATATAATAATATCTGGCCTTGAGGTTTGTACCCTGTGCAAGAATGTATTTTGACACCATTTCAAGTTGGTCTGCAAGCTTTAATAAAGTGCTGTACTTGCATATATGTGACAAGAAAGTTCAGAATCTGTGCCATCTGTGCCTACCAAATGGAGCTTGATTGGATTATTTCTCAATGTGTATAACAAGGCATTGTGCATTTTTATATAATTCACAACATCACATATACCATGTTTGGAAAACCAGTTAAGTAACCTTTTTGCATTAAGTTTTGAACAAGTTGCTTTTTACCTTGTATTTTCTGGCCATTGGGTAGAACAATCCAGCTGTTAGTTACAATAATGAGTTTTGATCCTTAAGCTGCTTTATGTTCCATATGCTTTTCTCTCCTAAAATATCCAAAAAGATAAGAGAAAATCACATTACATTTCTCTGTATGCTTGCCTTCAAGTTTACCTGAAGTGGAAATATATAACATTTTCAAAAGTGATCAGTGTGTGGAACTGCAATAGTATTCTTGGGGAATACATCACTCTAGACATGGTTGTAATAAATTTGTTCATGGGTATTCATTTGTCGAGCCAATGCTTTGACAGTATCAATCATGAAATATTGTGAAAATTACTATGTATGATTGGGTGTTCATTGAATTGTACCTTTCTTACAATGGAATAATAGTTACCCTTCTTTGAAACAAACTGCATCCAAACTATCTGCCATCCATGCTAGTTATATGCCAAATATTTCTATCAATATTATAATTTTTTTTCTGTCATAGCTGCTTTCCACTTGGATTGAGCACTGAAATGGATGGTTGATTCTTTATCCCGTGTCATTCTTAAACAGAAATTGCTAAAAGTGGTATCAACGCCATTCAGGATTTTAAAGGAACACATACAAAATACTGGAGGAACTGAACAGGTGAGGCAATATTCGAGTTTCAGGTCAAGACCCTTCATCAGGACCCCTAAAATATCTCAGCCTGAAACATCAACTGTTTATTCCTCCCCATAGATGCTGCCTAACCAGCTGAGTTCTTCTAGCATTTTGTGTGTGCTGCTCTGGATTTCCAGCATCTGCTGAATATCTTGCGTTCATGATTCTAAAATTTGCTTAACAACGCCAATATGAAATGCAACCCAAACCTGTTCTTGTTTGTTATGCCTCTTTATGCCTTGTGGTGCATCGGGTGGCAACCTTGCTGTTTCTGTAGCATTTTCATCTGTTTTTTTGCGAGGCTGAGTTGCTAGCTCAACCCAGCATGGATGGAAAGCTTGCAAGGAGCCGGCTGGATTGAAATCCGGCTCCACTTGCTTTGAAGTCCGGTGCAGATGCTACCACGGCACTAGCTGGTAAAACTTTTCTTGGCTACCTAACATAGTCTGGGTCTGCCTCACAGTTAAGGAGGTTTGGAATTAAGCTGGTTAATCTTCATTGCTTCCCCCTTAAGATAATTATAATTTCTCTTTGTGTCAGAAAAGAAGATTTATATTAAATATTCTAGGTGTCACTGGGACCCTGTATAATTATAGCAAGGTATGTTTATTCTTGTGCTCAATTTGTCTTGCTATGAAGGCCAATACGCCTTTTGCTTTGCTAATTTCTTGCTGTTAACTTCCACTGATTCATGTACAGGACACCTTGATCCCCTGAACACAACATCTTGCAGTGTCTCACTAAACAAAAAACATATGTTACTTTCCTATTTCTTTGTACCAGATGTGTGACCTCAAATTTTGCAAGGATACCTTGAAAGTTTGCTTCGAGAAAAGAAATGTTATATTAGTGAACTAGGAAGAACTGTCTAGCATCAAAGCAATAATATCACTTTGATTACAGGCTCTTGTGAAGGAAATCCTCATGGTCAAGAGATTGAGGAAAATTGTCAAAACACTGGGAATGCTTGCTTCCTTTTGTTCTCATTGTACAGAGCAGTGGGAATGACAGTCAAGACAGTGGGGTGCTCCTTTTGCAGGATGTGAAAAGACAGGGAGACATCCAGTATCCTGGACTGCTACACCTGCAAGACGCGCATCCTGTTGTAGCTCCTTTTAGACATTAGGGAGCAGGAGCTGGATGACCTGCAGCTCATTTAGGAGATGGAGGAGTTGATTGACAGGGAATATAGGTAGGTGCAGGACACAGGTAACTTCGAGACTGTCAAGAGAGTGAAAAGGGATATGCAGCCAGTGCAGGGTACCCCTGTGTCTGTTCCCCTCAAAAACAAGTAATTTGTTTTGGGTACTTTGGGAGGGGATGACCTAGTAGCGAAAAGCCACAGGATTCAGATCTCTGGCACTGAGTTTAGCTGCATGGCTCAGAAGGGAAGCTGAGAGAAGAGACAAGTAGTAGTGATAGGAGATTCAATAGTTAGGGGGACAGATAGGTGTCTGTGAATGAGAATGAGATTCCTGGATGGAATGTTGCTCCTAGGTGCCAGGGTCAGGGCCATCTTGGATCAAGTCCATAGCATTCTTAAGAGGGATGGTGAGCAGCCAGAGGTTATGGTACCAATGGCCTGACAATGGTCTTGTCAGCCTTCCATCACTTATCAGGCTGGAAGGCTGACAAGACACTACAAAGTGAGTTTCAGGAGTTAAGTGCTAAGTTAAAGGACAGAACCTCCAGGGCTGTGATCTCAGAATTGCTACCCACGCCATGTGCTAGTAAGGCTAGAAATAGGAAGACCATATAGTTTAACCCATGGCTAAAGAGATGATGCAGGAAGAAGGGCTTCAGATTTTTGGATCATTGGGTTCTCTTTGAGGGAAGGTGGAACCTGTACAATGGGATGGTTTGTACCTGAATTGGAGGGGAGCCAATATTCTTTCAGGAAGGTTCGCTAATGTTGCTCCGAGGGGGTTTAATTAGAGTTGCAGGAGGATAGAAACCAGAATGCCAAGGTAGCCAGTGGAGTGGGGAGATTTTGAGAGAACAGAGATTTTCTGTTCCTGTTAGAGTAAAAGGCATGGCTAACAGTTTTAGGGAACGTTGGTTGTTGAGGAATATTGAAGTCCTGGTTATGAAGAAGAATGAAGAAAATAGCAGGTATAGGCAGTGAGGAACAAGTGAAGTATTTGAGGGGCATAAGAAATGCAAGGGGGCACTAAGGAGGAAAATCGGGGGGCTAAAGAAAGCATGATTTTGCTCTGGCAGATAATGTGACAGATAATCTCAAGGACTCTACAAATATATTAGAAGTTAAAGGATAGCAAAGAACAAAATTGGTCCATTTGAAGACCAGCATGGTCATCTATGTAAGGAGGTGAAAGTAATGGAGGATTATTTTTTGCATCTGTAGTTACTTGGGAGATGGATATACAACTGAGGCAAGACATTAGTGAGGTCATAGACCATATCCAGATAACAGGAGGAGGTGTTTGCTGTCTTGAGGCAAATAGGGTGAGTAAGTCCCCTTGCACTTAGTGAGAGGCAAGTGCAGAAATGACAGGGCCATGGCAAAGATATTTAAGATGTTCTTAGCCATGGGTGAGGTGAAAGGACAGCTATTGTTGTTCTGTTGTTCAAGAAAAGCTCTAAGCATAAGCAGGGAAAATATGGGTTGGTGAGCCTTACGTCAGTAGAGGGTAAATTATTGGAATACATTCTAAGCGACAGGATGTATATGTATTTGGATAGACTGGGCCTGATTAGGGATGGTCAGTATTGCTGTACAGTATATGTGGCAGGTTGTGTCTTACCAATTTTACAGAATCTTTGGAGGAGGTTCCCAGGAAAGTAAATAAAGGAAAAACGGAACACTATTTGCATGGACTTTGGCAAGGCCTTTTACAAAGTCCCGCATGGGAGGCTGATCCAGAAGGATCAGTCGCTGGGCATTCAGGGTAAAGTAGTAAATTGGATTCAACATTGCTTTAGCAAGTAAAGCCAGAGAGTAGTATTAGATGGTTGCCTCTCTGACTGGATGTCTGTGATTAGTAGTGTGCTGCAGGGATTGGTACTGAGTCCATTATTTATCATCTGCATTAATAATCTGGTTAATAATGTGCTAAGCTGGATCAGCAATTTGCAGATGAAACAAAGATTGGAGGCAGAGTGGACAGCGAAGAAGGCTATCGAAGTTTGAAATGGGATCTGGACCAGCTGGACCAAAATGACAAATAGAATTTAATGCAGGCAAGTGTGAGGTTTTGCACGTTGGGAGAACAAGCCAGGTTAGGACTTACTCTGTTGAACAAAAGGGTACTGAAGAGTGCAGTTGAACAAAGGGATCTTGGAATTCAGATCCACAATTCCTTGAAAATGGATCAGATGGATAAGGCCATAAAGAGAGTTTCTGGCACATTCACATTCATAAATCACAGTTTTGAATACAGGAGTTGGGATATTGCAAGTTGTATAAGACTTTGGTGAGGGAAAATGTTGACAATTCTATGCTATTTTGGTCACCTACTTACAGGAAAGATATCACTCAGATTGAAAGTGTGCAGAAAAAATCTACAGAGACTTGAGGACCGGTGGGTTCCAGTCGCTTCCCTCGGGGTTTGAACTGTTGCTCTGCCTGAGGCTCTCGGAGATGTTATTGAAATTCTGAGATTTATGGATTGGACTGTAGTTCAAACTAACTGTAGCTCATATTGGCCTCTTTCAGTTCTATGTTTTTTTAAGTGTTCTCGCCCATTCTTTCTTGTTGCAGTTTGGCGGTCTGGGGGTTTGGAGTTTGATGTTCTTGGTGCTGTTTCTTGATCTGTTACTTTTTGTGCAAGGGAGATGTTGGTGGGGGGGGGGGGGGGGGGGGTGTGTGTGTGTGTGTGTGTGTGTGTGTGTGTGTGTGTGTGTGTGTGTGTGTGTGTGTGTGTGTGTGTGTGTGTGTGTGTGTGTGTGTGTGTGTGTGTGTGTGTGTGTGTGTGTGTGTGTTCCAACTACTTCTACGGTCTTTGTGTATTTTATGTCTGTCTGGAGAAGACAAAACTCAGTGTTGTATATACTTCAATAATAAAATAACCTTTGAACCTTTGGGCATTATTCCTTTGAGTATAGAAGAGTAATTGTGGTTTGATAGAGGTATACAACATTATGAGTGGGGTAGATAGGGTAATTGCAAGGAGGCTTTTTCCACTGTGGTTGGGTGAGGTGAGAACTAGAGTTCAGGGGTTAAGGGTAAAAGGTGAAATACTTAATGGGAACCTGAAAGGGAACTTCTTCACTCAAAGGATGGTGTGAGTTTGGAACAAGCTGCCAGTGCAAGTGGTGGATGTGGGTTCAATTGCAACATTTAAGAGGAGTTTGGATAAGTCTGGAGAGCTATAGTCCAGATCCAGACTGATGGACCAGATGGGCTGAAGGGCCTGTGGTGCTGCTCTATGACTCTATAGTTGTACATTCATCGGACTCCCCTCTCACTTGCCTCATTACACACCAACACACAATAGCAATATCTTCAGATGAATGCCAGAGAGCACCTACATTAACAATATGAAAGGCTGTACTGGTCATGAGCAGTTTGTGACATTTTCCAGGAATAGGCTGAGATATTATAGCTCACATCATGTTTCCAGAGAACTGGATTTTAAGTCTGAATGCAGGTTGGGGGCGATGAGAAAGAGAACAACAGTCAGGAGTCAGTAACTGAGGCCACACGATGAATTTACATATCCAAAGAGGTAACCTTGCTGAACTGTCATAAAAGAAAATTCCCTGGTTGTCTGGCTTTTATTCTTAATCGTTTTTAGAATATTGATGTGAACTAGCTAGTTTCAATAGGGTATTTAAAATTTCAAAGTTGTCTTATCACTTAAGTTGTGCTCCTCGTATAAATGGAACAGTACTTTCATAATCAAAATATTGAAATAACCAGTTGTAGCAATTGAAATTATTTTTGAATACCTGGCATACAACTTATAATAATGATTTTATAAATTATAAGGGCAATATATGGGACAGGAATGGCAGGAGATAACATTGAAGTGCTCTTAGGAAAGAAGGGAGTGGGAATATCAAAACACTTTTAGATGGAAACAGGAAATGCAGCTTCAGAAGTTCATTACATTTGAAGTGAGACCTTTCAGCCACAAAGTTTCTGCATTCGGGAGAGTGGAACTGGTGATAGCCCCCGAAATTAAAACATGCTGATAGACCATTGAGAAAATGACTGCAGTAGGAAGTGAAATGATTGTTCATGGGAAGTTAGTCCTTATGGTATGGTTTTTGCTGGATTTCCCTTTGGAGTAGGACACAGAGGTTATCTTGTACTACTTCGATGTAGGGAGAAAAGTAAGGTGCTTGTTGCTACAATCAAGATTGCTGTTACATCAAGAATGCCATAAGCTCTCAACCTTAAATAAAAGCATGTCATTATAGAATAAGGAATTCTACTTTGTTGTCATTTACTGAGAAAAAAAATCCCTGCTCAGGACTTTGACGGAGCTGATCGTAATCACATTACCTACCGGATGTAAATTTAGAGGGCAGGGGTTGACTCCCGTCCCACAACACAGACATAGCAGATGTCAGATTTGTATCAAAGGAAAATTGGTGATTTTTAATAAACAATTGCATTAGCCTGGAATGATTTAAAATTGAAGTTAATTGTTGCAAAAAGCACGTAGAAAGGAGTGCTCTGATTGAAATTCAATCAGTGCTCAGCTGTCAATAGAGTAAAGTATTAATCCTACACCCTGTACCATGTTGAGATAAGACTCTTGTTTCCACCTAATTATTCATTCTGATGTGGAGGAGGTGCTTCTAAAGGACAGAAGAGGTCACCAGATTTTCTCCTTGATTTGGTTTGATGCAGAGGCACTAAAAAGAAGGAAAAGGGAATAAGAACCTTTTTTTAAAAATAACACAGACTTTAGAAATTTTCTATTATTGGTGTAAGATTAATAAAACAATATAATGCCAGCAATTTAATTGAGAGGGCTTATGAAAGGTATTGAAGCCTGGAAGGGGTTAATACTGAAGTCTTTAAGATGCTGTATATCTCTCCATTTCTCTGCAGAGCAGCAGTGTGTGCCTGTAGGTCCCTGTATCAGTGCTGTAAGTGTAATTATGTTCGGGCAGGGCCCACCATCTTTCATCAGAGGGAGCTACTGAGGCAGCAGCTGTGTGAAAAATCCTACAGTGAACGTTCGAGCCATGTCATTCATTATAAATCTGTTTGGACATGATTGGCTGCACCTCTTCTAGGAGCTTGTTGGCATTCTGTTGTGTAGATGTTGGCTATTGAAGGACATTGTGCAGAGAAGGCCTGGATCCGGATCGGTACTGCCTTGCAAGCTCTGCTCAGTGCCTGTGAGTGATTGTGCTTCTATCTGAGTGCTGGGAGAGGCAGAGAATTCTTGCCTGGTGTGTGTGCAGCAAGCTCAAGGTTGTATATGGATAGGAGCTCCCTGCTTCAGCTCATACAGGAGCAGGTCAGTATGTCTTCAGTCACTTGCCGACTGGGATCATCCTCTTCCAGAGTTCTCATCTTTCATTTCTGTGAAAAACCATCTCATATTTAGAATCACAATCTACATTTTATATGGCATTTTACATTTTATCTGTCTGATTCAACAATTAGCTAATTTCAGGGCAATGTGATACTGAAGCTGAGGGGAGTAAATGTAAAAATTTTGGAAAACATGAGGAGATTTTGAAAAATCAAAAGTAAGAGGAAAGTCAGAGATCAAATGATTAAACTAACTAGACTTTATCCAGGAGTGAAACAGCGAGAGATATATAGGGGAGGAATGTTCTGAATTATAAAATGACAAAAATGAAAAACACTAAAATTAAAAGGGAAAATGTCATTATGTGGAATAAGAACAACTGAAGAAGGGAATGAAAAATAAGGGATACGATAAGTAAAAAAGAAAGAAATCAGAAAGTGAAAACAAAAATGACAATCCAGTGAAGCAGCCGACTGATGGAGAAAATTTCGAACAGAGGAGCAGTCAAAAGCAGATCCCACTGAGAATAGGCTGAGGACTCTCAAACTCTTAAAACTGTTTTGGCATTGTTTATAAATAAGATTTTATTCAACTGTAATTCTATATCATTCAATCATTAATTCTATATGAGCAAATGTGCAGAGATTTAATGAAATTAAACAAAATTTAAAGAAAACGTGGCTCTGTCTACACTATAGTGCTTATTTCTTTTAACACATGCTTGTTAACTCTACATTCCCATACATGGCTGCCTCTTTTCTTAATTTTATCTTACATTCTTTAGGGTGCAGTATATATATTAAGATTTTGTATTGCTTCTAAAGTAGAGCCACACCAATAGTAATTTAACAAAGCATACACATCAGACTAAGCTACAAGTGATTTTATGACTTCCTCAGCTCTGGATTAAAGTGTCAGAAATGTTATGCTAAAAGATTCATTAACACAGCAATTGCTGATGGTCGTAAAAATACTGTCTTTCAAGAAATATTATGCTTGAAGTGATAATTTTAAAGGAATTTATATCGTCGCTCATTTCATCACTGTTGCTACAAATGATTCTATTTTTGAATGCCTGATTATGCATTGTACAATTTTTACAAGCACTGTCAATGTGTAAAAGATGACTGACATGTTCTGGCCTGATATTTTTCAGCAAGCTATTGCATAGGTGGGTAGTTGGAAAATATTTTATTCTGCAATCGGAATTATGTTCTGATAGCAATGTCTCAATCAGAAATTGTGTGTAATAATAATGTTGAATAAAGAAGCTCTTTGGAATGGGAATGAATAAGAAGTGATTTGGTAAATTGGATTTCTGTGTTATGGGAGTGAATGAATTCTGATGTAGTCCAAAGAAATTTTACAGAGAGTTTATGGGAAATTACTTTGCCTGTTGAAATCTTATGGAATAGGAATGTCAGGAAATTGGCCTTGTTTGTTATAATTCTGGATAACAATAATAAATTAAAGGGATCATAGGAATGTTTATTAAGTTTTATAATAATCCTTAGGACATAGGTGTAACAGACAAGTTCAGCATCCTCAGTTGCCTTTGTGAAATTTGTGTTGTACAGTCGTCATGATCCATTGTAATCTATGTGATATGTTGTTAGGGAGTTCCAGGGTTTTGAACCAGCGATGATTATGGAACAGCAATATATATAATATATACATATCCCACTAGGATACTGTATGATTTGGAGATGATGGTCTTCTCACGTACCTGCTGTCCTTTTTCTTCTAGTTAGTTGTGGTCAATGGCTGGAATTGAAGTGTGAAATTTATTTGCTTTCCTGTTACACAAAATACCATGTTGGTGCCAAGACAAATAATATCCTAATTATTAAAAAATTGTCAATAATATAAAATGCTGCTATACTTCTAACTCATCATGCATGCTGTGTTTTATTATTGGTTCTGGACTACGTGACACAAAGGCAAAATAATTTACACAGCAATATCATTTTTGGATAGATCCCAGATGTAAAATTTCTGTCTGCATTCCCAAGGCAAAAACTTCACTTTTATTAAACATAACAGCTTACCTATTCTTCTATATTTGGGCACGAACACACGTATAAAATGGGCAGAACAAATTGTAACTTATGTAGCAAAATTTTGAGAATACCTCTTATACCTAATAAAGTGGCCACTGAGAGTATTTTCGTGGTTTTCTGCTGCTGTAGCCCATCCACCTCAAGGTTCGATGTGTTCTGTGTTCAGAAATGCTCTTCTGCACACCATGTTGTAACAAAGTGTTTTCACCCGCAGAACTGCTGCTCACTGGATGTTTTTCTGCTTTTTTTTGGCACTATTCTTGGTAAACTCTATAGAGACTGTTCTGCGTGAAAATCCCAGGAGATCGACAGTTTCTGAGATACTCAAGCCATTCCATCTGGCACCATTCTATGGTCAAATGCATTTAGATCACATTTCTTCCACATTCTGATATTTAGCCTGAATAACAACTGAGCCTCTTGACCATGTCTGCATGCTTTTGTGCATTGAGTGGCTGATTATATATTTTCATTAACAAGCAGTGTACCTAATAAAGTGGCAACTGAGTGTATGTTCCAGGACATGTTCACTCTCCTTAATCCTTTATGGGCATCTACTAAGTGTTCAAACAAATCCTTTTATATTTAAACATGCTTTTGACAGTCAATTGTAAGCATCCCATAAATTGTTCTTGTTTATTGGCTATTTAACGCTGCCTAGATTTTCAGACACAGCAAGATAAATAATACATTTGTTGGACTTTTAATTGCAATTTTTTCCTGACACCCACTCCATTTTGTTTCTTTTAAAAATATTTTTATGTCAAAATAGAATCCACATTAAAAATTTAAAAGTTAATTCACTTCCAGGCTTTTGAAAGTGCTGTGCCAGATGTGCATGAATGAATTTATCAAAACTCAAAGAAAACCATTACAGATGTGGGTTTGAAATTTTGGTCTCCCATTGTTTCTACTGATTTGAGCCAGTAGGGAAGATGTGTGGATGGTGGTATAGTTTGACACAAGCAAAATGGATGCGCTGTTAGGCAAATGTCTGATGCATTTTTTTTAGATTTTACCCATGGAGCACAGTCCACGCTAACAAATGTGTTTTTTTCCAGTGTAGAACTTATCTATCTGAAGCCAATAAACAATGCTGTGTTTTAGTATGGCAAGAAATAACCTAATCTACATTTCAAAGGTGTTTTCAAAATAAGGAATAGAACTAGCAATCCCAAGCAAAGAGACTAAATTTTCAGAAAGTAGAAAGTGAGTTGAACTGGATAAATTAAGGGAGAACTTTCTAATTTTTTTTGGAATTGAGCTGATGGATGCCAATAATTTCAATCAAGAAAGCTATTGACAGAATTTGAAAACAAAAGAAAAGCAATAGGAAAAGATTATTCCTTAAAATTTGAAATGATCAGTATGGAACAAGAAAGACATATGAGAGTACTGGTTGACAATACTTTGAAATAGCGTTGACTGGAGTGAGTAAGCCTGTTCAGATTTTGTAATGTTTCAAACAGTTCAAAATCAAGCTAATGTGGTGGTAATGATGTTCCTTTATGAGGTATGATTCTACTGTTCTTATTTCTGATCTGTGGAGTAGAGAAAATATGCACAATTTTAGAGAATGTGCAAAACTAGAATGATGGACCAAATGAATTATGATAGATTGAACATGTTATTGCAGTAAGAGAATTGAGTGGGTTTTTAACATTGCTACTTTGGGGATTCTAATGGAACAAGATAAACTAGTTGAAGGTGATGGTGAAATTTTATTTATTTATTTAGTGATACAACGTAGAGCAGACCACTCTGACCCTTCAAGCCACATTGCCCCAGCAACCCCACAACCCTGATTAAACCTAACCTAATCAGAGGACAATTTTACAATGACCAATTAACCTATCTGGTACATCTTTGAACTGTGGGAGGAAACCGGAGCATCCAGGGAAAACCCACGCATTCCACGGGAAGAATGTAATGAGACACCTTTCAGAACAGTCCTGGGAATGAACTCCGAACTTTGGAATGGCCATAGAGCTGTAATAGCTTTGTGCTAAACACTATGCTATCATGGCATCCCTTGTCTAGGGTCAATTGTTTCGCCCTGTTTAGATAGTAGAAGTGGAATGCTTTCACCTGGTGTTAATTGGGGTGTATGGAAAGGGAATGAAAAGTTTTACCACCCATGGAAATGCAGCCATCTCCACCGAAGTCAGTATCATAAGACATAAGGAGAACCCAGTTAAGTTTTTTTTAAGATTGAACTAATGACAATCTCATCAGATCAGGCTTTGATGGATTCCACCTGCTACGAAAAAGAAGAAGAGGTCCTCCAAACTAAATGATTTTGTTAGAATTTTGACACTGAAGAAGTTTAGCCACTGTAGACCCAACTTTCGATTGTGACTGTGACAGTATCTGGCAGCTCCAGATAATGGCTAGTGTTCAAGCTGGCAAGCAGCACTGGCACACTTATGCGGACTTCTCTGTCCAAGAACCAATTTCCCTATGGTAACAGTAAAAGGTCAAATCAAAATCAAAAATTCACAATCAAAATTAGACTGTCTTTCAGAAAATAGTATCTTAAAATGAAATGTACATGTAAGTTGTAATCTGATATACAGTGAATGATTGGGCAGAATAAATAACTTTGGTCTCAAAGCTTTCTATCCGAATCAGTTTTAATATTACTGACATATGTCGTGAAATTTGTTGTTTTGAGGCAGCAGCATGTTGCAATACAGAATAGTAAAAAAAACTATAAATTACAATAAGTATACAAAAAATAAGTAGTACAAACAGAGAGCAAAGTAGTGTAAAATGAGAGTACCGACTGTGATTTCCTTCGCCTCAGGTCCTGTATTGGAGGTAGCAGATTAATTGTGAGAGACTTATTTCCACAACAATTCAACAATTTTATTATTATTGCAACATGCTACTGCTCTTAAGTAAATACACATTTAATGGTCTTTCATCTAACCCATTGCCAAGCAATTCGTACATTCCTAACCAATAAAGAAAAGAAGAGTAACGTCTTCTTTCAAAATGCTGGAGGAACTCAGTCAACTCAGTCCCGGTGAAGGGTCTCGGACCGAAACGTCAACTCTTTATTCCTCTCCTGACCTGCTGAAATCCTCCAGCATTTTGTGTGTGTTATTCTGGATTTCCAGCATCTGCAGAATCTCTTGTGTTTGTAAAGGAAAGATGGTTTGCTTTTGGAAGTAGTCCTAAATGAGGAGATGACAGAGAGTGGAAGTGACTTGAGATTGAATGTCATCTTTATTGGTTGCCTAAGACATTGCTGTGTGTTGCTCTAGCATCCAAGTTGGACCACCCCAGAAGAAAATGACTGCAAGTAAATGTATTAACATTAAAGTATTTTCCATATAATAAAAAGTGTATTCAGTTGTGAGCTGTCTTGGTTGCATAGTAGCACGTCAAATTTATTGCAGCTGCTGCTACTTTGCTGCAGAGCAAATAGGGAAACGCTTCAGCCCTAAAGAAAAAGGCACAGCGTTCTTGGCAGCTAGACAGAAATAACACACTATGTCTGCTGTAGAGAAGAGAATGGATTGAGAGGCCACGGATGAAGCATTTGGGGTCTCTGGGGGAAGAAATTAGGGATCTGGTGAATAAGGTACACATCTGGAAACATAATCCATGAAAAGAAAGAGCAGTACTGGAAAAAATATGACACTATTGCATAAGTCAAGGTGATCTCAGTGTTCAATAATCGCTGCTCTTTAAAGTTATTCTTCTTCTCAACCTCCCCCCTCCCACACACACACACCCTCCATCTGCAAAGGAACTGAAATGTATTTACAAACTCTCAAAGCAGTGCATGAACACACAGTCCTCCCCATCCATAAGTATCACTACCTTCCCATAATAGTTAACATTCACACTACTAGAGCAAGCTTACTCTCTTTTCCTGCAAAACCTGCCAGGAGGAAGGCAATCCAGACAGGAGAACTGCAATCTTAGACACAGCACTTCATCAGGCTTAAAGAGAAGGATCTCTTCATCATGTGCAGAAAAAAGTGTATGTACCCTTTAAATGAGCTTTTTGATTGTTAAATTATTGAAGACATGCTATTCTTGCTTAAGCACATTGGGGAGGTAAGTGAGCTGTCTCCATTCAGAGCTGCTTTTTCAAATATTCCATTGTGAGTTGAGTGGCTCTTTAAATGGCATTTACACTTCATAGGTTATGCTCCTTTTTTAATTGTAACTACTAAATGACAGCTCTGTTTTGAAATGGGCAACTCCATTTTCTGTTACAAAGAATTCAAATGTGACTTGCATAACTTATTTTAAATAGATATAGATCTGATACTAGGAAAATGTTGGACATGGTATTGAAGTAATTTCATCTTGGAATATTGTGTGTTGCTCTTATTCTAGGATGAAATTACTTCAGTACCTTGTCTAATATTTTCCTAGCATCAGCTGAATGGCCAGTGATATTAATTGCAACTCATATTTGAAATCTTTGTTGTATAATTGAAGTAATTTCATTCTGGAATATTACGTGTAGCTCTGGTTGCCATACTACAGGAGGCAGGGAAGAGATATGGGTCAAATGAATGAAAATTGCACTAGCAAAGGTAGGCAACTTAGTGAGCATGGACAAATTTGGGGCAATAGGTGCCTGTTTCTGTGCTGTATAACACTATGACTCATAAGTGATTGCTAACAGGATTTAAACCAGATTGCATGAATTTTGGATCTCATAGTCCTGGCTTTAACAGCACTAAGTAATCCAGTTTCTGGAACAAGGTTCCTAAAGCAGGGTTTTCATAGTATTAATTGTGAGCACAGCAGAAAGTACAGTCATCTCTGTACAAACAATAGGAGGAAAGATACAAGGAGGAGGAAGAGAGAATTAAAAGCAGATTATGTATCTGCAAGAAGTCAAGGAATAGCCTGTAAGTTCCATATTTTCTTAGAGGTGAGATGATGCAACTTTTTTATCCTAATTTACAAACCATGGTAGATTTTGTTGAACGTAGCCCTATTTTATAAGTTCATTTAGAGGACGGATTTTGATCCATTCATATTAATGCCAGATTCCTAGAGGATAGGGTAATTTTATGAAAGGTAATTTCCTTAACTGTCTATCTGCAACCACAAATATTGAAATAGGAACTATGCACTTCCTATAACAAAGTATATATACACTTGCTACTGACAAATCACACTTAAAAAAAAAAACACAGAAATATAGTCACAGAATCAGGACCTTCAGTCCAGTCAGAGAGGCAACCATCTACTACAGCTCTCTGGTGTCTCCTGGTAAACCAGTTTATTGAATACAGTTTACTATTTCATCTTGAAAGCCAAGAGACTGAACCTTCTGGACCAGCCTAACATGGGGGATTTTGTCAGAGGCCTTGCTAAAGTTCATGTAGACAATGTCAGCTGCCTTTCCTTCATCAACATCCCTGGTAACTTTCTCAAAAAACTCTATAAGATTGGTTAGGCATGGCCCTCCACACGCAAAGTAATGTTGACTATCCCTAACTAGGCCTGTCTATACAAGTAAAAAAAATCTATCCCTGTCCCTTCAAATACATTTGAGTAATTTACTCACTATTGCTGCCAGCCTCACTGGCTTATAACTTCCTTGTTTATTCTCAATCTTTCTTGAACAACGGAACAACATCAGCTGTCATCTAGTCCTCTGACATCTCACCCTTGGGATTCTCTTTCACCTTGTCTACCAGAGCAACCTCATGCCTTCTTTTTAGCCCTTCTGATTTTCTTCTTAAGTGCTCTCATGCATACTTTATACTTTCAAAGCACCTCATTTTTTCCTTGGTGCCTGTGCCTACTATGCACCTCCTTCTTTTTAACCAGGCCACATTATCCTTCAAAACTATTAGCCTTGCCCTTTATTCCAACATGATCCTACCAACTCTGTACTCTTAATTTTTCACCTTTGAACGTCTCCCACTTACCAAGCGTCCATTTGCTCAAAAATGACCTATCCCAATCTAATGATCCTTTCTCATGCCATCAGAATTGACCTTTTTCGAATTTAGAATCTCAACCTGAGGGCCAGTCCTATACTTCCCCATAATTATCCTGAAACTAATAGAATTATGATCACTATGCATGGTAGTGTAGTAGTGGTGCATCATTTAATAGCACCTGTAATCACTGATTAGGGTTGAATTCCTGTTCTCACCATGACTAGGTGGGTTTCCTCTCACATTCTAAACATATATGGTTAGGTTTAATGAGTTGTGGCATGCTATGCTTGCACCGGAAGCATGGCAACTCTTGTGGGCAACCCAGCACAATCCTTGCCAATTTGATTTGACGCAAAATGATGCATTTCACTGTATGTTTTGATATTTCAATTTGCTATCGATGCAATGCTCCTCAGACAGGATGAAGAGATCAATACTCCCCAATGCCATTCGGCTTTACAATTCAACCGCCAGGAGTAAGATATGTTAAAGTGCCGGGGTTAGGACTCAATGTATTTAAGTAAACTACTTAAGAACTTTTTAAAAGCTATTATTAATGCTTTTTGAGAGGATGATTTTAGATGCATATCATATTTTTACTGAGTTAAGTATTGTATGTAATTAGTTTTGCTACAATAAGTGTATGGGACATTGGAAAAAAATGTTGAATTTCCCCATGGGGATGAATAAAGTATCTATCTATCTATCTAAAGGTAATCTTTAGATCCAAAGTGTCTGATATACTTATGTCTCCTGCTCTGTTTTGTTCTCTAACAGGAGATCTACCACCATGCTCTCTCTAGTTGTGACCTCTATATATTGTTTAAGGAATCTTTTCTGAAAACATTTTGCAAACTCTATCCCATCCAGTCATTTTCTCAGTATGGAATTCCCAGTCAATATGTGGAAAGTTAAAATCACCTGTTATTTCAACGTTCTCTTTCAGTGGTTAGCTACCCCTCTACAAATTTGTTGTTCTAAATCCCACGGACTATTGGAAGGTCTATAAATTAATCCCATTAAAGTGATCATACTGTTTTTAATCCTCAGTTCCACCCATGTAGCCTCAGTAGACAAGTCTTCCAGTCTGTTCTTTCTGAGCATTTCCTTGACATTTTCCTTGATGAGTAATGCCATCCCTCCCCCTTTAATCCTTCCCATTCTAGCATGTCTAAAACAATGGAACCCTGGAATGCTGAACTGCCAGTCCTGCCCCTCCTACAACTAAGTCTCACAAGTAGCTACAATATCATAATTCCATGTGCTGATCCATCTCCAATCTCATCTATGTTACCTACAATACTCCTTGCATCAAAATAGATGCAACTCAGAAAATTAGTCCCACCATGCTCAACCTTTCAGTTCCTATCTTTGTGTGTGAGCTTAACATCTGCTTTCACCACAACCATTCTCTAGCTGCCCTGGCACCTTGGTTCTCATCCTCTTGCAACTCAAGTTTTAAAACTCCCGGAGCAGCACTAGCAAGCATTCCCACAAAGATATTGGTCCTTCTGCAGCTGAGGTGCAAATTATCTTGTTTGTACAGATCCCACCTTTCCCGGAAGAGAGCCAAATGATTCAGAAATCAGAAGCACTCCCTTCTGCATCATCTCCTATATTTTCTTCATATTTTTATCCTCACTAGCATGTGACATGGGGAGAAATCCTGAGATCATCACCTTGAAAGTCCTGTCCTTTAACTTAGAACTTAATGTCCTGAACTCACTTTGCAAGACCTCATCAGCCTTCCTGCCTATATCATTGGTACCAATGTGGACTACAGCCTCTGAATAATAACCCTTCTCCTTAAGAATGTTATGCACTCAATCTGAAATGTTCCTGATCGTGACACCTAAGAGGTAACATGCCATCCAGGAATCTTGTTCTCAGCCACAGAACTTTCTGTCTGTTCCCCTAACCAATGAATCCCCTATCACTACTGCTCATCCCGCCTCCCCACCTTCTTTCCTTCTGAGTTACTGAGTCAGAGTCAGTGCCAGAGACCTTGCTGTTGTGGCTGTCCTCCATTGGGTCACATATTGATGTGTTGAAAAGTCTGTATCTATGTAATGCAGAATATTATTTTTAGAAAGCTCCTAATTCTAGATATTACAATAGGATTATTTCTCAATGAGAAGAGATAAAGCAGATTTTAGAGATCTCTGAAATTGGCTGAAAAAAGCATTCACCATCATTAATAAACTCAGAACAGCATATTTATTTTGGTAAACACAAGAGATTCTGCAGATGCTGGAAATCCCAGCAAAACAAAGAAACGCACACACACACACACACACACACACACACACACACACACACACACACACACACACACACACACACACACACACACACACACACACACACACACACACACACACACACACACACACACACACACACACACAGAAACTCAGCTGATCAGTCAGCATCTATGGAGTGGTTGATGTTCTGGGCCAAGATCTTCATCAGGACTGGAAAAGAAGGGGAAAGGAGTCAAAGTAAGGAGGTGGGGGAGGAGAAGGAGCACAAACTCCTTATAATTGATAAGTGAAGCCATGTGAGGGGTAAGGTAGGTGGGTGGGGAGGAGGTGAAGTGAAAATCTGGGAAATGATAGGTGGTAAAGGGTGAAGAGGAAGGAACCTAGTGGGAGAGGAGAATAGACCATGCAAGAAAGGGAAGGAGGAGGAGTTGATGGACAAGTGAGAATAAGGGAAGGGGTAAGAGGGTAGCCCGAATGGGGAATGGAAAAAGAAAGCAGTGGAAGGGAGAGAAATTACCAGAAGTCAGAGAAATCAATGTTCACGCTGTCACATTTTACTGGTGTGATGTTAGCTAAAAATAATGTCTAGGAATAATATTTTTACCCATTTTTTGTTCAGCAGCCTAGTTATGTTTCTCTAAAGGCATTAACATACAATGAACTACCGTACTATTGCATGAGTGGCCTGCTTCTTTGTAAGAGATGCATAGATGTGTGAAGATGATAAAAGTTGTACGTGATCAGATGGCACAGCACATGCTTGAGATGCATGGAAAACTCAGAGAGGAATATCATACATTTTGTGAAGCAGCAATAACCTTTCCGAAAGAAGATGTCACACCTTAAATCATTCACTCTCTGAGCAAGGGAGTTTAGCATGTTTTTATATGGAACACTTATGTTACTAATTGCTGGGCACCTTTTTGCTTCATGTTTAATATGAATCTGAAAGGAAGGTTAAATGTGAAGCTAACTATGACATGCATCGATTCACAATTTGTGGGGCTGTTTGCTCACTACTTAGCTGACTGATTTTTACATGAATAATGACAGGCATCATTTGTACATTAAAAGTCTGAAAGTTTCAGCCCTCTGTTTTCACCCGCCCTGATACACATCATAATTTGTCATTTGTCCTCACATTCCTTTTATTATACAAATCAGATGAGCTGTTCTACTTCCATTTAGTTAAGCATCTGCAAAGCCCAGTCTGCATTTCTGTCATCAAAGTTCATCCAGGTGTATATTTCTTGGGTTCAAAACTAAACAGCTACCAGTGTCAGTGATCATCAAATACTCTAATTATAGATCAAAAATTGGAAATCTGCAAGATCCCACCATAGAAAATTATAATAGGCCCTGAGAGGGTAAACACAAAGATAATATTTCTTTGACAGGGTTGGCTAGAACCAAGGATCACATGAAACATTTTTAAAATAAAGGATGGCTATTCAGTATTGGGATGAGAAGTATTTGTTCACTAAGAAGTTTCTAAAGTTTTGAAATCAAAAGGTCTGTGAATACTTAGTTACTGAGATTTTTCATGATAAGGGTTGATAGGATTTTGGATATTTTGTAAATTAAAGCATTAGCATTCAGTACAGAAAGTAGAGTTGAGGTAAAAGATAAATTGTGATTATATTAAAATACAGAGCAAGTGTGAGGGACCAAATGACCTACTTCTTACATTTTCTTAAAATTTCCTTCATCTGCCAAGGGCAGAGTATACTAAATGATACTTGGAGTTAAAATGTCCTCTGACATACTACTTCCTTTAATCAGGGCCATAGGCCCATTTTTGTAATGTCTTCTCCATTCTCCTTTCTCTCTCCATCAGACAATCCATGTACTTTTACTTTCACCCTCAATGGTCAGAATATGTGCATTTGAACTCCTATTGCCCACATACTTTGTATTTCTCAATCTGATGAAGTTAAAAGCAAAATTTTCTGTACTATTTTTCATAAATGGGAATTGAAAGCTTGGATTTGCAATCTTCAGGCAGTGATTCCTGTAAGAGAATATTTGGAAAGGCCACCTGTCTACAGTACAGCTTCTCATCATGAAAAAGACATCAGGATGTGTTGCCCCTGGGTGCTGGGTCGAGGATATTTCAGAGTGGCTATAGAACATTTGCAAGGGATGGGGGGAGGGTGACCAGCCAGGGGTTGTGGTACACATTAGAACGAATGACATAAATAAAAAGGAGGAAGAGCTCCTGCCCAGTGAGTACAGGGAAATAGGAAATAAACTGAAATGCATGATCTCCTTTCTCTGGATTATTCATGGTGGTATTCATGCTTCAGATTCCTGGATCACTGGGGCCTCTTCTGTGGGAGGTACGACTGTACAAAAAGGACAGGTTACACCTGAACCCAAAGGGGTTCAATATTCTAGCGGGCACATTTAATAGCTGTTAGGGAGGTTTAAAATGATTTGGTGGGGGGATGGGAACTGAAGTGATAGGGCTGAGGAAGAGAAAAACAAATAAATCAAAGATAGCATGCAGCAGAGATTATAGAAAGAACAGGCAGGAGATGAGGTGTAATCAAAGCCAGTGGCATGAGTTACAGGGCAATAAAGACGTGTTGCAGTTAAAACAGAAAGCTACAAATACTGGACTGCAATTGTTGTATTTGAATGCACATAGCATAAGAAATAAAATGGGTGATCTTGAAATTTAGCTACAGATTGGCAAGTATGACATTGTGGCCATCTCTGAAACTTGGCTAAATGATGGCTGCCATTGGGAGCTGAATGTCCAAGGATATGCGGTGTATAGGTTAGTTGGCAGAGTGGTTAGTGTGGCTCTGAGTATAAAAAATAATATTAAGTCATTGGAAAGAGATGACATAGGATTAGAAGGTGTAGAGTCTCTAGGAATTAAGAAATGGCAAGGGTAAAAAGGACGCTAATGGCAGTTGTATACAGGCCTCCAAACAGCAGCTGGGGTGTCGATTATAAATTACAGCAGGAGATAGAAAAATCATGTCAGGAAGGCAATGTCATGATAATCGTTGGGGATTTTAACATGAAAGTGGATTGGGAAAACCAGGCCAGTACTGGACCTTAAGAGAGAGAATTTGTAGAATGTCTAAGGATGGCTTTTTAGAACAGCTTGTTGTTGAGCCCACTGAGGGATCGGCTGTGCTGGATTAGGTGTTGTGCTATGATCTGGAGGTGATAAGAGAACTTAAGGTTAAGGAACCCTTAGGGAAAAGTGATCACAAAATGATTGATAAATTTGAGAGGGAAAAAATAAAATCTAACATGTCGGTATTTCAGTGGAATAAAGGAAATTACAATGGCATGAGAGGGGAACTGGCCGAAGTTGACTGGTAAAGGACATCTGAAGGAAGGACAGCAAAGCAGCAATGGCTGGAGTTTCTGTTTAAAATGAGGGAAGTGCAAGGCAGATATATTCCAAATAAGAAGAAATTTTCAAAGGAAAGAAAGACGCTACTGTGGCTGACAAGTGAAGTCAGAGCCAAAGTAAAAGCAAAAGAGAGGGCATACAAGGAAGCCAGAGGCAGTGGGAAGATAGATGATTTGGGGTGCTTTTAAAAACTTGCAGAAGGAAACTAAGAAGGTCATTCAGAAGGAAAAGATGAATTATGAGAGGAAGCTGGGGACTAATATTGAAGAAGATACTAAAAGCTTTTTTAAGTATATAAAGAGTCGAGGGTAGATACAGGACCAATACTAAATGACACTGGAGATATTGTTATGAAAGATGTTGAGATGGCAGAGGAACTGAATGCATATTTTGTATCCGTCTTCACAGTGCAAGATGTCTGCAGTATACTGGACATTCAAGAGTGTTAGGGAAGTGAGGTTTGTGCAGTGAAAATTACAACTGAGAAGGTGCTCAGGAAACTTAATGGTCTGAGGTTGGATAAATCTCCTGGACCTGATGGAATGCACCCTTGGCTTCTGAAGGAAGTAGCTGGACAGATTGCGGAGGCATTAACAATGATCTTTCAAGAATTGATAGATTCTGGCATTGTACTGGATGACTGGAAAATTGCAAATGTTACTCCTCTATTTAAGAAGGGTGGGAGGCAGCAGAAAGGAAACTATAGACCTGTTAGCCTGTCATCAGTGGTTGGGATGTCGTTGGAATCGATAGTTAGGGATGAGATTATGGCGTACCTGGAGGCACATGGCAAGATAGGCCAAAGCCAGCATGGTTTCCTGAAAGGAAGATCCTGCCTGACAAACTTACTGCAGTTCTTTGAGGAAGTTACAAACAGGGTAGACAAAGGAGATGCAGTAGGCGTGGTGTACTTAAATTTTCAGAAGGCCTTTGTCAGGGTGCTGCACGTGAGGCTGCTTAGTAAGATAGAGCCCATGGAATTACAGGAAAGTTACTAGAGTGAGGTAGAGCATTGACTGGTCAGCAGAAAGCAGAGAGTAGGAATAAAGGGTTCCTATTCAAGCTGGCTGTCGGTTACCAGTGGAGTTCCACAGGGGTTGGTGTTGGGACCGTTACTTTTTACGATGTGTGTCAATGATTTGGACTACGGTATTAAGGGATTTGTGGCTAAATTTGCCGATGATACAAAGATAGGTGGAGGAGCGGGTAGTGTTGAGGAAACAGAGAGCCTGCAGAGAGACTTAGATAGTTTAGGGGAATGAGCAAAGAAGTGGCAAATGAAATACAATGTGTATGGTCATGCACCTTGGTGGAATAAATAAATGGGTAGACTATTATTTAGATGGGGAGAGAATTCAAAATGCAAAAATGCTAAGAGACTTGGGAGTCCTTGTGCAAGATACCCTAAAGGTTAACCTGCAGGTTGAGTCAGTTGTGAAGAAGGTGAATGCAATGTTGGCATTCATTTCTAGAGGTATAGAATATAAGAGTTGAGATGTGATGTTGAGGCTCTATAAGGCACTCGTGAGACCACACTTAGAGTATTGTGTGTAGTTTTGGGCTCCTTATTTTAGAAAGGATATACTGACATTGGAGAGGGTTCAGAGAAACTTCACGAGAATGATTTCAGGAATGAGAGGGTTACCATAGGAGGAACGTCTGGCAGCTCTTGGGTTGTATTTCCTGGAGTTCAGGAGAATGAGGGGGAATCTCATAGAAACATTCTGAATGTTAAAAGGCCTGAACAGATTAGATATGGCAAAGTTATTTCCCATGGTAGGGGATTCTAGGACAAGAGGGCATGACTTCAGATTGAAGGCCGTCTTTTTAGAACTGTGATGCAGAGAAATTACTTTAGTCAGAGGGTGGTAAGTCTGTGGAATTTGTTGCCATGAGCGGCTGTGGAGGCCAAGACATTGGGTGTATTTAAGGCAGAGATAGATAGGTTCTTGATTAGCCAGGGCATCAAAGGGTATGGGGAGAAGGCAGGGGAGTGGGGATGACTGGATGAAGTGAATCAGCCCATGATTAAGTGGTGGAGCAGACTCGATGGGCCAAATGGCATACTTCTGCTCCTAAATCTTACGGTCTTATGTTTATGTGCTAGTCCAGGTAGGAATATAAAATAGAACAGTGGCTGAAGGGGATAAAGTTTCAGGTTCTTGGATCATTGGAATCTCTCCTAGGGCAGGGTGACTTGTACAAAAGAGATGAGTTACACCTTAACTGGAGAGAGATCAATATCCTGGACGGGAGATTTTCTACTGCTGTGTGGGATGGTTTAAACTAGTTTGGCAGGGGATGGGAATCAGAGCATCAGGTCAGAAAGTGGAAGGATTGAGAGCAAGGTAGATGTCATAATCAGCAAGAGCAACGTAATAGGCTCAATGAGTTGAACTGGTTGAAGTGTGTATATTTTAATGCTATGAGTATTGTGGTTAATGATGAACTTAGGGTAATCAGTACATGGAGCTATGATGTTGTTGCTCTAACAGAGAACTGGTTGAGAGAGGAAAAGAAATGGAAGTTTAATGTCCCAGAGTTTTGATGATTTAGAAAAGGTAGAGAAGGAGGTGTGGGGTGGTTCTGTGAGGGAGAAGCACTATTTCTCAGGAGTGGCAGAGGTTTATAAGAGGCATAAATAACGTAAGCAACCAGTACCTTTCTTCCCAGGGTTAAAATGACAATACCAAAGTGCATGCATTTAAGACGAGAGGGGATAAGTTCAAAGGAGATGTACAGGGGAAGTTTTTTTACAGAGAGTGATAGGTGCCTGGATTGTACCATCTGGGGCGATGGTGGAGATAAAGAAGATAAAGGCATTCAGGAGGTTCTTAGATAAGAATGAAGTGCAGAAAATGGAAGGATATGGACATTGTGTAGGCAGCAGGGATTAGTTTAGTAGGGCTAATTTATTTATTCCTAATTAAATTAATTTAGCACAATATTGTGTGCCAAAGGGCCTGTTTCTGTGCTGTACTCTTCTCTGTTCTGTGTGCATCACACATGGAATGTAGAAAGCTGAAATAGCTGTTTTCCATTTTTTATTAGCTCTAGTCCTAATCTTTCTAATTCATTTGTGTTTTTAAAGTTGAGTTTAACTCTAACATCAGAAGATTTAACAATACTGAGGTTAGAAGGTTATGAAGTTATTCCCCAATGTAATTTATAATTTTGAAGGAGATATTTAAGAACATAAGAAAGTCTGTTTCATATTCAGTAAGATCAAGATTGATCTTTGACCTCAGTGCCACTTACCTGCTCTAACCTCCATGAAGCTCTTAATATACAGCAATCTGCCTTGAATGTACTCACAGCTGAGTTTCCACTGCTGTCTTTGATAGAAGATTCCACAGATTCACCTTCCCCTAGGTGAAGAAATTTCTCCTTATTTCTGATTTGAATAGCTATATACATTATGATAGTGTTCTAGGAAGCCAAGTATCACCCTTCCTTGCATTACCTATTATGTCCTACATGCTTTCTGTGGATTCCTCAGCAGCACTGCCTTTTCTTAATTAGAACTGACTATAATAGACATCCTTGGACGCCAGTTAGTCTGTCATAGGAGGCCAAGCTGAAATGCTTATTTTTCTCTATTTTACTAACTGAGATCAGTAAAGGGAGCAGAGTTCTATAATGAATCTTGGAGAGGAAAATAAATGAATTAGTTTAGAGTAGCGACTGCACTGGATTTATTTTTAGAGTATTTCTGTTGGAACCAGACAATTTATTAAAATGTAAATGGATGAAAGTTGTTGCAAACATAAGTAATGACTGCTAAAGGGCAATGGAGTTTTTTAGACTCAGTGGAATTTTCCTCTGGTATTGCTAAATCTTATTTCAAATTTTATTAGTTTCACAAATTAAGTTGTAACAGTTTTTTCTGTAAATTTAATCCAACATGCTTGGAGTGGCTAAAGGGCGATGTGCAGTCAAAATTGCAGCATGGTCATATACCAGTTGCTGGAATGTTAATGTGCAAAAGGCTCATTGTTTGAAAGTATTAGGAACCTTGTATTATAACCAATATAAGTTTTCAATTGCTTACAATTTCTGGTCCCTTGATCCTGCTGGATATTGCAGTGGTATGGGGCTTGTCCAGGGCAGGTAAATGAGTGAAAATGTTCACATACAGAAGAGACTGCTATGTCCCCCTCTGCTGCATTTTCTCTTACCTCCAAGGTAGTCTATAGTGCAGTTGTTTTGTAGCTGACGTTGGCAAAGTATTTTAAAGTCTGACACTCTTCCGGAGTGTCATAACTTAAATTCAGCTTTTTAGAACTCACAAATCACTGCCCAATAATTTGCGGTATGGAATAAACTTCACTCTTATTGAATTTAAGTAGCAAAAATATAAATAATTAAGCATATAGTAATTTGTTTGCCCACTCGCATTTCTCTGTGAATGAAGAGCTGAAGCAGCTTTACAGAACATTACAGAAAGTTGTTGGCGTGTGGCCTAGTGGATAAGGCAATGGTCTAGTGATCTGAAGGTCACTGGTTTGAGCCTCAGCTGAGGCAGCGTGTTGTGTCCTTGTGCAAGGCACTTAACAACACATTGCTCTGCGCGACACCGGTGCCAAGCTGCTTGGGTCCTAGTGCCCTTTCCTTGGACATCGGTGGCGTGGAGAGGGGAAGGCTTGCAGCTTGGGCAACTGCCGGTCTCCCATACAACCCTGCCCAAGCCTGCACCCTGGAAACCTTCCAAGGCACAAATCCATGGTCTCACGAGACTAACGGATGCCTCTATACACAGAAAGTAATGATAAGGACCGTTTCTATTTAGAAACGGACCCCTCTAATGTGGGGTTGTCTGTACTTACAGGACTTACATTGAATCAGCAGTGCATTCCTATATATGGTCTGTAGAAAATATAGTCTCGTTGGTTGCAGCTACAGAAGATAAAATTCAACACTACATCGTTTTCCAGACCTTGTAAATACACATTGAGAAGGAGATGCAGACAGTCCCATTTCCAATGTTGCTAGCTTGAAGAAAGTGGATGGCATCGATGAAATCCCGGCTGCACATGAACTATCTTAGTACTCATTTGATGGTTTTGGGGATGAGACATTTTGCAGATTACTGACTTCTGCACAGAGACTCATCAATCACAATCCAATTCCATGCATTCAGTGGACGTCAGCGTCTTCTCCACGTACTTAATAGGCAGGTAATGTACCATGAATGGAACTCTACTTCAAAATCCTTTGCAACACTGATAGAGAAAACCTTAGCACATAATGACTCTGGGTGATTGTGCACCCATCCTATATGCACAGCTTGAAACATTTACACACAAAAAATACTGTCAGGATGAAGTCCTAACTGAATACATATTTTACCTGTGTTGGATGATTGCTGTTGTGCAGATACGAGTTTGGGTAGGGAAGTGGTTTTCAAATGTGTTTTGTGTATTATAGGTTGCAATTATAGATGTACAGGAGTCTCTCTATGTTGCATATCATATACATTAAGCAAAATCACAAACTTTGAACTTAGTACAGTAAGTCTTTGATCACAGTTAATAATTAGTTTTTCAGTAAAACTGTATTATGTAGCATAACATAAAATTTCTAAACATATTGTATCATCTGGTGTTGCAGTATGTCTAGAATAGAGAAGTGTCTCCTTGGAGGTTCCATGATGTCTGCAATAGAGGAGGATTGGCTCTGCTAGTTAAAAATAAAATAAAATCTTTAGAAAGAGGTGACAAGGGATTAGAAGATGTTGAATCCTTGTGGGTAGAGTTAGAAACTGCAAGGTTAAGAAGATCCTGATGGGAGTTATTTACAGGCTTCTAAGCGTAGCCAGGACGTGGTCTCCAAATCACAACAGGAGATAGAAAAAGTATGTAAAAAAGGCAATGTTACTCTAGACACGAGGGATTTCAATATGTAGATAGATCGGGAAAATCAAATTGATGCTGGATACCAAGGGAAAGAATTTGTGGAAGGTTTCCATGATTGCTTTTTGGAGCAGTGTGTGGTTGAGCCCATTAGCGGATCAGCAAATCTGGATTGCATGTTGTGTAATGAACCGGATATGACTGTAGAGCTTAAGGTAAAGGAACCCATAGGAATCAGTGATCATAATATGATAAAATTCGCCCTGCAATTTAAGAGGGAGAAGCTAAAGTCAGATGTATTAGTATTACAGTAGCAGGGATGACAGCAGAGCAGCAATGGCAGGGGTTTCTGGGAGCAATTTGGAAGGTGCAGGATAGGTATATTCTAAAGAAGAGGAAGTATAACCGTGGCTGACAAGGGAAGTGAAAGCCAACATTAAAGCAAAAGGGAGGGCATATATTAAAGAAAGAATTAGTGGAAGTTAGAGGATTGGGAAAGTTTTAAAAAGCAACAGAAAGTAACTAAAAACACATGGGGGGGGGGGGGGGAGATTAAATATAAAGGTAAGCTAGACAATAAAATCGAAAATGATACCAAAAGCTTTTTCAGATATGTAAAGAGTAAAGGAAAGGCAAGAATAGATATTGGAGCACTGGAAAATGACACTGGGAACAAGAAAATGGCAGATAAACTGAAAAAGTATTTTGTATCAGACTTTACTGTGGAAGACACTAGTAATATGTTGAAATGTTTGAAAGTCTTCTTGAAAGTGAATGCAGTTGCTATTACTGGAGGGATAGTGCTTGGGAAACTGAAAGGTCTGAAGGTTGATAAGTCACCTGGAACTGATGGACTACACTCCAGAGATCTAAAAGAGGTATTTGATGAGGTTGTGAAGGTATTAGTATTGATCTTTCAAGAATCAATATATTCTGGCATGGTTCTGGAGGAGTGGCCAATTTCAAATGTCACCCCACTCTTCAAGAAGGGAGGGAGGCAGAAGAAAGAAAATTATAGGCCAGTTAGCCTGATCTCAGTGGATGGGAAGATGTTGGAGTTGATTGTTGAGGATATTGTTTCAGGGTACTTGGAGGTACATGACAAAATAGACCAAAGTCAGTGTGGTTTCCTTTAGGGAAAATCTTGCTGGGAATTCTTTGAAGAAATAACAAGCAAGATAGATGAAGGAGAATAGGTGGTTGTTGCACATTTACATTTTCAAAAGGCCTTTGACAGGGTACCACACATAAAACCCCTGTATTACAGGAAAGATACTAGCATGGATAGAGTATTGGCTGAATGGCAGGAGGCAAAGAGTGGGAATAAAGGAATCCTTTCTGTATTGGCTGCTGGTGTCTAGTGGTGTTCCACAGGGGTCTGTCAGTGATTTGGGTGATGAAATTAATGATTTTGTGGCTAAGTCTGCAGACGATAGGTGGAGGGGCAGGTAGCTTGAGGAAGCAAGGAGGCTGCAGAAGGACTTAGAGAGATCAGGAGAAAGGGCAAAGAGGTGGCAGATGGAATACAGTGTTGAGAAATGTATAGTCATGCACTTTGGTAGAAGGAATAAAAGCATAGACTATTATGAAAATAGGGAGAAAATTCCAAATTTCAAAGTACAAAGTGTTTGGGAGTCCTTGTGCAGGATTCTCTAAAGAGTTATTTGTAAGTTGATTTGGTGGTGAGGAAGATGAATGCAATGTTAGCATTCATTTCAAGAAGACTAGAATATAAAAGCAAGAATGTTCTGCTGAGGCTGTATAAGGCATTGGTGAGGCCTCACTTGGAGTATTATAAGCAGTTTTGCATTCCTTATTTAAGAAAGGGTGTGCTGACATTGGAGAGGGTTCAGAGGGGGTTCACAGGAATGATTTGAGGAATGAAAGGGTTATCATATTAGCAGTGATTGAAGACTCTGGACCTGTTCTCGCTGGAATTTAGAAGAATGGGGGTGGGGTATCTCATTGAAACCTATCGAATGTTGGAAGGCCTAGATAGTGTAGATGTGGAGAGGATGTTTCCTTTGGTGGCGGAGTCCAGAACCAGAGGGCACAGTCTCAGAATAGTGGGATATCCATTTAGAATGAAGTTGAGAAGGAATTTCTTTAGCCAGAGAGTGATGAATCTGTGGAATTCATTGCCACAGGCGGCAGTGGAGGCCTGCTCACTGGGTACATTCATGGGGAGATGTCAGGAGAATGTGGTTGAGAGGGGAATGGATTAGCCATGGTGAAATGGCAGAGCTGACCTGATGGGCCAAATGGCCTAATTCTGCTCCTATCTCTTATCATCTTTTTTGGTGAATGGAATGCTCTGAAGAAAATTTGGCTCAGTTACAGGATTTCTTATTTTTCAGTCATTAGTCTTGCTGATATAAATTGATAGCATAACTCGCAGATAACTTAAAAATACAGGACTTCAGACCTCAATAGATGTAAATATTGTAACAGTTTCAAGAAATTTAAAGAGTCAGTGTATCAACCACTAAATATTATTGTAAGTAATAACAATGTATTTCTGCAATAGTGTGTTCTAATTCAGATGCTCATTGTATCACAGTAGATGGGAATGAAAGTGTTAAATTGAAGATCAGGATATTCAGCAGGCTCTCTGTTTATGTGCTGTCATTAGATTTAACATTATGTAAACAATGCTAATTGTATTTTGCATACTAAATATTACTTACCAATGAAAAGAAAAGCAAATAAATCTCTAAATTAACGACTGTAGGTTTTTCTGATGTTTTCATTATTGGTGCATTGAATTAGAATTCAGTTATTTATACTTAGACCAATATGAAATGTTAATCATAATAGCCTGGGAGTGTGCTTTATCATTGAATGTAACTTCCACTGTACACTCTACTGCCAATTCTCTGACTTAGGATACTGTATAATCGTTTTCTTCTCACCTTATTAGGCCATTAGGAAGCTTTTCATCAAGCTCATTGATAAACTAGTAATTTTCAATACAGTACAAGACTTATTTTTGCTATGAAGCTTGGGATTATGTGTACATCCTAAAACTGTAATGATTCTGACTATGTTCCACTATGCTGTGATAGTTTACTACCACATATTGGTAGATATTGTTCTATCAGGTATATGGAGGAATTTAAGGTGGAGGGTTATATGGGAGGCAGTGTTTAAGGGTCAGCACAACATTGTGGGCCAAAGGGTCTGTACTGTGCTGTATTGTTCTATGTTCTATGTACTGGTTGAAATTCCACACTCACTGCACTGTATTAGTCAAATCCTGCTGAAATATTGAAATTGAATGTTGTACTTCTGTATTAATATAGTCAGTCAGAAACGGGATAAATACAGAAGAGGTCAAGAAGATAATAAAGGCAGCATGGACCAAAAATGTAACCATGTCTTCTGCCTCAATAAACAGGTTATCTCCACGGAATTCTTCCAGCTGCCTTTCACTATAGAAGGGATGATATGGACATTCCAGTTTATGATAAAAATAAACGAGAGTCACTATTGGGTTTGAATAAGTACAACACACACAAAATGCTGGAAGAACTCAGGAGGTCAGGCAGCATTTGTGAAGTGGAATAAACAGGTGCCTTTTGGGCTAAGACCTTTTATCAGGACTGGAAGGGAAGAGGGGAGAAGCCAGAATAAGAAGGTGAGGAGAGGGGAATGAATACAAGCTGGCAGATGATAGGTGAAACCAGATGAGGGGAAAGGTGGGTGTGTAGGGGAAGGGGATGAAGTGAGAAACTGGATAGCCATTGAGATAGCCTCAATGACTATTGACCAGTTGTACTCACATCTACTGTGATGAAGTGTTCTGAGAGGCTGGTCCTGGCCAGAATCGACTCCTCACTAAGCAAAGACTTATCCATTGCAATTTGCCTATTGCTGCAATAGGTCTACAGTAGATGCAATCTCACTGGCTCTCCACTGAACCGTGGATCACCTGGACAATAGAACCTGGACCTATGTCAAACTCCTGTTTATTGATTACAGCTCAGTGTTCAAATAATAATACCTCGATTCTAATCAAAAAGCTCCAAAACCTGGCACTCTCTACCTACCTCTGCAACTGGATTTTTGACTTCCTCGCCAGGAGACCAGAGTCCCTGTGAATGGAGTAACCTCTCCTTCTCGCTGACAGTCGACATTGGTGCTCCTCAAGGATGCAGACTTCCCCCACCGTTCTACTCTATCTATACCCATGACTTTGTGGCTAGACACAGCTCAAACACCGTCTATAAATATGCCAATGACACAACTATTGTTAGAATTTCAGATGGTAATGAGGAGGTGTACAGGAGTGAGATCAGCTGGTTGAGTGGTGTTGCAGCAAAAACTTGTACTCAAAGTTAGTAAGACTTGTGGACTTCAGGAAGAGTGAGTCGAGGGAGCACACACCAGTCCTCATTGGTGGATCAGAAGTGAAAAGGGTGAGCAATTTTAAGTTCCTGTGTGCCAAACCTCTGAGGATCTATCTTGGGTCAACCATATTGTTACAATTACAAAGATGGGACAACCTCAGCTATATTTCATTAGGCGTTTGAGGAGAGTTGGTATGTCACTAAAAACATTCGTAAATTTTTACAGATGTACCGTGGAGTGTGTTCTAACTGGTTGCATCACATCACACTTAATTTTATATATACTGCATATATACTTATTGTCATTTATAGTTTTTATTTCTACGTATTGCAGTGTTCTGCTGCCACAAAACAACAAATTTTACTACATATGCCTGTGATGTGAACCCTGATTCTGATTCTGAAGCTGGGTAGTGATAGATGGATAGTGGAGAGATGTTTGGGGGTGGGGATGGGAATAGGGAAGGAGATTTTTATTGGTAGGATCCCATTGAAGATGGCAGAAGTCATGGAGAATGACTATGCTGGATGTGGAGGTTCATGGGGTGGTAAGACAGGACAAGGGGAAATTCTGTCCCAGTTATGGTGACAGGAAGATGGGTTGAGGGTCGACGTCTGGGGAATTCAGAAGATGCAGAGCACAGCATAAACATTAGAAGAAGGACACCCCGTTCTTTGAAGAAGGAGGAAGTCTCAGGTATTCTGAAATAGAAAACGTCATCCTGATTTAATAGCCTACATAAAATATATCCCAGGCTGTCAAGCCAAGCAAGGCAAGAAATAATGGAGGCTCTGAGCAAACCAAACCATTTTACCTACAGGAGCAGAGTCATTGGATAAGGTACCATTGATTAAAATGGGAGGGAGTGCTTGCCTGACTAATAACAGATAGTAAGTAAATTATTACTGAGGCCTATTATATATTAAAAAATCAGTAAGACATTGATTAATGAAAGTGAGGCAGTTTTGATTTGTTGAGGGAAGGTCATTTTTAAGTACTTTGAAAGAATGTTATGCAAATATAGCAGAGTACTTGAGAGACTGTAGGGAAGAATTATCACAGATTTGCCAATGTTGTAGAAGCTTTGAGGAACAATTGACAAGGCTTAGACTGATTTCTTTAGAACAGAGGAGACTGAGGAGAAAATTAGATAGGCTGTATGGAGTTACAAGAGACTTGTATAGGATGAAGAGGAAGGAACATATCCTTTAGCAGACAGTCAATAACAGAAAGCATTTAAAGATCAATTAAGTGTTTTCTTTTATAATCAAAGTACATAGGAACTTGCTATCTGAAAGGTGATGAAGACAGAAAGCCTGCAGACCAAGATCTGGGAACTAACTCACTTTTCAAGCTGATACAAGTATGATTGGTTGAATGACTATCTACTGTGCTATTTTTTTTAATAATTCTATGATTGTGATTGAAGAGTGTGATTTGATTTTGAAGATATTTACACATTTTAAAAGATTCTCCCTACTGATCAGTTAGCTTTGCACATGTTCATCTTTATGGGTCTTGTCGTTTGTTATTAGCCTAACATTCAATTCATATTACTTAAAGGTAACCTTTCCTCAACACATTTGAAAAGAGGTGGATTCTAAAATACAAACACAAATGATTACAGATTCAGGAATATCGAGCAAAGCCAATATGCTGGAGGAACTCAGCAGGTCAAGCAGCATCTAGAGATGGATGTGAACAGTTGGTGTTTTATGTCAAGACTTTTCATATGGACTGATGAAAGGTCTCAACTTAAAATATCAATTGTTGATTTCTCTCCATAGATACTGCCTCACCTGCTGTGTTCCTCCAGCATCTTGTGTGCTGCTTTAAAAACGTGCTGACAAACAGCCTGATAAACGTGGGTGGCCAGACTAACCTGAAGAGGCAGTTGAATTATCCATCCCAAATTGGAAGGTTCTTTTTAATATAGTTATTCAGTTCTCGTGATAAATCCCATTTTAACTCCAGCGTGAATGGGGAGATTGATGTAAGTGTCCTGTCAGTTATAGTTCTGTCAAAAGGTTTAGAGAAAAATCTGAGAAATGTATCATAAATCCTAATGAATATGCATCTCTTTGGGCAATGAAGATTTTATAGGAAAAGTGATCCACCATATCTAAGAATGTTAAGGTATTAGTTTGAAAGGCTTACAAAAGTAGAAAGAATAATAGCAGACGAGGTTTAGTAGCAGTTTAGATCAAAGGATGAATAAAGTGTTGATAAATTGAGAAATATGTGATGAAGTTAATGAGGGAAGTAGCAACCAATTGTTGAACCTTTGACAATAAATTCAAATGAAGGATCAAGTTCACCAATGATACAGCAGTGGTTAGTCTCATCAACAGCAATGATGGGATGGTATACAAAGAGGAGGTAGAGTGGCTCGTAGAAAGGTGCGAGCACAACAACTTGAATCTCAATATGGACAGGACCCAAGAGATGATTGTGGACTTTAGGAAGGTGCAGGCTGATCACTCCTCACTGCCTATATATGGCTCCTCTGTGGAAAGAGTTAGGAGCACAAACAAGAGAAAATCTGCAGATGCTAGAAATCCAAGCAACACACACAAAATGCTGGAGGAACTCATCAAGCCAGGCAGCATCTATGGAAAAAAGTACAGTCTATGTTTCAGGACAAAACCCTTCAGCAGGGTTGGAGAAAAAAAGCTGTGGTGTAGATTTGAAAGGTAGTGGGAGGGGAGAGAGAAAGGCCAGGCGATAGGTGAAACCTGGAAGGGGAGGGATGAAGCAAAGAGCTAGGAAGTTGATTGGTGAGAGAGATGGAAGGTTGTGGAAGAAAGAAAAGGTGGAGGGGGGGAGAGGAGCACCAGAGGGAGGCGATGGGCAGGCAAGCAGATAACATGAGGGAGGGACAGGGAGATGGGAAATGGTGAAGGGTGGGGGGAGGCATTACTGGAAGTTTGAGAAATTGATGTTTATGCCATCAGGTTAGAGGCTACCTAAACGAAATGTAAGGTGTTGCCTCTCCAACCTAAGTGTGGCCTTATCCTGACATTGGAGGAGGACATGGATGGACATATCAGAGTTTCTGGGTGTGCATAGAATGGGTGATCTCACCTGTTCGCTCAACACCACCTCTTTGGTCAAGAAAGCTTAACAACATCTCTACTTTCTGAAGAGATTGAGGCCCCCCCCTCACCATTTTAACCAATTTTTACAGGAGCACCATCGAGAGTGTTCTGACCAGCTGCATCATCATCTGGTATGAGAATTGCAAAGCATCTGACTGCAATTCCCCACAAAGGATTGAGAGGACGGCTGAGTGGATCATAAGGGGTTTCTCTTCCACCTATTAAAGATATTTATTTGGAGAGCTGGCTATGTAGGGCCCTTAGCATTGTCAATGATTCCTCCCATCTGTCTAACAATCTCTTTGACGCTCTACCATCAGGCAGGAGGTTCTGTAGCATTAGGACAAGAACTGTTAGGATGGGAAACAGCTTCTTCCCCCATGCCGAAAGACTACTGAACTCCCTGTCTCTACACATGAATCTCATCATATGGTTTCATCACGTGTGAAGCAGCAGTAGCACTATACAGTTTACTTTTTAACTTGCATTATATATGTATCTTATTTTGGTGAATTTATTTGTGGTAATGTTACCTTATGTGTTATGTGTGAGTTATATGTACTGTGTTGTGCACCTTGGTCTGGATGAATGCTGTTTCATTTGGTAGTATACATGTGTAGGGCTGAATGAATTTGAATTTCAAATCCCTACAAAGGATTGCAAGGACTGCTAAGAGGATTATTGAGGTCTCTCTTCCACCCATTAGAGATATTTTTCAGAAGCACTGGGTGTGCAGGGCTCCCTCCCGTCCATCCAACAATCTCTTTAACCCCCTACTATCAGCAGGAGCTACTGTAGGAGTAGGACAAGAACAGTTAGGATGGGGAATAGCTTCTTCCCCCCAGGCCACAAGACTACTGAACTCCTTGCCACTACACATGAATCTCATCTGCCACAATCCAGATCTCATCATGTATGAAACGCCAATAGTGTTATATTGTTTATTTTTTAACTTGGGTTGTAAATATGTTTTATTATTTGTTAATCTACTAGTTGTAAAAATTTTTTGTATGTTATGTGTGTGAGTTATATATATTGTATTGTGCACATTGGTCCAGAGGAATGTTGTTTCATTTGGTGGTATGCATGTGTATGCTTGAAAGAGAATAAACTGAATTTGAACTTGAACTTAAGTATATAACTCTATAAAATTACTAGGCAAACTAATGGGAAAAAGTTGAGAAATTCCTAATTCTACTGGCCTGTATCTTAGAGCACTCAAAGAAAAGTGATAGTGAATGCATTGATTGCCAACTTACTAATTCTGGATAGTTTCAAACTAATCAGAAGTAATAAGTATAGCATTACTACTCATGAAATAGGCAGAGAGAGCAATAGACTACTTAACTGATCATTGACATCAGGAAAATGCTAGAATTCCTTCTTAAGGAATTAATTGCGGAACATTTAAAATGCATAACATGACTAGGCAGAGTCAGCATGATTTTATGAAAAATAGATAGTGTTGAAAATAGAATTATCAAAACTGTTTGGAGCTGTAACTGGAAAGATAAATAAAAGGAACCAGTTGATGTAATATGTTTGAATTTCTAAAATGCATATGATAAGTGCAATATGTTAGAATTTTCAAAATGCATGGCATGTGATAAAATGCTACAGAAGCTTACAGCAGAATGTAGAGCCTTATGAGGCTGAGAGTTGCCTATTATAGATAGAAAATAGAACCTAAGTGCAGAGGTATGAATGAAAGAGGAAGGAAACGTTCTTAAGATTTATGAGTTTAATGTTCTGTTAACTAATGGGCCTCCTGAGCTTGACTGTGAATTACATTTGGACGACGTTTTTCTTCCGGTAGTCAGTATATTCAGTTGGATTGGAAAAGTCTATAAGGTTATGGGCCAAATGCTGGCAAAGGGGAATAGCCTGGAGGGAGCATTGAGGTCAACATGGACAAATTGAGCAGAAGGGCCTACTTCCGTGCCACATAAGTCCAAGACTCTTGGCTTAGGCTCAACTTTACAACAGAAGGTTGTCTCCTAATTAGTTAGGCCTTGTTCCACCACTGTTTACTTAGCCAGCAAGTTTTGAATGAGGATATTTATAGAAAAAAAATCTAAGTGACTTGTAGAAGCCGTGAAATGCATAGGAAATGTGTGGTGTCCTGAAAAAGTACAGTACTTTATGCCAGTATTCATTGGGGAACAGGATAGGCGAGGATGGAGAATTAGGGGAGGTTCACACTGATAGTCTGGAATGTTTGTGAAGGAAGAGGAAGTGTTAGAAGCAGTGGTGCACATTAAGATGGACATATTGCCAGAGTCTGATAAAATCTATCCCAGGATGTAATTGGAAACAAAGGAAGAGATTTCTGGGGCTCTGACTGAGATTTTAGCCACAGATGAGATAGAAGTTGGAAGGTAGCAGATGCTATTCCCGTATTCAGGAAGGGCAGCAATGATAAGCCTGGAAACTGTGATGGGCATTTTCTTTAACAAGTCTTTTGACAAGGGTCCTTATCATATGCTTGTCCAGGAAGTTTGGACACACGGGATCCAAGGTGTTTTGGCAAATTGGATCGGAAATTGGCTTGTTGACAGGGGGCAAAAGGTAGTGGTGGATGATTGCTTTTCTGACTGAAAGTCTATAACCAGTGATGTACCTTAGAGAGTTGTGCTGGGAACTTGTTGTTTGTCTTATATACAGTTTACAAGTTACTTGGAATGAGAGGAAATTGGTTTAAGTTGAAAAGGCAAATAATTGAAGGAGGTAGTTCTGAGAGAGGACACAAGTAAGCAAGTATTAAAGGAGGCAAGTATTTTTCCCACGGAGGGTGATAGTTATACAAATAAGCTACCAGAGGAGGTGATAGAAACAGGTACAATCACTTCATTTAAAAGAAGTGGACAGTTACCTGGATAGCAAAAGAATAGGGTGGTATGAGCTAATTGCAGGGAAATGGGATTAACATAGATGAGCATCTCATATGGCATGGGTGAATTGAGTTGAAGGGAGTCCTTCTGTGCTATATGACCCCATGAATTTTTGAGGCTCCAACATGTTGAGGCTGCTCCTCAAGCTCCGTTTGCTCAATTTGATGTCAGCTTTTGACGAGATGAGTTAAAAGAGGATCAGTAATAGGAAGAAATGCCTTGGCTTGCTTCATTATCAAAAATCTGGATGCAAATCTGCTCATATACAAGGGCACTTGCTTGCTGTTAAAAATAATGGATGTAACTTCCTGTAGAGTTGCAGAAAGTCTGCCCTGTTGTCTATTTTACACTTCTCTGAAACTCAAATATTTAATTTGTCACTGCTTTGGATCTCTGCGTTTTTATCTTGACTTTATTTGTTTTTATTGACCCTTTTGGTAAGGTTAACTTTGTTATCATATATTTGTGAGTGCATTATTATACATTGACATTCTAGACCTGTATAAGGTTAGGAATAAGATTTAAGTTTAGCAGTGAATGTTTTTGGCTTCTAGTAAAAGTATGATGTCAGTCACTGCCATGGGTCAGATTTAGCTTTTTTTAGGTTCATTGGGATGGTTTTGGAGACAGAGAGGGGTGTTAGGGGTTGGGTCAGGGTTTAAGTTATCGATGTAGGGGATTTAGAAGCCAATGGTAGTAAATAAAGAGTCTGGGTAGCAGTTCGAGTCTTGGCTGAAGCACTGCATGGTCAAATGTCAGCAATCCTGGATGTCATGTCGCAGGCACTTAGGACACCAGTGATCCCCAGGTCGAAGACCAGTCCTGAGTTGGAAGTCATATAGACAGCAAGTCACAGGTACGGATGGAGTCCTGAGGGCCAGTGGATCCCCTACCAGCTCATCAGGGCTCTTCATTGATTACAGCTCTGCATTCAACGCTATCATCCCCTCCAAAGTTATCACTAAGGTCTAAGAATTATGCCTTGATACTTCCCTGTGTAGCTGAATCCTTGATTTCCTACTTGCAGACCTTTTGGCAACAACGTCCCCTCCACAATCACCATCAGTGCGGGGCTTAGCCCCCTGCTCTACTCACTCTATACCTATGATTGAGTGGCTAAGTACAGCTCCATATTTAAATCTGCAGATGACACCACTGTTGTTGGCCAAATTAAGATGGTCACAAATTGGCATTTAAGAGGCAGATTGAAAATCTGATTGAACTGTGCCACGGCACCCTCTCACTGAATGTCAGCAAACAAAAGATCTGATTATCTGCTACTGGAGGAAGAATATCAAGGTCCATGAGCCAGTCCTCATTAAGTGATTGTAGCTGGAGAGTGTCAGTAATTTAAATTCCTTGGCTTTATCATATCAGAGGTTCCTTAAGGTTGTTATAGCCAGGGATGGTAATGGAAATCAGCTCCCAAAACCTATTAAATGCTTCCAATGGTGTGTGCCTCAAATATCTCTGACAACCAAGTCCAGCTCCTGGCCTTCGTGTGTGGCTTAGCTACTAATCCTGGCGATATTGTTTCTACTGACAAGAGAAGGGGCAAAGGCCCCTTAAAACAAGTCACTTCAAGCAAATGGGGCTCATCAGCCATGGTTAGCAGCTCACCTTGGAGAAGGAGATCTCTGCTCTCAAACCTCCACTGCCTTGTGTCTATACTCACTCATGAGAAGGGTTTTGGGAGGAAACCCTGGGGAAAAATCTGAACAGGTAGTCCTTAATACAGTCCTATGTTGAGTTCAACACCAATTGGCAACTCCTGCGATGCTGCTTGTGCCAAAATGCTTTGGTCTCAACCATTCCTTTGGATTGATCTGCTGCATGGAGAAGAGGAGCCTGCTACATGGCAATGGCTTGTTCTCCATAGCTACTGCCCTAGTTTGTGTAATGGTTTGCATATCACATAGGCAGCTGGGGACATAACATCCATAGTTGACCCCAACCAATGAACGGCCTCAAGATACCAGATCTGTCCCGGCACCAGCACACAAGTCCGATCACAAAGGAGGCATGACAGCCTCTACTTTCTTAGAAATTTATGTCGATTCAGCATGTGGAGAGTATTCGAATTGGTTGCTTCATGGCCTGGTCTGGAAATGCCAATGCCCAAGATTGGAAAAGTCTACAGAAAGTGGTGAATACAGCCCAGTGTATCGTAGGCAATGCCTCCCGCCACTGAGCAAACCTACATGAGGCACTGCCACAAGAAAGCAGCGTCTATTATCCAGGACCCCGTCATTCAGGCCATGCTCTTTTCTCGTTTGTATCATCAGGTAGGATGTGCAGGAGCATTAGATCCCACTCCACCAGGTTCAGACATTGTTATTATCCTACATCTATCAGGCTCTTAACGTGCTGCGGATAACTCACTCACCTCAACTCTGAACTGATTCCATAATCTACAGACTCACTTTCAAGGAATCTACAACTCATGTTCTCAGTATTAATATTTTTTAAATTTTGCACAATTTGTCTTCTTTTGCACATTGGTTGTTTGTCAGTCTTTGTTTATGTATAGTTTTTCATATATTCTATTGTGTTATTTTATTTTCCTGTAAATAGCTGCAAGAAAATGAATCTCAGGGTAGTATATGTACTTTACTCATAATTTTAACCGTGATATTTGAATTCCTTTGTATGTGTAAAGAAACCCTCTTACCAAGCACAACTGGAGTTTATTTTTCCTTGCCAACTCAATGTTTTCCCCTCTTTGTTCTCTTTATATATTGGCCTAAAGTTTATTCAATGTATTCCTTTATAATTTGTATCCACTCAGTGCTTATAACCTTCAGTTCAGTAAAAAAAAAGTGATGATTACTAGATCTTAATCTTTTGATGATTTTATGTAGAACTTTTTCTTCAGTTGTATTGGTTCTTGTAATATTTTCAATTGCTTTTCCTTTGACTCTATGGCCTCTCTAAACTAACATGAAGCAATTAGCAGGATTTTCAATAATGGTAGCTTGCATGTGTACGGAAATCAGATCATCCATAAGTAATTCTATGGCTTGTATCATGTTATTCCCTGAAAGTTTTGATAATTTCAAATATCGTAAATCAAATTATAAAGTTTTTAACCTCTAAGACGACCGCAACCTTGTCATAAGGTTTGGAGGCTTGTACGCCTCAATGACCCAGAGAGCTATGTTGAGTAGAGTCAGGGCCTTGTACTTTGGCTCTTGGTAGGGTCACCCATGCCAAACAGGTCAAAGGGTAGAGATGAGACTAAGAGTGATTCATTGGTCCTCCACATTCAGGGGTTCAGTTCAGGGCTAACAACCCTGACTGGTCAAAAAAAAATTGCTATGGAAATTGCAGTGAAGAATCCTACATCTGTGAGTGACAGTATTCCTGAGACTCCAAGCAGGACTTGAATGGCCGACAGTAGTGAAAACTGAGAGGAAGCTATTGGCACAATAAAGGAACCCCTTAAACACCGCCAAGATCAACATCATAATTAATTTTTGGAATGTACGAGACATGTACGACACTGGCAAGTTAGCACAGATAACTGCAGAACTGCATTGTTACTGCCTACGCATACTGGGCATCAGTGAAAGCAGATGGATAGGGTCTGGCAGACTAAAGGCAGTGACTGGTGGAACAGTTTTATACTCAGGAAGGGAAGATGGTCAGCCTCATGATGGTGTAGGTGTCAATTTGAAGAAAGCCATTGAGAAGTGCTTACTGGAGTGAGCACCAATCAACAGTAGGCTGATCAGAGTCAGGCTGAAAGGGAAGCAAGTGAACATGACTGTGATTCAGTGCTATACTCCATCTAACAATAGTGACATTGAAGAAAAGGACATCTACAAACAGTTGCAATTGGAGGTAGAATTACACCACGCCGTGACATAATCATCGTCATGGGAAATCTAAATGCCCAAGTGGGAAATAAAAACTCACACCACCCATGGATGTGGAATAATGAAGAACGATGGTGAAAGACTGGTGGAATTTTGTGCCATGAACAATCTGCTCATAAGAGGGACCCTTTTACCACACCGTGAAATTCACAAACTGACATGGTGCTCCCCCGATGAACACAACAGGAACCAGATTGACCATTTGATGATCAATGGTACGTGGAGACGATCCTTGTAAGATGTAAAGGTGAAGAGAGAAGCAGGTACAGAAAGTGATCTCCTCCTTGTTGTAGGAGTGATGAAGCTCAAGCACTGGGACTAGAACACATGTACATAGACGTTTTGATGTTGAGAAGCTCAAGGACACCAGTGTGTATCTGCCTTCATCATTCACCCTAAGAACAGATTTCAGGCCTTGCAAGACCTCGATGAAGATGTGTCAGTAGAGAAGATAGACACAATGTGGAAATGGATTTCCTCAGTTTTCAAGGAGAGCAGTGAGGCTTATCTAGGATACAGAGCTAGAAAGAAGAACAACAAATGGATACAGCAGGAAACATGGACAGCCTAAGAAGAAAGTATTAGATGCTAAGTCAACATGAATGAAAGTGAAACTTCAACCAGGATACACTGAAGCTAACAAGAAAGTGAAGAGACTTGTAAAAAAAAAGGATAAGAGAGCCTACATGGAAGCCCTTGTAGTGGAGGCTGAAACAGCAGCCAATTGAGGTGATCAAGGAAATATATACAAGATTTCAGAATTAGTATGTGTAAAGTTCTAGGTCAGATCCAGGGGTCTTGTGAGAGATAAAAATGGTCTGCTTTTGACAACTGAGAAAGAGCAGGAAGCACGTTGGACAGAGTATTTCAGAGAATTAGTGAATAGATCACCACCAGAGGAAGAACCTGACATACAAGAAGTAGCAGAGGACCTCAACATCAACAGAGATCCAGCTTATCCAGAGTTTCTATGCTAGTTGCCCTGTACAGTTGGAGACTGTAATTGGAACTTTGAAGTCCAGACAGGAGTCAGGCAAAGCTGTATGATGTTGGCAATATTGTTTAACCTAGTGATTGACCTAGTTATGGGGAAAACAACGAGTGATAATCAGAGCAAACACAAGGAAATCTGCAGATGCTGAAAATTCAAACAACACACACAAAATGCTGGTGGAACACAGCAGGCCAGGCAGCATCTATAAGGAGAAGCACTGTCCTGACGAGGGGTCTTGGCCTGAAACGTCGACAGTGCTTCTCCTTATAGATGCTGCCTGGCCTGCTGTGTTCCAACAGCATTTTGTGAGTGATAATCAGAGACGCATTAGGTGGACTTTATTCTCTAGTTTAGAAGTCCTTGACTTTGTGGATGACCACGCATTACTATTACATACACACCAGCACATGCAAGAGAAAACTCAACACCTGTGTACCTTTGGTGGACAGGCTGGACTTGGAGTCAGCCAGAGAAAGACTGAGACCATAGCCCCCAATGTAGAGTGTCCTCCTCCTGTCAAAGCATATGGCATCGACTTACCCAGAACTGGCAGATTCACCTACCTGGGCAGCATCACTAGGCAGGAGGGTGGGACCAAGGACGATATCCAGTGCAAACTCAAAGCTAGAAACACCTTTATATAAATGAGCCATATATGACAATCAACCAAGTACTGCGCCAACACCGAAGTGAAGCTGTACCAGAGCTGTATTCTGTCTACACTCTTGTATGGATCAGAATGCTGGGTATATGATAGACAGCAACCTTGCCATTGTGTTGTCATTCCACACTCTGAGCATCCAGAAGATCCTCTATTTTCTGGCCAAGAAAGATCTCCAACCACGTCCTACTCCTTCAGTATCGTCAAGAGGCCGTGACCACAATCATCATGAGGCAAGTTGGAGATGGATTGGGCATGTGATGAGAAGAAAGGCCAACTCTATCATCAAAACAGCACTTCAATGGACCCCTGAAAATGGGGAAAATGTAGGAAACCAAAGAAATGAGGACCTTGAACCACACCTGGGGCACCAGAGAGAAGATGGCCAAGGACTGAGATGGGTTACCTTCATTGCTGCCCCAGATGCCAGCAGCATAACAGGGAGTAAGTAAGTCAGATTTTTAAGACCTTGTCTCGATTCCTTCATTTGGAAACTTTGCTATTAGCCAACCACTTTCATGAATTAAATCAAATGAATGGCTTAAATCCCTGAGAGACTTCGCCATGACTAGAAAACATCTCTGAGATTAATTCTTCCTAGCATGAAATAGAAGAATATCGAAATAGACAGTTAATCAAATAATATTATTTTTAGTTAGAGATGCAGCACATCTGGCCCAGTGTGCTCATACTCATGTGAACAATAAACCTACTAACTGCACGCTTTTGAGTTGTGGGAGGAAACCGGAGCACCCGGAGGTTACAGGGAGAATGTAAAATTAATTACAATCAGTGGCGGAATTGTACCCCGGCTACTGATGCAATTCTTTTCCTTTTGTTGTCTCTGTTTTATGTTTTAATCATGTTTGTTGTCTTGGTAGAGCAGTTATTTACCCTAAGGTATTCTCATTAATTTACAAAATAATTTTATGTGGTTCAATTCAATTTCATTCAAGTAATCTCTTAGAAGTTTCACTACATGATGATTTTACTTTCGGCATTTGTAAAGGCATTGAAATAAACAGGTCTCAAATGTACTATCTTTGTCCATGTTCTTAATAGCAAAATACGCTGAACATACTGTTCTTAAGCGTGGCCATGATTTCTACACATTTCTTGGGAGTGTGGAGCTTGCTGCCATATGGGTTAGTTAAGATTCCTTGAAGAGGAGGCAAGATATTTACATGAGAAAGGATGGGTTATGCTCATTCTTGCTTACCATGAACCACATTGTTTGTACGTTTGGTGTTCTGAAACAAAGATTTTGTTATAGACATAATTCTGAAAATTAGCTGTAAGATGTACTTCATAAATATGTAATGTCTTTGATATTTCAGAATATTCTGGTAGCATACATATTGATATTGTAAATATGTGCACTTCAGGCATCTATAAAAACGTCTTGATAAAAGCTATCCACGTTAATCATCTATAAGTTCAGAAAAATGCAATGTAAAATCTACTGCAAGTAATGGGGCCAATGTGTTTTTGTTAGCATTCAAAAGCAACTACACAACAACAATGATCATTTTATGTTAAATATAGTAGAAAAATGCTGCAGCATGTTGAATTGCCCCAGAGAACAGCAACTTTATGCGATCTCACTCGGAGCCTTCTGTTCCCATTTCAAATTATGTGTATTTTGCACTTCTCACAATCAAGAGCATGATTTTGACCAGAGAGCTGCTGTCCTGCCTAAGGGGACCACAGTCAAATAGCTCAGCGTTTTGCAGAGCAGCTATGTGAACAATAGGGTGGAAGAAACTAATATGCATGACACACAAATGTTTGTGTATTCTTCACGCAGAAATGTCTGTCATTTAGCCCAAAGTGTAAGTCAATGTCTGGAAATGAATATTTTTCAGATATAATGTCTAGAACTCAAGGCAGTAAGCAGACTGCACCTGAACACACATTTCAGTTATACCTGACCACAAATTAGATTATAAATGACCTGCATCTTTACTAAAATCAACCATATATTTTACCTGAATTTCTGCCAAAATATCCATTTCATATTTCATTCTAGAGTCCAGACCATTCATTTTGTTGCTGTAAATAAGAGCTTTTCTGTGCATTCTTAAATTGATTGTGCAATACTTTATTACAGTGGGCATGGAAACTTCTAGACCATTTGTTAAAAAAAATAAAGACAATAGTAGAAAATGACTTTTCTGTAGGCGGCATCTTACATTTCTTGTCAAGTACTATTTGTTGTCATGGTGATTGATGAATGAGCATGATTCTAGCTAGACCGACACAGTAACATGAGATTTGGTAGGATATTTTATCTTCTAATTTTCTTGCTTTCTCCTTTTTTGAAGGACATTCATAGTGTGGTGTGATTTCATGGAATTCTTTTATTGGTATTTCACTGACAAGTACTTTAAGATTGTTATAGTTGTAGGATATGGTGGGGATAATCTTCCACTACTTATTAAATGCTCCCAATGGCGTATGTCTCAAATAGCCTCTGAGAACCAAGTCAGCTGTTGTGTGACGAAGCTACTAAACCGGGTGGAAACATTTCTACTGACAGGAGAAGGCACAAAGTTGTGTTACCGGTTCTTAAACCCAGTCGCTTTGGGCAGATGGGGCTCATCCGACATGGTTGGCAGCTCCTCTTGGAGAGGAATAACTCTGATTTCAAGCGTCAGCTGCCTTGTGGTTGTACCACTCTTAGGGAAGGCTTCGGGAGTAAACTCTGAGGAAAAATCCAAAGCTGGAGTCCCTAAGGCAGTCCTATGTTGAGTTCAACGCTAGCTGTCAACTCCTATGGTGCCGCTGGTGTCAAACTGTATCAGTCTCTACCGTTTCTTTCTATTTATCAGCTACCTGGACAGCACCTTGCTCTCCATATCTTACGGCACTGGATTGCGTGTTGCATAAACAGCTAGGGTGCAACATCCATAGTTGACTTCGACCAGCAGAGGGCCTGCTCTTGATGATTTCACTGATGGTAATTACGTTGTTATTTTTTTAATGTGAGCCTGGACTAAACTATTAAGAGTGTGTAATCAGAGGGTGTTGCATCTATGCTCTACATTATCTAACTCGACATGTACAAGAATGACAACATTCTCTTATATAGCATCTGATGAGCATTATTATGCAAACTTTGATATTAAGGCAAGTAAGAATATATTAGGTCAGGTGACTGCAGACTGACTTGAATAAGTAGGTCAAAGGAGTAAAGAGATGGAACGATGGCAAGTGTTCTGGAGGGAGTTCTATTTAATACACTTTCATCAGAGATACTGGACGAAACCAGACTGTTCTTTTTCTGTAACCTAGAGAAGCGGAAGCTAATTAAAATATGTCAGCTGCCACCCTGATTATCATTGATTGATTCACCACATTACGATGGTGCTTCAAAGATGTTGCCCAATATTACAGAAATGTAATTAAAAAAATACAAATTAAATTTTTTTGAGTTAGTTGATATGGTGTGCATATTGCTTTCTTACTCTGATGATATTAAAAAATCATTATTTCCTGTGTCTGTAGAACATCATAGTATATACCTTCAGTGGCTGTTTTATTAGGTGTAGCTGTGCACCTGCTCTTTAATGCATATATCTAATCAACCAATCATGTGGCAGCAACTCAGTGCATGAAAGAATATAGACATGGTCAAGAAGTTCAGTTTTTGTTCAGACCAAATATCAGAATGGGGAAGAAATGTGGTCTAAGTGATTTCGACTGCACAATGATTGTTGGTGCCAGACAGGTTGATTTGAGTATCCCAGGAACTGCTGATCTCTTGGGATTTTCACACACAATCATCTCTAGAGTTGGTGGAGAATGGTGTGAAGTACAAAAAATAATCAGTGAGCAGCAGTTCTGTGGGCAAAAATGCCTTGTTAATGAGAGAGGTCAGAAGAGAATGACCAGACTGGTTCAAACTGACAGGAAAGTAACAGTAACTCAAATAACCATGTGTTATAACAATAGTACGCAGAAGAGCATCTCTGAAACAACATGTCAAACTTTGAAATGGATAGACTACAGCAGAAGAAGACCACGAAGTACACCTAGTAGTCATTGAGTATACATGTTTTTTTAGTATAACTCGGCAGAATTTTCTTTTTCCTTGTGTTCTGTGATGACAAAATAAGATATTCATTTTAATAATTAGTTATTATGTAATAGCAAATGGATTTATGAGTTGTTTAAGTATTATTATCCATCTTTAGCTGTTTAATTGTTTCTTTTCTGTGATGTTACTATGATGTTCTAGAAGGTCGGAACCCCATTTTCAATTGGCTATCCAGTGAATGCAAAAACAGAAAACTGAAGAATAAATGAAGCTGAGTTTGGACACTAATTAGAAATATAATTAACAAAGGTTTTGAAGATCTTTTGTAAACATTAGAATTTCTGTAGAAGTTGGAAATCCGGAATAACACGCAGAAAATGCTGGAGGAAATCAGTAGGTCAGGCAACACCTATGGAGAGGAATTAACAGTCAGTGTTACAGACAATATAACCATGCCGAACACTGACTCTCACCTAGTCCCACCTACCTGCACTCAGCCCATAACCCTCCATCTCTTTCCTGTCCATATACCTATCCAATTTTTTTTTTAAATGACAAAATTGAACCTGCCTCTACCACTTCTACTGGAAGCTTGTTCCACACAGCTACCACTCTCTGAGTAAAGAAGTTCCCCCTCGTGTTACCCCTAAACTTTTGCCCCTTAACTCTCAACTCGTGTCCTCTTGTTTGAATCTCCTCTACTCTCAATGGAAAAAGCCTATCCACATCAACTCTATCTATCCCCCTCATAATTTTAAATACCTCTATCAAGTCCCCTTCTCAACCGTCTATGCTCTAAAGAATAAAGACCTAACTTGTTCAACCTTTCTCTGTAACTTAGGTGCTGAAACCCAGGTAACATTTCCTATAATTCGGTGACCAGAACTGTACACAATACTCCAAATTTGGCCTCACCAATGCCTTGTACAATTTTAACATTACATCCCAAATCCTATACTCAATGCTCTGATTTATAAAGGCCAGCATACCAAAAGCTTTTTTCACCAACCTATCCACATGAGATTCCACCTTCAGGGAACTATGCACAATTATTCCTAGATAACTCTGTTCTACTGCATTCTTCAATGCCCTACCATTTACCATGTATGTAGGAGGCAAAAGACAGAGGCCTTTCATCAGGATTGATGAATGATGTCCTGATGAGATCATTCTGATGAAGGGCCTTGGCCCGAAACGTGGACTGTTTGGAAGATAAAGTGTGTAATTTAATAGGCTGAAGTTGAAGGTAAGGAATGATTTTAAATCAGCCTTCATTCTTAGTGAGTCAAATGGCAGCTTCCTGTTCAATAACAAGTCTGTGATAATGAACTGATGAAGTTAAATAGAATAGCAAATAGTAATAATGAAACGTACTTTAACAATTCCTCCTTAATATGTCTTTTCAGCTTGATCCGGAGAATACTGGTTTCATTGCTGTGGAGCACTTTTCCAATCTGCTTCAGAGCCATGAATTACAGCTGGATCCTACCAAACTTGAGATGCTGTTTGCTCTTGTACAGAGCAATGAGCAGGGGCAGATCTGCTACCAGGAATTTGTCAACCTGGTGAGTAACAAATTTGAGCAGAACATTTGGCACAGAGCCAAAATGAGACAAAATGTTATTGATTGAGACCACTGTGAATGGAATGTTGAGTTGCAAGGATGTGTAATAATATGAGCCCGAGAAATGGTATCAGACATTGTGATACCAAAGTAGATTTAGTATACAAAGTAGTTTGTATTTCCTTTCCTTGGATACTTTATCACTGATGCACTTGTGTGATTTCAAACTAAATCGGTTGTTTTTTGTTGATGTTGTGGAATGGTGTGTTGTGTATCTGTATAAATGCATGTACTCTGACAGAAACATTCATTGCAGTGATTATGAGCTGTTATTTGATGCTTTCATTTTTTTTGTGGTTCCTATTTCACACAATGTGCTGTTAACTTTGTTACTCGTGGTGATCTTCATATTACATGCTGTTTGTGGAGCAGATAGAACAGGAAGCTAAGTTTAATGAAGCCTTTATTGAGAGAATAATTGAACATTGGCATGGAAGCTAAATGGGTGCTAGCAAATCAGCCAGCCCCAAAGAACTAAATTTCACTCGTCTGACTTGATGTGCAATATTATAGAGAAATGGCGGTAGAAGGTGCCAAATTCACAGGAACTTAATTTCCAGAAAGAAAAGGTCAACAAAACAGCTTGTCTGTAATGTTAAACTGCCAGAGGAAAATTAAGTGAGGTTGAGTTCCTGAAACAGAGGGTCAGCGAGTGGGAATGCTAGACGAGGATAAAATTACACTGTAGCCCTAACTATACTTAAGTAGCAAGATTTCAATAAAGAAATATAATTTTACCAAATTTTCACTATGGTATCAACTTCTAGTGTTTGATTGTGGTGTGAATACTGGTGAGTTAAGTGTTTCTTTCATCCTTGTTCCAGAAAAGGAAAGCTCTCTCTGTTAAACTTCTCTCCCATTTGAACCTGATTGTGCACTGTTCTTATAGGTTTCAAATTTTTCCTATGCAGCCCTCAGGTCTGGCTAACAGCATTAGTCCAGGGGAAGACAGTCTCCGGCCCCGCCCAACTTGTGAAATCTTGTTTGTGTGGATGCTGTGTGATGTGTTCCCCTGTTACAAATCTGTACCACAAAATATCAGACAGTACACCATATGCAATTAAATGATTGAGCTTTATTATTCTTAATTTGACTATAGAGTTAGTAAAGGAAACAAAAAGAAAAAGGGCCCAATTTTTTTTTAAATTTTTTTATTAGTTTTTCAAAACATTTTACAAAATTAAAAACCCCAAATCCCAATGAGGAGCATTAATACAGAGCAAGGTTAAGCATACAATAACAATATGCTACAGAGGAAGAGAATTTAACAAAAAAGCACCTAAATTAAAGACAAGTGAGCTTAGTGTCCTCCCCAAACCCCAAAACACAAGGAAAAAAAACAACAATTCCAGACCAACCACCACACAATATAGAGAGTATAAGTCCAGACAGTCAAACTCCCAGACTGTGAATACACTTAGCAACAGAGGATAATAATGCCTACTACCAGAAAAAAAAAGGGAGCTGAAAGCAAGGGACCGAAAAGAAAAAAAAACCCTAGTCAAGAGGAAGGTTATGAAAGTACTCGATAAAAGGCCCCCAGATCTTATGGAACTTAAAATCCAAATTGAGAACTGAATAATGAATTTTTTCGAGGTCCAAGCAGGCCATAATGTCGTTAAGCCATTGCGCATGAGTGGGCGGGGCAACATCTCTCCATCTAAGGAGGATCAAGCGTCTCGCCAGGAGAGAGGCAAAGGATAGTATTCGGCATTTGGTCGGACCCAGACATAAATCTGTCTCGCCCCAAAAACCGAACAGAGCAATTAAGGGGTTAGGTTCTAGGTGCTGATTCAGAATACCCGATAGTGTAGTGAAGACATCTTTCCAGAATTTCTCCAAGCTAGGACAGAGCCAGTTGTTATGCCGTTGGCCCCCTCCTTTGTGAAAATCGCAAGAACTCTAGTTAAGGGGGGTCAGCTGACCCAAAAGAGAGAGACGTGCGGAAGACCACGTTCTCCCAAGAAGCAGAATAAAGGTGACTTTGACTATTGTCTCATGGAGACCACGTGAAAAGCCCTCGGGCAAAGTGGGCTGGTTGAGAGAAAGATCGCATTACCTGCAACTTGATTGATACCTGCGATCCCGTGAAGAAGTATAAAGGCGGGTCTGAGGGGAGGACCCTCAGATTCACCCAGCAGATGCACCCAGCAGACGCACCCAGGAGACACGAGATCGATTCCCGTGGGAGCGGGACGCCATTTTGAAGGAAGCCACGTGCGCTAGATTCCGAATTTGAATCTGTGGCTAAAACCAACGAAAGACTGCTTTTAAATAACAACGGGGAAGTCTGCTCCCCTGATTCCAAGGATTTGCTCTGCCAAGACGACGGGCAAGTGTGCATCTTTTCTAAATTATAAAGGAAAAAGCCTACAAACTTCTGAGTGACTCTTTAGACTTCCGTTGGACTCAGTATTACCCCCTAGACAACTGTAGAGCTTATTTCTGATTGATTATGGTTACACCGGTGTTTTAGATTGAGTTTTGACGATCTGAATGTTTTGTATTAACCATACGTTTGTGCCCTTGTTGAATAAAACGTTTGAAAATAGTAGCATCCGACTCAGCTGATCCATCTATCTTTGCTGGTAAGTTACCTGGTTACGGGGTTTTCGTAACACAGTACATATGGATGAGAGAGGCCACGCCCCTCTTGCATTTATCACAGAGCGGACTAATGCCAGGGTAGAATCGAGATAGTTTAGATTTAGACATATGGGCTCTATGAACAATCTTAAACTGTAAGAGACAATGGCGAGCACAAAGAGAGGTTGAGTTAACCGATTTGAGAACTGAGTCCCAGCTCTCCTCGGATAAGGAGATATTTAAATCCTGCTCCCAGGCCATTTTAATTTTATCCACAGGGGCCCGTCGTAAGGCTGCTAGTTTATCTTGGATAATTGAAATTAAACCTTTACCTAGTGGATTAATGGAGAGAAATAGGTCCATAGCATTTTTCGCAGGCATTTCAGGAAAGCTAGGAATTAAAGGAGCAGTAAAGTGTCGGATTTGGAGATATCTGAAAAAGTGAGCGTTAGGCAGGTTGAACTTAACAGAGAGCTGTTGAAAAGAAGCGAAGCGGTTATCAATGAAGAGATCTTCAAAATGTCTAATGCCCTTCCTGTACCAAACATGGAATGCTGAATCGAACGTGGTAGGTAAAAAAAGGTGATTATGTGCGACAGGGCTAGAAATGGAAAACCCCTGGAAACCATAGCATTTCCTGAACTGAGCCCATATACGCAAAGTGTGTCTAACCAGAGGATTAGCTATTGATCTGGGCAGACTGCTAGGGAGTGCAGAGCCAAGAAGTGCAGATATAGATAACTCTTTAGTGGAGCTCAACTCCATTGCCACCCAGTTAGGGCACTTAGGTTGACCGTGGAAGAAAGACCAGAAGGCAGCACAACGTATAAGCGAAAGTTAGGTAAAGCCATGCCACCCTCTTTTTTAGATTTTTGGAGGTGGATTTTATTAATTCTAGAGCACTTATTCTGCCACAGATATGACAAAATAATAGAGTCTAAGGAATCAAAAAAAGATTTAGGAATAAAAATTGGGATAGATTGAAATAAGTATAAGAATTTGGGGAGAACATACATTTTGACAACATTGATACGACCTACCAAGGACATAGATAGAGGTGACCATTGTACCAGACTCTGTTTTGTAGCATATGAAAGATTGACAAAGTTTTCACGAAAGAGATCTTTAAACTTCCTTGTGACTGTAATTCCAAGATAAGTAAATTGATTATGGACTACTTTAAAAGGGAGATCACGAAATATTAGTTCTTGTGCTTCTTTATTAATTGGGAAAAGTTCAGTCTTATTTAAGTTGAGTTTATAGCCAGAGATCTGGCTAAACTGGTCAAGAAGTGAAAACATTAGAGGTAAGGATGTAGACGGATATGAGAGAAAGAGTAGTAGGTCATCAGCATAGAGAGAGACTTTATGCTCAACACCCCCTCTCCAAATCCCGGTCAGTTCAGGACATTTTCGAAATGCTATCGCCAGAGGTTCTATAGCCAAATCAAAGAGAAAGGGACTTAAGGGGCATCCCTGACGGGTGCCACGTTTGAGATTGAATACTTGGGATTTCTGAAAGTTAGTTAGAACAGAAGCAGTAGGACACAGGTACAGCAATTGGATCCAAGAGATGAAACTTTGGCCGAGGTCAAATTTTTCTAAGACTGCAAAAAGGTAGTTCCACTCTATACGATCAAATGCTTTCTCCGCATCAAGGGCGATAACACATTCAGGAGTCCCAGTTGGAACTGAGTATAAAATATTAAATAGACGCCGAATGTTAAAAAAAGGGAGATGGTTTTTAAAAAGGGCCCAATTTAATGAAGCAGTCTAATGTACATGTTGGAGCTCATGGTTTTCTGTCCATCAGTTCCCCATCGATTTCCTCTGAGTGTTGTCGACTCCCGGCCCCTCACTTCAAGTTCACTCTGTCCTGTGGTCTACCAGCTCATTCTTCTTGCATCTTCTCTGTTCATTTCTCACCGACAAAAGACCGCGAATACCTCCTCTCAGTCATACAAGAAAAAAACAACACGCCCCTCATTGGATGGCGCACATTCCAAAGCCCCTGTTATCTCTAGTCATAACCCAAACTCTGCTGCTACAGAGAAACCATTACATTAGCAGTGAAACGTTTCCCGGGGTGTTACAGATAGTTCCTTACCACATAGAAAAAAAAGATATTTGGCCCATGGAGTCTTGTAGTATATTTAATATTTCAGTAATAGTTGAATAATATTGCAATTATATTGTTTGATTAAGCATTCTTTGTTTACATAATTCATTACGGATTCTATGTAAGAAGTATGTGAATGGCATACGTTATGATGTCATCATGTCATATATGTGTGCACATCAGAAAAGAAGAAACTAAGTATATGGGTATCCTTGGCTCCCGTGTTTTACTTTCGATTAGTTTTGGAGTTATGAAACATAACAAGTCTATGTTAGCTGTCAGAGCTCTTGCTCTCCCAATAATTTTCCGATGACCTATCCTCTCTGACGTGCTCATAAACCCCAACTTGATCTTCTTAGAACACAGAACATAGAAATCTACAGCACATTACAGGTCCTTCGGTCCACAATGCTGTACCAACCATGAAACCTACTCGAGAAACTGCCTAGAATTACTCTACCTGTTAGCCCACTATTTTTCTAGGCTTCATGTACCCATCTAAGAGTCTCTTAAAAGATGATATTGTATCCATCTCCACCACTGTTGCTGGCAATGCATTCCATGCACCCACCACTCTCTGTGTGAAAAACTTACCCTGACATCCCCTCAGTACCTACTTCCAAGCAGCAAGGTCCTATACAGCTGTAACATTACCTCACGGCTCTTGAACTCAATCCCACGGTTGATGAATGCCAACACACTATATGCCTTCTTAACCATACTGTCAACCTGCACAGCAGCTTTGAGTATGCTATGGACAAGGACCCCAAGATCTCTCTGATCCTCCACACTGCCAAGATCTTACCATTAATACTATATTCTGTCTTCAAATTTGACCTACCAAAATGAACCACTTTACACATCTCTGGGTTGAACTTAATCTGCCACTTCTCAGCCCAGTTCTGCATCCTATCAATGTTGCACTGTAACCTCTGACAGACCTCCAGACTATCCACAACACCCCCAACTTCTGTGTCATCAGCAAACTATCTAACCTATCCTTCCACTTTTTCATCCAGTTCATTTACAAAAATCACAAAGAGGAGGGGTCCCAAAACAGATTCCTGTGGAACACCCCCATGTAGAACATGAACCATCTACAACCACCCTTTGCCTTCTGTGGGCAAGCCAATTCTGGATCCACAGAGCAAAGTCTCCTTGGATCCTATGCCTCCTTACTATCTGAATGAGCCTTGCATGGGAAACCTTATCAAATTCCTTACCAAAAACCATATACACTACATCCACTGCTCTACCTTCATCAATGTGTTTTGTTACATCCTCAAAGAATTCAATTAGGCTCATAAGGCATGACCTGCCCTTGACAAAGCCATGCTTACTATCCTTAATCATATTATGTCTCTCCAAATACTTATAAATCCTGCCTCTCGGGACCTCCAACAATTTGCCCACCACTGAAGTAAGACTCACTGGTCTATAATTTCCTGGATTATCTGTACTTCCTTTCCTGAATAAGAGAACAACATTTGCAACCCTCCAATCCTCCTATACTTCTGTCGTCCCTATTGATGATGCAAAGATCATCGTCAGAGGCTCAGCAGTCTCCTCCCTCACTTCCCACAGTAGCCTGGGGTATATCTCATCTGATCCCAGTGACTTATCTAACTTAATGCTTTTCAAATGCTTCAGCACATCCTCTTTCTTAATGTTTATATGCTCAAGCGTTTCAGTCCACTGTAAGTCATCCCCACAATTGCCAAGGTCCCTTTACCTGGTGAATACTGAAGCAAAGTATTCATTAAGTACCTTTGCTACCTCCTCCGACTCCGTGCACACGTTTCCACTATCGCACCTGATTGGTCCTGTTCTCACATGGCCCATCTTCTTGCTCTTCACATACTTGTAGAATCCCTTGGGGCTTTCCTTAATCCTCTTGCTAAGGCTTTCTCATGGCCCCTTCTAGCTCTCCTAATTTCATTCTTAAGCTTCTTCCTGGCAATCTTGTAATTTTCTAGAACTCTATTCAGTACCTGGTTTCTTAAACCTTTTGTAAGCTTTTCTTCTTAGCTAGATTTTCTATATCCTTTGTACACCATGGTTCTTTTACCCTACCGTCCTTTCCCTGCCTCAATAGACCATACCTATGCAGAACATCATGCAAATGTTCCCTGAACATTTGCCACATTTCTGCCATGCATTCCCAAGAACATCTGTTCCCAATGTACGCTCCCAAGATCCTGCCTAATAGTATCATATTTCTCCCTACCCCAATTAAATGTTTTCCCAAATTGTCTGCCCCTATCCTTCTCCAGCGCTATGGTAAAGGAGATAGAGTTGTGATCACCACCTCCAAGATGCTCTCCCACTGAGAGATCTGACACCTGACTTATCACCCAACTATACTGGGGTAAGTTAGAGTCAGAAATTAACCTACCAATGAGCACATCTTTTGGATGTGGAAAGAGAGGAAAGGGAGCACACTAATATTTGTTTTTGGTGTTTCCATGCAGTCATGTGAGAGTCTGCAAACATGACACAAGACAGAACTGGAGGTTGGGTTTGAACCATGTCATGGGAGCTGTGAGACAGCTGCAGTACCCACTATGCCACTGCGCACAACTTGAAGAATATTTCTCCCTGTGCTGGATATGAAAAACTGGGGAAAATCCATTGCAAAGTCCCATTACATGAGTCTCCGGTTTTTTATGCATTCTAAATTGGATGGATTTTGAAGCATTTTGTTTGAATGTATTCAAAAATGCAAAAATATTTGGTCAGTATGCCTCATGTAGTTCTTGGATTTACCACGAGGCAGAATGAAACTTATTTATTAAGGAGAAATTGAACAGTGTTGTACCCATATTTTGTACATTGAATCACCATTAGTGGTGCTGGGAGAGTAGAGAGAGTTGAATTTTGGATCACAATCTTCCTTGGAAGGATGTAGGCTACTGATATATGTCCTGGTGAATTCTCCAGGTGTAAGACATTAATTTTGTGATAGCTCACATGCTATTCAGTTGATCTAGTTTCCATAGCCCTAAAGAGTGGTGTTTACGGAGTGATGTTTAAAGTGCATCACCCCCACCCCCGAAAGTGCTGACCATGCCCTTTCTCTTCCACTTTGCTTCTCTGTTGCTTAAAGAACTACTTGCAGCTCTATTTGATGTTGGAGGTGATCAGGCTTGGTCAGATCTCAGCTGGTGAGCTGCATTGGGACGTCCATTTGATGTTTACACTCCAATGCAAATAAAGCCTTAGGTCCAATTTGAGTTCAGCTTCACGCTGATACCATTTGTAACCGTTGATATTGCACTACTTGCTATACTTTAGAAACCAGTACGATCTTGAATACCTTCACCCATGCCTGTTTAGTCTATTCTGAATTGCTGCAACGGACCTTTAAACAATTGCCAGCTTTTAAAAATTAGTTTTTTTTTCTTCATGTGGGTTAAAACTTCATCAATCTCTCAAGAGATTGTTGCCAAAAGACTGAATCACATTCACAGTGAAGTGTTGGAATTCAGAATAGGACTATTGTGCAAATCAGATTCTGCAAAGCAAGCCCAGAAATATCCAAGGATAGCAAAATGGAAAATGCAGTTGTTAAATACAGAATTGTACAGAATTGGGTGTTATTAAAAATGTATCCTTTGCAAATAGTATTAAAGATGGTTTTAATGTGCTGATTAATAATTCATTAAATCAAAGTAAGCAAACACTCAGCTAAGGGAGAGAAGTGCATGAGCCTCTGCATTCAGTTCTCAAGTTTGTGTTTGGGGGAACTGAATGAGAGATGTAAGGAGAGAAATAGAAACAAACAACGTTCATCTCTTTTGTAAGACATAATGGATCATCTGGATTGCACACTTCACCAGTCACTTTCAACGGTAACTGTAACTGGAAAAAAGCTGTAACTGGAAAAGAATTCAAAATACAGTTTACTTATATTAAGGCTTGCTATAATGTTAATTCATGTAAATTTATGCAGAGAATATGCTGAGAGAATGAATAAATAACAAGAAAAGGAGATTCAAGTGATACAGATGCTGGATTTTGGAGCTAAAAACTTGTTGGAGAAACTCAATGGGTCATGCAGTACCTATAAAGGAAATGGACAGTGAGACTTGAGCCAAAATGTTGGCAACCCAAATAACAAGAGAAATTCAGGTTATACTACCCAAGTATCTTCTTCTGTAATTCTTGAACTTAGCTTGTTTTAGTGTAGGAACAGCTCTAGTTCATTGAAAAGAGACGTTATCATGCCTTCTATACATACATTTGGTAGAAGGAGTAATGTAATATTCAGGCATCAATCTCTGACTGCTTTGTTCTGGATGCAAGGACGCTGTAGCCCTTTTGAAAAAGATGGAGGAAGCAGGTATTTTGGGTGAGAGTTTTATTTGTAATCATTTTTAGTTGAATGATTTCTCTCATTGAATGATCCTGCTATGTTAAAACTCTGGTGCCAGTCCATTCATCTCCATCTATATGGACAACACGAGTGAATCTGCAGATGCTGGAAATAAATAAAAACACAAAATGCTGGCAGAACTCAGCAGGCCAGACAGCATCTATGGGGGGAGGTAGTGACGACGTTTCGGGCTGAAACCCTTAATCAGGAGTGAAGTAACATGGGATGGTCGAGGGGGGATAAGAAGTGGGGGAGGGATAAAGTAGAGAGCTAGGAAGTGATAGGTTGGAGGGAAATGGGCTAGGGGGAAGGTGGAAAATTATGGGAAATAAAAGAGAAAGAAAGGTAGGGCTGGGGGGAGATTATAGTGAGGGGGGAAGAAAGAGAGAGAAAGAGAACCAGACTAAAATAATAGATAGGGATGGGGGTAAGGGGGGGGGGGGCAGGGGTATCAATGGAGGTCTGTGAGTTGGATGTTCATGCCGGCAGGTAGGAGGCTACCTAGGCGGGAGATAAGGTATTGCTCCATCGACCTGCGTGTGGCCTCATCTTGACGGTAGAGGAGGCCATGACAGACATGTCGGAGTGGGAGAGGTCTGTGGAATTGAAGTGTGTGGCCACAGGGAGATCCCGCCACTGCTGGAGGACTGAGCGCCGGTGTTCAGCGAAACGGCGAAACGATCCGACCACCAGCCACATCTTCCCCTCCCCCCCACTCTTAGCTTTCCGCAGGGATCGCTCCCTATGCGACTCCCTTGTCCATTCATCCCTCCCATCCCTCCCCACCGACCTCCCTCTGGGCACTCATCCCTGCAAACGGAAGAAGTGCTACACCTGCCCCCACACTTCTTCCCTCACCACCATCTCAGGCCCCAGAAGTGAAGTGAGGCACCACTTCACCTGCGAGTCAACTGGGGTGATATACTGTATCTGGTGCTCCCGATGTGGCCATTTATACATTGGGGAGACCCGCCGCAGACTGGGAGACCGCTTCGCCGAACACCGGCACTCAGTTCTCCAGCAGTGGCGGGATCTCCCTGTGGCCACACACTTCAATTCCACAGACCACTCCCACTCCGACATGTCTGTCCATGGCCTCCTCTACCGTCAATATGAGGTCACACGCAGGTCGATGGAGCAATACCTTATCTCCCGCCTAGGTAGCCTCCTACCTGCCGGCATGAACATCCAACTCACAGACCTCCATTGATACCCCTGCCCCCCCCTTACCCCCATCCCTATCTATTATTTTAGTCTGGTTCTCTTTCTCTCTCTTTCTTCACCCCTCACTATAATCTCCCCCCAGCCCTACTTTTCTTACTCTTTTATTTCCCATAATTCTCCACCTTCCCCCTAGCCCACTTCCCTCCAGCCTATCACTTCCTAGCTCTCTACTTTATCCCTCCCCCACTTCTTATCCCCCCTCGACCATCCCATGTTACTTCACTCCTGATGAAGGGTTTCGGCCCGAAACGTCGTCACTACCTCCACCCATAGATGCTGTCTGGCCTGCTGAGTTCTGCCAGCATTTTGTGTTTTTATCCATCTATATGGACCTCTTTTCAGCTTTAATGTAATTGTGAAAAGACTGCACCTAACTGATAGCATTCATTCCCCTTGTTATCAGTTGTTTTGCTTCATGTAAAGTTACCTTTTACTTCTTTGAGTTTATGCCTGCTTACCTGCTGCATTTTTCACTTAACTAACAATTCAAAGGCTGAGCAATCTGTTTATGTGATAGACTGTAGAAACTGGGCTTATTTACTCTGAAACTGAGAAGGTTGTAAGAAGATTTAGTAGAAGTATTTAAAATCATGAAGGGTATAGATAGGGTAGATAAGGAGAAAATGTTCTTACTGACAGAGGGGTCAAGAACTATAGGATGTAGAATAAAGGTGATTGATAAAAATAAACAAAAAGCACTATTGTGAGATTACATTCTGGAATGCACTGCCAGGGTCGTAGTGCAGACAGATCAATTTAAGCATTTGAAAGAGGACTGGATAAGAACTTCAAAGGAAAGAATTTTTAAGGTTTTGGATTGCTCTTGTAAGGAACAATTTTGGACCTAGTCAGCTGAATCGCCTCATTCTGTGCGGAATTGTTGTATGGAGCTGAAGTTGTGTTGATATTTCATGGAAAATGTCTTCAGCAAGTGCTGTTCTCAGGCCGGTTACTATGGAAATACATGAGGCATGGACTACAATATTCTTCTGGAGTTAGCCATCCATGGAAATGTAATACCGACTAGCATTCTTTGACTGACAATGGGGAAAAAGAGCAGGTCTCCTCTTTCAAAGAAACTAATCTTGAAGAAACAGAATTCGGGATCTTAAGCATACTGATTCTTGTGCTATTAAACCCAGCACTGAATTACATAGTCGATAAATTTACTGTTGAGAAGTCCATTGTGCATTAACAAATGAAGAATCTAAAGGATTGGATGAGAGTTTAATACTATTGGGCATGAGAACTGTGTCCTCCTTTCTACATAAAATAAAGTAAAAAAAGATGGATTGTGTTAAATTAAAAATAAGCATTGAATATCTGGTGAGAGACTTTGTAATTCTGGTTCTACAAGGCTGAAATGTTTGTATGGGCTGAAGTTTAACCACTATGTACTGGGATTTGGCCAAGAGATCCACCAGCTGCCAGGAAACCCAAAATAAACAATGATGTGCTCATCAGAACCACTTTCTCCAAGATACTGCATAAATATAGTATTTGAAGTTTTTCTAACCAATTGGGTAAATGGTTAAATTCTTCTGTGTTGGAAATGGTTATTGCCTGGTACTTTTCTGGTATAAATTTATTCACCTGTTCCCAGCCCAAACTTGAAGGTCAGACTCAGAATCTGAGTCAAAAGCGGGTTTAAAATCGCTGGCATATGTTGTGATATTTGTTAAATTAGCAGCAGCAGTACAATGCAATACATGATCACTTGGGGAAAATAAATAAGTGTGTGTGTGTGTGTGTGTGTGTGTGTGTGTGTGTGTGTGTGTGTGTGTGTGTGTGTGTGTGTGTGTGTGTGTGTGTGTGTGTGTGTGTGTGTGTGTGTGTGTGTGTGTGTGTGTGTGTGTGTGTGTGTGTGTGTGTGTGTGTGTGTATTAAATAGTTAAATTAAAAAATAGTGCCAAAACAAAAATAATAAAAGTGAGGTAGTGTTTATGGGTTCAACGTCCATTTAGGAATCAGATGACAGAGGGAAAAAACTGTTTCTGAATTGCTGAGTGCCTCTTCCTCCTTTCTGATGTTAACAATGAGAAGAGAGCATGTCCTGGGTGATGGGGGTCCTTAATGATGGATGCAGCCTTTCTAGGGCACTGCTCCTTGATGATGTCTTCGATACTATGGAGGCTAGTACCCAAGATGGAGCTGACTAATTTTACAACTTTCTGTAGCTTCTTTTGATCCTGGGCAGTAGTGCCCTCCCCTCCCCATACCAGACAGTGGTGCAGCCTGTCAGAATGCTGGCCATGGTACATCTGTAGAATTTTTCAAGTGTCTTAGGTGACAAACCAAGTCTCCTCAAACTCCTAATGAAATATAGCCACTCTTGCCTTCTTTATAGCTGCATCATTATGTTGGGACCAGATTAGATCCTCAGTGATATTGACACCCAGGATCTTGTAATTGCTCACACTTTCCACTTCTGATCCCTCTGTGAGGACTGGTGTGTGTTCCCTCATCCTACCCTTTCTGAAGTCCACAATCAGCTCTTTGGTCTTACTGACATTGAGTTCAAGGCTGTTGCTGTGATATCACTCAACTAGCTTGTATATCTCGGTCCTGTGTGCCCTCTCATCTCCATCTGGGATTCTGCCAACAATGGTCATATCATCAGCAAATTTATAGATGACATTTGAGCTATGCCTAGCCACACAGTCATGGGTATAGAGAGAGTAGAACAGTGGGCTAAGCACACATGCCTGAGGTGCGCCAGTGTTAATCGTCAGCGAGGAGGAGTTATTTATACCAATCTGCTCAGATTGTGATCTTCCGGTTAGGAAGTCGAGGATCCAGTTGCAGAGGCCCAGGTTTGATAGCTTAATGATCAGAACTGTAGGAATAAATGTGTTAAATGCTGAGCTATAGTCAACAAACAGTATCCTGACATAGGTGTTTGTATTGTCCAGGTGATCTAAAACCGTGTGGAGAGCTATTGAGATTGAGTCTGCTGTAGACCTATTTTTTGGCGATAGGCAAATTGCAATGGATCCAGGTCCTTGCTGAGACAGGAGTCGGTTCTGGCCATGACCAACCTCTCAAAGCATTTCATCACCGTAGATGTGAGTGCTTCTGGACGATGGTCATTAAGGCAGCTCACACTACTCTTTTTGGTACTGGTATAATTGCTGCCCTTTTGAAGCAGGTGGGAACTTCCGCCCATAGCAATGTCCTTGTATACACCCCCCACTTGGCTGGCTCAAGTTTTCAGAGCCTTACCAGGTATTCCATCAGGGCCTGTGGCACTATGAAGGTTCACCCTCCTGAAAGACAGCCTGACATCATCCTCCGAGACAGAGATCAAGGGTCACTGGGTGCAGCTGGGAATCGACACAGCTGTAGTTATATTCTCCCTTTGAAAGCAGGCATAAAAGGTGTTGAGCTCGTCTAGTAGTGAAGCATCACTGCCATTCATGCTTGTCAGGATATTGAGGCATGCACTGGACACTCATGTGCTGAGGTTGTGCATAAGTGAACTCTCATGTGCAAACATCAGTGAACAACCTTCTGACCTTATAATTAACTGAGGATGATACCACGGCAACAGTCCTGAGAAACCTATGAAGTGCTAGACTTACTCTCCAGCTACTTTCCTCTGTGTGGAGTATGACTCCATTCATTGTTTTCTTCTTGGTGCCCATAACTTAAGTTTTACCAGCATCTTTTGATGCCACAATTTGTCAAATGCTACCTGAATGTCAAAGCCAGTTTGCTCTAACTTCAACTGTGAATTCAACACTTTCATCCCTTTTAGACAAAGACTTGAATGGGTCTAGAGCAGTTGGCCCTACATGGACAACAATGAGTAGGTGATCTGTGAGATTTGAACCCTGATCTCTGGGTATTAGCCTGGTAATTTAACTGCTGCATGATGATAGTATGGTCAATGTAGATCTTTATTACTGGGAGATGGTGTTGTGCATCATACAATTTCAGAAGGGATTTCTTTCCTATGGATACCTTTTGTAGAATTCATTCTCTCATATGCATTAGTGAATAAGTCAACAATCATTTGCTCTTGACCTCTGTGCATTATGGACTGAATGCCAGTGCAGACTGGGGTCAGACAAGTCTACTGTTGCTCCGAGCTCTCAGTATTCCTTTATGCAACATTACACATTGCTTCCAATATGCCCCTAGAGTAGAGTATGTCTCAAACGTGAATGGGAAGCCTTTCAACTTTTGTTGTTTCTACTCTAGAACCAAGGTTTCACCAATTTCAGTTAAAGTGGTTGGGCTAGGTGTGCAGGCTGTGATTATTCAGTAGGTTGTTGAATTCTGTAAAATGGTGAAAACATGGCAAAACCCACATTTCTCTGGGATTTCCAGTGATTACTAAAGGAGCAATAAGGGAACTCCCATGGAAAATGCATGTTTCCATGTAATAATCAGATTTATCATGACTGTGTTTAGGATTTGAACACTCATATTGTATTTCTGTCATATCCCTTTTTCTCTGATTGCATGCCTTTGCTTTACTTTATGCCACAAAATGTCTGTGATTTCCAGCAAAAATTAGTTTTGTAAGTTTGGGAAAACCCATTGTAATTCCATATACATAGAGTATTCCTTATGTGAGTAAATCTACAGAATTTTGTGTCCCAACACAGCTCCTATTACATTATAATACCTCTATCTCAGATTTGCTTTTAATTTGTACCTCTGGTTCAAAATAACGATGATATAAAGTTTCGTCTGGATATTTCAGCTAGTGACAATGCCAAGATGATATCATGACATCAGTGCACAGTTGATGAATATATTAATATCACAAAGACCACAAGACCACAAGCTACAGGAGCAGAACTAGGCCATCTGGCCCATCAAGTCTGCTCCACCATTCCATCATGGCTGAACCATTTCCCCTCTCAGCCCCAATCCCCTGCCTTCTACCGATTTCCCTTCAACCCCTGACTAATCAAGAATCTATCAACCTCTGCCTTAAATATACCTAAATACTTGACCTCCACAGCTGCCTGTGGCAACGAATTCCACAGATTCACCATTCTCTGGCTAAAGAAATTCCTCCCCATATCCGTTCTAAAAGCTGTTCTGAGGCTGTGTCCTCTGGTCCTAGACTCTCACACCATAGGAAACATCTTCTCCATATCCACTCTATTGAAGAACTTCAACACTGGATAGGTTTCAATGAGGTCATTCCGCATTCTTCTGAATTCCAGTGAGTATAGGCCCAGAGCCATCAAATGCTTTTCATACGAAGAGCTTTTCAATTCTGGAATCATTTTTGTGTACCTCCTTTGAACCCTTGCCAATGTCAGCACATCCTTTTATAGATAAAGGGCCCAAATCTGCTCACAATACTCTTAGTGAGGACTCACCAGTCCTTTGTAAAGACTCAGTATTACATCCTTGTTTTTATAAATGTCATCATATCAGATGACATTTAGAAATATCTCTCTTTTGAAATATATTGCTGCAATATATTGAAACCTAATGAACGTTGAAAGGACTAGACAGGGTGGATGTGCAGAGGATGTTTCCTATGGTGGGGGTATCCAGAACTAGAGGGCACAGCCTCAAAATTAAGGAATGACCTTTTAGAACAGAGGTAAGGAGGAATTTTTTTAGCCTGAGAGTGGTGAATCTGTGGAATGCTCTGCCACAGACTGCAGTGGAGGTCAAGTCCGTGGGTATATTTAAAGCTGAAGATCATAGTTTCCCTAATCGTCCAGGGCATCAAAGGATATGGCAAAAGTGCAGGTGGTTGAGTGGGGTCCGGGATAGCCATGAAAGAATGGCAGAGCAGACTCGATAGGCTGAATGGTCTAATTCTGCTCCTATGTCTTATAGTCACAATTGCTCATTTATTAAATACAATGTCAAAAAAATTGGAAATTCCTTCCTTTTAGTTGGAAAAGCTTTTATATTGATGTTGTCCTTGGCAAAGCATCCAAGGGCTGAAAAGCTATCATTTCTCTGTCATCTCACCAAAAGATAATATGTTATTTTATGTTGTTGGTGCTTGTGTGTCCTCACTGTACTTTTTGCCACTTTTCTACATACATCTTTGATTAATAAATACTAGAATGATCTAACATCATTAAAGACAATATATGAAAGGATGGAATGAGTACCCATCATATGTCTGAATGCAGGACTGCATGGTTGTATTACTGATAACTTTAATGTGGAAAAGTTTGTAAGTGACTACGTTAGGGTAATGTATGACTGACTGTGATACCAAGATGTGTATAAGTGACTTGATGCATTAGATTAATATGAATGGTTTTGTGTGTGTTTGTGTGTGAGAGTAACATAGGGGGTTTAGTAATATTTCAAAGGGTTATTTATCATCAAAGCATGTATCCATATATAACTCTGAAATATTTCTCCTTCAGATAGCTATGAAATAAAGAAAGGACATAGAACATAGAACATCGAAATCTGCAGCACATTACAGGCCCTTTGGCACACAATATTGTGCCAACCATGAAAGTTGTTCAGAGAGAAACATCAAACCTACCCCCCACCGCACAAAAAAGAACAGCATCCCAATCGTTAACCCTCAAAACCTCCCCTCAATTCACATAAAACGGAATTGGAACATTAACCTCCAAATATCCCTTCCCCTCGCACAACAAAATGGAAAGGAACAGGTGATTTAAAAAAGACAGTGTTTAAAAACCATGTCTGAAAAAGTCCACAGTCCATAAACACAGAATCACCTTACCATTCTCCGATATCACCGACATCAAAAGAGAGTGACCCCACATGGATGCAGAGAGGCCTACCCACCTGCCACAGCGATAGGCCACTCACAGATTCCTTCTTGGCAGCGATCAAAAGGAAGGCAGTTGCCGCTGAACTCTCGCTTGCCTTCCGCCTTCGCCTCTATCGTCTCAATCTTCCTCGACACTTTAATAGGCAATTATTAGCGCTTTAACCAGTGAAATGAAGTCGAACATCAGCTCACACTCTATCTCAAAGTTTATTCACCTTCGAGTACATTCTGGCTTCTCGGGATCTTCTCGGAGCCAGTGAAGCACTGGGTCACTCAAACACTCTCCAAGCTGTAAATCGCAAGCTCTAACAGTCTCAGAAACAAACTTAAGGTGAAAAACAGATGTAAGAGAAGTAAAAAATTCTTTTTTGTGGGCTATCTGGAAGATGTCGACGAGGGAGTGTTGTATGCTGGTGCCATCTGAGTTCATTCTGAACTTTGCACCACCAACTACCACCAATTGCAGTCAGACGATTTCCCTGTTCATTTTCACTTTCCTTCGCCCTATCTGTCCCCCAGAGAGCCTTTCACTCTATACCTATGCACATTGCTCTCCACTTCACCTCACCAAAAGCCTCTAGCCTCTTCTACCACTGATTATGACAGTTTTATCTTCTCCAGTGATTCTTGATTCCATGCTTTCATTCCTTCCTCTCTACATGCTCAGTTCTGGTCTGATGTCAGTGGCCTCTCATTGTGGTTGGTTGTGGCTGGGAAAGGGAAACTGGAAAGCAGGTTCCACTGTTAAATTCACAGACCCTGAGGGAAGCATGTTTATTCACATTTTCTAAATACATAGTGCTAATCCACCTCCACTTCTTGAATCTTTCTCCTTGGCTTTAAGCCAGCCCCATTTACTTTTACTTCTCCATTAAACAAGCTTTTATCCAGGTGTTTTAAACTTGCATTTTTACCTAGAACTGAACTCCTCTGACAAAGTCCTTGCGTATTATCTTGTTAAATATCATCAAAAGATCAATATTTACTGCATGTAATTCATAGTAACCTTCAGAGACATAATGTAAATGAGAAAATAAAGTTTTGTTTTAATCAATTCCTCAGAGCTACTGACAAAGTTAAGGTGAAATGGGAGAGATCCATAAAATTCCAGACATGTATACTGAGTGGATTCCTTATGTAGCCAACTGGCCTTTATCCAACATGACATACATTATCAAACACACACTTTCTTATACTATTTGTGGAGTATGAGCCATACAGACCATCACATGTTTTCAAAGCGCCAGACAGTAAGCAAACAACACCATGAAGGGTGAATGGGGAGTACTGATTATATATGGCACTTTGTTTGGGAATCTGGGCACAAAATAAGTTGAAAATGTCAAGGAATCAAGTACTTCAGTTCTGTACAGCACCAATATACTGGACAAAAACAGTCTTTTTTAATCATTATGACTTTAATACAAATGTGTTTTTATTTCTGTTGGGTCATGTATCTATTTTGCTTTTAACCTGTATTATAAATTACGGCAGAATTTATGTGAAGTGTGGTTGTGAATTATGTTCTCAAACTCTACCTTCAAGGTCACTGGCTGTCAATCTGTAGTCTTACAGGTGAGAGTTCTTCAGGTGCTTGGCTAGTCAATATTAAATTGTTTTGGAATTTTGTACTTCCATCAGCCTTTCAAACATTCTCCTCTAATCTTTTTACCAATTACCTACCGATTTTCCAATTTTCAAACGTAGGAGAATGAGGTGCGGCCTTCATATGAGGAGAGATGTAGATAAGGTGGATGTATCAGTCTTTTCCCCCGGGGTGGCATGCTAGTGTAGTGGTTTGCACAACACTTTACAGTTCGGATGACCCAGGTTCAATTCTCGCTGCTGCCTGTAAGGAGTTTTGTATGTTGTCCCTGTGACCGCGTGGGTTTTCTCCGGGTTCTCTGATTTCCTTCCAGTTGGTAGGTTAATTGGTCATTGTAAAGTTGGTCCATGATAGGCTCGGATTAAATCAGGGGATCGCAGGGCAATATGGTTTGAAGGGCCAATTCCACGCTGTATCTCAATGAATAAGGATAGGGGAGATGAAAACTAGGGACATAGATTTAGGATGACAAGGGAAATATTTAAAAGGAATTCGAGGGGCAAACTTTTTCATTGTTGGACTGAGAGGGCACTAGAAGTACAGCAGCCTGCTGACTCTGGTGATATCAGGGGTTTCTTTATTGCCACTATGGCAGTGTATGGCCCAGACCATTGTGGCCTAAACTCCCCTTTGCTCCAAAGATGGACAAAGGCTGCTAAAGGACAAGGATGCAATCAATTCTTGATGGAAGGAACACTTTCTGGAGCTACTTAATTGTAACACCACTGTTGACATTGAAGTCATCAACCAGCTCCCACAACGACCTATGAAGGAGGACATGAGTAAGCCTCCTAGTATCAAAGAGGAGCAGACAGCTTACAAGAAATGAAAGAACAACAAGGCCACTGGGCCTGATAGAATTCTAACAGAAATCCCCGAAGAAGTTGGCACAGAACTTTTAAATCATATTCATGACCTGCTTGTCAAGATCTGGGACTAGGAGAAGATTCCATCTGAACTCAAGGAAGTCCTGATTGTTACACTCTTCAAAAAGGGTGACAAAGCTGACTGCGGAAACTATGGAGGCATTTTCCTCCTCTTTACAGCGGAAAAGGTACTCACCCAAATTTTATGTGACTGGCTTTCACATCTTGAAAAAGATCTCCTGCCTGACTCTTTGTGTGTCTTCTGTCCAGCCAGAGAAACATCTGAGATGAATGTTACAGTATGTCAATTTCAGGAGAAAGCCTGGGAACAAAATCTCCCACTTTATATAGCCTCCATAGACCTTATGAAAGCATTTGACTCTGTAAATTATCCTGCCCATTGGCAGGTACTGTCCAAAATCAGGTGTCTGGAGAAATACCTCAAGATCCTGCAGCTCTTCCACAATGATATGAGTGCAACAGATATCAGCAACAGCAGCTCTGAAACAGCACCTTTTAAGGCTGAGACTGGGGTCAAACAGGGGTGTATCATTGCCCCAACTCAGTTTGCCATTGTCATTGCAACCATTCTTCACCTCACAGACCAAGATCTCACACAAGGAGTCCAGATTTTCTATAGGATAGATGAGGGGGGGGGGGGGGCTCTTTAACCTTAACAGGTTCAAGGCAATGAGGAAGATGTCATCTTCCATCATGGAACTCCAATATGCAGACGACAGCACATTGTAGCCTACTCTGAGGAGAATCGGCAGTGCATAATGGATGCTTTTGCCAGAGAATACAAACTTCTGGGACTTGATCTAAACATCAAAAAAAAAACAAGTCCTACACCAACCTGCTCCAGATCAAGCTCCTAAACCTTCAACCATCCAATACTGATCATTTCCCATATCTTGGCAGCCTTCTTTCTTCAAGAGCCAACATTGACCTTGAAATCGCAGAATAGGCTATGAGAGTGGAGCTTTTGTAAGCTGGGAGAAAGGATTTTTGAAGACTGGGATATCAAGACCAACACTAAGCTTCTGGTCTATAAAGCTATAGTTCTCCCCTCCTTGCTATATGAATTGGAGTCATGGACAACATTCTTCAGGCACATAAAATCCCTAGAAACTTAGCATCAAAGATGCCTCTGAAAGATTCTGAGAACAGGCATACTAACTCCATTATCGTGAAGGAAGCTAACATTAACTCCATAGCCACAAACGTGACTCGACACCAATTGCGATGGGTCAGCTACATCATCCGTATCCCTAAGCAACTCCTGTTCGGCCAACTCAAGGATGCACAACTCACTCCTGGAGGGCATTAAAAATGGTTCATGGACAATATCAAGACCCACCTGAGGAGGTGCCACATCAACCTGAATGGATGGGAGAAATTAGCACAGGATAGGGAAAGCTGGAGAAGGTCTGTCTATGAGGGGACTGCACAACTCGAAAGAATACCTCCACCATGCCACTGAGCGACTTCAATGTAAGGAGAAACTGGGAAAGGCCTAGCTAGCTACATTCACCACCACTTCAATGACCTACACCTGCCAACACTGCAGTAGGACTTGTGGTTCACAGCTCAACCTCTTCAGTCATCTCAAGACCCACAAGTGACCAGATCAACCACCAGGAGAAGAATCATACTCAACTACGAGTGATCGCTAATGATGATGATCATGTAAGAAACACTTGGATAGCTACACGGAGGCTTAGCGGGATATGGGCAGGAAATTGAGACTAGTTGAATCGGCACTGTGGTTGGCATGGACTTGTTGGGCTGAAGGACCTGTATTCATTCTGGATTGTTCTATTCTTCAGCATTCTCATATTCTGCTGTCCTTCAGCAGTGAAACCCTGATTCTGATTACACTATAACTCTTCTATCATTGTAAAAGGATTTTGTAAAATTATCTATCAACAAGTTGTGTGGCCCATTATCATTCCATGTCTCTAAATTGCAGGTGTTCATTGAAATATATGTGCAAAATAGAAATCCATCAGTGATATAGTTATGTGTTGATTTTAATCCTTCTCACCAATAGGTGGGCAGTTAAAGAGGATTCTAATGACCATTTCTGATAATAACCTGTGTGATTTTGTAGGCAGATGCAGCACACATTTAAACCTGGCAGGAGCTTCATAAATATTTAGCCAGCAAGGCAAGAAACTACTACAGCTTTCAAACCGGGCAGAAGTGTGTGTGCAGCTGGTGTGAGGACAGAAGATGCCCATTAAATAAGTATTTCTGTTCTCACAAAGGAAATATAACTGGCCTAAACTGCTTCATTTCTCTCCCACAAAATCTTCCCTGAATACTACCTACCGTTTACCTCATGGCTACTCTCATTTACTCTGCACCTGATTCCCTCCCATTACAAGTGTCAAGTGTGTTGCTGGTTAAAATTGCCTATGGCTCCTGCTGCCTCTGCTTCTTGAAAAGTCAATTTATCAGAACAGTTTCCTGCCAGAAATGCATTCTATTTAAAATGGGTTCTTTGATTTTGAATTCTTGAGAAACATTACTTATCTGATTCCAGTAAGTGCTATAATAAATGTTTCTGCCTAAACAGATTGCCTGAACAAAATGTTAGCTCCCAACATACAGATTTTTTACTGATTCTATTTACAGAATGAAGTCTTGCAGCTCCATGAATATTGATAGATACACGACATCTCATTTTCTTTCCAGATGCAGAAATCTCTATTTTTCTTTGTGCCCATTCTGATGTGAACATTATTCTAACAGATATTAGCAATTTGGATAAGCGGTTTGTACTGCTCTGTAGACACATTTCATGGCAGTGAGACTTAATCACTAATTTTAGCTTATGGATTTACAGAACTATTGTGCTATAGAACAGAACCACTTAGCCTATTGCTAGGTCATTATTAGGGTCCCATGACCCTGCAAATTATTTTCCACACATTGCCATCCGAGTCCCTTTCAAAAGTTCAGACTGGTTTTGTTTCCACCACTTTGCAGACAATGAGTTTCAGATCTACTCCCACTCTCTGTGTAAATAAAATACTTATCCTTATAACATCATTTGTTCATCACTCTGAATCTGTACCCTTTGCCTCTCAAACCATCTTCTGGTGGTTTCAGCCTCTCTACATTTATCAGCTCTACCAGGTCTTGATCTGATACACCTCACTGCTTCTTTTCAGCTTTCCTACTCCACTTCTAGACCTTTTCTTTTGAAAGTGTGCATTGGACGCCAGTTACAGCCTAACCATTGTTTTATGAAGGTTCAACCTCACCTTCATGATTTTGCACTCAATGCCTTTAGGCCTTTAATAATCCAACTAAATCCACATAACAACAGAGTTACTGATTTTAAAAATTAAAGGCATCAGAATCAGGTTTATTATCACTGGCATGTGTTGTGAAATTTGTTAACTTAGCAGCAACAGTATAGAAGGAAAATAAATAAGTAAATCAATTACAGTAAATATATACAGTATATGTATGTTAAATATTTAGATAAAAAATAGTGCAGAACAGAAATAATATGAAAAAAAAGGGTTTGGCAATGAGTCCTGCTGAAGGGTTTTGGCCCAAAGACGACTGAACTTTTTTCCATGGATGCTGCCTGGCCTGCCGAGTTCCTCCAGCATTTAGTGTGTGTTGCTCAGATTTCTAGCATCTGCAGATTTTCACTTTTGTGGAAAAAAAAGTGTTGTGGTGTTCATGGATTCAACGTCCATTTAGGAATCAGATGGCAGAGGAAAAGGAGCATCTTTTATTGTTATATATGTATAAATATATACGGGCATAGTGGCACATTGAGCAGAGTCAATGCCTTACCAGTTACCTAAGTTCAATCCTCACATGGAGTTTAATGTTTTCCCTGCAGCTCTGTGTGTTTCCTCCTCACATCCCAAAGATGTGCAGGTCAGTAGATTAACTGACCACTACAAATGGCCCACATTGTGAAGATGAATGGCAGAATCTGGGGGGGAGTTGATGAGAATGTGGGGAGAGTAATACATGAGATTAATGTACTGTAGAATTAGTGTAGGAATTGATGTAGGAATAATATAAATCTAGGGTTGATGGTCAGCATGGACTCAGTGGGCCAGAAGACCTGTTCCAAGCTTTATTCTCTAAACTCTATCATTATTTGAAAACATATTTGTAGTTTGTAATTCAGAATAATGACTGCTGCTGTGATGCTGTATCTGGAATTACTGCATATGCTGAAACCTTGATGGCAGGGCTGTTGAAAATGTAGTTTAAAAAGTAAAGCTGACGGTATATGGCATCAGACTATTTCCAAAACAAATTAAAGATTAAGTCCATTACTTGTTTTCTGTCAGTTATATATTTGTAATACAGTGTATCTGATGGAGAACCCATAATCAAGATCCCAAATTACCTTTGTTTTGGATCAAAAACTGAATGCTAATACTCTCAGTATAAAACTGGCAGTTGAGACAAAAGACCATAAGACGTAGGAGCAGAATTAGATTGTTCATCCCATCAAGTCTTCTCCACCATTCTATCATGGCTGATCCTGGATCACTCAGCCCCACACACCTGCCTTCTCACCATATCCTTTGATGCCTTGACTGAACAGGAAACCATCAAATTCTGCTTTAAATGTACCCACCGTCTTGAACTCCACCACAGTCTGTGGCAGAGAATTCCATAGATTCACCACTCCCTGGGTAAAAAAAAATTCTTCCTTACCCCTGTTCTAAAAGGTCACCCCTCAATTTTGAGGCTGTGGCCTCTAGTTCTAGACATCCCCACCAGAGAAAACATCCTTTCCACATCCACCTTATCTAGGCCTTTCAACATTTGGTAGGTTTCATTGAGATCCTCCTGCATTCTTCTAAATTCCAGTGAGTACAGGCCCAAAGCTGCTAAATGCTGCCCTTATGTTAACCCCTTCATTCCCAGAATCATCCTCATGAACCTCCTCTGGACTCTTTCCAATAATAACACATTCTTTCTGAGATATGGGGCCCAAAACTGTTGACAATACTCCAAGTGCGGCCTGATCAGTGTCTTATAAAGCCTCAACATTATATCCTTGATTTTATATTCTATTCCACTTGAAATAAATTCCAATATTGCATTTGCCTTCTGTATCACAGACTCAACCTGTAAATTAATCTTCTGGGAGTCTTGCACAAGGATTCCTAAGTCCCTTTGCACCTCTGATGTTTGAATTTTCTCCCCATTTAGATAATAGTCTGCACTATTGTTACTTTTACAAAAATGCATTGTCATACATTTTCCAACTGTATTTCATCTGCCACTTTTTTGCCTATTCTTCCAATTTGTCTTAAGTCCTGCTGCAATCACATTTCTTCCTCAGCAGTACCTACCCCTACACCTATCTTTGTACTGCCCACAAATTTTGCCACAAAGCCATCAATTCCATTATCTAAATCATTGACAAAGAATGTGAAAAGTAGCAGTCCTATTACTGATCCCTGAGGGACACCATTAGTCACTGGCAGCCAACCAGAAAAGGCCCCCTTCATTCCCACTCACTGCCTCCTGCCTGTGAGCCATTCCTCTATCCATGCCAGTATCTTACCTGTAACACCATAGGATTTAATCTTGTTTAGCAGCCTCATATGTGGCACCTTATCAAATGCCTTCTGAAAATCCAAGTAAGTGACATCCACTGCCTCTCCTTTGTCCACCCTGCTTGTTACTTCCTTGAAGCATCCTAAGAGATTGGTCAGGCAAGATTTCCCTTTACAGAAACCATGCTGACTTTGACTTATTTTATCAATAGTCTCCAAGTACCCTGAAACTTATCCTTAATAATAGACTGCAACACTTTCCCAACCACTGAGGCTAGGCTAACTGCCCTATAGTTTCTTTTCTTTTGCCTTCCTCCCTTCTTAGAGAGTGGAGACACTTAGATGAAGTGTCAGAGAGCGCAATCAAGTTACATGGGGAGAATACTGAGAAATGGTTGTTGCACAGGAAAGTCTAATACATATTTAGAAGGTAAATGTACTAACCTCAATGCAGAAGCTATATCCTTAGTTGGCTTGTATGTTGGTTGTAAAAGGTGCTTCAAATATCCAAAGTTACTTAGGGTGATTGGATTTGTCTTCCAAACTAGTACACTTAGTTCAGGTACGATAAACATTTATTACTATGCTGAACTCACTTTGGAATGCACTGAACTACACTAACACCACTAAAAGCACCATTACTGTCTAGAGAGCAATTTTCCAACTGGTAAATGGGCTGTAAAATTACTTTGGCTCTCCTGCCCTGTACATCTTGGTATCTCTATGCTTGTTTGTGATGTTCAGGCAGTATCTGATGGAATGTTTGAAATGTATGTGAAGAAGGTGGCTATTAGTGGAAGTAGTTCAAGAAAAGCCACCATTGTGCTTGATTTAAATCTTTTCTGATTGCTTGATGGAGCGATTTTTATTACTGCAGCTTTTGTCATCGAACAGAGCACTGTACAATGAAAGCTTTTCAATGGGGCCTGGGCTATAAATTAGCAGAACTGACTGTGATTTCTGATGCTCTTTTCCCTAAGTGAAGGACTGCTAATTAAAACAAAAATATTTCCTTAGTTTTCTGACGCTGGGTAATGGTGTAGAAAATCTTTCATCAACTTTACTTCTGATATCTTTTCTCCTCATTTCTGAGCTATCATTGATTTCACATAATAGTACTTAGCTGTCTAATGACGGGCAAGATCTCTTTTCATTCAAATATAAGGCTGTTATTAATCACTTCACTGATGTACTAGTCCTATAAACTCAGCATCCGGAGCACTTTGGTTGTGCCAGAGCCCTTTCATTAATTTTGCCAAGTTAGGATATAATGTCTATGCTACTGCATTACAAATGTTGTGTTGCAGGCACATGTCCAGCAAAATTGGGGAAAACAACCAGTCATTAAGAGACTTGTAGTTCTTAGGCTCCTTTCTGTAAGGAAGACCAATATTTTGTTTTCTTTTAACAGAGACAGAGAAAAATACACTGGTAATTTCTCGTGCAGTTCCCAATTATCCTGTTGCAACGTACTATTCTGTAATCTGTATCTGTTACTACGATATACCACTTGTTTCTATACTCTGCATCATATCATGAGTTTTTCATTTTTAACTTATAACTTACTTATTCTCAGATTCAGATTTTTTTCCTAGATCACTACATTTATCAGTTTAGAATTCAGAGGGACATAATCAATAAGTAATGGAATAAAAGAGACATCTGAAGTTTGAATAGTGGGGTGAGAAAATAACTATTGTGGACAATTTCTGCATTAAATTCTAGGTATAAACTGAAGTATTTGATGATCTGTTGAATTCAATTCTAATGTGTTAGATAGATATTAAAATTGTGTTCCTTTTCCTTTGATAGATGGTGCCTAACCTCATTTCTTGAGCAAAAGAAGGATATAATGGAGTGATGCAAACAAGAGGAAATCTGCAGATGCTGGGAATTCAAGCAACAAACACAAAATGCTGGTGGAACGCAGCAGGCCAAGCAGCATCTATAGGGAGAAGCACTGTTGACGTTTCGGGCCGAGACCCTTCGTCAGGACTGAAACGTCGACAGCGCTTCTCCCTATAGATGCTGCCTGGCCTGCTGCGTTCCACCAGCATTTTGTGTGTGTTGCTATAATGGAGTGATAATGTTTTGCTTCAGTTGTATCTCTCTTAGAACTTGATTTGCAATAGCACACTTGGCATTTTTTAAAAAGTGTTCATTTTTCAGGATGTGGTCCTTATTGCCAAAGCCAGCATGTATTGATCGCACCTAATTGCCATTGACAATGTGAAGGAACATGCTGCTCCTGAACCCTTGATGCCACACTTTTAAAAGCCTGTCTCTTGCCAATCGCTCATTTTCTTTGAAATTAGATCAGTCAATTGACCTTCGCCATACCCTGTCGAATTCCCCTAAAATTAATCCTGCTGCAGTTTAGGATCTGTCTCAGCCTTTCCATCATTATCTTAAAACTAATAGAATTATAGTCACTAAAACCAAAGTTTTCCCTTATCGCCACTTCAGTTACTTGCCCTGCCTCACCCAAAGAGGAGGTTCAATATTGAATCTGCCTGAGTTGGGCGCTCTACATATTGACTCAGGAAACTTTCTTGTACATATTTTACAAATTCTATCCTGTTTAAGCTCTTTACAGTCTGGGTGATCTGGTCAATACCAGTGAAATTAATATCTCCAACTGTTATAACCGTATTATTTTTACAACTATGAACAGAAAATGAATCTCAGAATTGTATATGGTGACATATAAATACTTTCAGAATCAGAATCAGATTTAATATCACTGCCATATGTTGTGAAATTCGTTAACTTTATGGCAGCAGTACAATGAAATACATGATAAATAAATATAGACAAAGAATAGAGTTTCATTAAGTGTATATATGTCTTTTAAATAGTTAATTTAAAACAAATAGTGCAAAGAAAAAACAGAAATAAAAAATAATAGTGATGTAGTGTTCATGGGTTCAATGTCCATTTAGAGTTTGGATGACAGAGTAGAAGAAGCTGTTCCTGAATCGCTGAGTGTGTAACTTCAAGCTTCAGAATTCTGTACCTTCTTTCCCGACAGTAATAGGTTACATCCTGGGAGATGGGGATCATTAAAGATGGTCACTGCCTTCTTAAGGCACCACTCCTTGAAGATATCTTGGTTATGATGGACACTAGTACCCATGATGGAGCTGACTAATTTTACAAGTTTCTGCAACTTACTCCAAACTCCTACAGTAACCTCTCCCCCCACCAGCCATACCAGATGGCGATACAGCAAGTCAGCATGCTCTCCATGGTAGAAGGTTTTGAGTGTCTTAGCAGACAAACCAAATCTCCTCAAACTCTTAATGAAATATAGCTGCTGTCTTGCCTTCTTAATAGCTGCATCAATATGTTGAGACCAGGTTAGGTCCTCAGAGATATAGACACCCATGAACTTGAACTTGCTCACTCTCTCCACTTCTGATCTCTCTATGAGGATTGCCTTGTGTTCCCTTGTCTTTCCCTTTCTGAAGTCCACAATCTGCTCTTTGGTCTTGCTGGCGTTAAGTGCTAAGTTGTTGCTGTGACATCACTCAACTAGCTGGTGTATCTCGCTCCTGTATGTCCTTTAGTCACAATCTGAAATTCTGTCAACAATAGTTCTATCATCAGCAAATTTATAACTTTACTTTGAACTCTGAGCTTCCCAATGTACCTTCTCAAGACTGGGAGTCTAGAATACATACAGTACCAATCAGAGTGATCCTTCTGTTCCTGTTTCTAAGTTCTAACCATATGGCCTCTTCAGACAATCCCCCAAGAATGTCATCTCTAAGTACAGCTGTTACGTCCTCCCTTATCAAAAAGGCAACTCCCCCTCCTTGATTCCCTGTACTTCCGTCATGCCTGTGGCATCTCTATCCTGGAATATCAAGCTGCCAGTTTTCTCAGCCATGTTTCTGTTATGGCTATAATGTCCTAGCCCTTACAGCCCTTACTTTGAGTTTGTCTGTCTTACCTGTTAAACCTCATGCATTGAAATAAATGCAGTCCAACTGAGTATTCCTTTACTGTCTTTACTGTGCCTCTGGCCACCTTGATTACCAAACTTGCTCTCATTTGTCCCATGACTTGCTCCTGCTCAGAGTCTCACCCTTCCTGCCAATCTTGTTTCAACTCTCCCATGCAGCACCAGCAGATTCCCTTGCAAGGATATTAGTCCCTTTGGATGTTGTTAGAAAGTACAAATGTAACAGACAATATGTACTTCCGTAAATAGTCCTGAGTTAAATAATCAGATAGTTTACATTAGAATTAAGTGAGTAACCAAAGGTGAAACAAGGAAGGCTGAGGGTAATGTCATAAAAGATGAAGATAGTCATAGATTGAGTAGGTAGTCAAAATGTTTTATCCCATGTTAGAAGTATCAAAACTGTATTCACAAGTTTAAAGTAAAAGGAAGGAGTGTTAAAGATCTGATAGGTAACTTTTTTGCACAGATATCTGGAATAAGTTGGTGGAATCAGATACAATTACTATGGTTAGGAGACATTTAGGCAAACATTTAAATAGGTAAGGTATAGAATGATACCATTCAAATGTGGACAAATAGGATCAGTAAGTGAGCAAAAGAGTCCACATGGGTGTGGTATGCTGAAAGGCCCATTTCTGTGCTGCGTAACCTTATGATTCCATAATGACTGTTAGACAAGTGTGGTAAACTATGAGTATACCTGTCTGGACATGCCTCTTTGCTGACTGCTCCTGTGGCTCCTCCCACAGACCCCTGTATAAAGGCAATTGGAGGCACTGCTCCTCCCTCAGTCTCCAAGATGTTGTGGTCACGTTTGCAGCTAATAAAAGCCTATCTTTTGCCTCCTGTCTCCGAGAGTTATTGATGGTGCATCAATTTTATTAGCTGCAATTTTAAAACATGGAGAGCATTTTATGACCGGACAGGGCCTTCATTAAGTCGGAGGTGCAGCGGCTGCTCAGGGAGGGGATCATCGAGCCAAGCACAAGTCCTTGGAGGGCCCAGGTGGTCATTGTTCGGACTGGGCAGAAAAATAGGATGGTCATGGACTATAGCCAGACCATCAATAGGTTCATGCAGCTTGACGCGTACCCCCTACCCCGCATCGCGGATATGGTCAATCAGATAGCCCAGTACAAGGTGTACTCGACAATAGATCTGAAATCCGCTTATCACCAGCTCCCCATCCGCCCGGAGGACCACCCGTACACCACCTTCGAGGCGGGCGGCAGGCTCTATCACTTCCTGCGCATCCCCTTCGGTGTCACGAATGGTGTCTCTGTCTTCCAGAGGGAAATGGACCGGATGGTGGACCAGTGCCAACTGAAGGCCACATTCTCATATTTGGATAACATCACCATCTGCGGTCACGACTGGCAGGATCACGACACCAACCTCCAACGATTTTTCCAAGCGGCCAAAGCTCTTAACCTCACCTATAACAGGGACAAGTGTGTGTTCGGAACCACCCGATTTGCTATCCTTGGGTATGTGGTGGAGAACGGGGTCATTGGCCCTGACCCTGACCGTATGCGCCCCCTATTGGAACTCCCTCTCCCCACCACCCTCAGAGCCCTCAAATGGTGCCTGGGCTTCTTTTCCTATTACGCCCAATGGGTCCCCCACTACGTAGACAAGGCCCGCCCCCGGTCAAGTCCACCGCATTTCCCCTCTCAGCCGAGGCCCGCGTGGCCTTCAGCCGCATTAAAGGGGACATTGCCAAAGCAACGATGCATGCGGTGGACGAGACTATTCCCTTCCAAGTAGAGACTGACGCCTCCGACTTCGCGCTGGCTGCTACCCTCAATCAGGCAGGAAGGCCGGTAGCATTCTTCTCTCATACCCTTCAGGGCCCTGAAATTTGGCACTCCGCGGTGGAGAAAGAAGCCCAGGCCATAGTGGAAGCTATTAGGCACTGGAGACACTATCTCGCTGGCAGAAGGTTCACCTTGCTGACCGACCAGCGCTCAGTTGCGTTCATGTTCAACAACCAACAGCGGGACAAAATCAAAAATGATAAAATTCCACCTACAACTATGACATCCTGTACCGGCCTGGAAGGCTCAATGAGCCCCCTGATACCCTATCACGGGGAGCGTGTGCCAGCGCGCAGCTCGACCGACTATACGCCCTCCATGCAGATCTTTGGCACCCGGGGGTCACCCGACTCTACCATTTCGTGAAAGCCTGGAACCTGCCTTACTCCCTTGAGGAAATCAGGACGATGGCCAGGGACTGTCAAGTCTGCGCTGAGTGCAAACCGCACTTCTACCGTCCTGCAAAGACACACCTTATCAAGGCCACCCACCCCTTTGAGCGACTGAGTGTCGACTTTAAGGGCCCCCTTCCCTCCACCGACCACAATGTCTATTTTCTCAACGTAATCGACGAGTACTCGCGGTTCCCCTTTGCCATCCCCTGCCCCAATACCACTGTCACGTCCGTCATAAAAGCCCTGCACCAGCTCTTCACTCTGTTCGGATATCCCTGCTATATCCACAATGATAGAGGTTCCTCGTTTATGAGTGACGAGCTGCGCCAGTACCTGCTGGCTAGGGGTATTGCTACTAGTAGGACCACGAGCTATAATCCCCAGGGGAATGGACAGGTGGAGAGGGAGAATGCCACTGTGTGGAAGGCCACACTCTTAGCCCTTAGGTCAAAGGGACTGCCGGTCTCTCGCTGGCAGGAGGTCCTCCCAGAGGCACTCCACTCCATCCACTCCCTGTTATACACATCCACCAATGCCACCCCTCATGAGCGACTCTTTTCTTTTCCCAGGAAGTCTGCCACTGGGACCACCCTACCGGCTTGGCTGACGTCCCCAGGGCCAGTGCTGCTCCAGAAACATGCAAGGAGCAATAAATACTCCCCGCTGGTCGAGAGGGTTCACCTACTTCATGCGAACCCCCAGTATGCCTACGTGGTCTTACCTGATGGGCGGGAGGACACAGTCTCCGTCCACGACCTGGCGCCCGCAGGAGCACCAGACCCCTACCCCGAACACTCCGCGGTGACTCTGAACCTCGTACCCACCGATGTATATATACATATATATATATATATATATATATATATACACCCACGAGACCCCGCGCACACTCCCCTCTCAGCCGAGGCCCACGCGCACACCAAGCCCTACGCAGACTCCTCACGACACTCCCATACCGGGCGCCAGGCACACACATGAGGGATTACTGGCATCTAACGGGCTGGCACCTCAAGTCAGGCCGGAGCCAGCACAACCACCGTCACCAGTGCTACGTAGATCGCAGCGACAGACTCGACTGCCTGATAGACTTAACCTGTAAATATACTTGTGAGAAACTTCGCCCCATGGGGACTCTCTTTTAAAACAAAGGGGGGGTGAATGTGGTAAACTATGTGTATACCTGTCTGGACATGCCCCTCTGCTGACTGCTCCTGTGGCTCCTCCCACAGACCCCTGTATAAAGGCGATTGGAGGCACTGCTCCTCCCTCAGTCCCCAAGATGTTGTGGTCACGTTTGCAGCTAATAAAAGCCTATTGTTTGCCTCCCGTCTCTGAGAGTTATTGATGGTGCATCAACCAGTCATGTGGAAAAACTTTACTGTCCTTCCTCTACGTTGTACGATTTACAATGCTACCAACAGGAAGGAGGTACAGAAGCCTGAAGACACATACTCAATAATTCAGGAACAGCTTCTTCCCCTCTTCCATCTGATTTCTGAATGGACATTGAAACCATGAACACTACTGTTGTAATGTGAGTATTATTAAAAGTAAGTTAATAATAATTGGGAAGCTGTTGGTAACAAGAGGCAGGTTCCGGGGTTGACGGGGATTTACTCTCGGTATGCTTTGTATGTAGTTCCACCACCCATGCCGCACGAGGTACCTGAAAGCCTCTGTATTGTAAATATCACTTGCCGTCCCAGATAAAGATGTTTTTTTGGCCATTAAATTGTCGAGTGGTCCTTTTGTAGTTTCCACAACAACCTCACTACTTTCTATTTATATTTTTGCACTAACTATTTAACTATTATATATATATATAATACATTTACTGCAATTAATTATTTTCTATTACTATGTATTGCATTGTACTGCTGCCACAAAGACAACAAATTTTATGACATATAGCAGGGATACTTAAGCCTGATTCTGATTATCTTGATCTTCGGTTACTGGAACAGAACCTGAAATCAAAAACTTGGATTCAAGAGGATTAGCAACTAAGTCGCAACTGTCACGAACTCTCTGGTTAGGTGTATTACTTAATAGTCTTTCTGACTCCCCAGAAGGAGATGATGAGTGCTTGCCTCTGATTTTCCCCATGGATTTGGTAGTTGATATATAAAAGGCAGACAAGGCAACCGTGATTTTCTGCTACACTACTAATTATGTCTGAGACCTTGTTGGTGACCTGGTATTCTATCCATTGACTTTTGAAGTGTTCAAACTCTTAAGGAATGTTTTGAGTAGGAATCAGATACGGAGGAAGCTGGGTTATATAGTTATAAATGTTGCAATAATGCCATCTACTATCGCTGTCATTAGGCAGGTCTGCCAAAAGAGTTCATCTTCAAACTGGAGATACAAAGTGGGAGATGAGATGTCGATGTGAAATTCTACTATAAACAAAACAAAAACTGATTCCAGAGAGTTTTTTGGGGCAGCTGAAATAAAAGAGGTGGTCTGTTTTTTTTTTACTGCTTGTAATGCAGTAAATGACATTAAAAGAAGTTTGAGTCTAAGGATGAACAGAGGATGCTGAATATGCATATACGGTCAGTAAGCTTCCACGACTATCTGCTGTTACTAATGGAGTTGTTTTTGAATGGGTTTACTCTGAGCAAATGTGTTCATTCACATGGAATACTGGAACGTGATCAACCATTGCTCTTATATGAACGCATAGTCAATATTTGTAGAGCAGATAGGAAGGCGCCTAAGTGATGTCAAACATGAGCAGGTCATTAGACCTATGTCATAAATCATAGGTATGGTTTCAATCCCTTTTCCTGACTCTATTGCAATATAGGCACTTGAAAATTCTTCCATCCATAAGGTGTTATTGCTCTCCTATCAAGCGTAAGAAATTTCAGGCCAGTAATTTCTGTTTAATGGTGGCAGAATATAGCATTATAAGACACAACAGCAATGGCAGTTCCCTCAGTGTTAAGTAAAATGATATGTTAAGTATGTCATTGGACCAGCGATCTTCTGAATGACATGCTTATTAATAACAAAATTGTTTACAAAATCAGCACTCTCATAATATTGAATGCTTGTAATTTGGCTTCATATGAACGATAACTGTAAGCTGGAACATTTCTACTAAGTCTTTCCTCCCCAAATGTTGAACAGCCCAAATTGTTGGTATGTACTTGGCACTTTCCTTGACATCCAAGTTATCTTTTAACTTTTTGGACCACTTAGAAATACTGTGTAGCAAAACTGGGGTGAACATACCATATTTAATGACATATAACATTATATTCACTGTACCTTGTGTGCCTAATAGAGTGAGAAATCTCATTATTGGAACTACTATACATTCACAAAATCTTTATTACAGTATTCAAAAATAAATTACAGATATACTCGAAAAATTAGCTTTAATAATGGAGAAAAGATTGTGTATTCCAATTGATGGGTTCAAACAGCTACAGACAATTTTTATAACATAATTTTAAATCATTTAAATTAAAAAAGAGTTTCTTCCTGACCTGAATTTCATGCTACTTAATTTATTAGAGTAAAACAAAATATTTAAAACGTTTCCATTTAGATCCCTATTAGCAGTGATTGTGTTGTCAGATTTGGGGATTGATTTCAGCCTTGCCATTTAGATTTCCTTAAACTTGAACTGTAACAGCTTCACTTGTCCAACAGAAATAAAACAAAGGAGGAACTTGGTCCATTTAGCAAGCCTCATTAATACATCTTGGCTAATGGTAGAAAAGAAATTTGGTGTCAAGGGATTGCTGTTAATTGTTCCTTCTAAATTGCAAGCTTTGGTTCTTCAGATATTATTGTATTTGTGCTTGGCTGCCCTCCAATCATCACTGCTCATCTACAAGCTGATCATTTGCAGGATACTATAGTGTTGCAAACCACCCCTCCCCACTACCCCCCCCCCCCCACCCCCTCAGGGAATCAGCAAAATCTGAGGAGTGAAAATAGCCCAAAACCTGTTAATTCAGCAAAATATAAGGAGTGAAAATAGCTCAAAACTTACTGCCAGAACTGTGTGGTAGACAATGACCTTAAGGTACTTAGCAGGAGTTTGTAGTTATTGATAATGAAACAGACAGATGTTGTTTAAAAATCCACAGTAAACCTTTTTAACTAACATTATTGAGCTGGATTCTCACCAGATTGTTGTCGGTCCTTACCAGCAACAATCGTTTTATATTTCAAGTGAAATGTGAACTTATGATGTGGATGTGTAATGATGTATGCCATTCATGTACTTTTACATATAACTGTTACAAATTATGTAAACAAACAATGCTTAATCAAACAATATATTTACAATATTACTCAAATATTAAACACACAACACTCCTCCCTCCTCAACTCAATATAGAAAGCATCACAACTTATATATGTAATATAAGTTTACAAAATTTATTATGCTGAGGGTGTCTATATAGACATCCACAGCGTAGAAAACTTTAAATTATCCCATTTAAGCCAAAGATTTAATTGCTATGGAGGATTTCTTACTCTTGTGGGATAGCATCTTTCCTGAATAGGGCTCACTCTGTTTGGCAGATGATACTTGTGAGTGTGAAACAACCTCATGTTGTGAGGTGGATGAAGGAGATGACTCTGGGACTGCAGGAAGAGGTTCTGAGAGCTCTGGCTCCCTTTCTTCTATACATGTTGGTATCCTGAACAGTGCATAGCAAGTTGCTTGATCTGCTGATCTAGGCCCAGGCCATCAGACAAAGCTTTGAGCCAATGCTTTTATTTAGAACATGCCTAGATGGCCAGCATGTAGCTCCTCCAAAACTTTAGCTCTCAGCTTGGATGGTATAACAACTCCCTACATAAGGCAACCCCCATCAAGGGCAAGTTCATCTGGGCACTGGTAAAAATGGAGGAGCTGGAATTTTTGCTGCACATTCCAGCCATTTTGAGCGGCTATATAGACCCAAGTTGTGGGATCTTTTCTGAATTCCCTTTGGATCATCTCAGCTGTAATAGGATGTCGTAGTAAAGTATCTATCTATCTATCTAAAAGTACAACAGGTCCATCTAGTCCACTTAAACTGTCTACTCGCATTGAACTGCACTGGGACCCATCTATATCCCTCGTACTTTTGTATGCCTCTATCAAATCTCCCCTCAACCTTCTAGGGTATTAGGAATAAAGTCCTAACCTATTCAATTGCTCCTTATAACTCAGGGACTCCAGACCCAGCAGCATCAGTAATCATTCAACCTTATTTACATCTTTCTTGTATGTAGGTGTGCAAAACTAGACACAATACTGCAAATTAGGCCTCACCAATGACTTATACAACTTCAACATAACACCCCGTCTCATGTTACTCAGATTAAGGCCAATATAACAAAAGCTTTCTTTATGACCATATCTACCTGTGACATCACTTTCAATGAATTATTCCCAGACCCTTTTGTTCTATTGCACTCCTTAGTGCCCTACCATTTACTGTGTAAGACGGTTGGTCCCATCAAAGTGCAAAACCTTGCACTTATCTGCATTAAATTCCATTTGCCATTTTTCAGTTCATTTTTCCATCTGGTCCAGATCACACCACAAGCCATGATAGTCTTCCTCACTGTCCACCACACACCCAATCATGGTGTCATCCACAAATATTTGCTTATCTAGTTAACCGCATTATCATCCAAATCATTGACATAGATGACAAACAATGGACCCAACGCCAATCCCTGCGGCACTCCATTAGTCACACTGGCTTCTCCCACAAAGCCAATGTCAAATCCAATTTAATACCTCATCTTTAATGCTGAGTCACTGAAACGTCCAATGCTGGACCTTGTCAAAGCTTTGCTAAAGTCCATGTGGACAGTATCCACTGCCTTGTTATCATTAACTTTCCTGGTGATAATCTTGAAAACCTCTATTAGATTAGTTAGACTGACCTGTGATTTGCAGTAGGGAGAATATGTCCAGAGGAATGTCCTCTGTTGTAAATTTTTCAGTAATTTCCTTTTCCAAACGTAAACAGGACAATCCATCAGCAGTTCCATGATCAGTTGCCCACTTGAATTCAATCTTGCAATTGTGTCCTCCAAGAATCAGAGCTCATCTCTGCATTTGTGCTGCTGCTATTTGTGGAATACCCTACTGTGGAGTGAAAAGGGTCACTAGTAGTTGATGTTCAGTAATAAAGGCAATCTCTCTCCCATACAAGTTCTGGTTGAAACTTCTTACACCCTAAACCAGACTCAAAGCCTCTCTGTAAATCTTTGCGTAATTTTTCTCTACAGTGATAAGACAACATGATGCAAAGGCTTCTATCTCTCATTACATGCGACATAACCACACCTAAATGACTGGCATGTAGCTTCTCCAACACTTTACTCTCAATTTGGATGGTACAAAACTCTCAATCCCCACATAAGGCAAACCCTATCAAGGGAAAGTTCATACCATAAGGCGAGCTTCACTGGACGATGTTGATTATATCATGTGAGTTCAGTGTCTGACATCACAATTTCCTTTACTTTTTAGAAAGCCACCTCCCACTGCTATGTCCATTGCTATTTCTTCCCAATCTGCAGTAATGAGTTCGGGATTGAGCCCAGCAGCCAAGTTTGACAGGAACCTGTTATAGTAATTGACAAATCCTCAAAAAGACTGCAACTGTGACATCATTTGGCCTTGGGGCATCCACCATTGCTTGAATTTTCTCGGTACATTTGTGTAATTCTTGTGTGTCAATGGTGTGATCACAGTAAGTGATGCTTGGTTTAAAGAATTCACACATGTTGTATCATGCTCTGAGCACACAATCTTCCAATCTTTTTGAGATTTTGGAGATGTTTCTTGTCATCCTCACCAGTAGCAATGATGTTGGCCAAGTAACACTGAGTGCCTGGGGAACCTGTAGTCTATAGCTTTCTGCCAGAGTGCTGGTGCAAATTCTACTCTTAAAGTAAGGATATTGTAGCAATAAAGCCCCTTGTGGGTGTTTATGTTGAGAAACTCTTTGTACTCTTCTTCCATCTCCATCTGAAAGTAAGCCTCAGCTAAGTCCACTTTACTGAAGGGTATTCCTACAGAAAGGTTTACAAAATTATCCTCTATCCTGGGCGGAGGGTATTGATCTACTTTCTGTACTAGGTTGATGGTGACTTTAAAATCATCACAGATCTTGACACATCCATTCTTCTAAGCTACAGGGACCATTGGTGATGCCTGTGGGCTCCACTCAACCTTGGAATTAATTTCTTCGGTTTCCATTCAATCCAGCTCATGAGCTGCTTTATCATGGATGGTTTAAGGAACTGGACAGGCTTTGTAAAACTTGAGTGTGACATTTTTATTTAACACAATTTTATCCTTGATATTTTGAGTTTTCCAATGCCAGCATTGAACACTGCAGTGACATCATCCAGTACTCTTAATTCTCTTTCAGTTAAATCTATTGTAGGGAATGTGGCATACAAATAGTGGATGGATCTCCAATCAAGTTGTACGTGTCTCAGCCAATCATGACCCCACAATGCTTTCTTTCCTATTTTTACCACATAGAAACCCAATGTAGCTTGTTGCTTGTTGTATTTCAAATGTGACAAATGCCATTCCCACAGGAGTTATCTCTTCTCCAATGTAATTTCTTAGTTGGATATCTGCAGGTTTCAGTTCAATATCTTTGAAATGTTGCTCAAGGTCATTTTGTGGCCAAGCCAGAGTACAATCCATATTAAATAATTTGCCATTCACTTCTGGTGTAAACCATATTGCTGGTCTCTTGTTAGTTTTCACACTGTAAATCTTAAGGCTACTCAGTCTGGTGTTACTCTCATCATTATAAGATTTTTCATCAACAGCATGCAGATTAGTATTCTTTTGAAACTGTAACTTGAGTTTTTAATCTGTTTCTCTTCCCTGTGCAGTCCATTTATTTTTGTCTGCCCATCATACTCTTTGTATGTGTCTCACTTTGTTGCATCTTCTGTAAGTTTAGCTTTAAACCTGCATTGGTCTGGTGTACGTGAGCCCCTGCCACAATGGTAACACAATTTGCTTGGCCAAGCCGATTTTAGTTTAGATGTTTCAATTTTGTTCACGCTTACTTTCATTACTGTCTGCAACTCAATTGTGATCTTGTCTGCTGTTTCTATTGATACAGAAATTTCAACAGCACTTTTAAATGTGAGTTGTGTTTTAGTTAGAAGCCTTATTTGAATGCTGTTTTTTTTTTGTAAAATTCCACAAACTAAACAATCTCTCAGTTTATCATGAATTCCATCACAGAACTGACCATGCTTGGATAATCTCTTCAATTCAGCCACGTAAGCTGAAGTGGATTTCCCTTCCTTTTGATTCCACTTATGAAACCTAAAGCATTCCAACAATGGTTTTGGTGCTAACTATTCCTACAATACTTTGACGATATCAGCAAAGTTCATTTTGGTTGGTTTGGTTGAAGCAATTAAACATCCAATCAAACCATATGCTTTTCCATCCAATGCAGTCAACAAAACTGGCACTCACTTTTGTTTGACTATTTCATTTGTTTCAATATACTGATCAATTTACTTCCCTTTGTAGAACAAAGGGATCTGGAAATGTAGATCCATAATTAATTGAAAGTGGTGTCACAGGTAGTAGTGTTGTAAAGAAAGCTTTTGGCACATTGGGCTTCATAAACCGAAGTACTGAGTGTAAAAGGTGGGATATTATATTGAAGTTAAGCCTGGTGAGGCTTAATTTGGAATATTCTGTGCAGTTTTGGTCACATATCTACAGGAAAGATGTAAGTAATGTTGAAAGAGTACAGAAAAAATTTACAAGGATGTTGCCGGGATTGGAGGACCTGAGTTATCAAGAAAGATTAAATAGGTTAAGACCTTATTCCTTGGGATGTAGAAGACTGAGGGGAGATTTGATAGAGGTATACAAAATTATTAGGGGTGTAATAATGTAAATGCAAGTAGGGTTTTTCCACTGAGGTTGGATGGGACCACAACTAGAGGTAATGGGCTAAGGGTGAAAGGTGAAATGTTTAAGGGGAACATGAGGGGAAATTTCTTCACTCAGAGGGCCATGAGAGATTGGAATGAGCTGCTAGGGCAGGTGGTGCATGCAAGTTCAATTTCAACATTTAAGCGAAGTTTGGATAGATACATGGATGGCAGGGGTATGGAGGGATATAGTCCCAGTGCAGGTCAATGAGACTAGGCACCTTAAGTGGTTCAGAATGGACTAGATTGTCTGAAAGGCCTGTTCCTGTGCTGAACTTTTCCATGACTGTTTGCTTCTAGTTTGTTCAGTATACTTCAACCAGTTATCCAGTGTGCAATTAAACTCATCTGTCTTTCCGATGTAGCCAGTCCATTCTGCTCGTTTTTTATATTTATGATTATTATCACTTGGTTCTCACTGTTTATGAACCCGTGAATTCGTCCGTTTTTTCCCATTTCTAAACTTGAATGTCTCATTACCATTAACAGGTCTCAGGTTCATCCTCAAACTTCCTTGTCAATACTGTAATGCTTTGTAAGATCAAAACATAAAACTGATTGAAGCAAAAACACGGGTAGACCAGGAGAATGTATACACTTCATTTTTTACTTTAGGTTTGATGTTCACATATGACGTGGTGGCGTAATAATCTATGCATGATAATCACGTACTTTTGCATATAACCTATAATGAATTATTTAAAGAATGCTTAATCAAACTACATTTACTATATTACTTAAGTATTACTGAAATATTAAATACACAACATTTCTGGATGTGTCATTCCTAGTGTAAGGGGTTTCTTTTTTATATTACTGCATATGTTAATTAAAATGCTTCTTTGTTATGTTAACTGATGAGAGAGTGCTTTCTCTCACAGCCTGTTTAGGTTATAATTGCTGATAACGAGAATTGTATTCATTTGTTAACCAATTGGGATAGATGTTATTCTTTCTTGTGGGGCTGTAAGCTAGTGTTGTGCAGGCTTTTGGGGGAGTCGGAGGGGAGATTGAGAGGAAGACAGACGTGTGGGAGTGCTCTGGTCGATCACTTCGGGTGGTCCCGAGCTACGAGTTGTGGGGTCGGAGCGGATCACAGGGGAAGAAGGAAGGTCCTGAGCTCCAACTGTGTGTGCACGAAGAAACTGAACTTTGATAAGTCTGGCACCTTTTTTTGTTTCCATTCATTCCTTTTTGTATTGAATCTTTATTAATCTCATAGTCCAAGTAATATTTATAAAGTGTAATTTGTAAAATGTACATTGTGTGCTGGCTGATGATTGACGTTTGAGGCCATATCAGGCGGCATTGCACAGCAACCGACGCAACCGTGAGACAAGGGTGGGCGGGGGACGGGGTCTCCCCTAGGTACGTATAGCTGAGCGTTACACTAATAACATTGAAGCATTACTATAGAACTGTTCTATAGAGTAGGCCACAAGTGATGAGTAGGCCTCAGGTAGCAGCACTTAATGGCCCATCCACAGATTGCCCTGTTGGATTTCAGATAGCACAATCATCTTTTTGCTGATTGCAATAATAATGTTAGAAAAAAGTAAAAGAAACCATTTGTTTAGGTTCAAAATGCCATTAATTAAATGAAATATAAATATATGGAATAAAGAGAAAACAAATTACCTCCCTATATCAGCCATGATGAAATGGTAGAGCAGACTTGATGGGCCAAATAGTCAATGCTTGCTCCTATAACTTATGGCATTATATTTACCTTTCTAATGAAGGTTGGTAACCCATTTAAATGAATGAAACTTTGCCAAATGTGTCATCTATGGCTCACAAAAGCTGTCATCTATCAAGTACATCCAGTTTCTCAGCTCAGAAACTTACTGAACCCCTCTGGAGTCAGTCCAGAACAATGCTGTTCTGCATTCTGTAGCTAGCTGTGGTTCTCTGTGGAACTGCCAGCTGCTTGTTGCCTTTAGCAGTTGGATTTTTATTTGAATGTAACTACAGTAGTTAATTTGAAAAGATTCTCTCTTATCTTGTTATAAAATTAATCATCCGTTTATATGATTGCTTTTGATAGGGATTGACATATATATTTGTAAATCTATTACAGTGATTCTGCAAGATAATGCACAGCTTTGAAATACATTGATGGACTTTCTGAATGGTTTTTCAACACATATTTGTGTAACAATAATTTAATATTGTATGCTATCTCTGTAACCTCCTGCTATCCTTCTGTACTCCAGGGTTTTGCAGCCCTCTACTCTGGCCCCTTGAACAACCTCCATCTGCCACTGGCAGGTATGCCTTAAGTGGTCTCGTCTGCAAACTCTGGAATTTTCTTCATAAGCCTCTTCACTTTAGTTCTCTTTTCAAAAATTTATTAAATTTTACTCTTCATTTAACATCACTGTTATGTTGTTCAGTTTCAGATTTTCTTTAATAACACTCCTTCAGAGCTTTGAGGTTTTCTAGTACACTAAAAGACTTTATAAATGCAAATTATTGATGAAAATAGCAACAGCCTAATGTAACATTTAAGGAGGTAGGTGAATGTGGAAGCTGGTTAGACAGCCTGATTTTTAAAAAATGGGTGCAAAGAAGAAAAACTTTGCCAGTCTTTGCACTGCTCCCCAAAGATATATGAAGATATTTACTTTACATTGGCTAGGGATTTTGATAAACCATGTATAGCTGCCTAAAATAGATGTTGGCTTTTTGTAAACATTCAGGTTTATCAAGCATGGCTACAACATTGCTGCACCACCAAAAGAACAAGTTTAATTAAATAAGAAAACTCACTGGAGCTAAGAGGACAAGGAATGCTGTGTTCAGGTCAGTGTTACTAATTGCTGTTGCAGGCTGAGATACCATTGGGTACAGTTATCTTAAAGCTCCCAGCAAACCAGGTTGAACTCTAACCTCTGAATTTATAAGTTTGGAGTGTGTGCATCTTCCTAGGTTTCCATGAGAGCTCCAGTTTCCTCCCACATCGAAAGACCTGCTGGTTGTTAGGTTAATTAACTCCTTGTGTTGTTGGCTAGTAGGAAAATTAGTGGGGTGTTAACGGGCAAGTGCGAGAGAATAGGTTACAGACATAAAAATGGGATAATAGACTTGCTATGAGATCATTGTCTTTGATAAGCCAAATGGAAACAAGGTTAACAAGATTAACAAGGGATGTAGAAACAATGCCTGAATACAGGAATAACTTTTCACAAATATTGTAGTTACTAGCTGAGATGAGTGCAGACACATGTATCGTTGCAATATTTTAACTTATGTGTATCTGTTGGATCAAGATACATAGCAATGGAGAAAACGTGAACACAATCCAAGAAATTTACATCAGAAACAGGTACAAAATATGGTATGTACTGGAAATCGAAATGAAAAACCAAATTTGAAGGAAATCTGCATCAGATCCATCAGAAAGTTTGAAAAAAGAAATATAGTTTCTGTTTCAGACTGATGACTTCATAACTAGGTAAGTTAGAAGTGTGGCAAACTTAAATATGCAGAGAAAGGAGAGGGGTTAAAACAAAAAAGGAAAGTTCTGTGATAGAAGGCAGAAGAGATTGGAGTTTTCTCCCGATACTGGAGGAGCCAGTTTGGGTGAGGAAGCCCCTCAATTATTGATGTGTAATTGGACTTAAGAAATGTATTTGAATACTACTTACCATATTATCTGTGAATGTAAGAATGAAAAGGCATTGAACAGTTTATTCTTGTGATTATTTTTATTATGAATAAAGTTTATTTTGGCAAAAAATGTCTCTTCTTTATTATATTATCTGGTTGCTGTGGCTACTGATAGGAACAGACACAACCACAAACGTTTGATGGGGAAGGACCATAGTAAGGGGTTCTTCCGCTGCTTGACAGATAGAGTGATGAAGCCTCTCAATTGTAGTAATGTACTACCATAGGGGTCCACATGAGTGGCAATGGTGGTATTGGTTTTAAGAAATGTAATAGAATACTACCTAATGCCTTGTCAATGAATATAAGAATGAAAAGCCATTGATGGTTTATTCTTGTTAATATTTTTTATTATGGATAAAATTTACTTTGGTTAAAAATGACAAAATGGATAATAATGTATGACGAGTCTTGCATTGCAACTCACTCTTTGAGCCTTCCTCTTTGATATTTGTCCGTGCAGAAACTTAATAATCCAAGTGCAAACCATATCGAATGGAAACATAAAATGATGAAAATATGTAACAGATCAGACAACATTTGGATATAGAGAAATGTTTGATGATTCATATTTCTGGTTTTTGTCAGAACTAGATAAATGTAGAGATCAAGCAAGTTTTGGTGCAGAGTGAATGGGAAGGTTTGCATAGAGAACTGAACAGAAGGTCAGTAATATGGTGGAAATCAGGCGAGTATGAATGATACAAGTGACGGTAGTATCAGTTATAAGGGTCAGGGAGATAGAAAATGTCAAACAATATGTCTGGAAAAGGTCTATGTAAGTGGAGGAAACGAAAACTAATATTACCAGAGAATATGAGAGAATGAAATATAATGTGGAAAATGTGTGACATAAGGTGGAATGACTGATCACCTGACATTGATCGTTATTGAATTCAGAAGGCTGAAAATGTCTAGTTGGAGGATGAGATGCTGTTCCTTGACATTTTGAGTTTCATTGGGAAAAACTAAGGATTTTAAAGTAGGTTTAAGGTGGAGATTTAAAACATTTAATTGGAAATTCAGGGTCAACCATGAAGTCTGAACAGAAAGTCATCAACTGTACTGAACAGGTTAGATGCAGGGAAGATGGTCGCCCAAGATGAAGAGTCAAAGAAAGGGAGTGAAATTTCAGAGTAAGAAGAAAGTTACCTCCCATCACCTCCCTCTGTGCTCCTCCCCCTTCACTTTCTTCCGTGGTTTTCTACCCTCTCCTATCAGATTCCCCCTTCTCCAGCCCTTTATCTCTTTCACCAATCAACTTCCCAACTCTTTACCTCACGCCTCTCCCTCTCCTGGTTGCATCTACCTCCTACCACCTTGTACTTTTCCTCCCCTTCTCTCACCTCCTTTCTTTGATTGCTCATCTTCTTTTCCAGTCCTGATGAAGGGTCTCGGGCTGAAGTTGACTGTTTGCTCTTTTCCATAGATGCTGCCTGGCCTGCTGAGTTTGTGTGTGTGTGTGTGTGTGTGTGTGTGTGTGTGTGTGTGTGTGTGTGTGTGTGTGTGTGTGTGTGTGTGTGTGTGTGTGTGTGTGTGTGTGTGTGTGTGTGTGTGTGTGTGTGTGTGTGTGTTTTGCTGGGATTTCCAGCATCTGCAGATTTTCTTGACGTTGAATAGAACTTGTGCGGGGGTGGGGGGGGGGAAAGAAATTATTGAAGTTTCAGGCACCCTGCATTGGACTATGTGTGGAGTGAGAAGAAAGCTAGTGTAAAAAGTGAAGAAGAGAGGGAGAGTGGACAGGGCCATTGGCAGACTGGTGGACTAAGGGATGCTGAGAAATAATGGACTGATGGAGCCAAATAGGGGAGGGAGAAGTTGGAGACAGCTGGGAAGGAGGTAAACAGGAACACAAAGGCTACCAGTGCTGAAATCTGATAAGAAAGGAAGGGGATAAGGGTACTTTGGTGGGGGGGGGGGGGTGAAAAGCAGATGGAATCAGAACGAGATGATTGGAGGGAAGTACCAATTCCCTTAATTCTGATTCAGGTAGGCCTTTTTCAATGCACACTGAGGTTTCTGTTGTAAATGATGGCAACTATTGTGTGGAGAACAATGCCAATGATCCTGCACTGGGTCACCTGTAGAAGTGGCAAGTAACTTTAAAAGGGCAGAAGCAATCAAGATTGTCAGAAAAGCTCACACTGAAGCCTCGATAGTAACTGGGTTATCAAAGGGTTACAGTAGGCTAAAATAGGAATCAGCAATGAGAGGGACAAGAGAAAGATTAATACCCAAAATCTGTGAGATGGGGTAGCCCACAACTTAACATTAGGATCCAGTCTTGGGCTGAATAACTCTGTGATAGATAAACATAGGATGGCATGTCCTGGCTTGCAAAGATCCAGATCAGTTGTAGAAAGTATAATGGAATCTATGATACCACGTCAACCAGATTGTTTCTGTAAACTCTGAGCAGGATAAAATTCAAATGAAATATGTTCAGATACTCAGCACTGTCTCAAATGGCATGGAATAAACAATTCATTGAAAATTAATATAAATGCTACAGATGCTGGAAATCGAAAATAATAAAAACACAGAATATGTTTGAAATACTCAAGTCTTCTCACCAATCAGTCTATGCCCAATGTCAGGTTGAGCAACAGTATCTCATCTGTCTGGGCATGTTGCATCCTTTTGGACTAAAAATTGAATTCTACAACTGCCAATAACTTGATTTCTTGGTGTTCATCAATAACCATATGTGATAATTAGCTCAGCTTGTTTCTTCCCTCCCTCTCTGGGAGTGAAGGGCATACCCAACCTGAACTGTTGGTATGTTCTGCATTTCATAACTCTCACATTCTTTGTCTAAGTTATTTTGAAATTTTCTCACTCTCTATCTACTTGCATTCATTTATTGACTAGATAACCTTGTTTAGAGCTTGTCACCATTGTTTCACCTTATCAGAGGCATCCCTCTCCAGCTTTACAAACTTCTCATTTTTGATGGAATTGGTTTATTATTGTTTTTGCATGTACTATGATACAGTGAAAAGCATTATAGGAAACTTGAGCAACACACACAGAATGCTGGAGAAACTCAGCAAGTCAAACAGCTTCTATGGAGGGAAATGAACAGTTGATGTTTGAGGCTGAGACCCTTGACGAAACATTGACTACTCATTTCCACAGAAGCTACCTGACTTGCTGAGATCCTCCAGCATTTGACATTTTGTGCGTGTTTCTCAAGGTTGCTAGCATCTTTGGAATCTTTTGTGTTTATAGGATACATCTGTAAAAGTTGCTGAGAATCACTGGGGACCTGCTGAATTTCCTTAGACTTCTGAAGAAGTAGAGGTATTTGTATGCTTTCTTGGCTGTAAATGGACCAGGACAAATTGGTGATATACACACCTGAATCTCTCAACTATCTCCCCCTCATCACCATTGATACGGACAGGGTGTGTACTCCATCCTACTTCCTGAAGTCAGTGACGGGCTCTTTTGATTTGCTGACACTGCTGTTGTATTGATGATATGTCACTATGCTTTCTATTTCCTTCCCATACTCTGTCTTGTTGATGTTTGAGATCTGGTCCACTATGGTGGTGTCATCTACAGAATTGTAAATGGACTTAAAATGGAATTTAGCCACACAATTGTGAGCGTATACTGTAGAGCGTGTAGTAAGGGTCCTTGTGAGGTACTGTTGTTGAGGAGGTGTTTTTCCCTATTCTTACAGATTGCACTCTGTTGGTCTGGGAGATAATGATCCAGTTGTTGAGTGGGATGCTGAGTCCTAGGTCTAAGAGTTTGGAGGTGAGTTTGTTTGAAATTATGCTTTTGAAGACAGAGCTGTAGTCAGTAAATAGGAGAGGCATCTTTGTTACCTAGCCTAGTAGGAAAATCACAGTGGGTGGAGGTTGTCTGGGAGGCTGGAGTTGTGTATCAAGATCAGCCCCTCGATGCACTAGATGATGATGGATGTCAGAGCCATCATCGGTGGTAGCCATTAAGACACATTATTTTGACTTGAAGCATTCGCTCTATTTCTCTTCCATTAACGATTCCTGACTAGGCTTCCATTATAGCTTCAGTGAAAGTCAGTGGCTGTTGATGGAGAATCTGTACATCAGTCAGGAAGGACTGCACGAAAATAAAATCCATTAGAGGAAGTGACAAAGTCACTAGATTATTATCTGTAATCATAATAAGAATGTGTCTTCTTGAAGGCTTTTATTTCTTTGTCGTGATAAGAACACTGAGTATTTTGGCTGTTTTGATCTTTCATTTCAGACACCACATTACTTGTGATGTTATTGTCCTAAGCCATATTCAATATGTCATCTTCAGCACCAACTCAATGTTTTCTCATGTTGAAATATTTCTGGTCCAATGACTCTGAAACGATAACCTATTGTTCATCAAGTTGCCTTAGGATAATTTTTCATGATTATCATCAGATTGCAAGGGATTGATCAAACTCTTCCAAAAATAAAAACAACCACCAGAGATTGAATGCATTTCTGCAGAAGAGTATGATAAATTGAAATCACAGGAAAAAGACATCTAATTTTTTTCATTGTTAGTTTTTATTGGGTAAAGACTATCCCTAAGTAGCCTTCAGAAAAAGCAAGCTTTCTCAGGAAAGTACTCCCACAATCTTCTTGTGTAGAGGGTTCTAGGACTTACACCCAAGGAACAATAATCTGTTCCTAAGGCAGGATCTTGTGCAATTTGGAGGGGAATTCAAGGTACTGGTGTTAATGATCAAGAATAGTTGGTTAGACTCTCTGATGGAGGTGGTGCTTGTCTGGTCTCGTGTGCAATAAAGGTTACTTGCCATTGACTTACCAACATGTATGTGAATGATGTCTAAATCCTGCTGCATTTGGGTATGGATTGCTTTGACTTTGCAAATGGAACTGAACACTGTGTAACCTTCACAAAATGCTGGTGGAACGCAGCAGACCAGGCAGCATCTATAGGGAGAAGCACTGTCGACGTTTCAGGCTGAGACCCTTCATCAGGACTAACTGAAAGGAAAAGTAGTAAGAGATTTGAAAGTAGGGGGGAGGGGAAAATGCGAAATGATAGGAGAAGACCGGAGCATCTCCTCTCAGGATGAGGCTTTTCATTCCAGGACGAAGGAGATGTCTTCCTTTTTTAAACAAAGGGGCTTTCCTTCTTCCACCATTAACTCTGCTCTCAAATGCATCTCTCCCATTTCCCGCACATCTGCCCTCACCCCATCCGCCCACCACCTCACTCGGGATAGGGTTCCCCTTGTCCTCACCTACCACCCCACCAGCCTCCGGATCCAATGTATAATTCTCCGTAACTTCTGCCACCTCCAATGGGATCCCACTACCAAGCACATCTTTCCCTCCCCCCCCTTTCTGCTTTCTGCAGGGATCGCTCCCTACGCGACTCTCTTGTCCATTCATCCCCTCCATCCCTTCCCACCGATCTCCCTTTTGGCACTTATCCTTGTAAGCGGAACAAATGCTACACCTGCCCTTACACTTCCTCCCTCACCACCATTCAGGGCCCCAGACAGTCCTTCCAGGTGAGGTGACACTTCAGCTGTGAGTCGGCTGGTGTGGTATACTGCGTCCGGTGCTCCCGGTGTGGCCTTTTATACATTGTTGAGACCCGATGCAGACTGGGAGATTGTTTCACTGAACACCTACGCTCTGTCCTCCAGACAAAGCAGGATCTCCCAGTGGCCGCACATTTTAATTCCACGTCCCATTCCCATTCTGATATGTCTATCCATGGCCTTCTCTACTGTCAAGATGAAGCCACACTCAGGTTGGAGGAACAACACCTTATATACTGGCTGGGTAGCCTCCAACCTGATGGCATGAACATTGACTTCTCTAACTTCCATTAATGCCCCTCCCCTTCTTACCCCATCCCTGATATATTTAGTTTTTTTTCTCTCTCTCTGCCTATCTCTCGGCCTGTTCTCCATCTCCCTCTGGTGCTCCTCTCCCCCTTTCTTTCTCCCTAGGCCTCCCGTCCCATGATCCTTTCCCTTCTCTAGCTTTGTATCCCTTTTGCCAATCACCTGTCTGGCTCTCAGTTTCACCCCACCCCCTCCGGTCTTCTCCTATCATTTCGCATTTTACCATCTCCCTCCTACTTTCAAATCTCTTGCTATCGGAGGTAGGTTCTTTACACAGAGAGTAGTGAGTGCATGGGATGCCCTGCCAGGGGTGGTGGTAGAGGCAGATACATTAGGAGCTTTTAAGAAACTCTTAGATAAGCACATGTATGATAGAAAAATGGAGGGTTATGTAGGAGGAAAGAGTTAGATTGATCTGAGAGTAGGTTAAAAGGTTGGCACAGCATTGTGGGCCGATGGGCCTGCACGATGCTGTACAGTTCTATGTTCTATGTTAACATGCAGATTGAGCCACTAGTAAGAAAGGCAAATGCAATATTAGCATTCATTTCAAGGGGACTGTGATATAACAGCAAGGATGTAATGCTTGAGGTTTTATAAGGCCATAGTCAAACCACATTTGGCATATTATGAGCAGTTTTGGTCCCATACCCATGAATGTATGTACTGCCATTGGAGAGAATCAAGAGGCGATTTATGAGAAAGATTCCAGGAATGAAAGGGTTAACATACATGGAACATTTGATGGCTTTGGGCCTGTAATCGCTGTGGAGTTATAGAAGAATGAAGAGGGATTTCATTGAAATGTACTGAATATTGAAAGGCCTTGATAGAGCAGACATGGAAAGGATATTTCTAGCATTCGGAGAGTCTAGGGCCAGAAAGGACAGCCTCAGAATAAAAGGACATCCCTTTATAACAGAGATAAGGAGGAATGTTTTCAGCTAGATGGTGGTGAATCTGTGGAATTCATTGCCTCAGACAGCTGGGAAAGCCCAGTCACTCTCTTTATTTAAAGTGGAAGCTGATAGCTTCTTGATTAGAAAAGCTGTCAAAGGCAGAAGGCAGAAAAATGGGTTGAGAGGGACTGATAGAATGATGGAGCAGACTCAGTTGATTGAATGGCCTAATTCTGCTCCTATATGTTATAGTCTTAAGTGCACACAAAATTCACCACATATTGTTCCTGAGTGAAATTTGCAAGGTTACGCCTCACATGCCACTGTAATAATACATGTTTCATATGCATCACAATTATTTCAGCCAAAATATTTTGGAACTAAATAATAAAGCGACAGATAAATTGAGAGGTTGAGATGACTCCCTGACGACTCGCCAAGGAGGGTGAATGTATGGTAGAGATATTCACCCTTCAGCGATGTTCTCTGTAATCTTTACCAGCAGGCTAGGCAAGCTGCCAAAAAAATGGAGAAAGGGACTGAAGGAATCTGTCTAAATAATTTATTTCAGGGCTCTGATGGTTTCTTGTTAAGGCTATTGTTAAGATGAGAAGCTTTATGGATTTTTAACCCTTTTATATATCTACAAATGAAAATGGATCTGAGAAGCTTTGAGGAGTATATTTACAATGATATGAAATAATTGTAAACAATATTGCTCCTGAACAAAGAATTGAACTCATGATCGTTAAGTGTCCAGGTTCCTCTAGTGTGCATTGAGCTTTGAATGATATCAATTAGCTCATCCTTGAACTTCTGCCCACTGCCTCCTGCTCTCAGTATCTCATCCTTAAATCAGGCACTTAACAATGTCCAGGAATCAAGACTGAGTTCAATGATTTTATAGTGTTACTTCTGCTCCCATTTATTTCCAAACTGCCTCTAATGCCTCTGATATTTATCTTATCATTTTTGAGTTACAGTTATTGTAGATAACAAGTTCTCCTTTACACCTCCTATCCTTCTCTATCTCTCTACTTTCCTAACACCCATGAAGACTTTTTCGTTTCTTGTTAAAGATTACTGGCTTGCAGTTTATGTGTTGCTTTTCATAGATGCTGCTATTTCTGCCCTGTGGAATATTTCCTCATCTCATATTTATTTTTAAGAAATGGGAGGGACCCACCACCATATTTCAATCCTTAAGTAAGCAGTTGTGCTTTTGGACTGTAAAGTAGCTGATATCCTTAAAAAGTGTTTGAGGAGAAAGAAAAGCAGGTTAATTATAGACTGGTCTAATATCAACTATGTATAAATTTAGAGTTCATAAATCATGATAAAATTAGGAGGCCTTACAAGCACATGGATTAATCAGGAATAGCAAGCATAGATCTAATATAGTATGTTAAATTTAATGCCCTGATTTTAACTCCAGCCTGGTTTTGGTAGGTGGATAGTAAGATGAGTTGGCAACTTATCAGCTGGTCTAGATATCAAGTTTGGGCTTTTCTAATTCCCAGATCTCATTGACATACTAATGATTGATTTTACACTAAGAATGGTGACATATTAATGGGCAGGAAGTGGTGGTTGCCCAAGGATGTTGTAAACCACTTGATTGATTCCTAGAAAATTGTTCAGATCAGAATCACAGTCTGAAGGTCAGAATATGTTTCTTTATTCATTAGCCTTTCTATTTAAACAAATGTCATAAGAAAAGAGAATAGCTTAATGATAGCAGAGAGTGCTTGGTAACAGCCTGAGGAAATTGACTCATACCGTACGCTAGCAACTTCATATCAGAAAATATTAACTGTTCTGAACCTATATTCAAAATTTCTGTTACCTGTCTTACCATGTTGTAAAATATTCTTCCATATTTAACTTATCCTTTTTTCAAACTGACTGCTGGTTTATTATCCATTTATAATGGAACATGTGAAAAATGGATTGTCTGTTACAACTTCTGTTATACTGTTATGCTCATTATTTGGAGCCTCCTCAGTTGGCGCTGAAAAATCAAGCTGTGTTTAGTAACACAACTAAACCTGATAACTGTACAAATCTCTATCAGTAAAATCCAAATTTAAAGAAGGAAAATGCAGATACAATACATTAAAAATGGTGAGTTGGTCATGTGCCATTCTTCTGTTGCACAGTGAATGTCATTGAGGGACCAAGGGTCTCATGCAACAGAGGGCAAAATGCATCATGGCTCCAATTGCCCGAAGCACTCCACAGACTGGGAGGAAACAAGTGAGTCCTATCTTTACAAAAGAAGCTTTTTTTATTGACAAATCTGCGCAGCCAGAGGCTTGGGATGGATCTGGCAAATTGCACCAATTATCTCAAAGGCATTAACAGGCAGGATTTTCTGCAATGATTCATCCTCACAGCAAGAGTTAACAACAGCCTCAGCTGTCAGGCAGTGCTGTTAGTGTTAAGATTATGCATGGGATGCTGAGGAAGAGAGTCTGAGGGATGCTCACATACGTACCCTGATGCAGGGTCTCAGCCTGAATTATTGTTTTACACCTTTTGCCACTACAAACATTGCTTGACTTGCTCAGCTCTTCCAGCATTCTGCTTTTGTTACAAATACCAGGTTGAGTGCTTGAGTTCAAAGAGGTTAGCTTTCATAGAAACTCATCAAGTTGTTTTTTTTTTAAATTATTTCAATGGGTATACTGAAGATTTCCCATGGAAGTTCAATCTCTCTTTAATAGGAACCCAGATCTGGTCATTTGAAGTTAAGTATCATTTTGATTAGAGGTGGCTGTACCAGGTCAATTCTTTGAGGAAATTTTGCTGCGTTCCCAACATGCTATCGATGAATTAAAGAAAATGGCAGATAGTTGAGACCCTCAAGAGGTAACATTTCATTATAACATCACATCATCTTACTTCTCATCTCCTTAGGGGTGGCAGGTGCCACTCTTTTCATATATGAGAAGAGGGAATAATATAAAAGATTATGTAGAAAGAAAAATACACCAGCACAAATTTTTGTAACTCTTCCAGGGATCGGACACAGTGATGAAAATGTCTTCCTGTGCTGCTAGAGATCTGGGTATTGGCAGCATTGGCAGAATTTATTGCTCTACCTATTTGCTCTTGAGAAGATGGTGAGGAGCCATCTTCTTGAACTGCATACAGTCCCTCGCAGATGCACAGCACTGCTTGGCTGTAAGTTCCAGGATTTAGATCCAGTAATGTGAAAAGATTGGCAAACTATTTCCACATTAGGATGCTGTGAGAGTTGGAAAGGAAACTAAAGGCAGTGATGTTCCCATGTGGCTGCTACTCCTGTCCTTCCTAGTGGTAGTGGCTCGGGAGATGGCATTGATGAGAATGAGTAACTGTACTGGTGATATGCACTATACTATAGCTATTGATAGCTGTGGGCAGAAGAAATCAATATTTAGGGTGATTGACGGTGTAAAACAAATGGATTGCTTTGCCATGGGAGGTGTTGAGCTGTCCGAAAACTTTTGATGCATTCATCCAGCTAAATGATGATTTTTCCAGCATGTTCCTGATCTGTGCCTTATAGGTGGTGAAAAGGTTTTTGGGTTTTGGGAGATGAGATTCTTCTGGAGGATACTCAGCTTCTAACCTGCTCTAGTAGCCACAGTGTTTAAGTGGCTGGGCAGTTATAATTCTCTTCTGTGATTCTGTTTAAAAATAGTAATAAAAGAGTACTTCTGGAGAAATGGGTATTCTTGAGAAAGCTGAATTCTTTCATTATGGATGATACCTACGAAATAAACATTGGGCATTTGACAAAATACATAGTTTTTACTCAGCAGGAAGCACAATAAACTCATCTCTCACTCTAATATAATACACTCCAAAGCCATTAACACCAGAATTCATCACCAATATCATAGAGATTTGAGTTTGGCTGGAAATCCACACTATGCACTGTTATACTAAACTCACACTTTTGATTAATGTGTGGCACAAGTCCCATTTCCAAAAAAGGTGGAAAGATGTCAATAATTCACAGGGTTGAGAAAACCGTAATTTATTTATTCACCATTTGGTGTCTAGGATTGTAAATAGATCATTTAAATTCAGACCTATTTTGCTGCTTTATCTATTTCTTAAATATAATTTGCAATGTTACAAGAATAAATGAAATATAGAACAGTTTGAAACACATTAGCTTTCAGTATTTGTTTATATATGGATAAGAATAGCACATTACTCAATTTATGGTGTAAACCTTGTTTGTAGATGTCTATGTTTTTCCCAGAGTTATCTATTGTCTCCTTCCACAGGAAGGCAGTGCAATGTATCTTCTAACAATATGTATACAACATACTAAAAACAAAATCCTTGCATTACTTATCCAAAAAAACCTATTTGTTTTATGTGTGTTTAATCATTAAGAATTTAGTGTGAATTACTTTATTAGAGGGGAGTTGGGAAGTGGTCTTTGACTCAGGAGTATAGACGGTATTATGAATGAAAGTAAAACAAATCTGAATTTCCACAATATCGCCAAGAGATCAGGGAAGTGAAATAATCAGCTAAAAGATGTCATCCTCACAGTTTCTCTTGGCCTTCTGCTAGGTACATACATTGGGATATTAGGAGAATCCTGTGAGAATTATTCATATGTTTTATATCACTCTTAAAATATATTTTATATATTTACAAGACATAGGCTTCACTGGAAACACCAGCATTTATTGCACGTCCCTCCTTGTCATTGGGGAAGTGATATTGAACCACTGCAATCTTCCTGGTGAATGTCCCTCACTTGCTGTTCAAAAGGGAGTTTTAAGATAAAAGTCTATTAATGTAGAAGGGATAAATGTTCCATGTCAGCACTATGCCTTGCTTCTTCCCAGGCTTCCACTATTTTTGCCTCTTTAATCAGCATGGGGAGCTTCAGCCAGAGGCAAGTACAGTAGATTCTGGTTAACTGGGACACATTGGGACCGGTACATTTTGGGCCAATTAAGTGGCTGCTCCAATTAGCCAAAGTTTCCTGAAAATAGTTAAGAGTTATATAAAAGACAAACTAACGTTTAATTGAGTAACAAATTAAGTACTTAAATGAAATGCAGAACAAATGAGAACACTACCAATATTACAACAGTACTATAAAACTGTGTATTGGTTCCTAATAGTTATCTTTGGGGAATTCATTCAGTGTACACTTCTCTGTTCTTTTGATTGACCGTAAATGAACAAAAATCAGCACAGACACCTGGTGCAGATAATGGACTGCCTTCACACAACGCTTTCAACAATTGCACCTTTCAATAATTCATTTCCATTGCAACATTCAAGATAATTATTGATACCTTCAAATTCATCATAATTCCTAACTTGTTGAAGTAGTAAAGTGGTTTCATTTTCACTCATGGCTCTTTCAAGCATCTCCAAGCCTGAATGCTTGAAATTGCAGTGTGCAAAACAGTTCTGAATTGTCTTACTGCTTACGTCTCACCAACTATCAATGACAAAAATCACTGCTTTTTGAACACAGTGATTTTTCAAAAAGCGACTGTTAGCCATAAGCATAGTGTAGTGCTTAATGGCCTTGCAAGTGCATGTAACTGACGATAATTAGAAACTGTTTGCCAACAGTCTCCTGTCTAATTAAGTAGCATAGTGACCCAAATAAACAAAGAGAATTCTGGGTATTTTATCAATTTTTTTTTGTTCTTTAAGAGTTGTCCCAAATTTTAGCTGCACTGATTAACTGGTGGCCCAATTAACCGGAACCCACTGTCCTTGCGGTGCATTTGTGCATATAGTATTACATTGCAACCAAGGTGTGCCAGCTGCAGAGGGAGTGAATGTTTTGGGCGGATCAGTGATATGCCAGTTGAGCAAACTACTTCCTTCTGGAGGGTGGCTAGTCTGTAGGTCAGTTTTCTCAATTTAGACAGCAGTACCAGATGTTCACAAGGAAAACTTGGTACGTTCAACTTAGCTGGTATCCAAATCTGGAGACAGTTGTTGGTGCTTAAGTCAGAACAACATGACCAGTCTATTTTCTTCTACTGTAACTTAGCAGTTTGACACCATATGGCTGGCCGGACCTCTTCAGAGTTAATGACATTACTGAGTTAGCAAAAGGTCAAAATGGGTAACGGCAGCAGATTTCTTTCTCTGAAGGACACAAATGTAATCCAACGGTTTCATGGTTACCATTAACTGAGATAGTTTCAGTTGCTTAATTAATTGAATTTAAGCTCTCCATCTGTCATCATTTGTAGCCACTTCCCTCTCCAATTAAGTATCACCCTACTGTTCCCACTGTAATCTTTTAATTCAATCAAGGCACCACGTCTCCTCATCACTCACACCTCTTCATTGAAATAATTCCCAGTAAATTTGCCCTCTAATGTATTTAGTTTCAAATTTCCAACATTCAAAAGTATAAGTAATAGCTTCATTCAGAAAGCCTGTAGTCCATTAGCTCACTACAAGTGCCCTTCCAAACTGAGAGACATAACTTTGTGAAATTATGTAAAATAGATATGTCATATTGGCAAGCAATTCTTCCTGAATTTTATGCACATGTTGGGCAAACAAGTTTATCTTGATCTTCTTTTGGGTACTTCACAGTAACACTCTAAAAGAAGTGGTCTGGGAAAACATTGATTTTAAAAAAGCACTGGAAGCATGTATTCACTTCTGTAGCTGTTTATATGGGCGTTGCAATGGTTTTGAGTTTCACCTTTACCCAAAGTCTGGTTTGCATGTTAATATAAAATTACTCTGCAATTTGGGGAAAAAATGGAAGTAAAAGAAAGTACATGGCTATCATCTGAGATGATAGCTTACAATTTCAGGATCTAAAATGTTAACCTAATTCAGATCTTACTTATTTACTGTACCTTTTCTATGTGTTTTTTTAAATTTCCAATTTACTGCAGAGGGATTTCTTCTGCCCATCACTATGCACTGTAGTCTAGTTTTTCCAGTTGGTTACTCAGCTAATGTGCTTAGCACATCCCTCAGTTCCTGATTCATCATCATTCAGTACCAAAGACAAGCTATAAACATCTTCCAACAATTCTTGCCTAACTACAGTGGTGCAGAGAAGTTATCAAGAGAGGCTTCGTCCACCACTGTGACTGCAACAATAATATTACTTAGTGAGGCAAAATGTACAAAATGAATAATTCCAGGATGCCCAGATTGATTTAAGAATCCAATTTGCCATGGGGAGTGGAAGTGTGAAGGTACACATTAGTTTCAGCTGGTGATCGAGGAAACTGCTGTTTGTCATAATCTAATGGCTGCAGAAACCCTGATTCTTCCATTAACTTGAAATGTAATACATTAAAATTAATAAAAGTGCAAAACAAAAGATGGATAAGTCAAATATAGGTGACCAGTGAATATCAGAGAGAGACTTGAGTGTCCTTGTACATGAGTCATTCCAAATAAACATGTAGCATTTAGGAAGGCAAGAATTATGCTGTTCTTTATTGCAAGAAGATTTGAACATGTGCAATTGTTTTGTTCCAGTTATATAGGAGATCATATCTTGAATATATGGAATTCATATATCTAGAATTTTAAAAGTGTTGCTTTGGAATATTGTGTACAGTTGTAGTTTCCACATCTACAGAAAAAGTATACTTACAATATTGTGTATGTAATGTCAGTTCACTCGATTGATTTGTACAAGGGCATGTTAGTCATATGATGAGAGATTATGCAGACTAGGCTAGGGCTCCCTTGAGTTTAGAAGAATGGGAGATGATCCTGTTATATCATACTAAGTTCTTGAGGAGTTTGACAGAGTAGGTTCAGCGATGATATTTCCTCTTGCTAAGATTTCAAGAACCAAGGGTCACGGGAAAATCCATTCAGGTCACAAATGAGGAGAAATTTCTTCAGCCAGAGGATCATTAATCTTTGGAATTCTCTATCAAAGAAGGTTGTAGAGTCTCTGTCACTGGGTATTTTCAAGCCTGAGATAGATTTTTTAAATGGTAAAAGAATCAAGGGATATGGCTTCTGAGATGAAAGATTGGTTATGATTTTATTGGATGGCAGAGTAAGCTCAAGGTCCAAATAGCTTCCTGCTTCTATTTGTTATATTCTTAAGAACTGTGAAATTTTTAGCTCTGGCTACGGTATAGTTATGAACATGGACATATTTGAAGAGTCTAGAAGCATCAATTATATGTTTCCTGTCTTTGCTTGAATTGAGTTGCTTGTTCCTAACAAAGATCAAGATTCCTACATCTGTTATAATTTCACTTCAAGCGTTTCTACATTCTGCTACATCACTAGTGATTATGTTGTCAGCTTTTAGCACCAATTCCAAACTAACCATTTTCACTCACTAAAATTAAAAGCAACAACTTCACAAAAAGCAAAGACAAAAATCAGTTTGGTTAGAGAGGCATGGTAATGCATTGAAACTTTGCAGAATGTCGGAATGAAAACTTGTAATAAACAGTCTGTTTCTGGATAATTTCTAGATCTCCAAATTATCCAGAATAAACCATTTTGGTAAGGAGGTAAGGAGAGATTGCAAACGAAGTAAGCATTATCGGCAGCGGGAAGGAAGTTTAAAATATCCCTAATTTGAAAGATGCAACTTCCAGTTACTATTTTCTCCAGAAGGATTGTAGTGTCTCAGCTGAGAGAAATAGACGTACAGTATATTTACAGGTGAATGATCTTACCTTAGAATCATATTTGCATTTTCATCAACAAAATTGCAAGAAGCACTGAAATTAATCTCTTCTCTGTAAAGTTTGACCAGTGGTCTGAATACTTCAGCTGTACCCAACGAATGATACATTTGTGGGCAAAAAGAGGAACATTTGATGGTAGTGACTTCCTAACCTGCCCTCTAGCGAATCTTGTATGGAGAATGAGGTCAAGGAAGAGGGAAGGCAAGCAGGCCTACAGTGGCTTATAGTTACTTTGTGATTCCAGGAGAAGTACCACAGTGTCTCTCTGCTTCTTGTAAGATATTTTATTCTGTTACTTGTTTGCTGATACCCTACAATGGTCTTTTTAAAGTCTATGTAAGTGGCTGCTCCAGGCTTCTGAAATCTGACAGCAGCATACAAACTTTTGGTCATCTATTCTGACATCACCATCAACAGTTCATTGTCAAATTTAATAACACTTTTGTGAAGCACATTACAATATTATATCATATTACTGATGCTATATAAATGTAAATTCTAGTTGTTGTAAATGGGATTCTACTTGAATTGTTATCTCTGATAGGTTTTGGCATAACTTAATATTAAAAGTACAAGGGATATAATTAATTTTTGGTTACTAGTGCTAAACACACAGCAGAATATTGGTTGCCAGTCATGTATTTAACTGAGTCAATGGTACCTAAATGCATGGGGGTGCAAACAACTATGGCTGATATCTCATACAAGTGTATCGTTATTGATGACACCTTACATTAAATTGTTATTGTTTGTTAAGTGCTGATCTTAGATTTGTAACTAGTCAACAACTCAATGACCAATAACATTCTAAGGCAATGAACCGTAAGCCAAACTGCACAAAAATCAAGACAATGACTTTCAGTGCATTAACTTTCATTATTAATGTCCAAAAACTCAAATGATTAAATACAAATGATTGAAGGCTGATGGTGAATTGCTTGCTATTGAGGAGCAAAGGCTGTGGATGCTCTATATCACTACGTAGCTGCACATTAGTTTCAAAGTGGTGCAGTGGAAGGGGACGTACGGCTACTAATCTCCCCCATGTGAAATGAATTGGACTTGCGCTTGAAAAGCAATAATCCTCCATTGATCTGTCAATATGAGGAAGTGCTTCACATGCTATTTATACATGAAACTCAGTTCTTTTGTACATCACTACTGCAATAAACTACAGTGGACAAGCAACTGTGAAATCTATCTTTGCATGGCATCCTTTCCCACCAGCCAGGGACCCAAACAGATGAAGCAGTGACTTGCTGTTCTCCTCTGCTCTGAGCTTTGGCTGCTTGCTTCATTAACTTCTCCTCCCATTATCCCCTCTGACCTCACTGTTTGTGATCTCCTACACAGACACAACGAGATTTACGGAGAAAGAACACCTCATCTTCTGTCTGGGCATGTTGTAGCCTTCTGGACTCAGTATTAAATTCTCCAAATTAGGTAAACATTGTTTTTCTTTCGGTGTCAGATTTGGTTATTTCTTCCAGTCATCCATTTGTGATTTTGGCAGTTTTTTCTCTTTCTGCTGGTATAGCCAGGCCTGCTGGGTATATCCCAAAGCCTGCTATTAGCAAGTATTGCATAGACAACAAAGCGTAATCTGATTCAAACTACTGCATTAGCTCATGTTATCTTGCCCTATCTTATATATTGCCCTTTATTTACCCATTCTTATCCCACTTTCTCTGCTACAATAAAAAAAATTCTCTCTCTCAGTTATGATGACAGTCTTAGATTTGAAATATTAACTGTTTCTCTTTCCACAGATGCTACCTGACCTGCTGAGTGTTTCCAGCAGTTTCTGTTTTTATTATTTTAGGCGTCGAGCATCTACAATTTTTTGATATTTTGTAGAGAATATCCATCTCCTCTATATGGCATTATCTTGTAATAAAAGAAATAGAGCACTGTTTAGTCTATGTAAATAGCATTTGATTTAAGTTCATCAAAAAGTTATGTGCTGTACTACAACTAATGGGAAACAATCAGGAACTAAATAAATCCCATACTTTAATATTAAAAGCAATCCTTATGTAGTTCATTCAGTCAGTTCTTACAGTCAGAAATCTATTTACTTAAACAATTGCCTAACTGAATTTGCAATTCTTATTTAATCTAAACAAAATCAACACTAAGACTTAAAATTAAAGTAAGAATAATTTTGTTAGTCTGGAGAGACTTTCATGTTGGAAATTAGCTACTTCATTCATTTATATTGATCAGATTCCATTGGATGTACTGAGAGTATTAAATACCTGGAGACATTAAACGCTCCTAAATCAGATCTAGCAATTTAGATAAATAAGAAAGTTTCAGTCATATTTCCCTAAAAATGTACAGTACCTGAACTGCTGCCTTAGATAAACACACTTTATTTTACAATATTATGAATATTATATTTTTCATACTTGTCATTTTGAAACATATGAAGTATTTACCAAACCAGAGAAACATTTATGCAGCATACTTTCAGAAATTGGATTCAAACAGCATTCATTTCAGGCTTGATTTGATCTATATTTCAGCCATTAGAGGTTATTACTAAACATATAGCATCATCTGATCCTGCACTTATTTCAATTATGCATTCTCAAAACATGGGCATTAAAGAGACAGTGGGCTAGCAATTGTAATATACATTAAAATGCAACTTAAACCTCTTGTGCTGTGAGGGGGACACCACTAGTTTTGTGTGAGACACTTAAATATCCAAAAGCATCATACATGGTAAAGTAGGTATTGTATGTAAAACTTGCACCAAGGTCTCAATCTTCCACAATGGGCAAAAATAAAGATAGTAGAGTAATTGTACAGGAGAACTAATTGGATGGGATGTGGTTGGAGATGGAAATAGTTGGGGAAAGATGTGGAGAAGACGGGACATTAGGTGAAGAAAAGATTTTATAAATGTGGAAATTGGGGAGAATACTGATGTGAATCCATAGGGAATGATGTTTGGAGATTGAAAGGTGATTCCAGGAGGTGCCGTATGACATTAGTGGTGGTATTCAGAAACAATTAAAATTGAAAGAAAAGCCTTCCTGGAAGAAGATGGATGCTTCACAAATCCCTGCAAGAGCCAGAAGGAGTGGGGTCCTTCAGTATGCCACCTGACTGAGAAATATATTGCAATTCCTTCATCATTGCTGGTCTTGATCCTAGAACTAATACCCTTTGCTTATAGTCTTATGGTTTTATCCCATTGTTTATGGGAGTATCTTCACCAGACGGAATGAACAAGACTCAAGACTGAAGCAGATCTCAACCTGTTTCACATCTGCTTTGGTGTTCAATGTGCATGCACACTGCCCTCTGTATGGACATGACACATAAAATGAAAGCAGCATCTGATGTGCCTTTCTACTTCTTGTTGTAATACAACAAAGGCTGTATGATGTACCTTCTACAAGATGCTTACCCCATACTTCTCCAAAATCTGCAACCTTTGATATAAAGGACAAAATTTTCAAGCATATCAGAAAACCAGCATGCACATCTTCTCCTTAAATTCACACACCATCCTGAATAATTGGTATTGGGTCTAAATCATTGGACTGCCCTCCTAATCACACTGGGAGAACCTTCACCAGAAAAACTGCTGCTCAACATCAGCTTCGTACAAACAATTAGATAATCACTACTGGCCTTGCCAGTAATGCTCTAATTCTGACAAGTGAAAAGATAAAACAATTTTTTAAAATAATTGTCTTTAGGAGGATAGGAGACAGGAAGCCTTATTTGATTCACTTATTGCCTGTCTCTTTCACCTGCATACATTTATGCTTCAACATTCAGTTATCTGCGTTATTCTATGTAATGAATTGTTCTTGCAGACACTGCAGTAAAAAGACATGTTACAGAGAGAAAGTGCTGATACCCCACTAATCCCTTTGCAGCTCTTCCCCTCCCCAACCATGTTATTTGCTAACTGCTGCAGTGAAATTGACTACCATAGGCTGCTCTCCTTTCTCTGGTGAAACTGGGTCTTGATGTGGAATTTAGATAAGCTCTTTGCTTTTCTGCTGTGGATCTTAAATATACTTTCCACTGCAATATATTTTCCCTCCCATTCCTTTTTCTGTTTCTCATATTGGCTCAGTACAAGAAGACAGAAGGGCAATTTGCACCTAAAATATTGCTGGTTATTCTTTGCAACTGATGATTAATGAGAAGCAGGTACTTTTCTAATAGTGCTCTATGTCACTTGCAGGAGATGCCGAGCCTTAATGGTTGGCACCAACCCTTTTCCACCAAAAACAGACAGAGAAGCGCGCGCGCGCACACACACACACACACATACACACACACACACACACACACACACACACACACACACACACACACACACACACACACACACACACACACACACCATTTTAGGCAGAGTTGCTAAAGGAATTGCTTAGAAACTAATGCATCAAATCTCTTGAAAGCAATTGATCACAAATGCAAATTAACCAACCTATACTCATAAAATTAGTAAGTGCCAGCAATTTCTGAGTGTCAATATTATAATCTATTAAGTAATTAAAATTATTCAGTGAGAGGAAAGATGAGAAGCTGGCTACAATGTTATCAAAAGATGTAGAAATGTGGAGTAAAGACGTATTATAGACTAATTTAACCTTGGTGCTAGAGAAAAAGAGAAAAATCTAGAAATAATAGTTGGGGACATAATAAGCAGTAATTTGGATGAGTACAGTATAGCTCAATTTTAAAAAGTCTGTGGGGGGGTTAAGAATTGTTGACATTTCTGGTCAAAATCCTTCATAAGAACTGACTATGGGAGGGAAGGTAGATGGTATAAAGAGGAGAGCAGGTGTGGTGAAACAGGGGTCAATAGGTGATTGGACTCGGGATGGGTGAAGAACGACAGTAGACGGAGTCAGATAGGGGAAGGGGAGGGTTGGAGAGTGGAATTACAGATAGAGACAGATGGATGCAGGCAAGTGTAATGAAGGGTGGCTGCCCATTCACTGAAACATTTGAACTCCCATTTGACAGATCACCTGTGTATGGTTTCATCTACATGATTTAAATGAAAAGTTAAAATTATTAAAATAAACAGTATGATGTGAGCAAGTACCTTGCCTTATCCTTTTAGTTACTTCAACTATTTCCATTAGTTTTGATGGATTATTGTGTTCATTGGGAGGATCCCAACCGCTCTCCTTTTCTTGGTAAGGCTCTGGGGTGAAAGGAACTCCTCTGTGTGTATGAGGATAGGAACCTGCTGGCTTACCCTGCACAAACAGAAGGACTTATGTGCTGAAATACACTTCTGCTAGTGGTTCAGACGAGAGTAGTTCAGAATGTTCCACTAATGTAGTGTCAAAGTGTAGAACCTGCCAGTGGTCAGGCAGTGCTGTTGGACTTAGATGTAGAGCGCAATGTTCTTGAACTAAAAGGCTCCATGCATTTTTTAATCAGCTCTACACCATCCTTGATTGGTGTTGCCTGATTCATACAATAATGTTTAACTTAAAACGATAAAGATTTTTTGACATTTTGTATTATTTAGCATTTCAACTTTACACATTGAATACGAGTAATGAAGATCAGATCTTCTTGGCGGTCTCTGAAAGCAGCCTCACATTAGACAACTGGTAAGAAGATATACAATGATACTTGCTTCATTAGCCATGGCATAGAATGTTGCAATTTATGGTACAACTGTTTTGAAACATTACCTAGGCCTTAGCTGGACCACTGTGTGTTTATCTAGTCACTGTGCTGTAGGAAGGATGCAATTGCACTGGAGGGATATTCACCAGCATGTTGTCTGTGATGGTACGTTTTAGTTAAGAGGAGAGATTGGATAGACTGGATTTGTTTTCTTCTGGAGTGGAGAAGGCTGCCATAGATAGATTACATAGTGAGAAACTTTTCCCCTTTGCAAGCTGCTGACAAGCATCTTTTCCATAGATTCTGCCTGGCCTGCTGAGTTCCTCCAGCATTTTGTGTGTGTTTCTGCCTATAACCAGAGGTCACTGTTTTAAGGTAAGTGGTAGGAAATATAGAGGAGACTTGAATATGGGGGATTTGAGAGGTAGTTGAAATCTAGATTATGCAACCTTTGGAAATGTGGAGGCAAGTTATCTCACAACATTTTATTTTATTTGGATGAGTCTTAATACAGAGACTAGGGATAGAGTACTGGAGAATGGAATTAGTATAATTAGGTGCTTGCTGGCCACCAAGGATGCAGTGGATTAAAGAGCCTGTTTCTGCTGCTGAGTGATTGTATGGCTCTGTGACTCTTGTCTGTCTGAGGTTGTCCTATATGCAGGGAACCTTCATCCTCTTTGTTTTCTTCCTGAAGGATGTGAAGAGCTGTATTTATAAAGTGTCGGGAGTAGGTGGGATGGGGTGCATTCTCAATGTTCTGTCCTCTATTTCTTAAATATATTTTAGCAGTGAATACAAAAAAATGTATTTCTAGTGGTTCTGTAGTGTAGTAGTGAGGCATCCTGACAAGATTGAATCAACATGCCTGTAGTACTCTTCCAATTATCTCAACCCTTGTATTAACAAGAACAGTTGTAGAATTTAATTTAATTTTCTTTTCTATATATACTTATTATTGTAGTTTATAGCTGTTACTATTATGTATTGCAATGTGCTGCTCCCACAAAACAACTATTTCATGACATACAAAAAAATTTGACCCCAGCATCTGCAGTGTACTTTGTGTTTATTTCACAACATATGCCGGTAAAATTAAACCTGCTTCTGATTCTGAACCAGTTTACAGCAATCTTGACTGAATATTATATCCATTCTGCATTGCAATGATTATGCACAAATTGACTAAGTAGTGCTTTTCATGCGCCCTTTGAACAACGATCTGATTTTTTTTTAGTTGAAGGTATCTTACTACAAGATTAGACTGAATTAAAACTGATGCAGCAGTTGAAGTTAAGTATTGCATCCAGCAGAGGGTGCTAGTGTGTGCAGATGGCATTCAGAGAGTGGGAAAACCCTGAACCATAAGGGGGTTATGGCAATGCATGTCTGATCCCATGTAAGAGAGAAGTAACTGTTTCAGTTACAAGTACAAATTTGCAGTTTGCAACCTTTGCCACATAGAACTTTAAGGTCCACATTGAACTTGAGCCTGTCCAAGGATTAAACAACCATGGCTTCCAAACAGTCAGTAGAATAGCCACGTGGATTATAGATGGATTCAATGCCAAGTGTGTTCTCTGGTAGAGACTCCGAATCACAGACCAATCCAGTTTGGAGCTGGAACCAGAGATATTCTACATTGGGACTGAGAATCACGGACGTGTCCAGCCTGTGACTTTCATCGAGAGTGGTTAGCAACATGAATGCAGGTAACCAATGAGTGATCAGAGCCTGATATACATGGAATTTGCAAATCATTATTGTTAACTTAATTAATCTGATAAATGGATTATAGCCAATTAAATTAAAAACAGAAAAGGCTAGAGGGGAAGCAAATGTGGAAAGTGAAAAGTTAATGCTTCAGGTCAGAAATCCTTCATTAGAACAATGGGATAAAAAAGGTAATTTTAAGTTGCAGATAATGTGATGGGGAATGGATAGGACAAAGGAAGTATCTATGATAGAGTGTGACCAAGTGAAATGGGTTAATAGGGCAGGTAGAGGTGATTATATATTATGAATTGCTAACAGCAGGGCCCTGCGGCCTGCAGGTCAGCCTGTGTTAATAGAGAGAGAAAAACTGAGCCAGAATCACAGATTACTGATAGCAGAAATGGCCACTTCTGGTGCCAATAGAAACATGATTCCTAAAGTTGGAGAATTTGACATTAAGTCCAGAAATCTACGATGTGCTTAGGTGGAAGATGAGATGCTGTTCCTCAGGCTTGCACTGGACCTCATTGTAACAAGATAGGTCAGAGTGGGAGCAGGATGGAAAATCAAAATGGAAGCAAAAGAACATTCAGGGGTGGACATAGGCCCTTTGCAAAGTAAACATCCAACCTGCTTTTAGTTTCTACAGTTTAAGGGAGACCATACTGTGAACATCAAATGCGGTACTCTAAAGCAGAAGAAATGCAAGTGAATCGCTGCTTCTTCTGGAATGATTCTTTGGGTTCCTGGATGATAGGATGGGAAGAGGTGTAAAGACAAGTATTGCATATAAGACCATAAGACATAGGAGCAGAATTAGGCCAGTCAGTCCATTGTGGTTGATCCCAGATCTCACTCAACCCCATACACCTGTCTTCTCCCAATATTCTTTGATGTCCTGACCATTCAGGAAACGATCAACTTCCACCTTAAATATACCCACGGACTTGGCCTCCACACTGTGTGGCAGACCATTCCACAGATTCACTATTCCTTGGCTAAAAAAAAAGCCTCCTTACCTCTGTTCTAAAAGGTCACCCCACAATTTTAATGCTGTGCCCTCTAGTTCTGGATACCCCCACCATAGGAAACATCCTCTCCACATCCACCCTATCTAGTCCATTCAACATTCAATATGCTTTGAATAAGATGAAGTGCTTTGAGAGGTAGCTCATGGCTAGAATTAACTGATGCCGGAGTAAAGACCAAGACCCACTGCCACAATCGGTCTACAGTGGATGCAGTCTCACTGACTCTCACTTGGCCTTGGACCACTTGGACAATTGCAATACCTACATCAGGCTAACGAGATTTGGTATGCCAACAAAGACTCTAGCAAATTTCTATAGATGTACTGTGGAGAGCATTCTGACTGGTTCCATCACTATCTGATGATGGAGGTGACATTGCACAGGATCAGAAAAAGCTACAGAGGGTTGTAAACTTGGCCATCGCCATCATGGGGAAGCACTAGCCTCCATCAAGGATATCTTCAAAAGCTCTCTATTCTTGCTCAATCCAGGAGGAGATGGGATGAGAGCAGAGGTATGAAAATAGATGAAAGTGGTGATGGGTTTGTGTGCTATGACAATATTTGTATGAAATACTTGTGCCTACCATTTCCATTGAGATGGATTTGAGGAGATCCAGTAATGGGAATGAAGACTTGGAGATGAACAGGTTGCAGCAGGTGGAAATCAGCAACAAGCATGATGAAATTTGTGCAACTCAGAAAGAACTTTTTAGTACACTCTTTCTCATTTCTGATGAAGGGTCTCCAGTTTGAAATGTTAACTCTGTGTGCCTCTTTCCACAGATACTGTCTGACCTGCTGAGTATCTCTAATACTTTCCATTCTTACTTCAGAATCCTTAGCTGAAAGAGTAACTGAATGATGCTAAAATAGAAATGCTGAGTCAATTAGAACCATGTGATATGTCTCAAGATTCTTTAAGCAAATGAATAACCTTGCAACAAGGTTGCATAAAAAGGGATTTTTGAGCTCAATTACTTTTATTTCACAAGCATCATATGTGTTATGTAATAATAATTGCTTAAATATTTTGTTTTTATATCTCAAAGTTAATTTGATTAACAAAAGCTTGAGAAGTCTTGGAGTTCTTGGGAATTGATTGGCCACATCTTGAGGTAGCAGTGTTAATTTATCCTCCGAGCCAAGAACTTAGTTTCCTTTCTCTCTGTGGAACTTGCGGCATTAATAATTCAGACCTGCATTACAGAAGCAATAGATTTTCTGCTCCACTGGGAATTCTAAGGTTTGTTTCTATATTTGTTCCTTTTGAATCTCTGTGATCCTCACTAGTAATCTCCCTCAGGTACAACCCTTGTGAATTTTTACAGCTGTTTTAACTGCTAAGTGTTCAGCTGCCATTTTTCTTCTGTGTTCTTCATGAGCCAATGGAACACCTGAGACCTACACATTTTATTCTCCAAAAAATGTATTAAAAATTAACAATCCAGTCATAAAATGATAGATTTTTACTGATTATTTTATACTTGTAGTTTAAAATAACTGAAATGTCAGACTAAACTTGATTCAATGAAGATGCTTGACAGCTATGGCAGGGCTTAAATGCTATCACCTCTTACAAAGTGAAATCAAGTAACATAGGTGACAACAGGGCTTCGCTTCCAGATGAGCTCAGTGCCTTCTATGCTTGCTTTGACCATCAAACATTGAGGAACCATTGCAAGCTTCCAGAACCCCCAATGACCCTCTGATCTCAGTCTTTGAGGCCGAAGTGAGAGCATCCTTCAGGAGAGTGAAATCACAGAAAGCATCCGGCCCAAAAGGAGTACCTGGCCAAATACTAAAGACCTATGCTGATCAACTGGCTGAGATCTTTAACCTCTTGTGTTTGCAGTCCGAAGTACCCACCTGTTTCAAGCAGGCTTTCATTCTACTGATGCCTAAGAAGAATGTGGTAACCTGTATCCATGACTATCGTCCAGTAGCATCTGTGATGAAGTGTTTTGAGAGATTGATGATGAAGGATATCATATCCTGCCTGAGAAGTGACTTTGTGGCAACATTCATAGACTCTGAGTCTTGGACTATTTTTTTTGTGTTACTGTATTTTGCTGATATCATATATGTGCTCACTATCTTATGTGTGCTATATGTGCCTTGTAATGACTGTTGGTCCTGTGCTTTACACCTTGGCTCTGGAGTAACGGGTGTACATGTATGGTTGAGATGACAATTAAACTTGAACTTGAACTTGATCTGCTCCAGTTTGCCTACCAGAACACAAGGTCCATAGCAGATACCATTGTATTGGCTCCACTTAACCCTGGAACATCTGGATAGCCAACATACATACATCTGGATGCTCTTGTTCAACTACAGCTTGGCATTCAATACTAAATCCCCTCAAAACTAAACAATAAGCTTCAAGACCTTGGCCTCAATACCTCCTTGTGCAATTGATCCTTGATTTCCTCACTTGCAGACCCCAGTCAGTTTGGATTGGCAACAACATCTCCTCCACAATCTCCATCAGCACAGGGGCACCACAAAGCTGTGTGCTTAGCCCTCTGCTCTACTTGCTTTACACTTATGACTTTGTGGCTAAGTACAGCTCCAATGCCATATTTAAGTTTGCTGACGACACCAATGTCATAGGTCAAATCAAAGGTGGTGACGAATCAGCATATAGGAGGGAGATTGAAAATCTTGCCAAATGGTGACGCAACAACAACCTCTTACAATGTCAGCAAGACCAAGGAGCTAATTATTGATTTCAGGAGGAGGAAACCAGAGGTCCATGAGCCAGACCTCATTGGGGGATCAGAGGTGGAAAGGGTCAGCAAGTTTAAATTCCTCAGTGTTATCATTTCAGAGGACCTGTCTGGGCCCAGCATGTAAATGCAGTTACAAAGAAAGCACAGCAGCACCTCTACTTCCTTAGAAGTTGGTGAAGATTTGGCATGACATCTAAAACTTTGACAAACTTCGAGAGATATGCGGTGGAGGGTATATTGACTGGCTGCATCACAGCCTGGTATGGAAACACCAATGCACTTGAACAGAAAATCGTACAAAGAATAGTGGATATGACCCAATCCATCACAGGTAAAACCCTCCCCAACATTGAGCAAATCTACATGGAGTGTTGTCGCAGGAAAGAAGCATCGATCATCAGGGACTCCTGCCATCGAGGCCATGCTCTCTTCTCACTGCTGCTATCAGAAAGCAAGTATAGGAGCCTCAAGACTCATACCACAAGGTTTAGGAACAGTTATTGCCCCCAACCATCTTGAACCAAAAGGAATAACTTCACTCACACTCACTTGCCTTATCACAAAATTGCGCATGCAACCTATGGACTCACTTTAAAGCACTCTTCATCTCATGTTCTCGATATTTATTGCTTGTCTACTTAATTATTTATCTGTCTGTCAATTGTTTGATTGTTTTTTTTATTTTGCACAGTTTGTTGTCTTTTGCACACTGGTTGTCCACCCTGTTGCTGTGGTCTTTCATTGATTCTATTATGGTTATTGGAATAATTGAGTATACCTGCAAAAAAGTGAATCTCGGGGTTGTATATGGTGACATATACAAATAAATTTTAATAACAAATTTACTTTGAACTGTTAAATAACTTTGGATTCAAAACAACAATAGTTCAATACATCAGGAAAATTGCCAGATTAATTGTATGGTATGCACTTCGCATTTTAAACAAATGCAACTGGCATAGTAAAGATTGATTATGATACAAATACTTAAAGCATCTATTGAAGAAGCAGTATACTGCTTTATTTAGTGGCACCGGGATTAATGATATAAGTCTCCAATTTGAATAGAGTGTGTGAGATGTTAATAGAGTGAGGATCTATTCCAATATCACTTAGATACTGTAGGTTGTCTTTAACATCTGTTATATCCATAAACTCTACACTTCCAAAGCCTGACAGGAATCCAGCTTTACGAAAAGAGGAGAAATAGTCAAATGAAGGTTATGCTTATTAGCAGCCTTCCTAATTTATTTAGGAAATTCTATAGCTATCTTGGGCATTCAACCAAAATACTGCCATTTGGTACATGGAAAGATCACCAAATTTTTTGGCTTTCTCCTTTCCTAACTCTTCTATTCACCATCAGTAGTATATTTACAGGAGTTACTTAAGAGCATATAGTATGGAATGAGCAAATGAAGCTTCCCAATTTCAAAAGTTACATTTAATAATGAAAATCTGAAATAAAACAGAAAATACTGACAGATCAGGCAGTATCTGTGAGAAGAGGAACAGATTTAATATTTTAAGATTGAAGATCCTTAATCAGAATTAATGAAGGGTCTTTGACACGAAGCATTAACTCTTTCTCTTTCTAGACGTGCTGCATTTTCTGTTTTTACTTCAGATAAATTCAATATGCTCTCTCAGCTATTCTACCTGCTTAAACTCCTAATTGTATGAACACTAGTTTGTATCCAACAAGGGAAAGGTGAAACAAGGGAAACTTTACACTGATCCAAAAATATTAATCAAATATTTTAGTTTTTATTATTCTGCTCCTTTTTATTTTAGATATGACAATCTTCTGATCTGAGCATGATCAGAACTTTATAGCTTGAGCCTCTTTCAAATTCAATAACAGAATAAGGGACATAACTGACAAAGTCAGCATATATTGCCCATCCCTTGAGCCACTGCCATGTGGCTGCAGATGTGATTGTTAAAGTACATTTGCAGGTGGTTCATACTTCAGCTATGCTGCACTGGTGGTGGAAGGAGTGAATGTTTAAATTAGAGGATCTGTGTGCCAATTAGACAGGTCTTAGATGGTGTTCAGCTTCTGGAGAGGATTTTGGAAAAGTGCACATCCAGGCAATTCCTGATTTGTACCTTGTAGTTGCTGGACAAGTTCTGAAGAGGAAGGTGTTGAGTCTGTTGCCACAGGATATTCAACTTCCAAGGGAAATCCAAGGGATATTAACAAATCCCTTGTAGTACCAGAGGACACACAGGACTACCGTTACACCACCATCAAGAGCTCTTACCTTGCTATCCCACTCCCACACTTAGGAAAGTCTGATCACCTGGCTGTATTTCTATTGCTGAGTGTAGGCAGAGACTGAAGACTGCAGCAGCAATAGTGAGGAATAAGAAGATATGGACAAAGGAAGCACATGAGCACTTACAGGACTGCTTTGAATCAGTGGACTGGACTGTTTTCAGGGATTCGTCTTGCAGTTTGAATGAGTATGCCACAGCTGTAACTGACTTTATTAAAACTTGTACGGATGAATGTGTGCCTACAAGAACTTACTGTACATACCAAAATCAAAAGCCATGGATGAACCAGGAGGTTCATAGCCTGCTCAGGGCTAGATCTGTGGCATTTAAGTCTGGCAACCCAGGTCTATACAAGAAAACCAGGTACGACCAGGGCTATCTCAAGAGCAGTGGAACAATTCTGAACAAGGCTAGAGGCTGAATCAGAATCACATCAACTCTGGCAGGGTTTGCAGGCCACTACATCCTACAAAGTGAAACCTAACATTATTAATGGCAGCAGTGCTTCACTCCCAGATAAGCTCAGTGCCTTTTATGCTTGCTTTGAAAGGGAGAATAAAACTACAACAATGAGGATTCCTGCTCTAGCCAATGACCCTATGATCTCTGTCCTGGAGGCCAATGTCAGGTTGTCTTTCAAGAGGATGAACCCTCGCAATGCAGCAGGCTCTGATGGAGTACCTGGTAGGGCTCTGAAAACCTGTACCAATCAGCTGGCTGGGGTGTTCAAAGACATTTTCAGTTTCTCATTGTTATAGTCAGAAGTTCCCACTTGCTTCACAAGGGCAACAATTATACCAGTGCCCAAGAAGAGCAGGGTCATAGAGTCATACAGTCTCAGAGAAGTATAGCACAGAAACAGGCCCATCTAGTCCATGCTGAAACCATTTAAACTGCTTACTCCCAACAACGTGCACCCAGACCGTAGCCCTCCATTTCCTTACTATGTATGAACCTATCCAAACTCCTTTTATGCGTTGAAATTGAACTCACATGCACCACTTATGCAGGCAGTTTATTGCACACCCTCACAACCCTCTGACCGAAGGAGTTTCCCCTCATGTCCCCCTTAAACTTTTCACCATTCACCCTTAAGCCATGACCTCTGGTTGTAGTCCCACCCCTAGATTTTCACCCAGGTTTGCCTCAGCATAGCTAAAACCACCTCCTCTGTACATGAATAAAAACACAAAATGCTGGCAGTACTCAGCAGGCCAGGCAGCATCTATGGGAGGAGGTAGTGACGACGTTTCAGGCCGAAACCCTTCATCCTCTGTACATGAAGTCCATTCCGCTTTGCCTCACTTCTATAGACTCTATCTGTCTCCTGAGTAACTACAGATGCAAAGAATACATTTAACATCTCCCCCATCTGTTTTGGCTCCACGCATGGTTTACCAATCTGATCTTCCAGAGGACTAATTTTGTCCCTAGCAACCCTTTTGCTCTTAACATATCTGCAGAATTCCTTCGGATTCTCCTTCACCTTGTCTGCTCGAGCAACTTTCCTGAACGCATTTGACAAACTCTATCCCATCTAGTCCTTTTACAGTATGGAATCCCAGTCAATATGTGGAAAGTTAAAATCCCTACTATAACAACATTATGCTTCTTGCAACAGTCTGCAATACCTCTACAAATTTGTTCTTCTAACTTGTTGGGTGGTCTGTAATATAGCCCCATTAATGTGATCATACCTTTCTTATTTCTCATTTCCAGTAGTGGAATTCTCCAGTCTGTCCTGACGGAACGCTGCTGTGACATTTTCCCTGACTAGTAATGCCACCCCGCCTCCTGCAATCAAGTCTCACTAATGGCTACAATATCATAATTCCAGGTGTTGATCCATGCCCTGAGCTGCCTTTCCTATGATTCTAATAGCATTGAAAAATACTGTAGGCAGCTCAGAACACTAGTCACACCATGCTTAATCTTTTCATTCCTGAATTTGTCTGAAGTCTTCCCAACATCTGCCTCCACAACCTCTTCAGTGATTGGCTGTCACTCTGGTTCTCATTACCTGCAATTCTAAACCCCATCGTGCAGCATTAACAAATATCCCGCTAGGATATTAGTCCCCCTCCACTTCAGGTGCAATCTGTCCCTTCTGTACAGATCCCACATTCCCTGGAAGAGAGTCCAATAATCCAAAAATCTTTGCCCTCCCTCTTACACCAACTCTTTAGCCACGTAGTAAACTGTATAGTCTTCCCAGTTCTGGCCTCACTAGCACGTGGTATGGGTAGCAATCCTGAGCTCACAACCCTGGAGGTTGTGAGCTCCTAACACCAGGGCATTAACACCTAACGCCCTGAAATCCCTATGCAGAACCTGTTCACTCATTCTACCCACGTCATTGGTACCTACATGGACAATAACCTCCCACTTAAGAATGCTGAGGACTCAATCCAAGAATTCTCGGGCCTTGGCACCCAGGAGGCAACACCCCATCTGAATTTCTGTGTTCTCGCCTGCAGAACCTCCTGTCTGTTCCCCTAACTAATGAATCCCCTATCACCATAGCATGCCTCTTCTTCCCTGAACCAGACTCAGTGCCAGAGATCCAACTTCTGTGCCTTTCCTCTGTTTGGTCAAACCCCCCCCCAGTAGTATCCAAAGTGATATGCCTGTTGTTGAGGGAGATGGCCACAGGAGTACATTGCACTGGATCCTTGACCCCTTTTCCCTTCCTGACTGTCACCCAGTTTCCTGCGTCCTGCACTTGGGGTGTAACTACCTCTCTCTATGTCCTATCTATCACCCCTTCAGCCTCACGAATGATCAGGAGTCCATCCAGTTCCAGCTCCAACTCCTTAACCTGGATTGTTAGAAATTGCTGCTGGATGCACTTCTTGCAGTTGTAGTCGTCAGGGACACTGGAGGTCTCCCTGCCTTCCCACATCCCACAAGAGGAGCATTCCACTGTACTGCCTGGTATCTCTACTGTCCTAGCTGAACAGATATAAAGAAGGGAAGGTGAAAAAAAGAACAACCTTGAGCTTTTCTTTGCTTTCTCTGATTGAAGCCTCTCTTCACTGAAGCCTTAAGGAGCTAAAGCTTCAAGATCAGCACTGACTGTCCACTTCTATGACGGCCGCTACACTTGCCTCTGACTTCCTTTAACTTGCTCTTGCTAATCCATCTCAAACACAGATTGGTCGCTGGTCAAAGCTCTATTATGCTGCTGCGACCTTCTCATTCCTTTTTCCACTCGAATGGAGAACCTGAGTGAAATTGCCTCCTCTCCAACTTGCAATGTCTGGATCGGTTGCTAGTTAAAGACTAATGACTTAATGGCTATCATCTAATAGCACTCACATCTATAGTGATGAAGTGCTTTGAGAGTTTGAGAGGTTATGGCTAGAATTAACTCCTGTCTCAGCAAGGACCTGGACCCACCACAACTTGCCTATCACCACAATAGGTCTACAGCCACATGCAATCTCATTGGTTCTTCATGTAGCCTTGGATCACCTGGACAACACAAATACCTATGTGAGGGTGCTGTTTATTGAATACAACTCAGTGTTAAACACAATTATTTCTACAGTTCTGATTGAAAAGCTCCAGATTCTGGGCCTCTGTACCTCCTTCTGCAACAGGATCATTGACTTCCTAACTGGAAGACCTCAATCTGTGCAGATCAGAAATAACATCTCCAGAAGACAATCAATACTAGGGTACCTCATGGATACATGCTTAGCCTACAGCTCTACTCTCTCTATACCTATGACTGTGTGGCCAGGCACAGCTCAAGTGCCATCTATAAATTTGCTGATGATACAACTATTGTTGGCAGAATTTCAGATGGTGACGAGAGGGCGTTATATGAGCTGGTTGAGTGGTGTTGCAATAATAACCTTGCACTCAACGTCAGTAAGTCCAAACAACTGATTGTGGACTTCAGAAAGGGTAAGACGAAGGAACACACACCAGTCCTCATAGAGGGATGAGAAGAGGAAAGAGTGAGCAATTTCAGGTTCCTGGGTGTCAATATCTCCGAGGATCTAAACTGGATCCAACATATCAATGTAGCTACAAAGAAGGGATGACATCAGCTATATTTCATTAGGAGTTTGAGGAGATTTGGTATGTCACCAAAAATGCTTGCAAATTTCTACAGATGTAGCATGCATTCTAACTGGCTGCATCAGCATCTGGTATGGTGGGGGTGGGGGCTACTGCACAGGATCAAAATAATCTAAGTCAGCTCCATCATGGGCACTAGTCTCCATAGTATCCAGTACATCTTCAAGGAGCGATGCCTTGCAAAATTGGTATCCATCATTAAGGACCCCCATCACCCTGGACATGCATTATTCTCATTGCTACCACCAGGAAGGGGGTACAGAAGACTGAAGGCACACACTCAAGGCCCAGAGCCATCACACGCTCTTCATATGACAAGCAGTTCAATCCTGATACCATTTTCATGAACCTCCTTTGAACCCTCTCCAGTTTCAGCACATCCTTTCTAAGATAAGGAGCCCAGAACTGCCCACAGTACTCCAAATGAGGCCTCACCAGTGCTTTATAAAGTTTCAACATTACATCCTTGCTTACAGTAATTCAGTTTTTTTCTATTATTATGTATTGCATTGTACTGCGGCTGCAACAACAACAACAAACACCACCACACATGCCAGTGATACTAAACCTGATTCTAATTCTGAATAAGGCTACCTTTTTTTAACGACAGTATATAATTGGCTTGTTCATTATGTTTCTTGTCAATGGTGATCTCTAGGTTGTTGATGGTAGGAGACCTCAATGATGGTAAGACCATTGAAAAGCAAACGTTAATAGTTGGAAACAAGAGAGAATCTGCAGATGCTGGAAATCTGAGCAACACACACAAAATGCTGGAGGAACTCAGCAGGCCAGGCAGCATCTATGGAAAAAGTATAGTCGATGCTTCGGCAAGACTCTATTCTTAAGGACGGTTGTTGCTTGGGAACATATTTAGCATGTGTAACATGCCTGAATGTTCTTCTGGTCTTGTATTATGCAAGATCGGGCTGCATCATAATCTTAGTAGTTATTAAAATTGTGTAATCATTGTGAACAATCCTACCTCTGACATTATGGAGGGGAAATTATTGATGAAATAGTAGAAAAAGATTGGACCTAGTACACTGTTCTGAGTTTGACTTCCACCAATCACAACCATCTACCTTTGTGCAAAATTTATCAAATCTACATTTTATCAAATATACTATTCGCTTTCTGCCACATAAAAGTACACACTCAATGATTCAAAGTACATTTATTATCATAGTATGTACACAGAATACAACTCTGAGATTTGTCCTCCTGTATGCAGCTACAAAACAAAGAAACATTATGGAACCTGTTCAAGAAAACATCTAACGTGCAAAGAAAACAAATTGCACAAACGGCAAAAAGTGAGTGAACAGCACAGAGAGTATCAAACATCAAACCAGGAGTACAGTATCCCTCGACTGTTTTATCCCACCTGGTTCAGACTCTTCCTACCTACATCTGTGACACCTCATACGCTCTGGATCTTTTCAATGATTTCATATTCCCTGGCCCCCATCATCTTATTTTCACAATGGATGTCCAGTCCTATACACATCCAACCCCCACCAGGAAGGCTTTTAGGCTCTCTGTTCCTTTCTGGACACCAGACCCAACCAATTCCCTTCCACCACCTCTCTCCTTCGTCTAGCAGAACTTGTCCTCACTCTTAATAATTTCTCCTTTGGCTCCTCCTACTTCCTTCAAATGAAATGTGTAGCCATGGGCACTCGCATGGGTCCCAGCTATGCCTCCCTTTTTGTCGGCTACGTGGAACAGTCTTATGTTCCAAGCCTACACTCTTGGCCTTCCCCCGCTTTTCCTATGCTGCATTCTCGACTGCATGGGTGCTGCTTCCTGCACCCATGTGGAACTAGTCAACTTCATGCACTTTGCCTCCTGCTTCCACCCTGCCCTTAAGTTTACCTGCTCCAATTCTGACACCTTGCTCCCCTTTCTCGATCTCTCTGTCTTTATCTCTGGAGACACATTATTTACTAGTGACTATTAATAACCCACGGACTCTACCTCTTTCCACCCTGCTACTTGTAAAAATGCCATCCCCTTCTCTCAATTCCTCTGTCTCCACTGCATCTGCTCTCTAGATGAAGCTTTTCATTTCAGAACAAAGGAGATGTTCTCCTTCTTCAAAGAAAGGGACTTCCCTTCCTCCACCATCAACACTGCCCTCAATCACATCTCATCCATTTCACGCACGTCTGCTCTCATCCCATCCTCCCACCACCCTACCAGGCACAGGGTTCTTCTTGTCCTCACCTACCACTCCACCAGCCTCCACATCCAGCACATAAATTTTTGCAACTCTGCCATCTCCAACTGGATCCCACCACCAAGCACATCTTTACCTCCCCCCACTTTCTGCTTTCCAAAGGGATTACTCCCTACGTGACTCCCTTGTCCATTTGTTCCTCCCCACTGATTTCCCTTCTGGAAATTATTCTTGCAAGGGGAACAAGTGCTACACCTGCACCTACACCTCTTTGCTCACTACCATTCAGGACCCCAAACAGTCCTTCCAGTTGTAGCGACACTTCACCTGTGAGTTTGTTGGGGGTCATTTACTGTGTTCGGTGCTGCCGGAGTGGCCTCCTGTATATTGGTGAGACCTGATGTAGATCAGACCAGACAAATGCAGATGTGAACACTCGTCTGTCCTCTGCTCTCATCCCTGTTGACTTCAACCTTGCTTGACGCCTCATTTGAAGAGAAGCAACAGAGTCTATCATGGGCTTGCACCCTCCTGGCCTCTTGGCCTCCATGCCATGGACTCTGCTCCAAACCTTACCAAACTCCCTTGGAGACAACAAAGCGCTAGATCACTAATTTGGCCCAAAATCACGCCATCAAAATGTAACTCATGCATTCCAATCCCACACAGCTTAGTAGTAAAATCATCTTTGAAAGAAGAAGTAAAAGAAGTAGTTTTGTGAACCGTCTGTAGGATATCGCTGTTGGTCGTGTTGTTTGCTAGCACCATCTTGCTCACCATATATTACATTGACGTAAAAACTCTGTTCAGTCTGACCTTTCATCAGACTGGGCTCATAATGGCAGCCAGGCTCAGATTTTCCTTCACTTTACAGATTAAGTTCAAGTTTATTGTCATTCAACCATACACAGCTAAACAAAACATTATTCCTCTGGGACCAAGGTGCAAAACATAGTACATATATCACAAACAGCACATAAAATAATATTAACATCATAATATTAACAGATAATAAAATATTCTGTAGGTGTATAAGTTGGCATAAAGTGCATATACAACATAAATTATCTCGTAGGTAATAAAGTGACTTAACAAAATGCAGGCTAGAATGTAGAATTAATAACGTACATCATAAAACACACTATGCTGCATGCAGTATAGCGTAAGAAGACAGTAAGGGATACAATGAAAAATTCTATCTTTAGTGTTCTCATTGAAGTGCATATGAGCCTTGATACATTTTAGCTGTTCCTTTTTACCTAGTGGGGCAAAACAAGAAATATTAAAAATACAATCATGTAACATCTGTACAGACACCTATGCTTAAAGGCTGATTGTTATGGCTTTGTTGTATTGTCATCAATCTAATCTGAGTAACACCCGAGGCTAAAATTTTGTTATTAGCTACTGCAGTCAGTCCCTGTTACGCTATACATCTTGCCGTTACATCTTTTTCCTTTTATTTTCCTAGGAAGCAAACAACAGCTGACAATAATGTTATTAAAGAACAGGATTTGTGGGCAAATTGTTGGAGAAGATACTGAGAGGCAGGATTTTTGAGCATTTGGAGAGGCGTAATTTAATTAGGAATAGTCAACATGGCTTTGTCAAGGGCAAGTTGTGGCTTACAAGCCTGATTGAATTCTTTGAGGATGTAACAAAACACATTGATGAAGGTAGAGCAGTGGATGTAGTGTACATGGATTTCAGTAAGCCATTTGATTAGGATCCCCATGCAAGGCTCATTCAGAAAGTAAGGAAGCATGGAATCCAAGGAGATCTTGCTCTGTGGATCCAGAATTGGCTTGCCCACAGAAGGCAAAGGGTGGTTGTAGATGGTTCGTATTCTGCATGGAGGTTGGTGACCAGTGGTGTTCAGCAGGGATCTGTTCAGGGGCCCCTCCTCTTTGTGATGTTTATAAATGACCTGGATGAAGAAGTAGAAGCGTGGATTAGTAAGTTTGCTGATAACATAATGGTTGGGAGTGTAGTGGATAGTCTGGAGGGTTGTCAAAGGTTGCAGCGGGACATTGATAGGATGCAGAACTGGGCTGAGAAGTAGCAGATAGAGTTCATCTCAGATAAGTGTGAAGTGGTTCCTTTTGGTAGGTCAATTTGAAGACAGAATATATTATTAATGGTAAGACTCTTGGCAGTGTCGGAGGATCGGAGAGATCTTGGGGTCTGTGTCCATAGGACACTCAAAGCTGCTGTGCAGGTTGACAGTGTTGTTAAGAAGGCGTTTGGAGTGTTGGCATTCATCAGCCATGGGACAGAGTTCTAGAGCCGTGAGGTTAACAGCTATATAAGACACTGGTCAGACCCCACTTGGAGTACTGTGTTCAGTTCTGGTCACCTCACAACAGGAAGGATGTGCAGAGGAGATTTACAAGGATCTTGCCTGGATTGGAGAGTATGCCTTATGAGAATTGTTTGAATGAACTTGGTCTTTTCTCTTTGAGATGAAGGATGAGAGGTGACCTGATAAAGATGTATAAGATGACAAGAGGCATCGATTGTGTGGATAGCCAGAGGCTTTTTACCAGGGCTGAAATGGCTAACGTGAAGGGACATAGTTTTAAGTGCTTGGAAGTAAATACAAAGGGGATTTCAGAGGTGAAGTTTTTCACACAGAGAATGATGGGTGCGTGGAGTGCACTACCAGTGAAGGTGGTAGAGGTGCATACAATAAGGTCTTTTAAGAGACTCTTAGATAGGTGCATGGACCTTCGAAAAATAGATGGCTATGTACTAGGGAAATTCTAGGCAATTTCTAGAATAGGTTACATGGTTGGCACAACATTGTGGGCTGAAGGGCCTGTAATGTGCTGTAGATTGCTATGTTCTATGTTATATTATTGGTGAATCATGGTGATTTTTTTTTGTTCTCAATCATCAAGAAGTTAATGCCTATATTTGAAGTTGTATTGAACCAAACTAATAACTTGAGGTCTTAGCTGGCCATTTGGAAGAAGTGAACAGTTCCTTATCTTAAAATATATTTTTCCAAATGCTGGACAGTTATTAGCTTTGAAAGTTTTCAACATTTGGTGTAGTTCTAAAATAATAATCTAGTAAACTAATCAGTATTGCTTGCAATAAATTCCACTTGAGATTAGCTTAATGGTTAACTTTCCAAATTGGTACAATAGGCTGACCTAATCCCTCAAATGGAAATGCTTTCTGCTGAAAACAGATCCTGGATAACTGTATACAATTTCAGCAGATGGCAGTTTTGTTTATTTGGGTCTTCATTAATATGTCTCTTTTGTTTTAAAAGAACTAACTTCCTAATAATTAGAAACATGAGAAATTCTGCAGATGCTGGAAATCCAAAGCAATGCACACAAAATGGTGGAGGAACTCAGTAGTTCAGGCAGCATCTATGGAAATGAGTAAAGCATCAATGTTTTGCACTGAGACCCTACTTCAGGATTGGAAAGGAAGGGAGAAGATGCCAGAATAAAAAGGTGGGGTAGTGGAAAGAGGATAGGTGGAAGGTAATAGGTGAAGCCAGGTGGGTGGAAAAGGTAAAGAACTGGAGAGGAAAGAATTTGATAGAAGAGAGTTGACCATTGGAGAAAGGGAAGGAGGAAGGGACCCGGGATAGGTGCTAGGCAGATGAGAAGAGGTAAGAGGCCAGCGTGAAGAACAGAGGGGAGGGGGAGAGAATTTTCTTTTACCAGAAGGAGAAATCAGTACTCATGCCATCAGGTTGGAAGTTACCCAGATGGATTATAAGGTATTGCTCCTCCACCCTGAGGATGTCCTCATCTTGGCTCAAGAGGAGGCCATGGACCAACATGTTGGAATGCAATAGGGAATTAGAATTAAAATGTTTGGCCACTGGGATGTTCTGCTTTTGGTGGATGGAGTGATGGAGCTTGACAAAGCAGACTCCCAATTTACAACAGGTCTCACTGATGTAAAGGAGGATGCATCAGGAGTACTGGACACAATAGATGACCCCAGCAGATTCGCAGGTGAAGTGTTGTCTCACCTGGAAGGACTGTTTGGGGCCATGAGTAGAGGTGAGGGAGGAGGTGAATGGGCAGGTGTAGCACTTTGGCCACTTGCAGAGATGTGCCAGGAGGGAGATTAGTGCAGACAGATGGATGGACATTTCCTTATAATTGTATACACTTTTAGTGAACAGTAATTATAAACTGTGGTTAATCAAAAAATGCAATAATTTTTCCTAGCATTTATAATTATCTCAACTTTGTACTTCTGAGTTTACAAATCTTGTATAGAAGCAGCCCGACCTGCTGTGATCCTCCAGTATTTTGTGTGTGTTGTTACATTGTCAGTTGTCAACTCCTGTAAACCTTGATAGTCTTCAAGGTTCTCTTTTAGTTAGCCGCCAGTATTGAGAAGGTGTGCTTGAGCCCTGTGGAAGCACAGTTCAGAGAACTGCATCACTCAGTATCACTGGAAGTAAAGGATTGCATGCTTAGCTACTAGGGGGTCTTCTGGGGATCAGTCAACACAGAATCTGCTGCAAGGTTCTGTTTCCTTTGAAATAAATGGAATAAATCTAATTGCGGCTACATAATCACTATGTGAAATGACTGGAGAGAAAGACAGTCTAGAAAATCACTAAAATTCCAGTGGCACCTAATACTAAAATGAACAAATTCAGAATGTGGTTAGGAAATATTTTAACAGGCTCCATTACGTCAGACCTTTATACCCCTGTGACTGCACCTTCTATGGTTATGTCATTAAATTCTAAAGCAGCTATTTGATCTCAGAACAAAAATAAAGTGTTTTACACAAATTTAGTCACATTACAATAACTTCATACAGAAACTCTAACAGCAATTAATGTCATAAAGCGTGTTATTGATCCCACACCCAAAGCTGTCCCTCTGTTGAGTCCCTCTTCTGCAGATGATGTCTCATAAATCCATTTTATACATGCTCCGGAACCCTTATGTGGATCTGCTTCTCCTCAAGCTGCTGGCATCCTCAATGAGTGGTATTCAGAATGGACCCAGATGGGATTCACAAATCAGCTGTCTCTCTTATTTAGTGTCTCTCTAAACAAAATACTTTATTTTGTTGTATTTAGTAGGGGACAAAAGTGTGGGGTTCAGAAGAGTGTGTCCTGTAATTATGAGTTTTTTTCCCTCCCTGGTTGCTACATTATTTGTAGTCATGTCAACATGTTGAGCTGTTAAAATAATCTAATAGGTTGCTATGCTGAGACCTTAGCAACAGAGCAACCAATGGTTGTATTTTTTAAACTATAATTTTATCCAGATGGTGGGGGGGGGGGGGGGGGGAAGGAATCAACATATAGGTGGAAGACTATTGTGCTGTCACAGAAATAGCTAATTTAAAAACATTCCATTGCTTCCCTTTATTCTCTGAAGTCTGTAGCACTTATCTTTATAGCCATTATACACAATCTGCTGCTGCCGAGAGTTAGCTTTTTATTCCCAAATCTTTGGGAAGAGAAAATTAAATCTCAGTGACAGAACTGTAAAATGCTCACTGCAAGATGTAAGTCAAGCTTTGTCAAGCTGATTGTAATACCTCACTTGGCCCTAATGTATGGCAGATCAGGAAACACAGATATAAAGGATGTTTTTTTTCATGTTTTCATAGATCTTGTAATTAAACCAGAGCTGTACATGTGCTAACTGTAAGGAATGGGAATCTGTAAATGCCAATTAAATATCAGTTGGCAGGACAATTTTCTAGATCAGTATGGTTATAACACAACAATAAAGTGGTACTGAAGGGTTTAGTGCTGAATCCATCCATGGGAAATAATGTAAGTGGAGCCAAAGGGTACACATAGCATTTAAGAACTGTCAACTGTGACAAGGTTGGGTTCATTATAAAAATTGGTACACAGTGATTGATTGTACCATTGCTCCCCAATAGATGAGGAGACTTCTTTTATGATTTGAGAAAAATCATACAAATATAAATGTATATAGTCAGATGGCTCAAAAAAATTGGTAAACTGTGAATATATTGATATCTGCCTTTGTTGAGAGGTGAATATATGTGTTTTCCAGGGTCATATCACAGGCTCCAAAACATAAAACTAATTGAAAGAAAAATCATGGGGCCAGGTAACTCATGTATGTTCTTAGTTTTACGTTTAGCGAGGCGTGCAGATATGACAAAGTGGCATGATAATGCCACTGATGACATTCATGTACTTTTACATATAACCCAAAATGAATTTTGTAAACAACAAAGAATGCTTAACCAAACTATATACATTATTACTGAAATATTTAACAACACAACACAGATATCTGTTGTTAGTGAGCCATTCTATACTGCGTGCTTTTGTACTGCTGCACCTTCCTTGTGATCTTCACTCAACAAATCAATGATAATTTGGAGTTCAGCTTCCAAGCATGTGCATAGGTAAGCATCATGTGGTTTATAGATCACTGAGTTAAGTTAAGGTGACCTTAGTTCTGGAATAGAGTTGAAATAGGTTGAATAGTTGCAGGGTCCTAGGGATCTCTAATATTGATTTTATTGTGACTTTCAGCTGTTGTTTTAGGGCAGGTATTCGGAGGTAGCAGAGCAGATTGGGTGGTGTTCAATCCAATGCCTTTGATACCTGTCAGGATCTGGGTGATGTGGATGTACTTGTTGTTTCTTGCCTGGACAATGATATAACGTGACATGTGCCATTGCCAGACATGGAAATTGTTGCCATGTTTTTCAGATTAAACTGAATAATTACAATACTTTGCTCCAAGCGTCTTGTCAGAGTAGAATTCCATTGTAGTTAGTTTTCCTCGCTCCCTCCTTGCCAATTATACTTTGCCAAAGAATGATATCTTTTCTGACTTCCACCTTGAAGTCACCTTGGAGGGTCAGTGTGAGAAGTGAGTGAATGGTCACAGTATTTATTTTACTTAGAGGTACAGCACAGTAACATACCCTTCTGTTCCAATGAGCCTGTGCTGCCCAATTACACCCAATGAAACTACCAACCCATATGTCTTTGGAAGGTGGGAGGAAACCTGAGCTCCCAGAGAAACCCAGGCAATATCAAGGAGAACGTACAAAGTCCCTACAACGGCAGGAATTGAACCCAGGTTGTTGGCCCTGTAAAGTGTTACACTAACCGCTATGCTACCATGCTGCCCATGTACAAGAAGTACTTGAACTTGAGTACAAGTACCCCTTGGTCACTTTCCTAGTTTCTAGGGTTTGATGCGTGTAGTGATAACTAGAGAATGAATTGGAGGGTTATGAGAACTTCACATCCTACAGGGGAAGTCTCTAAGATGCCAAACTGACTGAGTTTTGATGACAAAGTTCACCCCATGAAAATGATGTTCATCTTCCCATTTGCCCTTCTAGAAGAACATGTACTTCGAACTTCGTTCTTTGAATTGGTAATTTCCTGCCATTGTTTCTCACTCTGGGCAGTAATGTCAATGTGTCCCAGGCTGTGGTAGTACAGCATTCAGGTTTGCTTCTTTTGGGACTATCCATGAGGGTCCATATGTACAGGTCCTGAACTTCATATTGAGGAGCGAAAACTGCCTGCGCATCTTTTAACATGGGATGCCTGCTGCACACCAGCTGGCATGGACTTAACAGAGCGCGGTCTAAATTCAATGGCAAGGTGAGGGGTTCACAATGATCAGAGACAAGCTGACTTTTTCATGGTCATTAACATAGAGACATGTGAACAGATGCAAATGCACATAAGTGTCTGTCAGTGAACTTATGTATCACACACACACACACACACACACACACACACACACACACACACACACACACACTCACACACACACACACACACACACACACACACACACACACACACACACACACACACACACACACACACACACACACACACACACTCACTTACTCACTCCTTGGGCACAGATGCCCTTTGCTCTCTGCTGTTGTCTTGCTTCCACTCCACCTGCAACACGAGTGAATCTGCAGATGCTGGAAATAAATAAAAGACACAAAATGCTGGCAGAACTCAGCAGGCCAGACAGCATCTATGGGAGGAGTCCTGATGAAGGGTTTCGGCCTGAAACGTCGTTATTACCTCCTCCCATAGATGCTGTCTGGCCTGCTGAGTTCTGCTAGCATTTTGTGTGTGTTTTTTTTTTCCACTCCACCTGCCCTCTTTGTATCTGTTTGCCTGGAGGCTGGAGAGAGCTAGACTATGCACATCCATACTCATGTCATTCTACAGAAGTGGAGTAGTGGGCATCCTAACGTGCTGCGTCTCTGCATATTATACTGCACTGCGGCGGACAGGAAGGGTCTACAACGGACAGTCAAAACTGCCCAATGCATCACTGGCACCAGCCTACCCGCCATCAAGGACAAATATACAGAAAGGTGCCAGAAAATGGCCAGTAACATCAAGAAGGATCCTGCTCATGAATTGTTTGTCCCCACTGCCATCGGGGAGGAGGCTACCATCATCCACACCAGGACCACCATACTCAAGAACAGTTACTTTCCTCATGTAATAAGGCTGGTCAACACCTCCACACCTGCTACCACCACTACTTTATCATTTCCTGTCAGCCACCATATGTACAGACACCCGTGTGCCTAGCATGACTTTATGGACATCTATGTATAGAAACTAACTTATGTATTTATGTTTATTATGCTTTTTAATATTGTGTTCTTTATCTTATTGGGTTTTTATGCAGTAATTATTTCATTCTCCTTTACACTTGTGCACTGGAAATGGCATTAAACAATCTTGAATTGAGTTACAGCCAATTTCTTATCAGATTGCTGGATTACTTTTCCTATAAATTAGAATCAATATTAGTTTTGTTTTAAATAAAAATAACCACTAAGGCAGAATATCCACATGATTTTGGCTCTATTATTGGAATCAATTTAGGTTCAATTGTCAGAAGATTAGATCATAGAAAATAGTGGAATTAGGTATTTAAAATTGGCATGCTTGGTTTGGAACAATATTGTGCCATTTATGGACCTCTTAGCTTACAGTTGGAAACTTAAATCTTGACTTTGAGATAGGATTTCTGTTAGTGCTAGAAGCAAGTAGAACAAGCAAAACTCATCTCCAGTAGGGTTTTCAATGAGTGGTCTGGAAGAACAACTAATTTTCACCAGCACCCACATTAAAATCTAAATACTGCAGGAAATCTGAAATAAAACCCAAAATATGCTAGAAACACTCAACGGATCATTAGCTCTGAGGAATGAAGAAAAAATAATGTTTTGGGTCTAGGAGCCTTAATCAAAACTGGCAAAGAGAGAAAACAAGTTAGTTTTCACTAATAAAGTGTGGGAGAGCTGAGTAAAACAAAGCAAATATATCTGACAGGGAGAAATCAACTGACAATATAGCTATAGGAATAGTAGCTTGAATCAGATTAAACTTCTTTGTTTGCGTAGAGTGCATATAATAGCAAGGCTATGGGGCATTGCCGGCCAAACCAGAGTAGAAGAAAAATTGAGCCAAACTGAACTACGTAGGTATTTCTGCCTTGCCGCTTGTAACAGAATATTTACTCTTTCTCTTTCCACAGTTCCTGCTTAGCCTGCTGAGTATTTCCAGCATTTTCTGTTTTATTTCACTAATTCTGCTTTTCTGAAACTCTGTTTTTAAGGGCCAACACATGGATTGCATTCCTCAATGAGCTCTGTGACCCCGGGTAGACCCTCACACATATGCCTGGACAATTTTGTCTCTGGCAGTCAGGATTATGGTCATTCTCATACCAGTATGTTCAGAATCATTCCAGATTACTGCCATTTCCGACAATTCACATTCTGTTGCTAATTTCTACTTTCACCTAAACACTCCGCCTACTTTTGCTTCAAAATGTAGAACAGATTTGAAGATCTGATGGAATTGTAGACTTCTTTTTGCATGTGCATACATGCCCATGGTCTTTTCCTCACCCTCCTTAGCTCTTGATCAGTCTTATTCCTAAATTTTTGTCCTTTTTTTGTCCCTCTGTGCACTGTTTTCCCCATCTTCTTTAGAATCCTCTCCAATTCTTCTTCCTGCATTCCCTAACAACTCTTTCTCTCTTGTAACCTCCTCTTTCCTCCCCATCTCTTTTCTCTTCACAGTTTGACCTCCCCTCGCAAGTTCTTTCCATATCCTTGTTCACTGTTCAGTCCTGACACCCTCACACCCTTTTCACTGTGTATAATTCTTCTATCTGGAAGCCTTGAGTTGGACATGAGCTGGGATTAGTCCTGGGCTACTGACGTGGCTATTGGTTTAGAAGATCAAGCCAGAAAGGGAGAACATTACTGGTTGAGAGAGAGTGCCTATTGCAGACACTCTTGATCATCTGCTAGAAATGCTTTTGGATAACCTTTGGCCAGTTGTTGTTTGATGTTAGCAGTAGTGGTCCCCTGGTGCTCGGTGGACTGGTTCATGGATCTTAGTGTACTGTTTCACTAGTGTACTAGTGTCCCAGCCAGTGGAAGTGGATTCATCCTATACCAGTAGTATCACCTCAGATGCCAGACAGCTTCCGAATCCTTGTCCTTCTCTTTACGACAATGGTGTGCCATGATGGGATGCAGGACTGTGGCATTTGGGTAGTGAGCAAAAACAGAAGCTCGGGGCACAGGGCATTTTCTCCCCTTACAAAGAGAAAGCTTGAAGAAAGAAGAGACAGAAGAAGGGTCTCAGGAGAGACAGTTAAAGTTAGCAGCAGCTTGAAGCAAATGCGAATTCATGGGTTAAATCATCCAATCATTTTACCTGTTAACTTTCTATTGTGCAGGCAGGATTAAAATGCCTCAGCTCTTTTTCTGTTTCTCTTGCAAGGTTTTTTTGTATTAGGTTTGTGATAACAACCTGGTGCAGTTGGGTCTGCCCCAAGCAAACAGAATATGTTTATCAAAACTAAATATTGGGAATTGCTACAATGATTTACAACAAAATGGTTTTGTAATTAGTTGAACTCTGTAGATTTAAATTCACTGTCTAGTCATGTTTATCTACGACTCTTCCAGTATAGAGTGATGGCAATTTCTATCTGGGAATACTGACATGGGCAGCTTTATTTTAAGTAAACAAGAAAACAATGCCTTCAGGGCCATACAATATTTACATCTACAATTCACCCATCTACCTGCATTTTATACATCATAAAATGCCTGCCAACACTGTTCTCCCATAATAACATAACTAATTCAAGATTCAACAGAGGTTAACAGGCGTGGAGGTGCTGTGCAGGAACCTTTTTACCATGTTCTGAAGAGAAAGTTTGAAATCAAATATGGTTCTGTTGGGAACAGAAAATGATATGTAGCAGGACAGTAAGCAGGGTGAAGTCACCCTGTTTTGTTATTATTCATGATCTCCTCTTGTTTCTCCCAAGAATTGGGAAAGGATATTGGTAAAAATACTTTTGAAGAAACAGAAATTACAGATGATTGAATCTGGAGCAAGAAACTGGACAAATTCTCTTCTATGTTTAATAATTTTATATCAACTATTAATGTGCATCACAACTATTATAGACTGAATTGAATACAAAGAGCAATCTCTGAGTCAGATCTGAGCATATTACCTGAAGCTTGCTGTTTTCCATTGTTTTATGTAATAGGGCTTCAGACTCCATTAACTGTGTGACACGTTTCTGTATTTATGAGAGCTCGATATTTACCAATATTGTAAAGACTGAAGAATGTTGTGCAGGTGTACATCAATTATCATGCTAGAGTTAATTTAAGTGTATCGGTTCGGAGCATATGTTCCAGTTGATTTCCATAGTTACAGCTGCAGAGCCAAGTGCTGTTGCCATGGAAATGAAGGCAAGCTAATTAGAACCTGCATTGATAAGCCATACACTGAATGAGCTTGGTGATTGCTCTCCCCCACCCCCTGCTGGATTCATCATATCCATGTGAACCTGCTCATTATTTCCTTCCTCCTCCCCACTCAAAAAGAAATCAGATGGATTTACATTTGTCTTTCAGAACTCATTTTGGTTTAGAAAGCATTGCACAAAGGGAAGTTGTACATGCTTTCTAGATTATGTCTTGTGCACGTGAAATATTTAAATCACAGGCTATGTGCTGAGGAACATAACTCAACATTTAAAGAGGACAATAAATAGGGAGCATTTGTGCCACATTGAAAGGATGGCACTCTGACTTGAAGGGTCTGCAGACACAATACTGTATCTATCCACTACATCAGTATGTCAAGATTGATTGAAATTAGCACAAATTGAGATTGAAAGAAGGAACTTACATTTTTCATGCATTTACTGCCCAAAGCATTTATTCATTAATTAAACACTTCTGAAAGATAATTAGTGTTGTAATGAATGCAACAGTTCTCGCATAAGCTAATAGTCCAACATTAATCTGTTTTAGTGATGGGGCTGAAGATAAATATTGGCATGGAAGAACTCTCATCTTTTTCTTTAAAGGAGTCCAATTAGACTTTTAAAGTATTACTTGGAAGGCAGGTGGGTCATTGAAGCAACAACTCCGTTGAAAGTCGGTCTCTGAAAGTCCAGCATTTCGCCAGTTTGTATTGGATTGCCAGCCTTGATTGTGTGCTCAAGCTTCTGCTATAATTATTTGATATGCAAGAAACAGAGGCTTCCTCCTTTGAAATGTAGAGTAACAAGGTTAAGATCCTATTCAGGATCATGAACTATGAAGGATAAGTGTAATGAAATATATCCTTAAAAATTCAGATTTTGATCAGAACGATTTGAGTCTAAAAGACTTAATATGTATGGTCTCCGTATAGGGCTATCCCATTCAGATGCTAATTACAGAAGATAGAGCTACCAACAGATTAAATTGCTCACCCTGTGTGCAGGATACTAATACGTTTAGGTTAACTACGAGTATACAGTGCTAAGAAAGAAATTTAAAATTATAAGAAAATTAAGCCTAGGAATTAATTTATACTTCACCCAAAAGACATTGTACAAACAAATGTCAAGCTAACAAAGCAACCACCAATTTTGCATGCACCCTGGGTGAGAAACCTGTTAATAAGGATCTTTACGTGAGACGTTCATGTTCTCCCATTGTTTTTCTGAAGTGCAATGCTCAAAATCTGTTTACAGCAAGATTCTAGACAACACCGTTCAGAGTTACAACAGGAGCTGCTTTACTACGGAAAATAAAAAGCTGTTACTATTGCTGAAGGCTCAAACCAAGTGTTACTTGAAGGGTTAGACACATCTAATTTACAGCAGAAGGCAGATTGTTGCATTAACTTCCAAACAAACTTCAAGCAGACTGATCCAAACTGGGATCCCAGTCACTACATGGCTAAGTAGTTTCCACAGGTTTTGCTACAAAACTAAATGGCCAGATCAAATCCTGTGGTTTCATATTCATCAGATCAGAAATTAATGGAAAAATAGAGAAATACGTCAGAAAAGGGGACTCATGGTAGGAAAATACTGAGGGTGTGTCTGCAAGGGCATGAGAGCTTTCTGTGAACATCTGCATATCTCAAGAGTCATTTGATACAACCATTTGCTCCTTCTGAATGTGAGTGCAAAAGTTGCATTCATCCCCATTTTGCTGATAGGGATCTCTTGATATTTGAATGTGTTAGATAATAGCAATATATTTTATGTGATATACTTAACAGAGGTAGTCTGCACGAAACTCAAGACAAGGTTTCTGGGAGTAAGGGTGATCATACATTGATAATGAGAGCAGTGTAGGCACTTGTGTAATTTATTAGCAAACCTCAAAGAGCAAATAAACACAAATGACTGTACCACTCTCAAAGTCAAATTAAGGTTGATCTCAGTCTATGTACCTTGCACACATGATGTTTTGATGGCCACCTTTGCATTTCAGAAGTCATGGAAAGCTTTTTTAGCAATGTGGGCAACCTTCAATTTTTGCTGAATGGGATATGTGCACTCACATCTAGAAAGAACAGGACTCCCAGTAGTGCAAAAATTCACCAAGGATACTTAGTCCTTTTTACAAACATCTGACCTGGCAAATTCCTCCCATTAAGGGTCTTTGCAGAAAGAGGCTACCACACTATCCAATACTTCAGAAGCCACCCACCATCTCCAAAGGGATACTTACATTCATGTGTTGCAATACTACCTAGATGCAGAAAGTGTACTAGTTGTACTGTGGTGTGACCCATTACAGACTACTTCCTCATGTCAGCACTGATGGAAAAGTACTACTGACTGGATATATTAAATCTTCAACACCTCCTGCTCCTGAACTAGTGCAGTGCCATACAAGGTAGCCTGCTAGAGCTAAATTGAAACTAGCACTAAAATTTTAACAAATCTTTTGGTCTTTTTTAGAGCTTTTAGAAAAATGTTCAGGACATTAATAATGATATTTTAATGCCAAAAAGGAATAGATGAAATTCTAGGCTTATAACTTACATCTTTCAGAAGTAACTTCTTGAAGCAAAATTCAAATCCCAGCATGGCATTATTGGCGCTTTAATGTGCAAATTGGAATCTGTGGAAGCTTTTCAGCTCAACTCCTTGCCAACAACTGCTGATAGGTGATATGAGCTGCTGTAGGAAACCTCCTGAAGAAGGGTCTTGGCCCAAAACATCAACTGTTTGTTAATTTCATTGGTTGCTACCTGACCTGCTGAGTTCCTACAGCATTTTTGTGTGTTTTGCTTTGGATATGTAGCACTTGCAGAACTTTTTCTGTTTATAGTTGATGATCATGAATAATTGATAATTTCAGTGTTGTAAGAAGAACTGCATTGTGGCACTCTGGAAGCTTGTGTTTGTTCTTCTGATATTCTAATGAACTACAGCTAAAGGGAGCAGGAATCCACTGATACCTACGTGAAATATGGAGGTATAATGCCTTTGGTTTCTTCCAAGACCTTAGAATCAAATATAGATGCTGTAGGAAATGCTAAAAATATGAAAAGAAACTTTTTGCACTCAACAGACTATCTGGCAACTTAATTTGGCTAGTTTCAGTCATGAATCAGTGACTAAGGTATTGCCACCATTATTCAGAGGTTATTTGTATTGTCCATGAGTACAGTTGGCCCTCCTTATCCACGGGAATTGTTTCTGGGGCCCCTCCATGGATACGAAAAAACACAGATGCTCAAGTCCCTTATTTAACCTGTCTCAGTGCGGGTGGACTTTAGGACCCGGTGGAGCTCAGACCCGCTGCCTGCGGCTGCTGCTGAATCTGCATTGTTTCTGTTCCGTTGACGGAAAACAATCATGATTGAAAATAAAGTGGAAATAATTAGGCGATCGGAAAGAGGTGACACGCCGTCGGTCATTGGAAAAGCGTTAGGGTACAGTCGGTCAACAATAGGAACAATTTTAAAGGATAAAGTGAGAATAATGGAGCATGTGAAAAGCCCTGCCCCAGAAAAGGAGGGCTGACTGTAATTTAACCTAGCGCATACCAAAGATTTCTGGATCCCAGTACAAAAAAATTGTGAAGTTTTATCAGCAGTATGTCATTACATTCAGAATGATTTCCTCCCCATTTTTTCTGGATCATTGGGAAATTACATTTCTTCAAATATTACCAAATTGGTAGAAATTTATTATTTGCAAAATTAGTCATGGGTTATTAAGAGCTCAATTAATATTTCATATAGTTTATACTAACACATGAGTCTTTACTCAATTTGGAGTAGGTATGAGGAAAACATTGACTTTTAGAGTAAGGGATGTGACTGGAATTGGGCAATTTTGATCAGCACTTTAATTTCTTGAAACTATCGTGAAACAATACCTTTTGCCTGCTTGTTGATTTTAATATATTTGGCACTGTGGAAAATTCAATGATTTATTTAAAGTTATTTCAGACCAGTCTAGAAAAATCCCACTGAGAAAGCATTTGCTGTATTGGTTTGGAGCATATGAGTGTCAGTCCAAGTGTGGGGCCTGGAAGATGAGATTTTTTAAAAAATCCAACACATGCAAATGACTCTGATTGGTGGAGCATGCACAGATCAGTCAAGTGTGTGTGTGTGTCTGTGTAAGAGAGAGAGTATATATGTAAGCATGTTGTACCCATATTGATTTGGAATGCTCCCTTGGGTGGTGCCTTGGTGTTCATGTAACTGTATCATGCTGTAAATGTTTGCTTCTGTCTGATATTTGTGTTCGTCTGTTGTGTGGATTAACTCTGACTTGTGTATCTGTGTCAGGCTGGTAAGTGTATGCTTGCGTCACTTTGATGTGTGCATGAGTGCCTGCACGTCAGTCTGGTGCCGATTTTTCTGATGTTTCTTTGTGATTTTGTGTTCGCTATTTTCACAGGCCCCCTTCATCTCTTGTTGCAGATGAGCAGCAAGCGCTCAAGCAGTTTCCGAAGAGCGATATCCAATGGACACAGGAACCTGCCACGTGAATTCTTGCTCGATGAACCCGGACTAACTTTCTACAAGCGTTTGGTGAGGCACGTAGCGTATGAGATCCTGCCGTGTGAAGTGGATAGGCGCTGGTACTACAGCCAGTATCGAGGCTGCCCACCACCTCTCTTCATGACAGTCCTCACTATCATACAGGTGAATATCAGGTTGAGTACAGGTCTGACAAAACATTGTTTCTGTCTCTGTTCACACACCCTTTTTAAGTTAAAAATTCGAAGTAAATTTATTATCAAAGTATGTATATGTCATTATATTCTACCTGGAGATTCATTTTCTTGTGGGCATTCACAGTAGAACAAAGGACAATACAATCATTGAAAAACTACACACAAAGAAGAGCAAGCAATCAATCTGCAAAAGTAGACAAATTGTGCAAATAAAAAATATAAAATAAGTAAATAAGAAGTACTGAGAGCATGAGCCGTAGGGTCCTTGAAAGTGAGTGAATAAATTGTGGAATCAGTTCAGATTTGAGGTGAGCATGAGCTTGATAGTTGGAGGGTAATAACTGTTTCTGAATGTGGTGGTGTGGGACTTGAGGCTCCTGTACCTCCTTCCCAATGATAGTAACGAGAAAAGAGCATGGGCTGAAAGGTAGAGGTCCTTGATGATGGATGCTGCTTTCTTGGGGCAGCGCTCCTTGTAGGTGTGCTCAAGGGTGTTAAGAGCTTTTCCTCTGATGGACTGGACTGTGTCCACCACTTTTTGTTGACGTCTTCATCACGGGCATTTGTGTTTCTATACCAGGTCGTAATTAAACTCAATATTGATAACAGCAAATAGCAGAAATTAACCCTAAAAGGGCATTTACATAAGTTCCTAAAATCTTGCTATTCTGTTTAAAAAGGTAAAAGAAAAATACCATCAGTGTTCTAAATATAAAATGGATTGGGAATGAAATTAGTTATCTGGGGAGCATGAGGAAATAAGTTGCTGATTCTCTACAAGTCAAGGCTGGTCTCAACCCCTTTATCTTTTGCTATCATTTCACATACAATTCCAAAATCCATATTGAAGCCCGCATCTGTATATGAGTAATCAAGCTATTGTTAATCATTTGAAGTCTCTCATGTTCAAGTCATTGTAAAATCCTGGAAGATTCCTCTTCTTCACAGAGAGCATGAGAAAATTTATAACTTGGTTAATAGCTGACAATCTATCAAGTATGACAGAGTGTTGAAAGCACAGGAATTTCTTTTATACAAGAAGTAGCTACTTACCTTACAGTAACTTTTCCCAGTTCAAATGATCAGATTGTTAGCAAAGAAATTTGGATGAGGTGTGCATGGGCTAATGCAGATTTAGTGTTTTTGCGGTGGAGGGTAAAAAGGAAATAAGAAAAAATTGGAAGGTGTTATTCCAGTTTTTTAGTAATGAAATTTTTATTAATTGTGCAGGATTAACATTACAAAAATAATATCATGTAAGTTTGAATAATCCTTTTACTTTACATATTTGGAAATATTTCTGTTTCTTATCTATAAACTGAAATCTTGTCCAACTTGACAACTCTGCAAACATTGAATACTGTGTGCACATCAAAGGATAAAGTAATTGAAATATGATTGATGCCAGAATATTTCCTAGTGAACTTATCTCCTAAAGATCATCATGAAGTGTTTTGAGATGCTCGTCATGAGGCACATCAAGACCCTGCTGCCCCCCTCACTGGACCACCTGCAGTTTGTGTACCGTCCAATCAACTCAACAGATGACACCATTGCCACCACCCTCCACCTGGCCCTGACCCACCTGGACAAAAAAGACACATACTTTCAGATGCTGTTCATGGACTTCAGTTCAGCATTCAACACAATCATTCCTCAGAAACTGATTGGAAAGCTGAGCCTACTGGGCCTGAACACCTCCCTCTGCAACTGGATCATAGACTTCCTGACTGGGAGACCTTAGTCAGTCCGGATCGGGAGCAGCATCTCCAACACCATCACACTGAGCACGGGGGCCCCTCAGGGCTGTGTGCTCAGTCCACTGCTGTTCACTCTGCTGACCCACGACTGTGCAGCAACACACAGCTTGAACCACACCATCAAGTTTGTTGATGACATGACCGTGGTGGGTCTCATCAGCAAGAACGACAAGTCAGCTTACAGAGAGGAGGTGCAGCGGCTAACGGACTGGTGCAGAGCCAACAACCTGTCTCTTAATGTGATCAAAACAAAAGAAATGGTTGTTGACTTCAGGAGGGCACAGAGCGTCCATTCCCCGCTGAACATCGACGGCTCCTCGGTTAGAGATTGTTAAGAGCACCAAATTTCCTGGAGTTCACCTGGCGGAGAATCTCACCTGGTCCCTTAATACCAGCTCCATAGTAAAGAAAGCCCAGCTAGCTGTGCAGACTCTCTACAGATATTACCAGAAGCCAGGATTGGCTTATTTAGCTACTTTCTGCAAAGGCTGAGGAAAATCCATCTCCCCCCCCCCCCCCCACCCCTTCCTCATCACATTCTGCAGGGTTTGTATTGAGAGCATCCTGAGCAGTTGAATCACCGCCTGGTTCGGAAATTGCACCATCTCGGATCGCAAGACCCTGCAGAGGATAGTGAGGTCAGCTGAGAAGATCATCGGGGTCTCTCTTCCCGACATCACGGACATTTACACTACACGCTGCATCCGCAAAGCAAACAGCATTATGAAGGACCCCACACACCCCTCATACAAACTCTTCTCCCTCCTGCCATCTGGGAAAAGGCTCCGAAGCATTCGGGCTCTCACGACCAGACTATGTAACAGTTTCTTCCCCCAAGCTATCAGACTCTTCAATACCTGAAGCCCGGACTGACACCTTGCCCTATTGTCCTGTTTATTATTTATTGTAATGCCTGCACTGTTTTTGTGCACTTTACGCAGTCCTGTGTAGGTCTGTAGTCTAGTGTAGCTCTCTCTGTGTTGTTTTTTTACGTAGTTCAGTCTAGTTTTGTACTGTGTCACGTAACACCATGGTCCTGAAAAACGTTGTCTCATTTTTACTATGTACTGTACCAGCAGTTATGGTCGAAATGACAATAAAAGTGACTTGACTTGATTTGACTTGACTTAAATAGGTAATAAATTTCTCAGGAAAAAATATACCTAAGTATTCCAAATATAATAAATTATAAAATAATAATGAAGAAACTTTTAAAACTGAAATGAAATTTCATCACTTAATCTTACTTTTATGTTGCAGACTTTATTAAAATCACTCTAAAATGGTAAGAAAAATAACTGTGTTTTCTCATTTCTGGTTTAATGACTGAGATTCATTTTAATATTGATATGTTGAGGGAATGGCACTCAAAGAGAGTCCAAGATGCATAACCAAGGATAACATTTATTCAACTTAAATCAGTATTCATTTAGAATGAAAATTCTTTTGCCTACAATCCAGAATGGCTATATTTATTATATGAAATCCTGTTTATACTATATTGAAAACATTATTTTGTTATTAAAATATCAATTAACATTAGAGTTTTCAGTCTACAGGCTATATTAAATCAAATGCTATATATTGGAATTGGAACACAAGAATTGAAATACATTAACAGTTTATTGAAGTTATTTGCTAACTAATTAATTTCTAGTAGATTAGGACCATTTGACATATTTTCCTCATATACTCACTGCTGACTATGAAGAGAGCTGCCCACAATTTACCTACTTTTGAATTTACCTATTTTTGATACCTCTTTCAGTCCGGCATTCCTCACATACCACAGCTCTGACATTGTTAAGCAGGCTAAACAGAAATACACATCTTAAAAATTCTCATTCAGTAAACAAACACAAATATTACAGAACACTGAAGACTAGAATACATGAATATGATTAAGAAAAATGATGAACCAGCATATTATACATTATCTTTGATTCATTATGTTTAGATACTTTTATCTGAGGATCTATGACCTATGTACAGTCATTTTTGTTTAGACCATGGAATAATTATGGATTATGTTTTCATTATAAACTCTCACACATCAACATAGGATGAATTCATAAATATCTGAACATAACAACTCAGTTGATTTAATTATGATGGAAACCTCTTCAAAACAGCACAACATATGAATGGAGATGGATTTACTGACAGCAGCTTTGGTATTTCCTTCTCAATTTGTATGAACATGGAAGTCTCAAGTTTGCATTTGTTTTTGCATTGTCAGTGACAGTGAATGGCAATAAAATTCTGTAACAATGTGATAACAGAAAAATGTTGATTTTACAAAGTGTTTGATTGCAACCCCAGAAATTCTCAAAGTACTTTATAACACATAATTTGTTTTGAAGGGGCTTTCAGAAAGATTAATTTGTTTTTGAATGATAGTGCACCATAAGTTTAATGGTTCATCTGCTGCATATTGTACAATTGCATTCATTTTTATTTCCATTGAAAGGAAAGACATGTTCAATGTTGCCCAAAATCAAAATTATCCCTTCTGTTTTGTACATGGCATGTGACAATTAATGCACAACATGCATCAATGAACAATAAATAGGATGTTGGGCTCATGTTTGTGTCAGTACAGCTTGAGAAAGGAATTTGGTTAAAGCATTTATTTTACTCTAAGTGTGCAGGTAGTTATTAACTGAGTCCATGAGCTTTATATTTAGCAGGCTTGTTGGGGGTCGGGGGTTTGGACTGTGTAGACTACTTCCTTTCCTTCCTGGCAAAGAAGTAAACATTTAAAAGACATTTGGTGTGTGCCTGCAAAGGAGGGGTTAAGAGGGATATGGGCCAAATGTGACAGTGGGACTAACTTGCTGGGCATCAAGGTCAGCATGGTTGAGTTTATAACTCTGAAAGCTGGAATAGAGCACAAAGGAAAATGCAATACATGAGGTAATTTGGAAAGAATTTTAAAAAGTTAATGAAACTGCAAATTATTTCATTTACTTTTATTTAAATTAACCTTTTATACAGGGGATTTGATTTTTGCCAATTTGTCATATCCCTTTTATGATTTTATAGATATGGGGTTTGATTTATAGAGACTTTCTGAGTTGAGAAAGCATGTGAATAATATTTCTTTTCCAGATTATTATATTTATCTGCTATGGGGCCATGCTAAACAAGTGGGTTCTGCAGACCTACCATCCAGACTACATAAAGAGTCCTTTGGTGTATCATCCTGGACATCGAGCTCACGTCTGGAGATTCTTCACCTATATGTTTATGCATGCAGGGTAGGTTGGATAGATTTTGTTCCAAGCTTTTGAGAGAATACCTTCATTATGTTTCTAGCCATATGAATGTATGTTTACAATCAAAACTATTATACAATACACTAAAACACCAGAAAATCTAGGGGAGCCACTAGAAACTAACAAGCGAGAGACTATCTAGATACTAACTTTGAACATTGATATTACTTTAGTGACTGATAGAAGAATGCCCATTTTCATTTTAATTGAAGTTAAGGGAGATAATCTCTATCAATATTGATCTTTTTTTTTGAGGAGGTGACTTAAGGTGATTGTTGAAGAAAGGTAGAGCCATGGATGTTGTTTACGTGGATTTTAGTAAGTGTTTTGATGAGGTCCCACAGGAAGGATCATCCAGAAGATTAAGATGCATGGGATTCATGGTGAATTACCCATTTGGATTCAGAATTGCCTTAATAAATTGCCCATGAAAGACAATGGGTATTATCGGACTTATTCTGCCTGGAGGTCCATAACTAGTAGTACTCCACGAAGAATTTCTACTGTTTATGATATATCATTAAATGGCCTGGAAGAAAATGTAGAAGGGTGGGTTAGTAAATTGTATTCAAAAGCTTAAGAGTCAAAAAAAAAGCTATAACAATTTTACAAGCCCATTCTTATTATTTTAGAAAGAGGGACCCACTTATTTCCTGTTCATTGTTATTTCTCTGTAAATTTCTATTTGAAATCCATGATTGAATCTGTTTCCACCAGACTATGATGTGGTGCAATTCAATTCAAGACTGATAGTTGCATGCAATAGATTTTCTGTGCCTCTCCTTTTGTTTTTTTTGCCAATCACTAAGTACTTTTGTCTCATTTTTAAATTCAAGAAGTTTTGTTTTATTTACTGTGTAAACCTGTTGTGATTTTAACACACGCATCAAATTTCTTCACAATTTTCCTTCTCCAAGGAGAATAATTCATGCTTTTTCTAGGAATCCAAATAACTAAAGTCCATCATCTTGCAACCATTCTCATAGATCTTCTTTTGCCATTCACTTGCTTTCATAACTATAATGGCCAGGCTTGGTCATCAGCACAACTGTAAATTAACTAATTCAATAAACTTCTATCTTGTTTTGGTGTTTTTACTTACATAGTCAGGGTCCCACATAAGATCTTAACAATATTTCAACTGCTTCTGCTGCTTTCAATAATTTATGAATGTTCAAGATTTGCACTTTGTATGCTAAATTTTTATCTATATATTCTACCAGAACTTTATCACTGTTTCTCACTGTTTAGTAAATGTCCAAATTTTGTATAAATTACAAATTGTCTGAAGTTCAAGACCTTAATCTGTACCAAAAAAGCAATTGTTGAGGTACCAATCTCCAGAAACACCATTAAAAACTATCTTCAGTCATCTTTACTTTTTATTTTATGACCCTAAGTTAATGTTATATCTACACTGTCACACCTCCTTCATTCCCAAACTTCAGAAACAGAATAAAGGTAATATGACAAGCGCCTGTGGAAGCTCATCACCAACCATTTTTGTTACTTCATGAAAAAACATTTAAGTTAGTTAAATACAAGTTGTCTGCAATAAATTTGTGCTTACTTCCCTTTATTGATCCACACTTGTTCAAATGACTATTAATTTTGCATAGGATTGTTGTTTCTGGCTGCTTTCACACTGTCAAGGTTAAACTAACTAGCCTGTGTCAGTCCTGAAGAATGATCTTGACCGAATTGTCGACTGTTTATTCATTTCCACGGATGCTGCTTGACCTACTGAATCCCTCCAGCATTTTGTGTGTGTAGCTTGTATTTTCTGTGTTTATCCTTATAACCTTTTCAGATCAAGATAATAAAATGGGAATGATGTGTGGATTTGGGATATTAGGGACATTTCGGTAACAATGACCATTGCATTAAAGTAGTGGTTACCAACCTTTTTAAGCCCAAGATCCCCTACCTCGGCCTTAGTAAAAGGCAAGATCGACTCCAGATCAGTTACACGCATGCACACCAGGGTAGAAAAGACCGGAAGTAAAACCCTGCAGCCCAGAAGTAGAAGTAATGTATAAACACCAGAGGTACCCACCCTTTTTTTGCACCACAGACCGGTTTAATATTGACAATATTCTTGTGGACTGGCCGATGGGGGGGGGGGGGTATTAAACACAACGGGAATACAGCAATACTCTAAGCAGGTTCCTTATGTTGAGTCTATTCCGCAATTTAGTTTTCGCGGCTCTCAGCACTTAGCTTCTGTCCCGCGCTGTTCACGTTTTTTTCCGCTGAAAAAACTCAATGGGTTTGTCTTTAAGTGTGGGGTGCTTGGACTCAGGGTACTGAAGCAGTTTTGAGGGTTTCATTGCCTCATTAGACAGCCTCCGGGTCCGAGCTCCAGCCTCCCACCCACCCACCGCCAGACGCCTTGGCCAGGTGCGATTGGTCGTGGGTCTGGTGAGAGGACAAGGTCAGGGCTGGAGGTCCCCGTGCTGAGGCTGCGGCAGTCGCAGTCCGGACAGAGTGAGCGATCGAGCAAGGAGTGCAACAGGGCACATGCCCGCCCCCCCCCCGTAGGATCTATCGGCCGACAAAAGTTTGTTTCAGTAGATCGCAGCAAGGTAGCTGCTCTGATACTTATGAAACGCTGAGCCCGAATTAGGTCATCTTTTAGTACCAGATTCCCCACGAACATTCAGTGTGTTAAACAGGTTTAGAGGCAGCGCTCCAGGCCAGTAGCGACGGCACTTCTCACCGGCCCCCCGAGGCCAACCAGTGATCCCTGGTGCGAGGGCGTCACTGCGTTTAGGCGACTGATGACCTCCCGTGGGTTCAAGTTCAACAGTGGGTGTGACAGGGAATGAGGAAAGGTGAAGCTGACTCATATCATTTCCTTGCAGCTCGGTGGTTGGGGACCACTGAATTACACTGTGTAGTGCGGGGGGAGCTACAGGCATGCGCACTGGGCAGAAAGAATGGAACTAAAACCCCACAACCCGGAAACAATCTCTCAACAGTATTTGTGTATTTTTTTCTTCATTTTTTTTTTCGGGATCTACTGGGAAAGTCTCAAAGATCGATGGGTTGGCGACCACTACACTAAAGCGTTTGATTGACTATGGAAAGAGATAAGGAAAAGTCTATCATCACAATACTTAAATGAGAAAGGGTTTATTTAAGATTAACACACATTTAGCAAGATAAATTGAATCATTGATTGGGGAACAATATACATAATACATAAGCTATCTTTTAAAAGGACGATTATTCATGCAATATCCAGATATATTCTTACAAGAGGGAAAGGTAAGTTAACAAAAAACAGCTTCTTGGATGATGAATGAGAAAGCAAATATGATGAAGCAGGAAACAGTGAAGTACGGCAGATGTCAGGTTGAGAATGCAAGTGAGAACCAAACAGAATACAGAAATAGCAGAGCAGTAGTAAATGTGGACATCAGAGCTGTGGGGAGAGATTGTGAGAACAGACTCGATAGCAAAGATAAAAGAGAATCCAAAAGTCATAACTAGCTGTAAGAATAATAACAGCAGGAGGAGGCATGGGCACTGGAAATTATGGAACAAACCTGAACAGCAGTACAAGGCACAATAGAGATTTTTATTGGAGAATGGTGCTACTGATGTTACAGTAAAAATTGAGTTTTTTGAGATATTACATGAGTTAAAATTTGTTAAACTTTACAGGCTTTCTCACGTATTTTCCAGTTCGTTATGCACAGACCCCTCCTTTTTATTGCTATTAATGTACCTAGACGATACATGGGCCTCATCACTTGAAAGACTCATGTTTGTTTGCAGTTTAATACAGCTGATTTTCCAATCATCAGAAAAATATTTTCAAACAAGCACCTACTCCCATTTAAATCATGTATTATGGATTATTTCTTATTTGTTTACAAAGGTAGTCTAAAATTTACAATGCCCTGATCATCATTCCCTAAGTAACTCCTCAGTGCTATGTCATTTCCTACTTCAAATTCAGTAATGCCCTCTTTGGGTCAGAAACCACCTAATCAAGAAAGTTCTGAACAAACTCCTTCATTTCTTATACTTCTACTCTTACCACCTCTCCCTACTTCGAGCACAAAAGTGTGGAAAATAGAATCCAGAGTAAGATTTTAACAACTTTTCTCTTTACATTCAGTCTCCTGCCACTTTCAATGTTATTGCTACCACCAGACACAATTTCCCTCCCCTTCTTTCAGCATTCACTTTGCAACCCCTAGTGTACTCTTCCATTACCAGTAACATCCATTCCCCTTCTCATGGCACCCTCTCATGCAAATACTCTTTCAGGATACTGTTGTACATCTTCCAATTTCTTGCATTATATCAATGTTCATGAGGTGTTCACTCTACACTAGGGAAACTAAATACAAGTTGGTTGACTGCTTTGCAGAGCAGCTTCTCTTTGTCTACAACTTAGTCTGTCATTTTAATTCTCCATCTCTCTCCCACCATGAATACTCTGTCTTTGGCGTATTCCACTGTTCCAATTAAACCCAATGTAAACTTGAGGAACAGTAATTCATCCTCCAACTAGGCATATTACAACCATCAGGATTTGACTATGAATTCAATAATCTCATTGCTATCCATTAATGAAGAAAATTCATCAACCTGTAACATTAACTCAAGGTTTATCTCTCTGTAAGTGCTGCTGACCTGTTATTCCCTATTATTTCAGGTTTCTACCAGCTGCAATCTTTGTCCCACATAGTTCTAGCATGTTTATTTCTACCCTTGCTCTTTATTCATCTTTTTAATGTTTACATATCTTCCAGACAGATTAGTTCCAATTAACAAGCTTTCACATTCTCTCTCAGTCAGCACCATTCCCCTTTGCATCATTCAGTTTCTCCTGGTCTCCACACTATCACACACTTCGTTGCCATTCTTTCCTCTGAAACTTAAAATGTGTTGTAGTTATAACTTTTCCAAGTACTGATGAAAGATCATTGAGCTGAAATATTAACGTTTGTTTTACTCTGTATACAAATGCTACCAGTCCTGCTGAGCTTTTCAGCAGTTTGTTTTTCTTGGAAAAACCTTGCCCTCTTTGCTACTTATTTTATTGATATCCAGATTTTATAGAAATGTATTACTCTTCAGTTCTTGTATTTTTCTGTAATATCCCTGAAAAGTTGTTCCTCAATATTCTTCCCATTGCAAAATATGTTAATTAATGTAATGATATCTGTATTGTTTCTGAACTCTGTCCAAGATCACATAGCACATTATCACTCCAATCTCTAGTCTCCTTTTCTACCCTCCTTAGAAATTTTCCTTTGTTTCTTATCTTTCCCACCCACCAATTTTATTTTTCATCCTTATCAGGTCTACACACGTATAATGTAAATTTCACTTTCATCTCAGCCATATGTCATTTATTGTTTGGGATTCAGGAGTTCTGTTTCCTCTCAGTCTATTTTTTAAACATTGTCATTACTTTCTAAAGCTGCATCCCTTTGTCCATTTCCTTTACCGATTAGACCATATATGTCAAACTCAAGGCCCGCGGGCCAAATCCGGCCCGTGGTGGAATTATCTTTGGCCCGCGAGATAATATCTAATTACTATTAAAGCTGGCCCCAGTAATCGAAGCGCCTATAGCGTATGATATGGCTAATGCTGAGTTTATTCAGGTACCAGGTTTTCAGGGTTTTTAGTGTTTATTCGGCAGTCTTGCTCGGCAGTCTTCTTCATAAGAAACGGAATTTGTAAAGTGAAACACTTTGTAGTTATAGCAGAGACTGAGACACATGAGAGCAGGCTGAAAAAACGGAGGCAACGGAAGTTGCGTTTGCACGCGTCCGACTGATCCGGCCCGCATGAAGCTGCATTTCGCTCAATCCGGCCCGTGACCTAAAATGAGTTTGACACCCCTGGATTAGACCAAGTTCTTTCCAAAGCATTAGTAAATACTTCAACCCCATGAAGGTGTTGAATCAAGGTATGTTGAAATGTAACTTATCCAGCTTGTGCTGATTACTGAAACCAAGACTCTTAAGCTCCTTCTCCAGCAGGTTCTCTTCTATTACTGTGATCACAAGCACATAGCCTCAGTAATACTCTCAAAGTCCTGCTTCTTAATCTCTTTATATCTGTCCAAAATTGCCTATATCATTATTGGTCCAGATGAGCATCACTGTGGCAAAATCAGCTTTTGATCTACTTTCAGAAACATGGATTCAGACTCCCCTGGCTGATGACACTTCCTGCACTTATGGTTGTTCCAGGCACAAGAAGCATCCTGTAATTATCACAGGTCACAGATGTACATTTAACTTGACTGTGACCCCCTGCCTTACCTCACACCAGCTAAAATTTACCATCAGATTCCTGATGTTCTGCTACCAGATTCCATTAATCTGGTTTTATTTATTTTATAAAATGGAGTTTTTTGTTTACTCATTTATTTTAGAAGTATTAATCAAATAGTTAGTTGTCTAGATTTTTATTCATTAAAGCATTTACTGCTCTGTTATCCCATTTTGTTTAATTTTATCTATTGCCCTAACTTAGAGTGAAAAATACAACTCATCAGCCAATGAACCCCCTCTGTCCCGTGATGTCATTTTATTAATTTTCTCATGCATCTTCAAATATAAGGAATGTGCTTCTCTAAACAAAATGGTGCACCGTAGAAGCACCTCTACCCCATTTTAATCACCAGAAAGCACTTAGTTCCCAATATGGCATGAATTCCTGGTCCTTGGATACCACTGACATTAAAGAGTACAGAATAAGAAGGATACTGAAAGGTAATTATGGACTCGACGAAGCACTGTAGGTCCCTAATTACACATCAAGATTAGCTTTCAGAAGATACTTTATAGCACATGTAAACTTTGTGCTATGAAATAGCGTTTCTAAGTTATTCTTCTGTATAAAGGCATATTCACACTCAGATCTTTTATAATCTTGTTATAAAAAGCCTGCTGGAATTTATTGATGAACAGTGAACACAAATATCCCTTCAGATATATAATATTTGCTATAATAAATAAATACTTTCTTTATGCAGGATGCCATGCCAGCATGCAGTTCAATCTGCAGAGTTAATTTAATAGTCAATGTATTATTATCTGTGGCTTTTCATGCACTAGGTAATTGTTTGAAAACACACTCAGAGCTTTAATATGAATTAAATGTAGAATCCTTCTACTAGTGAGGAAAGGGTGACACAAATGAGAAGGAAACTTTTGTGCATGTGAGATAAAGTACTTGAGGGTGAAATCTCCAATAGGTTCGATATGTATGGAAACACTCATAAAATACTGATGGAACTCAGCAGGTCAGGCAGCATCCATGGAAATGAATAAACAGTCAAAGTTTCAGACCAAGACCTTTCTCTAAGACACAGTATGGAATTCCTCATACTCAGTAGCATCCTGTGTGTTACTTTAACGTTCAAGCAATGATTGATTACATCTTTGACAGTTTGTAATTGAAAATCCTTCTACTGCTAGTAGCTGGGCTGAAACAACTTCACAATGTATCAGTGTTGATAACACCAGTGGAAACCTATATTTGTTCTCAGGAAAGAAATACTTTCAAACATACCTTGATTTCTTGTTTTGAAACAATTACCTTGTGCACAGAAAGTCACATACTTTGTTTAGTCCATTTTACAAATGCATACTGTTAACCAGGAATTTTATGAAGAAATTATGTTCTTTATTGCTGATAAAATATAAAACAGAATTTCCCATGTCCCACCAGATTTTTAATTTCTGTTGGCTGTTGTGCCCAAATTCCTTAAAGAGTACTTCTGCCACATTGGCCTCTGCAAAATGGCAGGACTAGTTATTTACCCCTCAATGTAAACAAGAATATCTTATACAAAAGTACTTGGGATTTAAATTCTTAATTTTTTAATCTTACAAACCAAACATGAACTTACCTGCCCCTACCCGATGCTGATGTGTCTTTAATCCAGTTTTAAATTGGAATCAACAAGCACAAGTGTCCAAAATCGTCTGCTTCTCCACATATGAAGACAATGCTCTCTGGCCCTGATTTGACACTTTAATGAGGCTGGAATAGCAAAGTAATAGTAATTCCCTGCAAAGGCAAACCTATTGCTAGCAGCAGCCTGAAACAAGTAAGGACTGGTGAATTAGATTTTAAAGTTTTTTTTCCCCAGTTCCTTTGTGGACTAAAAGTGCAAGCTTGAATTTTGCTGGGTCCTGGAAGTGGCCATTTGCAGTTCACTCCAATGTTAATGATTGGATACCTGAATTCCACCCGACTGTTTATCAGTAGAAGATTTTGCATTTGTGCAATACACACAAAATGCCAGAGAAATCCAGGCAGCATTATGAAGGGGAATAAACAATTGATGTTTTGGGCTTAAATCCTTTATCAAAAGCGGAAAGGAAGGGGCAAAAGCCAGAATAAGGTGGTATGGGGGAGGGGAAGAAGCAGGTGGGAGATGAGACCAGTTGTGGAGTAGGTGGGTGGGTGGGAAAGGGGGTATGAAGTACAGTCTGTATCCGTGGATTCAACCAACCGCGCATCGGAAATAATCGAAAAAAAATTCCAGAAAGTTCTAAAAAGCAAAACTTGACTTTGCTGTGCTTCAAGCATTATGCTGAATCCACGCGAATGAAGTGATGTGTAGGCATACCTTGTTGTAGCCTCCCGCCATTTCACAGATCTTCAGTGTCTCTCCAGCACTCGTTGTTTGAGCATTGCTCAGGAGTTTAAGGCTAGTAAGGGATGGCTGGCTAGCTACGTAAAGCACTACAGCCTCAAGAACTTAAAGATCACGGGAGAATCGGCATCGGCTGATTCCGAGGCAGCATTAGTGTTCCCAGAAGAGCTACAATGGTTGTGTCTGTATTGAACATGTACAGACTTTTTTTCTTATCATTATTCCCTAAACAATACTGTATAACAACTATTTACATTGTATTAGGTATTATAAGTAATCTAGAGATGATTTAAGGTATACAGGAGGATATGCGTAGGTTATATGCAAATACTACACCATTTTATATAAGGGACTTGAGCATCCATGGACTTTGGTATCCGCAGGGGACTGGATCCAGGACCCCTCCCCCCCCCCCTGCGGATACTGAGGGACGACTGTATGAAGCTGGGAGGGATTAGGTAGAACAGGTAAAGGGCTAGAAAAGAATTTGTGCTATTCCATATACCTGATAAACATAAGAACTATCAACTAGATAGAATTAATAAACTTTTGGGAAAACTTTGAGAATTTAAAGTTGTAGTTGTTCAATTTTGAGACACTTCTCATCTCCATCAAAATAAAATATTTACCTTGATCTTTTTTGAGGTTAACAGTTTGAGGTCATGTTTACTGATCACCTGCTTTCCTGGAGGAAATGCAGATATTTCATACAATATTAGTGGCTGAGCAGCTTCACTTTATGGGATAAAATAGCATGACAGTCCTGAAATTGCTGTGGAAGGTTTAATAAATTTAAGCTCATTGTTTTGTTCCCTGTGTTAAATCAAAATAGCAGGCAATTTGATTGCATCCAAAGGCAAAAAGCTGTTTCAGCACTTCATAGTAAATCAATGTCATTGACTCATGTGAAGGGATGCTTTGCATTAACTATGTATGCTCAACCAATGACTAGACTCAGCACATATCCTAAAAGGATAATTGTATTCTAAATTTGTACTTAATCTTCAAAGTTATCAAATATATACCTGACATATCTCAGAGTTACTTTCTCCTTGTGTTTTCTGCTTATAAATTACAGAGCATAAATTGTCAAAGATTAAGCACTTAATGAATAGCACTTTTACAGACATTCAAAAAAATTATGGTAAGCAGAAAACTTTCTGTTCCATCTGTATTAAAGTAATTCCTACTGCCTCCTGGTGTAGACATCCTCCATTAACATAGGAACATTGTGATTTCCTCAGTGAATACTTTCCTGAAATCTTAAACGGATAGTTCATACCAACCCTAATTAGTGGTATTAATTCTTGACTTCTCCTTTGAGGTGCCCTCCCACTTAAGCCTGAAATAGTGTTCACCTATCAATGAAGAGAGAAGCCCATTTTTGGCTTTAAGAATTGAAATCCACAGTAATGAGATTCAGATTAATTTATTTAACACATGTATATTGAAACATACAGTGAAATGTGTTGTTTGTGTTAACAACCAATGCAAGTCAAGGCTGTGCTGGGGGCAGCCCACAAGTGTCACTATATATTCCAGTACTAGCATTAAACATTGAAGTTTAGCTTGCATGCTCCACTTGCACTGGCAGCTCATTCCATACACTTACGATCCTCTGAGTGAAGAAGTTTCCCCTCATGTTTCCATTAAACTGTTCATCTTTCACCCTTAACTCATGACCTCTAGTGTTGTCCCACTCAATCTCAATGGAAAAAGCCTGTCTACATTTACCCTACCTATACCCCTCAGAATTTTGTGTCCCTCGATCAAACTTGCCCTCAATCTTCTACATTTCATGGAAAGAAGTCCTAACCTGCACGATCTTTCCTTATTTACTCAAGTCCTCCAGTCCCGGCAACATCGTTGAAAAATTTTCTGTACTCTTTCAACCTTACTTACATCTTTCCTGTTGGTAGGTGACCAAAGCTGCACATAATACTCCAAATTATGCCTCATCAATGACTTATACAACTTCAACATAATATCCCATCTCCTGTACTCAATACTTGGATTTATGGAGGCCAATGTGCCTGGGGTGCCATTTTCAATGAATTATGGACCTGTATTCCCAGATCCCTTTGTTCCATCACACTCCTCTGTGCCCTACCATCTCTGTGTAAGACCTACCCTTGTTGGTCTTACTAAAGTATAACATCTCACACTTGTCTGCATTAAATTCCATCTACTATTTTTCAGCCCATTTTCCCAGCTGATGCAGATCCCATTGCAAGCCATGATAGCCATCCTTGCTGTTCAATCCACCCCCAATCCTGGTATCATCCGTAAATTTGCTGATCCAGTTAACCACATTGTCATCCAGATTGTTGATATAGATGACAAACAACAATAGACCGAGCACCGATCCCTGCAGCACTCCACTAGTCACAAGCCTGCAGCACCGAGGCCACCATCTCAGGCTTTTCCCACAAAACCAATGTCTAATCCAATTTACTACTTCATCTTGAATGCTGAGCGACTGAACCTTCTTGACCAACCTCTCATGTGGGACCCTGTCAAATGCCTTGATAAGTTCATGTAGACAACATCCACTCACTTGCCTTCATCGACTTTCCTTGTAGCTTCCTCAAAAAGCTCTATAACTTTGGTTGGACATGACCTACCATGCACAAAGCCATGCTGACTAGCCTCAGTGGTTGGGAAAGTGTTGCCCTAACCTCAGTAGCTGGGAAAGAGTTGGAGTCCATTAGTAAGGATGAGGTTTCAGGGTCCTTGGAGACTAATGATAAAATAACTCAAAGTCAGCATGGTTCCTGTGAAAAGAAATGTTGCCTGACAAATCTGTTAGGGTTCTTTGAGAAAGTAGCCACCAGGGTGGACAAAGAAGAGGCAGTGGATGTCATTTACTTAGATTTTTAGAAGGCATTGATAAGGTGCCACACATGAGGCTGCTTAACAAGATAAAATCCTATGGTGTTACAGAAAACTTACTGGCATGGATAGCGGAATGGCTGACAGACAGGAGGCAGTGAGTGGGAATAAAAGGGGCCTTTTCTCTTTGGCTGCCAGTGATTAGTGGTGTTCCTCAGGGACCACTACTTTTGGCAGATGGAATCCAGTGTTGGGAAATGTATGATAATGCATTTTGATCAAACAAATAATAGTGCAGACTTTTCTAAATGGGGAGAAGGTTCAAACATCAGAAGTGCAGAGAAACTTAAGAGTCCTTGTGCAAGTCTCCCAGAAGGTAAATTTACAGGCTGAGTCTGTGGTAAAGAAGGCAAATGCAATGTTGGCATTTATTTCAAGGGGAATAAAATATAAAAGCAAGGAGGTAATGCTGAGCCTTTGTACGACACTAGTCAGGCTGCACTTGGAGTGTTGTCAACAGTTTTGGGCCCCATATCTCAGAAAGGGTGTCATTGAGGAGAGTCCAGAGGAAGTTCACAAGGATGATTTCGGGAATGAAAGGGTTAACATATGAGGAGTGTCTGGCAGCTTTGGACCTGTATTCACTGGAATTTAGAAGAATGCAGGGGGATCTCATTGAAACCTACCAAATGTTGAAAGGACTAGATAAGGTGGGGAGGATATTTCCTCTGGTGGGGGTATCCAGAAATAGAGAGCACAGCCTCAAAATTGAGGGGTGACCTTTTAGAACAGAGGTAAGGAGGAATTTTTTTTTAGCCAGAGAGTAGTGAATCTGTGGAATGTTCTGCCATAGACTGTGGTGAAGGCCATGTCCGTGGGTATATTTAAAGTGGAAGTTGATAGTTTTCTGATTGGTCAGGGCATCAAAGGATATGGTGAGAAGGCAGGTGCATGGAGTTAAGTGGGATCCTGGATCAGCCATGATGAAATGGTGGAGCAGACTCCATGGGCTGATTGTGCTCCCATGTCATATAGTCTATTGCCTTATGGACCATCCTTAATCAGTCCATGTCTATCAGAATTCTCATTTTCGGTCCCTTAGAATGCCCTCCAATAACTTTCCCACTACTGATGTCAGGCTCATCAGCCCATAATTTTCTGGTGTACTTTCAGAGCCTTTCTTAAGCAGCGGAACAACATTAACTATCGTCTAATTCTCTGGTACCTCTCCTGTCACTAAAGATGATTTAAATATCTGCTAGGGCCCCCGCAATTTTTGCACGTGTTTCCCAAAGGGTCCGCAGGACACCTTTTCAGGCTCTGGGGACTTATCCACCCTAACTTGCCTCAAGACAGCAAACACCTCCTCCTCTGTAATTTCTGTAGGGTCCATGAAGCTGATGCCATTTTGCCTCACTTTTATAGACTCTTTGTTCATCTCCTGAGTAAATACAGATGCAAACATTTCATTTAAGATCTCTCCCATCTCTCCTGGCTCCACACATGGATTACCATTCTGATCTTCCAGAGGACCAATTTTGTCCTTTGCAATCCTTTTGTTCTTAACATATCTGTAGGATCCCTTAGGATCCTCCTTCACCTTGTCTGCTAAGGCAACCTCATGTCTTCTTTTAGCCCTCCTGATTTCTTTATTAATTGTTCGCTGGGATTTCTTATACTCATTAAGCACCTCATTTGTTCCTACCTGCAATGCACCTCCTTGTTTTTTATTAACCAGGGCTTCAATTTTTCTTGAAAACCAAGGTTTCCCTACACCTATTACGTTTATCTTTTATTCTGACAGGCAAATACAAGCTTGGTACTATCAAAATTTCACTTTTGAAGACCTCATATTTACCAAGTACACCTTTGCCAGAGAACAGCCTGTTCCAATCCACACTTGCCACATCCTTTCTGATACTATCAAAATTGACCTTTCTCAATTTAGAATTTCAACCCATGGACCAGACCTATCTTTTTGGCAATTTTGGATTGAAACCAATGGCAAAGTGTTCCCCTACACATACTTCTATCACCTGCCCTGTCTAATTCCCTTATAGCAGGTCAAATATCACACACTCTCATTGGGACTTCTACATTCTGATTAAGGAAACTTTCCTGAACAGATTTGACAACTCTATCCCATCTAGTCCTTTTACAGTATGGGAGTCCCTGTTAATATGTGGAAAGTTTTTAACATCTGCTATAACTACTTTAAGTTTCTTGCAACGGTCTGTGATCTCTCTATAGATTTGTTCCTCTAAATCCCTTGGACTGTTGGGTGATCTTTAATATAGCCCCATTAGCATGGCCATACCTTTCTTATTACTCAGTTCCACCCATATAGCCTCACTAGACGAGTTCTCCAATCTGTCCTGATGGAGCACTGCCATGATACTTTCTCTGACTAGTAATGCCACCCCTCGTCCTTTAATTCCCTCCTGCTCTGTTGTGTCAAAAACATTGGAACCCGGGAATATTAAGCTGCCAGTCCTGCCCCTCCCACAATCAAGTTTCTCTAATGGCTACAATATCATAATTCCAGGTGTTATCCATGTCCTGAGCTCATCTGTCTCTTCTACGATACTTCTTGCTTTGAAATATGTGCAGCTCAGGACATTAATTGCACCATGCTCAACCTTTTGATTGCTGACTTTGTGTGAAGTCTTAATGATATCTGTCTCCAAAACCTTTTTGCTATCTGTTCTGGCACTTTGGTTCCAATATGTGCCCCCCTCCCCAACAGCACTAGCAGATCTTTCTGCTAGGATATTAGTCCTCTTCCAATTCAGATGTAAACCGTCTTTTCTGTGCAGGTCCCACCTTCCCTGGAGGAGAGCCCAATGATCCAAAAATCTGATGCTTTCCCTCCTACACCAACTCTTTAGCCATGTGTTAAACTATATAGTCTTCCTTCTACTAGCCTCATTAGCACATGGCACGGTAAGCAATCCTGAGGAGGTCCTGCCCTTTAACTTAGCACCTAGCAGCCTAAGCACATTTTTACAGAACCTCTTCACTTTTCTTACCTATGTCATTGGTACCTACATGGGCAATGACGTCTGGCTGTTCACCTTCCCACTTAAGAACGCTGAGGACTCGATCCAATGTTCCAGACCCTGGCACCCAGGAGGCGACATAATGTTCGGGAATCTCATTCCCACCCACAGACCAACTTTCTGTTCCCCTAACTAATGAATCCCTTATCACTACAGCTTGCCTCAACCACACCCCCCCCCCCCCCCGCCGAGTCACAGAGCCAGACTCAGTGCCAAAGACCTGACTGCCATGACTTTGCTATGCTAGGTCACCCCCACTGCCACCCCCAACAGTGTCCAAAGTGGTATACCTATTGTTGAGGGGTTTGGCCACAGGATACTCTGCACTAGCTGTTTTACCCCTTTCCCCTTCTTGACTGTCACCCATTTTCCTGTGTCCTGCAGCTTGGTGTAACTACCTTTCTATATGTCCTATCTATCACCCCTCAGCCTCGCGAATGATCCGGAGTTCATCCAGTTCCAGCTCCAGCTCCTTAACTCCATGTGCTAGAAGCTGCAGCTGGATGCACTTCTCTCAGGTGTAGTTGTTGGGGACACCAGAAGTCTCTGCCTTCTCACTTCCCTTGTCCTGCCTGGCATCTCTGCTGTTCAAACTGAGCAAATATAAAGAAGAAAAAACAATAAACTGTGAGGGAGAAAAAAAACTCTACCTACAGTTTTTCTGCCTTCTCTGACTGAATCCTCAAAGAGCTAAAGCCTCAAACCGCCACTCTAACTCTAACTACTCCAACAATAGCCACTCTGAAAAAGGATCTAGAGCTTTCCCAGCAAACATGACAAATAAATTCTTCTTGAGCTTCCCACTGGGTTCGGGTATTGATCGTACCCGATGTTTCGAATACAAACTCTGCCAACTTCTTCGGGGTGATGCCTGGACACATTTAGTCCAGTGGTAGTCTGTTCCTCCTGATTGGTTAGTCCTCATCCAATCAGGTTTCTGCTCTCACACCTTGTTTACAATCGAATTCCAGTTCTAACTTAGAGTGACACCTTTGTCCTTATTAAAATTCTTTTCCTCTAGTTTTATTTCAATGGTTTCCTTTACCAGATGGTCCCAAAAGCCATTGGTGTGGCACAGTAGTTTTGTGCTGTTGAAGTCAATCCTATGGCTTTTGGGAATGCAGTGTTCTGCTACCACTGATTTCTCTGGGCACCCCAAATGGATGCACCTCCTGTGCTCCTTGATTTGGGTTTTCACCATGTATCCTGTCTTCCCAATACATGCTGCTCTGTAAAACCCAGCTGACCTGAGTCCCAGGTCAACTTTGGAACGCATAAGCTGTGACTTGAGATTCCTTATGGGTTTGTGGATGGTATTAATCTGATATTTCTTCAGATCCTGGCGATCCTTCCAGAAACCTTGGGAAGACAGGCAGTAGCGAAGGGCTCCTCCTTGTTGTTACGTTTCCTGTTTTTTCTGTCAGCCCTCTTAAGGGCCCAGCTGATTTCCTTCTGCTCGGACCCATTCTGTCGGAACATCATGCATAATGGTCACTTTGCTTGCCCCTGCCTTACTTTAGTTTGTTCTGATTAGGTGCTGCTCAGGGCATCAAACTGCCATGAATCGCTGCCTTTTTTACTCAGTCGGTGAACCTGAGCAGGCTATGTCTTATTTGGCTTACAATCTCTGATTGGCTGATTGGCCACTGCTTAGAGCCTTGTCCACAGAATCTGCTGAGCACAGTCCCCACAGTCATGGGGATTGCTGGACTTCGACCACTAAGCACTGCGACCTTGATCCAGACCATAGGCTTCTGCCCCAACCCTTCATTTACAGCTTCTGACCTCAAACTCTCCCTCACCCCCTCCCTAAATCATAACCTGTCCTCTAAGTACCCCGACTGCCCCCAAATCATCCCTATGAACCTAAAAGACAATTAAGTTTGAGTCAAGGTCTCAAGGACATCACAGTTCAGCACCATCTGAACCAGCAGGTAATGACAGTGGAATCTTGTTTTTAGCACTGCAGGAGAAAATTGAGAATAATTATGAGCTTATAGCCTCCATCCAAACACTACATAGTAATTAGAGAGATAGAAAGGTACAAGTAAGTGAAAAGTCAAAAAAAATCCTCCAAATTCTGGAAATCTAAAATAACCGCAGGAGAGGCTGGAAATATTCAGCAGGTCAGGCCATATCTATGTGAAGAGTTGAAGATCCTTCTTCAAATTGGCAAATACAAGGAAACATATTAAGCTACAGGGAAATTGGAGGAAGATATGTCTGAAAGGATAAAATTGGGTGATTGTTCAAGGTAGTCTGCTTAATGAATTTGTGGGGGTAGTTAGAGAGTGAAAACATAGACAAAAGATGTAGTAATTGTGAAATGAAGAACAGGAAGGCTGAGGGGGGAGCAAGGAAAAAAAAACATGCACAAACAAGCTGAGCCAATATCACAGATGGATGATTTTTGTCCCACAGTGTCTTTTTCACAGGATGGAGAAAGGAATGAGAAATACTCGGTGGAATAGGTTTAAGATGAGGGGGAAATAATAAAGGAGATTTGCAAGGCAAGTTCTTTACCCAGAGTGATAAGGAATTGGATTGCACTGCCAGAGGAGGTGGTAGAATTAGATATGATAGCAAAATTTAACAGATACATGAGCAGGCAGTGATTAGAGGGATAAGGACCATGATTAAGCAGATGAAATTAATTTATTTAGAGCGAGTTCAGAATAGGCCCTTCTGGTTCTTCGAGCTGGCCCGCCAGCAACTCCAATTTAATTCTAGCCTAATCATGGGATAATTTACAATGAGCAATTAACCTACTAACTGGTAGGTCTTTGGATGGTGAGAGGAAACTAGAGCACTTAAAGGAAACCCATGCCTTCCACGGGGAGAATGGACAAATTCCTTACAGAGGAAGCTGGGATTGAACTCTGATGCTCTGAGCTGTAGTAGTGTTGTCTGTTGTCCAGGGTAGTGTAGCATTTAGCGTTTAGATTGGCATCATGCTCACTGTTGACATTTTAGGCCTGCTCCTGTGTGCTTTATTATTCTATGACTGAAATAGAGAGAAGTCATATTACCTAAAGTTTTGTATCTAATATTGAACCCAGAAGGTTGCGACGGGCCCAGAGGGAAAATGAGGTGCTATTTTGCAAGCTTGCATTGGGTCTCATTGTAACAATACAGACAGACAGGTCAGAGTGAGTGCATGATGGAGAATTAAAGTGGCTGGTAAAGGCAAGCTCAGGAAATTCGCTACAGACTGAGTGCAGATGCTCCACAACTGAACACCTGATCTGTGTTTGGTTTCTCCAAAGTAGAGGAGATCACATTGTGAATACAGAGGCAGTGCTCTGATGTGTCTGATGTCAGGATCTCTTTAAATATGGAAGAAATTGCAGAAAAAGATTTATAGGAAAGGTCTATATAGGTGGAAAGTGAGAATGAGGCAGACTTTGTTCTTGTTTTGTCCCAGAGGAGAGGGGATGAGACCAAAGCTGTGGGAAAAGAGTGAAATGCAGTCATGGCCTTTGTTAACAGTGGAAAGAGAAAACCATATTTCAAAAAGAAGAAAGACGTTTCTAAGGCAACCGTTATGGATGGGGTACAAACAAGTGTTTGGGCTCCTCAGCCTAAAAAAAGTTTTTAAAAAATGACAATTCTGATTTTTGACCTGGACTCTTCTCAATGATTAGTGCTGGGTACAATTGTACTATAATTTCAGTAAAGGCATGCACAATTCAATCCTGAACGACACCCATTGGACATTGATCCAACAAAATTCAGCTTCTCTTCCAATGGGAATACTTTGTTCATGTTCTCATTATCTTCTCTTTGAAAGTTTCTCATTGTTTGACCACATCCTTTTATATCAAGAGTAACTCTTCCTTCATAGATTTGATTAAATACATTGGGGCAAAGTTTGTTGAACAAATAATAAAATTCAAACAAGTTTCATTATTAATCTGTAAATCAAACAGCAGTCTGTAGCAAGGAAAAGATAATCCAGCAAATCATGAGTCAATATGTTGCTCTTGAATTTGCACAGCTCCACGTTACCTTCACTTAAGTAACATCTTATGCCTAACTAGTTTGTGATCATGCATAAAGTTTGGATGTAAATTATCCATTAAATTGGTCACAAAAGTTCTTTATAAATACTAGGGTAGGTACTCTTTCAATGTCATGATAATTGTCTGTTGCACAGAAAATGATTATTTTAATGTATTTTTTAGGATCTATTAAACTGTCAAATATCTGTTTCTTTACGTTTTTCTTTAAACTTCTCTCAATTTTCTCAGTTTTAATACAAACTTTCTTTCCTATAGTTCACTTTCTCCATCTGACTTGGCATCAAATTCATCCATTTTAATTCACTGTCCTTTTCTACCTTTCTTTAATTATTCGTCAGTCCCTAATTTTCATTGATTAAAGAGATACATTGTTAGATATTCACCAATGTCACAGATGCACGGCTACCCTTGCTAAACCATTATCAGTTTGAATTTCTATCAAATTTCTGAGAAAAATAACTTGAAGTCTTGATTTTAAGCTATTGGACATATTGTAAAATAGTTAGTGTGACTCCCTGAATATTTGAAAGTATATTGGCTTTTTGCAACTTAATTGTACTGCATATAGAACATATCCCTCAATCTACCAATCAAACTGATCAACTAGAAATATGACAAAGTTTTCAAATTAGTTGCTTAAATATTTAATGGAAAAGCTATTGTTTTATAACATTTTATTTGGTTTTACTTGTGAGAATAATTGCCTTCATTGTTATTTGATTTATTTTGGTGGAAGAGTAGTCTTGAGAATTTATCTGCTGAATATTTTAATTCTGCCACAACAGACAATGAAAATATAACATGTATAGAAACATTAGGCTTTTATAAGAATTAAATGAAACTGGGATTTGAGCTCATTGAATGCTAATAGTTACTATGTTCTAATATTAGAGTTTGACTCTAATACAGGCTTTGTAATTGTCACAGGTTGGAACAGCTGGGGTTCAATGCATTTTTGCAGTTGATGATTGGAGTGCCACTTGAGATGGTCCATGGGATCATGCGCATCGGACTGCTGTACCTGGCTGGTGTATTAGCAGGTGAGGCAGCAAATGGTGAATCTACACACTTCAGTTGTAAGTCTAAGTAAACAATATCACTCAGATGAGGAAGCCATTTTAAATTTTCTTTTCGATATGGCTGGTCGTGGTTAGGCCATTTATAGTTCATCTAATTACTCTGTGGGGAACAAATGAAAACATTCCAAAATAATACCCCGACAGTAATAAAGTAATGTCAGTAAATATCCAACTCAGAACTGCAAGTGACTGAAGGAAACTTTGATGTTCCTGTTCACACAAATTCAGAAAATTTTAAATGCAATTAAGTACAGGCCTTGCTGCATTGGATCCTGTAGACAACAACTGCAACTGTGGGGAAGTTTTGGACAATGAGTTCCTGGGGTTGGTTCTGAGAATAGGGAGGGAGCTCTCATCAAAGTGCATAATCAAGAAGACACTGAACTGTTTGTGTGCCGTCAACACTATACACTGTACCAATCCAATCAAACAGACAGTGTTCTATCATAGCTGACTAATATAAACCTACTTCACAATCATAAGATATTGGAGCAGAATTAGTCTATTTGGCCCATCAAGTCTGCTGCACCATTCCATCTTGCCTGATTTATTATCCCTCTCAACCCCATTCTCCTGCCTTCTCCCCTAAATCTTTGATGCCGTTACTAATCAGAACCAATCAACCTCTGCGTTAAATGCACCCAGTGACTTGGCCTCCATAGCTGTCATTGGTGATGAATTCCACAAATTCACCACTCTCTAGCTAAAAAAATTCTTCATCTCTGTTCTAAAGGAATGTCCTTCTAACATGAGGTTGTGCCCGCTGGTCCAAGACTCACCCACTATAGGACACATCCTCTCCACATCCCCTTTATATAGGCCTTTCAATACTTGATAGGTTTCAATGAGATCCGTCCCTCATTCTTCTAAGCTCCAATGAGTACAGGCTCAGAGCCATCAAACGCTCCTTTTCATTCCCGGAGTCATTCTCATGAACTTCTGGACTCTCTCCAATGCCAGCACGTCTTTCCTTAGATAAGGGGCCCAAAATTGCTCAGAATACTCCATGTGCAGTCTTACCAATGCCTTAATCTAGCAATAACCCTTATTGTTAGTCTTTATAGTTAATTCATAATCCCTAATCTGATTATTCTAGCCCTTCCCTCCTACACAGCTCATAAACCTTATATCTACAGTTATGTGCCTATCTAAGAGTGTCTTAAATGTCCCTATTGTATTAGCCTGTACCACCACCCCAGTAATGCATTCCAGGCACCCTCCACTCTGTAAAAACCTACCTCTGATATCCTCCTTGAACTTTACTTCACTGGATGTTCTCTGGTGTTGGGCATTGCTGCCCTGTGAAAAAGATAATGGCTGTCGACTCTGTTTGTGCCTTTCATAATCTTATATACTTCTATCGAGTTACCATTCATCCTCCATTACTGCAGAGAAAAATCTCCTAGCCCATTCATTCTTTGTTCAGAAGACATGTTCTTTAATCTAGGCAGCATCCTGGTAAACATCCTCTTCGCTCTCTCTAACGCTTCCACATCTTTCCTATGATGAAGTGACATACAATGAGCACACTACCCTAAATGTGGTCGAACCACAGTTATAAGAGTAGCCACATTACCTCATGGCTCTTCAACTTAGTCCCCCGACTAATGAAGGCCAGGACACCATACACCTTCTTAACCAGCCTATCAATTTGCACAACAACTATGAGCGATCTACGTACCTCAAGATCCTTTTGTTCCTCTACACTGCTAAGAATCCTGCCATTAATCTTGTACTTCTTGATCTTCCAAAGTGTATCACTTCACACTTTTCTGGATTGAACTCCATCTGCCACTTCTCTGCCCAACTCTGCATCCTGTCTATATCCTTCTACGCTATCCACTACACCTTCAACCTTCGTGTCTCCACTTCATCAAAGTCATTTATAAAAGCCATAAAGAGCTGGGTTCCCAGAACAGATTCCTGTGAACACCACTTGTCACTGACCTCCAGGCACAGTATACTACATCTACTGCCATTTTTTGCCTTCTGTGGGTAAGCCAGGCAGCCAAGTTTCCATGGCAATCCTCTGCAGAATACTTGCAGGCCACTTTAAAAGCAAAAGATGGTGGATGTTGGAAACTTGAAATGGAAATAGATTTCCAACATCCACCGGGAAGCATCTGTGGGGAGATAACTGTATTAACTTTTAAAACTTTTTCTCTCAATGCATCTGCTAGCATTTCCTTTTTTAAATTTGTTTTTCATTGTATCTTTTAAAGGAAGTATATATTATATATCTTTTATTGTGAAATTCAGATAGAATACTAAAAATAATTATAAACAAGGAAAAATAACATCACAAAGTATCTTTAAAGAAAGGCCAATTTGGAACCAAATTGTACAGTAAGTGATAACGCAAGAAGGCTAGGACCCCTAAAAATTGTGTTGAAGGGTTAATTGAAATTCAAATCTAAGATTTGTAGATGCGTTTGTTACCAAAGGAAAATAGTCTGATAAATGGGCTGAGATATGGATATCGAACCAAATTTTTAATGTGAATTTATATTCTAATTTAAGAACTGAAAAGGCTTGGGATGTTGTTTGACCTATCCCTATCCTGATATTCCCATGCAATGTACAGATTAAAGTGATAATTTCAAGTGGAATGACACAGAATCATGTTTGCCAGCCACAAAGTTATTACATCCCAGGCACATAATTGTTCTCAAGAACATGCTCAGTTTTGGCTCCATTTTGGATATAATTTCTTGTAAATATTCTGATTGGTAATACAGCTATTTCACCAACTCAATATCTGTACATATGGCTGAGCATCAAATTCATTCTCGAGCTGAAAGAGATGAAACTTGCACATTATCAGAATATAATAGTTTTCCAAGTATAGTAATAAAAATCCACAGCTTTCACCATATACAGTTCCACTCTACTAAAATAGTGATGAGAATAACTATGTCATTACAATGACAATGAGTGGATATTCATCTGGAAATAGTTAGCTCATAATGTGTGTCATTTAGCTCACCCAAGTGAACTACTTATCTATAGAAGTTCACTGGTGTGTAGCATCAACACAAAGTACTCCTCTTTCAAAATTATTTTCATTTAAGTCAGATTGCCCTATAGCAGGGGTTCCCAATCTTTTTTTTATGCTATGGACCCTCTCCATTAACTGAGGGGTCCGTGGACTCATGGTTGGGAACCTCTGCTTTGCCCTACTGAGTGGTATGAGGGAACAGTATTCAGTATTTATTGGCATTATATTCAGTAAAACAGATGATATACCAAGCATGTTATATTTGTATAGTGTCTTTGATAATCTTAGAATGCCTCAAATACATTATGGTTAATTAAGTAGTTAGTCACCTTGTCCCAGTAGTAAAGACAGCAATAAATTTATGTACAGCAAGATCCTGTAGTCAGCAATGAGAAACAAGATCACATCATCTGCATTAGATATTAGTTTAAACATAAATATTACCTTGAAGTTAAGAAAAATTCTCCTGCGCTTCTTCTAATAGAGAGGTTGAGACTTCTACATTCATTTGAGAGGCCAAGATGGTTTATTATCTCATTAGAAGAAAGGCATTCCTTGTATTATCTAAACCACAGTAAAGTGAATATCAACTATCTTGTGCTACGTGGTGATGACAAGATAATCAATGAAAGACGCACCAGCATTAACATATGCCTCAAGTCAGAGGAGGAATTGGCAGAATTACAGGAAAAATAGGTAGAAACAGCTAGTTATTACTTTGTTCAGAATGCTTTTGAATTTTCTGTCCAAGTTACAGAGGAATGTTGAGAAATTTACCAAAATCAGAGGTGTTGATAATGTCACACAAGTTGGAAACAGCATTGATTTATTTAATATTACTTTGCCAGATACATTTGTTTCATGCTTTCCTATTAACTACCGAAAATAATATTAAACTTCAATATGAAATAAAAGTAACTGGATCGAATGGAAGGTACTATGGCAGCAATTAAATGACTCGACTCTTGTTATTTAATTTGACAATTGAAGCTATTGTGACATTTTTAGTTTTTTTTAAAAATATTACTTTTAAATATTGTGTTCAGTCTGACACAGAAATGGTCTATTAGACACAACTGGTTTGAGCTCCACATAAACCAAGGGTTCCCACCCTACTTTTGTGCCGCAATCAGCCCTGTCATTAACCGATGTGTTCATTGACCCCACGTTGGGAAACCCTATTATAAATCTTCTACAGCTCCCCACCCCAAACGTCCATGCCAATCAGTAGCATTTCCAGCATCTGCAGTTTTCTCATGTTTGCCATGTCAATCAGTATGCCAGTTGCATTCTCAAATGAAATTGCAAACATCAAGTGAAGCACACTTAATATTTTCATAAGCCTTTCAACCTAATGTTTTATATGCTCTTGCTAAAGCACAGATTCATACATCTATTTTATGAAAAGCTTTGGTGCACAAAATGAATTGAATTAACAAAGAGTTTTACTGAATTTTATGCAGAGTGTTCATATAATGACCATTTCAGAAAAAACGATTATGATCAGCCAGCTCCTTCTGAGAAGGAAAAAATATTGATTTATTTATTTCATTTATTTCCAGCATCCAAAAGCAATCAAGTAATACAAATAATTACTGAATATTATCCAATTATTCTGTATCAGAAACATTTCAAAGATCTCAATGAAGCTTAAGTAAGGCTAGAAACTACGGTTTCTAATATTAGCAGACAAATGCTTAATATGTTTGCATGAGATTCCTCTATCACTTTAATGTAGCTGCTAACCCCTTCAGTTAAAATGTAGAATAGGGGCTTGGTAATTTCATTGTATTCTAATGATTTTGAATTAGATAGTCCAATTTCGATTTTAAAAGACTTACCTTAAATTAAAATCAGAGATTTACCGCACGGATCACAAAGTCAGTGACTTTCCTTCTAGGCATTTGGATGCCACCTGTGATATTATCATGCATGTAGGGCATGTGGATGGCAAATGAGATCCATGCAGAAACAGACCATTACAGCATATATGAAGCCTGCATGAAAGGGATCTGTTTGAGTGGGTGCCACCCTATGGAGCCTGATGCTAGGAACAGGTTTCAGGTATGTCCACTTTCACTTAAAAATCTAACCTTGCAGCAGTTCTCCCTCAAACTCATTATGAACTCTAACGCTGGCTACTTGATTGTGATGTTGATGTCCCTCGGCTGTCTCTGACATGTCCCTAGAGGTCCTGATTGCCAACATCAACACGGCAACTAATTGACATTTTTGACTCTCCATTACTTCCAGTCTATATTCCCCATGCTCATGAACCTGTTATCGTCTGCTTAGCTTAGCAAGTGGGGTCAAGCCTTGGACTGCATTGGGTGCATAACAATTATTCAGTTGTGCTCAATACTGGTATTTTGAGCATCATTTAATTTTGTCATGACTCATCCTTAAACCCTTCTTTGGTCCGTCATGCTGCATTTTTTAACAGCTTTCTAAACACCTAATAATTTCTGGCAAGGATCTATGATGCATTAATTGTTTTTCCTATAATAGTAATAGCATTTCTACATTTCAAATGTGGATTCTTTGAAACAGCAGTTCTTCCAAACAGACGGTTTTTTTTCATAAATGTTGATATTTCCTTGTTTCTCATTCATTGAGAATTAATCCTCTATTTGCATGTTAAAGGCATGTTATTACAATATCTGGTCAAGTTGCTGATCCTTTTAATTGAGCACATCTGTTCCAATTTTCTGTAAATGCTCTATACATTAGAAAGTATCTGTAATATGTGTACTCAACAGCAGTCTTTGATTCCCATGTCAACTTAAAGATTAAAAAAAAACAATCAATCAGAACACTCAATCGCTTTCCTGCGATAGAGGAGACAATATACTGTAGAGTAGCTGTTGTCAATGTGGAGAGAACAAGCCTGCATGCTATCTCCATAGATGGTGTTTGAAATATGCAAAGAATAATAAAGGTAACCTTTTCATTTTGCTTTTTACTTTGCAGGATTATGATTTTCTTTGTTTTATTTTTGGGGTTTTTTAGAATGCTGAGTTTAGGGTAGGAAAATCTGTTTAACCAAGGCAGATCAGTTTTTTTTGATATATGAGATCAAGGTTCTTGAATATGGGAAAATGCTAACTTTTTAAATGCCTCTCTGATTAAAGCCTATTGTCACTAGCTCTGCATATCCCACAGTATAACCTGTCACATTTGATTTCTGTTGAAATATTACACCAGGTCTCCTTCTTTACTGTTGATTATTCTCATTAAAATTCTGCTTGCACACTTAAATATCCTGTCTGCTTTTCAGCTTTGTTCTCTATTTGTCAGCTACTGATTATAGTTCTTAAGAGAAATTGTCTTTACCAAAAAGGCTGTCATGTCTCCGGCACAGGCTGCTTCAGAGCTGTACAGGAATCAACTGTTAATTGAAGTGGGTGTCTTCATCAATAGAAGAACTGTAATTTCAGTCACACTTGACATGGTTCATATTACACTGTGTGAATGCTGCATATCTAAGTAGAAGGAATGGCCTTTTCTGTTCATGTGTACTGATTTCCAGCTTGCTTCACTTTTCATTTCCTCCATGCTAAATTATGTTATATACCATCATCAATTCTCTTATGATTAGACAAATTAATCATATAAAGGGAGGTTCTTAATTGTTACACTGTCATGTAAAACAGGTGATTTCCAGTAAGCAGAACATCTTATATGTTCTTTAATTGTGAATTTATTCCACAAAATCTCTGAGTCTAGATGGTGAGGAGGTATGTTTGATTTTATATGGGACAGCTGATGTAATATTTTTCATTTTGCTCGATCACCCATATCAAAATGACCCCCTGAATGTCAATGGATTTTTTTGAGCCAAGTCCATCCCATAGCATTCAATGTTCAGACAGAACTGACCTTGCAGCATTGAAGTGTATTTTGGAGTAGAAACCCTGGCTGATTTTTCTCCTTTCTTAACATAGGACTGGAGAAGCTTCTCATTATAATGTGTATTTAACCCATTTGAAGCTGAAGGATGAAGCATAGAATCTTGGTAATTTGTATTACTTAATAACATTCTGAAATATTTCTAAGTATCATATCACTGAATTAGCTAAATTGATGCATATTTTATGAATATATAACCATATTACAGTGTTAATGTATTTCAGAAGACTTTTTTAAATGATCAGAGTGTAAGCTATGAACTTTCCACTAAGATCTGAAGAAGGTACAATAATTTTGAACACAATTTCCAGTCACAGCTCTGAGGAAATGCACCATTTAAATTATCATGCAATCTTAAACTGATGCTGGCTGACCATGTTATTTTTGCACCCTTTTCTGTTTGTTACTCAGTTAATGCTTACAATGTGTATAGCCTTTAGGTAATTGAGAGACTACTTTCATTGCAGCCATTTCAGAACTTAGTTTTCTATACATACGAGGGGTGATTGATAAGTTTGTGGCCTAGGGTAGAAGGAGTCAATTTTAGAAAAACTAGCACATTTATTTTTCCTACATTTACACACTTAGTCCAGCGGTTGTGGAGTATACGGATCCCCTCTTTGTAGAAGTTTGCGTCTTGGACCTCCAGAAGTGGTCCACAGCAGGGGTCATTGATAAGTTTGTGGCTGATGCACCATCAATAACTCTCGGAGACGTGAGTTAAGGTAGGCTTTTATTGGCTGGAAGAAAGCACAAGCAGCAAGCGACCACCACACAACATCCTGGAGACTGAGGAAGGGGCAGTGCCTCCAATCGCCTTTATACCGGGGTCTGTGGGAGGAGCCACAGGAGCAGTCAGTGGGGGGGGGGCGTGTCCAGACAGGTATATGTAGTTCACCACAGTAGCCTAGGGTAGAAGGAGATGAGTTATTAACTTCAAACTTTCTGTATAATCAGTCAAAGAGTTGAACTGCACGAGCTTGTAACGAGAGCTGTATAACTTATCTCCTTCTACGTTAGGCCACAAATTTATCAATCACCTCGCTGTGGACCACTTCTACAAAGGAGGGATCCGTATGCTCCATGACCGCTGGACTAAGTGTGTAAATGTAGGAGGGGACTTTGTTAAAAAATGAATGTGCTAGGTTTTCTGAAATTGACTCCTTCTAATTTAGGCCACAAACCTATCAATCACCCCTCACAGGGAGCACTTCACCTGATATGATTGGTGTACTAGATTGTGGATTCAGAGCAACAAGGTTTCACTAAATCAATTTTGAAAGTTTTGTATTGCATTCTTGTCCATTAATGGATAAGTAATGAATAACTACCATTTGATTTCATGTTATGGGCTGATCAGATGGTTTATACATAAGAGTAGTGCATTGATTACAAGGCTACTTTTGCTTTAAACTGGAATATAAGACTCTTAAAAACATCTTAATCTCTAAAATTAGATGAAAATCTTGATGTACCTTATGTTCACTATTTCTAACACATACTTAGTTCATTTTCATACCTCGTTTGTGTCAGCAATCACTTCCATTGCAGATGATCGCTATTAAGCCCCATGCCATTGGTCAACATGGAATAGCAATGGCAATCTCAATAGTGATAATAATATTTACTGCAAAGTAACCTGAAACCTGTGTTTGGCAAAATAAAAAAAGCAGATAATGGAGCTGGTTTTCATGGCTTCAGGTGATGGGTACATGTTAACAATGATGTCAATGCACCTCGAATTCCCCATTTCCTTCTCAAGTATTAGCTGCTAACTGATTGGTTGGAGCAATCACAGGGATAATCTGGCACTTGCTTATTTCAAGCAGGACCCTCGTTGTAATGTGCTGATTGCACTACTGATAATTCTAGTGCAATTTTGAGATACCAAGGAGGGATCATGTGATGCCTATTAACAGTGAATGACCTAATAACCATTTCTTAAGAGGAGTGTTGCAGACTGATCTGAAGATAATGCAGGTAAACTTCAAATTTCTGTTGTTTATACTTATGAGGCATTGATTGTGTGGATAGTCAGAGGCTTTTTCCCAGGGCTGAAATGGAGTACACAAGAGGACACAGGTTTAAGCTGCTGGGAAGCAGGTACAGAGATGTCAGGGGCAAGTTTTTTACGCAGTGTGGTGAGTGTGTGGAATGGGCTGCCGGCAACGATGGTGGAGGCGGAAACAATAGGGTCTTTTAAGAGACTTTTGGATAGGTACATGGAGTTTAGAAAAATAGAGGGCTATGGGTAGGGACATGTTTGGTACAACTTTGTGGGCTGAAGGGCCTGTATTGTGCTGTAGGTTTTCTATGTTTCTATGATTGATTTTAGGAGCAGGGAAAACTCCCAAAGCAATTGCTGCTCCAGATGCACCTTACCACTCAGTCTTCCAATTGTGAGAATACAGGAAGCAAGGTTAACTAATTTTTGGGGATACTACCTGAACGTGTGATCCTAAATGACATCACCTGCCACTGTTTATTATTTTGATGTGTACTTTACAAATAACTATTTTTTTGCCCTTTGATCCTGTTTCACTGATAAGTTCCAGGACAATAGAACATTACAGCACAGAAACAGGCCTTTTGGCCCTTCTTGGCTGTACTGAACCATTTTTCAGCCTAGTCCCACTGACCTGCACCTGGACCATATCCCTCCGTACACTTCTCATCCATGTACCTGTCCAAGTTGTTCTTAAATGTTAAAAGTGAGCCCGCATTTACCACTTCATCTGGCAGCTCATTCCACACTCCCACCACTCTCTGTGTGAAGAAGTCCCACCCCTAATGTTCCCTTTAAACTTTTCCCCCTTCACCCTTAACCCATGTCCTTTGGTTTTTTTCTCCCCTAGCCTCAGTGGAAAAAGCCTGCTTGCATTCACTCTATCTATACCCATCATAATTTTATATACCTCTCTCAAATCTCCCCTCATTCTTCTACGCCCCAGGGAATAAAGTCCTAACCTATTCAAACCTTTCTCTGTAGCTCAGTTTCTCAAGTCCCGGCAACATCCTTGTAAACCTTCTGTGCACTTTTTCAACCTTATTAATATCCTTCCTGTAATTCGGTGATCAAAACTGCTCACAATACTCCAAATTCGGCCTCACCAATGCCTTATACAACCTCAGCATAACATTCCAACTCTTATACTTAATACTTTGATTTATAAAGGCCAATGTGCCGAAAGCTCTCTTTACTACTCTATCTACCTCTGATAGGTAGATAGGTGCCACTTTTAGGTAATTTTGTATCTGTATTCCCAGATCCCTCTGTTCTACTGCACTCCTTTGTGCCCTACCTTGTATGTTCTATGTTGGTTTTTCCTTCCAAAGTGCAATACCTCACACTTGTCTGTATTAAACTCCATCTGCCATCTTTCAGCCCATTTTTCCAGCTGGTCCAAATCCCTCTGCAAGCTTTTGAAAACCTTCCTCACTGTTCACTACACCTGCAATCTTTGTATCATCAGCAAATTTGCTGATCCAATTTACCACATTATCATCCAGATCATTGATATAGATGACAAATAACAATGGACCCAGCACTGATCCCTGTGGCACACCACTAGTCACAGGCCTCCATTCAGAGAAGCAATCCTTCACTACCACTCTCTGACTTCTCCTGTTGAGCCAATGTCTAATCCAATTTACTACTTCACCATGTATACCTAGTGACTGAATCTTCCTAACTAACCTCCCATGCGGGACCTTGTCAAAGGCCTTACTGAAGTCCATGTAGACAACATCCACTGCCTTCCCTTCATCCACTTTCCTTGTAACCTCCTCAAAAAACTCTAATAGGTTTGTTAAACATGACCTACCACGCACAAAGCTGTGTTGACTTTCCCTAATAAGTCCCTGTCTATTTAAATACTTGTACTGTAGATCCTATCTCTTAGTACTCCTTCCAATAATTTACCTACTATAGATGTCAAACTTACTGGCCTACAATTTCCTGGATTACTTTTAGAGCCTTTTTTAAACAACGGAACAGCATGAGCTATCCTCCAATCCTCCGGCAGCTCACCCGTAGATACCAACATTTTAAATATATCTGCCAGGGCCTCTGCAATTTCAACACTAGTCTCCTTCAAGGTCCGAGGAAATATCCTGTCAGGTCCTGGGGATTTATCTACTCTGATTTGCCTCAAGATAACAAGCACCTCCTCCTCTTCAATCTGTATAGGTTTCATGACCTCGCTACTTGTTCGCCTTATTTCCATTGACTCCATGCCAGTTTCCTTAGTAAATACAGATGCAAAATACCCATTTAAGATCTCCCCCATTTCTTTTGGTTCCATACATAGCCGACCACTCTGATCTTCAAGAGGACCAATTTTATCCCTTACTATCCTTTTGCTCTTAATATACCTGTAGAAGTTGTTTGGATTATCCTTCACTTTGACTGCCAAAACTACCTCATGTCTTCTTTTAGCCCTCCTGATTACTTTCTTAAGTATTTTTTGCACTTTTTTTCTTTTTGCACTTTTTACACTCCTATAGTGAGGACTTTTTATACTCCTCCAGTACCTTATTTGCTCCCTGTTTCTGATATATGTCATACATCTCTCTTCTTCTTTATCAGAGTTCCAATATCCCTAGAGAACCAAGGTTCCTTATTCTTTTTCACTTTGCCTTTAATCCTGACAGGAACATACAAACTCTGCACTCTCAAAATTTCTCCTTTGAAGACCTCCCATGTTTGACATGTCAAACATAGTTTGTCTACACTAATAAATTGTAACCCATGCATGTATCAGGGAGCTGACTCCTCACAAACTGGTTTTGTTGAAAATACACCTATTTAATCTCATTTGTTATACTGTTTGGTAGGTTAATTGGCTCAGTGTGTAGGCTTGTGATAAAGTCTTAGGAGACCTGATGGGAAAGCAAAGGGATCTTTTTCAAACATGGTTTAATTTCGGATTGGGGTAATTGGTGTAGACTTGCTAAATAGCCTGACGATAACTCTATGTCTTTATTACTATGACTGTTTCTAATACAATTGGCAAGAAATTTTAACAGATATTTCAAATGCCTGCTGCTGATCAAATGTGAAAACTTGCTCTTTATTCTTCCTATCACTAAAACAGACTAACTGGTTTTCATTCAAATATTGTCAGCTCATATTTTTGTTGTTGGTTATTTATTATTGGACTGGCAAAATGTCTGTGGATTTAGCAGGTATCTCACAGATTTCTTCTCATTACAGATAATCTTAGAGGTCAAGGTAGAGGATTAATGGATGTGAAAACTTCTGTTAACATCAGAAGATGGGGTGGGATTGGTCAGTTATCTATAAATTCTCAAAAAGAAATTTGATTGGATGGTGGAAAAGCAAATGTAAATATGTATCACTATCATTCTACAAGTAAGGGATAAATGTATTATGCAGTGTTTTGGTTTAGATCTGCCCTAGGAAAAATATTGCCATTATTGTGATTGATCCATTCCTGCACCAGATGGTTGCAGAAGCATTGTGCTAGCAATGATCTTATATTAAAAAAAACAGATAAGACTACAGCACCACATGCCTTTAGTTCTTAGCTTTGTGTCATGAGCTACTTACAAGTCATATAAGGGCTGGAAATTGGAGTTTTAAAAAGAACTTTGTGACATCGAGGAATGAATCAATGACAAAAAAAACTGAGGAATAAGGGAATAGCCAAACACAATGGGCAGTTAAACTCAGTTGGTTTAGCAGCACACAACTATTACTTGTAAGAGGCAGGAAGTAGTTTTCACTATTTGAAATAAGTTCAAAATAAGAATTAAAACCATTACCTGCTGACATCATTACACAGTTGTCATATGTTGTTGAAAGACAATTCCTGTATATCCAGCTTTTAGATTTTTAAATCTAAATGATCACAAATACAGGTTGATACTTCGCAGCATCGTTATCAATATATTTCCATTTATTCCTGTAGTTCTGCAATGTGACTGATTTGTGTTTAATAGGTGTGCAGTGTATCTTGCTATTTATATTACGTTATACAATTCAAATTAATTTATGTAGTGGAAGTGTTAGCATTCTTGGATGTTTGGTGTCTCTAATGTTAGGGTTCAGTGAGTTATAGAAGAGGTTATTGTCTGCTGTTGACACACAGAAAAGGTTGTAATTAGATAGATAGAAGTTTCCTGAATTATAGTCAACATTCTTAATTTAAAAATGTAAAAAAGGAGGAATTAGGATATGCAGAGTTTGATTTTTTTTTTTTAAATTTCTTGCCCTATCACTCCTTGTTCTGAGCTGTGTTATAGCAATAAAGCAGTCAAAAACAAAAACTGCTCACCAAGTTATGGAATAAACCTTTGTTGTATTGGTTGAAAGAAAATGACGCACATGGAATTATTCTTCAATTTCAGACATTCAAAAAGAGTCAGTCACTTTGGATTAAAGTCGTCAACTGTCTATTTTATTTGTATAATATTGACCTAAAGGGAGGCAACAAAAGTGCACGATAGTCATTTTCCACTGAGTTCATTCTTGTATGTATCACAAGGGGGCAAAACTGACAGAAGGACAAGCAGTTCCTTAGAGGGAGGAGGGATTGTTATGGAGGGTTGCACAGAGATCTACCTTACGTTTAACATACTGATTGGTTATAAGTTGACACTTGCAAATTCAAATAAGAAGTAAGTCAAACTATAAATATAGTTAAGACATTGTTTATTTGAAGAAATATCAAGTAGGATAGACAAGGGAAAATTGTTGTATTTGTGTACTTGGATTTTCAGAAGCCAGTTAACAAAGTGCCGCACATGAGGCTATTTAACAAGCTACGAGCCCGTGGTATTACAGAAACGATCCTAGCATGGATAAAGCAGTGGCTGACTAGCAGGAGGCAAAGAGTGGGAGTAAAGGGGGCCTTTTCAGGCTGGTTGCCGGTAACCAGTGGTGTTCCACAGGAGTCTGTGTTGGGACCATTTCTTTTTACGTTATATGTCAATGACTTGGATGATGGAATTGATGGCTTTGTTTCAATCTTTGCAGACAATATGAAGTTAGGTGAAGGGGCAGGTAGTTTTGAGGAAGTAGGCTACAGAGGGACTTAGACAGATTAGGAGAATTGGCAAAGTAGTGACAGATGGATCCTAGTGTTGGGAAGTGTATGGTCATACACATTGGTAGAAGAAATAAAAGGGTTGACTATTCTCTAAATGGAGAGAAAACACAGAAATCTGAGGTGCAAAGGGACTTGGGAGTCCTTGTGCAGGATTCACTGAAGGTTAATTTGCAGGTTGAGTCTTTAATGAGGAAGAGAAATGCAAAGTTAGTGTTCATTTCAAGCGGACTAGAATATAAAAGCAAAGATGTAATGTTGAAGCTTTATAAAGCACTGGTGAGGCATCACTTGGAGTATTGTGAGCAGGTTTGAGGCCCTTATCTTAGAAAGGATGTGCTGAAACTGGAGAGGGTTTAAAGGAGGTTCATGAAAATGATTCCAGGATTGAATGGCTTGTCATATGAAGGACGTTTGATGAACCTGGGCCTGTCTTTACTGGAATTCAGAAGAATAAGGGGTGACCTAATTGGAACCTATCGAGCGGTGAACAGCCTTGATAAAGTAGGCGTGGAGAGGGTGTTTCCAATGGTGGGGAGCCTAAGACCAGAGGACACAACCTCGCAATAAATTGGGGCTGAGAGGAAAATTAAATCAGCCATGATAAAATGGCAGAGCAGTCTTGATGGGCCTGATTGTCTAATTCTGCTCCTATAGCTTATGGTCTCAGGGTCTGTGGTCTTAACGTGAAAGTAAAAGCTCTATTCACTTTATAATATTCTGCAGATGAAGGCTTCTCGCTGTGATTAATACAAGTAGTCCATTGGATTCACATTTCCTGTTTCATTGTTGAGTGAAATATCAACTGCATTTGAGAAAGTGGCATGCTGTGTTTGTAGGTACTAAGTACTTCCTGACATTTTGCTGAGAGGTAAAGCCTTCAAGTTATAATGAATTGCAATCAGCAATATAATATTTAATGATTGTGAGAGCATCATCTCTTTAACTTAATTGTTTGTGTGTTCATATTTTGGTATTTGGCCTAGGCCTATCAGAGACTGAAAAAAGGATAAAATTGATTTTGGTTAAGTTGAGATACTGTTTAGTGATCTATGGTATTTATCTCACACTGAGCTTGCTTCCTTAATTAGTAGCCCACTGACTGTGTGGCTTTAATAGTGATGTACACTAAGACTCAGTTTTGATGACATAATAATTAATAGCATTGAACCTGTTAAACTGACACATGCAGCTCTCTACGACATCACACAGATCACAGTGCTACCTGTGGCACTCACTTGGCAAGAATCTCTTCAAAATCACGGTCGACTGCACAGACTTCAGTAGCTCACCATGTTCCACATCACTTAGACATCATATATACAAGGTACCAACACAAGAAAATGTGTCACACACATTTATTTGCAAAGCAGAGTTCAGGACTTAATCAGCATGCTGGAATAACGTGCACAGAATGTACTTTTTAGGCCAGCAGAGTCTAGTGACTGTCATTTGTATATGCATTTGTAGAGTGACGTTATTTGTGAATGGCTCCCCAAATGCTAAAGTTCCAGAAAGATGCCAATGGATGAATATCACCATTTCAGATGTCCTTTGTATGCTAATGTATTTTAATACATGCCCAAGGATCAGTTAGGAAAATTAATTGAATCTGTTCCAATATCCCTGCTGACTTAATGGACTTAATCATTAAAAGGCCATTGCTGCTTAATTTAATTAGCCAGCTCATAGACTATTTTCTCAAGTGTGACCAGTGAGTTAAGCAATCATTCTAAATGTTTTCTTTCACTAGTCCACAACACTGACCAATATACCAGCATCATTGAAATGCGACTCATATAATGAAAATATTATTAAGGTGCTCAAAAGATAGCTTCATTCACGAAGGAAGTACTAGGCAGAATGGATTACCAAAATAACAGCTGTTGGGATTGGCTTTGAGGGTAGACATGGGTCAGTTTAGTGACGTGAGTAGCAATGGTGACAGGAGTGACAGTCACCAGTGCCAGGGTGAAGTCCATCAGGGAATAACAGTAGCTGATGAGGAAAGAGAAAATGTAACAGTGGAAGAATGAAATACCGCTCAGATAACAGGGAGAGGTGAGAGTTGGGTGGCTGTGGTTGAGGTCAAGAGAGTTTGAGAGAGAGGTAGGAATGATGGAAAATGATCAAAAATGGCAGAGAAGTTAGCAAGATTACACAGGAGAATACAGGTCCTTTGTCTTTGATCCTTCAGTTAAATTTGAAGAAACTTGGGAGACCATTTATTCAACATTTTCATATGAGTTAAATTGTCTTTTCCTCAACCTCACTTTTATTATCCTTAATTATTTGGATGGAGGTTCAGAGTTATTGGCACTACTGTATATATTTGACATTATGCAATGGCCCATGTTGGTTAGTGTTTTGTTTTTTTTCTCTTTGGGGTTTTTTTTATTTCTTTTGTTTATAAATACTATGAGTTTGGGAGGTTATATATTGATTATCATATATTTGAATGTTTACTTAAACTATTAACTATGTACTCTCAAACTCTCTGTATTCATGTTTCATTTATGTTTGCTTAAAAATTAATAAAAAGATTTAAAAAGAAAGAATACAGGTCCTGTAGGTGTGTATGGAGATGGTCAGGGTCAACATAGCAAGTATGTAAAGTTCAGGGAATGACGGTGATAGCTGGCCATTTGTTTGGCTGTTGTCAGGGAGCGGAAGGTACTGAAGGAAGGATCTGGGTTGTAGATAATGGTAACCTGGGTCTATTTCAGAAGATGGGTCTGGGTTGTAGATAATGGTAACCTGGGTTGTTTCAGAAGATGGATCTGGGTTGTAGATAATGGTAACCTGGGTCTTTTTCAGAAGATGGGTCTGGGTTGTAGATAATGGTAACCTGGGTCTTTTTCAGAAGATGGGTCTGGGTTGTAGATAATGGTAACCTGGGTCTATTTCAGAAGATGTATCTGGGTTGTAGATAATGGTAACCTGGGTCTTTTTCAGAAGATGGGTCTGGGTTGTAGATAATGGTAACCTGGGTCTTTTTCAGAAGATGGGTCTGGGTTGTAGATAATGGTAACCTGGGTCTATTTCAGAAGATGGGTCTGGGTTGTAGATAATGGTAACCTGGGTCTATTTCAGAAGATGGGTCTGGGTTGTAGATAATGGTAACCTGGGTCTTTTTCAGAAGATGGGTCTGGGTTGTAGATAATGGTAACCTGGGTTTTTCAGAAGATTGGTCTGGGTTGTAGATAATGGTATCCTGGGTTGTTTCAGAAGATGGGTCTGGGTTGTAGATAATGGTAACCTGGGTTGTTTCAGAAGATGGGTCTGGGTTGTAGATAATGGTAACCTGGGTCTATTTCAGAAGATGGGTCTGGGTTGTAGATAATGGTAACCTGGGTCTATTTCAGAAGATGGGTCTGGGTTGTAGATAATGGTAACCTGGGTCTATTTCAGAAGATGGGTCTGGGTTGTAGATAATGGTAACCTGGGTCTATTTCAGAAGATGGGTCTGGGTTGTAGATAATGGTAACCTGGGTCTATTTCAGAAGATGGGTCTGGGTTGTAGATAATGGTAACCTGGGTTGTTTCAGAAGATTGGTCTGGGTTGTAGATAATGGTAACCTGGGTCTATTTCAGAAGATGGGTCTGGGTTGTAGATAATGGTAACCTGGGTCTATTTCAGAAGATGGGTCTGGGTTGTAGATAATGGTAACCTGGGTCTATTTCAGAAGATGGGTCTGGGTTGTAGATAATGGTAACCTGGGTCTATTTCAGAAGATGGGTCTGGGTTGTAGATAATGGTAACCTGGGTCTATTTCAGAAGATGGGTCTGGGTTGTAGATAATGGTAACCTGGGTCTATTTCAGAAGATGGGTCTGGGTTGCAGAAATTGGTAACCTGGGTTGTTTCAGAAGATGGGTCTGAGTTGTAGATAATGGTAACCTGGGTCTATTTCAGAAGATGGGTCTGGGTTGTAGATAATGGTAACTTGGGTTGTTTCAGAAGATGGGTCTGGGTTGTAGATAATGGTAACCTGGGTCTATTTCAGAAGATGGGTCTGGGTTGCAGAAATTGGTAACCTGGGTTGTTTCAGAAGATGGGTCTGAGTTGTAGATAATGGTAACCTGGGTCTATTTCAGAAGATGGGTCTGAGTTGTAGATAATGGTAACCTGGGTCTATTTCAGAAGATGGGTCTGGGTTGTAGATAATGGTAACCTGGGTCTATTTCAGAAGATGTTGGCTCGGGTGGTTGATGGTTGGGTTGAGTTGTTCTCTGATCTTGACAATTTACTTGCAAAAGTTTCGTCACTATGCGAGGAGACATTGTCAGTGCGCTGTTGATTATGGTGTATCCTCCAAATGTTTGGCCTTTATATAGTTTTTAATCAGCTGATTAGACATCATCTTAGAAACTCATTGGTAATTTAGAGGGAGGAAATCTCCTCGCTGATCAGCTGTGTGGTGAACTTTGTATGTTGAGGTCTGGAATTTTGCCCGCATCAGCTCGTAAATAGGATTGAGGTCTGTGTGTCTGCTTACAGAACTGTTTGGGGAAAACCATGCTTCTAGGAATTTTCTTGCATGCCTTGTGTTCACTTGTGCTATGACTTTCTCTGATGCCCAATCGAATTTGTCCCCTCTCAATAGACAGGTGCAGGAGCAGGCCATTCAGCCCTTCTAGCCAGCACCGCCATTCACTGTGATCATGATTGATCATACACAATCAGTACCCCATTCCTGCCCTCTCCCCATATCCCTTGACCCCACTATCTATAACAGCTCTATCTAATTCTCTCTTGAATGCATCCAGAGACTTGGCCTTCACTGCCTTCTGGGGCAGAGCATTCCACATATCCACCACTCTCTGGGTGAAAAAGTTTTTCCGCATCTCTGTTCTAAATGGCCTACCCCTTATTCTTAAACTGTGGCCTCTAGTTCTGGACTCACCCGTCAGCAGGAACATGCTTCCTGCCTCCAGTGTGTCCAATCCCTTAATAATCTTATATGTTTCAATCAGATCCCCTCTCATCCTTCTAAATTCCAGTGTATACAAGCCCATTCGCTCCAATCTTTAAACATATGACAGTCCCGCCATTCTGGGAATTACCTTGTGAACCTATGCTGCACTCCCTCAATAGCAAGAATGTCCTTCCTCAAATTTGGAGACCAAAACTGCACACAATACTCCAGGTGGGGTCTCCCCAGGGCCCTGTACAGCTGCAGAAGGACCTCTTTACTCCTATACTCAATTCCTCTTGTTATAAAAGCCAGCATGCCATTAGCTTTCTTCACTGCCTGCTGTACCTGCATGCTTGCTTTCATTGGCTGATCTACAAGAACACCTAGATCTCGTTGTACTTCCCCTTTTCCTAACTTGACTCCATTTAGATAGTAATCTGCCTTCCTGTTCTTGCCACCAAAGTGGATAACCTCACATTTATTCACATTAAACTGCATCTGCCATACATTTGCCCACTCACCCAACCTGTCCAAGTCACCCTGCATTCTCATAACATCCTTCTGACATTTCACACTGCCACCCAGCTTTGTGTCATCAGCAAATTTGCTAATGTTACTTTTAATCCCTTCATCTAAATCATTAATGTATATTGTAAACAGTTGCGGTCCCAGCACCGAACCTTGCGGTACCCCACTGGTCACAGCCTGCCATTCCAAAAGGGACCCGATAATCGCTACTCTTTGTTACCTGTCAGCCAGCCAATTTTCAATCCACGTCAGTACTCTGCTCCCAATACCGTGCGCCCTAATTTTGCCCACTAATCTCCTATGTGGGACTTTATCAAAAGCTTTCTGGAAGTCCAGGTACACTACATCCACTGGCTCTCCCTTGTCCATTTTTATAGTTACATCCTCAAAAAAACTCCAGAAGGTTAGTCAAGCATGATTTTCCCTTCGTAAATCCATGCTGACTCGGACTGATCCTTCTACTGCTAGCCAAATGTGTTGTAACTTCCTCTTTTATAATTGACTCCAGCATCTTTCCCACTACTGACGTCAGGCTAACCGGTCTATAATTCTGTTTTCTTTTTCTCTCTCCCTCCTTTCTTGAAAAGTGGGACAACATTAGCCACCCTCCAATCAGCAGGAACTGATCCTGAATCTATAGAACATTGGAAAATGATTACCAATGCATCCACGATTTCTAGAGCCACCTCCTTAAGTACCCTGGGATGCAGACCATCAGGTCCCGTGGACTTATCAGCCTTCAGACCCAACAGTCTATCCAATACCATTTCTTGCCTAATATAAATTTCATTCAGTTCATTTATTACCCTAGTTCCTTTGGCCACTATTACATCTGGGAGATTGTTTCTGTCTTCGCTAGTGAAGACAGATCCAAAGTACTTGTTCAACTCATCTGCCATTTCCTTGTTCCCCATAATAAATTCACCTATTTCTGACTTCAATGGCCTAATTTTGGTCTTAACTATTTTTTTGCTTTTCACATACCTATAGAAGCTTTTACTATCCTCCTTTATATTCTTGGCTAATTTACCTTCGTACCTCATTTTTTCTCTGCATATTGCCTTTTTTGTTATCTTCTGTTGCTCTTTAAAAGCTACCCAGTCCTCCGGCTTCCCACTCATCTTTGCTATGTTATACTTCTCTTTTATTTTTATACTGTCCTTTATTTCCCTCGTCAGCCACGGCCGCCCCTTACTCCCCTTAGGATCTTTCTTCCACTTTGGAATGAACCGATCCTGCACCTTCTGCGTAATTCCTAGAAATACCTGCCATTGTTGTTCCACTGTCTTCCCTGCTAGGGTATTGTTCCATTGAACTTTGGCCAGCTGCTCCCTCATAGCTCCATAATTCCCTTTGTTCAACTGTAATACTGACACATCCGATTTTCCCTTCTCCTTCTCAATCATCATGGGACTGTTGCAGATCATTTCCTCTGTACTTGACCTAAGTTTAAGTGGAAAAATTGAACAGGTTAGGACTTTATTCCTTGGAATGTAGAAGATTGAGAGGAGATTTGATAGAGGCATACAAAATTATGAGGGATATAGATACGGTAAATGTAAGCAGGCTTTTTCCACTGAGGTTGGATGGGACTACAATTAGAGGTCATGGGTTAAGGGATAATGGTGAGAAATTTAAGCGGAACATGAGGGAAACCTCTTCACTTAGAGGGTTATGAGAGTGTGGAGCAAGATGCCAGTGCAAGTGGTGCCAGTGAGCTTGATTTCAATGTTTAAGAGAAGTTTGGATAGGTACAAGGATGGTAGGGGTATGGAGGTCTATGGTCCCCATGCAGGTCAATGGGATTTCTGTATATTGAGGGTGAATCCAGCAGCATAAATATTCCCCAGGACCCCGTGCAAATGGTCCAGTACTCTGACCGTGTCTGGCTGGAGACATCCAGATAGGCTGCACAGCCTTGGAGCACTCAGTCCACCAGCCCTGAAGGTTGCTGGTGCCCCATGAAGACCAAAGAGCATCACTGTGAAATGAGATGGACCCAGGAGTGTACAGAAAGCAGTGAGGGGTTTTGAGTGGTTATCCAGCTCAGTAGTGAGTTTTGCCAGTGGCTCAGACTTCCAGTCACCATGGACATATTGAACAGGTGTTTGGTGACTGTAGTCAACACCAAAAGCAGAGACATACAGTGAGCTATCCAAATCCAAAAGGGCTTTAACAGGCTTTCCATTAGCTTTGACTATATATAGCTATTTCTCCTCACATTCTTCTGGTTTTCCATTACCATACTCTCAATCATTACAGACATTATCATAATCTTCACATTCCTCTCTTGGTACATAGCATATACCTGACAATTTGGGCTTCTTGAGAGAACACACAGAAGATTTATAACTTGGTTGCTAACAATGGTAGCACATACAAGTTTTTGAAGGAAATACCCAAGGTTCTTTGCCCTCTTCTCCCACCCTGCAATTCCACAGAGTTAACCCTTGGAGGATTAGCGTCTCTGTTGCTTTGGAATGATGGCTGTGATGCTGCCCTCTTGTGGGTGTTTAAGTATTGCAAGGCAAGTTAGCCTGCAGTGAGTCCATCCTCATGCTCTCGGACCCACATTCTGGTATCTTGAGGATGAACCCACAGCATCTGCTTCAATGCAATGGCCTCACCAATTTCCTCCTTGGACTTCTGCTCTGGTCGAATCCTTTGCAATGAAACATCTCAGTGGGTTATTCTCCTGATGTACTGGAATGGCAGCTTTGACGATAGGTTTCTGCCAAGACATCAAATTTAGCTAGCGGTGCCTCCTTCAAGTCAGGATAGTTGTTGGACCTCTTCTTCCATTGCAGTGTAAGCTTCAAAAGCTTTACCTGTCAGTAGTGGCACTAGTTGGCAGGCTCACTCCTTCTCTGGCCATTGCCATATTCGGGCCATCCTCTCGAACCTGAGGAGAAAGTTTGCAACATCGTCACCTTGTCAATAAAACAGCATCTTGGGACCCTTCCACAAGCTTTGGAGTTCCTCCCGAGAGGCATTATCTCTCCTCTGCTGGGCAAGTGAAAGGCCTCTGAATAGATTTTCCAGGGAGTGTTTGTAGGTGGTGTCACTTGAAGGCCCTTCTGCTTCTAGCCTAAGCAGACCTTTAACCTGGTCACCATTTCTTAAAGCCCAGCCTCTTCACCTTGCACCTTTTCCAGAACAGATATTCTAATATCTCTACCTGTGTTTTTAGCTCCTAATGAGCATTCACTTGGTGTCCAACAGATAGCAGAATAGTAGACTATTGTAAGTGGTTAAGAACTTAACCACTTAAGTTATATAAGCTATAGGAGCAAAATTAGGCCATTTGGTCCATTGAGTCTGCTCCGCCATTTCATCATGGCTGTTCCATTATTCCTCTCAGCCCCAGTCTCCTGCCTTCTACTCCCCCCCCCCACCCCACCAGTATCCCTTCATGCCCTGACCAATCAAGAATCTATCAACCTCTTCCTTAAATATACATAAAGACGGTCTCTACAGCTGCCATGGCAATGAATTCCACAGATTCACCACTCTCTGGCTAAAGAAATTTACTCTCCCATCTCCATTCTAAAAGGGTGCCCCTCTGTTCTGAGACTGCACACTCTGGTCTGAGGCACTCCCACCATAGGAAGCATTCTTTCCACATCCACTCTATCAAGGCCTCTTATCGTTTGATAGGTTTCAATTAGGCCACCCCTCATACTTCTGAATTTGAGTGAATAGAGACCCAGATTCATCAAACATCCTTCATATGTTAAGCCATTCAATCTTGGAATCATTTTCATGAACCTTCTTTGAACCCTCTCCAGTTTCAGCACATCCTTTCTAAGATAAGGGGCCCAAACTTGCTCACAATACTCTAAGTGAGGCCTTGCCAGTGCTTTATAAAGCCTCAACTTAACATCCTTGCTTTTGTATTCTAGTCCTCTTGAAATGAATGTTAGCATCGCATTTGCCTTCCTCACCACAGACTCAACCTACAAATTAACCTTTAGGAAATTCTGCACAAGGACTCCAAGTTCCTTTGCACCCCAAATTTTTGTATTTTCTCTCCATTTGGAGAATAGTCAACCCTTTCATTTCTTCTACCAACATGCATGACTATACATCTTCCCAACACTGTATTCCATCTGCCATTTCTTTGTCCATTCTCCTAATATATCCAAGTCCTTCTGTAGCCTCTCTACTTCCTCAAACTACCAGCCCCTTCATCTATCTTCATATCATCTGCAAACTTTGTATATCTGGAGCTGTTGATCCGAGATTCAAAATACAGTACATGAATAAATAGCTTTACACCCTGTCTATATAATAGCTACTTACAATTAATCAAGCCATTTACTCTTTGAAATACTTCTGTTCTTTGCTGTGAGATATGCAGCATTTTAATTCTGGTTTGTCTGTCAATATGATTTTGTCATAATACAGAAAATAAAGTTTGAAATACTAAAAAGTCAATAATAAAGTAACATCAAAATAGTTTTATGAAATAATTTATTTAGTGCAGAATGCTTGTGTTAAGTGAAGATTTCTTCATCTGGTGAATACTGTTTAGCATGTTAATGCAGTGTGGTTTGGCAGCTGTCCACTTTCATCTTTCATCTCATTATAAGCAGACATGATGATGACTTCTTTTTCCTCATCTGTTAGCGAGTTGAATTCACTTTCTACAGATGTTGCCATGGTACATCGCACAACCTGTAACTGAAGTCATCTGAGCATGAGAGATTAGAGTTAGTAAGTGCAACTGAAAAGAATTGAACCAATGTGGCTGCATTACTCTGTCGTGGCCCATTCAGTGGAATGACTTGTTCTAAAAGCTCTGTTCAACTGTTACCTGTCAGAGAATATCAGGCATTGTATTTGTTACCAAGGCAGCAGATTGACAAAGCAGGGAGAAGTATTGCCTCAGAACTCCAAAAACCCACATTCAATCCTGATCTCCAGTCCTTTCTATGTGACAGAGAGAGCCAGATGTTAGCCAGCTTTCAATCCATCTTCATACACAATCTTATAGTCACCACTTCTTAGGGAAGCTTTAACACACAAATTTTTTTACCTTATCGTTTCTCATTACTCATAACCAAACCTGAATAGCTTGTTCCTATATATGCAGGTTCCATTACATACTGCTGTAAGGAGCAATCTGTGATGTATTCCACGAATTCTTCTCCTATGATACCCTTGCCAAATGGGTAAGAATAGAATGGAATAAACCTTAGCTACCTATCAGAAACTCACCAAGTATCTCCCTTTTTCTCTCTACTCCCAGAATGTTGAAACCATAATGCATCGATACTGATAGTTCACAAAGTGGAGATATGTCACAAAAAGGAAGAAGCATCAGGTACTCGCCAATCAGTTGCCTGACTTGCATAGACATCATTGCCAGTATTGAAGTGCCCCTTTTTCCAATGCTCACTCTCACCCTGTCTCACTGAACTATCCCTACTCATTAAAGCTCACAGAACCTCACAGCTGATGTGACACAATTTCAATCCTAACCTCCTGAGCTGTCTGTCTCGAGTCTGCACATTCTTCCTCTGAATTTTCTCCAAATTGCTCCCAGTTGCCTTCCACATCCCAAAAGTGTGTCCGGGTTAATAAGTTTATAGACTACCGTGAATTGTCTTTACAACGTACAGCAAGTGAAGAGTAGAGTCGAGGGTATAAATTCAAAATAATGTGGAAAGTGTTGAAGATAGTGTAAGATTAGATGTTTAATGGCCTGTTTGGAACTGATGGGCTGAATGGCCTGTTTCTCGCTACAACTATAACAGAGACACACATTAACAAGTAGAGATGTAATAATTGCTCTTTAAACAGGAACTGTGCTTCAAACAGACTTCTTTGGTTGTAAAACACACAGACATCCATAGAAACATAGAAAATAGGTGCAGGAGTAGGCCATTCGGCCCTTCGAGCCTGCACCGCCATTCAGTATGATCATGGCTGATCATCCAACTCAGAACCCTGTACCTGCTTTCTCTCCATACCCCCTGATCCCTTTAGCCACAAGGGCCATATCTAACTTCCTCTTAAATATAGCCAATGAACCGGCCTCAACTGTTTCCTGTGGCAGAGAATTCCACAGATTCACCACTCTCTGTGTGAAGAAGTTTTTCCTCATCTCGGTCCTAAAAGGCTTCCCCTTTATCCTTAAACTGTGACCCCTCGTTCTGGACTTCCCCAACATCAGAAATAATCTTCCCGCATCTAGCCTGTCCAATCCCTTTAGAATTTTATATGTTTCAATAAGATCCCCCCTCAATCTTCTAAATTCCAGTGAGTATAAGCCTAGTCGATCCAGTCTTTCTTCATATGAAAGTCCTGCCATCCCAGGAATCAATCTCGTGAACCTTCTCTGTACTCCTTCTATGGCAAGAATGGCTTTCCTCAGATTAGGGGACCAAAACTGCACACAATATTCTAGGTGCAGTCTCACCAAGGCCTTGTACAACTGCAGTAGAACCTCCCTGCTCCTGTACTCAATCCTTTTGCTATGAATGCCAACATACCATTTGCCTTTTTCACTGCCTGCTGTACCTGCATGCCCACCTTCAATGACTGGTGTACAATGACACCCAGGTCTTGTAGCATCTCCCCTGTTCCTAATCGGCTACCGTTCAGATAATAATCTGTTTTCCTGTTCTTGCAACCAAAGTGGATAACCTCACATTTATCCACATTAAATTGCATCTGCCATGAATTTTCCCACTCACCTAACCTATCCAAGTCACCCTGCATCCTCTTTGCATCCTCCTCACAGCTAACACCGCCGCCCAGCTTTGTGTCATCCGCAAACTTGGAGATGCTGCATTTAATTCCCTCATCTAAATCATTAATATATATTGTAAACAACTGGGGTCCCAGCACTGAGCCTTGCAGTACCCCACTAGTCACTGCCTGCCGTTCTGAAAAGGTCCCATTTACTCCCACTCTTTGCTTCCTGTCTGCCAACCAATTCTCTATCCACATCAATACCATGCCCCCAATACCATGTGCTTTAAGTTTGCACACTAATCTCCTGTGTGGGACCTTGTCAAAAGCCTTTTGAAAATCTAAATATACCACATCCACTGGCTCTCCCCTATCCACTCTACTAGTTACATCTTCAAAAAATTCCATAAGATTCGTCAGACATGATTTTCCTTTCAGAAATCCATGCTGACTTTGTCCGATGATTTCACCTCTTTCCAAATGTGCTGTTATCACATCTTTGATAACCGACTCTAGCATTTTCCCCACCACCGACGTCAGACTAACCGGTCTATAATTCCCCGGTTTCTCTCTCCCTCCTTTTTTAAAAAGCCCCCCTCCAATCCTCAGGAACTAATCCAGAATCTAAGGAGTTTTGAAAAATGATCACTAATGCATCCACTATTTCTTGGGCTACTTCCTTAAGCACTCTGGGATGCAGACCATCTGGCCCTGGGAATTTATCTGCCTTTAATCCCTTCAATTTACCTAACACCACTTCCCTACTAACATGTATTTCCCTCAGTTCCTCCATCTCACTCGACCCTCGGTCCCTTACTATTTCCGGAAGATTATTTATGTCCTCCTTAGTGAAGACAGAAACAAAGTAGTTATTCAATTGGTCTGCCATGTCTTTGTTCCCTATGATCAATTCACCTGTTTCTGACTGTAAAGGACCTACATTTGTCTTGACCAATCTTTTTCTTTTCACGTATCTATAAAAGCTTTTACAGTCAGTTTTTATGTTCCCTGCCAGCTTTCTCTCATAATCTTTTTTCCCTTTCCTAATTAAGCCCTTTGTCCTCCTCTGCTGGTCTCTGAATTTCTCCCAGTCCTCAGGTGTGCTGCTTTTTTTTGCTAATTTATATGTTTCTTCTTTGGACTTGATACCATCCCTAATTTCCCTTGTCAGCCACGGGTGCACTACCTTCCCTGGTTTATTCTTTTGCCAAACTGGGATGAACAATTGTTGTAGTTCATCCATGCGATCTTTAAATGCTTGCCATTGCATATCCACCGTCAACCCTTTAAATATATTTTGCCAGTCTATCTTAGCTAATTCTTAATGAAGAATTCCACCATATTATGGTCACTCTTACCCAAGGGGCCTCGCGCAACAAGATTGCTAACTAACCCTTGCTCATTGCTCAATACCCAATCTAGAATGGCCTGCTCTCTAGTTGGTTCCTCGACATGTTGGTTCAGAATACCATCCCGCATACATTCCAAGAAATCCTCTTCCTCAGCACCCTTACCAATTTGGTTCACCCAATCTATATGTAGATTGAAGTCACCCATTATAACTACTGTTCCTTTATTGCACGATTTCTAATTTCCTGTTTAATGCCATCCCCAACCTCACTACTACTGTTAGGTGGCCTGTATACAACTCCCACCAGCATTTTCTGCCCCTTAGTGTTATAGACAATAGACAATAGGTGCAGAAGTAGACCATTTGGCCCTTCGAGCCTGCATCGCCATTTTGAGATCATGGCTGATCAACTACTATCAATACCCGCTTCCTGCCTTGTCCCCATATCCCTTGATTCCCCTATCCATAAGATAACTATCTAGCTCCTTCTTGAAAGCATCCAGAAGAATTGGCCTCCACTATCTTCCGAGGCAGTGCATTCCAGACCCCCACAACTCTCTGGGAGAAAACGTTTTTCCTTAACTCTGTCCTAAATGACCTACCCCTTATTCTCAAACCATGCCCTCTGGTACTGGACTCTCCCAGCATCTGGAACATATTTCCTGCCTCTATCTTGTCCAATCCCTTAATAATCTCATATGTTTCAATCAGATCCCCTCTCAATCTCCTTAATTCCAGCGTGTACAAGCCCAGTCTCTCTAACCTCTCTGCGTAAGACAGTCCAGACATCCGAGGAATTAACCTCTTGAATCTACGCTGCACTTCCTCTACAGCCAGGATGTCCTTCCTTAACTCTGGAGACCAAAACTGTACACAATACTCGAGGTGTGGTCTCACCAGGGCTCTGTACAAATGCAAGAGGATTTCCTTGCTCTTGTACTCAATTCCCTTTGTAATAAAGGCCAACATTCCATTAGCCTTCTTCACTGCCTGCTGCACTTGCTCATTCACCTTCAGTGACTGATGAACAAGGACTCCGAGATCTCTTTGTATTTCTCCCTTACCCAACTCTACACCATTCAGATAATAATCTGCCTGCCTGTTCTTACTCCCAAAGTGGATAACCTCACACTTACTCACATTAAACGCCATCTGCCAAGTATCTGCCCACTCACCCAGCCTATCCAAGTCACCCTGAATTCTCTTAACATCCTCATAACATGTCACACTGCCACCCAGCTTAGTATCATCAGCAAATTTGCTGATGTTATTTTCTATGCCTTCATCCAAATCGTTAATGTAAATGGTAAACAGCTGTGGTCCCAATACCGAGCCCTGTGGCACCCCACTAGTCACCACCTGCCATTCCGAGAAACACCCATTCACCGCTACCCTTTGCTTTCTATCTGCCAACCAGTTTTCTATCCATGTCAATGCCTTCCTCCCGATGCCCTGAGCTTTGATTTTACCCACCAATCTTCTATGTGGGACCTTATCAAATGCCTTCTGAAAATCGAGGTACACTACATCCACTGGATCTCCCCCGTCTAACTTCCTGGTTACATCCTCGAAAAACTCCAACAGATTAGTCAAGCATGATTTACCCTTGGTAAATCCATGCTGGCTCGGCCCAATCCTATCACTGCTATCTAGATATGCCACTATTTCATCCTTAATAATGGACTCTAGCATCTTTCCCACCACCGATGTCAGGCTGACAGGTCGATAGTTCTCTGTTTTCTCCCTCCCTCCTTTCTTAAAAAGTGGGATAACATTAGCTATTTTCCAATCCTCAGGAACTGATCCTGAATCTAAGGAACATTGGAAAATGATTACCAATGCATCCGCAATTTCCAGGGCCACCTCCTTTAGTACCCTAGGGTGCAGACCATCTGGACCTGGGGATTTGTCAGCCTTCAGTCCCATCAGTCTTCTCATCACCGTTTCCTTCCGAATGTCAATCTGTTTTATTTCCTCTGTTACCCTATGTCCTTGGCCCATCCATACATCTGGGAGATTGCTTGTGTCTTCCTTAGTGAAAACAGATCTAAAGTACTCATTAAATTCTTCTGCCATTTCTCTGTTTCCCATAACAATTTCACCCAATTCATTCTTCAAGGGCCCAACATTGTTCTTAACTATCTTCTTTCTCTTCACATACCTAAAAAAGCTTTTGCTATCTTCCTTTATGTTCCTGTCTAGCTTGCGTTCGTACCTCATTTTTTCTCCCCGTATTGTCTTTTTAGTTAAGTTCTGTTGTTCCTTTAAAAACTTCCCAATCATCTGTCCTCCCACTCACCTTAGCTCTGTCATATTTCCTTTTTTTTTTTAATGCTATGCAATCTCTGACTTCCTCTGTCAACCACTGTGGCCCCTTTCCTCCCTTTGAATCCTTCCTTCTCTGGGGGATGAACTGATTTTGCACCTTGTGCATTATTCCCAAGAATACCTGCCATTGCTGTTCCACTGTCTTTTCTGCTAGGCTATCCGTCCAGTCAACTTTGGCCAGCTCCTCCCTCATGGCTCCATAGTTTCCCCTGCTCATCTGCAACACTGACACCTCCAATCTGTCCTTATCCTTCTCAAATTGCAGATAAAAGCTTATCATATTATGATAACTACCTCCTAATGGCTCCTTTACTGCAAGATCGCTTATCAAATCCTGTTCATTACATAACACTAGATCCAGAATAGTCTTGTCCCTGGTTGGCTCTTGTACAAGCAGTTCCAAGAATGCATCCCGTAGGCACTCTACAAACTCCCTATCCTGTGGTCCAGCACCAACCTGATTCTCCCAGTTCACCTGCATGTTGAAATCCCCCATAACTACTGTGACATTACCTTTGCCACATGCCAATGTTAACTCCCTATTCAACTTGCACCCAATATCCATGCCACTGTTTGGTGGCCTGTAGACAAGACCCATTTGGGTTCTTTTGCCCTTACTGTTCCTCAGTTCTATCCACACAGACTCTACTTCTCCTGACCCTATGTCCCCCCCTTGCAAAGGACTGAATCTCATTCCTCACCAACAGGGCCACCCCACCCCCTCTGCCCATATTTCTGTCCCTACGATAGCACGTATACCCTTGTACATTCAATTGCCAGGTCTGATCTCCCTGCAGCCATGTCTCCGTTATCCCAACAACATCATAGTTACCCATTCGCACCTGGGCTTCAAGCTCATCCACCTTATTTCTGACACTTTGTGCATTCAGATATAGAATTTTTAACCCATTTTTCCTCTCTCTGTTTGAATCGCTGCCTATTGTGCTTAACCCAGCTCCCCGAACTCCCATCGGGCTATACGTTGTCCTTTTGTTGTCCTTCCTAAATTTACTTATTCTTTCAACACATTTAACTCCATGTTCCGTCAGACCATCCCTCTGTACATGAGTCCTCCTTATCAATTGTTCCGCCCCACCTTCCTCTACTACACACTTAATATTCCGGAACCGTGTAGTCCCCACCTGTCCTTTATTCTTCCTCCCGCTATCCTCTCTCACATTCTGGATCCCCGCCCCCTGCAAATTTAGTTTAAACCCCCCCAAGAAGCACTAGCAAACTTCCCTGCAAGAATGTTAGTACCGCTCCAGTTCAGGTGTAAACTGTCCCTTCGGAACAGATCCCACCTTCCCTGGAACAAAGCCCAATTATCTACAAACCTGAAGCCCTCCCTCCATATGCAGCTCTACCCATATCGATTCCACATCCTCCAGGCTAAAGTCCTTCCTTTCTATTGCATTAATCTCCTCTCTAACCAGCAATGCTACCCCACCTCCTTTTCTTTCCTGTCTATCCCTCCTGAATATTGAATATCCCTGGATGTTGAGCTCCCATCCTTGGTCACCCTGGAGCCATGTCTCTGAGATCCCAACTATATCATATTCATTAGTAACTATCTGCACATTCAATTCATCCACCTTGTTATGAATGCTCCTCGCATTGACACACAAAGCCTTCAGGCTTGTTTTTACAACACTTATGCAATTATGTTGAAAACCATGAGGTAATGAAAACCTATATTCATTACATTAACTGTGGAAACTTCATCAAGCCATTTCAAACTTAATCCTCCTGATTCAAATAATATTTAGTTTACCTAAAGAAAAATAATAAGAAATGTTTAGTTTTCCCCCTAATTAATGACTAAATATTTACTGAGTGACATATCTTCTGCAAAATCAATTTCTTTTCTCCTGATTAGGACTGTATTTGTTGGTCTAGTTATGTAGGGCAATAATAATTATCTGTCATATTGATTTATGTCTTTAACCCATGCTAAAATCAGTTCTTATACAAAGGTTTGACTGACAAATGTTGATGAACATAATTTGTGGATAGTTTTTGCAAGAGTACTGGAAATCTTAAAAAAATGGACGGGCATCTAAATTGTGCAAGAACATACAAGAAGAGAAATATTTAAATCCGTATCTCTCTCTTGTATTATTCAGTGCCACACCAAATTTGAAATCATCCCTTTTTTACACTGGTCTTATCTCTGTCAGCTTCATAAGAATGCTCTTATTCCAGATGGATGTATTAATAGACAGAGCAGTACGTTACATTGAGTAGAGAATACAAGCGAAAAGTTCATGATTAGAATAATTTGAAATGGATAACAGATGGATTAAATATAGCTCACAATTTAATTTTTCATAAATTGGATGTTGGAATGTTTTATTTTACCATCAGTAATATTGCTATTTGAGAAAATTAGAGGTAATTGATTTAATCTTTTAGACATTAGCACTCTATTGAGCTATATTTAGCACTGATAATCATTGAGTTTGTATCTAATGTTTACACTGCATTTCATGTGTTTCAGTCTTGTCTATTAAATGCTTTGAAACCTGATTAAAAATGCCACTAGTTTAAAAATAATGATTCATACTTTAAGTTAATTTATGATAGTATGAAGCAATTTCACACATTGCCAAATTGTAATCAGTATTACAATCCAAAAAATACTATGCCCAAAAATGCACAATAGGAATTTGTTTCTTTTGAAGTGTATAACACGCTATAAGTGTGATGTATTTTCAATTAATGGTTCACAGTTGTTTATTAATAATTGGGTCTTTGGCTCTTCAGAACCCAATGATTAAATGACCTTAGATTTTGAAATCATGATAGCATGAGTGTCTGAATATTAAAAGTTAAAAAACCGGGTATAGAATACCCAGATGTGAGGCTTTAATGTTGGGTCAGTAATATGTTAACAATATAGGTATAGAAGTTCTTTGCAAAGGGTGAAAAGCATATCAATCCTGTTGTGTGACAGACTGATCTCTGTTCAAACTGTGTAAGTGATTAAAACATGTTTTTAAACATCTTTGCTAAGTTCATGAAGATCAGAATCAATTTTAATATCACTGGCACATGTCATGGAGTTTATTGTTTTGCAGCAGCAGTACAATGCAATACATAATTTTTAAAAACTAAATTACAATAAGAAATATATATAAAAACTTCAATAAGTAATGCATAAAGAGGGCAAAAAAAAGTAAAGAATTGTGAGGTGGTAAGCAGCACAGGGAACCGTACTCTCTCCGGTCCTGTTCACCCTGTACACATCAGACTTCCAATATAACTCGGAGTCCTGCCATGTGCAAAAGTTCGCTGATGACACGGCCATAGTGGGGTGTGTCAGGAATGGACAGGAGGAGTACAGGAAACTGATACAGGACTTTGTGATATGGTGCAACTCAAACTACCTGCGTCTCAATATCACCAAGACCAAGGAGATGGTGGTGGACTTTAGGAGATCTAGGCCTCATATGGAGCCAGTGATCATTAATGGAGAATGTGTGGAGCAGGTTAAGACCTACAAGTATCTGGGAGTACAGTTAAACGAGAAGCTAGACTGGACTGCCAACACAGATGCCTTGTGCAGGAAGGCACAGAGTCGACTGTACTTCCTAAGAAGGTTGGCGTCATTCAATGTCTGTAGTGAGATGCTGAAGATGTTCTATAGGTCAGTTGTGGAGAGCGCCCTCTTCTTTGTGGTGGCGTGTTGGGGAGGAAGCATTAAGAAGAGGGACGCCTCACGTCTTAATAAGCTGGTAAGGAAGGCGGGCTCTGTCGTGGGCAAAGTACTGGAGAGTTTAACATCGGTAGCTGAGCGAAGGGCGCTGAGTAGGCTATGGTCAATTATGGATAACTCTGAACATCCTCTACATAGCACCATCCAGAGACAGAGAAGCAGTTTCAGCGACAGGTTACTATCGATGCAATGCTCCTCAGACAGGATGAAGAGGTCAATACTCCCCAATGCCATTAGGCTTTACAATTCTACCGCCAGGACTTAAGAACTTTTTAAAAGCTATTATTAATGCTTTTTGAGATAGTGATTTAGATGTATATCATATTTTTTACTGAGTTAAGTATTGTATGTAATTAGTTTTGCTACAACAAGTGTATGGGACATTGGAAAAAAGTTGAATTTCCCCATGGGGATGAATAAAGTATCTATCTATCTATCTATCTATCTATCTATCTATCTATCTATCTATCTATCTATCTATCTATCTATCTATCTATCTATCTATCTATCTATCTATCTATCTATCTATCTATCTATCTATCTATCTATCTATCTATCTATCTATCTATCTATCTATCTATCTATCTATCTATCTATCTATCTATCTATCTATCTATTCTACATGGGTTCAGCATCCATTGAGAAATCTGATGGCAGAAGGGAAGAAGCTGTTTCTAAAACGTTGAGAGTGTGTCTTCAGGCTTCTGTACCCCCTCCTTGATGGCAGAAATGAGAAGAGGGCATGTCCTGGGTGATGGGGGACCTTACCAAGCGCCATGTTTAGAAGATGTCCTCGACGCTGGGGAGACTAAAGCCCATGATGGAGCTGGATGACTTTGCGACTTTCTGCAGCTTTTTTCCAATCGTATGCTGTGGCGCCCTCCAAACCAAATGATGATGCAGCTGGTTAGAATGCTCTCCAGGGTACATTTGTAGCAATTTGCCAGAGTCTTTGGTGACATACAGAGTCTCCTCAAACTCCTACTGAAATATAGCCACTGCTGTAATTGCATCAATACGTTGGGCCCAGGACAGACCTTCAGAGATGTTGACACCCAGGAACTTGAAACTGCTCACCCTCAATGAGGACTTGTATGTATCCCCTTATTTTTCCCTTCCTAAAGTCCACAAACAATTCCTTGGTCTTACTGACATTGAGCGCAAGATTGTTGTTTTGTCACCATTCATCCAGCTGATCTATCTCTCTCCTATGCGACTCCTCATCACCATCTGAAATTCTGCCAACAATAGCTGTGTCATCGACAAATTTATAGATGGTGTCTGAGCTGTGCCTAGCCATATAGTCATGGGTGTAGGGCGAGTAGAGCAGTGGCTCAGCACACATCCTTGAGGTGCGCTAGTGTTGATTGTTAACAAGCAGGAGGTGTGATTTCTGATCTGCACTGAATGTAGTCTCCCAATGAGGAAGCCAAGGATCTTTTTGCAGAGAGGTAAAAGGCCCAGATGTTGGAGCTTGGTGATTAGAACTGAGGTATGATTTTGTTGAACACTGAGCTGTAATCAATAAACAGCAGCCTGATATAGGTATGGGTATTGTCCAGGTGACACAAGGTTTAGTGGAAAGCCAGTAAGATTGTAACCGCTGTAAACCTATTGTGGCGATTGGCAAATTGCAATGGGTCCAGGTCTGTGCTTAGACAGGAATATTGATTCTGGCCATGACCAACCCCTCAAAGCATTTCATCACAGTAGATGTGTGTACCTCTGGGTAATTACAGACCTCCAGCTTGAATAAATCCCTTCAACCACTAACTTCTGTCTTGTGTGTGCTTCTGAATCCAAGTAGCCAATTCGCTGTAGACCCCATGCTTTCCAATCTTCTGAACTAGCCTCCCATGATGGACTTTATCAAATGCCTTTCTAAAATCAATGTAGACAACATTCACTGCTCTACCTTCATCAATCTCTCTTGTCACATTGTCAAAAAACTCAATCAAGTTGGTAATACATGAATTGCTCCGCACAAAGCCATGCTTCTTTTCCCTAATTAGGCCACGGTTTTCCAAATGCTCATTCATCTTATCCCTAAGAATTTTTTCCATAAATTTCCATACAACTGATGTGAGACTCACCAATCTATAATCTTCAGGATCTTAAAGTACTCCATGCATAATTTGTTACTGAAGAGCAAGACAGCTTTTGGAACATCTCATCTGGGAATGTTCTATGAACTGCGCAGATGGTCTGGTGATGGCATTAAACTTGGAAATGCATCATCAAGCTGAACAATTCAGGAGACCATTACCTGTTTGTGGAATGTCCACAACAGTGGTATTTTCCATGTGGCACCTGGGATAGTGTGCACAACCAAATAACGGCAGAAGTTCTCAGAGTGGACTTTGTCTTGTGAATCAGATTGTGGAAGTGTGGGTCTGTTGGAGAAATGAGGGCAGCAGTTGGGGGGTGGGGCTGGTGGATTTTAATGTTGATCAGAGAGACAAACCTGAAGATCAACAACAAGAAATGGGTTGGGGGAAAAAAAACACTAACAATATCATGAACCATGAAGGAAGAAAACCCCTTGGTCTCCCCAACAATGGGAAGTAAGACAATAGTCGAATTAATACAGAAGCAGGTCGTAAGCTGTCTGGTAAATTTGGTCATGGAGTTATAGTAAAGTACAGCACAGAAACACAGCCTTCATTACATCTAGTACATGCCAAGCCATTTAAGTTGCCTAGACCCATCAACCTGCACCCACACCATAGCACTCCATACCTGTGCCATCCATCTACCTATCCAAACTTTTCATTAATGTTAAAATTGAGCTTGCATACACCATTTGCACTCTTGTTTGTTTTGCACTCTCACAACCTTCTGAATGCAGAAGTTTCACCTCATGTTCTCCTTAAACTCTTCATCTTTCACCCGTAACCTATGACCTCTAGTTGTAGTCCCACCCAGACTCAGTGGGGGGAAAAACCTGCTTGCATTTACTCTACCTATACCCCTCATAATCTTGTTTACCTCTGTCAAATCTCCCCTCAATCTCCTAGGTTATTAGAAACAAAGTCCTAACCTATTCAATCTTTCCTTATAACTCAGGTCCTCCAGTCCCAGCAACATCCTTGTAAATTTTCTCTGTACTCTTTCAACCTTATTTACATTTTTCTGTAGGTAGGTGACCAAAGCTGCACACAATACTCCAGATTATGCCTCACCAGTGCTTCACAACTTCAACATAACATCCCTTCTCTTCGACTCAATACTTTGATTTATGAACGCCAATGTGCCAAAAGCTTTCTTTACAACCATACCTACCTGTGCTGCCACTTTCAATGAATAATGGACCTCTATTTCTTTGTTCCATTGCACTCCTCGGTGCCCTACCATGAGACCTTTCCTGGCTGGTCCTACTGAAGTGCAACACCTCATACTTGTTTGAATTATATTCCATCTGCCATTTTTCAGCCTATTTTTCCCAGCTAGTCCGGATCCTGCTACGAGCTCTGAAAGCCTTCCTCGCTGGCCACTACACCTCCAATCTTGATGTCATCCACAAATTTGCTGATCCAGTTAACCACATTATCATCCAGATCATGGTGTAGATGATAAACAACTACAGACCCAGCACTGATCCCTGTGTCCCTGTACAGGTGCCCAGTCAGAGAGGCAACCATCTATAACCACTCTCTGGCTTCTCCCACAAAGCCAGTGTCTAGTGCAATTTACTACCAAGCAACTGAACCTTCTTGACCAACCTCCCATGTGAGACTTCATTGACTTTCCTCGTAATTCCTCAAAACTCTATAAGATTGGTTAGATAGGACCTATCATGCATGAAGCCATATTGACTATCCCTAATCAGTCCATGACTATCCAAATACACATATATCCAGTCCCTTTGAATACCTTCCAGTAACTTTCACACTACTAATTCCATGATTTATTTTTAGAGCCTATCTTAAACAGAGGAACAATATTAGCTATCTTCCAATCCTCATCAGTTGCTAAGAATCTTATAAATATTTTTGGTAGGGCCCCTGCTATTTCTGCACTTGCCTGGCACAGCGTCAGAGGGAACACCTTGTTAGGCCCTGGGGATTTATCCACCCTAATTTGCCTAAAGACTGTGAATTAGGGTGGATAAATTAATGTACCGCATATACTCTCATTCATCTACCACCCCACTAGCCTCCGCATCCAGCTCATAATTCTCCACAACTTCCGCCATCTCCAACTGGATCCCACCACTAAGCACATCTAACCCTTCCCCCACTTTCTGTTTTCTGCAGGGATCACTCCCTATGTGACTCCCTTGTTCATTCGTCCCTCCGCACTGATCTCCTTACTGGCACTTATCCTTGCAAGCGGAACAAGTGCTACACCTGCCCCTACACCTCCTCCCTCACTACCATTCAGGGCCCCAGTCAGCCCTTGCAGGTGAGACGACACTTCACCTGTGAGTCTGTTGGGGTAACCTATGGTATCCAATGCTCCTGGTATGGCCTCCTGTATATTTGTGAGACCCGACGTAGATTGGGAGACCGCTTCGCTGAGCACGTACACTCCATCTGCCAGAAAAAGTGGGATCTCCCAGTGGCCACCCATTTTAATTCCACTTCCCTTTCCGATTCCAATATGTCTATCCATGGCTTCCTCCACTGTTGTGATGAGGCTACACTTAGGTTGGAGGAACAACAGCTTATATTCCGTTTGGGTAGCCTCCAACCTGATGGCATGAACACCAATTTTTCAAACTTCCAGTAATGCCCCCAACCCACCCTCCTTCACTATTCCTGATGCATCATCAATAACTCTTGGAGACGTGAGGCAAGATATAGGCTTTTATTGGCTGGAAGAAGGAACAAGCAGTAAGTGACCACCACACAACATCCTGGAGACTGAGGAAGGGGCTGTCTTTCCAATTGCCTTTATACTGGGGTCTGTGGGAGGAGCCACAGGAGCAGTCAGCGGGGGGGGGGGGGGGGGGTGTCCAGACAGGTATATGTAGTTCACCACATTCACCCCCCCTTTGTTTTAAAAGAGAGTCCCCATGGGGCGAAGTTTCTTACAAGTATATTTACAGGTTAAGTCTATCAAGTGGTTGAATCTGTTGTTGCGATCTACGTAGCACGGGCTGTGATTGCACAGGTGCTGGTGGTGACCCTCTGGCTTACCGGCCATGTCATGAGTCACACGCCCCCCCTGCTGACTGCTCCTGTGGGTCCTCCCATAGACTGTGGCTCCTCCTACATAGACCCCGGTATATGTAGTTCACCACAATTCCCCATCCCCTTTTCCCTCTCTCAACTTATCTCATTGCCTGCCCATCGTCTGTCTCTGGTTTTCCTCCCCTCTTTCCTTTCTTCCTTGGCCTTCTGTCCTCTTCTGTCAGACTCTCCCTTCTCCAGCCCTGTATCTCTTTCACTAATCAATTTCCCAGCTCTTTACTTCATCCCTCCCCCTCCAGGTTTCACCTACTGTATCACCTTGTTTCTCTCTCCCCTCCCCCACCTTTTAAATCTACTCCTCAGCTTTTTTCTCCAGTCCTGCCAAAGGGTCTCGGCCCGAAACGTCGACTGTACTATTCTCCTGCAGCATTTTATGTATGTTGCTCGGATTTCCAGCATCTGCAGATTTGCTTATAGTCTTATTGATCTTTACTGACAAGACTCATTCACGAAAAATACACTCTTTGTCTAGACATCATGCAGAGTGTTGGAGAAGGAGGAATGGAGAAGAAAAAAATGTTACTAATAATTAGGCAGAGAAAAGTAAAAATGTTGATCAATGCATCAGTAAGTGCTTTACCCGTAAGTCAGTTTTACATGTCTCCGAATCTGCGTGGGTGAAGGAAACCTTTTAATCTCAAAGTTTGCTAGAGGCTTGTTAATTTTAGATTCATGAATTTTAGCAACATAGCATAGTGTCTGATGATGATGCTTTTGAGAAACAGTTTTAGCCAAGAATCTTCAAAAGAATCTTTCACTTACGTGAACTTGCGACATAATTTATTGTCCATGCAGACAAGTATCTCATCCCCCATTCTAATGTTTCTGATGTCTATAATTAAAAATACATCTTTACAATACTGAAAGTTTGTGTTAAGTATGCTTTGTGGATTGATGTGACTGACCTAGTTTACAACCTGAGCAGATAGGAGGAAAGTGGAAATAAAGTTGTGTTGCATTGAAGTTTTTAAAAGCTTTCAATGTGCTAACTTTATGTCGAATGTATTAGAAAGCCTATAGGCACATTTTAAGATTTAAAATTCAATCAAAAAATTAAATGCATTTCCATTGTACCTTTCATAACTTCCAGTTAGCCTACAGCACTTTACAGCTATTGAGCTCCATTTGAAATGGAGGCACTTTTCTAATGTTTGGAAATGAGGCAGGAAATATACACTTTGAAAGATGCCACAAAACATTAAATAACTAGGTAGTCTAAAATTATAGTTAGTGACAAAAATTAATGGTCAAAATAGCAGGGAGACCTTGCTTGTTTTTATTTTAATAGTGCCATGTGTTCTTTTACTTCTCCTTCAGAGAGCAGAAGGGGCTTTGAATTAACATCCCTTTCAAAAGATAATGGTTATGACAGTAAAGTATTCACTGACTACTGCACTGAAGAGCCAAGGTAGAATCTGTACTCGGGCACCTGGTCTAGGGATCAAACCATTGAACAAAACTTCATTACCACTGAGCTACCTGAAAATGTTTGTATTTTGTCACTAAGGATTGTAGTTTTAATCCATTAGTCCATCCATCAAATCAGTAGCATAGTGATTAGCACAAAACTTCACAGCACATGCTGTAAGATCAGGGTTCAATTCTCACTGCCGTTTGTCAGAAGATTGTGCATTCTCCATGTGACCACGTAGGTTTCGTCTGGGTGCTCTGGTCTCCATCCACATACAAATGAGGGTTAGTGTGTTGTGGGCATGCTTGTGCCTGACACATGGTGACTCTTGCAGGTTGCCCCAACACATATCAGACTGTGTTGGATGTTGGTGCAAACAACACATTTCACTGTGTTTCAGTGTTTCCATGTGCATGTGACAAATAAAGCTAATCTTTAATCTCTTTAAATCTAATTGAGTGGTATTGGCCAAGAAAAACTCAATTCACGAAGCAAAGTGAAGAACTGTGTCAGACTAGGTCAACATGTGGTTCAGCAACACGAAGTAGTTACCCAGATTGGCAAGTCTAGCTGAAGAAGACTTGATAAGTAGGGAGTTCTAGATATCAGGAGCATGCTGTATGTGTAATCTGCTTTGTGCATTTCAAATAATTCACAAATGAATTACTTATACAGAAATAATTTTGCAATTTTACATTAATTGACTGGGTGTTGACATTTGCCTAGATTCTTCAACTTGTTCCTAGGCATAGCAGTTTTTATTTCTTGTTAATATCTTATTTAGCAAGAGCTTACTAATTATTAAGAATTTACTTCATTGCTCCAATATATCAGTGCTGTGCATTTAAATTTATTTTTGATGGACTGGAATGAAAAAGACAGAGACAGTGTCCACAGAGGGCCTTTCAGTAAATTCTGTAGTCAGAAGTTGAAATGTTTGGAAGGAAGAAGAGCAAAGACCAGGAATACAAAGGTTTGAAAGGACTATGTTCAGTATGCTGTTACTGTGTAACCTACATAGTTTTCAGCAAGGAAGAGTGACCCTGAAATTCTGCTAGTTATGGTGGGGAAAGCATCTATGTAGAATTTGGCTTTTATGTAAGGAAGCAGCAACTCAATATGGTGTTAATTAAAATGCTTCAACATGTGAGGAACAAGGATCTGTAGCTTTGCCCCCTGTTGTGCATGATCTCAGTCTGTGTCAACTCTTGGAATAAGGCCCGCAGTGCTGGAATAAGATCTGTTTGCTGTTGCCAATGGAATTGAAAGCACCATCACGTGGAGACTGTTGCATTAATAAAAATGATTTGCATCCCTTTTTGCCTTTCATGGTCTGTTTCATTTGCATTAGAACTTTGCTTTGTTGAAACTTGGACAGAGGTCCTTATTGTGCCCGTGCCAATGTTTGTGAAAGATGCTCCTTATGAACTAGCTATCTCTGTATCTTCAGTCTCCTCTGCCAATGCCACTGATATCATTGGAAGCAACTCACTCACAGTTCACAGAACTGACAGCTCATGCTAAACCACATAATTGGCAAGATCTTCTTCAGGGTTTTCTCTTGATCAACTTCCATAGTGTCGTTGAAAAATTCTTAATTATATGGAGAGGGTTTCTGCAACAGCTATAATGGCTAATTGGGCTATTTACAACAGGCACCAGAGGAGGTTATTGTACTAGTGAGAGCATGCAATTTAGTAAACTTACTGCCTCTTCGGCTTTGGTGAACGTAAGAGGATGACAACTCTGCCAAATGGTAGAAACAAGGCGCATGGAAATTTGAAAAGGCTGGTTTTGGTATGCTTCTGGCTTTTTTTGTTCTCTTTTTATTCCACTTATTTAATTTAATTTTTAATATATATATCTGTAATTTACAGTTTTTTAATTATGTATTGCATTGTACTGGTGCCACAAAACAACAGATTTCTCAACATATGCCAATGATATTAAATTTGATTCTGACTTCCTAAAACAGCAGTCTTACCTGTAACTGCTAAGTATTCTTTTCAGTGTATTGTACCTTCTACATCCTCAGTTGGAAGGCACCCCTGATAAATCAGATCTTGTGCAGTAAAATAAGCCACTTGATAGAAACTCAGAACGGGAATTGGAAATTAAAAATTCAGACAGGGTCAGGGTCCAGGCAAAGTCTGCAGCTGCTCGGCCTGTGACCAAGTTTTTATCTTTGGGGCAGTTTCAGTTGAGTGAATTGTGGAGGGAATTAAAGACTCACCAGCTGCTCCAGAATTCAGGCCTGGGTTCTTTTAACTCCTAGGCTTCCTTTTAATTTACACAGATAAACTTCCATCTGTTCTGGGTGGAAAATTGAAGGCATGGAGGGCACATAGATAGACTAGTTAGATGGCAGGATTAATTGCTGGTTCTGTCCTCTGGGAACCTTGTAATCAGAGAGACTGAGGCAAAGGCTGCTGTAAGGAAAGTCTTTGCTTTCCTTGAAGGGCCACTGAATTAAAATTAGATCCCTGAGACCTGGCAGACATATATAAGGGTATTGCCACCTGTTGATACTGCTCTGTGCACTAAGTAATAATCAGGATCTACCATGTATCAACACGTGAGATTCTAGAGAGGCTGGAAATCTTGAGCAACACACACAAGTTGCTGGAGGAATTCAGCAAGTCTGACAGCATCGAGTAAGTGGATTAAATGGCTGTCATTTCAGGTCGAGACCCTTCATCAAGATTGGAAAAGGTCAGAGCAGAAACCGGAATAAGAAGGTAGACGGAAGGGAACGAGAACAAACGGGCAGGTGATGACCAGGCGAGGGAAAAGATGGGTGGGTGGGTGGTGGAAGGGAGATAAAGAAAAAGCTGGGCAGGGTGGGTGGTAGAGGTAAAGGGTCGAAGAAGAAGGAATTTCATTGAAGAGGACAATGGATCATGGAGGAAATGGAAGGAGGAGGGGAAATGATGGGCAGGTGAGGGGAAGAGAAGGGGTGAGAGGCTATTCAGAATAGGGAATGGAAAAAGAGAAGGAAAGAGGGGAATAAATTTCAAGAAGTTGGAGAAATAGATGTTCATGTTATCAGGTTGGAGACAAACCAGACGGAATAGCAGGTGTTGCTCCTCCAACCTTAGTTTGGCCTAATGATGGCAGTTAATGGAGGTCATGGACAGATATGTCAGAATGAGAATGGGAATTTGAATTGAAATGGTAGCCACTGCAAGATCCTGCCTTTTGTGGCAGGCAGAGTGAAGGTGCTTGATAAAGTGGTCCCCAATTTGCGTCAAGTCTCTGATGTAGAGGAGGCCGCACTGGACTGATATGCTTTTTTTTAAAAACCTTTTTACATTATGAAACTTGCCAATAAGTACATCTCATGTTGAATCCAACTGATTAATAAATCTAAAAAATTATTAAAATGGGAAGTTTGTGACTACGGTAAGTTGTTTTGCAATGGGACAGCCCAGGGAAGATAACTAGAGAGATCAATAGAACTTCATGATGTATATAGTTAATGAATATTAATTAGGTCACACCTTAATGGGCTTAATGGGAAGTAATGAAGTTCAAAATGATTTATTTTGTTTATATGGCCTATCAAGAATGTTTTGCCATTCAGCAAGGTCAAGGATTAAGATGTCTGCCCTATTCTGCTACCTTTTGCTTCTATTTGTTTTTCTTCCCATTTCTGAGTATACTTTTCAACTAAATATTCACATTCCTATTGAGTAAAAGGTACCTAAGGATCATAATCCTCATTGTAAAGAAATTACTCCTTTGCTTAGTCCCAAACAACTGATACCTTAATTTGAAATAATGACTCTGATTCAACATTTTCAACCCTAGGGAAACAGGTTCTCAGTATTTATTAAACTCACTAATAATTGCACTTCTGTCTTATCCTCATATTTCTTATGAGCTGATATTATTTAATTTATCCTCATAGGCCAGCCTTCTCAACTCGGGAACCAGTCTAACAAATCTTCACTGAAGTTCCTATAAGGCAAGCAACACACACAAAATGCTGTAGGAACTCAGCAGGACAGGCAACATCTATGTAAAAAAAAAAGTACAGTTGAAGGATCTCGGTCTGAAACGTCGTCTGTACTTTTTTCCATAGATGCTGCCTGGCCTGCTGAGTTCCTCCAGCATTTTGTGTGTGTTGCTTGGATTTCCAGCATCTGCAGGTTTTCTCTTGTTTCCTACAAGGCAAATGAGTTTTACCACCATCCCTCTAAGAGTGAAGAACAGAATTGAATTTAGCAAGGATAGGGAGGTAGTCGATGCCAACTGGAAAGCATCTGGAAGAACCCCTTAGTAATGACTCTGTCCATGAGACCATAAATTCGGGACAGAATTAGGCCACTTGTTCTTTTGGGTCTGCACAGCCAGACCACCATGGCTGATTTATTATCCCCTTCAACCCCATTCTCCTGCCTTCTCCTCATAACCTTTGATACCCTGATTAATCAAGAACCTATCAACTTCCACCTTAAATATACTAAGACTTGGCCTGCACAGCTGTCAGTGACAATAAATTCCGCAGATTCACTACCCTCTGGCTTAAGAAATTTTTCCCCATCTTTGTTTAAATGGCTGTCCCTCTGTTCTGAAGCTGTGCCCGCTGGTTCTAGATTCCCCCACTATTGGAAACATCCGTTACACATTTACTTTATATAGGCCTTTCAATATTCAATAGGTTACAATGAGATTCCCCCTCCCACTCTTTAAACCCCAATGAGTATAGGCCTAAAACCATCAAACACTCCTCATTCAGTAATCCTTTCATTACTGGAATCATTCTTGAGAATGCCCTCTGGACCGTCTCCACTGTCAGCATATCTTTTCTTACATAAGGGCCCAATACTCCAAGCACAGTCTGATCAATGCCTTATAAAGCCTCAGCATTACATCCTTGCTTTTGTATTCTAGTCCTCATTAATTGTATGCTAACATTGCATTTACTTTCCTTACCAATGATTCAGCCCATAAGTTACCCTCTGGGGAATCCTGCACAAAGACTCCCAAGTTCCTTTGCACCTCTGATTTTTGAATTTTCTCTCCATTTACAAAATATTCCACGTCATTATTCCTTCTACCAAAATGCATGATCATGCACATCTTTGCACTATATTCTATCTGTTACTTCTTTGCCCATTCTCCCAATCTGTCAAAGTCCTTCTGCAGACACCCTGCTTCATTAACAGTACCTGCCCCTCCACCTACCTTCGTATCATCTGAAAACTTGGCCACAAAATTATCAATTTCTTCATCCAAATCATGGACATATAATGTGAAAAGAGGTGATGCCGATATTGACCTCTGAAGCACACCACTGGTCACCAACAGCCAAACAGAAAAGGCTCCCTTTATTCCTACTCTTTGTCTCCTGCCATTTAGCCAAATCTTCTATCCATGCTAGTATCTTTCCTGTTATACCATGGAAATCCAATAAACAACATCCACTGACTTTCCTTTTCTGTCCTGCCTGTTATTTCCTCAAAGATTTCCAACAGATTTCTCCTTAAAGAAACCATGCTGACTTTGGCATATTTTGTCAGGTGCCTCCAAGTACCCTAAAACCTCATCCTCAATAATAGGCTCCTCATCTTTCCAACCACTGAATTCAGGCTAACTGCCTTATAATTTCCTTTCCTCTGCCTCCCTGCCTTCTTAAAGAGTAACATTTGCAAATTTCCAGTCCATTAAAACTATTCCAGAATCTAGTGATTATAATGCCTCCACAATCTCTTCAGCTATCTCTTTCAAAGCTGTGGGGTATAGTCCATCTGATCCAGGTGACTTATCTACCTTCCGACTTTTCAGCTTCTCAAGCACTCTCTCCTTAGTAATAGCAACACCACTCACGTCTGCCCTCTGACATTCTGGCATTTTGCTAGTATCTTCCATAGTAAAGACTGATGAAAAATACTTAAGTTCATTTGCCATTTCTTTATCCAACATCACTATCTCTCCAGAGTCATTTTTCAGTGGTCTAGTATCTACTCTCATCTCTTTTACTCTTTATATTGTATCCTCTTTTATATTGTTGGCTAGCTTACCTTCATATTTCATCTTTTCTCCCTTTCTGGCTTTTTAGTTGCCTTCTGTTCATTATTAAAAGCTTCCCAATCCTCTCTTTTTCTTGTACGCTGTCTTTGATTTTGCCTGTCAGCTATGATTGTCTCATACTCCCTTTAGAATGCTTCTTCATCTTTGGGATATATCTTTCCTGCACCTTCTGAATTGCTCCCAGAAACTCCAGCCATCTCTGTTCTGCCATCATCCCTGCTAGTGTCCTCTCTCATGCCATTGTAGTTCCTTTTCCTCTACTGTAATACTATTACATTTGATTTTAGCCTCTCCTCAATCTGCAGGGTGAATTCTATCATATTCTGATCACTATCTCTTAAGGGTTCCTTTAACTTAAACTCCCTAATCAAATTTGAGTCATTACATAACACTCAATTCAGAACTGTCATTCCTTGTGGGCTCAGCTACAAGCTGCTCAAAAAAGCCATTTCATAGGCATTCTACAAATTCCTTCTCTTGGGATCCAGCAGCAAACTGACTTTCCCAATCTGTCTGCATCTTGAAATCCCATGACTATTGTAACCTTGCCCTTTTTACTTGTCTTTTCTATCTCCTGTTGTAATTCGTAACCCTATTCTAGCTACTGTTTGGAGGCCTGTATATAACTCCCATCAGGGTCTTTTTACCTTTGCAGTTTCTTAACTCTCACACAAGGATTCTACATTGTCTGATCCTAGAGTACTGTGTATCACCTCTTTTTGAGAATTTGATTCCATTTTTTTTCCTCAACAGAGCTTCTCTGTCTACCTGCCTACTCTTTCAACACTTAGCTTACCATAGGATGTTAATCTCCCAACTATGATCTTTCAGCCACACCACAACGGTGCCCACAACATCATGCCTGTCAATCTCTAACTGTGCTAAAAGATTATCTTCTTTATTCTGTGTGCTGCGTCCATTCAAATATAACACCCTCTTCATCCTGTGTTCATCACCCTTTTTGATTTTAGCCCCATTGCACTTCAACTCATCCCACTGACTGCAATTTTGCTCTATCATCTTCCTCACAGTCTCACTAACCACTGCTTTGAGTTGTATACCAACTGGCCCATCCTTAGCCCTATCACTCTAGTTCCCAAGCCACTGCCAAATTAGTTTAAACCCTTCCCAATAGCTCCAGCAAAGATATTGGTTCTCCTTGGCTTCAGATGTAACCCAACCTTCTGTACAACCTTGTCATTGTTTGGAGGCTTGCATGCCTCAATGGCGCAGAGAGCTATGTTGGCTGGAGTCAAGGCATGATCCACCGATCTTCCAGCTTTGGGGGTTCAGCTCAGAGCTAACAACCCTGACTGGTAAAACAAAATTACAGAACCAACAATGAAGAATCCTTCTACATCTGAGTGTGATGGTATTCCTGAGTCTCCACCTGGGACTTGCATGACTGACAGGAATGAAAACTGGGCAGAAGCTACTGACATGATGAAGGAAGCCATAACACCACTACTCCCTGCATTGCTGCCCTAAACGCCAATGTGTAATGGGTATTGCCTTGTCTCTACCTTCCCCAGCAGAGATCCCAATGATCTGGAAATCTGAAACATTGCCCCGCACCTATTCTTCAGCCGTGCATTCATCTGCCAGATCATCCTATTCTTACCATCACAGGTGCATGGCACAGGCAGCAATCCCGAGATTACTGCCCTAGAGGTCCTGCTTTCCAGCATTTTACCTAACTCCCTATATTGACGTGATCATCCTTGACTCACATAGCAAATCTTCTGATACAATCTCACCACCATCCCAGACTGAAAACAAGTCAGAAAAGCCATACGCCAACTGAAAAACAATAATGCCTTGGGAGCAGACAGTATCCCTCTCTAAAACTTGAAGCTGCAAATTCACAGCCTTACCACATTCTTGGCCTTAAAATTTTTCATCATCAGTTTTGACATTTCTTGTCAATTTAGTTGTATTTTGATTTCTCTGACCTGTATTTCTTGCCCATCTTTTGTCAAAATGTTAAAGCTTTTCAGTTCTTGGGCTTTCTACTCTTTGGTATCATTGTTCAAGGTTTTTACTATATATACTGTACGTTTTTTAACCCATGGCTGTTCCATGTTTCCAGTGGGGTTTTTTCAACTTTTTCCCTTTCATATCTATGAAGAAATTTGAAACTCTAACTTTTCAATTTATCTTTGCCAACTTGACCCAAGACCTAATTTCACACTTTAGTACATCACACTTAGATTTGATCCAAATTGTATCTTCTTGATCACTCCACAGAATTCCACAATATCATTAAGTCTCTGTATGCACAACTAGATCTAAAATAGGTTTGCACAAAATATGCATGGAAAAGGCTGATAGGACACTGTTACCTGCTAAGAATTTTGTACATCATTGCATGTCACTCAAGAAATTAGAGTTCAAATAGGAAGTTGGAAAGATTAGAAATGTCACTAATTTAAATCTCTAAGTGCTGAGTTCCCTGACTCTAATGAGTCACAAATATCACTTGTGGGTGGAAAAGTATGCTTTCTATGTAGAAAATCATTTTGCAGGTGTATTGGAAATGCCAAGCCAATGACTGAATGGATGTAGTGAAATTCTGTGGATCTATTTACTTACCTGTGTTTACATTGCAGGATCCTTGACTGTTTCTATCACTGACATGAGAGCACCTTTGGTTGGAGCCTCTGGCGGCGTTTATGCGCTCTGTTCTGCACACTTGGCCAATGTTGTCATGGTAATAATTTTATTTTTCCCTAGCAGTTGTATAAAAAAATACAAATAAACCGAAGGTGTATTGAGCTACAATGAATGTGATTTAGCATCAGGTTTTTTTTTCCTTTGGCACAGTGCAAGCCCTGAAATATATAGAGACTCTATATTCATCTAAGAGCACTCAGTCTTTGCCAGGTTACCATCCGAACACAGCACTGCACTTTGGCATTACAGCAGATTCCAGAGTATTTATAACCATTTCTTTTAGAAGGATAATTGGAGATGAAAGTGAAGAAACTCGTTCTTGGTTGCATGCATTATGCTTGAGGAAGTTGCTCTAGCTTATTACATTCTGCTACTAAAATCCCATTTAATTGATGTCACTGGGATGAATTTTGGTGTATAAGTAGATCCAGCAATGGATCTGTAATTCACATTCTGTCCAAATGATCAAAGCCAGGTTTCGACCCCCAAATCCCTGCCACAGATTGAAACACTTAGGTCCATCATTCTGTAGTCCAGCATATTTTGAACTTGTAATATAAATCTGTACTGATTAACAACTCTAGCTAAGATCTAATCATGATCTAAAATCAATTAAGATGTATAGCAACTATCACAACATTTGTGATCTCAGCTGACAGTGTTTTAGACTTGTAGAAACCTTGGGTTATGTGAATTCTTGGAACCTTTACATACCTGGCAAGTGCTTATACTTGAATAATGAATATTGCTCCTGTTCAGAGGAAAGTGATCAGGGGGACGATTGCTGTGGTTCGGTACCAGTCGGGTCACAGGAGTTTGAATTATATTCCAAAATCCAGTTTTGGAACATATGGCCCCGTAGGCATGTGTTTTAACTAGGTGTCCAGACATGTGAGAGCATCTTGGTGTTTTTGTCTATAGAATACGTTCTTCCCTTCCTTTCCCCATCTCTCACTATCCAGATGAAACTGGATTGGAAAGCAGTTAAATAAGAGCAGGGAAACAGCCCATTTTATTAATTCCTTGATCTGTATAAATGCAATTTTAAATGGCAACTAAAGTGATGGGATTCAGTGACAGAGAATTGGATGTAGATGAGATATGCCCAGAGCAATGTGCAAAGATAGTTTTGGCTCCATCTATGACTGCATATATAACATTTTCAGATCAGGTGCACATTCTAATATCTGACTCTACAGAAGCTGGCTCATCAATTGAAGCAGACATCAGCGTGTTGGTGCCATCTGGTGGCTAAAATCGAAGGAGACTTTGATAGAAATAAAGACAAGTAGAGAGACAAGAGAATGCAGATGGAGGAATCTGGAAGAAAGAAAAATAATCTGCTGGAGGAACTCAGCATGTCAGGCAGCATCTGTAAAGGGAAATGAAGTCTAGATGTAAGGTCTCCCCGGGCAGAAGGCCAGGAACTGGGGTTGAGGAGGAGATAGGATACAGGATCAGCCAATCAGCCATGACTGAATGGCACAGCAGACTCGATGGGCCAGAAGGCCTAATTCTGCTCCTATGTCTTATGGTTTTATGAAATGTCAATTATCCAGTTCCCTCCACAGATGCCGCCTGGCCCGCTGAATTCTTCCAGTAGTTTGTTTGTGGTCTGGAATGACATTGGCAGCCTGATTTTGTAAGATGTAAATTAGGTAACAGTTCAACCAAAGGCAGCATACTTATTTAAATATAAGAATTATGGGTCTAACTGTCGATGAATAACTTGCAGCAAATAGATTGCTTTCAAGTTAATTGCACTTAACTATCTCATCTAAAGTAATTTAGCATTAAAATAGAGCCACAATGATGAAGCAGGCATTTTGACCAACCATTTCCAATGGCCATGAAGTACCCTTCTACACTAAACAAAAGAAAATCTGCAGAAACTGGAAATCAATGTAATCCACACAAAATGCTGGAGGAAATTGGCACCCCAGGCAGCATCTGTGGAAAAGAGTCAACACTTCGGGCCAAGACCCTTCATCAGGACCTTTTCCACTTACCGCGACTTGGTCTCTATGCCTCAGCAATTCAAATACTTGTCTAGATATTTAAATGTCGCAAGAACCTACTTCCATCATCCACTAACACAGTGAGTTCCATATTCCAACCATCACCTCAGTGGAAAAAGTTCTTCCTCAGATCCCCTCTAACCCTCTTCCCTCTTACGTTAAACCCATGCCCGCTAGCTTTAGATACTTTTGCCATGATCTGTTTTTTATTTGTTATTTTATCAGTAATTTTAAAAATTAAGTTATTGCTTTACTAAACAGTTTTGTGACAAATGAAGGGTGATTTTGCAATTTCCTGATATCTAGATCATGATATATATTGTGGGGCACTATTATGCATGTCTACCTAAAATTCCTCCCTTCATTATTTTAGCTTTAATCCATTTATCTTCAATGTGTATCTATGTCTTGACTTAGACAAAGGCAGATGAACCATATCCTTTTCTGTTAAGACACCCAAACATCTGTGTAAAATTAAAATACTTCATTATTGGTGCATAGATGTTAAAAGATAGTCATGAAACTGAATTAAAGGCAACTGCCTCCGAGGGTGATAATCAGTCTAACATTTTATAATAATGCAGAGGCTGCATTTAGGTCATTGGCACTCCCTGTTGTTAAAGAGTAAATCATTTAATATGTTCCACTAACTTTACTATGCTGCATGTATTGACTGAGTTGCTCTGCTTTTCCAAGGTTGTGCTTCATTAGTTTACTTTCTCAACATTGAAAGACTTGGAATTGCTGTTCTTGATGTGATAACTACTTAATAAACACACTAGAAAATATAGAGGCTGATGACTCAGAGGTAAATAGGTTTTTAACAGTGCATGTCCTATTTGTTAACAAATAACAATTAATTTTCAGGCTAGAGATTATGCCTGTGGTGTCTATTTATAGGTTAGAATTATTCTAGCTGTTAAAAGCAAAATACAGTTTTCTTTCTGTTTCACCTTTCACTTAATATCAGCTTTTTCTCTTGTTATTTTGTTTCCTGAGGATGATTTATCTTTGAATTAAATATTTTTAATTTACAATACCTGGTTTGGACTCTGCATGGGTCAGGAAAGATTCTAAAATCTGGTTGGTTAAGGAGATCTGCTGTTGGTTTCCAGTTCACTGTGGCACTGCTTCAGATTCCTAGCCATCATCTTAGAAGTGAACACAGGAGCTCATAGAAAGCTTTTGAATAAGTGTAAGTATCATGAATAACAAGTACCATTTATGAACACCCACTGCATAATTCAGGCTGTGGAATGCAATACTCTAGTTTATATCTGCACCAGGATGCCAAGACAGAATGTTAAATAATACCAGTTCCCCAAATTTACTATAAGAAAACCCATGCTGCTCTAATCTGGAACCAGAAACACAATTTACCACATGTATTTACATGATGCATAAAGCTGAATCATTATATTCCTCTTTTAAATTCTCACTATTATTGACAGAAAATACATTAAATTGGATTTGAAAGTTACTGGTTTTTAAAAAAAGGTATAAAATATATAAATTGTGTCACTGTGAACTAGAGTTAATAGAAAGACATTACATTTGCACAGGCCTTTCATGTCTTTAATTCTGTGGATGTTAAAGCTAGGTTGTTCAAAGGAACAACCAGTTAGCCTGCGTTTGGCTATATTATTGAGAGGTGAAAGTTTTCTAGTTTACCAAAATAACTTCTCCACTCTTCTAATAGTACACATGGTTCTCTTCTGTTCACTCAAGTGAGCAGACGGGGACTTCAGTTCGATGTCTCATTTGAAAGATTTTACTACTAGCATTATCTCAATAATGGATTATGGGTCATATCTTGGATTGGGACCTTGAACCCTTCCAACTTAGGGAGAAGGTTCATCCAAGGTTAATGTTTGTGGCATAACAGACCCCAATTGTTATTTATTGTATTTTTACAGAACTGGGCAGGAATGAGGTGTCCTTATAAACTGCTCCGAATGATACTGGCACTTGTCTGCAGTAAGTACTGTGATTTTAGGTGGTTTGTTTACCTTCCTATCATTAAGAACCATAACCATTACACTATGTGTACATCAAAATTATTCAGTATCCCTCCGTTTTCCACACAGGCTCACAAGAGTGTTTATTCACTATGAAGACCATGGCTAATCATTTTTTTAATATAATAAACAGTTACATCTGCTGTTATTTAATTTCTTATTGAGAAGCACCAAAGGTACGAAGCAAGACTGGCACATCCCAGTGGCAGATTTCCACCCTGGTTATTTTTTCATTTGGCTTGCTGCGAAGAGTTCTGGCTACTTGCCCAGTACTAATGATGAGAGGCCCAGTACATTTTGTGAGCTAGTCTGTGTTAACAAAATGCCTGGCAACCCGCCCCAGAGTGTCCAATTGTTAACAGAAGTGAGGATCTAGACAAAGGTAGACTGAGTACAGAAGGGCTAGGAGTGATGAAACAAGAACTTGATGTTGTACCATTGAAAGAATAGGGTAGTAACTCGTATTCCATTCTGTCTGTGAGAGTGCCCACCCGTTACACTTAATGTTATGTTTCAAAATCTCTCGCCACACCTCTCTCTTCCAGTTATGTGGGCCTTATGGTGCTATAGCATCGTCCAAATGGTGTTTTTAAAAATACTATATATAATTTATAATCAGTGTATAGAACTTCAACTAACTAGATCATTGCCAATTCTTTCTTGTTAAAATACGTACAGTAGGTGCTAAGTCCCTTCATGTTCACGCAGGAAGGACTGCAGTGTTATTTAGAAAGTGTATACGAATGGTAAAATGACTGTGTATAGTTTGCATTTGCTATTATTAACTTTATTCCCATGTGCTGAACTTCTAAGATTGTGCTCTGATCTGTTGGCAGTGAGCTCTGAGGTTGGGCGTGCAGTTTGGCTGCGTTTCTCCCCTCCACTGCCCTCGTCTGGCCCCCAGCCCAGCTTTATGGCACATTTGGCTGGAGCGGTGGTGGGAATCAGCATGGGACTCATCATCTTGCGTAGCTATGAGGAGAATCTCCACCAGCAGTGTGCCTGGTGGGTCATGGTTTTCTCTTATGCTGTCTTTGTCATTTTTGCAATTTTCTGGAACATTTTTGCATATGATCTCCTGGGTGTGCAGATTCCACCTCCACCGTAGGTAGCCATTGGTCTGCTTTGGAACACGTCCCAACAGAGAGGTTCAGTTGGCTCTGGAGCCTCTTTGCTAAAGAAGAAACATTAAATGGACTTTTAATGAACAACTGTTAAAACAGACCTCATGACTACTGAATTTTTATCATCATTGTGATTGACAGAATTTTTATCTCAACTACTTGATAATGAGCATAATCAGGAGTTAATATCACTTGCCAATCATGGGCTTTTGAGAGTATAGATTCAAGATTGTTTACTTTCAGTGGTGAACAGGTGTTGTGGAAATTTAACACTGTGCTAAAGAATCTTCAAGCCAAATCACTGCAAAGTTCAGATTGGTGGAGGTACTTGATGTGAAGGGCATATTTACTTTTTATAACAGATACAACCTCAAAAGCATATAGTATGTCCAGAAAATTAAGGTGCAGTTGGTACAGTTGGAGATCACAGAGAAATATAGCCAGTGTGTTAACAGCCTAATGCTTTTTCAGATTATAAGTGCCCAACACCATAGACTTCCTAGTTTTGATCCATATCGGACAGTCTATCTGGAATGATGGTTTCTAAGGAATGGTTTTGAAAGCGCAAATTTAACTCATATAGAATTCATTTTACTAGTTCTCAATTTTCTCAAGAAGCTTACTGTATTTTATGTACATTTCATCAAATGGGATGTGAAAGTATATTGAAAAAGTTTAAATGACAAAATTTATATTGTGAATAATGACTTACACCATCCTTTGACAGATTAAGTCTAGTTAAACTGGTTAAGTCTAACATGTTACATTTCTTACGGATGTTTTCAAGCCAAATGTCTCAATAAATATTGACCTTGATCACAAATATCTATTTGTATATGTTTTTAAAATAATAACATAGTGATTGGTTACATATGAATAATCACCCATTAAAACATAAGTATGTCCATTAGTGTAATACTATTATTACCAGAGGGGAAATTTCTATTATTTGCTTTTTATTCCCACTGGAAATCTACAATTTTTTTTACATTTCCATTTGTATCTCAAATATATTGATTACAAAAGTATCCCACAAATTGCTGAATGAACCACCTAAAAAAGGAGACTGTTGCAAATTAGCAAGTACCTATCTTGCATCCATAACTAGTAAGATAACAGAATCAAGTATCAAGAGAAATCTCAATATCTAATCCAACTACAGCCAAAGGAGGATGGCTTAAACCAACCTCTTCAATAGTCTTGACAAGCTGTGTTTTAAATTAACTAGTGCATGCATGTGACATGCTTAGGTTTCAAAAAAGCCTTTATGTTTCATTCAAAAGATTGGCACTGAATTTAAAATGATGGGGTTTTCACAGAATAATTTGGAATTGCAATGATGTGAGAAGGTAGGAAGTTACTGCTACAAGGCTACAGTGATGTAAGTGAGACAACTGCAACAATATATAATTAATTAAACTTAAAACACGAGAAAATTGCCCAAATTTGAAGAAGACGCTGACTTGGTTGGAGGCAAGTTGAATATGGCAAGGGGCATTTAAAAAAAAGTCTTGACTGAACTTATAAATGAGAGTGATGACTAAAAAGTTATGAAGTAATATGCATCAGAATAACCTACAGATGCCTTGATGTGAATTTTAGATATCAATGTGAATTTGGCATTTAACACTGCCTATCTTGTCTTCTGTTTCACACTGCCAAAACTAAGGTGAATGACCTATGGGCTGTATCCTCGTGTGTTGTAATCATGCAAGTTCAACTCACCTGTATATCTGTAATATCCTTAGTATGGAGTACACGGGGACAATATTAGCTGCTACCAGCCAATGTATTTAGAGCCATTAGTATTTTTTAAGAACTTAGAGCCATTTGGGGTTTGGTTCCTTTGATAATGAACTTTAACCTAACTGTACTTGGAATGAGGGTGCAAGCTCCCAGACTTTCCATACAACAGGTACAACAGAAAGTTGTACAACTGTTGTCTTTCCATACAAAGACCAGCAAAAATAGTAAACCTACCAGCTGTGGTACGACTAGTTGCACACTGATTACAGCAAGCCTTTCCCAATACATTGCAAAGAACACAAGGAAGAGGAATGACGGCAAGTTCTGCATTAATATATGACCCCTCAACAATAATTCCACTTCCCCTGACCCTAAGATGAGCCTGTAGCAATTTATCCTCCATTAAGGGGAGTTGCATTAATTTAATTGAATGTTGAGTTCCCCCTCCCTTCTTACTCTGACTTCTCATCTTTTTTTCCAATCTTGATGGAGGGTCTCGGCCCGAAATGTGGACTGATTACTCTTTTCCACGGATGCTGCCTGGCCTGCTGATTTCCTCCAGCATTTAGTGCATGTTGAGTTTTGAAGATGTTTTTGCTCCACGATGTGTCAGACTTGGTCTCTCAGAAATAATATTGCAAGTGATCAAGGCATATCAACCAGTGGAAAGGAGATAATTTTAAGTACTTTTCAGAACTCAGGATATTTCAAAATGCATAATAACTAAAGCCTCAGTTAATCTGCACCACAAGCAGCAATGTGATGACCAGGTAATAGGTTTTTGTGATCTTGATTAATGAATAAATATTGGTAAGAGCACCTCTGCCTGTCTTCAAATATGCACCATGTAATATTTATTATAGAATAGATTGTACCTTGAAGCTGCTCCTCTTCTAATTCATCACCTGCTCATTTCCACAGAAAAGTACTACCACAGAACCAAAAGGGCACCAGTAGCATAATCTGATATTTGTAAGTAGCAGTTCAGAATTTGCTTCAGAGAGTTGTGTAAATAATCTGGTAAAGAAAGGGCTGAGACATTGAATAAATGTAAGATAAAAGCATCAGTTATAAAAATACATAAAGGAAAGGTGTCAGTAGATTGGTACAAAGTTGAGTATATGGAGTTAAAACATAATTTCAATTAGGCTCATGGGACTGAATGCCCCAGTCCTTTCCTAGGTGTCTATATACCACATTCTCAACCAGAACCAAGTGTGTTTCCAATGCCCATTACAGAAAAAAGGAAAGGGAAGAAAAGTAACAGGAAAAGGTGAAAGTTGAAATGGGCCTGAAAGAGTACTGTTAAATAAATTTTTAAAATGCTGAGAGTTTGATTTATCAACTCAATACAAAGGAATTTGTCAATGGCCCTTTCCGGGGAATTCAGTTGAAATGTCATTAGTATAGAGAATAGTCAATGACAGTATTGTAATTATATTAATTACACTCAGTGAAATTAAGGACTGATAGAAGCAATCACATTGTCATGCAGTGTAAAACTTAACAGTTAACTAGATGCCTAGGTGAGTTTGACAATGAAAGTAAATGTTTGTGAAAGAACAAAATTCTGAAAGGAGACTTGAATTGTATTAAGTAAAGGAGGAGGAAAAAGAATAACTTGTTCATCATTAACTAGGTAAGCTACATTAGAGAAAGAGGACAATTCAGAACAGAACGTGCCATGAAATTGACAGATCGTGAAAAATAGAGGAAAGGGTAACTAAGTCAGGAACATGTGTAAAATCTATTTACGGTGTTAGAGGTCATAGAAAACTGTGACTATTAGGGTGAAGAGAATTAACCAAAGTATTAAGTGTTGATAATATCACATTGTATAATCTGTCTATAAATTATCAAAAGTTATAATTATAATCAATACATTAAAAACAAATAGGATTGCTGGAAGTTTAGAATAGGTAAGTCACTGGGGCCAGATGAGATATACCCCAGGTTACCAAGGGAAGTGAGGGAAGAAATTGCTACACCTTTGGTGATGATCTTTGTGTCCTCACTGGCCATACAAGATGGTATCTGATCATTGGAGTGTGGTAAATTTTATTCCTTTGTTCAAGAAAGGGATAGGGATAACTCTGAGAATTATAGACTAGCAGATCTTATGTCAGTGGTGGACAAATTTTTGGAGAGGATTCTTCGAGAAAGGATTGACAGGCATTTGGAGAAGAATAACCTGATCAGGGCTAGTCAGTATGGCTTTGTGAGGTGCAGGCTATGCTTCATGAGCCTGATTGAATTATTTGAGGAAATACATGATAGATAGAGGAAAAAACTGAGCTACATTAAGTATATATATGTCTATTGAAATAAGTAATGCAGAAAAAAAGAAATAAAGTAGTGAGGTAGTTTTCGTGGGTTCAATATTCATTTAGAAATTGGATGGCGGGGGGGTGGGGGGAGCTGTTCCTGAATTGCTGTGTGTGTACCTTCACCTCCTACCTGATGGTAACAATGAGAAGAGGGCAAGTCCTGGATGGTGGGGATCCTTAATGATGAATGCCACCTTTATAAGGCACTGCTCCTTGAGAGGTCTTGTATACTACGGAGGCGAGTACCCATGATGGAGCTGACTAATTCTGCAACTTTGATTTGCTAAAATGCAAAATATATGGCTGGATTTTCCTCAAATTATATAAGCTTCTGACCCTGTCTTTGAAACGGTTGTGAACAATTGTACTTATCAATGCATACTCCACTTCCAGATTCAAATGCAACCTTCTGTATTTTTCAATCTGAAAATAGAGTGTGCGCTTCCAATTTATTCTCCTAGGTAAAATACTAACTCTACCTCTTTTTGAGATGGTTTTCAACTAATTTAAAATATCAAATTCAAAGTTATTGTCATCTGACTGTACATGCAGTACAGTATATATAGCCAATGAAACAGCGTTCCTCTGGGCCATGGTGCACCCTCAATACATTTATCTAACACAGCACATAAAATATTACCACAAAAATATGTAAGATTGTTTGCAGCATATTAAGTGACATTTGTCAAATATCAAAGTAGACACTTTCTATTCATTTATTCAGGAACTTAATTAAATCGTCATTCATTTTGGCTTTGTTTTGGATTTCAGAAGGAAATAATTTGTTTATTAGAAATATACTATTGATCTAGCTACAAGTAACAACCAGCTACTCTAATAGGAATGTTTCAAAAGAACAACTTGTTCTAGGGATTCTGAGCTGATATCTTACAAACTTCTTTAATTGAAAACAAGCATTCATTCCCACTTGCACATGACACCTCTTCCTCTTTATTCTGCACAATCTCATGATTCACATACCTAGTACTGTCCATTAAAACTCTTTTGTTCTCAGCACACTTTCCAACAGCTAAGAAATTTTGCATCCAGATGCACTGTACCATCTGTGTAGGTATTTGAAAATAAAATATTTCAAAATAGAAAGAAAATCAGCTACATAGAATTTGCAGATAAATTCTGGTGAATCTCTCCTAGCAACAAGCCACCTTACACTGGCCCTAGAATCACAAGTGTATAATATCCAATTACCTTTGCAATTACACTTCAAACAAAGCCAGCCTGACCTGCAATTAACCTGAATATTGATTTCAATAATCCAACATAATTATTTCAATAGTCTACACTCTGGTAGTAGGATTGTACAAGTTGTACTATGTGGTATAATATTCTTGCTACTGTCAAACAGGATATTCATAAGCAAAACATATGTTAAAATATATTATAAATGGAATAAAATACTTAAGTCTTGAAATTATCTTGCTGCAAGCAAATAAACAATCAGGCTGTTTTATAAATTCAATAATAAATTAAGATAAAGCCTTTCTGATCTAGTTCTCAGTTAAATTATACACAGTGCTTTATCAAAAAAAAATCACATGGCAAACTGGGTGCAAACAATGATCAAATAATCAGTAAATTCTCTGGAGAAAAGCTTTGCTATTAAACTAAAATCTTCCATGACTCAGCTCAATTAAGTACATTTAGCCAGAGGGTAGAATTCATTGATACAGATGTCTGTGGAGGCCAAGTCATTGAGGAGGCTGATAGGTTCTTGATTAGTAAGGGCATCAAAGACTATGGGAAAAGGCTGGAGAAAGGGTTTGAGAGGGATAATAAATCAGGCATGGTGGAATGGCGGAGCAGACATGATGGGCCAAATGGCCTAATTCTGCTTGTTTGCCTTATGGTCTTAATTACATTAAAATAATTCTCAGATTAAAGAGTGGCAGTCTGCTGCAGCTTAATACAACTGACATTGGCTTAGCATACATTAAAAAAATTAAGTTGGTGTTTAATGCCATCATGAATGAGTAACTGACATTAAGTAAATGCAAATTTAATAATAAAACAAAAAATGGATCCAATAGCCTCAAGTGCTGAACATGTATAAACATTATACACAGCTTCAGCCCAGATATGCTGAGAAATCCATCTCTTTGATCCTTCATCAGCCACTCTGGCAAAAAATGTTGTTGATTTTAATGTTTTAATCATTTCATAATGTATAATTTCATTTTTAAAATTTTATTTGCCGCAATCTTGTCTTTGTTTCCAATTACTCCTAGCTTTACAATAGTAATTATTTAAGACACATTAAGATCTATTTGCTGCTGAGCCCTCTGTATGTGCATAGCCAAACTTATTAAAACACCAATTTTTTTTAATAAAGTGCCCATTTTCCTAACTTCTTAAGGCTCATTTGTAAAAGTCTTCTCAAAGGACACAGAACAGGCACAAAAACCTGGTGATTAATTTGATCTGTGGTGAAGTCAGCTTTATAGGCAAGGGTCCTTTACACTGCAGTTTTTTTTAAAGTAATGTCAAGGTTTACAGGCATTTGATTTACATTGTAATTTTGTGTTGTTGCAAACTTGTAGGTTTAAAGTGCTAAAATTCAGATTGTCTTTGGTGCCATTGTGATTTAAAGTTGTAAAAGTTTGGACCAATTTGTCAATGGTCACAGACTGAAGGAAAGGGCAGTCTGTAAATAAATTGATAACTTTTTGCCAGCACTTAACAGTAACTTAATTTTTAGCCACTGATCATTACTTTCTTGATTTTAAAAAAAAGGTAGAAACACACTTGCCAGACAAGAATAGTTCATTGTTTATAGCTGAGAGTTTGGGCGTGGAACTTGTTGGAACTATGTGGACCAGGCTGAGTCTGCCCCCTTCAAGAAAAGTCATTAAATCTGAAGTTCACTCCCACTGATCATGGCAATTAAATTAGATGTAGATGCAAATTGATAACCATCAATTCCTAATTTAGTTAGAACTAATACTTGCTTAAGAATGCAGCTTATAGTTACAGTTTTCATCTGATTATTCTCTTTGAGTAGGGCCTTGTTGTTTTACCATGTAATAGTACTGAGTGCAAGATGGCGGGTAGTATTGTCGAATGTTCTGTGAAAGTGTGCTAATAGATATGCCTCCACTGATTCTTCATCAAGACAAACCACACACATGCTTTGCTTGGAATAACTCCCAAATCTACTTTTATACAATGAACTGAATAAAGTTGGTGGGTCACTCAATGTAACAGTCATTGATAAAAAAATACACATTTTCACAAACTATCACAATTTTATTAAAAAGCACACAGAACCTTATAAAATACTGCAAAATGAGGGTCACCAAAATTAGATTTGTTTTACAAAAGATTCAAGCTAAAAGGGAGGATATATATACTAAGTCAAAACTAATTATTGCATATACCTTGCAGAGCTCCACCACTCAGGAACACTAGTAATGTTAACCAGCAATTTGAATTTATTAACAAATAGCGGGAGTTAGGAAAGCACACTGAGCAAACAATCAAGGAAAAATATTGAAGCGCTATATACAAAAAGAAAAGAGGTTTGTAGAGCAGAAAACAGCAGGTAAGGAATTTGAAGAACATAGCAAATGCAATCGTAATAAACAGCTTGACTAAAACCTGTTCAGCGCCTGGTGATGTCAATTCTAAGGCTGCAAATTTCTAAAGCATTTCTATAGTTGTCTTCAGTAATTCAAAGATCCAGAGACATCTCAGAAATGTAATAAAATCATGTAGATCTCCCAATGAAAATTATATCGCTATAGCCCATTTCACACATATGTAATCTTCACTTTCAGTTCATTGACTGCAAACATGTGCTTGAAGGGAAAAAAAGATCACAGCTGTCCGATGTCCAAGCAAAACAAAACCAATTTTAACTATGCAAAATAAATGAGAAAATATTGAAGGTATCAGGAGACATCAATCCATCACTTTGAACACCTATTTAAATTATATACAGGATTTCTGTCTTTTCTGAAAAATACAAATTTCAAGTTTTAAACCGTACACATTCTCTGATATTAAATGAATGCTTGAAAATCACAACAACTGATTGGTATAAAGACTTTGCCAAATGGATTATTAGCTTCCACAGCTGTCCATTCCTAACAGAATGTTTGCTCCGGTTCATCCCTTTGCTGGGTTCAGTAAATAAAATCAGATACAATGATCTGTTATCATTAAGTTATCTATGATATTCTTCGCAATCCACCTCCTCTTGACTGAGCTTTATACTTTCAATTTATAGTAAAACTCTGATGATCCAGCACCATTAGAACCTTTGGTGGCATTGATTTCTGGTTCTATTATTTTACACTTCTATTTCACTTTCTGTTTACATGTTAAGTAGAAATATAATTTTCTAGTGAACCAGGTGAATTTAAAGGAGTGGGAAATTGTATTTATGCAACTTAAACGGAAGCCACCAAGCTGAAACACAGGCACTCTGAACTCCAACCTTAACTTCCAATGTTCCTAATCCCAATATATGTATACAATATATCACTGACCTAGTGAGTATATAGATCCACAATGGTGTGTCTGAGATAACAATGCCCCATCAATACATAATTGCTATTTATTTCCATAAGCTTGCATAATCCATTAAGTACATCAATAGATACCACATGAAAAGAATGACAGCATTTCTTCCCCTTCCAGCAGATTCAACACCTCTCCTTAGTGTATGGTTTCACTGAATTGCTTCAGACTTCAACGTTCATTGTTGCACAGTTTAGGCATTGCAAAACTGCAATTTTTTTTCTTGCAACTTTGATAAAGGGACTGATTTTCTTACTATTGCACTTTCTGTCTTTTCATGGGTCTCACTTCTGTGAGCTTTTCTTTATTTGTCATTTTGTTTTGATGCATGACGGGACTCTCCAGCAATGAGGGTTTGACACTTTTGGCCACAGCCCAGGTCCAGAGACACTGTTCTATTTTGTGCGGTGTCCAGTCATTCACCGAGTCATCTGTAAAAGATGTGTTCATTGTTAATAGAATGGCAACGTCAAAATACAGTCAATAGACAATAGGTGCAGAAGTAGACCATTCGGCCCTTTGAGCCTGCACCGCCATTCTGAGATCATGGCTGATCATCTACTATCAATACCCGGTTCCTGCTTTGTCCCCATATCCCTTGATTCCCCTATCCATAAGATAACTATCTAGCTCCTTCTTGAAAGCATCCAGAGAATTGGCCTCCACTGCCTTCCAAGGCAGTGCATTCCAGACCCCCACAACTCTCTGGGAGAAGAAGTTTTTCCTTAACTCTGTCCTAAAAGACCTACCCCTTATTCTCAAACCATGCCCTCTGGTACTGGACTCTCCCAGCATCTGGAACATATTTCCTGCCTCTATCTTGTCCAATCCCTTAATAATCTTACATGTTGCAATCAGATCCCCTCTCAATCTCCTTAATTCCAGCGTGTACAAGCCCAGTCTCTCTAACCTCTCTGCGAAGACAGTCCGGACATCCCAGGAATTAACCTTGTGAATCTACGCTGCACTTCCTCTACAGCCAGGATGTCCTTCCTTAACCCTAGAGACCAAAACTGTACACAATACTCCAGGTGTGGTCTCACCAGGGCCCTGTACAAATGCAAAAGGATTTCCTTGCTCTTGTACTCAATTCCCTTTGTAATAAAGGCCAACATTCCATTAGCCTTCTTCACTGCCTGCTGCACTTGCTCATTCACCTTCAGTGACTGATGAACAAGGACTCCTAGATCTCTTTGTATTTCTCCTTTACCCAACTCTACACCATTCAGTTAATAATCTGCCTTTCTGTTCTTACTCCCAAAGTGGATAACCTCACACTTATTCACATTAAACGTCATCTGCCAAGTATCTGCCCACTCATTCAGCCTATCCAAGTCACCCTGAATTCTCCTAACATCCTCATCACATGTCACACTGCCACCCAGCTTCGTGTCATCAGCAAACTTGCTGATGTTATTCTCAATGCCTTCATCTAAATTGTTGATGTATACATATACATCACACTGACACAGACCAATAAGATCAAAGCACTGGATTTAATCACTGCATGACTCAATAGAAAATCTTGCACAAGGAAATGAATTCCAAGATTGTGAATGGATCTCATCAAACATACATTACATTCAGAACAAACTCCTAGATGCGTCCTTCTTCATAATTTATAAATTCTGAATCACCACACCCCAAATTTAAGTTATTAATGGACGTTAATAACAGGAATTGGCTTAATACCGAAAGCAAGAAAACCAAACCTTCATCTGTCTGAAGCCAAATCAGAACTATTGTTCATTCCTTCGTCAATTCTGTACCCATGTAACTCCTGGTGTACAGAGCGTAGTACACATCTGAAAATGGACCTAAATCAAGATCATCTTGATATGTAATTAGATCAAGCTTAACTCCAATTTTCCTGTGAATTTTGTTCAATAAAATAATATAAATTTGGGTATGCTAAATTGTTAATCATTTAGCTGAAGAAAAGTGTAACCTGCATTAACAAAGTGTTTTTCATCATCTTTGAACTCTATGCCTATCAAGTAATATTGAAGTATACTATTGTAATATGGGAGCTACACAATTTAAATACAAGACTATAATTTAACATCTTACAATCTGATTTCAAGGTGAGATCACATACTCATCTGTCTACTAAATAACAATCTTTACCCTAACTCTTAATTGTGAACTTCTTTGTTAAAGCCACATTTACCTTGTGTATTTGACATAAAGAATTTAGAAAACTTCAGTACACAAAAACACATTTCCATACGATTTCCTTTGACACAAAATAGTGCACATCTGTGTATATATGGGGAAAACTTACTTGTATTGAGTTGTTCTACACACTCCCTCACCTTGTCCAGGTAAAGGATGTAGTGCTTAAGTGTGTACTTAATGGGAACCAAGCCTGGGATTGACTCTACCGCTTCATCAGCCATGAAAGCAGCTTCCTGAGGAGCACCAGTAACCAACACAGCTAAGCACAAGAGAAAGCTTTCCATTAGAATATAAGCGACCCACATGAATAAGCAAAGAAGGTAATGTGATGTAAGTGCTTTCTTACCTGATGCGGTGGCAGGTCCCACTGCCTTCAGCTTGGTGAGCTCCGTGATTGCAGCCGACACATCAGGAAGCAGCTTGAAAGCTTTCCGCGTACATGACTCCACACTGCTCACAGAGTTACTTGCAACCATCTTCTGCAGCATCGGACGGAATTTGCCTCTCTATCAGAAATTAGGCACGGGAAGAAAAGTCAAATCAGTAGGTGTGATCCCACTGCAATATTACAAATCTAAAGGTCTATAGAATAAACTTTACATCTGTAATGGACGACTGCATGAGCAGCATTGTGTCTGCGCTCACAGTACTTACATCATCCAAGTTGCTAACCTAGAAATGATGCAATCAAAAATAACGCACTCTTCCTTTTGGACTAAACTCTACACTTGGGATAGAAATATATAAAAAATGAAAATGTGGAGTTCTCCACACCAGAAAACAGGTAAAGCCAAACCATTAGGCCATTCAATCCTTGAAGCCTATTCCTCCATTCAATAAGACTGTGGCTAATCATTGATTACAGTAACCTGTTCAAGCTTACTCTCAGTCATCATCTCCAAGAACAATATCCAATTCTTTCTAAAATATATTTAACAGTTTGGCTTTAACTGCTTTCTGGTGTACAGAACTTGACAGATTCATCTGTCTGAGGGAGAAAATTTTCTCATCATCCTCAGTCTTAAATGGTGTACTCCTTATCTAGCATTAGGAACATTTTTCCTGTATTAATCTGTCCAAATTTGTTTGACTTTATTGAGATCCCCTCTCATTCTTCTAAATTCTAGTAAATACAACCCTGATTGATCGACTGTCTTCAGACATTAGCCCTGCCAGCTTAAGAATCAATCTAGTGACCTTCCCTGAACTCTCTCCATAGCAAAAGTATCCTACCTCAGATAAAGAGATCAAAACTGCACACAATATGCAAGGTGTGGTCTCATCAAGACCATATAGAATTACAAAATTACCCCTGGTCTTACAGAGAATCCTCTTGCCAAGAAGAGCAGCATATCATGTGTCTTCTCTTCCTGAACCTACATGTTTAACGTCAGTAACCCTCAGGTTTGTGTTGCACTTCCCCCTTTCCTAACCTATCACCAGATGATATCTGCCTTCCTGTTACTGCCAACAAATGAGATAACTTCATATTTATCCATATTATATAGCATCTGTTATGATTTCACCCACTCCCTCAACTTCCAAATCAACTGGACCTTTTCTGCATCTTCTTTAATGCTTGCCTCCCATCAGCTTTCTGCAAACTTGCAGTTCCCTCATCCAAATCATTATTATATGTGGTGGATAACTGTGATACCAGCACCAGTCCTGTTCAACCCACTGGTCACTATCTGCTACTTGGAAAGAGATATGTTTATTCCTATTAACCAAACAGATCTCTATGCATATAAATAGCTTAACACATATCAGCATTTGTTTTGCACACTAATTTCTCATATAAGACCTTACTGAAGCTTCCTGAAAGTCCAACGATATTAGATCCACCGGGCATTTGCTCTCATCTACTTTGGATCGACTGGCTTTACTCCTATGAATCCTACCACAACTAGGCTTCAATAATATAATGTAATTTGAATTTGGTGGCAAAAGCATGATAACTGAATGGAGGTATATCAATTATTCACAGCACACAAGAACGAAGCTCTGTAAGCTGATTTCAGTGTAGCAAATAGACAAAATTCAGGAAAATGGTATTTAACCAATACGAGTTTAATAAACAATCAATTATTTCTTGTAGTTCAAAAATCTGATGTTTCATAACCACAGCCAAAAATCAGACTATTGATTTAGACTAAATCTAATATACAGGCAGGTACCTGAAGGTTGCTGAAGATTTTGTTAGTACTCTTTGGAAAAGAGTATTCTATATTATCTGACATGAGAGAAATTTGGGAAAAGATTCTGGGAGGGATGACAGGACAAATGTAATAATAATATACAGAATAACTGAAGCAGCAAACTATGTTCCTATTGATTAGTAGGGAAGGCCAGTATGCATGCAAAAAAATCAAATAAAGTTTTTTGTTGCTCAGATAACAGAACACTATGGGACAAAGTTCTAATTCTTGGCAAACCTTTAAATGAGAGTGGGATCTGTACCCGGCAGATATTATATCATAAAAAAAGATGGGCAAAACATTTGACAATGTGGTCTCCTGAACTTGTTTACTAAGAGGTTTTTCAAATTTCCTTTTGTTCATTTGATTAGATTTTGATTTTTTTTTGTCTGGAGATGGCTTACCTGCTTTGTGCAAAGATTAACTAGTGACAATAAAAGGCAGGATGTTCTCTACCAACACTATAAAATGTGTCTAGGAGAGTACAATGATGGGAGCACTTTTCTAGGGTTTAAACCTCTAATCAAAACTCCTCCAAAGACCCAGCATTGTACTCAGCAACAGATGCAAAGATTTCAATTTTGATCTCATTTCTGCACAAAGAAAGTGGATTGCACTCCAGGGATCCCAACTTATCTCTCTACCAGGTTTAATGGGGGGGGGGGGGGGTAGGAAAAACAGTACAAGCAGAATTCCCAATCTCGAATGCCGAAGAAAACAAACATGCAGAAATAATCTCAAATTTCATTACATATAGCCAACCCTACCCATTTAACTTACCGTCAGCTTCCACTCCATCAACTGAACCAGCTCAGCATGAGTGAGAAATTTCTCCGTACGACTGCGAACAATTTCTGGTAACTCTTCCTGATACCTTTATTAGAAACACTAAACTTCAGATTGACCACCAATAAGTCAAAGAGCAGGTAAGTTAACTTCTCTCATTCTCTACTATAAACCACACACTATTCCTACAGGCATTAAACACTTTACACATCTATTTACATTGATACAAGTGGTCTTGTGATACTTCATTAATAAACAGATGGTTGTGCTGGTCTTCCCTCCCACTACCATAAAATATATTGACTGTTAATTGCATTTATAAAGGGCAATTTAAACCTGAATTTATTTATTCAGAGTTACAGCAAGTAATGGGCCCTTCCCGCCCAACGAACCACACTGCCCAGCAACCCACCGAGCCTAATCATAGGACAATTAGCAACGGCCAATTAACCTACAAACCAGTACACCCTTGGACTGCAAGAGGAAACTGGAGCACCCGGAGGAAACTCACGCGGTTCATGGGGAGAACATACAAATTCCTTACAGGCGGTGTCATAATTGTACCCCAAATGCCCCAGGCTGTAATAACTACATGCTAACCGCTACACTAATTGTCAAGATTATTTGTTACAAAATAGTAGTAAATTTCAAATCCTATCCCAAACCATTCTCTTTTCATGTTAAAGGAAAACAGGATGTGGGTGGGCAAGGGGCTAACCAAACTTCAGGAGACGATGACCGCTTTGTTGAGTACCTCCGCTCTGTTTATATGCGCTATTTGCTGCTCCCATTTGGTAGTCTCACATTGTCACACTAATCTGTCCATCCTTAGTCTCCTCCACTGCTAGTCTGAGGCCAGAACTAAATTCTACCTGGATAGTCCACGTACTATACAATGGCATTAACACTGAATACTCCAATATCAGATAACACATTCCTGCTCTCCTTCAGATCTACCCAGGTCCTCTCATGCACCCCCCAACCCACATTACTCTGTTTCTCTCTCCTCCTCTACCTTTTCCATCTTCTCACCACCAAGACAAGTCAAGTCAACTTTTATTGTCATTTCGACCTTAACTGCTGGTACAGTACATAGTAAAAATGAGACAACGTTTTTTCAGGACCATGGTTTACATGACACGGTACAAAAAACTAGACTGAACTACGCAATGAAAAAAACAGAGAAAGCTATACTACAGACCTACATTGGACTGCATAAAGTGCACAAAAACAGTGCAGACATTACAATAAATAATAAACAAGACAGTAGGACAAGGTGTCAGTCCAGGCTTCAGGTATTGAGGAGTCTGATAGCTTGGGGGAAGAAACTGTTATATAGTCTGGTCATAAGAGCCCGAATGCTTCGGAGCCTTTTCCCAGACGGCAGGAGGGAGAAGAGATTGTATGAGGGGTGCATGGGGTCCTTCATAATGCTGTTTCCTTTGCGGATGCAGCGCGTAGTGTAAATGTCTGTGATGGCGGGAAGAGAGACCCCGATGATCCTCTCAGCTGACCTCACTATCCGCTGCAGGGTCTTGCGATCCGAGATGGTGCAATTTCCGAACCAGGCAGTGATGCAGCTGCTCAGGATGCTCTCAATACAACCCCTGTAGAATGTGATGAGAATGGGGGGTGGGAGATGGACTTTCCTCAGCCTTCGCAAAAAGTAGAGACGCTGCTGGGCTTTCTTTGCTGGTGTTGAGGGACCAGGTGAGATTCTCCGTCAGGTGAACACCAAGAAATTTGGTGCTTCACCACACAATCCTCCCACTTGCCCTCCTATCACTTCCCGTCCCCTCCATGTTGCATCTGCCCACTATCTCTCCCTTATTTGGTCATATTCTTCAGCCTTGTTCCTTATCACATTTCACAAACTGCAGTCCTTTGTCATCTCCCAGCCTCTGTCTCCCCTCTTCCACCCTGATTCCATCTGTCAATCAATTTTCCCCTTGCCTGTATGTACCTATCTCTTGCCAGCTCTTGTTCCACCGCTCCACACTATTCTTTCAATCCAAATGAAAGGTCTCAACTTGAAATGTCGCACTGCCCATTTCCCTCTGTGGATTTCAGCCTGACCTGCTGAAATCCTGTTCTTTTTTTTGTTTTAAAATTCATGACCTCAGCTTCAAATCTCTTCAGTGTTTTGCTTCACCTTCCCTACATTTTTTGTCCTATATGAGTGAGCCTTCAGCAGTATCAACATAAACAACTCTCTTTCAGCTGTTCTGTTGGCCATTTCTGAAATACGCATCTTCAATACACTTCATTGTTGTTTCTTTGTCTGGATTCAAAGTTTCTTTATGAACAATAACTTTGAAAATCATTTTACTATTTTATGTGCTCAATAATCCACACTCATCAAACTTACTGCATCCCGCACGCATTTCCAAGGAATATTTTACAGGAGTAAATCAAGCAACTAAAAAGTTTCCAACATAAGAAAACGTTATTATTATTTTAAAAAAGTTTACAACAGTCAATGCAACTTCAGGGTCAGGTGTTTCCTTTGTGAAAGGCACTTTCAGCCACCATGACCAAGAATGCAGAAAGTATGAATCCGTTGATTGAAGTGAGAATCTGAGAAGCCATAGGTTTGCTTGAACAGATTCCAGTTTTATTTGTGAAGTAGATAACTGTTAATTGCAAACTTTAAATGCACACACATTGGCCACAATAGAAAAGCAAAACAAAGCAGAATGATCTAAAGACATCTGTCTACCTTTAGCAGATTTGTTTAAATTATTCAAGATCTACCCCTCACCACTTATCCAGTGCAGTCAGCTTGCCTGCTTTAACTCCTTTGGATGCCGTCGCCTTTGCTTTGATGACATCCTCGTAAATTGCAAGGACAGACCTCCATACAGCAGGATCCTTACAGTCATACAGTCTGCCGTTTCCAGACATGGTTTCATGCAAAAGAGGCTTCAACCTGCAGGTTTTCATCAATTTGTTATTTTATAGTGATATCAAACTTGATCAACATTCTCTACTGATATCCATTGATAACCTGGAATGTGTAAGATTTGCTATGTATGAAAAAAGTCTTAAATTGCTCATATCCCTGAAGCACATTGAACAACCAACATTTTTGCTGGTGGAGCTCAAAGTTGAGCAGCATCTGTGGTGTGGACGGGGTGGGGGGGAGAGACAGGAATTGTAGACGTTTGGGAGTCAAAGTCCAGCATCAGAATTGAACAACTCCTGAACGAAATGTTGAGCAAAGTGCGGCCTGGCATGCTGCACAAATTGTGGCAGATGTGCAGTTTTCCAGATCAGAAGTTAAACTGAGGTTCTACTTTCTTCAAGTAAACATCAATAGAGTATAATGCCTGTCCTTGCTGGCTCCTCTAGCACTCTAATTCCCTGCCAGCATTACTGGCAAACATATTATCTGATTACTATTAGAATGTTGCTTACTTGAATTTAGTGTAAAATGCCAGCTAGATATTTAAAAGCAGATTATAATACTTTTGCTGCAGAGCAGACTATCAACTGGGGATTATATAATGAAACTACCCCATAACTTCTTTTCCACAAACAGAAAGGAAAAAGTACGAGATGTTATATTAGTCTTACATTTATCACATGAGAACAAAAAGACTCATAAATCGTTGTCATTGAGCAAAATGAAGAACAAAAAAAAACTTTGGAATAACATGCACAAAATGTTGGAGGAACTTAATAAGTCAGGCAATATCTATGGAGGGGAATAAACAGTCAACGTTTCGGGCCGAGTCCCTTCATCAGGACTAGAAGGGGAGAAGGGCAGAAAGTTGAAACTAGAAATTCATAATAAAAACAGAAATATCCAAGAAACCAAACAGCAATTGTGTCCAAAGAAACAAAGTTAATGTTTCAGGGTGATTAATTTTTTTTCCAATAAAATGTACTCCTATTTTAAGCCACTTTGTTCAATGTCTTTGTGTTCGGAATTTACAAAACACCGACAGTGGTTGAACACCCAAGCGAATTCTGAGGAAGGCAACAAACTTGAAATTTGTGACAAATTAGGTAAATCCCACTTCAAAGTCAAAGTTGAGTTTATTAGTTTATGCACAAGTAACTGCGAATACAGATACAGTGAACGCTTACTTGCAGCAGGACTACAGGCACGTAGAATCAGATAAGCAGCATTCACAAGAAATACAACTATTTCGCACCAATTACCTGCAGCAACTTCAAGCTATTCTATCATTATTTAATACCATCGAGTTAAACCCCTTTACACCATCAAACCCACTCCCCCTCAGTGTGGTCAGCAACTCACCTCCTAGTCGACTCTCGTACGTCATCAAACAAGCGCGCTGGATATGGAGAGATGACGCTACCTACCCCGGTCTGGCGGCGCCGGCTTCCTGACGTCATCAGCGAGCAGCGATGGTGACGTCACCGAGCGCCGCTGTTTACGTGCGTTCTGTACACAAACGGCCCCGGTTGCTTTCGAGCCCTTTCCGGCAACTCTGGGGACCGGACCGTGCCTGGGACCAAGGTCACAGCACCCCGTCTTCCATTTCGGTAAACTTCGGGGAGCCGGTCGCTAGAGACACGTCCGGCTGGGTGGGCAAGCTCGAACTTTGGCTTGGGCCCGCTGCACGGTGTCGGAGTGCTTCAGGACGCCGGCTTGTCTCCGCGCCTGTGTGGTCGAGCCACCGGGGATCCGGAGGGACAGCATGTCCGGAAGCCCAGAGAAGAGCCTTACTGCCCAAGAGCTGAAGGAGCAAGGGAATCGCCTCTTCCTCGGTAGGAAGTATCAAGAAGCCGCGGCCTCCTACAGCAAGGCCATAGTGAGTATCTCAACTGGAGTCGGGGAGCAGAGGCGGCAAGGAGCCCGGCCTCAGTTCAGTCAGACTCCCCAATTCCAGCTAAAGGTGTACAGAAGATCTCAGAAATATCTTCCACCCTGTTCATTGTGCTTTGTCATTCCTGGCTGTGGAATTGGGAACTAGTGGCTATCAGAACAAAACTGCAATTGTTCATGTGACTTGCTCGGCGTTAATATTGTGGCAGTTTTTATAGCTTTATTCTGCTACCACATTCAGTATTTCTGCGACATAAGCCAGATTTTGATGTGGATTTAGTCGACGAAATATAGAAGTGTAAACTTCTATATATATATCTATATATCTGTATGTATTTGTGTGTGTGTATATATGTGATTGTCTATATATAGTGTGTATATATATTTATACATACACACACATATGTAGTGTATATGTATAGTGCGCATATAGCGATATGAGTTAAGTTACACCTGGTGAATATATAATGGTAATATTAAGGTGTCTTGAACTTGTTGCATAATTGTAATGATAGTAATTATTTAATTCTGAAGATCAACATTAACTGTATGTTGGAATTCTGAAATCAAGTTTGTTTATAAAGTTATATGGTTCTCAGTTGTTTTAACCCTGTAACAGTATTTGTTCCACAAACTAGCATGATACTGCAAGACTGAAATATGTCTTTTTAAGTGAGACTTTACTAACTTTATAATTTGTGGAGTTGGTTCACACCAGTAATGTAAAAAGACTGATACGTTTTGCAAGATTTCATTTCTGTAGAATGTAAAACAGTAGAGCACAGGAAAAGGCCCATGATGTCTACGGCAATGTGAATTCACATTTAGCTGGGTGTAATTTATATCCCTCCGTCAACTGAATGTGGCTGTCCAAGTGCCCCTTAAATGCTGTTATTACATCTTCCACCGCTTTCCTTGGCTATGCATTCCAGGCTGCCACCACTCTCTGAGTGGGGGGAGAAAATTGCCTTGCAAATCTCCTTGAAACTTACCTTATTTTTACCTTGCGACAGAGAGTGACGATCCACCATGTCTATGTCTGGTCATAATCTATATTCTTCTGACAGTTCACTCTTGGTCTCTGACACTCCAAACAAAACAATCCAAGTTTGTCCTTTATCTCCATCTAGTTAATACTAAATTGTGTTGAGCTATTATTCTGCCCAGTCCCTTGGACATGCACCTGGACCATAGGCCTCTGTACCCCTCCCATCCATGTACCTATTCAAATTTCTCTTAAATGTTGAAACCAAAGCCACATCCACCACTGTGAAATGCAAATTAAAGGCAAGTCATAGAAAACTACAGCACAGAAACAGACCCTTCAGCCCATCTAGTCCATGCTGAACCATTTAAACTGCCTACTCCCATCGACCTGCACCAGAACCATAGCCCTCCATCCATGTACCTATCCAAGCTTCTTTTAAATGTTGACATCGAGCTTGCATGCATCACTTGTGCTGGCAGCTCATTCCATACACTCAACATCATCTGAATGAAGAAATTTCTCCTCATGTTCCCCTTAAACATTTCACCTTTCACCCTTAACCCATGACCTTGAGTTGTAGTCTCACTCAACCTGAGTGAAAAAGGCCTGCTTGCATTTACCTTATCTACATCCATCATAATTTTGTATATCTCTATCAAATCTCCCTTCATTCAGCTATGCCCTAGGAAATAAAGTCCTAACCTATTCAGCCTTTCCCAATAACTCAGATCCCCAAGTCTTGACAATATCCTTGTAAATTTTCTCTGCACTCTTTCAATCTTATTGACATCTTTTCTATAGGCAGGTGACTAAAATGGCACACATTTCTATAAATTAGACCAGCAGCATCTTAACCAACTTCAACATAACATCCCAACTCCTGTACTCAATACATTGATTTCTGAAAGCGAACGTGCCAAAGGCTTTCTTTACAACCCTGTCTACATATGATGCCACTTTCGGAGACCTATTGATCTGTATTCCCAGACCTGTCTGTTCTACCGCACTCCTCCGTGGCCTCCTGCTCACTGTGCAAGTCCTACCCTGGTTGGTCCACCCCAAGTGCAATACCTTACAGTTGTCTGCATTAAATTTCATCTGCCATTTTTCAGCTGCTTCAGATCCGGCTGCAAACTTTAGCAGTCTACTTCACTGTTTGCTACACTCTCAATCTTGGTGTCATCTGCAAATTTGTTAATCCATTTTATCACATTATCATCCAGAATGTTGACAGAGATAACAAACAGCAACAGACTCTGCACTGATCCATGTGGCACACCATGAAACACAGGCCTCGGTTTGGAGAAGCAACCATTTACTACACTCTCTGGCTTCTCCTGCAAAGCCAATGTCTAATCCAATCTGCTACCTCTTCTTGAATGACAAGGCACTGAATCTTCTTGACCAACCTCCCATGCAGGACCTTTTAAAGGCCTTGCTAAAATCCACATAGAGAACATCCACTGTTTTTCCTTCATCAACTTTCTTGGTACTTTCCTTGAAAAACTCTGTAAAATTTGTGAGGCATGACCTATTATGCACAAAGCCATGTTGACTATCCCTACAACACTCACAAAATGCTGGTGGACGCAGCAGGTCAGGCAGCATCTACAGGGAGAAGCACTGTCGACGTTTCGGGCCAAGATGGCCCGAAACATCGACAGCGCTTCTCCCTATGGGTGCTGCCTGACCTCCTGCATTCCACCAGCATTTTGTGTGTGTTGCTTGAATTTCCAGCATCTGCAGATTTCCTCGTGTTTAACTATCCCTAATCAGTCCCTGTCTAGTATGTGGTCCCTTAGAATGCCTTCCAATACCTTACCCACTACTGATGTCAGGCTCATTAGCCTATAATTTCCTGGGTTGTTCTTGGAGTCTTTCTTAGACATCCTCCGGCACCTCAGCCATGGCTAAAGACATTTTAAATATCTCTGCTAGGGCCCTTGTAATTTCTAAACTAGTCTCCCACAGGGTCTGAGGGAACACCTTGTCAGGCCCTGGGGATTTATTCACCCTAATTTGCCTCAAAACAGCAAACACCTTCCCTGTAATCTGTATGTGGTTCATGACCTCACTGCAGCTTTGCTTCAGTTCTATAGACTCTGTGTCTGCCTCACAAGTAAATACAAATGCAAAACAATCCATTTACGATCTCCCCCAACTCTTGACTCCATGCGTAGGTGACCACTCTGATCTTTCAGATGACCAATTCTGTTCCTTGCTATCATTTTGCTCTTGATACATCTGTAGAAGCCTTTGGGATTCTCCTTCACCTTGTTTACTAGAACAACCTCCTACCTTCTTTTAACCCTCCTGATTCTCTTACATTTCTTGTACTCCTTAAGTACCTCATTTGCTCCTTCCTACCAATACCTGCTGTGCACTTTTTTTCTGTACCAGGGCCTCAATTTCTCTCATAAACCAAGGTTCCCAAAAACTCTTATCCTTGCCTTTTATTTTAACAGGAACATACAAACTTTACTCTCAAAATTTAAACTTTTTAAGGCCTGCCAATTCCCAAGTACTCCTTTGGCAGAAAACTTACTGTCCCGATCCACACTTGCCAGATGCTTTCTGATACCATCAAAATTGGCCTTTCTCCAATTTAGAATCTCAACCCAAATACCAGAGCTATCCTTCTCCATAATTAACCTGAAACTAATGATCACTAAATGCAAAGTGTTCCCCTATGCTTTGCCAAAGTGTCACTTGCCCTGCCTCATTCCCTAATAGGAGATTAGTGTCACACTAGGGGATAGGGGAGTCAAGGGATATGGGGACAAGGCAGGAACCGGGTATTGATAGTAGATGATCAGCCATGATCTCAGAATGGCGGTGCAGGCTCGAAGGGCCAAATGGTCTACTTCTGCGTCTGTTGTCACTGTCTCTAGTTCAGACCTCTGTGTACTGATTAAAGCAACTTTCTTGAACATATTTTACAAGCACTTTCCCATCCAGCCCTTTTACAGTATGGGAGTCCCAGTCAATATGTGGAAAGTTAAAGTCTCCTACTATTACAACCTTATGTTTCTTGAAACAGTCTGTGATTTCTCTACAGATTTGCTCCTCTAAATCTTGTAGACAGTTGGGTGGTCTGTAATATAACTATTAACATTCTCATCCCCTCCTTAAGCCTCAGTTCTACACATATTGCCTCAGTAGATGAGTTCTCTAATCTGTCCTGTTTGAGCACTGCAGTGACATTTTTTCCTGGCATCCCAACCATTTCCTCATCTAAAACAACAGAACTCTGGAACATTGAGCTGCCAGGCCTGCGCTTCCTGCAACCAAGTCTCACTAATGGCTAACATGTCATAATTCTATGTTTCCTCTTACATTTGACCTCCCAAAGTACACTTATTTGGATTAAACTCAATCTGTCAGTTCTCTGCCCATATTTGCAATTGATCTAGATCCTGCAATATCTTTTGACAATCTTCTTCACTATCCACAGCTTCCCAATTTTCATGCAAACCTACTAATTAGCTCAGTTTCATTTTTGTCTAGTTCATTTATTTGTTTATTATGTATCACAACACCAGAGGTCTCAGTACTGAATCCTGTAGAACATCACTGGTCACAGGCTTTCAGTTGTAAACCCTCTTTCTTCTGTGTCTAACCCAATACTGAATCCAATCTAACAAGTCTCTGTGGATCCCATTTGTGTTATTCTTCTAGATCAGCCTATTATTATTTTTGAACAACTCCCACTGGTCATATATGGATTTACCTTTAAAAAAACAGCTGTTCCCTATCTATCATCCCTAGCTCTTACCTAGTACAGTTGTAATTAGCCTCCCCTCAATTTAGCACTTTCCTCCAAGGTCCAGTCTTATTTTTTTCCACGACTGTCTGAACAGTGAGATTTGTAATCACAGTAAGAACACAAAATGCTCTTCCATTGAAATTCTATTCACCGGGTTTGCCTCATTTCCCAGTACAAGGTCTGCTGTAGTCAGACCCTTTATGGGTTGGATTATTGTCATTCTGTTTCAAGAAACCTTCCTGGATCCATTTAACAAATCCTGCCTCATCTAAGCCTCTAACACTAATGAAGTTTCAGTTAATACAGAGAAAATTAAAGTCACAATTCACAGAATCACTGTTGTTTTCACATCTTTCCATAATCTGCCTGCATATTTGCTCCACTATCTCCCTTGGGCTATGGCGAGGATTACATTACAACCACATCAGAATGATTGCAGTTTCTTATTCTTAAACTATACTGATTGCCTCACTAGATGGTCCCTCAAGGATGTCTGCTCAAAATGCAGCTGTGACATGCACCCTAGTCCCCCACCTCTTTTAAATCTTTCTTTACCGCGTTGGAAACTCCTAAACCCTGGAACGTTGAGCTGCCACTCCTGCCCTTTTCTTAACCAAGCCTCTGTAATGGTCACAGCATTATAGTTCTAACCAGCAAACCTGTCTCTTGAGTTCATCTGCCTTTCCCATAACACACCTTGCGTTGAAAAAAGTACAATTTAATCTCTCAGTCTAAAGGAACTGAAATCTGTTGCATAGCAGCAGGTGATATAGACAGCTTGGTGGAATGGACAGTTAGCTGGCATTTGAAATTTAATAGTGAGAAATGCAAAGATTTAGCTTATATTAGGAAATATAATAAATAATATAAACTATAGCCATAGTTCCAAAAGGAATATAAGAACAAAGGGTCATCGATGATGGCAAGGCAGGTTAAGAAAATGGTTTCAAGAAATGAAATGCTGAGTTTTATAAATATGGATTTAGTGAAAAGAACAAGAAAATCATGATAAAACACTGGTTTGGCTGCTCAGGGACATTGTATCCACTTCTATTACTTTTTAGGAAATATGTACTGTCTAGAGAGGATGCAAAATAAATTTTAAAAATTAAAAAAAATCTCAGGGATGAGGGACCTGTGTGGATTGACTAGTGAAATGGGATTTTTTTTCTGTTAGTCAAAAGTAATACAGCTCAGAAATCGGAATTGCACCCACCTCCAGAGCATTCCGACCCGTTACGCTAATCCCATCGAGGATGATCTCGATGATGGCTGTGTAGAATTGACCATTATGATCTGGGGAAGATGGAACTGTATCAACTGCTGCAGGAAGTACATCCTCTGTTATGAAGGCTCTCCTGGAGAAATAATGATCCCTAGGAAGCTGAATGTTGAAACGGTGCTAACTGTGGTGTTGTTGGTGAGTGTGTAGAGAGGAGACTCACTTGACCTGAAGCTGATACGCATCATGGTTTTGAGGGCAGTGGGCTCCAAGTTATTGTTATTGCACCAGAACACTATCTTGTTTACTTCTTGGTAGTACTTGGTTTGTGGCCTCTGGTGACTTGTCAGTGGTGCTATCCATGAACTTTATGGATCACTGAAGACACAATCATTGGTATAGAGAGAAAATAGGAATGAAGAGAGAAGACAAACCCGTGGTGCGCCAATGCTTAGTGAACGGGATGTGAAGATGTGCTTGCCTAGTTTCTCACACTGCCTCCTGTCAGTGAGGAAGTTTATAATCCTCCTGCAGATGGGAGCTGGTATGTTAAGTTTGGAGAGCTTCGCTGGTAGAAGCTCAAGGATGATGGTATTAAAGGCTGAACTGAAATCAGCAAAGAAAATCCTGACATGTGTACTAGGGCAGATGAAGCACTGCAGAATGAAGTCAAGACCAGATGTTAATGGCATCATCTACAGATCTATAAGGTAAACTGCAGCAGACCTTGAAAATTTTGAGCTATGGATTTGAGAAATGGCTTGATTAGCCTCTCAAAATCTTTGACTCCTATGACTGCAGCTGGTATTGGCCCATGGCATAATAAAGGTTGAGAACTCCTGAGTTAAGTGATTTTTGATTTTTTTCAGAGACTGGAACAATAACAGATTTCATGAAATGTGCTGGAACAGTGCATAGTCTGAGAAACTGATGGAAAATGTCTGAAAAGACTAGACAGCCGGTTAGTGTAGTGTTTAAGTAAGAGGCAGGGGAGACAGTCAGGGCCAGTAACCTTCTTGATATTTTGCTTCCTGAACAGCTTCTTCAACCTTTGCTTCCTTTACAGCAAAGGTGTGAGGCATTGGTGATGGTCTGGTTGACTGGGCACTAGTGGGGAGCTTTGAAGTGTGATCCGTGAGTCAAATCTGCAGTAGAATTCATTTAACTGGTTTGGAAGGAGGGAGTCATCGGTTCAGGGGTCCCTTCTCTTTGTAGTTGGCAATGGACTGAAGTGATGCTAAAAAGTTTCTGACCCCTTTAGAATTTTTCTCTATTTCTGCATAAATACGACCTAAAATGTGATTACATAGTCATGTAAGTCATAAAACTAGAGAACCCAATTAAATAAATAACACAAAAAATTATATTAATTTATTTTTTTATTGAGAATTTACATGTATTTGTTGGAAAAAAAGTATGTCAACCTTTGCTTTCAGTTAATGGTATGTCTTCCTTGCATAGCAATAACTTCAACCAAACATTTCCGGTAACTGTTGATCGATCCTGCACATGAGCTTGGAGGAATTTTAGACCATTCCTCCAAACAAAACTCCTCCAGTTCATCAACATTTCTGGATGCCTTGCATGAACACCACTCTTCAGGTCATGACATTGCATCTCAATTGGGTTAAGATCTATACTCTGACTTGGCCATTTCAAAATACAATTTTTTTTCTTGTTAAACTATTCTGTTGTTGATTTACTCTTGAGTTTCAGATCATTGTCTTGTTGCATCACCCAACTTCTATTAATCTTCAGGTGACAGAACGCTACCTTGATATTCTCCTGTAAAATGTCCTGATACAATTTTGGATTCATTGCTCCTGCAGTGATTGCAAGCTGTCCAAGCCCTGAGGCAGCAAAGCAGCCCCAAACCATGATGCTTCTTCCACCATGCTTCACAGTTGAGATGAGGATTTGGTGTTGGTGTCTAGTGCCCTTTTTCCACCAAACATAGTGTGCATTTCTGCCCAAAAGTTAAACTTTTGTCTCATTTGTTCACAGAATTTTGTCTCAGAAGCATTCTGGAACATCCACGTGGTCTTTGCAAACTGGAGACGTGCAGCAAAGATTTTTTTTGGAGGGCAGTGGTTTCCTATGTGTTGTCCTTCCATGAGCACCATTCTTGTTCAGTGTTTTTCTTCTAGTGGACGCATGAACAGAGACTTTAGCAAGTTCTGGAGATATCTGCAGGCCCTTTGCTGTTACCCCGGGTTCTTTTTCACCTGTTTCAGCATTGCACATTGTGCTCTTGGTGTGATTTTAGCAGGACTTCCACTCCAAGGGAGAGTAGCTACAGTACTGAATTTCTTCCTCTGGGGACAATTTCTCTTATTGTGGACCGATGAAAACTCAGGTCTTTAGAAATGCTTTCGTAGCCTCTTCCAGCTTCATGCATCTTTACAATTCTTATAAGGTCCTCTGAAAGTTGTTTTGATCAGGGCATGGTACACCTAAACAGATCATTCTTGAGAAGAGCAGGCTCTGTCAGTAGATGACTTTGTGTGTCTTTTTTAAAGGTCAGGACAACTCTGCAACCCACTGCTCCAATTTCATCTCATTCCTGACTCCAAATAACTTTTGTAGAAGGCATTACCCCAGAGGTTCACATAGTTTTTTGAACCTAATTGTGATTGTTTATCAGTACAGATGAGAAAAAATACAATTGTTTGTGTGTTTCATGTTCAATATGTGTTTCATAATATGTGTTTAGGCAGATTGTGTTTGTCTATTATTGTGACTGATGACAATCAGACCACATTTTATGAGTAATCATTGCAGAAAACCAGGAAATTGCAAAGGTTTCACAAACTGTAGTTGGTGATGGACTGAAGGACTTTCCAGGCTCAAACTGGTTTTCCAGTTTGACTGAGTATTGGCATTGGCAGCTTGGGTTGCCTTTGCCCTAAGAAACTTTAGATATTTCTTTTGTGTTTGGAATTAAAATCAGATTAAAGCCGTACTGTGTAATATTTATCTTTCTGTATAAATTACAACATTAATTGAGTGATTACAGTTGAACATGAAACAAAAATATGAAGCAGTATGCCACCCAATTCTTGATAATTAAAACTATATTAAGTGTATAATTTATCCCATGTTAGCAGGATTAAGGAGCAGAAGCAATTGAATTGAAGTGATTGGTAAAAGAACCATAGCTATTGTGGGTAAAGTGGGTCTGGGGTTAGGTGTGATGAAAAAAGATTCAACTTTAGCATTGAAAGATAAACATCTGAAATGAAATAATTTGCAGGAGAGGGTAAAGGAGTGGCAGTAGCTGGATATAGAGCTGGAATGATATACATTCATGGGCCAAATAGCTTGCTTCAGTGCTGTAGCAATTCTGTAAGTCTGTGATTTTCAGAATCATCGATACGGTAAAAAGATTTGTATTGCGCAGAACAGTGGCTTAAAGTTCTTGACAAATCTTTTGCTTAAGTAAATATTTATTGCATACTTTTTCATAAGTACTACATGTTTGTAGCATCAACAGTTCATTTTTTGAAATCACTGTCTCTTTAAAAATGATAACTAATAATTTCATAATTAGAGCGGATAGAATAACAATCCATTTAATGAGTGTTTTATATGGAGCTTCTCCATTGCCACTCATTAGGTTATACTTGAAGATCTTCTAGTGCCTTTAGTTTCTCTCATTTGCACACAATATCACAGTATGATGATACATAATTCAAGTTCAAAGTAAATTTATTATCAAAGTGCATGTATCTTTCTGTTTGTCTTTCTGTTTCCTCCTGATCACATGAGAATGCAGCAACCTCTCAGGGGTTTTTATGATCCAAAGTCAATTTTACATGAAGAATTTTGAGTATTACAGAACTACTCCATCAGCAAGCAGTTCGTTGATCGGAGTAGCTGAACTGGTCTTAACTGCTGATCTGATTGGGATGTTGGAGGAGCCGGTTTGGGTTAAGAGGAGCTGACCCGGCTGCAGACCATGTCACTGCCTGCTACTTGGAAGCATCGAAGTTGGTGCCTGAAGGTGGTGTGCAGTATAACTATGGGAGATTGTCTCAGACATTTCACTTGCAATCGCAAGACCACAAGACTCGGACAGTGAAAATGTAAGTTGCCGCAGACCTGTTATCCTTGTCTGATGGCTCAACAGGTTGTAACGGGCTAGGCCTCGGAACATCAGGCTTACCTGCTGCTGCAGACCAAGTGAGAAGATGCAGAAGTGTTACAGCATGGCGTCCGTGGTTGGCTGGGGTCTAGCCTCTCCAGTTGGTGCTGCCCTCTCATGTTCGAGCAGTGGAATGACAGGCTGGATTGCACGTGTTTGCACTGCCGGGAGACTGCTATTGATTGCTGGGCATTGTCGCTTGGGGTCTTAGACTATACAGTTGGAAGAAAAAGTTTGTGAACCCTTTGCAATTACCTGGTTTTCTGCATTAATTACTCAAAATGTGGTCTGATCTTCATCTAAGTCATGATAATAAGTGAACACAATCTGCCTGAACTAATAACACACAAATAATTGTACTTTTCATGTCTTCGTTTATTGCACATATTGTTTAATCATTCACAGTCCAGGTTGGAAAAAGCTTGTGAACCCTTGTATTTAGGACCTCCTTTAGCAGCAATAATATCCACGAATGTTTCGTGTGACTGATGATCAGACTTGCATAAAGGCGAGGAGGAGTTTTAGATCATTCCCCAATTTAAAAAAAACTTTGAGCTCATCAACATTTCTGGGATACCTTGTATGAACAGCCCTCGTCAGGTCATGCCACAGCATCTCAATTGGGTTAAAGTCTGGATTCTGATTCAACCATTCCAAAACACAAATTTTCTTCTTTTTAAGCATTCTGTTGTTGATCTACTCTTGTGTTTCGGATCATTGTCTTGTTGCGTTATCCAACTTCTATTAAGCTTCAGGTGACAGACCCTGTCATTCTCCTGCAAAGTGTCTTGATAGAATTTTGAATTCATTGTTCCCTCAACAATTGCAAGCTGTCCAGGCTTGAGGCAGCAAAGGAACCCCAAACTGTGATGGTGTGCAGTGCCCTTTCTCCTCCAAACATTTTTGCCTGAAAGTTCAACTTTTGTCTTTTCTGTCTCCAGAACATTGTCCCAGAAGCGTTGTGGAACATTCAGGTGGTTTTTGCAAACTTGAGACATGAAACGTTTTTTTGGAGAGTAGTGGTTTCTTCCATGGTGTCCTTCCATGAACACCATTCTCGTTCAGTGGTTTTCTTCTAGTGGACTCATTAACAGAGACTTTGGCAAGTTCTGGAGATTTCCGCTGTTACCCCTGGGTTCTTTTTCACCTCCTTCAGCATTGCATGTTGTGCTCTTGATGTGATCTTTGCAGGAAGCCCATTCCTAGGGAGAGTAGTAACAATAATGAATTTCCTACATCTGGAAACAATTTCTCTTACTGTGGACTGATGAACACTGGGATCTTTAGAAATGCATTTGTACCCTTTTCCAGCTTCCTGCATCTACAGTTCTTCTAAGGTCCTCTGAAAGTTGTTTTGATGGAGGCATGGTGCACATAAACAGATCATTCTTGAGAAGAGCAGGCTCTGTCAGTAAACTGACTTTGTGTGTCTTTTTTATCGGGCAGAACACCTCTACAACCCACATGTCTAATCTCATCTCATTGATTGGAATACCTGACTCCAAATAGCTTTTGTAGAAGCATTACCCCAGAGGTTGACATACTTTTTTGAACCAAGACTGATTGTTTAAATGGTGTACTCAGTATTGATGGCAACTAGTACAATTGTTTGTGTGTTATTAGTTTAGTCAGATTGTGTTTGTCTATTATTGTGACTGATGAAGATCAGACTACATTTTATGAGTAATTAATGCAGAAAACCAGGTTATTGCAAAAGGTTCACAAACTTTTTTCAACTGTATCGTTTTTTTGAGTGAATATCCTTCTTTGCTTGCTATTTAGAATTATGTTAGTCGCTATTTTGAATGTATGCTTCCTTCTTTGAATGTTTTGTACCTTAGCCCTAGAGGAACACTGTCTTGTTCAACTGTATCTATATATGGTTGAATGATAATTAAACTCGATTTGATTTGAAAATATGAAAATTTTTTGACATTGGTAGGTCAGGAAGGAACTGAATTTTTGAGTGTCCCTGTTACAGATGGAAATCAACAAACAATAATTTGCTCAGTGTCAAAATATTTACAGTGCACTGGAGGTCAGGATAGAAGTTGTTCCAGTTAGAATGCTTTCGATGTTACTAACCAACCTGATATGCAGGATGGAAATGGGTTCAGTTAGAATGCTTTCGATGTTACTAACCAACCTGATATGCAGGATGGAAATGGGTTCAGTTAGAATGCTTTCGATGTTACTAACCAACCTGATATGCAGGATGGAAATGGGTTCAGTTAGAATGCTTTCGATGTTACTAACCTGCCCGGTTACAGACCATTGGCTGCCTTATTAACATTTGCAGAACCTATCGATCTGATTGGGTACGTTGCTTTTGAGTATTGCGTACACTATCAAAAGCAATTACCGTAGATTCCGGACTACAGAGCGCACCTGATTAAAAGCCGCAGGCTCTAATTTTAGAAAGAAAATCAATTTTGTACTTGTACAAGCCGCACTGGATTTTAAGCCGCAGGTGTCCCACGTTGTAATATGAGATATTTACACAGAAAGATATTACACGTGAGGATTTTTTAACTTTTAATTAAATCCGTATGGTAACATAAACAAATACATATTGCAAATGCTTTTTTTCGAACCGTGCCTGTAACACGGCTACTTTTAAATATACATACGTATTGGTAACACACAAATTACGTTGCGTGTACTTTTTCACTGAACAGTGCACGAACAACATTCCAATATCTCCTAACGACTGGTAAAAAAATATATACTGCAGCCTACCAGGAAAAGTTATTGATCGCCTTTAACTTAAAAGCTGCATCATATGTTTGCAGCGTTCTCGCGCGGGTCTAATGCGCTCGCCCCCTCCTTTCCGTTTATCGCAAACCGGTATTTTTCCACAAGACGTGGCGAAACCGGATGTGACGTCATAGCATCCCGGGATGTAGTACAGAAAACAAATATACTTAAAACACTTCTAACTTTAACTAGAAAATACTAACAAATGAATTACTAAGCGAAAATATTATAAACTAAATAACTGCCATAAAGGCAGCACAATGCTTTTCTTCGAGTGTTTTCCATGTTGATGAGGGTGAGTACAAATGACTGATTTACAATAATTTAATTGTGAAAGTGCGCTTGATTTATCTTACAATTTCATTGGACCTCTGTGAACTACTCATCAATTTTATTGGTCTACTGTTACGAGGCAAAATGTTTTTGGTGGCATGAAAAAAAACCATGCATTAGCCGCACCGTAGTAAAGGCCGCAGTGTTCAAAGCTGTTCAAAGCGTGGGAAAAAAGTAGCGGCTTATAATCCGGAATCTACGGTATATCAAATATCAACACTGAGATGCTTTTTTTTAACCTTTATAACTTAAACTAGACACCATTACCAAACATATATTGACCAGCCGGCAGTGACTTGGCAGCAAGGTTTTCTGAATTAGTTTACATTAGCCATTTTGGAGGCAGTAAGTGTGCCTCTAAATATATTACTGGGATTTTTGTTTGACAAAGACCTGAATGTCAACAGAATCAAAAGAGATATGGTTAACAGACTGATCAACTGTGTTCACATTAGAGCTATTTGTGAACTGACTGGTCTATTCCTGACCCTTGTGTTCCTAAACAGAGAAATTAAAAAAGTATGCAGATGATATTGTTGATAATCCTGTGCCTGAAGCTCTTTCAGATTATTTCGTTTATGGATAAGTTTTTTTTCATTTTGGTATGAGAACTGTCATTTACTCTTCTCTTTGGTTCTTGTTCCAAAACTGTATTATCTAAGCAGAGGCCACTCTGATAATGTGCCTCCCTGAGATCTGCCCTAAAATGAACCATGAAATATCAAAGTTCAAATTAAATTTATTAGCAAAGTACACATGTGGTCACCATCCATGACCCTGAGTCACAGTAAATACAAACAATAGAATCAATGAAAAACTTCACACAATAAAGACAGATAATGAACTATGCAATGCAAAAACAGGGGAAAAAAACCCAAAATATTAATAAATAAATAAAGCTGGCCGTGGCATCAGAACAAGACTTTGAGGCGAATGGTCCCGAGTTCGAATCCAGCTGGCTCCATGCACATTTTCCATCTGTACTGGGTTGAGCCTTGAGCTAGCAACTCAGCCTCATTAAAAAAAAATCAGCCTAATGCTATGGAAATGGCAAAATGCCGCCCAATGTGCTACAAGGCGTGAAAAACAACAGCAAATAAATAAATGAATAAGCAATAAATATGGAGACCATGAGTTGTAGAGTCCATTAAAATGACTGTTGGTTGTTGAATCAGTTCAGTGCATGGGATGAGTGAAGTTAAGTGATTAATTATAAAGTTAAGCAGTAAAGTTCAAACATCACCACTTTAGGTAATTGTGCAAGGAAGTTATTTGCTACTATTTTAAAAAGTAGAAGTACTTTGAGAAGGTTCAAAGGTTCATTTTATTGTCAAAATATGCATGTAGAATACAGCTCTGATGTTCGTCTTCTCCAGACAGCCATGAAATATAGAAAGACCATGGGTGCTGATGAACGAAAAGACATCAACTCCCCCCGGCATGAAAAAGAAAAGAAAACTTGCAGATACTAAAATCCCCCCTCCGTTGCAGAAAGAAAACGGTGACAATATCATCAAATCCCCGCCCCTCACCCACAGAAAAAACAGTGACAGTAACAATCCCCACCCCCTCACTCACAGAAAAGAACAGCGACAACAGCATCGAAATCCCCAACCACCCCCTCTCACACAAAAATTTAACAGATCACCCACTTGCCAATCAGCTCAAGAAAGAAAACACCAAAAAACTGAAGGAAACCAATATACCGTCCAAAAATCACATAGATCTCAGAATAACAACACACACAAAATGCTGGTAGAACACAGCAGGCCAGGCAGCATCTATAGGGAGAAGCGCTGTCGACGTTTCGGGCCGAGACCCTTCGTCAGGACTCAAATAATATTGGGCACGTCATTTTGTCAGGATTCAAAGAGAGCAGCCTTCGAACTCGATCCTTCCATAAAGAGTGACTGCCGTCCAGGATCCGAACAGCACCAATCCAGTTGCTGACCTTCGTCACCCCAGAAGCTGTCCCAGAAACTAAACTTTTATTGCTTTATGAGTGAGTCCTGATTCAGTTGAAAACTCCTTGCTCATGAGTCAGAAGTCTCATTGATTCGGTTTCCACTCGGGATGTCTAAGGACCAAAATCCAAATTGGGATTCCAGTAGTATCGGCAGTCCTTCCCTACAGCTGAGGTGTTAACTCCACGTCAGTTCATTCTCTTTTGGCTCATTTAAAGACTCAATTGCACTTGTTGGCCTGACCAATATATCTCCCTTAATGACTCTAAAAAAGAGAATTACATGGTCATTATTATGTTGTTCTTTGTGGGAGTTTGTAGTGTATGCATTTAGATGCTGTTTCTAATATAATGTCAATGTCAAATTTATTATGTTGGCTTTAGGATGACATGAATAAAGTTCATAACTTTTTTAAATTTCATAGACATGGGTGATTTAAATTAGTTTTTTATTATTTTTGTTTAGGGGAGATGTTCCAGTAGTAATTCTTCCATGTTAATGAGTGTGGTTATGAAACTACGAAATACAGGCTGGTGATTCATGTGTTGGTTGTGTCATGCAAGTGAATATAGCCTGTTTGTTACATCTAACATCAGTTGCTCCTACTTGGTTTACTCCCTGATGTCAGAAGTTTGTGTCCTTTGATGAAAAGCCATATGTCTTTTTATGAAAGATAGCTCGCTTGTGCAACATGATTCAGTATAACCACCTGCTGCTGCCATGAATTTAATCCATGAAGATCTCAGCGGTATAGACCTTTTTTTAGGGCAAAAGTATGCAGTCATCTCCTGGTTGTGGAAGGGTTCTGATCCTGTGAACTATTTGTAACCTGAACAGTTTGCAAGTTGGAAATGTGGGTGTCACTCAAACTACTAGGCAGCAAAAGATGCCTGCAACCCTACAGCAGCCAACAAATCCATGCTGGTTTTCTCCCAAATGCTCAATCATGTGTATAGACTATACATAAGTGGGATATTCATGTGCTGGGGACAATCTGTACTTTCAAGTGAAGTAATATTTTATTTATCATATAACAATATACTACTTTTCAATGAAAGCTCAAAACACAAATCTCCAAAAGTTCATCTAGAATTTTCTTTTAAAGACTAGTTAACTTTACTTTGTGTGTGTGTGTGTGTGTGTGTGCTATTTTGAACTCCATGTTGGCCAATCTGTTGTCCAGTGTGGAAGGTGAAAGCCAGAGTAATCCCAGTGGTGATAGGAACACTTGGAGCTGTGACCCCTAGACTGGGAGATTGGCGCCAGCAAATCCCGGGAACAATATCTGAGATCTGGGTCCGGAAGAGTGCACTACCAGGAATAGCAAGGATACTGTGTCAAACCCTCAAGTTCCCAAGTCTCTAGTAGAGGACATGAGATTGGGGGAAAAAATACACAAAAAATACACCCATAAAGGGCCTGGGGGGGGGGGGGGGGGAGGAATGAATAAATAAACAAATAAATATAGAGGCAAACTGGAAAAATTCTGAAAGCATAAAAAACAAATCTGGTTCACTAAATTAATGAAAATGCAAGGCATGTCAGACCTGTGAGTACTTCTAGTATTTTCTGCTGTTTCATAAATCATAGGACTTGCTGAAATGTGATGAGATCACCTTTTGTATTAAAGATATAAATGGAGACTAATTATACCTATTGGATTTTGTTGTAACATCGACTGGGATGAGTCATGGGTTGCCTGTCCTGAATGGAGTTCAGTATCCCCTGTACCCATAAAAGGAGATTATTTCATCATAGAGATTTTTCAAAAACCAATTGGTGTGCCAAAGTGTTCAGCTTTTGTGGTTGGTCTGATTTTCATGTTTGTCAGAGTCATAGAGTAATAAAACAAAAAATGGGACCTACTGCCCAAGATGTCCACGCTAATCAAAATGTCCATCTAAGTTAATCCCACTTGCCCTCATTTGGCCCAAAATTTACCTGTCCAATTGTCTTTCAAATGTTGTTGTTGTTGTACCTTCCTCAACCACTTACTCTTGCAACTCATTCATGAATGTGCTGCTTTCTGCTTGTTAAATTTGTCCCTCGGTTCTCTTCTAAATCTTTCTCCTCTCACCTTAACCCAGGCAACCTGTTCATATTCTATACCTTCACAGTATGGTCCGGTCAGTTTTGACCTGGCCCAAGAATCCCCTCATAACAAGTGTCTATACCAAATTTTGAACCACAGATCTATTTAGAATGTATAAATAGCCTATCTGACATTAATAAATGGGTGATTAATCCTTAATTAATGTTTCGGAGATCTAAAATCCAATTCAATAGATACGGGTCAAATTTGACTCGAAACAGCCTCAATGTACAAAAATTTGTAGCACCTGTACAAAAGTATAAATTTTTAAATATTTTCATATTTGTGCATTTTGGGTCACTTTAGGAAAAGTAATTAGATTTCGGCTAGAAAAAAAATGGCATTTAGGGTTTTTTTTACTGCTGTCAAATGTCAAAACGGGTCAAATTTGACCCAAACAGTATGTAAATATGCCCTCTAGTTTTGTATCACTTTCCATGGAGAAAGATTACTCATTCACCCTATGCTGTTATGATATCATGCAGGTTATTACATTACATTTGAGTCTCCTATGCTCCAAGAAGTAACATTCTGGCCTGTACATTTTCAGACGCAGCACTGTAGCCCAATGGCTTCACCGTTCTCCGTAGATAAAGGACAGCTCAGACTTTTAAAGATAGAGGAGGTAGAATCTGCTTTATGATTAACTCAATGGTATACAAACGTAGCCGTTCTGCCTCAGTCCTGGTCTCATGATCTGGAATATCTAGCGGTCAAATATCACCCATTTTATCTGCTCGCTTTGTTTGTTGGAGCTTTCCACCATCATTCTGGTAGCGGTGTACATTCCACCTCAGGCCAACACCTGGCAGGCACTTGAGGAGCTGAGCAACATAATCAGTAGGCACGAAACTGAGCAACTCAATACATTTCCTATCATTGCGGTAGGACTGTAAGATATAGGAGCAGAATTAGGCCATTTGGCCCATTGAATCTGTTCTACCATATCATCATGGCTGATCCAGTTTTCCTCTCAGCCCCAACCTCCTGCCTTGTCCCTGTATCCCTTCATGCCCTGATCAAGCAAGAATCTGTCAACCTCTGCCTTACATATACATAAAGACTTGGCCTCCACAGCTGCCGGTGGCAACGAACTCCACAGATTCACCACCCCACTGGCTAAACAATTCCTCATCACCTCCATTCTAAAAGTACGCCCCTCTATTCTGAGGCTGTGTCCTCTGGTCTTAGACTCTCCCACCGTAGGAAACATCCTCTCCATATCCTCTCTATCAAAGCCTGTCACCATTCGATGGGTTTCAATGAGGTCAATCCACATTCTTCTGAATTCTAGTGAATACAGGCCCAGAACCATCAAATGCTCTTATATGACAAGCCATTCAATCCTGGAATCATTTTTGTGAACTTCCTTTGAACCTTCTACAGTGTCAGCACATCCTTTTTAAGATATGGGGCCAAACATGCTCACAATACAACAAATGAGGCCACACTTATAAAGTTTCAACATTATATCCTTGGCAAATACGAGGAAATCTGCAGATGCTGGAAATTCAAGTAACACACACAAAATGCTGGTGGAACGCAGCAGGCCAGGCAGCATCTATAGGGAGAAGCGCTGTCGACGTTTTGGGCCGAGACCCTTCGTCAGGACACATTATATCCTTGCTTTTATATTCTTGTCCTCTTGAAACATTGCATTTGCCTTCTGCACCACAGACTCAACTTGCAAATTAACCATTAGGGAATCCTGTATAAGGTCCCCCAAGTCCCTTTGTGTCTCAGTTTTTTGTATTTGCTATCCATTTAGAAAATAATCAGCACTTTAATTTCTTCTACAAAGTGAATGACCTTGCACTTCCTGACACTGTATTCCATCTGCCATTTCAAGTCAAATCGAGTCACTTTATTGTCATTGCGACCATAACTGCTGGTACAGTACATAATGAAAATGAGACAACATTTTTCAGGACCATGGTGTTACATTACACAGTACAAAAACTGGACTGAACTATGTAAAAAAAAACAACACAGAGAAAGCTACACTAGACTACAGGCCTACACAAGACTGCATAAAGTGCACAAAAACAGTGCAGGCATTACAATAAATAATAAACAGGACAATAGGGCAAGGTGTCAGTCCAGGCTTCGGGTATTGAGGAGTCTGATAGCTTGGGGGAAGAAACTTACATAGTCTGGTCGTGAGAGCCCATATGCTTCGAACCCTTTTTCCAGATGGCAGGAGGGAAAAGAGATTGTATGAGGGGTGCATGGGGTCCTTCATAATGCTATTTCCTTTGCGGATGCAGTGTGTAGTGTAAATGTCCGTGATGACGGGAAGAGAGACCCCGCCATTTCTTTGCCCATTCTGCTAATCTGTCCAAGTCCTTCTGTAGCCTCTCTACTTCCTCAAAACTACCAGTCGCTCCACCTATCTTCATATTGTCTGCAAACTTTGCAACAAAGCCATCAATTCCATCATCCAAATAATTGACATATAACATAAAAAGAATTGGGCCCAACACAGACCCCTGTGGAACGCCACTGGTCACCAGCAGCCAGTCAGAAAAGGCTCCCATTAGTCCCACTTTTTGCCTCCTGCCAACCAACCACTGCTTTATCCATGTTAGAATCTTTCCTGTGATACCATGGGCTCATAGTTTAAGCAGCCTTGTGTGGTACTTTGTCAAATTGCAGAGGATTTAAACTAGGCAAGTTTAAAGTTTCTGAACAACTACCATCATGATCTCACCTGTGGAACCATAGGCGCCAACAGACCTGACTGCTGTTATTTCACCGTCAGGAATGCTTGCCATGCCATCCCACACCCACACTTTGAAAAGTCCAATCACCTGGCTTTTACTCCCAGCATAGAAGCAGAAACTACAGACCTCAGTGTCATTGGTGAGGACTAAGAAGGCATGGTCAAGGAAAGCAGAGAAGCTCTGCTTTGAATCGGCGGACTGGACATCATTCAGTGATATCTGATTGAATACATCACAGTTGTCACTGACTTCATCAAGACCTATGTGGATGAGTTTGCACCTTTGAGATCATGCCGGACATACCCAAGCCAAAAGCCATGAATGAACCAGGAGATTCACTTTCTGCTGAGGGCTATGACATTCAAGAACAGTGATCCAGAATTATACAAGTCCAGGTATATAACGACCTATAAAAAACGAGAAAATCTGCAGATGCTGGAAATCCTGCTGAACGGTCTTGGCCCAAAACCTCAACTGCACTGTTTTCCATAAGTGCAGCCTGGCCTGCTGAGTCCCTCCAGCATTTGGTGTATGGCTATTTTAAGAATGAAAACTGACTGAGGTCAGAGACTGAATCGGATGCTCATCAGCTCTAGTAGGGTTTTACTAAAGTAGGACATAACTTCTTACAAAGCGAATCATAACATCATGAATGGCTGTGATGCTTCCCTCTCAAACGAGCTCAATGCCTTTTCTACATGCTTTGAAAGGGAGAATAAAACTACACCTGTGCAAATTCTTGCAGCATTTGGTGACCCTGTGATCTCTGTCTCAGAGACTGATATCAGAACCTCTTTCAAGAAGGTGAACCTTCAAGGCTTCAGGCCCTGATAATCTAGCTGGTAGGGTTCTGAAAACCTGTGCAACTGTGTGGTGGGAGTGACATCTTCAACCTCTGCTGTAGTCAGAGGTTCCCACCTTCTTCAAAAGGGCGACAATCATTCTGGTGTCCAAGCGGAGCAGGGTGAGCTGCCCAACAACTGTAGCCCAGTAGCACTCATATCTACTGTGATGAAGTGAATTGAGAGGCTGGTCACGGCTAGAGTCAACTCCTGCCTATGCAAGAACCTGGATGTGCTGCAAGTTGCCTATTGCCACAATAGGTCTACAATGGAAGCAGTCTCACCGGCTCTTCATGTGGCCCTGGCTCACCTAGATAATAGTTATGCCCGTATCAGGCTGCTGTTTCTTGAATACAGCTCAGCGTTCAACATAATCATACCCTTAGTTGTAAGCAACAAGCTCTAAAACCCGGTCTTGTGCACCTCCTTCTGTAACTGGATCATTGACTTCCTCACTAGATCAGAAGTAACATTTTGCTGGCAATCAACACTGTTGATACCTACTATTGTGTGGCAAATGCCATCTATAAATTTTCAAATGACACAACTATTGTTGGCAGGATTTCAGATGGTGACAAGGAGGTGTACAGGAGTAAGATAGATCATCTGGCTGAGTGGTGTCATGGCAACAATCTTGAACTTCATGTCAGTACAGCCAAGGAGTTGATTGTAGACTTCAGGAAGGGGAAGTCAAGGGACACATTCCAGTCCTCATCAAGAGAACAGAAGTGGAAAGGGCGAGCTGTTTCAAGTTCTTGGATGTCAACATCTCTGAGAATCTACGGTATCCTAGACCCAACATATTGATGCAATTACACAGAAGGCATGACAGCAGCAGTATTTCGTTTGGGGAGAATTGGTATGTCACCAAAGACACTTGCAAATTTCTACAGATGTACCATGAAGAGCATTCTAAATGGCTGCATCACCGTCTGGTGTGGTGGGGGCGGGGTGAGGGGGCTACTGCATAGGATCGAAATAAGCTGCGGAGGCTTGTAAACTTAAGTCAGCTCCATCAAGGGCACAAGCCTCCATAGTATCCAGGGCATATTTAAAGAGTGAATAAATGCTGAATAAAGCAATAATCTGTTAAATTTTTTCTAATCCAATTCACTTTTAATCTCTGTTAGCTTTATGACAAACAAAAATAAAGTAATTGAAAGTGGTGAATAATCAGCATCAGATTGTGCTCTGGTTCCAGAAATATTTTATTAGCTTATTTTTATTGTTTGCATGACTTGTTTTTTTTCTCCTGCAAATATGGGGTTTAACAGTTTTTTTAATATGTTCTATTGGATTTCTTTATTTTGTGCCTGTCTGTAAGCAGACGAGTCTCAAGGTTGTATGTAGTATATAGACTTTGATAACAAATGTACTTTGAAATTTGTCTTTTTATTGACCAGTTTGACATTTGGTTGGCATTTTGTACATTCCAACGTAAGAATTTACTAATACAGTCGAGGTTCGAGGACCCCTTGTGGATACCAAAAAAGGTGGATGCTCAAGTCCCTTATTTAACCTGGCTCAGTGCAGTGGAGTATAGGACCCAGCGGAACCCCAGACCTGTGAAAGTGCGGTGGTCTTTAGGACCTGGTGGAGCTCTGTTCATGAAAATAATCACAACCACAATTGAAAGTAAAATGATTGGAAAATAAAGCATTTGAAAAGAGGTGAAACACCATCAGTCATTGGAAAAGCATTAGGCTACAGTCGGTCAACGATCGGACAGTTTTAAAAGATAAAGTGAGAAAGGCCCTGCCCCGATGAAAGCTACAATTATTACTAAGCAACGCAGTGGTTTAATCATTGAAATACATACGTTTCTTAAGTGTTTTATATGCATAGGAAGGTAAAATATATACTATATACTAAGACAAATGTTTGACTAACTGACGCTAAATAATACCGGATGAGTACTTCCGATTTTTTTCGATCCCAATCCATGATAACCTACGCACATCTTCCCGTATACTTTAAATCATCTCTAGATTACTTATAATACCTAATACAATGTAAATGCTATGTAAAATAGTTGTTATACTGCATTGTTTAGGGAATAATGACAAGAAAAAAAAGTCTGTACATGCTCGAACAACAAGTGCTGGAAGAGCACTTCCGGGTTTCCTCAATTCGCGGTTGGTTGAATTCGCGCACGCAGAACTCGCGGATAAGGAGGGCTGACTGTATCTGTATAATTAACTACCTCAGCCTATAATATTCAATATCTGTGTTGCGACTGATTCTGATTGCAGAATTGTTGTCATTGTTTTCCTATTGAGATAGAGTCATTCGTTTCAAAAGTAGAATGCTGACATCTTCCAGTTATCAGTGTATGATAAAATTTTTGGAAATTTAATATTTCCTATATCAAATTGCTTAATTTAAATACACTACATTAGTTTTTATCTGTTGTTAATTTCAACATCTACCTAAAGGAAACTTGGAATATACTTTATTTTAAATATTGCTTTTAATATGCAGAATGTTAATGTTGGAGGCAAACAAAATATAACTTTGTTTTTAATTAACGATTAATGTGTTAAACCTTTGCTCAGGACAGAAAGAGAATGTGTTTTAATAGTGTTTGATTTGACATCCTGTCCTCTACACTTGATTTTACATTTAAAGTTTTGGGGAAATTCTAAGATGGAGTTAATGAATATGTAGACTGATGTGGATCCAAATCTTAGCAAATGCCTTTGGTGATTCACTATAAGTATTATACAAAGTTTATTTTAATTTTGATTTGTATTGTAAAAGTTAGAAAATTGAGCTGATTTATGGGAGGGTTAACATCTTGATTTAATGTGTTATCTTACAAGTTGAGTATCTGTTAATTGAATTTATATGGGAATCATTGGACAAATTTTTATTACAAATTGTAAGTGAATGTAATAGTGCAATATAAACACAAGAGATTCTGCAGATTCTGGAAATCCAGAGAAACTCTCTCTCAGTGCTGGAGGAACTCAGCAGCGTCTATGGAAATGAATAAATAGTCAATGTTTCAGACCGAGACCCTTTTTCAGGACTGGAAGGGGAAAGATGCCAGAATTAAAAAGTGTACTAGCTGGGAGGTGATAGGTGAAAACAGGTAGGTGGGAAAGAAAGGTATAAAGGGCTAGAGAAGAAAGATTTTGATGGGAGAGGAGAATGGACCATAGGAGAGAGGGAAGGAAGAGGGAACCCAGTGGCGGGGGATAGGTAGGTAAGAGGCCAGAGTGGGAAAAAGAGGAAGAGGGAAGGTGGAGGGAAAATAAAATTACCGAAAGGAGAAATCAATATGCATGCCATCAGGTTGGAGGCTACCTAGATGGATTATGAGGTGTTGCTCCTCCACCCTGAGGGTGGCCTCATTGTGGCAAAAGAGGAGGCCCTGGACTGACATGTCAAAACAGGATTGGGGATAGGAATTAAAATGGTTTCTGTGAAGAATTTTAGAAAATTTTAGTACTATATAAAAGCAAATTGTTGTAGTCAGTAGACCAGTTATTTAATTATTTGATTTGCTTCCAATTACTTTTATGAATTTATAATTACAATTATTTATACAAAATATATAATTTTGTATCAGGGGGCATAGATAGGATAAATGCAAACAGGCTTTTTCCACTGAGGTTTGGTGAGACTAGAACTAGAGGCCACCTCTTGGTCTTCTTGTGTGCCTTAACTACTAAGCCCAGCAGAACAGTTTTTACTGACAGGAGAAGGGGCAATGGTTGGGTTACTGAGCCTTAAAGCCAGTTGCTTTGTAAAGATGGGCTCATCAGCCATGATTAGCAGCTGATTTTGGAGAAGGAAAACTCTGATTTCTAACCTCTGCTGCCTTGCAGCTATACCCACTCATGGGGAAGGCTTTGGGAATAAACCCAAGGAAATATCAGGAACTGGAGTTCCTAAAGCAGTCTCACATTCAGTTCAATGCTGACTGCCAATTCCTGCAATGCTGCTGGTGCCAAACTGTATTGATCTCTGCCATTCCTTGGATTCATCAGCAGTGTGGGGGGTGGGGGGCTACTACATGGACAACAACAGCTTGCCTCCATATCGTACTGCCTTGGCTTGAGTATCTAGACAGCTAGGGCGCAATACACTTGGTCGACTCCACTAACAGAGGCCTCATAATCGCTTAATCCCAAGCAAGCAGAGAATTTTCCATCATGAAGCTGACTAGCTATTTGTAGAAAGTGAAAAGGCTCTGGAATATCAAAAGGTGAATACAAAAGATTGTAATATTCAGTGTAAGATATTTGCCCTGCTTACTGGATGAAATTCTTCAGGGCACATGCACTTTCTTCCCATTGTTTGTTCATCTTTACCAAAGCAATGTGCTGAGGAAATGTACTGATCTCATTTTCAAAGAAAATTGCCGTGACATTGCCAAATACTTTCTCAGTTCTTAAAACATTGATTAAGTTAATACTTACTCTCTTTAACTGATTTACATTTATTTATTCTTCGATTTTTAAAATTATTATCCACTCTGCTACTAACTTCTACTTCCTGTAAAAATGAGAAACAATTTCTCATTTTAGTTAAGAACACGCATCAGTTACGTTTAAAGCAATATTTATCATTCTGTTAGAAACCACATTCACTGAGTCGTTTTCTTTTGTTTGCTGAGTTTACCAGTCAGTTTCTACCAATCTCATACCTACTTTGGTTTGTCTTTCAGAACCGTAACCCATCTGTGGCAGTATACTACACAAACCGTGCTCTGTGCTACGTGAAGATGCAACAGTTCGATAAGGCGGTAGCAGACTGTAAACATGCCCTGGAGTTAGATAGCCAGTCTGTTAAGGCTCACTTCTTCCTAGGACAGTGCCTGCTGGAAATGGAGAATTATGATGAAGCTATCGGCAACCTGAATAGAGGTCAGGGGTCCAGCTTCTATTCATAATCAATGCATAATTGTTTACAGAAGCACAGCAACAGGAAATATGAAGCAATTTAATTCTTGCAGTTCTTTTGGGATGAGGAATTTTCTAGCCAGCCCAGAATTTATTACTCATCCTTTTTTGCCCTTGATGGTGAGAAACCTTCATGAACTGCTGAAGTTCTTTTAGTGAAATAATGTCCATCATACAGCTGGGGAAGCTGTCCCTGTATTTAGACTCGACAGCATGAAGGAGTGTCAGTATATTTGCAAGTCTGGGAAATGTTATTGGTGTTCGTGTTTCATGAAAGTTGGTTCAGAAACACATTCCTCTTTTTTTTTATGTTTATATTTTTTGGATCCTCCTTAACAGTGACCTGAGATTTGCTTTTCTGTTTAATTAATGAGGCCATCGTTGTCCATCTCAAGTCTTTATGTAATTACACTGGCTTTTTTTACTGTGACCTTTTGAGTTAAGCACAGTTCTCCTTTAGACATTTGAGACCAAATAGCATCAATTGTCAATGATAAATGTAAAATGTGAAGAATTCTCACTCTCATGTTAACGTATGGTATTTCCCAGAAGTTGTGAAGTAGGATTTCTGTGCATGATCACAGCATATGCTCACTTTCAGAAGAATAACCATAATAAGCTGCTTTGGTATTTTCTATAGAACAATTTACTGGGTATCTCTCAAAGACACTATGAGATGTATACAGTATTGTTTTAGTACTATAGTTAAATGGTTAATGGGGTTTTGCAAAGTACCCATAATTAATTTCATACACTATCCAAGAGCTACTAGTTAAGAGGAGATATTTTAATGACATAATTTTTATAGAAGAGTGAAAAATTTAAAGCAGAGTTGTTTCAATTGTGAGCACTTTTCAGTGCCATTCATAATTTACTTCATTGATGACCGTTCCAAAAACATGTCACTTGCTGATGAGTTGGAATGATAGTTTGCCAACTTACCAAACATTAATGTTGCATTAGGAGAGTGAACACAAAAGATTGTGAAGGTTCAGTGTAAGATATTTCTAAGAGATGGAAAAAAAGGCAAGCTCTGTAGAAAATAAACTGCAGTACATTTTCAAAAGCAAAGTAGGAAAGAGAAAAATTGAAATAAATTTTTAGAACTTTATAATGAAGCTAATTCAGAAAATTTTGTGAAATAGAATTTTATTTATTTAGAGTAGAAGTTGCTCGCCGGACCAGAATTTATTGCCCATACTTCATTGCTCCTGAACTGTATAGGTTGCCAGCCATTTCAGAACAGTCAGTCTGGATTTGCACTTTGGATGGATCAGGCCAAGTAATCATAAGCAGATATCTCCTTAAAGTGATCTGTTTGGGTCTGGACAACAACTTTGTAGTTTCATAATCACTGAAGAACATGGAACATAGAACAATACAGCAATGGACAGGCTAATCTTGTGCCAATCTTGAGCAACACACGTAAAATGCTGGATGAACTCAGCATTGATGCCAGTTTATACCAAATGCCATCCTCTGGTGCATTATCCATGTCCCCCTATTCCTTTCATGTTCATGTGTCTCTCTTAAAGCCTCTTAAACTGCACCAAACTGCCTGATTCCACTCCCATCCCTGGTAACTTATTCCAGGGACCTGTCACTCTCTCCATATAAAGAAAACCTGTGCATCACTAACCTTAGAAGCATGTCCTCTGGTGTTTTATATTTTTACCTTGGAGAGAAGATTATGATTCTCATAATTTAAAAATAACTGTTAGGTTTCTCCTTTGGCCTCCGATGCTCTAGGGAGAACAATCCAATTTGTCCAACTTTCCCTAAAGCTCATAATGCTGTAATCCAGGTAGCATCCTGGTAATAAACACAGGAGATTCTGCAGATGATGGAAATCCAGAGTAACATAAACAGAATCTGGAGGAACTCAGCACGCTAGGCAATATCAGTGAATATAAATAAATAGTTTGGCTGAGACCCTTCATCAGGACTAGAAAGGAAGGAAGAGGGGGAAGAAGCCAAAACATGAAGGTGGGGGTGGGAGTACAAGCTAGAAGGTGATAGGTGAAGCCAGGTAGGTGGGAGAAGGGGGAGTGAAGTAAGAAGCTAGGAGGTGATAGGTGGAAAAGTTAAAGGGCTGGAGAAGAAGGAACCTAATAGGGAAGGAAAGTGGACCATGGGAGATGAGGAGGAGGAGTAGGGGCACCAGGGGGAGGTGATAGCCAGATGAGGAGAAGAGGTAAAAGGGGGGCCAGAGTGGGGAATTGAAGAAGGGGGATAGGGAGGAGGAAAATTTACCACTGGTTGGAGACACCAATTTTCATGCAATACAAATGGAATGTGAGATGTTGCTCCTACAACCTGAGAATGCCAGTGGAGGAGGCCATGGACTGACATCTGGGAATGGAGATTGAAAATAGAATGGTTGGCCACCATAAAATCCTGCTTTTTGCGGATGGGGTGAAGGTGCTCGCCAAAGTGGGAGCACTGCATACAGTAGGTAACCCCCAACAGATTCACAGGTGACCCAGTCAGGACTGTTTGGGACTCTGAATGGATTCTGATGAACCTCCTGAAAAACCTCTTCTGTACACTCTCCACAGTCTCCGCGTCCTTCCTATAATGGGATGATAAGAACTGCATACAATACTCCAAGTGCAGTCTGACTAAAGTTTTGTATAGCTGCAGAATGACTTCCTTACTCTTCCACTCAACAACCCTACCAATGAAAGCAAGCACTCAACACCACATTTACTTCCTTATCCACTTTCATAGCCAATTTCAGTGAACTATGGACCTAAACCCCTCGACCCTTCTGTACCTCAATACTATTAAAGGGTCAACCATTAACTGTATACTTTCTCCTTTAAAAGTGTAATACCTCACATTTGTTGCAATTAACTTCCAACTCCCACTTCTCTGCCCATATCTGTAACTGATATATGTCCCACTGTATTCTTTTATAGTTCTTTAAACTGTACCTGTTGTTTCTCTCTGCGCCTTGTGGCGCATCAGGTGGCAACCTTGCCATTTCTTTAGTATTTGTTTTTTTACGAGGCCAAGTTGTTAGCTTGACACTCAATCCAGCATGGATGGAAAGCATATAAGGAGCTGGCTGGATTTGAACCCAAGACCACTCGCCTCCAAGTCAGTGCAGATACCACTACACCACCGGCTTTTAAACTGTACACAACTCCACAATTGTGATGTCATCAAGAAACATGTTAATCTACCTATCTACATTTTTATCCAAATCATTGATATATATCACAAATAACAGTTTCTAACACAAAATTTTGTGGAACAACACTGGTCATGGACCTCCAGCCAAAATAACAGCCTTCCACGGGATCCCATGTATCTTTATCTTCAGTATCAACCCACCATAAGTGACCTTACCAAAAGCCTCACTAATATAATTGAAGGTAACTTCCATTTCCTCAGCTCCTCAAAAAAAATCTTTCCTAGTTTGTAAGGCATGACCTGCCCTGGTCATGCCATGGTGACTGTCCCTGTCTTTGCAAATGCACATAACTCCTATCCTCCAACAACCTCTCCAAAGCTTCCTTATCAATAATATCAGGCTCACTGCCCATAAATTACCTGGATTATCCCCCAATTCCTTTCTTGAACAAAGGTACAACATCTGCCACTCTTCAGTCTTCTGGGACTTCACCTGTTGCTAGTGAAGACACAATAATATTTGTCAAAGCCCTAGGAATCTCTTCACTTATTACTTGTCTTGGGCTGGCTGGTCCTGGACTTGTATCCACTTGGCATGATTAACTTATTATTATTTAATTATTTATGGTTTTATATTGCTATATTTCTTCACTATTCTTGGTTGGTGCGGCTGTAACAAATCCCAGTTTCCCCTCGGGATCAATAAAGTATGTCTGTCTGTCTAATTACAATATTTTGGGATATATACCATCAGATCCTAGAGTCTTATTCACCCTAATTCTTTTCACGTTGACCTCGTGTGGAGGCTTGCATGCTTCAAGCACTCCATCAGGTGATGCCAACTCAGAGCCTCCCATATTGGAATGGCTGTGGACAAGCTGCCAGATGAAGATTGATCCAGCCCCGGCTCCCAGATAGACTTATTTCTGCCCCTCCTGGGTCACACTTTAGTTAGAAGTGTGAATGCCATACGAAACAGCAACAAGTACTTTTCAGAAGACCTTGCACTCCCTCCTACTTAATCCCAAAATGTCCTGCACATTAGCATGTCCCACTCTGCCTTCACTACCTTCCAAATCCTTCTTGGTAAATACACAAAGTATTAATTTAATACCTCAACCACTTGATTTGGCTCTAAGCATAAATTCCTGTGTTATAGTTTCTATATACTGAATTTAAATTCCCCCAGCTGTTGTCGTGGGATTCTGCCTTAAATTTTAGTTTGTTAGTTCAGGACTCTGGTAATATTAATTTGATTAGCATCCAAAGTGTTTTTGCTCTATCTATGTGTGATGTAAGCTTTAAATTAGATGACTATTCCAAGTAGAACCAGTAGTCTGAGGTTTAAATTTACTTCCTTTGTAAATCCTCCTTTATTATTTGTTAGGTGCTCTGAGCAAGCTGCTAGAAGTCCTATTTATGTCAAGATCCTGGTGTTATAATCTGGTCTGGACATATGGAGTCACATAAATATTGAGCTGGTGTTGAAGCTTTGCTAAATTTTATCTTGGAAAGGACACTGGCACACATTACCTAATGCCCAATTTCTCACTGATAAATAATGATAGAAAACCCAAAGAAAGGACTGAGGAACATCAAACATATAAAATCAGAATCAGGTTTAATATCATCAGCATATGTCGTAAAATTTGTTGTTTTTGCAGCAGCTGTACAGTGCAATGCATACACACACGCACTGTAATTCTGTTTTTATTAGTGTGTATGTGTATATATATATGTAGGTGTGTGTATATAATATGCATATATATTAAATCTATATATACTGTTAGTTAAAATTAATAGATAGTGCAAAAATGTAGTGAGGTATTGTTCATGGGTTCAATGTCCATCAGAAGTCAGATGGCGGAGGAGAAGAAGCTATTCCTAAATCAATGAGCGTGTGCCTTCAGCTCCTGTACCTCTTTTGTGACGGCAGCAATGGGAAGAGGATATGTTCTTGGGTGATTGGGATCCTTAATGATGGATGTTGCCTTTTTGAGGCATCGCCACAGTACCTTCCTAAGGAGAATTTGCTACAAAAGTTGTAAGAAATTGTGTCTGTACTGTGTGTGTGTATAGAAATTTGTGATAATTAACTATAGATCTTGGGGTATGAATAAATTATAGAAGTGAACAGAACCTTATTTGAACAAACCTGGATTCATTTTCTTACTGTGCAGACCCTTTAAACTCATGAAAAATTCCAGATATGTGAAGTAATGGAGCCCTTATTTGAGCTATGCTCACTCTTGGGAAGCAAGGTAATTTGTTGCTTTTGTTTTTATAGTTGGTATACAAACTCCCTTTTTTCAGCTTACAATTTAGCAAAAGAACAACGGTTGAATTTTGGGGATGACATTCCAAGTGCCCTGAGGATAGCCAAAAAGAAGCGATGGAACAGCATTGAAGACAAAAGAATACAGCAGGAGAACGATCTTCATGACTATCTCACCAAACTGATCCTCTCAGAAAAGGAAAGGTTAGTTTAAATGCTTCAATTTACAGGCAAAAGAACTACAAGATCATTAAAGTATCTAAAATAGGCTACATCTAATGTTCATTAAGTCTAGGTGTATTGATGACTGAGAAAATATCACATAAGACTCTCTTGCTACCTGTAGTTTCATACGTAGAAAAGCATCCTTTTTACTGCATGATAATCTGAATACTGTATACATATTGCGAAAACTTCTCGCCAGTGTTCAATTTGATTACTACTCTTCGAATTCTAATTTCCAGGAAGATAGATAATATGAAAGTTAGGCCCTAAAGTATTTCAAACTTCAGAGCCAGAAATTGCTGATCATAACTAAAAAGACATGTTCTACAGTTTGTGGTGGGATCACATGAGCAGTTTTAGTGTGAAAGCCATTTAACTACAGTATATTAGCCTAAAGACAGTGGAGGTAGCCATCTTACCAAGCCAGAACTCTATTAAATTTATTATATATTTTTTGTTATTTGAATTGTAGGTTTAAGATTTTACTTCAAGCCTGCTATTGCTTCCAGTTGGGAAGCACGCAATATTTAAATGTAGTCCTTTGATTCTTCCTTTCAGATCTTGAATTAGATTCTGCCACTGTTCTTTTGGTATTTCAAGTATTTTGTTGAAGGCTCAGGAAATTAACTGGAATTTTAGATCAAATTATTCTGCCTTGTTTAAGCATCTTGACAACTGTAGTATGTTTCTGAGCAGCACATCGAAAGTAGAAGAGACTCTGTGGGGTACTTCAAAAGAGGAGGGCAGACAAATGTGTGCACAGTTGAAAGCATAAAGACAGGTGACATCTGCAGAAATCTTTTCAGAAGAAGCTTACAGGAGGGAAATAATGGAAAAGAATTCCATTGCACTGAGCCTAGAGCGCTGATGACATGGCTCAATGATGACAGAAGTGATAAGAAATGCCCAAATCATAAACACAAGAAATTCTGCAGATGCTTGAATCCGAAGCAACACACACAGTGCTGGAGGAACTCAGCAGGTCAAGCAATCTATGGAAATGAATAAACAGTAGACATTTTCAGGCCGAGACCCTTCTTCAGGACTGGAAAGTAAAGGGGAAGTTGCTAGAATAAAAAGTTGGGGGAGGGGAAGGAGGATAGCTATAGGTGAAGCCAGGTGGATTGGAAAGATAAAGGGCTGGAAAGGAAGGAATCAGATAGGAGAGGAGAGTGGACCACTGGAAAAAGGGAAGGAGGAGGGGACTTAGCAGGAAGTAATAGGCAGGTGAGAAGAGGTAAGAGGCAAGAACATGGAATAGAAGAAGTGGGCAGGGGGAGGGAGATTTTATTTTGCTGGAAGGAGGAATCAATATTCATGCCATCATGTAGGAGGTTACCTCCACCCTGACAGTGGCCTCATTGTGGCACAAGAGGCAGCCATGGACCAAAATGATGGAATGGGAATGGAATTAAAACAATTGGCCTGCTTTTCTGCTTTTGGCGGTTGAAGAAGAGGTGCTCAACAAAGTGGACCCTATTTAGTGTTTGCCCAAATGTTATTTGAATCAAAACTGAAGGGGTGGGGGGGGGGGGAATATTACAAAGTCAAAATAGATGACTTGACAGTGGGGCTTAAATTAGGTCAGTTGCCTAAAATTTTAAACACTATAAAAGTGGACCATTCTGTATCACGAGTGGATAAAGTAGCACCTCCTCTGATACCTTTTAATGGAGCTGCCGTTATTTAAAAACAAAAGGGCTTAAAACATTTAAGGAATAAACTCTCAAGCCTATGCTGCCTATGATGTCCCAGCTAATGGGAGGTTTGAATTATGTGAAATATTTTATCACTGGTCTTCAATCACGTTCCATCTTGTGTAGATGATTGTCTAAGTAGTGAGCGGAGATTCTTTGCTATCTTTACCAAGTAATAGAAAATTCAAACTTGCACCATCCGTGTCCTTTGTTAGCTGTCAGTTAGAGCCCACCAGATCAGTTTGTTTTGAGAATAAAAACTGAAAAGCAGTTACAAAGACGATCTTGTAAATGGTGATTTGATGGTTGGTACTGTATCACTTTTATTGTGAATAGGGAAGTGGAACAGTGTAAACGAAAACTCCATGAAGAGAGCATGGACGATTCCCGAACTCGAATGGAAATTGCAAAGATAGAAGCCAGACATGTAAGGTTTGAGTCTGTCTCATTACGTTTGCTAATTCTTTGAGCACTAAATGTCACATTATGCATGTCTGATTTTTGCCTTCGTGCAACTGCTAAAGGAATTATATTGGATCTTGATTAAATTATTCAGGTATATTATTTATTGCCACCAGAATTACAGCAGTTTGAGAATAGTAGGGATGTTTTGAATTAAAAAAGACTATTTTAATTCTGTTCAAATGATTCTATTTCAGATCTGGGTAAAGAGCTTTCTTTTACTTTATTTTAATAAATAGAAAATGTGCAATACAGTTGTTTCTCAAAATACTTGAGATTCTCGGAATACTATTTTCACAATTTAAATATATATAATGAATGAATTAATATAATGCAAAACCTGTTACTGCAATTTTAAAAAACTCGTCTCTAAAACATAGACTCTCTTGTTACAAAATTGATAACCAACTGGTTGAAGTGATTGGGAAGAAGAATATGCTTGATGTTGTTATCAGACCAGCTTCCTTGGCTATAAACCCATTCATATTGGCCTCTCCCTCCTACTCTTTACAGAATGTCCGGATGTGTTGTTAGCAAAAGCTGATTCTCATTTGTCCTCTCTCATTTTTCCCCTTGTAGTTGAATTTTGTTGCTAACTCTTTGCGTCTTTTTATATTTGTGTATTTGTTTTTGAGGAATAAAATGAAAAATCCGATATTAAGGTGCAGCAATTTCTTCTCTCTTTGTGCTGAATGAATCATAGATTTTTTTCCCTTACAGCTCATTTATTGCAACTATCCTTTGTAACCTAAATTAAAACTAACAGTTACATTGTTTTCATGCCTTTGTTCATGCTCAAGTGCTGATTTTAGATGTCTTTTGCAGGACAAATACATGAATGAAATGGATAACTTGTTCTCACAAGTGGATGAGAAGAGAAAGGTACTTTGCTGAATAGGTTAATTATCACCTGACTGACAGGTCTGTCAAATGTGTGTACTGAGTCCAAGCCATTGCTATTTTTCTTTTGTTGACAGTTTGTTATTTGTGGCACCAAATTTCCCAAATATATTTGCACCACATAAAATAATATTTAGTTATGGACATTGACACGTGCCACACTACTCAATACACTCTTTATATCGCAGAAAGAGGTGGAGAGGGAAGAGCTAAAAGAAGCTCAGAGAGAAGCTGTTTTTTTTAACTGATTGCGGCAAAGAGGCTAGACTGCACAGGCGCGTGACGTAGCACGCCAAAGGTTTAAAAAGAAAGACCGCCATATACAGCGGCCATCGTCGTAGTGGACTAAGGCAGAGTGGGTCGGCTTTGGCTCAATCAGGCTTCAGCGAGAACAGGCAGAGGCGAGGTTTGAACGGGGCACAACTGCGCAAGCGCGTGGAAGTCGGCCTGTGAGGCAGCGGGAGAATTTAAATAGCGAGCAGAGGCTGAGTACGAGCTTCACTTCAGGTAAGGCAAGGCCGGGTAAGCTCCTTTAATTAATCTAATTAGATTAGGAGTAGGTAATGGAGGCAGCAGTTAGGGCAGTTGAGTGCTCCGTTTGCAGTATGTGGGAAGTCAGGTCGAGCACTGTTATCCCTGATGACTAACACCTGCAAAAAGTGCATCCAGCTGCAGCTCCTGACAAACCATGTTAGGGAACTGGAGCTGGATGAACTTCGGATCATTCGGGAGGCAGAAATAGACAGGAGTTTCAGGGAGATAGTCACCCCTAGGAGTCAGGAGACAGGTAGTTGGGTGACTGTCAGGAGAGGGAAGGGGAATAGACAGGAAGAGCAGAGCACCCCTGTGACCGTTCCCATCAACAATAAGTATACCGTTTTGGATACTGTTTGGGGGGGGGGTGGGGGGGCGACCTACCAGGGACAAGTTGCAGTGGTTGCGTCTCTGGTACTGAGAATGGACCCTCAGCTTAGAAGGGAAGGAGGGAAAAGAGGAGAGCAGTAGTGATAGGGGATTCGATAGTTAGGGGGACCGATAGGAGGTTCTGTGGAAGAGATCGAGAATCCCGGATGGTTTGTTGCCTCCCTGGTGCCAGGGTCCGCGATATCTCGGATCAAGTTCTCAGTATTTTCAAGAGGGAGGGTGAGCAGCCAGATGTTGTGGTTCATGTAGGAACCAATGAAATGGGTAGGAAGAGTGAGGAGGTCCTGAAAGGTGAGTTTAGGGAGGTAGGTGCCAAGTTAAAGGACAGGACCTCCAGGATAGCAATCTCAGGGTTGCTACCAGTGCCACGTGCAGGTGGGTTTAGAAATAGTAAGATAGTGCAGATCAACATGTGGCTGAAGACATGGTGCTGGAGGGAGAGCTTCAGATTTATAGATAATTGGGCAGTTTTCCAGGGAAGGTGGGACCTGTTCCGGCGGGACGGTTTACAGCTGAACTAGAGGGGGACAAAAATTCTTGCAGGTAGGTTTGCTAGAGAGGATCCAGTGGATTTAAACTTTTATGAGGGGGGAGGGGAACCAGAGTGTAGGAACAGATGTATGGGAGAAGGAAGAAAAAGAAGACAGTAAAGTTCTTTGTACTGTTAGAGATAAACAGAGAGGAAGAGGTGGAGAATTTCTTAAATGCATTTATTTTAATGCTAGGAGCATTGTAAGAAAGGTGGATGAACTTAGAGCATGGATTGATACCTGGAAATATGATGTTGTAGCTATTAGTGAAACATGGTTGCAGGAGGGGGTGTGATTGGCAACTAAATATTCTATATTTCGTTGCTTCAGGTGTGATAGAATGGAAGGGACAAGAGGGGGAGGTGTTGTGTTGCTTGTCAGAGAAAATATTACAGCGGTGCTTTGGCAGGATAGATCAGAGGGCTCGTCTAGGGAGGCTATTTGGGTGGAATTGAGGAATGGGAAAGGTGTAGTAACACTTATAGGGGTGTATTATAGACCACCTAATGAGGAGCGAGAATTGGAAGAGCAAATTTGCAAGGAGATAACAGATATTTGTAGTAAGCACAGGGTTGTGATTGTGGGAGATTTTAATTTTCCACACATAGACTGGAAAGCCCATGCTGTAAAAGGGATGGATGGTTTGGAGTTTGTAAAATGTGTGCAGGGTAGTTTTTATGCAGCAATACATAGAGGTACCAACTAGAGAAGGGGCAGTGTTGGATCTTCTGTTAGGGAATGAAATAGGTCAGGTGACGGAGGTATGTGTTGGGGAGCACTTCGGGTCCAGTGATCACAATGCCATTAGTTTCAATATAATTATGGAGAAGGATAGGACTGGACCCAGGGTTGAGATTTTTGATTGGAGAAAGGCTAACTTTGAGGAGATGCAAAAGGATTTAGAAGGAATGGATTGGGACAATTTGTTTTATGGGAAGGATGTAATAGAGAAATGGCGGTCACTGAAAGGTGAAATTTTGAGGGTACAGTATCTTTATGTTCCTGTTAGGTTGAAAGGAAAGGTTAAAAGTTTGAGAGAGCCTTGGTTTTCAAGGAATATTGGAAACTTGGTTAGGAAAAAGAGAGATATCTACAATAAATATAGGCAGCATGGAGTAATTGAGGTGCTCGAGGAATATAAAGAATGTAAGAAGAATCTTAAGAAAGAAATTAGAAAAGCTAAAAGAAGATACGAGGTTGCTTTGGCAAGTAAGGTGAAAATAAATCCGAAGGGTTTCTACAGTTATATTAATAGTAAAAGGATAGTGAGGGATAAAATTGGCCCCTTAGAGAAACAGAATGGATAGCTATGTGTGGAGCCAAAAGAGATGGGGGAGATTTTGAACAATTTCTTGTCTTCGGTATTCACTAAGGAGAAGGATATTGAATTGTGTAAGGTAAGGGAAACAAGTAGGGAAGTTATGGAAACTATGACGATTAAAGAGGAGGAAGTACTGGTGCTTTTAAGGAATATAAAAGTGGATAAATCTCCGGGTCCTGACAGGATATTCCCTAGGACCTTGAGGGATGTTAGTGTAGAAATAGCAGAGGCTCTGACAGAAATATTTCAAATGTCATTAGAAATGGGGATGGTGCCGGAGGATTGGCGCATTGCTCATGTGGTTCCATTGTTTAAAAAGGGTTCTAAGAGTAAACCTAGCAATTATAGGCCTGTCTGTTTGATGTCAGTGGTGGGTAAATTAATGGAAAGTATTCTTAGAGATGGTATATATAATTATCTGGATAGACAGGGTCTGATTAGGAACAGGCAACATGGATTTGTGAGTGGAAGGTCATGTTTGACAAATCTTATGGAATTTTTTGAAGAGGTTACGAGGAAAGTTGACGAGGGTAAAGCAGTGGATGTTGTCTATATGGACTTCAGTAAGGCCTTTGACAAGGTTCCTCACGGAAGGTTAGTTAGGAAGGTTCAATCGTTAGGTATTAATATTGAAGTAGTAACATGGATTCAACAGTGGCTGGATGGGAGATGCCAGATAGTCGTAGATAACTGTTCGCCAGGTTGAAAACCGGTGACTAGTGGTGTGCCTCGGGGATCTGTACTGGGTCCAGTGTTGTTTGTCATATACATTAATGGTCTGGATGATGGGGTGGTAAATTGGATTAGTAAGTATGCAGATAATACTAAGGTGGCGTTGTGGATAATGAAGTAGGTTTTCAAAGTTTGCAGAGAGATTTAGGCCAGTTAGAAGAGTGGGCTGAACGATGGCAGATGGAGTTTAATGCTGATAAGTGTGAGGTGCTACATTTTGGTAGGAATAATCCAAATAGGACATACATGGTAAATGGTAGGGCATTAAAGAATGTAGTAGAACAGAGTGATCTAGGAATAATGGTGCATAATTCCCTGAAGGTGGAATCTCATGTGGATAGGGTGGTGGTGAAAGCTTTTGGTATGCTGGCCTTTATAAATCAGAGCATTGAGTATAGGAGTTGGGATGTAATGTTAAAATTGTACAAGGCATTGGTAAGGCTGAATTTGGAGTATTGTGTACAGTTCTGGTCACCGAATTATAGGAAAGATGTCAACAAAATAGAGAGAGTACAGAGAAGATTTACTGGAATGTTACCTGGGTTTCAGCACCTAAGTTACAGGGAAAGATTGAACAAGTTAGGTCTTTATTCTTTGGAGCGTAGAAGGTTGAGGGGAGACTTGATAGAGGTATTTAAAATTATGAGGGGGATAGATAGAGTTGACGTGGATAGGCTTTTTCCATTGACAGTAGGGGAGATTCAAACAAGGGGTCATGAGTTGAAAGTTAGGGGGCAAAAGTTTAAGGGTAACACGAGGCGGAATTTCTTTACTCAGAGAGTGCAAGCTGCGTGGAACGAGCTTGCAGTAGAAGTGGTAGAGGCAGGTTCGGTATTGTCATTTAAAGTAAAATTGGATAGGTATATGGACAGGAAAGGAATGGAAGGTTATGGGCTGAGTGCGAGTCAGTGGGACTAGGTGAGAGTAAGCGTTCGGCACAGACTAGAAGGGCCAAGATGGCCTGTTTCTGTGCTGTAATTGTTATATGAACAATTACATTTTTAAAAGTTGAAAATAATCTAACTTTTTACCAGTCAGGTTAAACTTGAGTTCACATAACGGGGAATTACTGAAGGGTAATTGGTGACATGTTGCTTGCACCATGTTTTGTTGGGATAAGATTGACAGCGATGACCATGAGTCTAAATGTATTTAAAACAATATTGTTAACAATGGCCAGCAGATGTAATAATGGAAGGGGAATTAGATATTGGTGGGAAAGGAAAAAGCAACAAATCAGACTAAATAGTATCATCTTTAGATTAAGTCATTCTTTTGTAGATAATTTGCTGCAGCATTTAATATAATTTCCAACATGGTTTTTGGAAAGCTGTTGCTGTGGAAACTTGCTGTGCAAAAATAGGGCTGGTGCATCTTCCAGTAAGATGCAGTGACCGTAGTTTTTTTTAAAAAAAACAAAATCCAGGCAACAACAGAATGGGAGTGTAGCAAAGCAGCCACTTCCCTGTGTTCCAGACTCTCTACTTTGATTTACAGCCTGATTTTATAAATTAGGAAGTTTTTTTCCCCACAGAAGTCCAAATATATAAAGTGGCAGCAGTGTATGCAACATTCACAAAATTCTGAAGGAATTCAGCAGGTGGGACAGCGTCTATGGAAAGGAAGGGTCCTGATGAAGGGTTTTAGTCTGAAACATCAACTGTTTATTCCCCACCATAGATGCTGCCTGACCTGCTGAATTCCTCCAGCATTTTGTGTGTGTTGCTCTGGATTTCCAGCATCTGCAGAATCTCTTGTGCTTATGACTTGCAGGAGTGTATGCATGTGGATCTGCTGGAGAAGAGCAATACAAGGCAGTGTTCCAATTCTGCGGACATATGCACATGCAGTGAAGTACCCTTTTCATGCTAGTAGACGCCTACAGCTCTCTAGCAGATCTGCTCAAGTCTGGAATGCATTTTGGAATCAAGGACATTTTTTGGACATCATTTGCTTGGCTGGGGATCAACAGCTCATCAATGAACTTGCGCAGGAGTACAGGAATGCTGTGAGGGAATATGGGTGATGCTTATAAATAGTTTATTGGACATTAAGCATTTTGGATGCAGATGATATTAAATAAGAGCTAGTCTCTTATTTTTGATAAAAATAATTCTACTCTTGAGTAATTGACAAAACCGTGTAGAATTGGGATTATTGCATAGTGATCTATTGAAGAATTCTAGTTGTTGTATGATGATATTTGAAACTTAAACTTATTTCAAAATATCTTATAAAATAGCCAAATATCTAGTTTGACAGATTGTTTAATATGATCAATATGTTTGAGTGATTTGGCAGTTTGTCAACATCTATTATAAGTTTGTCTGTTGTGCTCTATCTACTATGTATAATTTAATCCCCTTCTACATAGAAGCGAGATATTCCTGACTATCTCTGTGGAAAGATCAGCTTTGAGTTAATGAGGGAGCCATGCATTACACCCAGTGGGATCACATATGACAGGAAAGATATAGAGGAGCATCTTCAGGTATGGAAAATAAACTTTGACAACTAAACAGTTGGAGTTATTCACTATACATTAAAGGATGCATAATATGTGCAACTTTTTTCTTTCAGCGGGTGGGTCACTTTGATCCAGTGACTCGAAGTCCATTGACTCAAGAACAGTTGATTCCAAATCTGGCCATGAAGGAGGTAATTGATGCATTTATATCAGAAAATGGCTGGGTAGAAGATTACTAAACTGGATTTAAGGCCATCAGGACTTGCATATTTGCACTGCAGCATCAACTCAATGATTGGACTAACAAACTGAGTGAGAGTGAGCAAGCCACAGAAACTGACCGAACGATGTGGAGTGAGGGGATGTGCAGGTATCACCTGCAGCTCTGTACCTGAGGGACACACATCTTTTTGCTTATGTTTAAATTTCTCCTACATGCATGTATATAAATCATATTTGCCAGAGGAATTCTGAACCTAGAGCAGTTATTAAAATGTTGCTGGTGTAGTGGGGTAATCTGATTTACAGCTTTGATTTTAAATTTAAAGAACAATTGAATTGGATTATATTCCATGCAATATTTGAGTGCTTTGTTTTTTATTGTAAATGTTGGTATATGATCTGATTGAAAAATGAAAACTTACTGACATCAAAAGATCTAGAGCCATTTTGTGATTGAATAGGCAACTAATGCATAGTTTATATTTCACTCAAATGCCTTCTCTGCTTTAGATTGTCTTGCTGCCAAAATGTGTTGTCTGTTAACAGGCACCAACTAAAATCCAAACTGCTGATTTCTCTGTTGTCACTCAAGGTACTCCTCTCATCAGCTATATATCAAGAGAACAACAAGATCAGGGCATGAAATTTATGACTGTTTCAATACTGATCTGAGGTTTACTGCAAACATTTAATATGTATCTACAAGTAGGACCTATCGGACGTGTGTGGGCTAAAGACATTTATGGAGATACTCTTCGTGGTTACACACCCTAAGCAGACATCTGCAAAGTAGGCCAAAGGTTTTTTTTTCTCATTTGTGCCAGTATTTGGTCAAGTAATGGATTTCTCAAACCACAACCTTAAAGCCTGTGAATTTGGGATAGTGCACTAGTTTAAATCTCTAGAATAGCAACCTTGTTTAAAATATGAGACTCTACCTGACAACTATAAATGAATCATTTTAAAATAATAACTAATGTGTCTAAAATAACATGCCAGTATAAACCATTCAGGTTAGAAGGTACAAACTAATCTCTTGTAGCAAATGTGAATAGTGTGCCTCCTTGTGAAATAAATACTGCATCAGAATTGTTGGACAACAAAGTTGTGTTGTCCAGTTTGCTTGTCTCCTTGCATCCTCTTTCCCTCTTTCCACTGCCCCTCTCCAAATGACAGCTGGTGTCGTACGATAACTTGGTCAAATTTACATATCTGAACTTGATTTCCTTGTAGTGTTTCTTGTTCTTCTAAAAATATCTGAATGTGTGCTATCAGTTTGGGAGATACCTTGACTTAGGTGGCTTTATCAGTATTTCTGTAAATGAAGAAAAATAAGAAATCTTTATTGATGAGAAATCTTTTTTGATAGCTTTCAGGAAATCAGAATAAGTCCAGAACATCTAACGAAATATTCACATTTCCAAGGTGTTTAAGAGGCTATTCGTTATGTTAAATAAAGTTTATAAATAATTGGAATTTTGATTAACATGTATATTATTCAGCTCAATAACTGTCGATATATCTATCCATTCCTCTCCTGTACAGCTCCTTAATGTGGTCTTGTAAGCAATGTTGACAAGGTTAAGCAACGTGTCTATGCATGATGGTGCTGGTAGTATCAGGTGACAGTGATTATGTGATAGGATGGAGATGTGTGTCAAACAAGATTCCACATTAGGAATGTAATGGTAATAATTTTCTTTTTCGCCCACCAGAACTTGGTCACTGATCCATGACCAGTATCTATGTGGTATTCTTGAATATGAATCGGAACTCAAATGCAAGATATTGTTCTTGTGTACCTACTAGCTTCATATACGGTTATTCTGTCAATGTACTGCTACATTATTTAGTTTTATTTCTTCGTTATGTACAGTGTGTTAAATATCATCTTTTATCCATGATTTCTTGCTAGTTATCTAGTGGCATGGAACTGTTATTTTGATTTAGTTTTACTTTACAAATCGAATGGTTGTAGTGGTTTTCTGCCAGCTCCCCTCCTTTCTATTTGTGTGCAGTTTATTAAATAGATAGAGTTAAATAGTTGTACAAATCACTGCATTGTGCTACTTCACGTTCATCAAAATGTTTCTGTGGCTCAGTCGGTAGATTTCTTATTTCAAAGTCAGAGGGTCATGGGTTCAAATCCAATTCCATTAACTTGAGCTAAAAAAAATTAGTGTTGGACTTGGTGACTTTTAAGTAGAGCTCCTGTCTATCCTAACAGATGTAGAAGATCCATTGGCACTATTTCAGCAAACAAGGCAGTAATCCCTGGTGTCTGGGTCATTGTTTATCTAACAATGAATTTGTCATTCTCACATGTTGCTGCCGGGAGTTTTATGTGCTCAAATTGATTAGTGTACTTCCTACAACATTTCCTCTGGCTATAAAGTGCAATGGCATGTTCTTAACCCTTAAAGAGTCTTTCTTGTGTTTGGAATGGATTAGATGAAACCCTTTAGAACAGATGTAAGGAGGGAATTTTTTAGCCAGAGTATTGAATCTGTGGAATGCTCTGCCATGGACTGCGGTGGAGGCCAAGTCCGTGCATATATTTAAGGTAGAAGTTGATCGTTTCCTGATTGGTCAGGGTATTAAAGGATATGGTGAGAAGGCAGGTGTTTGGGGTTGGGTAGGATCTGGGATCAGTCATGATGGAATGGCCTGATTCTGCTCCTATGTTTTATGGTCTTAAAAGGTTGCCATGTTTTGCCCGTAGGCCCTCTTCCACACTACAAACCTCGATTCAGGAAGTGTCATTTCTCTGCATTCCTGCAGCTGAGAATAGTCTAATTATTTGCTCATATTTTTGTTCTTTTTAGGTGTAATTTGCAAAGTTGTATAGTGTGCATTACTATTTTTGCCAAACTCGTTCCTCTTGCCTTTGTCTACCTTGATCAAAAACTAAAGGAAGACAGTTCACAATTTGTTCAGCTTTATGAATGCTATTCTGACCATTTATCACTGAATGCATTTAGTGAACCTTGCACAACTTAGTACAAACAAGAAACCCAACTAGACCACCATAGGAATGTGGTGTGGGGCAACCAGTTAGCTACACAAAAGGCTTTACCATTGTAGTGACACCAAAACTGCCCAAATGCAATCTTTTATGAATTGCATCTTATTTAAAATATTCTGTATGAAATTTTTTTAGATGTCTGTTTGTATTAGATTTGGGTCTACTTGGACAAGAATTGGATAACAATCACCCTGTTATTCTGGATTAAATGTCTATTAGAGTTATAGGTCAATGTTCATTTAATAGTGCTTTGACTAGTCATGAATTCCAGAAGTTAATTAACATTGTGACCTGAGCAGCAACCAACTATTAGTGAAACCATGTGATCTAATAAAGTAAGTTTCTTGCCAATGGGAGGCGCTGCTTTTCTTGTATTATGTGAATATTATTTCTGGAAACAAATGCTTTCCCCCAGTTACACAGATCTTTTGGGTTGATTTTATTTCTTTGTTTCTAACTTAATCGTTAACTAGAAAGTGGGTGATAATGTGACAGATTTTGAAGAATATTGAACCAATTCACTAAGATTCACAGGTGATCTAAAGGATTTTTCTCTTGAAAAAATGACGGGATGTATGAAATACATAGGCTTTAGAACAATTTAAACTGACTTCATATTTTGAACCATTTTTCAAATTTTTAGGCAATACAGTGGGTTGAGAGGAAGGTAAGAGTTTGTATATTTTGGTGCATAATATAGAATGTTGTGGGATGGGCAAATGGACTAGATCTGGTCCACTGGATCATTGAAAAAACTTCTCTTTTAGCAGTAAACAAACAACTGAAATTTCAGCTGTATTTACTGTATGACCTAAATAATACCTTAGACATAGAAATAGTGTATCAATCAAGTAATCGTCTATAAGATGTAGAAATAGAATTTTAACTTTATAATTATATCTGCATGTCCTTTTCACGTAACACAATATTGGTTAAGTGCTAAGCAAACCTGGTAAATATTCTTTATTGCATGGTGTGGGCGAATACAAAATTCTGCAGGAATTTGCTAAATATTTTTTCACCTGGATTTTGCAGAAATATTTTTTTCTATTGAGGTCTTTTATTATTTTTTCTATGCTTGTAATTTGCTGAACAATCATTCTGTTTGGTATTTATTACTACACACCAATGATCATGTACTACTAACCAAATGTCAATACATGAGGTGGTATCCATGACTTAATTGTATAAGACACTCACTTGTAGGTTAATGATAATCTGATATCAAAGATGTACCATAATCATTTGTGGCTGAAATGGCATTCTTGTGGTTATATGTGAAGAGAAGATTTTTGACAAGGATTGAGAATTTCTGTGCAGACCACTAAGAGAACAGAGTTTCTCAAGCTAGAAGACAGGTTTATGGTTGTTAGAGCATCTGAGGATCCCACCTTTCACTCCAAGGGCAGCTGGAATCTGGAATGCACTTCTTAGGGGGTGACTGAGGCAAGTGCTCTCAACATTTAAAGAGCAGAAAGCCCTTGAGTTACCAAGGCATAGAAGGCTATGGACCAAGTGCTGAGAAATGGAATTAGTATGGATTATGTAATTGGAAGGTCTGCTTCAACAGGGTGGGCCACAAGATCTGTGTCTATCATCTATGACTCCATGATAGAAACCAACACACAAATACTTCAGAGATCATTCAGACATATTTATTTATTTATTTATGCATGGATGGCCCTGTTCATTTTTATTTACAACAATTCTTCCTGAGAATAACTGATCTGGCGTGAGGATCCATCAGAATCTGTCTGGCCTATTACTATGCTTGTTTCAGAGCCACCACAAAAAGCAAAGTTGAAATACCAAAACAGCTGTGAGAGGCCCTGCATTTGTTGGGGTCGGCCACGGATGTTGCGTCCTTGCTGTTTACGTGATAAGCAAGCCGGTGCAGTGCGATAAGGAGAGCAAGCTGTTGCCAATGCAGCAGGCTCCCCTTATCGATGCAGCTGATAATTCTAAAGAAATGCCAGAGACCGACATAGCAGGTAAAAATAGATGTTTAAAGTGCCATGGTAAACTTTCACATATTCAAGTTATGAAAATAATTGAGTTGCAGTTTGTCCAGCATTCTGGATGAAAGTACTCTTACTTTTCCTATTTTCATTCTGTATTAAGAAGTGGAATGAAATATTAAATGTCTATAAACACCTGACATTTATGATTCTAATATCTTGAACTGCCTACTGTTACGTAATGTCAGTTAGCCTCACACTTACACTATAGCTGCACTTAAATCATTTTATGGTGTAGACATCAAATTAAAAATTCCTTTGTTGCTACTCACTTATTGCAATATCTAGTGTTTAGATTAGATCCTCTCAAGTTAGTCTTAACATTAACTTTAAACTGCATTTTGTTCAAAGCATGAAATGGGTTTTCAGAGATGTTATAATGTAGGATTATTATATGATTAAGGAGAAATGAATTGATAATTATTGAAACAGCTAACTTCCCATTCTTGCCATATCGCTATTTACTTAGAATCCAATATATATTTTTATAGGATATTAGTTTGTTAACATAATGAGGTCAACTTTTCCCATACACTTGATGGATCAGTCAAAGCAGATTTGGAGAGATCTAGATCTCCCTTGATATTGATGCAGATTAATAATAGGTGTTTTAGTTATTTAGCAATTGACTTTTCTACAGCTTTTTGAATGCTCAAATTTTAGCTGTAGATAAATTATTTTGAAGAGAAGTGGGGAGTTACTACCACTTAACTCACCCTCACCTGTATTAAACATTATCTGGCATAGCTTATTGCTTGTGCTTAATTGTTTGCCATGATTTCTGGATATAAAGTGCTTTGGGAGAGCTGTTTCTTTAGATGTTGCTCTAATCTGACACAGTATGATTAAAAAATGGAACATTTCATACTTTAAAGCAGGGTTTCTCAACGGGGTTATGTGAGAGATTGTTTTAAAAACAAAATTGTTTAATGAATTGCGTGCGATGCTAGTGCTCGCAGTGGTGGGCAGTGATTAAGTTGACCCGTGAGTAATTTTGGGAGCGGTCTCTCAGCCCAGTATGGCAGTGCACAGTAAGACCAGGTTTATTTGGTGAAGTCAATTCTCAGTTGTTGACACAAGATAGGGGAGGTCATTGATAATTGGTGAGCGCTGTATTGCATAGAGGGGAGGACGGTATGCTGACGAGGATCGTGGTGTGTTTTCTGAGCATTGATGTCAGCATACCCTCCCGAATTACCTCCCCCAACTCTCCCTTGCACCCTGCCAACTGACTTGTAAATAGCATTAATTTACAGCCTTTATTTAAAATAAATCTACCAAGCCTAACTTTAGAAAAATTAAATCCCATTTTGGCTTAAGCTAGTTATTTAGCAGAAGTTTAATAAGTTTGCCTTATGAGTTTTTAAAATTTATGGAAGGGAAAAAAAAGGTTTTATTTCAAGAAAAGTAAGATAAGCTTAACTACCTGCTTTTATCAGGGGAATTTGGTTAAAAATTCACTTGAGAAAATCTGCAGATGCTGTGTTGCTTGGCATTCATTCTCTACTCAAAAGAGCAATGACAATTATTTTTGGATTATTATATCTATAACTTCCTGATTACGATATCTGTAGTGAGCTGTAGATATAATAATTTTTATGCAGGGTTTCCAACACCGAATATTATTTCATGGGTTCCTGCAGGGCAAAAAGGTTGTGAGAGGCTGCTTTAAAGTAAAAGAGCATGCTTATAGCAAGACTGAACTAGAAGACACTATATGTAGCAACTCTACTTGCAAAAGGAATTGGGTACAAAAAACTGACTTAACCATTTGGATATTACAGGAGAAAAATTAACTATTACAATTCTGGAATGTAAGAGTATTTTTTTCACAAAGACAATGTAGTACAAACAAATCAGTATTTCACTGGAGAATCTTCAAACAATGTTCATTATATTTGTCATTCAGTGGTCCAGTTGTCATTCCAGTTCAAAAGGCATGTAACTTTTAATAAGCTTCTTTCCTTATTTCATTTTTAGGGTAGGTTGGATGTTCACCTGCATTCATATTTACTTCATTAATAAGAATATGGCTATTTTCAGTGCTGATCATTTTGTGCAAATTTGAGGCAGCTGTTTCAGACTCTCAATCCTCTATTGATTTACGGAAGGTTGAAGGAAAATGGATTGGGTAAAGCCATGTGATTTGACTTTGTGTTCATCCTAAAAATGTAGAAATGAAGACACTGGTGTCAATATTAAGGGTAGCGTGCCACCAGTGATCTGGAAAATACAGTATCTGCAAAAGGAAGAACAAGTTTGAATGAAATGGGGTCTCACAGCAGGAGGAGTATGACAATTTAATAAAGCTGGTTAATTATCCCTTTCTGTTGAACAAAGACATTAACCTTTAAGAACTGAAATCCAGCTATTACACCAAGTATAAAGAGGTCAGTTTTGAAATATGTTTCAATAAAACATAATAATGTTTTCTATTTTCACTCCTCAGGCACTTCCCATTGCCCTGAAAATTCCTCTTGAAACATTTTCAGTCTTCCTCCATGAACAAGTTTTGGTCACTGTAAATTCCTTTGATATGGTATCTATTTTCACCTCAAACTTCTATACTGCTTTTTCTACTACCAAGGCTGACAAAGATTGTTCCCAATGACAACTATTTTAAAACTTACTTCTCCCGGATGTATAGTACACTCCAAAGGTTTGTCCATTTCTGGTAGATATGGATATGTGTCAAGCATCCACGATAGTGTGGTCCTGTTTGGATGAAATTTTGGTGTTTTGTCTGGTGGATAAAGAAACCAGCGCTGGCCAAAACACGGAAAAAGAATTAGAACTAACATACAGAACAAGAATACAATTATTTATTACTTTTCCACATTTATTTTAATGTATCTCTCTAATTTTAAAATGTTTTGCTCTAATAGAAACTGTACTTAGCGGCACCCTCAATTCACATCATAAACTGTTGGAATAATGCTGAAATCTGTTGCCCAAATCAGTAATTTTAAAAAAAAATTGTGGCAAAATCACTGCCATACGAGATTTCCTTGGATTGTACCTGCAGAGCATTTTGGATTTCTTTTCATAAATGGCGTTACAAACATACTTCTGAACAGCCATGCCTCTGATCTCCCTTGCTCTTCATCACCCTTCCATTGAGTGTAATCTTCCAAACCTTATTTTTCCTTTATAATGGATCATCTCACACTTTTGTAACAAACTGTCTCATCTTTTATTACTACAGGTTATGGTCTGCACTGTACAGTCTATGAGAGCAATGGAATTTAACTGGAACTTTTTTTTTTAGAGGGAATTGTATTCAAGTTAAAAAGGTGGAGAGCTATGGGTAAAGCATTGGACCTAATTCAATGGCTCAAAAGATCTGTCATAGCCACAGTAGGTTAATTACTGCTACTGCTGTTCGTAATAAATTAAGAATTGAATTGAACAGAAAGTGGCGTTATTCGCAGATGACATTTTAGTCTATCTGAGTGAACCAGAAAAATCAATTATAGGATTGTTTACACTGTTGGATGAGTTCGGAAAAGTATCAGGAAAGTATAAATGTAAAGAAAACGCAGGTTATATCCCTAAATTATACAGTATCCAAAAAACTGCAGGATACATATGATCTTGAGTGGGAAGCTAAATCATTAAAATATTTAGGAATAACCCTGTCAAAGGATCTTTCAACGTTATCACAGGTAAATTATGGGCCATTAATTTCAAAGATAAAAGCAGATATACATGGAATTTTATACCCTTTTTAAGTTTAAATTAAAGGATAAATACTATAAAAATGAATATTCTCCCTCGGTTACTCTATCTTTTCTGGAGGTGGACGATAATCAATTCAAGGAATGGGACAAATGGATTTCCCGCTTTATCTGGCAAGGAAAGAAACCTAAAATTCGATTTAACACTTTACAGTTAGGGAAGGGAGGAGGAGGTATGGCACTTCCTTGTGTGATAAATTATTTTTATGCGTCACAGATAACCCCTCTGTTATACTGGTATAATAAGGAATATAAGGCTAGATAGAAGGAAATAGAATTCAGATTGATTGACAATTTTCCTCTGCAGGCCTCAATAGCAGACAAAGGATTGACAGCCCAATTGGAAAAGTCTAAAAACAGCTGGATAAATCTTACATTAAAAGTATGGCAGAAGGAGGCTAATTCATGTGGAATTAATAACATGTTAAAACTCTTTAGATGGTGTGCATATGATACCAAATTTCTTCCCAACAGAGTAGATAAAAGATTTGAACTATGGATAAAGAAAGGTCTTACAACCTATCTCTCATTTACACAGAAAAGAGTATTACAAAGTTTCCAATCCTTACTTACAGGACAAACATGGCCTAGAACATAATGACTTTTTTAGGTACCTTCAAATATGACATTATGTTAACCAGAGTTGTAGATATACAGATTTATCAACAGTACAATTAGAATTTTTCAAGATTCTGAATTCGGCTTACAGTTCAATGCCAAGTAAATCAATTTCTCGATTATACAATGTACTCTTACATGCTAAAAATGAAAACACATTGTATATTAAAGAGAAGTGGGAGAAAGAAGCGAGGTTGGTACTTTCAGAGGAGGTTTGGGGGAAAATATGCAGCTTTCAGTGGTCTTCGACTAACTCTTTGATTTGGAGAGAACATTGTTGGAAAAATAGAAGATACTTCAAGACCCCATATCAGGAAAAATATAAAGGCACAAACGTGACGTGTTGGAGAAGGTGTGGCTCCAAGGAGGCAAATCATTTCCATATTTTCTGGGATTGCCCTAAATTAAGTTTATGTTGGAAAGGTATTCATAGAACTTTAGGTCAGGTATTTAAGACCCGGATACCTCTGAACTTTGAGACGCTCTATTTGGGACATGTACTGTTTTGGGATCAGAAGAAAGACAGGTCCTCTTAGCGGCAAGTAAGAAATCAATCACCAGAAAGTGGCTAAATCCAATATCACCTACATTAGAAGATTGGCATGAAATTATTTTGGAAATATTTAAAATGGAAAAGATGACCTACTCTTTGAGAATTTGAAAAGAAAAATTTAATCAAATTTGGAATAAATGGATTGAATTTATAACCCCAAAGCGAGCAAACTTTGGATGACTCTCCGAATGATTTATACTGCTTTTCTCATCAACACAGTAATATTGCTAATGTAAGCACCCTTGGTTTGATTGTTTACTGTTTTTTCTTTTTGAAAATAGGGAATTAACACAAGTAAAGGAAAAGATTTGGGAAAGGAGAAAAATATGCAAAAATTAAGTAAATAAGTACATAGGGATTGGATAATTATGTTTGGGGGTAGGAGCAAACATGAACAAGTTAGGATATAAAATCCTACAATGGCAGTTACATAGGGTAACATATAATATTTTGGACCAGAAGTAATGGTTCAGAAGAGATACATGGAAATTATTATTAATCCACTATTATTGCTATTTTTCTTAACAATTATTGTCATTGCTTAGTCTAATAGGGTGGAATTACAACTGCACATAATTATCTATTTAAGTGCCTTATTACTTTTTATATTCTCAATGTGTACTTATGTATAAAAAATTATAGTTTAAAATTAAATTTTAAAAAAGTTTTAAAAAATTAAGAATTGAAATTCTCACCTTTCGCCCATATAGAACTTCAGAATATCCTGCTCCATGCCAGTGAAAAGGCACTCCTGTACCTGAACCTTAAAAGGAAACAATCAAAAAACTGTTGTAAATTACAAATTATATACAACAGGAAGATGAGAACAAACCCATTTGTGGCAGTAGATAGTAGATCTGCATTTGTTTTCTTTTCAGATTATGCTTAGTATTCTATTGTATTTACTACAGAACATGAAGATACCTCTTTTCCCATGACAGAATCAGTCTTTAATAGAAGCTATGAATGACTACAAATAATTTACACGAATAGTAAGGCATCCTAATTAAAGTCCCCATTTTTAATACATATTATTAAGATGCTGTTGTCATGTACCCCGTGACGGGTTAAAGAACCAGCAGAAATGGAAAACTCTTTGGAGTCTGGTATTGCTAATAACTAATAATGTTTATTAGTAACTACGCAATTCAGTAATATAAATGCAGATATATCAAACAGGTTATATATATATATATATATATATAAGTGTGGAAATAGGAACAAAACTAGGCTCTTTCAAACCTAGGGGTGGATGGATATAGTCTTACGATGATGAAGAGAGTTCAGTTCAGTTCGAGGTAGTTAGTTAGAGGTGAGGTGAGCTGATGCCGTTGATCTTCCCATCATCTTCAGAAATCCTGTTGTAGTCACCGACTATGACCATAACACGTGCGACCGTTCTTCAGTGATAATAGACAATAGACAGTAGGTGCAGGAGTAGGCCATTCGGCCCTTCTAGCCAGCACCGCCATTCACTGTGATCATGGCTGATCATACACAATCAGTACCCCGTTCCTGCCCTCTCCCCATATCCCTTGACCCCCGCTATCTATAAGAGCTCTATCTAACTCTCTCTTGGAATTATCACCCAGGCAAGGGTGGACACACCAATAATTCCCCAGTGGTCACACCTTTTTACACTGCAAGAGCCACCGATCGATTTCCCTGAATCGATCCTCCAAAAACCCCACCTTCTTGTGGGTGCAACAAAGCTCGTTCAGTGTCCGAAACCGTGTGTCTGTGTAACAGCGGACCTGGTTTTTATATCCACATGTTGGACACCAGCTGTCCATCAACCTGCTCCGTCGTCCTCACTCTGTAAGAGTTTTACAAGCAGGCAAGTGTCCTTGTGAAAAGGTAAACAAGTTTGTAGAGAAACCATAACATCAATCTTTCGAGCAGTTTTTGTCTCTCTCTCATTGCGTTGGACGCCTCCCCCTCTCTCAATAGCAGCACAGTTCCTAGGGTCATTTCTGGACCCCGTCACACTGTCCTCTGAACATTTTCTTCAATGACATTTTGGTTTCTTCTCATCTGACTACCTGTGATCTGCTGCCATTGTGAGGAGGAAAAACCTCCCTCTTGTTGATGGCACCCTCTGCCTATCCCACTAGAACCACCTTATTTACATAGAAACCATGTCCAGATGTGTGCACGCATCCTATAGAAATGTCATCTATGGCGTATTTTTACACTTATAGAAATGCAACTTTTACACATTGAATACCAGGAGTGTTGAAGCTATGGACTAACCAGCTATCCCAAAACTGTAAGCTGCTTTGGTCCCAGGCAGTTGGTATGGAGGCTGGATGTATGTTCTGAAGAGAGAGTCCCATTCTGTAAAATTGTTATCTCCGAAAAAGTATAGTGTATCTGTTCAAACAAAATTTTTAAAAAATTAGTAACTCATGAGCAAACTTTGATCCCACTGTAACCATCCATGGAATTTAGTTTTTTATAAAATGCTTGCGTTACCAGGTATTGTTCTAGCCTGGAGCCTAGTTACAAATAGCTTCAGTTTTCCCAAAGGCAGTAAGTCCCTTACTTTGACCAGCTGAAGTGCCTCCCTGCACAAAAATAATCTGAAAGGGGTCTCAATTCAGGCTGTTCTCAGTTTGAATCTTCAGAGCTAAATGGTATTGAGTGAGGGTTGGAAAGCAGATCTTTTTTTAACATGCCTTTATGTGGAAACAAAAGTAATTCATTTTCATCTTTTGAGTTAGTTCTCTTTAAAAGGAGGCACAAATAGAGTGCAAATCCTGGAAATCTGGAGCAACTCAAAATACTGGAGAAACTCTGCATGTTAAGCAGCTTCAATGGAGGAAAATGCAGAGTCAATGTTTTGAGTTGAGACTCTTTGTTGGGACTGGGCAGAAAGAAGAGAAACAGTCTAAAAGAGTGAGAGAAGGAGTGGAAAGTAAAAAGCTGAGAGGAGATAGGTGGAAAAGACAAAGGACTGAAAAAAAATAGAATTTGATAGGTCATGGGGAAATGGGTGGAATTTGTAGGTGATGGATAGGTCAAGGGAAGAGGTAATGGAATCAGTGGGATAAGGGAAAACAAAAAGGAGATAGAAGAGACTTGGTCTTCAATCTGAGGGCATGAACATAGATTTCTCTAAAACAGAATATCAGGTGCTATTCCTGTGGCCTCATTATGGCATGGGAAAAGGAAGTGGAATTAAAATGACTGGCCACCAGGAGATCCTGGCTATAGCAGTGGCCAGAGCGAAGGTGATTGACAAAATGATTCCCCAGTCTGTGTGGTGTCTCACTAATGTAGAGGAGTCCGCACCGGATGTAATAAAGGATACTGATGGATTCACATGTGAAATACTGCCTCTCCTGCAAGTCCTGAGTGATAATGAAAGAGGTGGTGTAGGGGCAGATGTATCATTTAGTGCAGTTGCAGGGACAAATCCTTTGAGGGGGATTAATCAATGCCACACGTAATAGGGATGGAGCTCTCCTTGTCCTCACCTGATACCCACAGGCCTCTGCATCCAAATATTCTCTGCAACTTCTGCATTCCGACTTTTACAGTACAGTTCCTCTACCCATCTCCTTCCCTTTATTCTATGGTTCAATGTCCCATCCTGACAATCAGATTCCATTTTCTTCAGCCCTTCATCATTTCCATCATCTCTCAGCTTCCTGCATCATTCCCATTCTACCCTCCACCACCTGACTTTCCCCTGCACCTGGATTCACTTGTCCCCTGCCATCTCCTATTTCACCCCTCCCCCACCCTTTTGTACTGGCTACCTCTCCCTTTCTTTAAAATCCTGATAAAAGGTCTCAACCCAAAACATCAATTTCCTTTCATAAATACTGCCTGCCCTCTGGAGTTCCTCCAGCATTTTGTGCATTGCTCTTTAAAAGTGGAATTTGAGATGACTTGTCATAGTATCAGATGTGAATGATATTTTATTATTGATAAATGTATTGACAAGTTTGGAGCTGCTGCCTGCATTACCAGATAGCTCCAACTTTTACACCAAATATTTTAATATACTTTTAATCTTTATGCCTCTTAACTATACTTTGTACAAATGGTTAGGTTTTGGAATCAACAATATTTTAGCCAGTTTTTAAAAAAAACTCACCACTACCCAAAGAATCCAAAGACTGAGGCTTCATTATGTGCTCGACATATTCTTTAAAAGGAACATCAACTGTGAGGAAAGAAGGAAATCGATTTTAACTATCGAAAGACAACTGCAGAGCAAGCAAATACAGTTAACATGGCATTGTTTCACCAACACATACATCTTGAATGGTGATGACCTGTAAGTCGTTCCTGTGGTGTGTTCCATTCAGCTAAGCCTTGTACATAGGACAGAATGCAAATTAGGAGAATTGGATTCATTAAATAAACTGAGCAAAGAGATTGGTGGCCTAACTGGTTGACAAAGGATGTTCTTTGGCTTGTTAACATTAATTTTTATGACAAATGCACTACTTGTGATGATCCTCAATTGTCTAAATTTTACAATATTGTTTGTATTTTGGACAACAGATAATTCTCAAGTCCATTAGCACTGGCGAATATTTCAAGAGGTGGTTGTCCAACAGCTCAATGAGTTTAGTGAACAAGGTACATGAACTGAAGCCATTGAAAACATAGTACTTTAGCTAGCACAGACAAGAGGAGCAGGATTGACATCAAGATAAAGTTTGCAGATGAGACTAAAATTAGCCGTACTGCTGATAAGGAAGATTATAGATTGCAAAAAGATACAGATGGTTTGATCAGTTAGACATTAAAGTACTGCCTATGGTGCTCACTGCATTGCATATGCTCTAGTCTTATCATGTTGCTTCTACAGAAAATCTTGCCAAGACGACTACATTTTTGATATGAGGAAAGAATGGCTATGATGTTGTTTTCTTTGGAACAGAAAAATTGAGGAAAAGTTAATTAGGGTGTATGTAGTTATGATACAGTAAATAGGAAAGATTTTTCTAAGCAGGTTGGTCAATCACTAGGTCTGTTCATTTAAATTACTGATCAAAAGAGCAGATAATTAAGAACTTTTTCACTCAGTGTGATAGGAGTTTTAACACGTTATAGAAATAGAAGCCTCATATTTGAAGAGAACTTGTTTGTGCATTTGAAGAACTGTAAATTGCAAGGATATATGCAGTTGCAAGAAAAAGTGTGTGAACCCATTATAATTACCTGGTTTTTGCATTAATTACTCAAAATATTGGTCTGTTCCTCAACTATGTCACAATAATAGACAAACATAATCTGCCTAAACTAATAACGCACAAAAAAATCTGTACTTCTCAGCACTAAGTACACCATTTAAACAATCATAGTCTAAGTTCAATAAAGTACAGTATGTGAAACTCTGGGTAATGCCTTCTACAAAAGCTATTTGGAGTCAGGTGTCTCAATTAATGAGATGAGATTGGAGGTGTGGGTTGTGGAGGTGCCCTGCCCTTTAAAAAAGACATACAATGTCAGGTAACTGACAGAGGCTGTGCTTCTCAAGAAAAATCTGTTTATGTGCACCATGCCTCGATCAAAACAACTTTCAGAGGACCTTAAAGATGAATTATAGAGATGCTGGAAGCTGGAAAAGGGTACAAAACACATTTCTAAAGACCTGAGTGTTCTAAAGTCCACAGTAAGAGAAATTGTCCCCAAATGGAGGTAATTCAGTACTGTTGCTACTCTCCCTTCAAGTGGGGATCCTACAAAGAGCACATTGTGCAATGCTGAAGGAGGTGAAAATGAACCCTGGGGTAACAGCAAAGTAAGGACCTGCAGATATCTCCAGAATTTGCTAAATTCTCTGTTCACGTGTCCACTACAAGAAAAGCACTAAACAAGAATTGTGTTCATGGAAGGACACTACGAAGGAAACCACCCCAAAAAAAAACATTTCTATACAAGTTTGCAAGACCACCTGGATGTGCCACAACTGGGACAATATTCTGTGCTCAGATGAAATAAAAATTGAACATTTTGACAGAAATGTACACTGCTATGTTTGGTGGAAAAAGGACACTGCACACCAAAACCTCATCCCAACTGTGAAGCATAGTGGAAGAAGCATCGTGGAGTCCATTTTATTCATAAAGAGTCAAAAAGTAACTTATTTGCTTCTTCCCATGTTCTTACTATAGCTTTACAAATTACAGCATGTCAACTGCCACACTATTTATAGTAGTTCCTCGATTAACCTGTAGTTCAGACGTTTTACAGAATTCCTGTAGCTCTCTGTTATAGTGGTTAGACCAGGAGTCTGAGGCCAATGAGATGAATTAACCCACAGAATTATGAACATCAGTGAATATAATATTCCCTAATAAAGAAAACAATATAGACATTTGTAAACATTATATTTAAAAAGATTAGGGAAGATATTTACTAAAAGTACCTTTCTGATAGGAGTAAGTGTTTGCTGTGCTCAATCTCACCAAATGATTTCCAAACTTCTGCAGAAGCCTTTGCTTAGAGCAGAGAGCCCTGAAATGCTACAAAATACAAGCACAAAAAATACTTATCTACAGCAACACACACAAGATGCTGGAGGAACTCAGCAGGTCAGGCAGCATCTAGGGAAAAAAAAGTTAATGTCTTAGGCTAATTGACTGTGCCATTTCATTTTATCCAAGTATATTACTAATCCAGTATGCATTATTAATGAATGTTGTTGGCTTAATAATGCCATTGCTATTTTTCAACACTACAGGATGTGGAACAATAGGTTGGCTTGAGAAGGAATAACAGGCTATTTTTTTTAATTGAACACTGATAATATGAGTCTCATGATTGATTAAATTAGAGTCTTGAGTGCAATCAGATGACTGTAGGATAAGCAATTACATGTGTTTTTAGTAGCATAGCAACAGTCAGCGGGTGGGTAGTATGATGGCTTGGTTCTGACTGCAACTTGAATAAGTCCAAGGAAACCTCATGAAAATAAAAGGGAAAAGTTCTCATTTCTGTTTCAGAGAAGCTAGCATTGCAGTACATCATGGGAGAAATACAGAAAATCTTCTGTAGTTCCAATAGTTTGTATGAAGCCAATGTGTACCTCAACCAAAGTTTGTTCTGAAACCAACACCTCAGAGTTGAATGACTTGTCATTGTTTTCACTGGCAATAATATTTTGTGGCACATATGGTTATCATGTTCAGAGAACTAAAATTATAATTTACTTAAGAGATCATTTGCAATATATGAAGTATTTTGGATAATTTCCAAGAGTCCACATAACACAAAATGCAATTTTTATTTTCTTCCAGGCAAAGAAAAAAGTTTGAGTGGAATGTTATTGTTGTGATTTGAAAAAGCCACCTGAAAACTGAAAGAATATCATTCAGGAAAGTAGATTACCAATTCCTCAAAGAAGGGATTTTCCTGTAACAAGCTCAGTCTGGTGCCAAAATTAGTTGCTCGGCCTCAAGGCAGAGGACACGGCAATTCTAGGCAATGCCCTTCAGGAAATGTGCATGTCCTCTGAGTCAAACTAGAAGAGTTTTTCTCACAATAGGACTGAAAAAGATAGTTATTCTCCATACAACTCCGAGGTTTAACAAGTGTTCAGTATCATGAAAAGCTTTACGCGAGTAAACAGGGAAGAGCTGTTTCCAGTGAAACAGGGATCAGTATCTGGAAGGCAAAAAACATAAGGCAAATAGTAAATTAACCAAAAGCAACACAAAAAAAGCTCTGAAGCAAATTATTCTTTTCCCAAGAACACACACAGAACATGAAATAGAACACTTCAAAATGCAGCTTTTCATTTAGTTATATTTGGTCAGAAAATAGCATACTGAATGTCATTTACCTCATTCTGTGTGAATCCTCGAAGAATAACTGGCCTTGAATATGCATACCTGTAGGATGTGGACATAGTTACTTTTTTGCTTTAGGTTGGAATTATAAACAATTTTACCTCTTTTTTTTAATTAAGTACAATCGTGAACAATAGCCAGATCAGAAATGCCGATCAAATCAACTAGTTCCCAAAGAGAACGCTGATAGGCCAATCAGATGATTCACTGCTGCTTAGCGATAGAACACCAAAAAATGATGTCTTAAATTTAAATCAATGTTCCCAATACTAACTGAGCTTACTCTGGCAGTTGAATTTATTGATAAGTAGCATAGCAAGACTAACCATTTTCAAGTATGTAGGCAATAAAATTCAAACACAAGACACCATGAATTGTTCCCAAATCTCCTCTCAGTCCTTTCCTAAAATAAAATTTATTTTGCTGAGGAAGGAATCATTGTCCTGGCTTTAGACACATTGCAAACTATTTCCTGAGAAAACATTTGCTGATTTTGGCAACAACTGCCATCATTCAGGTTGTCATGTCCCTAATACATCATCGGTGAAATTCTAGCAAAGTTTTCCAGATTACAATTTTTACGATAACATTGCAACATGTGAAAAGCATCTCATGTTTTCACGTTTCAAAGGATCTTAAACTATTACCTTGATTTCCAATTACCACAAAATATTATTTTACTGACTTAATGCCAGAATTCATATAGGAGCAGGACTGAGCCATTTGGTCCCTTGTTTCTGCTCTGCCATTCAACAAATTGATGCTGATCCTTTACTCCAACACATATTCCTATTAGCCCTGAAATCCATCCTCTGAGCTTCCATACCTTTGCAGGTAGAGAAATCAAACAATTCATTTTAGTAGAGGAATGTCACTTTATTTCAGTCCTGGAATAGTTGATCTCTTGCTGAACTACATTCCTGGTTCAGGACATCTAGCTACGGGATACATCTTTTCTGCATCCACCTTTAGAACCCCTCAAAGAATTGTTGTACTCCTTCAATGCCAAGCAAACACTTTTCTTTAGGTAAGGAGATCTAATATGTACACAAAACTTTAGGTGCAGTGTCACCAGGGCCCTATTCAACTGCAATAAGAAGGCTCTACTCTTGTATTCAAATCCTCTAGTAATGAGTCATGTCATTTCACTTCCTGACTGCCTGCTGCTACTACATATTAGTTTTTAGTGACCAAAGTACTTGGACACTGAGTTGCCTTTGAACATCAAATCTTTCTAATATCTCATCATTTTGAAAGAACATCAGCCACCCTGAAACTTCAACCAAAGTTGCTAACCTCACATTTTTCCACAGTGCACCATCTGCTGTGTTGTCGTCTAATCTTTCTGCTTTTCTTCATGCTGCTGAAGCCTCTTTGTACCTTTATCAGTGTGCTATCAGTGCCATTTGGTTTCAGGTTGTCAGTAAACTTCGAAATGTCACATTTGTCCTATCAATCAAATTTTTGGTATAGTTTGTAATTAGATGGGGGTCCAAACACTTATCCCTGCACCTCATCACAATTTGCCAACCTCAAAAGAATCAGTATTTCTACAATTTGTTTTCTATCTATTAATCAACTCTAAATCTACACTAGTTCATTATCCCCAATTCCACATGCTCTAACCCCATTCAGCAACCTCCTCTTCAGACCTTATCAAGCTTTCTCGAAATCAACATGCACTGATCCCCCTCACCTATTTATCAGATACCTCCTTCAGAGAACTTTGACAGATCAATCAAATATAATTTGGTTAATAGATTATTAATTCTATATTGTCTCTATCCATACATATTAAAATAATGTGTCAACATCACATCCTTTATTATAGACTACCATTTTTGCAAGTACTGTTGGTCTAACGGGTTGGTTGTTTTCTGTTTACTCTTTCTCTCCTTTCTTAAATGGTGGGCTCGCTTTTGCTACCCTCCGATCTGCAGGAACCAGAATCTATAGAAGATAGATATCAGAAGATGATAAGCTGAGCATCCAATATCTCCACAGATGTCTTTCAAAATTCTGTGATGCCGATCACTACATACTTGGGATTTAACAGGTTTCAGCCTCAGTAACATCCACAATTATATTCATTCATTCCAATTTTTTTTTTTTGCTTGGTTCTCCAATAATTCTAGTAGATTTTTTTTTGAAATCAAAGTAATGTTTTACTCCTCTGTCATGTCCCTATTTTCCAATGTAATCTCTCTATTCTTTATAAGGAATTCATGCATTGTAGCTCCTAGATTCTTTTTTTTCAATGTTTTTGCCAGCTTATTTTAATATTCTTGGTTTTCTTTTCCTTATTAAATTTCTTGGTCAACCTTTGTTAAATTATAAACACCTTTAACAGCGAAAAGACTCTGTTTCTTCTGGCAATTTAATGTACCCTTCCTTAGGAAAGTACAATCTTTAATTTCTCCTTTTATTTGCAGTTGGACCAATTTTTGTCTTTAAGGAATATATATTTCCAGTAAATCAGGAAGCAAAAGCATCTGTCCATTTATATCCTTTAGTTTCACACTCTACCCTACCCAAACTGCCCCTCATTACCTTTTGGATTTCAGACAAAATAAATCACCTTTGCATTTAAATGATAAGCTCTATAATATCATGGACAATCTTTAGTAGGGGCCCCGTCTACATCTTCTATTTGGAATCCCGTTAACAACCATCATCAATTTATTGCCCTTACGGTTTCTTGGTTTCATCCAAGCTGATAAGGTGACTGCTAGCACATGGATAACAGTCAGTAATAAGGGTTTAACATGGATTTGTGGTGATATGTACCTGATAGATTTTCAGGCTACTTTGGAAATTGTAAACTCTAATCAAGGAAAAAATTTGGCCTGCATCTTGCTTAGATTGAATCCCAGTAGTTTAATGCTAATTGCAGTCACTGGGCAAAATTCAGTCCATGGCTTGCGCCAAATTTCACAAATATTCCCAACCCTAGTGAATAAAGCAAATTATTTACCGGTAGTCAAATTATTTTGTCCATAAATCATTCCACTGCTGTGCCTTTAGTGCCATTATTTTTCAACCTAGAGACATTGGCATAAAGAATTGCTTAAATTTTATCACCACATATTTCATTGGGAGTTTGCGGAAAACAAAGTGATTATTTGAGCAAAGAGTAATGATAATGCAAGGTAAAGATTACAGGAAATTATAAAAAGTAGCTCAAGTTCCTCATGTATAATGCCATGCTGGACATTTCCAGTATTTTATCATATTTCCATCAGTTTCAAGGACTATAGGATGAGATGCCTGGAGCAGAAATGACAATGTGGCCATGCTTTGATGTAATCCAATCCTTAGTCCAGGAGGGGAGAGTGTGCGCTACATTTGACTATGAAAACATACCGATGAATAAATTCAGAATAAGTCAAAGAGTCTCTCACTTCCACATTGCATGATCCTTTGCCAACCATCTGCGTGGCATGATCTGTATGCCTGCAAAGATAGAGGTGCAAAAAAAATGTTATGCACATTTCAATTGGCAATTGTGACTTAAATATTCAAAACTATATCAGCTTACAAGACTATAATATAATTTCAATTTAACTACTGAAGAACCATAGTTTTGAAAGATCTCAGAAAATAATTGTCTTGCATATTCAAAAATCTCAAATATCTGACACTTAAGGTTCAAAATCAAATCTGGGGCAAATTGATTTACTGTCAAATATTAAATTTCTATACATTTTTTGTTTTGATAAAGATATTCACATGGACGTGCAGGCTATTGAGTACATTTCTGTTATTTAACACAAGTGTAAGTATATTATTTATTCAGCTCAAGGGACTGAAACTATTCTCCTATAATCAATCCTGTATCCTAAATGCCACAGGCAAGGTATTCAAAGCAGCATTATGTAATAATCTGTCAGAGAACTGGTCTACGTTCAGGGGATTGTGACTCACTGCTGCTGTGAAAAAAAAAATTAATGTTAATAGTTCCAAAAGATGTGAAAACATTTTAGACAATAGACAATAGGTGCAGAAGTAGACCATTCGGCCCTTTGAGCCTGCACCGCCATTTTGAGATCATGGCTGATCAATTACTATCAATACCCGGTTCCTGCCTTGTCCCCATATCCCTTGATTCCCCTATCCATAAGATACCTATCTAGCTCCTTCTTGAAAGCATCCAGAGAACTGGCCTCCACTACCTTCCGAGGCAGTGCATTCCAGACCCCCACAACTCTCTGGGAGAAGAAGTTTTTCCTTAACTCTGTCCTAAATGACCTACCCCTTATTCTCAAACCATGCCCTCTGGTACTGGACTCTCCCAGCATCTGGAACATATTTCCTGCCTCTATCTTGTCCAATCCCTTAGTAATCTTATATGTTTCAATCAGATCCCCTCTCAATCTCCTTAATTCCAGCGTGTACAAGCCCAGTCTCTCTAACCTCTCTGCGTAAGACAGTCCAGACATCCCAGGAATTAACCTCATGAATCTACAGCCAGGATGTCCTTCCTTAACCCTGGAGACCAAAATTGCACACAATACTCCAGGTGTGGTCTCACCAGGGCTCTGTACAAATGCAAGAGGATTTCCTTGCTCTTGTACTCAACTCCCTTTGTAATAAAGGCCAACATTCCATTTTGTTCCAAAAGCATAGCCAGTTTCTCATTGCTTTTTCATAAATGTACAAAATCCTGTGACAAATAATGATGTTTAATTCTGATTATTAGACATTATCTAAGTGAAATTGTAAATGATTTGACTAATCTCAGAATCAGGTTTAATATCACTGGCATATGTTGTAAAATTTGTTAACTTTGCGACAGCAGTACAATACATAATAATAGTGAAGAAAAAATCTGAATTATCGTAAGTATATATTTAATAACTAAATAAGTAGTGCAAATGAAAAGTAGAAACATTTCCTTTAAAATAACCACCAAAAAACTGCTGGTGCTGGAAATCTGAAATAAAATAGTAACTACTAGAAACACTCAGGATGTGGCTGAGCACGTGGAAGGAGAAATAGGGTCAGCAAATCAGATCAAAGATCCTTTTATGAAAAGGGTTGCTCTTCCAAGGGCCTTCATAGGCTGTAATCCATTTTGAGTTATAGTGAAAGGGACGTGAAAGAGGAACTATATTAATGCAAGTCTTTTATTTATCTTTCTTTATAATGCATTTGCTTTTTCATAATTTTCCATTAGTTTTAAAGCACATTTTATACCCCTTTTAAAATCTTACTGTTCAACATACATTTTCCAATGTTCAATCTATTCACACTCTTATCTCCTGCAATTTAAATTACATAATTGAATTTATTAAGGTAAAGTTCAATAACTTTGACTCAAAAATTTGATATGTTAACTTGTTAGCATCAAATGTAGCTGAGCAGTTCTGTACTCCTCAAACCCAATTTGCAGTCTTGGTACAGTAGTTTCCTGCACCTGACTACGTTCACATTCTAAAGGTCTTTATAGCACTTATCAAACACAACTTGATACTGAATCACGTAAGTATATAATTGGACAGTTGATTCAAAAGGAGATTTTAAGTAGGACCTAACAGTATAAGAAATTGAATGCTGGGCTTAGTTAGGGCCTAAAAGTTGTCAGTGGCAGAATGATAGGAAATTGTGTGATTGAGCAGTGTGCCAACTGGAGGTCAGGCTGCATAGATTCATAGAAAAGTACAGCACAGAAACAGGCCCTTCAGCCCATTTAGTCTATGCCAAAACCATTTAAACTGCCTGCTCTCATCAACCTGCACCAAGATCATAGTCCTCTATAGCCCTACCATCCATGTACCTATCCAAACTTTGTTTAAACGTTGAAATTGAGCTCAGTTGCACAATTTGTGCTGCCAGCTTGTTCCACACTCTCACAATCCTCTGTGAATTTCATCTCAGGTTCTCCATAAAATTTTCACCTTTCGGCTGTAGCCTGTGACTTCTGGTTGTAGTCCCACCCAATCTCAGTGGAAAAAGCCTGCTTGCATTCACCCCTCAATTTTGTACACCTCTTATCAAATCTCCTCTCAATCTTCTACATTATAACGAATAAAGTCTGAACCTATTCAATCTTTCCTTATACTATGACAATGTTAGTGCAAGATAGTGTCCGTGAATGTTTGCAGGAGAATTATAAGAACACAGGAGCATGTGAACAGGGACAGACCATTCACCTCTTTGAACCAGTGCCGCGACATCTGTGGTTTTACTCCGTTCACCCATTTTGGCTCATGGGAACACAAAGCTCTCATTTTAAAACATCTGAATGTCTCTTTGAAATTTTCAAATGATCTAACATCAATAGTTTTCCTTGGGTTGGAGAAATGTTGCTTATTTCCAATATCCACGTATGAAGGACAATTTCAAATGTTCCAAAATGCTTCACAAAATATTATCAAGGTTTGATACTAACTACATCAAAAGCTTTATCAAGTAATGATTAAACAAATAGGTTTTAGGGTCCATCTAGAAAATGGGTGGGGGGAGATAGAGATGAGTAGTTACAGATTCTGGAGCTCAGGTGCCAGCAGAAGGCACTGCCACAGTAGCTCGGAGAGATATGCTTCACAGCTTGAGCAACGTGGGTTCAATTCTGACCTATGGTGCCGTCTGTGTGAAGTATGCATAATCTCCCTGGGTGATCAAGTTCTGTCCCATATCCGAACATAGACTGCTAGCTTAATTTGCTGCTATAAACTGTCCCCAGTCTGTGGTAGAACCGAAGGAGTGGCAAGAGGAACAGGAGGACAATAAAATAGAACTAGCAGAATTGGGTGCTCAATGGCGAATGCAATAATCCACAGGAAGCCTAGAGTTGAGCTAAGAATGCGGAGGATTTTGAAATTGCTAGAGATGATTACAGAGACAGAAAGTGAGAGAGAAAAGCCCAAGGAGGCAGCTGAAGGCAAGGTGATAATTTTATGATGAAAACATTGCTAGAATAACATCCAATAAAATTTTGTGCAAATTAAGTTAAAGGAAACAAAATTTTGAACAACGTCAAGCACATCAGAACTTGGAAAGTTGAAGCTCTATCATAGACTCGTGAGAATAAGCCTTTATTGCTGGGAACGTAGGAGAATGAGAGGGGCAATGTTATAAAAATGTTTAAAATTATGAATGGCATACAGTGCATACTAACAGTCTTTGCCCCAGATAGGTAAAGGTCAGAGCTAGTGGGCATAGATTTAGGGAGAAAGCGGAAATGTTTAAAAGGGACCTGAAGAGCAACTTCTATCACGCAGAGGGTGGTGAGTAAATGAAAAGAGCTGCCAGGAGCAGTGCTTGAGGCAGGTACAATAGTATCTTTTCAGAAGCACTTAGATAGATACACACGAGGAAATCTGCAGATGCTGGAAATTCAAACAACACACACAAAATGCTGGTGGAACACAGCAGGCCAGGCAGCATCTATAGGGAGAAGCGCTGTCGACGTTTCGGGCCGAGACCCTTCGTCAGGACTAACCGAAAGGAAAGATAGTAAGAGATTTGAAAGTAGTAGGGGGAGGGGGAAATGCGAAATGATAGGAGAAGACCGGAGGGGGTGGGATGAAGCTAAGAGCTGGAAAGGTGATTGGCGAAAGTGATACAGAGCTGGAGAAGGGAAAGGATCATGGGATGGGAGGCCTCAGGAGAAAGAAAGGAGGGGAGGAGCACCAGAGGAAGATGGAGAACAGGCAAACAACTAAATATGTCAGGGATGGGGTAAGAAGGGGAGGAGGGGCATTAACGGAAGTTAGAGAAGTCAATGTTCATGCCATCAGGTTGGAGGCTACCCTGCCGGTATATAAGGTGTTGTTCCTCCAACCCGAGTTTGGATTCATTTTGACAATAGAGGAGGCCATGGATAGACATATCAGAATGGGAATGGGATGTGGAATTAAAATGTGTGGCCACTGGGAGATCCTGCTTTCTCTGGCGGACCGAGCACAGGTGTTCAGCGAAACGGTCTCCCAGTCTGCGTCGGGTCTCACCAATATATAAAAGGCCACACCGGGTGCACCAGACGCAGTATACCACACCAGCCGACTCACAGGTGAAGTGTCACCTCACCTGGAAGGACTGTCTGGGGCCCTGAATGGTGGTGAGGGAGTAAGTATAAGGGCAGGTATAGCACTTGTTCCGTTTACAAGGATAAGTGCCAGGAGGGAGATCGGTGGGAAGGGATGGGGGGGGGGGGGACATCTGGACAAGGGAGTCGCGTAGGGAGCGATCCCTGTGGAAAGCAGAAAGGGGGGGGGGGGAGGGAAAGATGTGCTTGGTAGTGGGATCCCGTTGGAGGTGGCGGAAATTACGGAGAATTATACGTTGGACCTGGAGGCTGGTGGGGTGGTAGGTGAGGACAAGGGGAACCCTATCCCGAGTGGGGTGAGGGCAGATGTGCAGGAAATGGGAGAGATGTGTTTGAGAGCAGAGTTGATGGTGGAAGAAGGGAAGCCCCTTTGTTTAAAAAAGTAAGACATCTCCTTCGTCCTGGAATGAAAAGCCTCATCCTGAGAGCAGATGCGGCGGAGACTGAGGAATTGTGAGAAGGGGATAGCATTTTTGCAAGAGACAGGGTGGGAAGAGGAATAGTCCAGGTAGCTGTGAGAGTCTGTAGGCTTATAGTAGATATCAGTAGATAAGTCGTCTCCAGAGATGAAGACAGAAAGATCAAGAAAGGGGAGGGAGGTGTTGGAAATGGACCAGGTAAATTTGAGGGCAGGGTGAAAGTTGGAGGCAAAGTTAATGAAGTCAACGAGCTCAGCATGTGTGCAGGAGGCAGTGCCAATGCAGTTGCTGATGTAGCGAAGGAAAAGAGGGCGACAGATACCCGTATAGACTTGAAACATGGACTGTTCCACAAAGCCAACAAAAAGGCAGGCATAACTGGGACCCATGCGGGTGCCCATGGCTACACTCTTGGTTTGGAGGAAGTGGGAGGAGCCAAAGGAGAAATTATTGAGAGTAAGAACTAATTCTGCTAGACGGAGGAGAGTGGTGGTAGAGGGGAATTGGTTAGGTCTGGAATCCAAAAAGAAGCGAAGAGCTTTGAGACCTTCCTGGTGGGGGATGGAGGTATATAGGGACTGGACATCCATGGTGAAAATAAGGCAGTGGGGGCCAGGGAACTTAAAATCATTGAAAAAATTCAAAGCCTGAGAAGTGTCACGAACACGAAAGGTGGGAAGAGATTGAACAAGGGGGGATAAGACAGTGTCAAGGTATGCAGAAATGAATTCAGTGGGGCAGGAGCAAGCTGAGACAATAGGTCTACCTGGACAGGCAGGTTTGTGGTTCTTGGGTAGGAGGTAGAAACGGGAAGTGCGGGGTGTGGGAACTATGAGGTTGGTGGCAGTGGATGGGAGATCCCCAGAGCTGATAAGGTTGGTGATGGTATAGCCTGGTGCTCCTTAGTGGGGTCATAATCAAGGGGTAAATAAGAGGAGGTATCAGAGAGTTGTCGTCGTGCCTCGGCCAGATAGAGGTCAGTACGCCAGACAACAACAGCTCCCCCCTTATCAGCAGGTTTTATAGTGAGGTTGGGATTGGTGCGGAGGGAGCGGAGAGCAGAGTGTTTGGGAGTGAGGTTGGAATTGGAACAGGGTGTGGTGAAGTCGAGATGGTTGATGTCCCGTCGGCAATTAGCAATAAAGAGATCCAGAGCAGGCAGAAGACCGGAGCGGGGCATCCATGAAGAGGAGGAGGGTTGAAGATGGGAGAAGGGGTCATTGGTGGGGGTAGGAGAGTCCTTGCCAAAGAAGTAAGCTCAGAGACAGAGACGGAGCCAGCGGAAGAAGAGTTCAGCGTCATGGCGTACGCAGAATTCGCTGAGGTGTGGGCGAAGGGGGACAAAGGTGAGGCCCTTACTGAGGACAGAGTGCTCTGCCTCAGAGAGTTGAAGGTCGGAGGGAATGGTAAAGACCTGGCACAGATGAAAGATGGGATCAGAGGGGGGCAGGGAGGCTGGTAGTGTCAGTGGAGAGGGAAGGGTTGGGATGAGAGGAAGATGGAGCCTCTGAGGGCCCAGGAGCTGATGATGGGATCTGAGGGAGAGGGGATTGCATAGTGGTGGTGGGGGAAGGGGAGACGGGAGTCACAATCGCAGCATGTGAAGACCCGGCCTGGAGTTCAAGGCTGGAGTCGCAGTCAGTGGTTGCACAATCACTTTGAAGCTGTCCATGGTCGTTGGAACCAGCGTTGATGGTGCTGGAGTCCGGATTTTCAATATGCCCTGGGTTGCTGGGGCAGCCAAGATCGACGGCCGGGGCCAATCCATGGCTGTTGGAACCCGCGTAGATGATACTGGAGTCCGGATTTGGAATATGCCCTGGGTTGCTGGGGCAGCCGAGATCATAAGCTTTCTTAACTACCCTATCTACCTGTGAAGCATCTTTCAGGGATCTGTGGACATGTACCCCCAGATCCCTCTGCTCCTCCACACTACCAAGTATCCTGCCATTTACTTTGCACTCTGCCTTGGAGTTTGTCCTTCCAAAGTGTACCACCTCACACTTCTCCGGGTTGAACTCCATCTGCCACTTCTCAGCCCACTCCTGCATCCTATCAACGTCTCTCTGCAATCTTTGACAATCCTCTACACTATCCACAACACCACCAACCTTTGTGTCGTCTGCAAACTTGCCAACCCCACTCTTCTACCCCCACATCCAGGTCGTTAACAAAAATCATGAAAAGTAGGGGTCCCAGAACCGATCCTTGTGGGACATCACTAGTCACAACCCTCCAATCTGAATGTACTCCCTCCACCACGAAACTCTGCCTTCTGCAGGCAAGCCAATTCTGAATCCACCTGGCCAAACTTCCCTGGATCCCATGCCTTCTGACTTTCTGAATAAGCCTACCGTGTGGAACCGGAGAAATCCATATTTACAATGAGAAATCCAACACATTGTGCAAAACTAATAGAGACTTATCCAAAGACTACTGGCTGTAATATTTGTCAGAGGAGTTTCAACTGAGTACTGAACAAAGGTGGATGAATACTTTTGAACTGCTGACATTCTGGTTTTTGATTTTTTACTTTATGATGCTTTACAATTTTCCCTGTTTTATGGGCTCTACTGTGAAAAGATGAGCATGTTATTCACAAATAAAAATTCTCAGTTACATTGATCAAAATCTCTGGTTGTAATACTCATTGATGTGAAAAAAGGATTATGGGGCTGAATATTTTTTCACGGCACTGCATAGCAAATCCAAATGTCAATAAGCTCTCGCTTTTAGTTGTCTTGTTGAAGGAGTTGGTTAAGAGTAATTCCCCCGCACAAATTGCTGATAGCCCTGGGAGATAACTTATGTTCACCTGTTAAAAGAAACAGGTCTCAATTTACACAGATTTGTCTAAAATGGTGGACCTCTGACATTGCAGCATTCTCTCTGTAATGCAGATATTACAAACAATATGTACCAAGCTCCCACAAAGTGCCAGTTAGGATTCTGAGAGAGTTAAACATGGAGTAGGGTTACCTCAGAACTTGTCTGCAAATTTATGTACATTTGAAAGAATGTCTCATGCTTTGAAAACACAGCACATCTGTCAGCACACCACTCCAAATTTAGCAAACTGGGGGTGTCTCCTGCCTAGATTTTTCTGAGCAGAGAAATGAATCTGTAATCTTAATGAAGAGGAAATACGCGATTGACAATTTCTACTCATCACAATACTGGGCATCGAGCAAGCATGGGTTAACCAGGAGTAGAGGGGTCAAGAATGGTGCTAATTAGATTTGGAAACGCAAAACAAACTAGATGTTTGCTGAGCATTTCCACCAGTTTTTTGTTTTTATTTTACATGTTGAGCATCCGCAGTGTTTTAAAAAATTAGTAGTAAATGTATTATTGGCAAACGTATTAAGACATTGTATTTACTCCTTAAGTTCTAATACTACATGAACGGAGATGTCTCCTTCCAATCATACTGACATCTTTCCTATAGGCATGTGACCAAAACGGCACACAATGCTCCAAATTAGGCCTCACCAATGCCTTATAAAACTTCATAAACATCCCAATTCCTATATTCGATATTTAGATTTATGAAGGGGGTGGGGGGTTGTCTGTGTCCGTCCTTCCTTAACTCTGGTGGATTTATGAAGGCCAATATGCCAAAAGCTTTCTTTACAACCCTATCTACCTGTGACACCACTTTCAAGGAATTATGGATCTCTATTTTCAGATCCCTCTGTTCTACCTTACTCCCCTACCATTCATCATACAAGTCCTACCCTAATTTGTTCTCCTGAAGTGCAACACCTCATGTTTGTCTGCATTAAATTCTATCTGCCATTTTTCCAGCGGATCCAGATCCTGCTCCAAACTTTGAGTCTCCCTCCCATCCCACCACACCTGTAAACTTGGGTCTCATCCCACAAATCTGCTTATCCAGTTTACCACTTTACTATTCAGATCACTGATATAGATGACAAACAAAAACTGACACAGCATCGATCCATGTGTCGCAAGTCTCCAGTCAGAGAAGCAGCCATCGACTACCACACTCCAGCACCTCCCGTTTATTACTTCAACTTGAATGCCAAGTGACTGAACCTTGCTGACCAACCTCCTAATGCTTGTCAAAGGCCTTGTTAAAATCCATGTAGAAAACATCAACTGCCTTGCCTTCATCAACTTTCCTAGTAACTTCTTCAAACAGCTATAAAATTGGTAGATATGACCCACCACTTACAAAACCATATGGACTAACCCTCTCTAATCAGTCCCCGAATATCCAAATACTTAAACTTCCAGTCCTTTAGAATACCTTCCAATGCCTTACCCACTACTGATGTCAGGCTCACCAGCCTATAATTCGTGGCTTATCTTAGAGCCTTTCTTAAACAGAACAACATTAGCTTTCCTCCAATGCTTGGGCACCTCACCTGTGGCTAAGGACATTTTAAATATCTCTGCTAAGGCCCTTCAATTTCTGCACTAGACTCGCACGGGGTCCAAGGAAACATATTGTCAGCCCCTAAAGTTTTATCCACTCTAACTTTCCTGAAGACAGCAAATACCTGCTCCTCTGTAATCTGTATACCTTTCACGTCCTCACTGTTGCTTTGCTTCACTTCTATAGAATCTGTGTTTTTCTCACAAATAAATACAGATGCAAAAAAAAATCTATTTAAGATCTCCCCCCTCTCTTTCAGCTCCATGCATAGATTTTCCAGAGCACCAATTTTATTCTTAATTTATCTGTAGACGCCTTGGGATTCTCCTTCACCTTGTCTGCTGGAGCAACCTCATGCCCTCCTGATTTTTGAGTGCTCTCTTGCATTACTTTTACTCAAGTACATCATTTGCTCCTTCCTGCTTATATCTGCCATGCACCTCCTTTTCCTTAAGCAGGGCTTCAATCTCTCTCAAAAATCAGGGTCCCTAAACCTGTTACCCTTGTCTTTTATTTTCACAGGACCATACAAACTCTGTGCTCTTAAAATTTCACTTTTGAAGGCTTAGAAAGTACACTTTGCCTGAAAACATTCTGTCCCAATCCACAACTGCCCGATCCTTTCTGATATTTCTCAACACGAGAACTAAACCTATGTTTAAAGGTTAATTTTATTAGCGAAGTATGTATGCAGAATACAACTCTTGAGATTCATCTCTTCTCCAGATAGCTGTAAAGTACAGACAACCACACAGGAGGTTGAAAGGAGACATCAATACCCTCCCCGCAGGAAAATATAAAGCAAACAATGACATACAAATCGCAAGCACCCCCAGCAGATCACCCAAAACCCAGAGCCTGCCAATCCACAAGAAGAAAGAATGGGCGAGAACTTGGAAAAAACATAGAACTGTAAGAAGCCAATATGAACTACAGTCCAATCGATAAATATCAGAATTTCGATAACATCTCTGAGAGCACTGGGCCCCAGCAACCCTCCGATAGCACCAACTTGAACCAGTGACCACTCCGAGGGCAGCAACTAGAACCATCGATCGTACTGACTATACGGATTATGATCACTAGTTGCAAAGTGTTCCCCTACACAGACTTCTCTCCCCTGCCGTTTCATTCCCTAACAGGAGATGCAAAATTGAACTTTCTCTTAGATTGGACCTAGTCCCAGTCACCTCTTTCATGGCCATGGAATCTCCAGTCCATCCCCCTAACTATTGAGTATCCTATCACTAACGCTCTGCCTGACTTTACCATTCTTTTCTGAACCTAAGAGCCAGCCACACTGATATGATTGTGCCCTAAAAGGTCACTCCCCCCATCAGTATCCAAAGGGGTATACTTGTTGCTGAGGGAATAGTCTCAGGGGAACCCTGCACCGACTGCTTACTCCCCTTACTACTTCAGGTGGTCATACATCTACTATCTGAAGGTTGCACCTCAGTAAAGTCTCATCTATGATGTTTACAGGATGATGCTAAGTATATCCAGCTCCAGTTCCTTGACCTTGTCAGTTAGCACCTTGAAGTCAGGTGCATTTCCCACATGTGTAGTCATCAGGGAGACAATCAGATACCCTGCAATCCTTTAACTGACCAGGAGGAGCATTCCACTGCCTCAACTATCATCCTGCCTACACTTGCTATACCTCTAACTTCTCAAGCTTAAGTTCTAACCTGTGCCCTCAATTTCCAGCAACATCCTTGTGAATCTTTCCTCCTCCTCTCTAGTTTAATCACGTTCTTCCCAAAGAATAGGAGCCAATATTCCAGGTGTGGTCTCACCAACATCTTGTATAACTGTAAAACATCACCCCATCCCTTGTATTCAGCTCTTCAGCTCATGAAGGCAAACTTGCCACACATCTTGTTCACCATTGTCTATCTTGACCACACGGGAATTACAGAATTGTACCCCAGGGGTACCTCTATGTCGCTGCATTCTACAATATTCCCGTGGGTCCTGCCATTCACTGGGTTGGTCCTGTCCTGGTTTAATTTGCCAAAATGCATCACTTTACACGTACCAGTTAAATACTATCTCCCATTCCGTGGCCCACTTTCTCAGTTGAACTCTTTGTCAACTTTCTTCACTGTACAAGATCTCACCAATTTTTTCTGTCATCTTTAAACTTACTAATCAGGCTTGCTGCTTTCTCATCCAAAGTGTTAAAATACATGACAAACAGAGGACTTAGCACCAGTCCACACAGTACACCACTGGTCAGAGACCACATCTGTTGAATCAGAATTGCAGATAGCATCTAAAGTGTGAAGCCAGCACTTAAATCACCCAATGATTCAACAGTGAAGAACCCAGTGAAGACAAACTGACCCAGTGCCAGAAAATGAAGTTGACAGAGTGAGCCAAACGACCTGCTTCCACACTGCCAGTCTAGACAAGACAAAAGATACAAGGAGAATGTACAGAAATACGTTTTTAAATGTAGTGGCTATGATCTAGAACTCATTGTGTAAAGGTTCCTTCAGGAAATCAGCACAAGCCTCGAGAGCCAAAGACTCAATTAGACACTGGTACAACCCTACGTGCATATAAAGAATCCCCATGACCGGATGAAGGCGCTTGGCCGGAAAACGCTTTTTATCAAATTTCTTTCTGTGCTGCCTGACCTGCAACATTATGTGTGTTGCGCCATATTTTGAAATGCCACGGGAATGAATTATTGCAAGCAGAGTAACCGATTTCTTTTTAAAGCGTGCAGATGCTGGAATCGTTAAGAGGAACAGAAAATGCTAGAAAGTCTCAGCAGGTCAGGCAGCATCGCTGGAGAGAGGAACTCTGATAAGCCTGGAACGTTTAACACTGCAGGCGCTGGAAATCTCCAGCGGCAGATAAAGGACTGGAGGTACCCAGCCGGTCTGGCAGCAGCAATGGACTTCTCAGATCGAGACCCTTATCTAGTCTGGGGCAGGCTCTAAAAATTTTCCGGCTGTAAGAACCGAATCAGCACCCTCAGCGATCCTGCCGCCCGCAACATGCTCCGAGGCCGGCGGCGGCGGCGGCGCCGGGCAGATTCACACCGCTCCCCGTGAATGGGAAACTCTCACCAGCCTCCGTCCGCCTCCAAGTCTCCGAATGAAGCTCCTCCGAGCAGCGCCGACGAGAGCAGAAACCTCAATGCCCACGACCCCATCGCCGCTGTCGGTGAGCGCCGGTCCTCCCCTCGCATCCGAACGGTACTCTTCCCACTACTCACTGCGCTGTCCGCCCGCGCTCAAACTCCTGGCTCCTTCTGCATCCTGGGAATTGTAGTCCAGGTGCTGCAGACCCTCAGCTGGCAGGTAGCATTTGGACTCTGCCCAAAACATCGACTGTTTATTCCCCCCCCCTCCCCCTCCCCCTCCCCCTCCCCCTCCCCCTCCCCCTCCCCCTCCCCCTCCCCCTCCCCCTCCCCCTCCCCCTCCCTCTCCCTTACTTGCTGAGGTTTCCAGCATATCTTGTGCGTGTTGTTCAAGATTTACAGCATCTGCTGAAACTCAAGTGCCTTTTTTTTTGTGTCTGTCCCCATAGTCCAGCTTCTCTTCCTTTATGGTGATACAATCACGTCTACAAAATTTGCCTTTGGTTTGGCTCAGCTGCACGGGTAGTTGTTCCCCTCATTTGCATTTTAGACAATTGCCTTTTATTCCAGAAGTATTTATAATGAAAATTCCATTTCAAAAGACCAGTGATAGAACATATTTACTCATTTATGGGTGATTCATCGTTTAGGGGCACTTTTGACAACTTGAAATTCTGAAAAATGAAATTTTTTGAAACTTTTTAAATGTTATAACCTTTATTTTAGACTCTGGAATGAATACCAAATTCTGGCATTCGTCAACCTTTAAGAGAACTTTTATACTTTAGGGTGTTTTTGCAGGGTTTTCAAGGATGAGTGTCATCACCATAGTATTGAAATACTGAGTTTAATTTAAAATTAATTGAGAAACAAAGATTTTGAAATCAATCCTGCAAATAAAAACCATACCCTTTAGTAAATTTGTTTTAAATCATTTTAAGTACATTCAGAATACATTTTTGAGACACATTTTCTTAAGCATGTCAATATTTTCCTCGGCTAAACAACAAAACATTTGTTTACTAATTAGGCTATTGGAATATTAACCCTTTTTGACAGAAAGCTCAGTTTGGCATCAAAGCACTTGATGCCAGCAAATGTGTTCAGGCCAATATTTCTATACAAAACTTTGTTTCCCATCAAAATATGCACCGTGATAGTAATGACAAAATACTTTTGACATTGACAAACAATGGTTTTAGTTTAACATTAACTCTGACAAAACATCTGTCCAACTATTACAATTAATTGCAACACCTACAATTAAAAACACATCCATACAGACTGCACTATTTATCAAAATTCTATGAACTCACAGTTTTTAAGGCAGGCAGCTGGAGTACCTTGTTTTAAAAACATCCATGTGAAACATGAACATAGGCAGCCCAGCTAAACTAGGCATTGTCTAGACTGTTTAAGAAAAAAAAATAATGCTCACAATCTGCCTAACTCTGGAATAAGCATCAACTCAAATTTCAAACAGATTATAGAGATCATTATTTTTCAACTGTCCATAAGAGAGAACCCTTTTTTTTTAACACAGACAAAACATTTACTCAATCCTCTACACACTTTTTTTATCAGTAATATTTATGAAACATTCACAGAAATCTCAACAACTCTGAAAAAGCAACACTTGAGATTTAAAGCACGTACTTATAGTCTCCATTAGTGCATAGGTGAAGCCGCAGGAGAATGGAGGTCACGCTGTTCTTGTTGCTGGCCTACTGGAGACACGGGTGGAGTATTCTCAGATAAAAAAGTTTGTACTGCCTGTCTTATCAGCAGTCCTTTTGCTTCTCTGATTTACTCTCCACTGTTGTTCCTTCAGTCTCCAGTCGTCCTTTGGTACTTGTGAGATCATAATTTTTCCTGCCTCTATCCTGTTGTATCTTTCTAGGTACTGCTGACATTTCGCCGAATCTTCTTTAATTGTGTCTCTGTATTTTTTCAGTTGGTCTGCTGATGATTTTGGGCCACTTTGAGAACGTTACAGCCAGTTGTGTGATGGTAATGACATTTCTCACTTTTTAAAAGAAAAGTTGGCTAGGTCTCAACACAGGCCAACTCAACCACATAGCTAGCTTATAAATGTAATTTAAATATACAGAAATAAAGTGAAGTTATTTATTTCTCTCTCAGTCAAAGCAGCCAAATAGTAACTTGTTTGAAAAGGACATGAAATAAGCACACTCTCAGATCAGGAGGTACAAGTCTTCAAATTACTTACATTGCTGGGCATCAAAATGTCAGTCTTCTGCCATGACAGCCACATGCTCCCCTGTCACTTCTCATTGTTATGGCAACCAAACCAGCAGTTGTTTGAAAAAACTTGATTTGTCTCCAAAATATGTTGCGTGTTGGTAATGACAGCAGTGTTGGAGACAATGGCTTTTTGTCATTAAAATCTACAACTTGAAAAAAATAACTCACCTGAATTTGGCATGTATTTAAAAAGTTCTTGTGATAAAACAGAAACTAAAAGTTTCATGAATTTAATACTTATTACTACTTTATATTGAAGACAGTTACAGAGTCTGGGTAATAGTGAAATTCTGCTACTTTCAAGTTTTTTACTCACTTAAAAATTAGGAAAATATTATTTATGAAGCATACTGAAAACATTTAGAGTTACTATCAGCTAATTTTTAAAATTACAGATCTTGTTTTTGTAAAAACTATTTTTTTCTTGAAAATCTATCCCAGGGACAGAAAAGTTACCCTAATTAAAGTATCACGCTTATGTTGGAGTATTCATTGTTCATTTGGGCATTGAAGGCTGGAATTTGAGTCATTAGTACAATTATGCAGCATGATAATAGGCTGGGACTTATGAAATTTCTCGTAAAGTATCTGCCTGTGCTGAACAGCCATCTTACCCTCAGCCTTAAATACAAGGATTCTGCTGCCCCTGATCTCCAAGTGCAAGAAGTTTTGAATATTCACAGCCCTCTTAGAAAAGAAACATCCCTTCACCTCAGTCTTTAATGGATGCCTCCTTATTCTCCCAACCTCAGCTACAGCAAATGGTGCTCACGCTGTGGCCTCCTCTACAATGGCAAGATCAAACAAAGCTTCCCCCCTCCCCCGCCCCACCCATCTTAACTGCGTTTTACGGCACATAATGGTGATGAAGAAAAATAAAATAAAATGTAAGAAGTAGTGCAGAAAGAGAGCAAAAGGTGAAGTAATGTTCATTAGTACATATGTTATATGCTCAGTGCATGTATGCTAAATTATGATCACAACATTGATCCCTGAGGCACCCCACCGGTCAATACACTATCCATGCCAATTCCTTGTGCTCTGATCTTCTGACTTAACCTTTTGTTGGGCAACTTGATGGACATCTTCTAAGCATCTGAATATACCCGCTGGGTTCCCCTCTAGACTCTGGTCAAAACATCCTCAAAAAAGCACTTACAAATCTGTCATTTACACCTTCTTCACAAAGCCATGGTGCCTGTGCATGGTTAGATCACGAAGTTCCAAATCTGCTGCTGTAACTTCTTTAATTACACAGTACCAGATCTAAAATAGCCTGCCCCTTGGTGGGTTCCTTGTGATATTTCAATAGGAAACCATCCCAATTAAACTCTGTGAATTTGCCCTCGAGGCTCCCCTGCCAATTTGATTTGTCTGACCTGTATGATAATTAAAATCGCTGATGAATACTGCAGTGCCATCCTCGCCTGCTTCATCTCCATCCCTGCAATGCGGTACATTTCCCTTGCTTGCTCAGGTTTCCATGTACTGAAATTATTCCCTGTGCTTCCATCCGTTCCATTGCCTTTATCTCCAATCTTGCCACGAGCTCTGACCTGGCAAATGAATGTCTTTGTACATCCTGTCCCACCAAGTCTCGTCTGCTCTGCATCTCCATTCTCGCTAATTAACACTGCCAATGTAGCCCTTAGCCTCCTCAATTTAAAACCGCTGTGCTCGTGTTCAAATTGCTTTGAAGTCCTCAATCCATAATATTTATGTAACTTTTTAAAAAAAATTAGTCCCCTCTTTATCCCTTATGACTTTTGCTACAGTTCTGCTCCCATTTTACCCCAGCAGTAAGCAGAGGTATGTATCACCCCAGTTCTATTTTCTGTAATACCCACTCTCAATCCAAAGAATTGCTTCTATGTTCTTTAGAAGCTTCTTAAAATCTCAAGGAGATTTCAAGGTTCAAGTACATTTATTATCAAAGAATGTGTAAATTACACAACCTTGAGATTTGCTTGCTCACTGGTAGCCACAAAGCAAGAAATCGGAAAGAACCCAATTAAAGAAAAAAAACAATAAAAATAAAAGACCAACACTTGATGACTTCAGAAAAGGTATTTTTAGTGATGTTTTTAGTCAGATTTCTTAGCTTTTTGAGTACCAGAAAGCTGTTGTGCACGTTCAGGCAGTGATGCAGCCAGTCAGGATGTTCTCAATTGTGCCCCTGTACAAAGTCCTTACGATTTGGGGGCTCATATCAAACTTCGTCAACTGTGTGAGGTGAAAGAGGCGCTGTTGTGCTTTTCTCATCTCACAGTCGGTATGTACAGACCACGTAGCCTGTCTCCATTCCTCCTGTAGTCCACAATCAGCTCTTCCGTTTTTGCGACATTGAAGGAGAGGTTGCTTTCTTGACACCACTGTGCCAGGGTGATGACTTCTTCTCTGTAGGCTGCCTCATTATTATTTGAAATTAGGCCAATGTAGTATTGTCAGCAAATTTAGTTAGCAGATTGGAGCTGTGGGTAGTGACACAGTTGTGGGTATACAAAGAGTAAAGGAGGGGGGCTTAGGACACAGCCCTGAGGGGCACCCGTGTTGAGGGTCAGGGGGAGAGGAGAGGGAGCCCACTCTTACCATCTGCCGGCGATCTGCATGTGCGTGGTCTTTATCTCTCCATTCCCCACCTGTCAAAATGCCCCTTAAACATAAGTGCCCCTTTATCATAAACTTGCTAAAAGCTGACCAGACAAATAACTTTTACGTAAGGGCCATTGTGTTGTGCTTAGTATTTGCAAGCTTAGCAAGTTCACAAGCCCAACTCTGTGTTATAGTCTTGCAACGGACTTCTGGTTTCAATGCAGTGTGAATCATGTTCTCCATTTGAATTGTCTCTTGATTCTCACTTGTAACACTGTCTCAGCATATTCCTTTCCCTCTTTGTTAGGTATATTGGTTATGTCCAAAGGGGAAAAAAATGGCTGGAATCGCTTTGCACTTTAGTGCTGGGGTGTTTACTAGGTTTATCAGAAACCAAACTTACAAAAATTAGGATAAAACAGTGAAAAGGAAACTGCCAATATTTATGAAAAGTTATCTACCAGAAAACCCGATAATAGCTCCTTACTCATTTCTTGTCCAGTATGAACTCCTGGCAGCCCTGATCTCTCTAACTGAGGGTGATGAGCTTTCTATTCAGCACTAGGACATACCATCTTTAATTACCAACAAAGTGAAGTTAAGACTACACATGAATTAGAATATAATGCTCCCCACAATGTTAGTAAATAAACAAAATAATCAGAAGTATCCACCTTAAATACAGTACACAAACAATTTATACACATTTACACAACCCCATTACTTCCTTAGAGGTTTGCAATGATTTGGCATGACATCTGATGATGAGTTCTTCGGTCAGGGTTAAGCATGTATGCTGTGTCTTAGCTGTCGAGCTAAACCAGCAGGGCAGTATGATGTGGAGAGCAAGCTATTGCTCATGTAGCTAACTCCCCCTCTCCAAGCATCTGACGAACCCAAAGGAATGGCACTAGTTTGGTACCAGCGGCGTCGCTGGAGTTGCCGGTCAGCGTTGAACTCAAATGTAGGACTGCCTTAGGGACTCCAGCTCCAGAATTTTTCCTTGGGGTTTACTCCCGAAGCCTTCCCCCATGAGTGGGTATAATCACAAGGCAGTGGAGGTTGAAGATCAGAGTTTTCCTTCTCCTAGAGGAGCTGCCAGCCACAGCTGACGAGCCCCATCTGCCCTAAGTGACTGATTTTAAGGCACCAGTAACCCGCCTTTGTCCCTTCTACTAGATGTAAAAACAGTTACATCAGGCTTAGTTGCTAAGCCACACATGAAGGCCAGGAGCTGGACTTGGTTGTTAGAGGCTATTTGAGTCGCACACCATTGGGACCATTTAGTAGGTAGTGGGAGCTTGTCCCCACTACCTCCCTTGGCTACAAAAACGTTAAAGAACTGGCTTGACATCTAAACCTTTGACAAACCTTTATAGAAGTGTGGTGGAGAGTATATTGACTGGTGGCATGGAAACTGGTATGGAAACACCAATGCCTGTGAATGGAAGATCCTACAAGAAGTAGTGCATCATGGGTAAAGCCCTCCCCACCAATGAGTACATCTACATGGAGCAACAGGGGCCCCTGTCACACAGGACCTGCTCTCTTTTATCTGCTGCCATTCGGAGGGAGGTAGAGGAGCCTCAGGACTCACACCACTAGGTTCAGGAACCGTTATTACTCCTCAACCATCAGGCTCTTGAACCAGCGTGGATAACTTCATTTGACTTCATTTGCCCCATCATTGAACTGTACCCACAACCTATGGGCTCACTCTTAAGGGTTCTTCATCTCATGTTGTCAATATGTATAGCCTATCTTATTATTATTTTCTTTTTGTATTTCCACAGTTTGTTGTCTTTTGCACGCTGGTTGTCTGCCCTGTTAGTCGGTCTTTCATTGATTCTGTTATGGTTATTGGATTTATTGAGTACGTCCACAAGAAAATGTATTTCAGGATTGTATATGGTGATATATCTGTACTTTGATAATAAATTTACTTTGAACTTTGAAATTGGTTTATTATTGTCAGAGGTACCGTGGCAAACTTGTCTTCCATATTGTCCAAACCAATCAATTCATTGCAATGCTGCTTTGACAGAATACAAGATAAAGCAATTACAGAGTGCAGAATAGAGTATTATGCACAGAGAGGATGCGGGGCTGGTAGTCAATAAAGTGCATGGTCACAACAGCATAGTTCGCGAGGTAAAGAGTCCATCTTAAAGGATTAGGTAAACAAGGACGCAATATTCATGGTCGTCCTGACCGATGGAGGCCTCACTCACTCAGGTAAACGCTGAATAGTCTATTGTGGTACTGTTCTTTTCGTAAAGTTTGATTCCGGTTATTCAAGATTCCTTTTTCCACTGTTAATGTTTTCAGCATTGAATGCATGTTGGCACAACAGCTGAGTGCCCAAGTCTGGTACTCAGGTGTCTTTGTATGTTTGAAATGTCTTCTTAGATTAGGAGAACAAGTCACGATTTAATGTGTAATATTGGAGCGTGCAGCACAAATAAGTTATTAAAGGAATGTTTACAACTGCCTGTTGTTATTGTGTTAGTATGTCTCTCTTTTCTCGAACAGTGACTGTGATACCATTTTCTTCCCAGTTAATTGTTAATCATCACAGTGACTGTCATCAGGTTAATTGTTGGTGCTGCAACACGAGGCAGAAAGTGTTTCATTCACCACTTCTCTGTGAAAGCCACTTGCGAAGGCTCCATCAGTCTAATCAGTCCAGCAAGTGTTTTCTGAACCTCTTTGTGACAAATAATGTCACTACTGCAGAACCTGTTTTATTCTTATTAATGTGGTCAGAGAGCCTGAAGACACACATTTGGACAACTTAAGCACAGATTGAAAAGATCAAGGTGCTGGGGCCAGAGGCGAGGGAAGTCCCTTTGGTCTTTCTGGGTTTGGGATTTTACCAGATTTTTTCTCAAAAATATATAGTTCTATTCTCACCAGAAATTCAGCCCTTGACACATCTTGACACTCAATTGGAGACAGTGTTACTGCTTTGTTCTAATTGACATTGCCTGATGTTGGAACAAAGTCTAAAACACAACAGGTCCTGATGCACTTTCACCATTTATATTCTACAATAAATCAGCCTGGGATTCTGAGTCATGAGGAGTGCAATACCCATCTCTCACATTTATCTCTTTGCATACCCCAGTGGTCTCTTCAATAGTTCTTCCAGAGTTTTGGAGAGTAGGTGGGGGGGGGGGGGGAGGAGTGATGTTTCCACTAATTGGAGTGTCTGGAACCAGGGATCATAGTCTCATAGTAACAGGTTATACGTTCAGATCTGAGAAGAGAATAAATTTCCTCACCAAGAAGAAAAGAAAAGCTTACGAAAGGTTCAGAAAAACTAGGTAATAATAGAGATCTAGAAGATTATAAGGCCAGGAGGAAGGAGTTTGAGAATGAAATTAGGAGAGCCGGAAGGGACCATGGGAAGGTCTTGGCGGGCAGGATTAAGGCAAACCCTGAGTATGTGAAGAGCAAGAGGATAAGACATGAGAGAATAGGACCAATCATGTGTGACAGTGGAAAAGTGTGTATGGAACCGGAGGAGATAGCAGAGGTACTTAATGAATACTTCACTTCAGTATTCACTATGGAAAAGGATCTTGGCGATTGTAAGGATGACTTGCAGCAGACTGAAAAGCTTCAGCATGTAGATATTAAGAAAGAGGATGTGCTGGAGCTTCTGGAAAGCATCAAATTGGATAAGTCACCGGGACTGGATGAGATGTACCCCAGGCTACTGTGGGAGGCAAGGCAGGAGATTGCTGAGCCTCTGGTGATGATCTTTGTATCATTTGTATCAGGTTCTGGAGGATTGGAGGGTTGCGGATGTTGTTCCATTATTCAAGAAGGGGAGTAGAGATAGCTCAGGAAATTATAGACCAGTGAGTCTTACTTCAGTGGTTGGTAAGTTGATGAAGAAGATCCTGAGAGGCAGGACTTATGAACATTTGGAGAGACATAATATGATTAGGAATAGTCAGCATGGCTTTGTCAAGGACAGGTCGTGCCTTACGAGCCTGATTGAATTTTTTGAGGATGTGACTAAACACATCGATGAAGGAAGAGCAGTAGATGTAATGTATATGGATTTCAGCAAGGCATTGATAAGGTACCCCATGCAAAGCTTATTGAGAAAGTGTGGAGGCATGGGACCCAAGGGGACATTGCTTTGTGGACCAGAATTGGCTTGCCCACAGAAGGCAAAGAGTGGTTGTAGATGGGTCATATTCTGTATGGAGGTCAGTGACCAGTGGTGTGCCTCAGGGATCTGTTCTGGGACCCCTTCTCTTCGTGATTTTTGTAAATGACCTGGATGAGGAAGTGGAGGGATGGGTTATTAAATTTTCTGATGACAGGAAAGTTGGGGGTGTTGTGGAGGGCTGTCAAAGGTTACAGTGGGACATCGATTGGATGCAAAACTAGGATGAGAAGTGGCAGATGGAGTTCAACCCAGATAAGTGTGAGGTGGTTCATTTTGGTAGGTCAAATATGATGGCAGAATATAGTATTAGTGGTAAGATTCTTGGCAGTGTGGAGGATCAGAGGGATCTTGGGGTTCAAGTCCATAGGACACTCAAAGCTGCTGCACAGGTTGACCCTGTGGTTAAGAAGGCATCCGGTGCATTGGCCTTCATTAACTGTGGGATTGAGTTCAAGAGCCGAGAGGTAATGTTGCAGCTATATAGGACCCTGGTCAGACCCCACTTGGAGTACTGTGCTCAGTTCTGGTCGCCTCACTACAGGAAGGATGTGGAAACCATAGAAAGGGTGCAGAGGAGATTTATAAGGATGTTGCCTGGATTGGGGAGCATGCCTTATGAGAATAGGTTGAGTGAACTCGGCCTTTTCTCCCTGGAGTGACAGAGGATGAGAGGTGACCTGATAGAGGTGTACAAGATGATGAGAGGCATTGATCGTGTGGATAGTCAGAGGCTTTTTCCCAGGGCTGAAATGGCTAACATGAGAAGGCACAGTTTTAAGGTGCTGGGGAGTAGGTACAGAGGAGATGTGAGTGGTTAAGTATTTTACTCAGAGAGTGGTGAGTGCATGGAATGGGCAGCCGGCGACGGTGGTGGAGGTGGATATGATAGGGTCTTTTAAGAGACTCCTGGATAGGTACATGGAGCTTAGTAAATAGAGGGCTATGGGTAACCCATGATAATTTCTAAAGTAAGTACACGTTCGGCACAGCGTTGTGGGCCAAAGGGCCTGTATTATGCTGTAGGTTTTCTATGTTTCTAAGACAGAATGAATCTTTGTAATTCCCAATGAAGGCTTAGTCACTGAATACATGTAGGTGGAGGTCCATGCACTTTTAGATATTAAAGGAAACTCTGACTATGTCATTAGCACAAGGAAGTAGTGTTTACGTAAAAAATATGTCAGCCACAATTTTATTTTTATCCAAAAATAAACTTTAACCATAAAAAAAACATAAAAACATATTGCGTGTTTCTCTTGGCACCTGTTCAGCCTATGCGTTCACAGTGTTACATTGATCGTATTTGCACCATGTGGCCTCCTGCGATAGATAATACAAATTTCAAGTGTACGAGAGGCTTCAACTCCAGATCTAGCCCCTCGGTGTCTAAAGGTGGAAGGATCTTAGACATGCTGCTCTTCCCCACTTGGTGCTGGCTACACCAAGTCTTAGTGTGTCCCTCGGCGTGTAACTCCTGCAGCCTGCGACGTGCCAGGGGACAGCTTTCCCTTACGGACATCTCATTGTACCGGAAGGCCAACACGTTTTCAGGCAGACCAAAGGGCATCTTTTACTGAGTTACACCAAGCCGAACTGGAAAGGTGAGGTGAGGGCTGAATCAGGGCGGCAGGGTTCGGGCTGGGGAGCATACCGAAGTAACAGGGCCCAGGTCCAAGAGCAAGAAATGACCCGAGATTTGGACAATTTAAGCACAGATTGAAAAGATCAAGGTACTGAGGACAGAGGCGAGGGAAGGGCCGGCTCAACTCACTGCTCTGGGAGGTTTAGTTCTCTCTCTACTGAACGAGGCTGTGGCCTGCAATTAATGGGCTTTGAATCGGTTCTGAACTCATGTTTGTGAACATTAAAGTACCGGATGCTATTTGCTTACTTTTATTGCTTGCCTGATTTATTTTTTTCTCTGCACGTTGGGAGTTCGACAGTCCTCTTTCGTTGTAAGGGACTCTACTGGGTTTCTTTGTTTTGAGGCTGCCTATAAGATGAGTCTCTAGGAACAGCCGGAAATCCATGGTTACACATCTCCTTGGGACAAACTGCAACAAGGCAGCCTGCATCCTTCTCCAGGGCTTCTATGCAAATGCACAGCCATCTCTTAATCTCATTGTAGCTACCGCCAGGGCAGTGGGGTCAGACAGAGACTCTGTGCAAAAAGAATCAGCCAGGATCTCATTGAATGGGATGTACGATGGGCTTCATGGATTCACCACTGTCTTTACTTAAACATTTCCAAAAATATTCGTCCACCAACATACATTATGTCAAGACTGAACTAACCCTGACTAGTGTCGTTAGTGGAAATGACTGTCCTCTCTCACCGTTATTACGTCCAGAGCTGTGGAGGGCTGCTAGCAGTGGGACCATGTGTCACACACTCCAGAAGACCAAGATCCCACAACAGCTTACTGAAAGGTTGCTGTACACTGCAATTCTAAAGAATACATTTACTTCAAGGGAGGTGAACCGTGCAGTGCAAATTAACTGCAGCTTACATCCCCTGGTCAGTCTCTCCATTTTCTCTGTTCATCAGATATTTCTGAATGAGGTCTAAAGAATACTTTTTCTTTTAGATTGCTGACGTTTCTGGAAAGTGCATACTCTATCGCATCCTGTCGTTCCTGAATGCTTTCAAAACTTTTCCCAACCTAATATCAATCAGCCATACCATAGGACCAATAATATCACTGATGGACAGAAATTTTTGATTTGTATGGAATGAGTTACTGGTAAAGACAAGAGATTCTGCATTTGCTGGAAACGGGCAACTTAAACTGCTGCAATACCTTCAGCTGCCTCTTGGTGGCAGTGCTGACATGAGATCCCACTGAACTAAAGATACTGCCAGCCCCGTTGTGAAGTCAAAATGCAAACACTTTACTGCCCAGCATTTCAACTCTGTTAGTTTTTTCTGTATTGGTTTAATTTAAATTAATGATGTTATGGATTTATAAAATGGAGTAACGTGAAAACACGCAACAGAAAAACACTTATGCTCAAAAGATCAAGCAGGAAGAACATTTTAGTATTTATAAAACCAAGGCCTTGTCAATGGATCAGTCATTGTACAGCAGGACTGCTACGTAGACTATCTGGGTCAGTTAAAAAGAAAAGGTTTCTATTTATATACAACCTTTCATGGGTTCAGGGAATCCCCAGATAGTTAAGGAGACACTGTGGTCATGATTATCATGCAGGGAATTGCAGCAAATAACTTACACATGACAAGATATCAAAATTGAAAATTGATAAAATCAAATTTGTTTTAAATATTTTGGCAAGGAATGGATTTTGGCCATAGCATCCACACAGTCCTTCAAAAACAGGCTGGGGATCTTCAACGTTCATCTATAGTGTGGACAATAGGCTTCAGTTTAACAACTTTAGGGGCTGATAACACTTCCAGTAGCATTGGGCTTGAACCCAAGAGTTTCTGTTCCAGAGATGAGAGAAGTACCATTGAACTAAAATTGACATTATTCCTTAGCAAACTTCAATCATGAACCAGGAAGACTGATCAACACGTTTCAGTCAGTTGGTCCCATATAGAGTAACTTCCGGTAGTGTAGCAGTTAGTATATCACTATTACAGGTGCCAGTGACTTGGGTTCAATTCCTGCTGCTGTCTGTAAGAAGTTTGTACGTTCTCCCCGTGACCGCGTGGGTTTCCTCTGGGTGTTCCAGTTCCCACACACCCTCCAGAGACATAGGGTTAGTAGGTTAATGGGTCACATGGGTGTAATCGGGCAGCAGAGACTCAGTGGACCAGAAGGGTCTGTAACGGTGCTGTATCTTTAACTAAAAATTTTTAAAAAATAAAAAGTTTCATTCACTCTCACAATAGTAGGTCTACTGCTTCAATTGGCACAGCAGAAAAGGGCAAAGAGATTCAGTGATGATAGGGTGCACTGATCTGCCCATCGAGAAGGCATCTGTGAATGAAAGTATACAGTCAAATTCTAACAACCATCAAGGAAGAGAAGTGGGAAAAAACTTCAAATAGACAGAAACTCTGTTACTTTTATTCGATGAGATAGTGTTAAAAATGCTGTCCCCTTCTTACAATTCCTCCGTCTCCACTGCATCTGCTCTCAGAATGAGGCTTTTCATTCCAGGACGAAGGAGATGCCTTCCTTTTTTAAACAAAGGGGCTTCCCTTCTTCCACCATCAACTCTGCTCTCAAATACATTTTTCCCATTTCCCGCACATCTGCCCTCACCCCATCTGCCCGCCATCCCACCAGGATAGCCTACCACCCCACCAGCCTCCAGGTCCAACGTATAATTCTCCATAACTTCTGCCACCTCCAATGGGATCCCACTACCAAGCACATCTTCCCCCCCCCCCCCCCTTTCTGCTTTCCACAGGGATCGGTCCCTATGCGATTCCCTTGTCCACTCGTGTCCCCCCCATCCCTTCCCACCAATCTCCCTCCTGGCACTTATCCTTGTAAACGGAACAAGCGCTACACCTGCCCTTATACTTCCTCCCTCACCACCATTCAGGGCCCCAGACAGTCCTTCCAGGTGAGGCGACACTTCACCTGTGAGTCGGCTGGTGTGGTATACTGCGTCCGGTGCTCCTGGTGTGGCCTTTTATATATTGGTGAGACCCGACGCAGACTGGGAGACCGTTTCGCGGAACACCTACGCTCGGTCCGCCAGAGAAAGCAGGATCTCCCAGTGGCCACACATTTTAATTCCACGTCCCATTCCCATTCTGATATGTCTATCCATGGCCTCCTCTACTGTCAAAATGAATCCAAACTCAGGTTGGAGGAATAGCACCTTATATACCAGCTGGGTAGCCTCCAACCTGATGGCATGAACATTGAGTTCTCTAACTTCTGTTAATGTCCCTCCTTCCCTTCTTACCCCATCCCTGACATATTTAGTTGTTTGTCTGTTCTCCATCTTCCTCTGGTGCTCCCCCCACCCCTTTCTTTCTCCTGAGGCCTCCCGTCCCATGATCCTTTCCCTTCTCCAGCTCTGTATCACTTTCGCCAATCACCTTTCCAGCTCTTAGCTTCATCCCACCCCCTCCGGTCTTCTCCTATCATTTCGCATTTCCCCCTCCCCCAACTACTTTCAAATCTCTTACTATCTCTCCTTTCAGTCAGTCCTGACGAAGGTTCTCGGCCCGAAACGTCGACAGCGCTTCTCCTTATAGATGCTGCCTGGCCTGCTGTGTTCCACCAGCATTTTGTGTGTGTTGTTTGAATTTCCAGCATCTGCAGATTTCCTCATGTTAGTGTTATTCTCTGTGCTTTTAACAATTGTAGAGCTGTGAATCCAACAAGCAAGCTTTCCTGTGAGTATTTCCAGGGCACAGACTCAGCATTTCCCTTAGAGAGTCTATAGAAAATGCAAGAGGAGAAAATTAAAGGCTGTCAGTCTGACAGAATTGCATGAGCTTCAGCTGAAACAAGAGAACACTGGAGGAACTCAACATGTTGCCTCATCTTGTGTGAACTTAAACAGAGTTTGATTCAATAATTATGAAGGAAGACAAGCCAAATAGCTTCAAGCTCTAGTCACCTCTAGTCCACAAACGTGACATTGCAACGTTCTCTGCAATGTTACTCCAAAAATTTGTCGCAAAATAATTTCTCCTTTCACCTTCACCCAAGCATGTGATATCCTTGGGTGAAGGACGCCACCGTCGTCCCCGTGCCAAAGAAGTCTTCAGTGTCCTGCCTCAATGACTACCGTCCCGTTGCACTCACATCCATCATCATGAAGCGTTTCGAGAGGCTCGTCAAGACCCTGCTGCCCCCCTCACTGGAACCGCTCAACCGCTCTATGTTTCCTGCCTGTTCCATGCCGAGAAGATGCTCCCTTTCAGAACATAATCTGCCCCCACCAGACTGTTGACCATGTAGCACATTAAACCGTCTAAGTAGTGTGTTCCATCAGGAGATGTCCATTCAGCCGCGAGTTCCAGTGTTCGAGGAGATTGTGGCTCATCCATAGTGTAACTCCATCTACCCACCTTCCCTCCTTATTCCCTCAGCACCCTCAGCAAAAATTAACCTTCGTGGATTTGTTATTTTCAGTTAAGTTTGCACACTGCCTTTGTGCTCTGAGCTCCGTGCATCTCCCATGTCCTGCGTCAAGAAGTTCTTTTGCATAATATCTTCCTGAACAAAGTGGCAGAGGTTTTACGAATCTCTTCATATCCCGATCAACAGGATATGTTTACCTACCTTAGTAATCCCTTCGAAATCGACAACCAGTAACGTCAGCCCTCACTCTTTTATCATCTGGGGAACGTACGTCTGGGTTGTGTTATCTGTCTCCATCGTATAGCCGTCGATAAGATGCTGGCAGCTCAGTATTATGCTCCTTCCAATGAACAGATCCTCCTTTGTCAGGTAACATTCTTATACCTGTGTAATATTACAGATGTTCTGCCAGATATTTCTAATGATAAATGGGTTACAGAAAAAAGCAGCTAAAGGGAAATGACAGAAACAGGTTCCTCTAGTCAGATTTTGTAAACTGTTAACTGGCTGAAATATATGGAGCATGAGAAATAGAAGCCAAGCTGGGCCATTTGGCCCCTTGTACTTTTAATTGTTGATTTTTTTCTCCACCTCACTTCTTCTTACCTCCATTTCCCATATAAATCCCATAATATCCGAGAGAACAGAGACTGCAAAATGCAAATTAAGGGCAAGTCACAGGGTCACAGAATAGTGCAGCACAGAAATAGGCCATTCAACCCATCTAGTCCATGCCAGACTATTTAAACTGCTTACTTCTATCGAGACCTGCACCGGGAGCATCACTCTCCCAATCTCTACCACCCATGTACCTATTCAAACTTCTCTTAAATGTTGAACTTGAGCAGGTATGTGCTGGCAGCTCATTCCACTGTCACAACCCTCTGAGTGAAGAAGTTTCCCCTCATGTTCCCCTTAAACTTTTCACAATTCACCCTTAACCCATGACCTCTGGTTGTAGTCCCACCCAACCTCAGTGGAAAATGCCTGCTTGCATTTACCCTATCTATACCCCTCATAATTTTGTATACCACTAACAAATCTCCTCTCAATCTTCTACATTTCAAGGAATAAAGTCCTAACCTATTCAATCTTTCCTTACAACTCAGGTCATCCAGACCCAGCAACATCCTTGTAATTTTTCAGTGTACTCTTTCAACCTTATTGACATCTTTCCTGTAGATAGCTGATCAAAGCTGCACACAATACTCCAAATTAGGCCTCACCAACGTCTTGTACAACTTTAACATAGCATCCCATCTCCTGTACTCAAAACTTTGATTTATGAAGGCCAATGTGCCAAAAGCTTTCTTTATGACCCTATCTACATGTGATGCCACATTCAACAAATTATGGACCTGTATTCCTAGATTCCCTTTGTTCCACTACGATCCTGCATGCTCTACTGTTCCCTGTGTAAGACCTTCCCCGGTTGGTTCCGGCGAAGTGCAAAACCTCGCACTTGTCTGCATTAAATTCCATCTGCCATTTTTCAGCCCGTTTTTTCCAGCTGGTCCAGATCCCCTTGCAAGCCACGATAGAACTTCCTCACTGTCCACTAAAGCCCCAATCTTCGTGTCATCCACAAATTTGCTGATCCAGTTCACCACATTATTATCCAGAGCGTTGATATAGATGACAAACAACAACAGACCCAGCACCGATCCCTGTGGTACTCTGCTAGTCACAGGCCTCCTGTCAGAGAGGCAACCATCAACTACCATTTCTCCCACAAACCAAATGTCTAATCCAACTTACTATCTCATCTTTGATGCTGAGCAACTGAATCTTTCTGCCCAATCTCCCATGGGGGATCTTATCAAATGCCTTATTAAAATCCATATGGACAACATCCACTGCCTTGCCTTCATCAACTTTCCTGGTAATTTCCTTGGAAAACTCTATAAGGTTGGTTAGACATGGCCAATCACACGTGAACCCATGCTGACCATCCTGAATCAGTCCAGGTCTATCCAAATAATTGTATGTCTGGTCCCTCAAAATAACATCCAATACCTACATTCTTTTTCATTCATTGTTAATTGTCAATCCAAATATTCTTTTAATAATATCTTATTACCTATAAGTCTGTGCGCAAGCTGTGATTTTATGCCATCCTGAAAATTCAGTCAATAGAAATCAAAATAAGTGTCTAAAATTTTAATTGTATTTACCAAAATATAAAATATTTCCAAAAAAGAGCTTATTTCATTATCCCTACCAATATCACATCCTCATCAGTTAAACATTCAATATTTAGTCATATGTTGTGCATCTGCCTAAATGGTAGAAGGTACATGTTATATTCTCTGGTGTGAGTATCAGAATGGATGATCCTTGCATGCTGCTTCATCTCACCCCTGCCCTTTTCAATGTAAAACTTCTTATAACAAGACCACATAAATTATATCAGCAGACACCAGAACTTGTAAGCTCAAACATATTAAAAAGAAAGCCAGGTATCTTCCTGTGTGTAATGAACACTTTGGGCTGTGCGGGAGGGGGAGGTGGCAGAGAGAGCTGGTCTCCAAGGTTTTTAGAGCACCCGAAATGGTTAATTGTTGCTTAATAAGAGTCATTAATCAACAAGAGTTCCTCATGTTTTTTCTCTCAAGCAACCCGCTCTTTGTAATGTGGTCTCCTGGCGCTTTCTTTTAAACTTGTCAAGTTTGTTTTGATAGGCTCATGGGGTTCCATGCTGTTTGTATTGTTTAAGCGGATGCCCAAGTAGCGCTAATCACGGGGTCCTTGTTTTGAGAATGTTGCGTTTTGTGTGTCGCTCAGCCGGGCCACCGCCATTTTTTTGGAATTCTTATGAATTAACTCTGGTCACCATCTCTACGTTGGAGTCTGTCTTTCCTCCACACTTGGATTCTGACATTGCCAGCGCACATTATCCCACACTTGTTATGAGACCTCCCCATGACAGTGTCTCTGTTATTCATTTTCGAGATGAGCTTGCTTGCTGGATTCACAGATCTACCAGTTATTAAAAGTAGTGTGAATGATCTAATCTTTTAAGCCACTAATATTGAACATAAATCACAGATTTCCTCTCTATTTCGCTATTTTTTCCCTTTCTGTGTGTTAACTATTACAATTTGGCTGTTCTCCAAATCGCTAATTGCCCATGGAGAGGTGCTGGTGAGCAGACTTCCTGAACTGTTTCAGTTCCTGCGGTGAAGGTATCACCACCGTGCTGCGACAGACAAAGCTCCAGCACCCAAATGGAGTGGGGGTGAAGGAACTGCCATATATTTCCAAGTCCAGATGGTTTGAAAACCTCCCCAGCTCATCCCATGTGCATCTGTTTTGGCTGTTTTCCTGCACAGTGCATCTGAGTGACACCTTTGAAAAAAGTATTCAAAATATCAAGGCAAACTGCAACTTCATCATTGTAGCTTAGTTCTGACTGGGGTTCAAATGCCAAACTCTCTGCAGAATGCACAAGCTGCAGGAATTTTAAACTTTGTGCATATCTGTAAACCCCGCAAGGCTCACTCTTCATAATCTGTAGTAGGGATAATGTCTGGTTCCTCCTCCTGTTCATTTTGTTTATTTAACATAGCATCAAGTATGATAGTCCGACAGAACGCAATATGGTGGGCAGACACAATCACCACGGACTTTCATGTAAGACTAACTGTATGGAATGGTTTTATCAAATCTGTTTAGTTAGAGGATGACTTATTTGGTATTGGTATAAGTATAGTATTGTCACATGTAGCAAGATAGAGTGAAAAGCCTGCCTTGCATATTGTTTATACAGATCAGGTCATTACACGGTACATTGAGCTGGGACAAGGAAAAACAATAACAAATGTAAAAACTACTGAAGAAGCGCAGTGCAGACAAACGATAAAGCGCACGATCATAACTAGGAAGATTGTGAGGCCGTTCCATGATTTAGTTCAATTCATAGTTCTTCCAAATCAGGAAGTGCCGCAGTGGATTCATAAACAAGAAGAGAAAACAGTACAGCACAGTGTGGCCCTTCGGCCCACGATGTTGCACCGACCTTTACACCTAACCAATTTAACCCTTCCTTCTTACGTAGCCCTCCATTTGTCTTTCATCCACGTGCTTGTCCAGGAGCCTCTTAAATGTTCCTAATGTGTCTGCCTCTGCCACTCACCACTCCCTGAGTAAATAACTTACCCCTGACTTCCCCCCCTAGAACTCCCTCCAATAGCCTTAAAATTATGCTTCCTTATATTAGGCATTTCCATCCTTGGGGAAAAAGTCTCTGGCTGTCCACTTGATCTATGCCTATCATCTTGTACACATAAAACAGGAAGTTTCTATATAGAATCCCCAAATATAGATGGCAGGACTTCCGTAAGAACTGGTGATTGAACTTGCATTGATAAATGAGTAGCCTTACTACTGTTAAACTAATAACATCAGAATTTGCAGTTACTCCTGAATGTGTTTGCATTTCAATCGCATTCTCATTGGTTTAAAGATCAGGGGACACAGTTTTCAGATACTGGGCAATAGACATATTGAGTATGTACGAGGCAAAGACTGTTTTTTACTCCTAGAATGACTATGATCTAGAATTCACTGCTTCAAAACATAATCAATCAGTGCCTTTGACAAGTAATTGGATAAGTGCTTGAGAATTTGCAAAGGCAAACACAAGAGATTCTGCAGATGCTGGAAATCCAGAGCGACACACACAAAATGCTGGAGGAACTCAGCAGGCCAGGCGACATCTGTGGAAATGAAAAAACAGTTAACGTTTGGGCCGAGACCCTTCATCGGGACTCTGATGAAGGAGCTTGGCCTGGTAAATCAGCTTTTTAATTTCCCTCCACATTTGCAAAGCTATGAAGAAACACCTGGGGAATGAGAATGCTGGGATTCCTCTACTGGAAAGTGGCAATGGATTGGCGGTCTGAATGATTCTTGAAATGTTGTAGCACAGAGGAAGGCCGTTCAGCAGCAGCATCTGAAACATTAAAAGCAGAGCGTGAGGAAAATGAAATATCTCGCTGAACGGACTGCAAGTGGCATCTTGCATCTGATTGATAAGGAACAGATGGAGGAACTATTGAATAGCTTGTGTGGTAGCAACAGATTATGGACTGAAAATGATAATGAATGGGGACATACCAACAGAGCCTGAGGTATGACTTTTAACAGACACTCATCAATTCAGTAATAACATTTTTTTCCCTTTATTTAGCACCCAGGCTGTTCTGTGTCTCGTACGTGGTGAAGTGGAGCCAAGGGCTATAAACTCCAGGGTCAGAAACAAAAATTCAGATGAGAGCTAACCAACCTAGTGGCCTGGACAATGCTTTTAGCTGGCAGCACATCCTTGAAAGATTTATGAAAGATAACTGTCAAAGAACTGGCTGATGGGGTTGGCAAACTGCATCTAGCCTCCTGGGCCTGGAAACAATTTTGAACCAGATTGTAGCATGTCATGAGAGGCTCCAGTGCTACAGCTCATCTCTGCTCAGCATGATTTATGTAGCCAGTCCTTTATCGGGCTGCCTGCTCTGCTGGGAGTTAGTTTTTCACTTACTTTAATCAGTCTGAGTCCCCATATACTCCAGCGCAGTGTGGGTAGAGCTGTTCACTTCAGCTGCTGTCAGGGCAACACAGAACAGGGCAGCACAGCAAGTTTTGCTGAAGTTTCAAACTACTCTGAGAGCACTTCATCTCACCTAGCCCTCCATTTTTCCTTCTTTAATGGAGAAGCCTTGGAAGCCAAGCCTGGGTGCTAAATAAAAGGGGAAAAAATGTTAAAACTGAATTGATGGCTGTCTGTTAAAAGTCACACCTCAGGCCCTGATGGTATGTCCCCATTCATTATCATTTTCAGTCCATAATCTGTTGCTAGCACTCAACCTATTCAATAGCTCCTCCATCTGTTCCCTATCAATCAGGTGCAAGGCGTCACCTGAAGTGGAATGTTTCAATTATGAAGAATGCCTAGGTTTGTTTTCCATAAGACCATAAGATATAGGAGCAGAAGTAGGCCATTTGGCCCATCGAGTCTGCTCCGCCATTCCATCAGGGCTGATCCATTTCCCTTTCAGCCCCAATCTCCTGCCTTCTCCTCGTATCCCTTCATGCCATTTCCTTAGAGTGGAGGAGGCTGAGGTAGGGGGCTGGGGGAATAGCCTGACAGAGATGTACTAAATTTTTTGTGGCCTTTCTCGAGGTAGATAATGGGCAACTTCTCCCCGTTGCAGAATCAGTGAACACATAAATTTAGGGGAGGCAGTTTCGGGTAAGGAACTTCGGAGGGGATCCAGGGAAAAGGTTGGAATCTGGAACGCTCTGCCTCTGAAGATGGTGGAGGCAAGTACTCTCACAACATTTAAGAAGGAGCTAGACAAGCCCTTGAATCACAAGGCAGAAGCCCCGGAGCAAGCACTGGCAAACGAGATTGGGATGGGCGGGTGTTCGGTGGTCGAGAGGGATGCGGTAGGATGAAAGGTCAGTTTCTTTGCTGTAAGATTCTAAGATTCCATGAGTGACATTTACAAGAATACTGCTTTTACTTATGTTAAGGCAAAAGCAAGAAACAGCTTACTAGCAATGATGACATCAGTTCCACACTTGTTACAGACCTGCACGATTATGGATTTAACCATTCTCCATGGTTTAAACTTGGAACTATGGAGTGATTGAAAGTTACATTACAGATGTAGGCCATTTGGCCTATTGAACAACACATGCACCCTGTTTGGTCCAATACTGCTTCCCAATCCCTGACCTATCTTTTTTATTCCGATAATCTAATCCAAATCCTCGTCCAAGTACTCATTAAATATTTCAGTATTTCTGCCTATGTCACTTCTCCAACTGGTAAGCTCTACGTTCCCACCATCATTTTGCCTTGATCCCATTTAATCCGTCTGCTGCCTATTTTATATCTCTACAGTCTAACTACTGTATTATTTTATATGTTTCAGTTACATCCTCCACCCCCCCCCCCCCACACTGTTCTGATGAAAATAACTCTGGTCTCTCCAATCTTTACAATCATCAACATTCTCATAACATTCACCGTGTCTTTTTCAGTTCAGTTACATTCTTCCTGAAGTCTGGTGACTGGAACAACTAAGCAGTTTGGGTCAATATCTCGGATCCCACCCAACATTCAGTGAAGCATGTTCCTTTTAACAAAGGACAGCATAATGCATGGAAGCCCCTGCTGTCAGTATTACCATATGGTGTTTACAGGAGCTAATAGCTTTTTGTGGGTTCTTTAATTACCTTGTAACTATGGTTATGATTAGTCTGCAATTCTTGAGTGCCTTAAATTTCTGACAGCAGCTCAATAGAATTCAAAGATAGGTTATTAGATCAGCAGTGAGCAAATGCAATTAAGTTCCTTGGAAGATTTTACTAACATTATGGGTGTTAATTATTAAATGTAAATTATATATGTCCTCCCCGTGGGTTTTCCCTGGGCGCTCTGGTTTCCTCCCACAGTCTAAAGACATACCGGTTAATTGGTCATTGTAAATTGTCCCGTGACGAAGTTAGGGTTAATCCCCAGGTTAAGTCAGTTGTGAAGAAGGTGAATGCAATGTTGGCATTCATTTCTAGAGGTATAGAATATAAGAACAGGGATGTGATGTTGAGGCTCTAAAAGGCACTCGTGAGAACACACTTGGAGTATTGTGTGCAGTTTTGGGCTCCTTATTTTAGAAAGGATATACTGACATTGTGCTCCAATGGTGTAGTGGCATCTGCGCCTGGCTCCAAAAACCTGGAGAGGGATGGGCTCTGCCAGGTTTCAGATGCCCAAGATGCCCGTATGATGATCGGTGCAAAAAGCTTGTCATGATGGCGCCCCGATGACAGTCCAAACGCACTCGAACACACACACACACACACACACACACACACACACACACACCTCACACACACACACACACACACACACACACACACTCTCACACACACACACACACACACACACTCACACACACACACACACACTCACACACACACACACACTCTCACACACACACACACACACACACACTCACACACACACACACACACACACACACACACACACACACACACACACACACACACACACACACACACACACACACACACACACACACACAATTCCCACAATGATTCCAGGAATGAAAGGGTTACCGTATGAGGAACGTCTGGCAGCTCTTGGGCTGTATTCCCTGGAGTTCAGGAGAATGAGGGGGGGATCTCATAGAAACATTCTGAATGACATTAGATATGGCAAAGTTATTTCCCATGGTAGGGGATTCTAGAACAAGAGGGCACATCTTCAGACGTCCATCTAGAGCTGAGATATGGAGAAATTACTTTAGTCGGAGGGAGGTAAATCTGTGGAATTTGTTGCCACGAGGCCAAGTCATTTAAGGCCAAGGCAAAGATAGATAGGTTCTTGATTAGCCAGGGCATCAGAGGGTGTGGAGTGAAAACCGGAGAGTGGGGATGATTGGAAGAATTGGATCAGCCCATGATGGAATGGCGGAGCAGACTCGATGGGCCGAATGGCCTACCTCTGCTCCTATATCTTATGGTCTTATGGTCTAATTGGGTTTGTCGAGGGTGGGTCGAAGGGCCAAGAGGGCTACTCTGTGCTGTATCGCTAAATAAAAAATAAATTGTATTTGTTATGCTGCAAAATTATTTATTTATTTAGAGTTACAGTGCAGTAACAGGCCCTTCTGGCCCAACGTGCCTGTACTGTCCAATTTCATTCATGTGACCAATGAACCTATTGTACGTCTTTGGACTGTGGGAGGAAACCGGAGCACCCGGAGGAAACCCACGCGGTCACAGGGAGAACGCACAGAGAGTGGCGGAACTAACCAAGGTTGCCAGTGCTGTAATCGCATTACTCTAGCCACACTGCCTTAATGACAATCTAATCATTGGTAATATACAAGAGATTTTATTTTATTTCACAAGAACACTACGGACAGTTTAAAACCAAAGTGTTGTTTCACTAACTAAGCACAAAGCTGCACAATTTTCCTGAAGTGAATTGAAAAAAAATGCAATTGAATTTTAATTTCATCAATAGAGCTTTAAGATTTTTCTTTACCTTCATCCTAAGTTGGCAGAACTCTTCCTGCTGAATCAGAGAAGTTCACTTTGATTTCTAGTCCTGAAAATTGACCAAAAAGTCAAAAACTGACAGTGGAGAGTGCTACTGCCTTTTAGATGAAATATTAAACTGAGACTTGCCTGTAGTAGTTTTAGATGGAAGCAAATGATCTCCTAATATTACCTTAAGACCAGAGGAGTAACATCAATGTCCTAATACTTATTACTGAATAAGCATCAATAAAACAGATTCTTGTCTGATCATTAGATTTGCTGTGTACAAATTGGCTGCTTCACTGCAATGCTGACTATATTTCAAATGTTTCATGGAGGTAAAAAGACTTTGCAGCCCCCAAGGTCATGAGTCCTCGCTTTTGTTTTTTTTCAATTTATTGTTGAAACCAGACCAACTCTGTAAGGGATAAATAATTAAAGAGCATCAAAGGAATGGTTTCTAAATTATATTCTGATACTCATGGCTCTAATCCTCTCTGTTTATTCATATTGGCTTCTGCCGGCAAGTCTGAATGAAATTTTAATGTGAGGACTTTGAAAGAACTCTAGCTTGGCATGCTCTGCTCTTCCTGGCCTCACACAACACTGACAGTTTAATGGTTATCATTTGCCTGGAGATGGATGGAGCTGAAAATGCTGAACCTTGAATAGGCTGCTGCTATTAAACAGTAGACAGCTGGGACAATAGCTGGCCTCCCTTTGCTCGGGGAAACAAAGGGAAGAGGCAGCAATCATTCCCGACAAGCTGTAGCAGTGTTTGCTTTCGTGCGCCTGCACTCCAGGTCCGCGTGCGCAAGTGCTGATGCTGATGGGTTGAATTAAACTGGTTCTGCACGCATGAACAGTGGGTGGAGCTGAGAAGAAAGAAAAACTGGGCTGAAAAGGCGCATGAATCGAACACCAGCACAAAACGCACGTGTACACACACACACACACACACACACACACACACACACACACACACACACACACACACACACACACACACACACACACACACACACACACACACAATCAATCACTCAGAGGTTAGCATGCTGCCCATTAACAATCTAAATCTATTGATGTATTGCAAGTTTCCCCAGGCCAACTGACTTCAGATGAAAATCTATTCCCAAACATCCTCAAAACGTCTCCACTTACTCCTAATTAATAGATAGTCTGACTCACAGAGCATAAGGATGCATATTTTTGCAATCAAGCACTTAAAGACCCACCAGGATTTATGAAATTGCAAAGGGAATATGTGCACTATGTGTACTATGGCACTGTGTGCCCATAAATATAATTGGATCTCATATTATCACTACACATTTAATCAACCTTTGCTGTTAAGGCCCATGCTAAATTTTATTCCTTTTAAGGTAAACATAAGAACAATGTGGTCAGTGCCCCCGACTCTTTCAGAATGTTAACTAAGAACTAAGTGTGCACCTTTATAAACTTGTCGGTTTTTTGGCTGCAGAAATACAGTTCAGGTGTGTTGGTCTGGATGGTGATGCAGGGTTCAGAGGTCGGGTGGTTAGATGTCGAATGGAAGATGGTGGGGAGAATAGAGGCTGAAGGGTGGTATTGCATCTGGTGCGGGAGGGGCAGGTGTGGGAATTGGAGTCGGGCTGAATGAAGGCCAGGGGAATGTTGGCTGGGTTTAAAAGCAGAGACAGGGAGGGAAGTGAGGCTTAGATAAATATGGACAATGCTGAGAGGCCAGCTGTGGAACTGTGTTCAAGTTAAGTAACTGTATATTTTGGAAAGTTACAGATGCCTTAGGCTTGATTCCTTCCTGGGAAACCCCACTGGTTCCTCTGACTCTCTTGACATTCTCCAATGGGCCAAATGAATGCAACATCTATCCTTTTCCATAGAAGGTTCTTGCATGATTCACAGTAAATTGGACAATGAATTTTAAGACCATAGCAGGGCTTATGCATGCCATGATGAGGAAATTTTGCATTATCAGATGGAAGATGGATCACATCATAGAAACGGTATATTGGCTTTGAATGGAAGCTCAATGGTTGACCTTTAGAATGATCCTAAAGCTTCAAGGGTTCAGTTATATCAACAAGTTACATAAACTGGGTTTCTATTCCCATGGGTATCAAATGCAAGCTGGGTGAACACATTGGGGTGGTTATTATGATTATAAGATTTCTTTGGTAGAGAGAGGGAGACAGAAACTGCTCACTTGTTAATGGAATCTGGAACAGGAGATCATTAAAGGACGATGGCAGAAACAATATTCCAAATTATTAGCTGGTCCACACTTGGCAGCAATCCATGCAGTTGCCAAGACAATTCAGAATCCAAATCAGATTTATTATCACCAGCATATGATGTGAAATTTGTTGCAGTACCGTGCAAAGACATAAAAATCTATCAATTACTAAACTAGCCAAGAATATAAAGGAGGATAGTAAAAGCTTCTTTAGGTATGTGAATAGCAAAAAAAAAGTTAAGACCAAAATTGGGACATTGAAGACAGAAACGGGTGAATTTATTATGGGGAACAAGGAAATGGCAGACGAGTTGAACAGGTACTTTGCATCTGTCTTCACTAGGGAAGACACAAACAATCTCCCAGATGTAATAGTGGCCAAAGGAACTAGGGTAAAGGATGAACTGAAGGAAATTTATATTAGGCAAGAAACGGTGTTGGATAGACTGTTGAGTCTGAAGTGCTGATAAATCCAAGGGACCTGATGGTCTGCATCCCAGGGTACTTAAGGAGGTGGCTCTAGAAATCGTGGATGCATTGGTAATCATTTTCCAATGTTCTATAGATTCAGGAACAGTTCCTGCTGATTGGAGGGTGGCTAATGTCCCACTTTTCAAGAAAGGAGGGAGAGAGAAAACAGGGAATTATAGACTGGTTAGCCTGATGTCAGTAGTGGGAAAGATGCTGGAGTTAATTATAAAAGAGGAAATTACGACACATTTGGATAGCAGTAGAAGGATCAGTCCGAGTCGGCATGGATTTATGAAGGGAAAGTCATGACTGACTAATCTTCTGGAATTTTTTGAGGATGTAACTATGAAAATGGACAAGGGAGAGCCAGTGAATGTAGTGTACCTGGACTTCCAGAAAGCTTTTGATAAAGTCCCACATAGGAGATTAGTGGGCAAAATTAGGGCACATGGTATTGGGGGCAGAGTACTGACATGGATTGAAAATTGGCTGGCTGACAGGAAACAAAGAGTAGTGATTAACGGGTCCCTTTCAGAATGGCAGGCTGTGACCAGTGGGGTACTGCAAGGTTCGGTGCTGGGACCGCAGCTGTTTACAATATACATTAATGACTTAGATGAAGGGATTAAAAGTAACATTAGCAAATTTGCCGATGACACAAAGCTGGGTGGCAGTGTGAAATGTCAGGAGGATGTTATGAGAATGCAGGGTGACTTGGACAGGTTGGGTGAGTGGGCTAATGTATGGCAGATGCAGTTTAATGTGGATAAATGTGAGGTTATCCACTTTGGTGGCAAGAACAGGAAGGCAGATTACTATCTAAATGGAGTCAAGTTAGGAAAAGGGGAAGTACAACGAGATCTAGGTGTTCTTGTACATCAGTCAATGAAAGCAAGCATGCAGATACAGCAGGCAGTGAAGAAAGCTAATGGCATGCTGGCCTTTATAACAAGAGGAATTGAGTATAGGAGTAAAGAGGTCCTTCTGCAGCTGTACAGGGCCCTGGGGAGACCCCACCTGGAGTATTGTGTGCAGTTTTGGTCTCCAAATTTGAGGAAGGACATTCTTGCTATTGAGGGAGTGCAGCGTAGGTTCACAGGGTAATTCCCGGAATGACAGGACTGTCATATGTTGAAGGATTGGAGCGACTGGGCTTGTATACACTGGAATTTAGAAGGATGAGAGGGGATCTGATTGAAACATATGATTATTAAGGGATTGGACACGTTGGAGGCAGGAAGCATGTTCCCGCTGATGGGTGAGTCCAGAACTAGAGGCCACAGTTTAAGAATAAGGGGTAGGCCATTTAGAACAGAGATGCAGAAAAACCTTTTCACCCAGAGAGTGGTGGATATGTGGAATGCTCTGCCCCAGAAGACAGTGGAGGCCTAGTCTCTGGATGCATTCAAGAGAGAGTTAGATAGAGCTCTTATAGATAGCGGGGTCAAGGAATATAGGGAGAGGGCAGGAATGGGGTACTGACTGTGTATGATCAGCCTGATCACAATGAATGATGATGCTGGCTAGAAGGGCCAAATGGCCTACTCCTGCACCTACTGTCTATTGTCTATTGTCTAAAATAAATAAATAGTGCACAAAAAAAAAGAATAACACAGTTCATAGAGTTCTGGATCATTTGTAAATCTGATGGCAGGGGAGAAGAAACTGTTCTTAACATTCTAAAAATATCTACCAATTCAATTCCAATTCCATCTCTCCTTCCTCCTTGATGTGACTCCTTGCCATTTTCTGTAGATGCCAACCCTTCTCAATATCTTTCATTTATTTGTCACTAGAGATACATTTACTCCTTCCCAAAGTGACAGCAAAGGAGAGAAGTGAAAGTGAAGAGAGAAAGGAAGAGGAAGGGACAAGGAAGGAAATAAAACAAATTTATAGATTCTAAATGTTTCACAGTGCTTCACATACAGTAAGCTGCTTTTCAAAATCTATTCACTGCTTTACAGTCATTAACACAAGTTCAACAGTTCCTTGAAATCTTGAACAACACTCACAAAATGCTGGAGGAACTCAGTGAGTCAGGCAGCATCGATGGAGGGGAATAAGGAGTTGATGTTTCAGGCCGAGAGCCTTTCTACATTCATAGGAAAGTCCTTCAAGAGGAAGTGAGTTGAACCAGCTGTTATATGTTTTCTGGTGGCTTAATTAAATATGTTGGCTTGGACGTGAACAAAGGTCAGGCATTCTCCAAGTTTAGTTATAACCATATAACCATATAACAATCACAGCACGGAAACAGGCCATTCCGGCCCTCCTAGTCCGTGCCGAACTCTTAATCTCACCTAGTCCCACCTACCCGCACTCAGCCCATAACCCTCCACTCCTTTCCTGTCCATATACCTATCCAATTTTACCTTAAATGACACAACTGAACTGGCCTCTACTACTTCTACAGGAAGCTCATTCCACACAGCTATCACTCTCTGAGTAAAGAAATACCCCCTCGTGTTTCCCTTAAACTTTTGCCCCCTAACTCTCAAATCATGTCCTCTTGTTTGAATCTCCCCTACTCTCAATGGAAACAGCCTATTCACGTCAACTCTATCTATCCCTCTCAACATTTTAAATACCTCGATCAAATCAAATTTGATTTATCAAAATTGATAGTTGTGCAATTTATTTTTTATTCACCTGGATCACTGGAGCTAGCAAAGAGAGCTGCAGATTAATGTCCCATCAGAAGAATAAAACTTCAGTAGTGCAATCCATCTTCCTCATTGCAGGGAAGTGCACAGTTCCTGCTATGGGATTTAAACAATGTCACATAAGACATTTCTTAGTATGACACCTGACCAATAAGTTGCAAATCTATCATGCAGGTCTCTTCCAAGAATAAACATTGCATTCATCAGATTCTAATCCGTAATTTATTATTGATGAAAGATTTGTGATGGTCTACATCGAATTACATTGAATCTGCCCCTTAGAGTAGGGTCTTCAACTCAACTTACTAACTCTCTCTACAAGCGTCATCTCACCTACATTTATTCAACCCTGTCAATATATTCCTTTATTTCTTTCTTCTGCACATGCTTTTCCATTCCTTAAGTACATCAGTGTTACTCCTAGGGTTGTCAGGCGGTTGTATTTCAGGAGGGGTTTGAGGAGGTTTGCTAAGTCACCAAAGACTCTAGCAAACTTCTGCAGATGTACCTTGGACAGTATTCCGACTGGTTGCGTCAGTGTCTGATATGGGTGTGTGCCTGTACACAGAATTGAAAAAGGGCTTCAGAGGGTTGGAAGCTCAGCCTGCCCCATCATGGGAACTAGCCTCCCCGCCATCGAGGATAGCAACAAAAGATGACTCCGCAAGAAGGTGGCATCCATCGTTAAGGACCCTCACCGTCCAGGACATGCCCTCTTCTCGTTACTACCCTCAGGGAGGAGGCTTGGGAGCCTAAGGATGAACACTCAGCACTGTAGGAACAGCTTTCTCCCCACTACCATGAACACTACCTTACTATTTTCCTCTCCTTATGCATTACTTAAGTTTTAGATTGTAACTAATAACATTTTTATGTACTGCTGCCACAACACAACAAATTCCATGACACACGTCGATGATAATAAACCTGATTCTGATTCTGAGCACAGAAGGTAGGAAACTGCAGTGGCCAAGCATGAAATACTGGAATTTTTAGCAGGCCAAACAGAATCTGTGGGGAGATAAAGAGAACGTTCTGAAGATTGATCTGAAACATAAACTTCATTTTAATCTTGTTTGAGCTCTTGGGTCTTCTTCCACCAGTCACTTAAGCATAGAGCAGTAGAGCACAGCAACAAGCCCTTTGGCCCACAATGATGTACTAATCCAAATAAATTAATAATCAAATGGCCAACCAAGCTTACCCCTTATCCTACACAATGTCCATATCTTCTATTTTCCTCACATTCATGTGTCTATCTAAGCATCTCTTAAAAGTCCCTAAATATCTGCTTCTACCACCATCCCAGGTACTCACCACTCTCTGTGTAGAAAAAACTTGTCGCTCCATTAAAAATTACCCCCTTTCACCTTAAATCTATGCACTCTGATATTAGACATTTCAACCCTGGGAAAAAGATACTGTCTGTCTACTCTATTTATGCCTCTCATCACCTAATAAACCTCTGTCAGATCTTCTCTCAGCCACCACTGCTCTATAGAAAACAACCCAAGTTTGTCCAACCTCTTGATTTAGCACATGGCCTCTAATCCAAGCAGCAGCCTGGTAAGCCTCTTTTGCTCCCTCTCCAAAACCTCACCATCCTTCCTATAAAGGGGCAATGAGAAATGTATGCAATACTCTGGACGCAGTCTAACAAGAGTTTTACCAAGCTGCAATGCAACTTCCTGACTTTTGAACTCCATGCTTTGACTAATAAAGGCAAACATGTCATATGAAGTCAAGTCAAGTCAAGTCGCTTTTATTGTCATTTCAACCATAACTACTGGTACAGTACACAGCAAAAACGAAACAACGTTCCTCCAGGACCGTGGTTTCTTTACCACTGATTAACCTGTTTAGCCACTTTTAGGGAGCTTTGAACTTGGACTCCAAGATCCCTCTGCTCATCGTGGTGTGGACTTCAGGAAGTTAAGTCGAGGGAAAGCACAGTAGTCCTCATCAAGGGGGGGTGAGCAGGTTCAAGTTCCTCAGTATCAACATCTCTGAGGATCTATCCTGGGCCCAACATATTGATGCAATTACACAGAAGGCATGAAAGTGGCTATACTTCATTAGGAGTTTGAGGAGAAGTGGTATGTCCACCGAAGACTCTCACAAATTTTACAGATGCACCATGAAGAGCATTCTAACTGGTTGCATCACCATCTGATCTGAAGGGGCCACTGCTCAGGGTTGGAAAAGCTGCAGAACGTTGCAAACTCAGTTAGCTCCGTCATGAGCACGAGCCTCCCCAGCACCAGGACACCTCAAAAAGGCAGCATCCATCATCAAGGAACACCATCACCCAGGACATGCCCTCTTCTCATTGCTACCATCGAGGAGGAGGTACAGGAGCCTGAAGACACACACTCAATGTTTCAGGGATAGCCTCTTCCCCTCTGCCATCAGATTTCTGAATAGACAATCAACCCGTGAACACTACCTTAGCATTTTCCCTCTCTTTTTGCACTATTTATTTAATTTTACATACCTTTTGTAATTTATAGTTTTTATTATTATGTATTGTAATGTACTGCTTCCACAAAACAACAAATTTCGTGCCATACTGTACACCAATGATATTAAATCTGATTCTGATTCATCAACACCGTTAAGGGTCTTGCCTTTAACAATGTACTGTCTCTTTACATTTGACCTACTGAGGTGCAAAACTTCACACTGGGCTGGGTTAAACTCCATATGCCATTGCTCTGCCCATATCCGCAGCTGATCTATATCCCATTGTGTCCCTTGTAAGTTATCCACAGCTTCCACAACACCACCAATCGTCGTACCATCTGCAAACTTACTAACCCACCCATCTACGTTTTCATCCAGGTCATTCGTGTACATCTCAAATAGCACAGGTCCCAGTACAGATCCCTGCGGAACACCACTAATCACAGACCTCCTGCTAGAATGATGCCCCTTTGACCACCGCCCTCTGTCTTCTCAGAGCAAGCCAGTTCTGAATCCAAATGGCCAATTCACCATTGGTCCCCTCCATCTTAATCTTATGGATGAACCTCCGGTGAGGGATCTTGTCAAATGTCTGACTAACATCCACGTAGATTGCATCCACAGCTCTACCTTCATCAATCGCCCTTGTCAAAAAACTCAATCAGTTTAGTAAGACACGACTTGCCCTGTACAAAGTCATGCTGACTCTCCCTAATTAGGTCATGGTTTTCCAAATGCTCATAAATCCTATCCTTGAGAATTCTCTCCTGTAACTTCCCTACCAGACACATGAAACTCGCCAGTCTGTAGTTTCCAGGATTATCCTTGGTCCCCTTCGTGAATAATGGAACAACATTAGCTACTCACCAGACCTCCGGGACCTCACCTGTGGCTAGGGAGGACATGAAGGTATTGGCCAAGGCCTCAGCAATCTCTTTACTTGCCTCTCTCAATAACCTGGGGTATATATCATCACACCCTGGGGACTATCAGCCTTACTGGGATGATATCAGTTGCAGATATTACTATTGGGTCAATGTTTATCCTGTTCATGTTCCATAGTCTTTCAATTTCCTCTTTTAATTCATCATAATACTGATGTTTTTCACTTACTGATTTCTGTATGTTATGGAGAAGTTAGAGTCATTCAGCACAGAAATAGGCCCTTCAGCCCAACTGAACTATGCCAACCCAAATGTCCATCTACGCTAGTCCTACTTGCCAGTACTTAGCCCATTACTTTCTAAACCTCTCCTAGCTATGTATAGTACTATGTTTCTATGCAAAAGTCTTAGGCACATATATAAAGCTAGGGTGTTATGTGTGTTTGGAATGGCTATATCTATTAAATAGGTTGTTCTTGCTAATTTATCCTGTATTATTATTATTATTATTCCTCTCTTCAATGCTGCTACAGAGTATCCCCAGCATTTCTGGTTCTCATTCCAGATGTCAACCACTCGTTAAGTAAAGAGTTTTTTCCTGAATTCCCAGTTGGGTTTTACTGGTGACAATTCTGAATTACCATCTCCAGAAACATATAACCTGGAATAGGGGAGTTTTCCCTCTTATATTGAACCGAACTTAATGTCTGTAATCATTAGGGTGCATGGGGTTCTATTAGTTGGTAAGTGGCTGTCAAGGACACATGAAGGAATGCTGGAACACAGTGATGGTGGAGCTTATTTCATTCGAAGTTATTTTAGTACTGCTTTATATTCTCACAAGTATAGGTAATTAGAGGTACATCAAGAATTTGCTTTGCAGACTGTATTAAATAGATTTTTTTTTATTAGTTATACTGGATAAGTGAATTATTTTCTGTCATCTGAATATGTCTTGTTTGTGTTAATGATACCACAAGGAGCTCAGCTGTAGTTCTGAGGAACCGGTTGCTATGGTTACAGCTGGTGCCCGCTGGTATTGAGAGTGTGTGTTTAGGTTTTGATATTTTAGTTTGAATTGTCACTTCTAGGTGGCAAAGTAACATGGTTTAACAAGGGCTGAAGTGCAAGGTTAAGCACTTGTCCTCCTAATGGGCAAAGTGTATAGAATTTAATGAGGTGTGAACATTGTTGGTTAAAAATTGCAGAGTCATCTTCAGAACGGGAATTGGGTAGGGGAAAAAAACTGCATTTGCCATATGTTGACTACAATTGTAATGCTGTTATGCTGCTGGTGACTTTATGACATTATTAACCCAGAGCACAGAATCCATTTTGAATCCATCAGGGAATCACTGAATATTACAGCCCAGACAGTAACTGTTCATCTATCAAATCTTCACAGAATTTTTGTTTTGCCTCAATGTAATCTACCTAACACAATCTATTATCCTGTTGTACCAACTTGGATTCCTGGTTTTCAATCAACCATTTTTTTATTGCTTTAAACAGTGATCTGTTTTGTGACCTTTATCTTTAAACAGGTCATTTTTAGATTGTCGGGCTGTAACCTGTGAGGTTCCTGGGGGAACAGTACTGTAGCTCAGCTATTTAAGACTTATATTAATGACTTAGATGAAGGGACTAAATGTGATGAATCTAAGTTTTTTGAAGATACAGTGATCGGTGGGAAACCAAATTGTGCAGAGGACAAGAATAATATTCAAAGGGAGTGCTAGATGAAGCATACTATGGGAATATCTGAGAAAGAATAGAGAAATATCACACTGTTTTAATAGAATGAGATTCCTAAATGCTCAAAAAAATGTTGGGCACCCTCATATATGAAATACAGAAAATTAGCATCCAGGTACAAGTAATTAGGAAGGCAAATGTAAAGTTTGGGAAACTGAGGGATGATCTAATTAAGGTATACAAAATAATGAGGGTTATTGATAGAGTAAATGCAAGCAGAGTTTTTCCACTGAGGTTGGGCTGGGACAAGTACTAGTGGTCATAGGTCAAGGGTGAAGTATTTAAGGGGGACCTGAAGGGAAAATTCTTCATTCAGAAGGTGGTGTGATTGTGAAACAAACTGACAGTGGAAGTGGTAAATGTGGATTTGATTTCAACATTTAAGAAAAGTTTAGATTAAGTACATGGATGAGAGGGCTATAGTCCAGTTGTAGGTCAATGGAACTAGGTACAATAACAGCTTGGCATGGACCAGCCTGTTCTATGGTGTAGTGCTCTATGGCTCTGTAAGACATTAAAGTTTTGTTTAGGGTGTGTGACAGAACAGGTGAGGGTGCTTCCCCTGGAGATGTACTAGGGAGTCCAGAACTCAGGGTCAAAGTGTTGGAAAAAGAAGGTGATTATTTAAGACTGAGGTGAAAAAGATTTCTTTCTTCTTAACGAATTGTAAATCTCTGAAATTCTCTACCCCAGGCAAATTAAGTCCGTGGTGTGTCAATCCCAAACTACATATTTAATGTTAAAATGGTGCATGAACGAAGAACAAATGATTGAATTGACACAGTGATATCACACTGGTTTGAATGGTTTCCCTACTGACCACGAGACTGCTTTTGTCAGAGAATATATGCAACTATTATATATTGCCATGATGTACAAACAAGCTGGATGAACTCAGCAGGTCAGGCAGCATTCGTTGAAATGAGCAGTCAATGTTTCAGGCCGAGACCCTTTGTCAGGACTAAAGAAGGAGGGGGCAGGGGCCCTATAAAGAAGGTGGGGGGAGGGTGAAAAACCAATCAGAGGAAAGATCAAGGGGTGGGGGAGGGGATAGGCTGGAGAGGTGAAGACAGAGTGAAAGAGGAAAGCACTATGGGTTGTAGAAGAAGGCAGAATCATGAGAGAGGTGATAGGCAGCTAGAAGAGGAGGCAGAGTGAAAGTGGGATGGGGGAAGGGAGAGGGAGGGAATTACTGGAAGTTGGAGAATTCGATGGTCATACCAAGGGGCTGGAGTCTACCCAGACGGTATATGAGATGTTGCTCCTCCAACCTGAGTTTGGCCTCACACCACCTGCCCCATCCTTCTTCAGTCCTGACGAAGGGTCTCGGCCCGAAACGTTGACTGCTCCTTTCAACGGATGCTGCCCGACCTGCTGAGTTCATCCAGCTTGTTTGTATGTCTTGATTTGACCACAGCATCTGCAGTGTACTTTGTGTTTATTATATATTGCCATTATAATATAAGTTTGGAAAAATGTAATAATATTTTTGAAGTATAAACTTCAAGGCTGTTTTTCAAATTTAGTTTGCCTTCAAGTGCTTCATCATAGAGTAGTTTGAAATGACAAAAGTTATAATTCTGTTGGGAAAAAGCAATGGAGAAGAAATTGCATTACATAGATATGCAAAAAAAGTGTTATGTAAGATTCTTGGTCGAGAATTTGAGTAAGTGATATAAATAGAGAGAGGTTTTAGGCAATGTATATAGGCAACTCAAACTTTGCTCTTGTTTTTTACTACTTTAAATGAATTCTGTGCTTGAATTTCTTCCTTGAATCGCCTGGAAAGTCATTCATTATCTTCAGTAAGTTCAGCATATTGAAGCAATAAATGATTAATGTTGTTATTTTATCTTTGCAGCCTGGTCATTAAATATCACCTGGGCAGAATGCCAATAAAACAAGTATGTTGGTAAGACTGGTAACAGAACCAGAATGATTTCACCTTAGGGACTGTATGGTTCTCCATAGCATTTTTTTTTCACATGCATGTAGGTGGTATATATCTTATCCAGATGCATTATTCATATTTAGATAGTTGTTATGATTTGTAATGCACTGCCCAAATGGATGAAAAATATTGATTTATTAGCCAAATTCAGAAGAGAATTGTTTCAATGCCTTAAAAAGGGGTGTTTGCAGAGCTTGTTGAAAGTGAGCGAGGAAGCACAACTGGATTGCTCCCGATCATCAGCAAAGGTACGATGGGCCACATTGCTCCTTTGGTTATCAAAATCATCTCATTACCCAGCAGACAACATGATTTTTATTGGACTGGGCATAATAAAATGTTAATTTATTACAATTGCTTAGCAAGCTCCTCTGTTGTTGCACTGAAAGATTAAGCTGAGTTTAATTTTGGTCCCAATCTTGATTGGATGATGGCAGGAGCAGAAATTATACCACAATGACTTAATTTAAATTGAATCTGAGCTTGGTATATTTTAATTAATCAAATATAACAAGGGGTATGAGGAAATTGATCTAAATAGAGCAACACACACAAAATGCTGGAGGAACTCAGCAAGTCAGGCAGCATCTACAGAGGGTTGACATTTTGGGCTGAGACCCGTCCTCAGGGCTCAAAAGGAAGAGAGCAGAAATAAGACACTGAGAGGTGATAGGTGGAAGAGGTAAAGGCTGAAGAAGAAGGAATCTGTTAGGAGAAGAAGAGGAAGAAGGAGAGAACTGGAGGGAAGTGTTGGCGGGCTGAAGGAGAAGAGAAATGGTGAGCAGAGAAACAGGGAATGGTAAAAGAGAGAAGGGAGAGGGGGAGAAACTACCATAAGTTAGAGAAATCGGTGTTCATCTAAATAGAGTTAGGTCACTGATCTTTTTGAGTGTTTGAACCATGAGGTGCTAAATTGTATACCCCTTTGTCACCATTGCTCTGTCCCTGTGTTCCAAAGTGCAAGTTTTCCAATCACAAATCTGATTTTCATTGCCATGGTTCTGATGTAAGTGTTCACCTTTATTATCTTTACTCCAATCCTCCGGCATCTCACCTGTGGGTAAGGGTGTTTTAATTATCTCTGCCACGGCTCCTGTAATTGCTGTGCTAGCCTCCCACTGGGTCCAAAGGGACACCTTGTCAGGTCCTGGAGATCTGTCCACCCTGATTTTCCTCAAGAAAGTAAACATCTCCTCCTCTCTAATCTGTGTATGAGTCATGACCTCACAGTTGCTTTGCCTGAGTTTTGTAGATATTGCACCTGTTTCCTGGGTAAATACAGATGTAAAAAATCCATTTAAAATCTCCCCCATCTTTAACTATTTAAGTCTTTTTCAGAACCAAATCAAATCATGCCTTTATTGATGTGACTCTAAAGTGAATAGATCTGGCTAAAAAAAAATAATGTTCTTTAATAAAGATATGATTCTTCTAGCCCTTTTCTAAACTTTTACGAAGTTATGCATCGCCCACCATGAGATGGGATGTGAAATAGCGCATGTGTAAATTTGGATGTGGTGAAACAGATTAGTAAGGTTACCTACAAGACCTGTTGTAATCCTGATGGAAGCATGATAGTTAAGCTGAATCCACCTGTGTCGTAATCTTTTATCAATAACATCAAAGAGGAATATACCTTCCTTAGAACAAAGAACAGTACAACAAAGAAACAGGACCCTGGGCACTCTGTCAGTGCCAAACATGATGCTACTCTAAACTAATCCCACCTGACTGCACACTGTGTGTATCTCCCCAAATCCTTGAGCCATTAAGTGTAAATGCCTCTTAAACACTGGTATCCTATCTGCTTCTACTACCTCCCCTAGCAGTGTGTTCCAGACATCTACCATTAAAATTCTGCCTCACAATTGTCCTTTAAACTTTACCCCTCTCATCTTAAACATACAGTATCTCCTCTAATATTTAACATTTCTGGGCTGGAACAAAGATTCTGACTATTTACTTCCAGACAATCTCTGCAAGATCACATCCTCTAAAGGAGATGCGTAATGAGTATTATTGGATTATTGGCTGCTATTTGGTATTGGTGCCTGATATTTAACTATATTATCTGAAATGGAACCAAATACATGTGAACATACACATTAGGAATAAGTCACTTGCTGCTTCATCCTGCTTAGTCATTTAACAACGTTATGGATGAACTGATTATAATCTCATTTCTGCAGTCTGATCTAGCCTTGTTTATCAAAAGTCTAGTGATCTCAATCCTACAGATATTCAAAGACTGCTTCCAAGATTCTTTTTTGAGAAAGGTCTTTGATTTTCACCACTTAAACAGTGACTCCCTATTTTTAAACTGTGATCCTTAGTATTAGATCTTCCCACAACTGAACATTTTGATCAGTTGCTCTGTACTGGAGAGGGGAGAGCCTAATGCTGCGCCTGGAGAGTGTTGCCTGGTTTTTTTCTGCATTTTGGATGTGGACTTGGACTGTAGACTCATATTTCGGTCTTATAGTTTTTATATTCTATGTTTTTCGCCTGATCTTTTCAGTCCTTTTTGTTTTGTGCAGGGAGGAGGATTTGAGGGTTGATCTGCCTGATCCATTTTGATTCTTTTTTTGTGTGTGGGAAGATGGTTTTGGGGGTCAATGTGCCTGATCATTTTTGTTCATTTTTTTTGTGCTGGAGGAGATATTTGGGGGAGTCAATGTGTCTGCTCCATTTTGTTCTTTTATTTTTGTGCAGGAGGAGGAATTTGGGGGTTGATGTGCCTGTTCTGTTATAGGAACACAGCAGGCCAGGCAGCATCTATGGGGAGAAGCGCTGTCGACGTTTCGGGCTGAGACCCTTCGTCAGGACTAACTGAAAGGAAAGATACTCCTTTCAGTTAGTCCTGACGAAGGGTCTCGGCCCGAAACGTCGACAGCACTTCTCCCTATAGATGCTGCCTGGCCTGCTGTGTTCCACCAGCATTTTGTGTGTGATGTTGTTTGAATTTCCAGCATCTGCAGATTTCCTCGTGTCTGTTCTGTTTTTGTTCATTTTTTTATGTGGAGGAGGGATTTGGGAGTTGATGTGCCTGTTCTGTTATTGTCCATTTTTTTGTGTGGAGGAGGGATTTGGGAGTTGATGTGCCTGTTCTGTTATTGTCCATTTTTTTGTGTGGAGGAGGGATTTGGGAGTTGATGTGCCTGTTCTGTTATTGTCCATTTTTTTGTGTGGAGGAGGGATTTGGGAGTTGATGTGCCTGTTCTGTTATTGTCCATTTTTTTGTGTGGAGGAGGGATTTGGGAGTTGATGTGCCTGTTCTGTTATTGTCCATTTTTTTGTGTGGAGGAGGGATTTGGGAGTTGATGTGCCTGTTCTGTTATTGTCCATTTTTTTGTGTGGAGGAGGGATTTGGGAGTTGATGTGCCTGTTCTGTTATTGTCCATTTTTTTGTGTGGAGGAGGGATTTGCGGGTTGATGTGCCTGTTCTGTTATCGTCCATTTTTTTGTGTGGAGGAGGGATTTGCGGGTTGATGTGCCTGTTCTGTTATTGTCCATTTTTTTGTGTGGAGGAGGGATTTGGGAGTTGATGTGCCTGTTCTGTTATTGTCCATTTTTTTGTGTGGAGGAGGGATTTGCGGGTTGATGTGCCTGTTCTGTTATTGTCCATTTTTTTGTGTGGAGGAGGGATTTGGGAGTTGATGTGCCTGTTCTGTTATTGTCCATTTTTTTGTGTGGAGGAGGGATTTGCGGGTTGATGATCGTGCTGCCTTCCTTTTCTTTCTTGGTTTCATGGCTACCTGGAAAACTGAAGAATTTCAGAGTTAAGTACTTTGATAATAAATGAATCTTTGAAACCTTTGAATTTTTTTAACCTTGTCAAAATCTTTCAAGATTTAGCATGTTTTAATGAAGCTCTCTCTCATTCTTCAAAACTTCAGTGGATATAAGGTTAACTTGGACAACCTTTTCTCATAAGGCAACCCACACCTTTTAGACATCAGCATAGTAAGCATCCTCTCTTTATGAGTGCAGTAAACATGCTCTCAACTACTTCAAACCCATTTTTATGCTTCTGTCAGCAGAGACCAGAACTGTACACAATACTTGAAATGTGGTTTAACCAATGATTATTTGTGGCATATCATTTTAACTTTCTTTTCCAATTCCACACCGATCTGTCCATCCTTGGCCTTCTCCGTTGCATCAGAGAGGCCAAGTGCAAATTGAAGGAATAGCATTTTGTATTCTGCTTGAGTAGCTCACCACCCAATGAACATTGAATTTTCCATTCCCCCCCAAACACGCCTGCTCAGCTAGTTTTCTTCTCCCTTTGCTCATCTCTTTCATCCTTTCACTTTCACCCCCCCCCCCTCCCCAATTCCATTTGCCCACTAGACCTTCCCCATCTGGCTTCACCTATCAAACACTTAGCAAACTCTATCCCACTTACTTTGTACCTCTACTTCCTGTAATGTCTCAGGCCCCATGCAGGGTCTTGCTCTGAAACTTCAGCTTTCGACTCCACAGCTGCTGCTTGATCTGTTGAATTCTTTCAGCCTTCTGCCTTTTGTTCACCAACAATAATCTGTCAGCTTTTTTTGCTCTACCTGCTCTACCCGCTTTTGTAAATAAGAATCAGAATCAGAATCCGGTTTATTATCACCGGCATGTGACATGAAATTTGTTAACTTAGCAGCAGGAGTTCAATGCAATGCATAATATAGAAGGAAAAATAATAATTAATAAATAAATAAATATATTTAATTCAGTATACTTTATACAGTATACATATATTGAATAGATTAAAACTTGTGCAAAAAACAGAAATACTATATATTAAAAAAAAGTGAGGTAGTGTCCAAGGGTTCAATGTCCATTTAGATGGCAGAGGGGGAGAAGCTGTTCCTGAATCGCTGAGTGTGTGCCTTCAGGCTTCTGTTTCCTCCTACCGGATGGTAACAGTGAGAAAAGGGCATGCCCTGGGTGCTGGAGGTCCTTAATAATGGATGCTGCCTTTCTGAGACACCACTCCTTGAAGATGTCCTGGGTACTTTGTAGGCTTGTACCCAAGATGGAGCTGACTAGATTTACAACCCTCTGCAGCTTCTTTCAGTCCTGTGCAGTAGTCCTCCCATACCAGACAGGGATGCAGCCTGTCAGAATACTCTCCACAGTACATCTATAGAAGCTTTTGAGTGTATTTTTTGACATGCCAAATCTTTTCAAACTCCTAATAAAGTATAGCGGCTGTCTTGCCTTCTTTATCACAGCATCAATATGTTGGGACCAGGTTAGATCCTCAGAGACCTTGCCACCTTGGAACTTGAAACTGCTCACTCTCTCCACTTCTGATCCCTCTATGAGGATTGGTATGTGTTCCTTTGTCTTACCCTTCCTGAAGTCCAGAATCAGCTCTTTCATCTTACTGATGTTGAATGCCAGATTGTTACTGTGACACCACTCCACTAGTTGGCATGAGGAGATGTTATCACCAATCTGCACAGATTGTGGTCTTCCGGTTTGGAAGTCGAGGATCCAGTTGCAGAGGGAGGTACAGAGGCCCAGGTTCTGCAACATCTTAACCAGGATTGTGGGAATGATGGTATCTGTGACAACCAGATCCCATTGTTTCTCAGGGCTCTGCAAACTCTCTCCATTTAGATAAGATGTTTCTTTACTTTTCCTGATAAAAATGAAGAATTAATATTGATGATTCCCATGATTCCCTTCTCTTTGCTCCATTCTCACTCTCAGACCACAGTAGAGACCCATATCAGCATCAGGTTAATCATCACTCACATATGTCATGATTTTGTTTGCTGCAACAATACAACATAATTACCGCAGCACAGTGCAAAAGTCTTAGGCACCCTAGCTATATAGAGAGTATGTGCCATTATATAAATTTTAAATCTTGGAGCATAATACTTTAGACAAGTAGAAAGCTGTTTCCACCAGGATGGGAAATGAAAGTGTGGTATACTCTTAGTCAGCGATTGCTTTGTATTGTTGATTTTATGGTCCCTTTATCACTGCCCATTATCCTTTCCATTGTTTATTGAAGGGACATTGATAAACTAGATGTTTTAAATGAGAGCATCTCATGTGAGCCAAATACTTGATATTCCTAAGTACTTTGATCAAATGAGAAAAATTTAAAGTGATGTACAATGTCCAAAAGATTATGTCCTATGGCTGTTGAAATATGCATTAAAATAGTAGTGTGGCTCCTCTTTTTCTCTATCAGTGATGCCATATCCAAAGAGTATTAGGAATTTTCACAGAGTCATGCAGTAAGGAGGTAAGCCCTTTGGTCCACTAAGCTATCAAATACCCATTCATATTAATTCTACACAAATCACATTGCATTTTCCCACATTTCTCTCCAGAAGCCACTGGCAACCTGCTGAACTAGGGGGCTCCCGTCCACTCACTGCAGGTCTAACACCCGACATCTGACCACAGATATCCCACATCCACATCGCTGGTTTCAAAAGCTGAGCGGAGACTTAGACTCTGGCCTGGCCTTTAATTCCTCCACATCCCTGTTCCTGACCCCTAACATGATCACTATCTCCCCTCTCCAACCCAAAAACCATCCTTACAAACTCAGATATCAATTGTAAATTAAACAATTAATAAATCTGAGCTGTTGCTCAATGGAGTAATATTCTGTTCTGCTCTGCACCACCTTGAAATAAGTCAAGCATTCTGGTTCACCTATATTTTCTAAAAAGCATTGTGTTCGTACACCAGGTGAGTGAGGTCCTCCGTCAGTCAGCATTGACCATGGACATTGCGTCCTAGCAGACTAGATACGCAAGCCCGGGCAGTACGGTATGGAGAGCAAGCTGCCCCTCTCCATGCAACTGATGAACCCAAAGGAATGGCAGAGACCGATACAGTTTGGCTCCAGCAGCATCGCGGGAGTTGCCACTCAGTGTTGAAGTCAATGTACGGCTGTCTTAGGGACTTCAGCTCCGGATTTTTTTCCTCAGGGATTTCTCCCGAAGCCTTCCCCATGAGTGCGTATAGCCACAAGGCAGCGGAGTTTGAGATCAGAGTTTTCCTTCTCCTAGAGGAGTTGCCAACCATGGCTCACGAGCTTTGTCTGCCCGAAGTGACTGGTTTTAAGGCACCAGTAACCCGCCTTTGCCCCTTCCCCTGTCAATAGAAACGGTTCCACCGGGCTTAGTAGCAAAGCCACATGTGAAGCCCAGGAGCTGGACTTGGTTGTCAGAGGCTATTTGAGTACACCAGGTACCCATGGTGTAAAGCTGGGAACTAATGTGAAGTGTAGCTGTAGTCTTCACTCAGGGGGTTATGCTCCATCAGTGAACTCGATGAAAGAATAGGCAGCTTTTGACCAACAGTGTGTCTTGGACATCTGTCTTTTGAAATTGTAGGTGCAAGTTGTCCTGGGCTGTGAAAGACTAACAGCCACCAGCTACTAGCAAGCATAACCAGGCCAAATGAAATGAGTTTTATGCTGTAATTGACTTGGGCATCTGCTGCTTTCTTAAAAGCATACAGTTCCTGAACACTGATGCCTGTTGAATTCACTGAACATGAAAAATCAAATCTGTGATAAAAGGGCCAAAACTGTTCACACAAGGCATTAAACAACATTAGCATCAAACTAACTGTCACAAAATGCTTGAGGAACTCAGCAAGTCAGGCAGCATCTATTGAGGGAAATAAACAGTTGGTGGTTTGGGCTGAGACCCTTCATCAGCTCTGATTCATTCTCGGTATATTGATGTGCATTTTCCTTAGTCCATTTGTGTGAAGCTACAATCTGCTGTGGTCACAGTGCAACACCCTGGGAAAGGTTCCACTGCCAGCGTAGTGGTCTTTCTGTAGAAGCAGTGTTTGGGTTATGCTTAGAGATAACGGGTGCTTTGGAATGTCAGATGGGTCCTTTGTTCAGCGTGAGAGGAAGAGGGAAGATGCTGGAGAGAGCCGGTTGTAGGATTCGACCCGGTGGAGGACCGTGATCCGATGGAGGCAGGTGCCGAGATCGACTGCGGATCAGTGAATATGAAATTTGGAAGAGTTGAGCTCCAACTAGTACACATTTGACTGTTTAATTATAATAATTCTTTCTTCTTTCTTTTCTTTACTAACCCTTTAGTTAAGTTAGGATTTAGAAATATGATTCCTTTGATCGTATGCAGTGTGCTGCCTATTGTTTCTTGGCACTGAATCTGTAACAGGGTCGCAAACTACACAGCATCCACACAAATGGGGTTTGTGGTGGGACAGTCGTCTCAATCTCACGGGTTTGGCGGGACTAGAGTGTGTATTCCCTGGATTTACGCAGCCAAGGAAACCAGTGGGGTTTCACATACAATCTGTCGCTTCTCTTCTTCAGTTGCTTTGCCTGTCAACTGAATTGTTAAGGAAAAATAGCTGGTTGCGGGGTGGGGTGTGGGGTTAAATCAATTCCATCTCTCCCCTGAGACGTATATTCGAATCCTGCCAGGCCGAAGTGTCAATGGCCTTTATTCTGATTGAAATCTGAATGGCATAATTAATTATGATCTTGAATTATTACTTCAAAATCAAGAGGGAGATAAATTACACAAACAAAGTGCTGGAGGAACTCAGCAGGTCAGGCAGAACCTATGGAGGGGAATAAACATTTGATGTTTTGGGCCGAGACCCGTCATCAGGACTGATGGTTCTACAGCAAGAAGGGGGATAAGTTAAATCAGTTTACCTACCAAAGGTCCATTGTGGACTGCCCATACATTATGTAATACTCTGCTCTTAAAACTAGCACAGAATAGATTACAGCTAAAATTAAATGATCTTTGTGTGTCTTTCTAACCTGGGTATTGCTATGTCAATAACGTGAATGGAAATAGGATGATCAAGTTTACTTGGGACAATAAGGAGAGGAGGAACAGATTGACTGGGCTGAGCCAATCCTCGGCCACGACTATTTCTTTCCCCTCCACCCCCTCATTCTTGCCCATCCCACCAACCCTGAAACTAACAGACATGAGCCCACAGAAAGCTTTTCCAAGCCCTGAGTAAAATTCCCAGCACGAAGATCAGTGTAAGCAAAGAGATGCCAGTGTCAGCAGGGTGAGGGACTGCTGCAACCGGATGAATCTTTAAACACTTTGGCTGTCCCGATCCATAAGGAATCCTAGCAAAGGAGATAAAATAAAGCTGTGCCTCAGCTGATGCACCATCAATAACTCTCAGAGACGGGAGGCGAACGATAGGCTTTTATTAGCAGCAAAAGGGACATCTCGGAGAATGAGGGAGGAGCAGTGCCCCAATCACCTTTATACAGGGGTCTGTGGGAGGAGCCACAGGAGCAGTCAGCAGAGGGTATACATATACAATCCAGACAGGTATACATAGTTTACCACATCAGCCTCTCCTGGCAGTTCCGCCTCTGGGCCTCGCCAGTGGGCCCAGCGCCTCTTGCCATCTGAAACGAAAAGAGGGGTTATTGCAATCATTCACACCATGTCCATATGAAGTGACTCTGGATGGGCTGGGCAGATGTCACACATCTGATCTAATACTGATTAGAGATGCCAGATGGATATTTACATGGACAACCAGGAATGAACTGCTACCTGCTGCCACCCATCAACTTAGGGTCAAAAGTAATGCGACACTGAAGATGCTGACATTACGTTACCAAACATCAATAAACCACTAAGCCTCGGTCCTGTTGCTAGGAGATGCTGGTTCCCATAACAACTGATATGCACCAGCCACCAGCAGCCTAACCCGTCCTCAGAAATATCATCGGTAGAGGCTTTGCCCTGGTCTGAGCAGTTTTGAACAAGTCACGGTTCAGTGTGATAAGGTCTTGACAATTGGACACAACTGGCTGTTCAGAGGACACGCTGTCTTGTGGCAACAAAAGGACCCAGGAGTCACGGACACTTTTACACATTTATCTTGCTTTCTGCTGAGAAATTCATTCAAGCAGGAGAGAGATTGTTGAGCCCGGATTATTAATATATAAACCTTTAGAAAAGCTGTCATTCTTCACTTTTGGTTAAATATTAGATGCATTATTACATGAATAATTGAACAGCCATGCTTTTTGTCTGCCTCATGCATACCCTCAGAATTAATTAACTGAGATACTGGCAAGCAGTTGCTCTGTAATGGAACGGCAGGATTCACTTCCAATGAAAGCAGTGAATGCTGAAAAAATATTCAGCAGTTCAAGCAGAATCTGTGGAGGGAGAAGCAAGCATCAGGTCAAAGATCTTTCATCAGTCTGAACCGTTAAAAACCTAGCGGTGTAAAAAGCCAAAAGGGTAAAATCACGGACAGAAATGTGACGAGTGGCAAGTTTTCACAATCAGAATCAGATGTTTGAGAAGAAAAAGAATGTCAGGATGTATATTTATACATTTCTCTGACAGTAAATGTACCTATTGAAACCTATTGATTAATATAATTGGCGTATATCATGAAATTTGTTGTTATATGGCAGTAGTACATTACAATACATGAAAACAAAGTATAAACTGAAGTTCAAAGTACATTCATTATTAAGGTATGTATACATTATACAGCCTTGAGATTCATCTCCTTACAGGCAGCCACAAATCGAGAAACCCAAAAGAACCCATAATAAAAAAAAGACCAACCAACACCCAAAGTGCAGAGAGAGAGAAAAAAATAAATCCTGCAGTCAATGAGGTTACAATAAGATTAAATAAGTAATGCAAACAGGGACCAAAAATCATCGTCAGTGTTCATGGGCTGGTTACGTGCAAATATGTAAATGAAGATTTTGAGAAAGAACTGATGGGTGTAAAATCTGAACCAATATGTATTGTTACTACCACCTACTTTGACATACTCACACCAAAACTGATGCATCTCGTTACTGACCTTTCTGAGATTAAAAAAGAATTGCAGAAGAAAAAAAACTGAACTAAAAATAAAAGCTGAAAAATCCAAGGCTGACGAACAAGGCTCGCCAGAGTGGTTGAACCGAGTTTCAGCATCAGCTCGAGGGGAGCTGATGTGTTTGTGAGAGAGAGAATAAGTTGCGGGGAAACAAGCGGGTGAATGGAAGAGTCGGAGTGGGTTGAGACCATAAGATATAGGAGCAGAAGTAGGCCATTCGGCCCATCGCATCTGCTCCGCCATTCAATCGTGGGCCAATCATCAAGTCATCTCCACTCCCCTGCCTTCACCCCATATTGTTTGATGTCCCGGTTAATCAAGAACCTATCTATCTCTGCCTTAAATACACCCAATGACTTGGCCTCCACAGCATCTCGTGGCAACAAATTCCACAGATTTACCACCCTCTGACTAAAGTAATTTCTCCACATCTCAGTTCTTGAATCCTGAAGTTGTGCCCTCTTCTCCTAGAACAAGGGTTGAATGGTTTTCTTCAAAGTCATAAAGAAATGTAAGTACTGGCTATTTCTAAAACGATCTTGTACAAACTGTATGGGCTGAACAGCCTTCCTTGACTGTGTTCTATGATTATCTCTGCATGTAGGGAGGTGACAAGCTACTGAGGCAATAGCTGTTAGATTACAGAATCATAGAATGAAACAGCACAGAAGGGGGCAAATTGGCCTATCATGTCTGTGCTAGCTCTTCAGTAGAACACAATTAATCTCCTATTTCCTCCCAGTTGTCTCGTAATTACTTGCTCATCAATATTTTAAATATTTTCATCTGAAAGCTTTCAAGTTTCTCCTCATGCAGTGCAGAACAAATCACAGCTTGCTGACTATAAGAGGTTTTCTCATGGAGCTGCTCTGTGTTCTAGTGTCAGTCATCCTTTCATTTAAGTGCTCTGTGTCTGTCATTACACAGGCATAGAGTTATAGAACACTACAGTACAGAAACAGGCCATTTGGCCCTTCTAGTCCATGCTGAACAATTCAAGTCCATTCCTTACTCCTGCATTCTTCACCACCTTCGCCCACATGGCAATGTTGCCGATAAAAAGAGAAACCATGAGTATCAAATGACGCATGTGATTAACAGCTTGATAGTTACGACAGTCATGGATCAACTTTATTTGTCACACACATTTACACGTGTTAGAAATTTGCTGTGGCGTGTTGGCGTGACAGTCAACAAAAAAACAACATTCAAAAATTATAAAGAGTAAAGAATTATATAAACATAAAATTAGGAGTGCAGATATGAAATAAAATGTGCATCAATACACAAATACCAACATGTATTTACAAATCAAACAGCGTTATGAAAGTCGTTTATAGTGTTTACAGTGCAGTGACTGAGGTAGAAAGAGGGGGTGGGGAGGCACCAACTAGATCGGTTGATCAAATTAACTGCCTGGTCAACTATTCTTTGGTTGATCTGATTAACAGCCTGGACGTCACTGAGGGAGATCCTGAATTTATGAAGCAAATGGTCATAAATTTGTTCAGAGGGTTTAGGTTCTCAGGACATCACAAAGCAACTGGCATTCAGCAAAGTGCGGATAAAGTGTCAATACTTTCGTAGAATGAGAAATATGAGACCCAATTTCCATACATCAAGTTGTCACAAAAAGCAATCGGTCATGACCTTGGCAAGTTGATTAATGGACAAATAACAGATTGAGCTGCTATTCTCTGAAATACTATTTACAGTCACCTGGAGCGTAGATAGGGTCTCAGTTCAAAGTCTCATCCTCCAAGGTCAGCAAATCTCAGCAATGAGCTGCAGGGTCAATTTAATTGAATGTCCCCCCCCCCCCCCCCCATCTTCTAACCCAGAGCCACAATGTGATAATCACATTTTCTAAAAGTTCAAAATAAATTTATTATCAAAGTACATATATGTCACCATATACAACCCTGAGATTCAATTTTGCAGGCATTCACAGTAAATAGAACAAAGCACAACAGAATCGATGAAAAAACTGCTCACAACAAAGACGGACAAACAACCACTGTGTAAATACAGAAAGAAAAAAAAAAATAATAAATAAATAAGCAATAAATATTGAGAACAAGAGACGTAGAGTTCTTAAAAGTCCTTAAGTTCATTAAGGAAATGGAATATTTGATGGCTTATAAATGAAGGTATCAGGGATAATCTTTGAGAAAGCACAATAAGACCTAAAAAAGATTTACAGGAAAGATCCGAAATATCGCAATAGGCTTTGATATTTTTCTGATCATCAAGAACTTTATTGGTTATTAACGGGAAAATATCGAAGTAGATTATGAAGTAATGCAAGAATGATTAGAAAGAGAAAAGGTATTAGTTTTAATCTAAGTTGAGTAGTCACCACTCTATCTATAAAAAGCCCCAGGGCTCAGACACTGTAGCGTGTGCTGTGAAGCCACGTGTAACTTTCTGTTGCAAACAATGTCGCTTAAATAGTAACATATGGTGATTCATATGTGACAGGGGATTTATCATGCGCTTACATCCATAAACGATTTTGGTTTCCACACCTGTGGCTTGTACTCCCTCAAAACTGGGTCGGCTTTCGTTCAACGCAACTGCTTCAACCTGTGACATCTGGTTAATCAGTCATTTGGTGTCTCTGGGGCATCGAAATAACTCAAAGTTGCAACATGTCACATTAAGTGGCTGGTCACATACCTCAGAAATGCTACTTCCTTCACTTCGCTGTATAAAGCATTACCAAGGTGGGACCTGAAGGAGCCATTTTACACTGAATGTAACTATCACTAATATACAAAGGCCCAGTTATCATTAATATAAAAATCTGATACTACAGAAATATTTTTCACAAACATTTTACCTTTCTTATTAAACTACAGGTGTACATTCAACCTTAGGTTAGCACATAAGAGAATATAACAGTTAATATACCCTCAGTGGCCATTTTATTAGGTACACCTGTACACCTGCTCTTTAATGTAAGTATATAATCAGCCAATCATGTGGCAGCAACTCAATACATAAAACCATGCAAATATAGTCAAGAGGTTAAATTGGTGTTCAGACCAAACATCAGAATGAGAAAAAATATGATCGAAGTGACTTTGACCGTGGAGTGATTATTGGTGCCGGACAGGGTGGTTTGATCTCGGGGATTTTCACAACCAACAGTCTCTAAAAAATATCCAAAGAGCTGCAGTTCTGTGGGTGAAAATGCCTTCTTAATGAGAGAGGTCAGAGGAGAATGGCCAGACTGGTTCAACCTGACAGTAACTCAAATAACCACGCATTCCAACAGTGGTGTGCAGAAGAGCATCTCTGAACGCACAACACCTCAAGCCTTGACGTGGATGGGCTACAGCAGCAGAAGACCATGAACATACACTCAGTGGCCACTTTATTTCAAACCCAATAAAGTGGCCTCTGAGCTCGATTTTCCTTCGCACTGATTCCAATGGAAAGGGAGTTGCAATGAGATGTACAACAGACCTGCTATCTGCTACCAGGTACCTATCTCGCTGTTCATTCTCACTTCCTAATGCATGCTGAAACTGGACAGTGGACCATGATAGCAACATTGTGATTAACTGTAACGCAGCGATACATCCAGAGACCAATATTCACCTCACTACTGCCCTCTCATGTTTGGAAAAGAGGTGGATGTGGGATAAAAATAATCAGGAATAAATTTTGACTTAGTGCTGGAGGTCTACCTGCTCTGAGTTTTGGGAGGACTTCAACCCGAGTGACCAGATTTCCATGGGTTTAGTCATTGGCCATTAAGAGCAGCAAAGCCCAACGTCTCGAAGTTGCTTGGAAGCAAAGTAATTTATTTCCCTAGCTGCTGTCTGGCTAGTATCCTGTTCTTCCGGACAACAACGGGCAAAACTAAACTTTGACCTTTTCAGAGGAAGGAGGCTTCTTCAGCCTTCAATGGCATTACCAAAATCACCAGTGAGGCTTCTGGCAAATGTGACCTCCAAAATCATAGGCAGAAGTTACTAGACTTCCCTGCAGTCTGGTCTCTGGACTTGCATAAGACGCAATATTCCTCCGTCCAGGTGAGAGCGGAATGCTGTGACTTGGAAGAACATGCAAACTCCACATAGGCAGCATTGGGGTCAGGATCGAACCAAACACCACTACAGCAGCTAGTCAATTCTTCTTTCTTCTTACCTCAGCACCTTGCTCTGCTCTGTCCCATATGTGCTCTGCTATATAACTGTTTACTGAAGAATGAAAAAACAGAAAGCTACTTGTTTTACATTGACAGCTCATTATACGGTATTTCCAGTTTTAGAGGTAAGAAAATGGTCACAGCTTCCTATTTCCACTTGGTACTGTATGTGAAACATTCTCTTTGTTATTTCCTTCGGAAGGGTGCTGTTTCTTTCTCTCTTTCTCTCACTCTCTCTCACACGCATACACACACACACACACACACACACACACACACACACACACACACACACACACACACACACACACACACACACACACACACACACACACACACACATTTTCTAAACATGTTTAGTCATCTACCTACCACCCTCATCACGTCAGTAGTTCAATCTTCATTCCTGTCAGTCATGTGAGTCCTGGGTGGAGACTCGGGAATACCATCACACTCAGATGTAGAGGGATTCTTCATTACTGTTTCCATAACAGTTTTGTTTTACCAGTCAGGGTTGTTAACCTTGAGCTGAACCTCTGAAAACGGAGGACCGGTGGACCACTCTTAATTCAGCCTCTACCCTTTGACCTGTTTGGCATGAGTGACCCTACCAAGAGCCAAAGCATAAAACCCTCACTCCAGCCAGCATAGCTCTCTGGGTCATTGAGTCACGCAAGCCTCCAAACCCCACGACAAGGTTGTGGTCCCCTTCTATAGTTTACCTTATTAAAATTGTGTGCTCTCTTTTCCATAAAGTTGAGTTTTCATTCCTTCCAGTGGAATAAAATACTTAAGCACGAAGTGACATGAAATCAGTACAACTCAACTACCCAAATACTAATTGAAGTGCAAAACTGCGGAGTAAAATGACTCTCTCTGAGATATGTCATGGAGATACTTCAAAGAAGAACAGAAGAGCTTTCCAGCTTCCTGTCGATGTTTACTCCTCAGCCATTATCACTAAATATGTCTGTCAATTAGATGTAAAGTATATAGGATATATTTGTTGCTGAAGGGTACTGTATTAATGCAGGTTCTCCCATTTACCCAAAGATGAACCTACTACACCAGATACTTTTCAGTTTAGAGAAATATTACAACACTAAGTTCAAGAACTTCTCATGAGGGGTACCTGTGGCCTATCTATTTGGAAATTTCAGATACCTATTCTCTCCATGTATGTTGCTTCACCTGATGAGTATTTCAAGCATATTGTATTTTTATTATAGAGTTCCAGCAACAGCAGTGTTTTAGTTTCATACATTTTTATTTTATGAAATTAATCTGCAGTTTTAGCTCCTTGAGAACCGTCCCTGCCTGCATATTCCCTCTATTCCTACTTTACTTCTGTCCTCTGAAACCTAATGGTTGCAGTTTTGAAGCGACAACAGATACTTAAATGAGAGGAATCTTCTAATTACAGCTGTCAGCGTTGCAGAAGATCTGCAGGTAAAGGTTCACAGCCAAGAGGTGAATATTCTTCCTTCCCCACATATTAATGGCTTTAGGAGGTGGCCTGATTTTTCAACATGGCCACATTTAGAAATATTTCAGAACTTAGAAACTCATTTTAAAAACTCACTTGATTGAAAGTTAAGCACCAATCTTACAGCTGAGCAGTTTTTTTTCGGGGGGGGAGGTGTCAGAGGCTGGTCTGCCTTCAGCAGCGTTCATTTCTGCACCTCGATAGCTCCAAAGTACATACGGATACCTCACGCTATAGAAAGAGACAAAGAATGAATCACATTCAGGAGATGTACACACCGGTGGGAAGCAAGTTCGTCTTCCCTTCCCGAACGTGTTACTAATCTACTCCTTTCTTTGAGGAAAATCAGCCTTTGTCCCCCGCAGCCTGGCATTTGTAAGGTTATAAAAGACCAGGTGTAGCAACTGAAACAACCCTCAGGAAGCCAAGGTACAATTCAGTGGGTAATTCTTTGGCCACTTGGAGGATATTTGCAATGATTAACCCGAGAGGGATGCCAGAGAGAGCTCCCTGTAGTTAACTCAGCTGGATTTGTCTCCTTTGAAGAAGATCATGATTCTGATGTGCCCAAGGTCACCTGGCACTTTCTCCTCCTTTTGGTAGAAGATGGAGCTTCCCTCAAAAGTTTTACAACTTACAAGAAAGTCTGCCTGGTCCTGAGGCCTCGTTGTTTCTCAGTAGGAACTTGGCCTTTTCAACATCTGGTCAGCTTGGGATGGTTGCAAGACAGGATCAGGTGGTGTGAAATGGAGGCAAAGACGCTGAGGATGAGTTTTGGTAGAGTTCTTTTTAGTTCTCCTTCTAGCAGACATTGGCTGCTAGCCATCCTCGATAACTGCCCTTTTCGTTGTTCTTGGCCTTGGTGGCTTAGTCTGCACAATGACAGCAAGCTGTGGCAACCAGGTCCATCACACACTCAGTCCATTACAGACCGAGGATAGGTGAGGCTGTGAAATCCCTCAACACTTTTCTTGATGTTTCTCAGCACCATTTTGGATTTCATCTCCAGCAAGACCCACAGAACAAATGGTAAATTGTCACTTCCACTCCAGAACCTAGTCACTCTATTCTTAATCCTCAAGCTTTAGTACAGAGGCGACACTTGTTTGGAATCTGAGCTCAGCTATTATTATCTCATTCACTGAAGTGGATGAGAAAATAGGTCTCTCTCTCTACATCCATGAAACAATATTCTTACCAATCTTTGCCCGCTAGCACAACACTACCCCTGGACAATAAAGATATATGGTTGGTCTCTAGAAAACATGGGCCACTTTCCATATCTCAAAAGCCACTTGTCAGTGAAGGCAGACATTGAGAAAGAAATTCTCCACCATCTCCAATGCGCCAGACACAGATATATTCTCCTTGAGAGAAAATGAGTTCAAAGGCCAATATCTCCAATCTTGCCCAAAGCTCAACGTCTACTGAGCAGTAGTGATATCTGTCCTTCTGTGTGTTTCAGAGAAATAGATAACTGTAGCGGGCATCTCAAATGTACTACCAAGGCTGTCTTGGCTAAATCTTAAATAAACTAGCAGGATAAATAACCCAATGTCATTGAAGTTAAGTCAAGTTTATTGTCATTTAACTATATACATGTATAAATCAAACAAAATGTTTCTCCAAACCAGGGTGTAAAGCATTGTGGTAAACATCTTCTTCTTCTTCGGTTGTCCATCGAAATCCGATGAAATCCTTTAATGGTGAGATCTTTGATGACTGTACAGTCCTACCCTGGACCCACAAGCTCTATTGCAGGAGGGACATGTATATGTGGTAGTGGTGGTAGTGATGGCAACCATGGCTGCATTTCTCCTGGCTCTCTTCTGCTGTCTTCTGGTTGTTCTTTCCATCTCTAGAATATGAACCCCGTCCCTACACATGTCGCCAAGTGGTGCAGTCAGCAGCAACATCCTCCAGGTCCTAGGGTCTGATCTTGCACTTCCTTAAAGCATTCTTCATCTGATCCTTACAGCACTTCTTCGGCCCTCCAGCTGAGCGTCGACCATGATGCACATAATAACTTACATATGAAAGTAAGGATGACATCTACAGATGGACTACACATAAATAAACAAACTAAGGTGCATAAATTAAATATTGTAAGGCACAGAACAGATTAACCAATGACAATTCAAATGTGATGTGGCAGGAAGTTCAGAAGCCTAACGGCCTGAGGGAAGAAACTCACACCCTGGCCATTCTTGTCTTTATGAATCGGAGTCTCCTGCCTGATGTTAGAAAGTCAAAGGAGATGCTGGATGGATGGGTAGGATCCTTAATAATTGGTATGCTCCTGACAAATGTCCCGATGTATGGTAGGGAGACTCCTATGATCCTCTCAGTTTGTCTCACAGTCCTTTGTAAGGACTTCCGGTCCAATGTTCAACTGTTCCTACACCAGATGGAGATACAGGATGCTTTTGATGGTGCTCCTATGAAATGTGGGGTTGAGGAGGTGGGGAGGAGGGCCTCAGTTTCCTCGATCTTCTTAGGAAGTGGAGACACTGCCCTGCCTTCTTCTTCAGGACGGTGATATTAAGGGAGGTTATTATCCGTGATGTCAACTCTGCTCTCCAACTAATACACCCAACACTGAGGCTCTAATTACATTCAGTGGGCTCTGAATAGACAGGCCACGTCATTTGTATGCCTGATACCACGTTAAATCATGGCAAGAGATTACAAGCAGGGTTAAGGAAATGACTCAGGCATGTCCTTGACTTGGAAAAAATGTAATATTCTTACAGACACAAGAGAATCTGTGGTCTGTGGCAATCCAAATGAAGGAGTAACTGGGCTGGCACTGAGAACCTTGAGCAATTTTGTCTGGCGCATGTGGAAGACTGGAGAAAAAGGAGGAAGGGTGCACCATATTACCTACACAACTGTCTCTCGAGCACTTCCTGTCACAGCTGTGCTTGCTTGAGACTCTCACATCAGAAACCACAGAGAAAAAAGGAGTGGAAGCAACAGCGAGGAACTGCTGAAGAGAAGAGGTATACAGAACACCATTAACCGAGAAAGATCAGCGTCTGTAATACAAATGTGCCTGTAATCTGAATATTGCAAGGGTCCAAAGAACTAGATAGGGATCCTCTGCTGTATCATGTCTTACAGCATTATCTGATATTCCAAGCAATTACCATTGCTTGAAGGAGCATCTTCAATGATATATTATGTATTTAATTATAACTCTTTGATATACCATGCAATTAAGAATGTTTGATAGAACTTACCCTTCAGTGCAGTGCTCCCTGTTATATCATGCCCCACAGTACAAAATTTGAATACATTATTCAAGTTGCAGGTATTGTGCCTGAGGGTCATGTAACAGAAATTGCGATAGATTTGACATCTATAAATTAGCGCATTCATATTCATCAGTGATTTGAGTATTTATTCCCACTGGGCGCCAATTAATTTGTACCACAGGTATGGAGCCGGGCTTTATGCATGAGTCCAATTCCAGTCAAGAACACAGTGGGACTTTGTTACTGTTTGCCTTAGAAAGAAGGGCTGACTTGGCATAGCTGTCAAATCTTCCACTTACAAAATTTGATAGTCAACTCTGAGATGCTTGGAGGAACATTTCCTACACAAATGATAATAAAGTCACACACTGAAAACAAATTGCTTTCAATATATTAGACTTATCAGAAAATGAATTTTACCTGTAGCTCAAGAATTATAGATCTAAACTAATCAGAAGATAATGATTTTAGAAAGAGCAGGTGATAAATATGATCATTTCTTGTGGGGAGGGTGGGCGATTTGATGCTATTGTCACTGGTTTTTCTGCATGGGAGGGGGCCTTTTTCATAGGCGCTGCCTGGCTTGCTGAGTTCCTCCAGCATTTTGTGTGTGTTGCTACAATTTGCATAGTCATCTGCAGACTTTCTCTTGCTTATGATCATTGTTTCTTTCAATTTTGCAGCAGTTTCCTCGTCTAGCCATTATTTTCAAAAGAGAAATGTGTTAATAAGCATAAAATTGGTCTTATGTTTTACGTCTGTAAAACAAAGGCTCGAAGGTTCATTTTATTGTCAAAGTATGGATGTACAATACAACTCTGATATCTGTCTTCTCCAGGTAGCCATGAAATACAAAAAGACCATAAAAGTTGTTGAAAGAAAAGATATCAGCTTCCCCCACCGCATGAAAAGATGAAAGAAACAAAACTCACAAGCCCCAAAGTCCCCCACCCCGTCTCCGCAGAATAAAACAGCCCCAATAGCAACAAATCCCCAAACCAGCCCCCGCAGAAAAGAATAACAATCCCTGACCCACTCACTTGCAAAAAATGAACAGCGACAATAACATCAAAACCCTTTCCCTCCCCCACACAGGCACGAAAAACCAACGGATCACCCACCCTGCCAATCGGCCACAAGAAAGAAAATGCCAAAAAACAGAAGAAAACCAATATAAAGTACAGTCCAATGATCAATTTAATTACTAAATAAATTGCCTCATGTTGCCCAATAAAGCACATTTTACATCCATGGAAATGGCAATCTTTCTGCTCCAACAGAAACTCTGCCCCGATCTAGTAGCAGCCTCTTAGTACAAATATGAATGTACCCCAAATTCTTAACCTCCAGTACAGAGCCCAGTAGTTTATCTAACTCATTGTGTACTCTCTAGCCATAAAGCCCCTTATGTTTGTTAAAAGATCAAGGTGATGCAGATTCTGATACAAACATAAATTTGTACCAAACCCTCTCTAAGAAGTATTAGTGTTGCTGAAGCATTTTTCACTCATTTCAGCAGCTCCTCTTCTAATTGAAATTCCACTTCAATGCAAATCCCACAGAAACATCAATCACCTGCCTTTCTGTTTGTGGAAGGCAAAAGGTTTTGTGGAGCCTGATATGAGCCACTTGCCATACTCTAGCTGGCCTCTAATCTGCCACTGTGGATTTTCGGTGGCTGATCCCGTTAACTATAAAATGGTGAAACAGTTTAGGGAGTAAATTCCAGAGCCTCAACTGATGAAGTTATGTTTTTGGGAGCAGAACGAAGACAAATCAAAATATAAACAATAAATATCCAGAAAGAAAACCTCATTCCATAAATAAGCTTCTTGAACATCCACAGTGTAGAATCATTTTAATGTAATTTGTTTCTCTGAGCAAATAATCGTATGAAATTCCATTCCACAGTCATTATCACGACAAAGAGATCTTTGCATGAGCAAGACAGAGCTGAGCCATTCCGATAGATGCTACTAGTTTTCTAATGTTGCTCATCTTTGAATTAACACACTCGAAGATTCATATTCTGTGATATCCTTAATTACCAGCTTTCAGTCATTTTTGACGATTCTTATCTCTATCAATCATGTTGCAGCTGTAGAACTGTGTCACAATGCCTCAGATTAAGAGCATTACATGCCACACTGGGTATCCACAGCATTCACAAAATCATCATAATTTAACTGCAGAGTGTTTCTTGCTAAACACACAGCTGTGCTGCTGGCTCGAGAGGACAGAGTAAAAGCCGTGGCTTAGCGACAGAGTGCTTCTGAGTCAGAAGCCTGTGGCTTCAGGTCTCATGTTAGTAATTGATGCAACTGATAAACAAAGATCTAGACTGGCACGAGTGGTTGTACTGCCGAGTTGTTGTTTTTGTAAAACAAACTACCGACGAAACAATCCATCCTGACTGTGAACATCAATAGGAGCAAGTGTTGGCCCCCAGAGCTTGTTCTGCTCTTCTGCTGTTCTATAAGATCATGTTCCGTTCTTGGCCTCAACACCGTTTCTCACTCCTTCCTCATACCCCTTGACTCCCTTGTACTTTCCAGCTACTCTCCGTCCATCCTGCCATTAATTATTATTTTTTTAAACCTCGTGGCGTAATATTGTTTGTCCTTGTGAGCCCTTGATTTAGGTGTCTACTTTTTTGGTATGCTAAAGGCAGTTCCCGCGCTGTTGTTAGACAGCGTTGCAAGATTTAGATCCAAAGATGCTGAAGCTTGGAAAATAACATATATTGGACTTGAAACTTAGTTCAGAAAGTGGATGTTACTGTCTTCTCCACTTATCCTCAGCATCCCTGTCTATATTAAACCCATGCCAGGCTATATTCACCCCTCTGTTCTGTAACACTCAAAATGACAACACTGCAACCTGAGACATGCATCCAATGGTCAGATACCTACGTACTGAGCTCAGATGGAAAAGGACTGAACCTGCTTCATCCACCTGCAGTCAGTCATTCCTTCCACTGCAGAAGCACTAGAAGGAGCTCTAGGTCTACTTGCAGAAGGCATTGATCTTAGAATAAGAAGCAGAGATTAAAATAATCTTACTGCCACACATGTCGCTCATTTCCAGGAGATGAAATCATGCTTCCTTTACAAAAAGCCAAATGTAGCTAATACTGGAAACCTCTTTTTGGCAATTCGTAAGACTTCGGGTCAGTAGTGCTAAAGTGATAAATATATCAAGAAAATCATCAAGGCGTGGAACATTAAATTATTATAGTTAGTGCATATGGTTCCAGTTATTGGGCCAGATCACACTGCTGACCAGCTGACGGCCCCTTGGACGACTGCCCTGTATCCATCAGCTCGTGCCAAACCTGTGCATCTTCAGAGTGCTGCATGGTATTTAGAACAGGCTGGAGTCCGGGAGTTTCCAAAACTCACTCAGCTAAGTGGCAGGATACTCTTTGAATCAGGTTGTTGGCTTTATGTCAGTCATTGTCATCACTACATGCACTTGAGTTTGTCATGAATCTTAATAATAAAGAAAGTTTAACTAATGTTTTTTCACTTCTCTGTATCATCATCATTGTTATGTGCCGTGCCGTACGAGGTGGGCAGTTATGGTCTTCCGTCTGTCATTACCATGATTGTTCTTGGCAACTCTTCTACAGAACTGCTTTGCCATTGCCTTCTTTTGGGCGGTGTGACCCCAGCCATCATCAATACTCTTCAGGAATTGTCTGCCTGGCGTAACCGGGACTTGTGATACTCTCTGTATAAATGGGTTATTAATTATTTATTTATTTTCATCTTATTTAAGCTTTTTAAAATTTTATACTTAATTGAACTGCTTCTAATGGTCATCACAGACATAAAAAATGAACCAGGCATTTGACAGCAAAGGCTGGGACAGAGCCTCAGGATGAGCTACAGACAGTGAGGATATGCTCCTGGAACAGCTGAAGAACTGAGGCCTTGATTCACCATCAATAACTCTCTGAGATGTGAGGGAGATATCGGCTTTTATTGGCTGGAAGAAAGAACAAGCAGCAATTGACCACCATGCTACATCCTGGAGACTGAGGGCAGGGCTCAGGCCCCAATCGCCTTTATACCGGGGGTCTGTGGGAGGAGCCACAGGAGCAGTCAGCGAGGGGGGCGTGTTCAGACAGGTATATGTAGTTCACCACAGGCCTTAAGCTCGATGACAGCTCCCGTGCGACAATGGAGCTAACATAGGTGGTGGGTGGGATTGAATGAACTCCAGCCCAAAGCATGCTTACAGCGGAATAAAGAAAACTGCATTGCTCTCCTCCAAACCGTCATGAAGAATTACACAGCCAATGTGACCGGACAATGAGGAGAAGCCTGCTAGGTTAGTTCAATCCACATGGGTGCTTTGGCTCAGATCAAAGTGCTCCTGGCATAATTCAACTCCGTTTCTCACTAAATTGTGTTTTCTCCTGTTTATCTGTCATCCCCTTTGGGAAGGTGTAGGGGTGGGAGGCGAAGAGGTTTGTATAGGAGCCTGTGCTGCCTTGAGAAACACTTGCCCCCTGCTCACAATGCAGTCACTGTCACAGAAGGGAAGAGATGATAACTCCCCCCCCCCCCCCCACCGTCATTTGATGAGTTTGTGCACATTGGACTGAGTTATTTCATATATATATCCAGCAGTGACTTGGACTAATCTAACCGTGCGGAAAGGCAAAGCTGTTGATGTCATCACAGCCACCTGTTCTCAATAGACACCCTGCTCAAAGAGACAATGTAACTCTGTCATGAAATGCCATATGCTACATAATATAGCTACTATATGGACAAACACAGCATAGTAAAGTTTAAACTATCTCATTCAGGCCTAAAGATTGAATCACTGGGAGGATTCGTTGCTCTTGTGGGATAACGTCTTTCCTGGCAAATGGGGTGACTCTGCTTGGAAGGAGAAACCTGTGGCTTTGAAACAATCCCATTTCCAGAGACTCCACCATGTGGTTGTAAGAGTTGACTCTAGGAAGTGGTTCTGACAGCTCTGGGGACACCTTTCTTCTCCAACAATTGACTCAACTGACTGATGCGTCATCTCCAGATGGTATTAGACACAATCTCCACTGTTTAGGGGAGTGGACCTGTTCTTTCCAAGTACCGGTTTTGCAGTCCTTCACAAGGACTGCTTGTTCAGGGGTACAACATTGAACCTCCTTGTTTGAGGGACCCCCAGTTTGTCTCAGCTGTTTGTCCTGCATCATCCTTCTGAGATTGGGATTGAGGAAATCCAATGGTGAGCGGAAGGGATGACCCAGAAGTAGAATACCTGCTGAGCTGTTAGTTGTGGAGTATGCAAAGAGGAAATTGGCGCTCTTCTGATCCAGTGTTAGTGTAGTGTGTTCTGCTGACATTACTCACTGTACATCCAAAGAAATTTGTGCCCATGAATGGACTGTCAAAGTCCACATGAACCCCCTGCCAGGCCATTCCCAAGGATGGAGATGTGCTGGCATCCCAAAAAGTGCATGACAAGCTGCTTAATCTGCTGATTTATCTCTTGATAAAGTTTCAAGCCAACACTTTCCTTTTGACCACGCCCAGATCACCATCATGTAGCTCCTCCAACATGTTAGCTCTCAGCTTGGATAGTACAACAATTCTCAACCTCCACATAAGGCAGCCTCCCTCAAGGGCAATTTCATCCCAACCCTGGTAAAAGTGTATTAACTGCAATTTCTGCTACAGATTCCATTTTTGCAATTTTTTCAGATATTTCCTTTTCCAAGAGTAAATGGGAGAATCCATCTGCATTTCTATTAGTTGTCCTCTTGAATTCGATCTGGTGTCCTCCAAGAAACAGAGCCCATCTCTGCATTCATGCTGCTGCTGTTAGTGGATTGAAAATGGACACTGATGGTTGATGATTAGTAATGGGGGGTAAACTCTCTCCCATACAGGGACTAGTTGAAGTATTTTACAGCCCAAACCAGACTCAAGGCCTCTCTGTTAGGCTGTGTGTAATTCTTCTTTTGCGGGAAGGGAACGTGCTAAAAAGTGTTCACTTCCATCACTCATAATATGTGTCATGACTACACCTATACCACAGGCAAACTTAACTGGACGATGTGGACCATAGGGTCTGAGAATAGTATCTGACGACACCATTTCCTTTAGCTTTTGCAAAGCCACCTCACACTACTTTGCCCATTGCCATTTCTCCCCGATCTATATTGAATTGAACTGAATTGACTTTATTTCTTACATCCTCCACATACATGAGGAGTAAAAATCTTTGTTATGTCTCCATCTAAATGTGCAATGCACAATCATAGTAATTTATAATAAATAGAACAGTCAGTGTAATATAGAGTACAGTCAAATCAGTGTGAGTTCATCAGTCTGTTGGCCTGGTGGAAGAAGCTGTCCCGGAGCCTGTTGGTCCTGGCTTTTATGGTGCTGTACCGCTTCCCGGATGGTAGTAGCTGGAATAGATTGTGGTTGGGGTGACTTGGGTCCCCAATGATCCCACAGGCCCTTTTTACACACCTGTCCTTCTAAATGTCCTGAATAATGGTAAGTTCGCTGGGCTGTCCACATCACTCTCTGCAGAATCCTGCAATTAAGGGAGGTACAGTTCCCATACTAGGGAGTGATGTAGTCATGGAAGGATGCTCTCAATTGTGACCCTGTAGAAAGTTCTTAGGATTTGGGGGCCCATACCAAACTTCCTCAACCGTCTGAGGTGAAAGAGGCGCTGTTGTTCCCTTTTCACCACACAGCTGGTGTGTACAGACCACGTGAGGTTCTCGGTGATGTGGATGCTGAGAAACTTAAGGCTGTTTACACTCTCAACCCCAGATCCATTGATGTCAATAGGGGTTAGCCCGTCTCCATTCCTCCTGTAATCCACAACCAGCTCCTTTGTTTTTGCGACATTGAGGGAGAGGTTGTTTTCTTGACACCACTGTGTCAGAGAGATGACTTCTTCCCTGTAGGCTGCCTCGCTATTATTTAAGTTAAGACCAATCAGCAAATTTAATTAGCAGATTAGAGCTGTGGGTGGCGACACAGTCATGGGTATACAGGGAGTAAAGGAGGAGCTGAGTACACAGCCCTGAGGGGCTCCTGTGTTGAGAGTCAGAGGGTGGAGGTGAGGGAGCCCACTCTTACCACCTGCTGGTGATCTGACTGGAAGTCCAGGATCCAGCCGCACAAGGCATGGTCAAGGCTGGGGCCTCTGAGCTTCCTGTTGAGTCTAGATGGAATTATGGTGTTGAATGCTGAACTGTAGTCCTGTTGATCATCTGTAGATCATCTGTTGATCGATTGTGTCGGTAGGCGAATTGTAGGGGGTCCAGTTTGGATGGTAGCAAGCTGCAGATGTAATCCTTGACCAACCCCTCAAAGCATTTGCTTATTATTGAAGAGAGTGCGACAGGATGCCAGTCGTTCAGGCATGTTACCTTGGTCTTTTTGGTACAGGGACACTGGTGGATAATTTGAAGCAGGAGGACACTCTACACTGGAAGAGGGAGAGATTAAAAGTGTCTGTAAACACACCTGCCAGTTGTGCTGAGCACATCCTGAGTACCTGCCCTGGGACGCCATCTGCTCCCGCAGCCTTGCATCTGTCCACTCGTTGGAAACATCTGCGTACCTCATCCTCAGAGATGACCAGGTTGTAGCGGTGTCTTTCCTCAGAGGCTCAGGGTTAGCGACATCGAACCGAGTATAAAAGTGATTGAGCTCATCTGGGAGAGAGGCTGCGATGCTGGTGGCACCACGACATTTGGCTTTGAAGTCTGCGATGGTATGCAAGTCACGTGTGCTATTTGTTGTGAATCTTGACTCAATTTTCTCTCTATATTGTTTCACAGCCCTGATAGCTTTGTGCAGATCATAGCTGCTTTTGTTGAGCTCTAGTTGATCGCCGGTGATGTCAGCTCAATGTCGCACTGTAAGTGCTGCTCGCACAGAACTATTGATTCAGTGTTGCTGATTTGGGAATACCCTGACCGACTTCTGGTAGACAACATTGTTGATGCGCTTCTGGATGAAGCATGTGGCTCCATCAGTGAACTTGGAGACTTCCTCATCATGGAAGACGTTCCAGTCAACGATGTCATCGAAGAAGTCCTGCAACATGGAGACAGATTGGTCAGACCAACAGTGGATGGTTTTAACTATGGCCGCCTCTTGTTTCACCTTCTGCCTGTATGTTGGCAAAAGCAGGATTGAAGAGTGATCTGATTTTCCAAAAGCTGAGCGAAGGAGAGCTTTCTAAGCATTGCGGAATGGAGTGTAGCAGTGGTCAAGTGTGTTATCTCCATGAATGCTTGCCTAGATGTGCTGACAAAACTTCAGAGAGACTTTCATTAGCAACGCTCGATTAAAGTCACCGGTGACGATGAAGGCAGCCTCGAGGTGTGCAGTCTCCAGCGTGTTGATGGTCCCTTGAGAGCCAGGTCAGTATCAGCCTGCACCATAATGTACACGCTGTGATAATAACAGCTGTGAACTCCCTAGGCAGCCAGTAGGGTCTGCACAGCAACACCAGGTATTCCAGGTCTGGGGAACAAAAGGATGTGCTGGTCAAAGGACACTAAGGCTGTCTACAAAAAGGGTCAGAGCTGTCTCTACTTCCTGAGGAGACTGAGGTCCTTTAACATCTGCCAGACGATGCTGAGGATGTTCTACGAGTCTGTGGTGGCCAGTGCTATCATGTTTGCTGTTGTGCGCTGGGGCAGCAGGCTGAGGGTAGCAGACACCAACAGAATCAACAAACTCATTCGTAAGGCCAGTGATGTTGTGGGGGTGGAACTGGACTCTCTGACGGTGGTGTCTGAAAAGAGGATGCTGTCCAAGTTGCATGCCATCTTGGACAATGACTCCCATCCACTCCATAATGTACTGGTTAGGCACAGGAGTACATTCAGCCAGAGACTCATTCCACCGAGATGCAACACTGAGCGTCATAGGAAGTCATTCCTGCCTGTGGCTATTAAACTTTACAACTCCTCCCTCGGAGTGTCAGACACCCTGAGCCAATAGTTCTGGTCCTGGACTAATTTCCACTTGGAATATTTTACTTATTATTATTTAATTATTTATGGTTTTATATTGCTATATTTCTACACTATTCTTGGTTGGTGCGACTGTAACAAAACCCATTTTCCCTGGGGATCAATAAAATATGTCTGTCTGTCTGTGAGTGCATGCACATTCATGCACTAAGCATTGTTGACCATGAAGCATACCCCTCCTCCTTTACTCTTCCCAGAGAGGTTTTTCGACCTGTCCGCCCGGAACAGGGAGAAGCCAGAGAGCTCGATAGCATGGTCTGGTATCTCCTCTATCAGCCAGGTCTCCACGAAGCACAAAACGTTGCATTCTTTTGTTTTCCACTGATGGGAGATTCTGGTTCTCAGTTCACAAAGTTTGTTATCCAGGGACTGAACATTAGCCAGGAGTATGCTAGCAATAGTAATGAGTTCAAGAGCTGAAGCATAGTAGCCGGGATTGGCAGGAACTTGCTATAGTAATTCACAAATCCTTAAAGGGATTGCAACTGTGACATGACCTTTGGCCTTGGGGCATCTACCACTGCTTGAATTTTCTCAGCACACCTGTGTAAATCCTTGCATATCAATAGTGAGACCACAGTAAGTGATGCTTGTTTAAATAACTCACACTTGTTGTGTTGTGCTCTGAGCCCATAATCTTCGAATCATTTAAACACTGTCTTGAGATTTTGTCATCCTTACCCGTACCAGTGATGTCACCCATGTAACACTGAGTGCCAGGGCAGCCTTCCAGCACCTGGCCCATAGCTTTCTGCCCGAGTGCGAGTGCAGGTGCTACTCCAAAAGTAGGCCTATTATCTTAATAAAGCTCTTTGTGAGTGCTTATGGTGTGAAACACTCTGGGCTTTTCTTCCATCTCCACCTGTCAGTACACCACCTCAACGAAGTCCACTTTGCTGAACTGTTTCCCTCCAGAAAGGTTTGCAAAAATGTCCTCTATCCTGGGCAGAGGGTATTGATTTAGTTTCAATACAGGGTTGACGGTGACCTTAAAATCACCTCAGATCCTGATAGGCCCATTGTTCTTGGCTACTGTGACCACCGGCATTGCCCATGGGGCTCCACTCAGCCTTGGAAAGAATTCCTTCAACCTCTATGTGATCTAGCTCACTGGCTACTTTGTCACGGATGGTATAAGGACCCAGATGGGCTTTGGGTGTGGCATTTCATTAACTCTTGATGTGTCTGCGTTTTTTCAATACCATCCTTGAACGCAGCTGTGGCAGCATCCAGTATCTTTCTTAATTCACTTTCAGTTGATGTTATTGAAGGTGATGTGGCATGCAAATAATGGATGGATCTCCAATCAAGTTGTAGTTGTCCTGGCCAATCACAGTTCCACAACGCTGGCCCTCCTGTTTTTTTCCACATACAAGCCCAATGTGGCTTGTTGGTTGTTGTATTTCCCTGTTACAAATGTCAGTCCCACAGGAGTTATCTTTTCTCCAGTATAAGTTCTTGGTTTGATGTCTGCAGGCTTTATTTGAATATTGTTGAAATGCCATTCTGTATCCAGAGATACCGGCCACGTGACAGATGCACTGCCACCGGGGCTGGTCGGAGGACACACCACACGCCAATCAACATTTGGTCCCTCCCAACTAATCAATGCACACCTAAATTATTGGTCACCTTAATTGGATTAGCTCGCCCAGCCCCATGCTTTAAAAGGTGAGACTTGCCCTTGGCTAGCCCTCTCTTACAGACCACCACATTGGAGGTAAGTGCATTGATTTATGCTTGGGAAGGTCTATCGTTTGTCCTGGTAAGGGAGACGCAGCTATCCAAGGTCAAGGGGGATAGCTGTTGTAGTGCTTTTCCCTTGTTCTTTGTATGTGTAACCGTACCCTGTCCCCACACCGCTTCCTGTGTATTGTAGTCGCTTGTGTTGACCCGACTTCCCCTTGTAAATAAATTCCTTATTATTAAAATTGTGTGTGTCCAGGCCTCTACTGTTGAGACTCAAAGAACCAGTTATTTTCCATCACAACACATTCAAACTCATTTTGTGGAATGACTGGAACAACTGAGCCATCATCCAATTCCATTTTAATTGATGTATCATTTACTTCTGATGTTAATCAATTGCTTGTCTCGTTTAGTTTTCACATTGTAAATCTCAAGGCAGCCAGTTCTGTACTACTCTCATCACTATCAGATTTTTCATCAACAGTATAAATGCTCTTTTTGAAGCTGCAACTTGACTTTTTATCTTTTTCTCTTCCCTGTGCAATCCACTTATTTTGTTTGCCTGACATGCTCTTTTTATGTGTCTTATCTTTGTTGCATGTTCTGCAAATTTTGCCTTTAAGCCATCATTGGTCTAGTGTATGTAAGCCGCTGCCACAATGGTAACACAATTCGTTCATCCAGGCCAACTAATGCTTAGATGTTGCAATTTTAATCACTTTCATTCCTGATTGCAACTTAATTGTGTCTCTGGCTGCTGTTTCTATTGCTATTGCCATTTCAACTGCTTTTTTAAAATGTAACTTGTGCTTCGATTAGGAGTCTTTTTTTAATGTTTTCTTGTAAGATTCTACAAGCTAAATGTTCTCTCAGTGTATCATTAAGCCCATCACTGAACTGACAATGTTCAGTCAATTTCTTCAATTCAGTTACATCAGCTGAGGTAGACTCCCTTTCCTTTTGATTCCACTTATGAAATCTAAAGTGTTCTGCAATCAACAATTGTTTTGGTTCTAAATGCTCCTGAATTACTTTCATGATATAAGCAAAGCTCATTTCAGCTGGTTTGGCTGGAATAGTTAAGCGCTAAGCAAACTATGTTTTCCTGTCTATTGCACTCAGTAACACTGGCACTTGCTTTTCATTGGCTATTTTATTTGCTTCAAAATACTGCTCAATTCGTTCAGTATACATTAGTCAGGTATCATATATGTCTATCTTTCTGATGTAGCCAGCCATTTCTGCTTTCATTAAGTTTATGATTATTATCACCCAGTACTCACTGTTTATGAACGTGATTTTTTTTCTCTATCCCCTTCTGAAAAGACACATGCTGCACATTTTTTAAAACTCAAGCATCTCTTTCTTCTCTTTCGAAGGAAATCTTGTCATACTTCAACAGATAGGTAGTCATCTCAGATTCATTTTAAAACTTCCTCTTTATCACTGTTATGTTTTTTAACTCCAGAAATTAATCGAATGTAAAACATAGGAGCCGGGAAATGCATGTCTATTTTGTTTTACTTTTAGTGAGGTGTGCACATATGACCTGGTGGCATAGTAAGACCTTAAGAAATAGGAACAGAATTAGGCCATTTGGTCCATTGAGTCTGCTCCATCATTCAATCATGGCTGATCTTTATTTCCCCCTTCTCAGCCCCACTCCCCAGCCTTCTTCCTGTAACCTTTAATGCCATGTCTCATCAAGAACCGATCAATTTCTGCCTTAAGTACAACAGATGACCTGGCCTCCACAGCTGCATGTGGTAACAGATTCCACAACTTTACCACCCTCTGGCTGAAGAATTTTTTCTACATCTCTGTTTTAAGTGGACGCCTCTCTATCCTGAGGCTGAACCCGTTTGTCCTAGACTCCCCCACCATGGGAAACATCCTTTCCACATCTACTCTGCCTAGGCCTTTCAACATTCGAAAGGTTTCAATGAGATCCCTCCTCATCCTTCTGAATTCCAGTGAGTACAGACCCAGAGCCATCAAACATTCTTCGTATGATAGCCCTTTCATTCCTGGAATTACCCTTGTGAAATTCCTCTGAAACCACTCAAATGCCAGCAGATCTTTTATTAGATGAGGAGCTGAAAACTGTTCACAAACCTCAAGGTGAGGCCTCACCAGTGCTTTAAAAAGCCTCAGCATCACATCCCTGCTCTTGTATTCTAGACCTCTTGAAATGAATGATGCAATGACCTATGGTATCCGTGGTAATTTTACATATAACCCATAGTAAATTATGTAAGCAATAAAGAATGGTTAATCAAATAATACATTTATGATATTACTCAAATATTACTGAACTATTAAATACACAACAGGTGACAGACATTTTTATTTACTGACTATAATGCTGTGTTTTTCCCATCCATACATACACTCAATGGCCACTTTATTAGGTAGTTTATAGAACTATAATAGTTATTAAGAGTTTATGTTCATGATCTTCTGCTGTTGTAGCCCATCCACTTGAAGGTTTGACGTGTTGTGTGTTCAGAGATGCTCTTCTGCACATCACTTTTGTAATGCGGTTATTTGAGTTACCGTCACCTTCCTGTAAGTTTGAATCATTCTCCTCTGAAATCTCTCATCAGCAAGGTGTTTACATCCACAGAACCTCTGCTCACTGGATTTCTTTTTGCTATTTTGCACCATTCTCTGTAAGTTTTAGAGACTATTGTGCATGGAAATCCTAGGACTTTCTGAGATACTCAAACCACCCTGTCTGGTACCAACACTCAACAGTCAAAGTCACGCAGATCACATTTTTTCCCATTTCTGATGTTTGGTCTGAACAACAACTGAACCTCTTGACCATGCCTTCATACTTTAATGCATTGAGTTGCTACCACATGATTGGCTGATTTGATATTAGCATTAATGAGCAGGTGTAGCTAATAAAGCTGCTACAGATAGAATTAGCAGTAATATGAATGCATTCACCTCCCTTTTAGATGATCCCAAAACGTTTTACAATAAAAAGTACGATTTTTAAAGTGTGGTGATCACAGAGAGATGATTGAATGCAGAACATGCATGCTTGACCCAGTCTCACACCCTCTCAGTGTGGCTCTGAATGTTTCTCTCCTTCTGAGGATTTACTGATCTATTTCCTGTTTGGGTGCCACAAATGATTTGACCTCTGAACTCCCTCCACCAGTACATTCCTGAAAGGCTTGACACACTAGATGCAGGGTTGATGTCTCTGCCAGCTGATGAGATTGGGGTCACAGCCTCAGAATGGAATGATAGGCTCGGTAAGATGCAGATAAGGAGAAAATTCATTGTTCAAAGGGTGATAAGTTCTCCACACAAAGCAGTTTACAGGCTCTCCCACTGTATTCCTCAATGCACAGATCAGTAGATAACTCAATGCTTCAATGGCTAGAAAATGGCACAGAGGCAGTGATCTTGAATGATGATATAGACTTGAAGAGACAAATCCCTTACTTATGCTCCTATTTTTTTTTCATGTTCTAACCATCTGCTGCATAGATAAATTTTCCTTCCTGTCACTTTGTCCTTTTGGAAATCACCTTAATTCTATGTCACAGGCACAAGAGATTCTGCAGATGCTGGAAATCTTGAGCAGCAAACACAAAATGCTGGAGGAACTCAGCAGGTCAAACATCATCGGTGTCCTGATGAAGGGTCTCGGTCCAAAATGTCGGCTGTTCATTTCCCTCCATATGTGTTTCCTGAGCTGCAGTGCTCTAAATTAGAAGCGTTTGATCGTCTTTTATCTACTGAGGGAAATAAGTTCCCTCTGTTAATCATATTTCGCCTTTCATTATTTTATACACACCAGTTAAATCTCCTTTTAATCTCCTTTGTTCCATGTAAAGCAGCCCCACTATAGTCAGTATCTCCTTTTAGTTATTAATCCCCAGGCATCATGAACGTCTACTGCATCCTCTCTGCTACCAATCACGTGAGTAGACTGTGCCACACTGAGTTATGGGGAGATGTTTGCACTGGTGCCAGATCAGCAGGGGTCTTAACATGATGTGAGATCGTTTGGCAAGAGGGTGCCAGTGTCTACAAATGGCAAGGCCAATAATAAACGTCCAAACCCTCGGCTCTACTTCCAGCTCCTACGAGGATGTGTGGGGAAGGCACAGCCATGGAAAAGGTGTTTGGGTACAGTGCAGCCTTCCACTTGACTGTGGACTCCACTCTGGTAGACATTGTGCTAGCAAGACTTGCCACTCAACCCGAGGAAAAGCTGCCAATGGTTTTGCCAAAGACCATAATGACAGCTGGCCCCCTGTTCTACCACACCACTTTAATCTCTTTAAATCTCAAACACCAGTAAATCTGAAAATGCTGGAAATCCAAAGCAACGTACACAAAGTGCTGGAGGAACTCAGCAGGTCAGGTAGCATCGATGACAAAGTCCTGGAGAAGGGTCTCAGCCTGTAATGTCGACAGCTTACTCTTTTCCATAGATGCTGCCTGGTCTGCTGTTCCTGCAGCATTTTGTGTGTGTCTCTTTAGAGTTCAGCCACTTTGCAATTCCTCTGTCATGCACATAATCAGCATCAGTCACAGGTAAGCTTGGTGCTTCTTTATTTCCCCACTGGTGACACCCTGACTGTGAAATTCCCAAAGGCCAAAACCTGCTTTCTGTCTGACAGCAGCTTTGAAAGACAAGGATACTGCGGCTTGCATTCATTAGCACAAATTTATATGTGTAATGAAGTCCTTGAATTTTTAGTATAAAACATCTGTGGCTCATGAGAAACGCAGGCCGAAAATTTACATATCCGATTCCTGTCCTGAGCTCGTCCTACCAGGCCTGCATTATCTGTATATGCAATTGCAAACTATAGCCTTTCTCATGTATATTATACCATAGAGACTCATTGACTGCCTTATCTGTCCGTCCTCCTTTTGATTAATGTGTAATAGAGCTGCACTACCTTGAGTTATCCACTGTCTTTCTCTGCCTTGTACATGCAAGTGTCTCCATGAATGTAAGATTGGTGAGTCAATCATTCAGCAGAAGCTCTGCAGTATCATTCATATCTAAAAATAGGTTCTGTTTACAAGCCCTGATTCTTGTAGCGTTCTGCAGGAGCTCACAATCCAAAAGCGAGTTACAATGTCTCCATTGCAAGAATGAACTCAATTGAATTAGTCACCACACTACAGTGAATGTAAAGCGCAAGGCTAGAGCTGACAATCATTTAAATCTTTGTGTTTGTAAAGCCAGGTGACTCAGATTCTTGAGAGATTTCGGTGTTTTGTCTGCGATTAACCAGTTCTTTCCTGTGAGGCGCTGTGTGCTGAATTTTGATTCAGGGAAGCTACAGTGTGAGATCTGCTCAGCCAGGTGGGGAGGGGGTGGTGGAATGGAGAAGTTGATCATCCAAGGGAGAGGGGGGGGGAGAGAGGGAGGGGAGGAGGGTAAAGGAGATAGATAAAGAGAAAGATAGATGTAGATACAGAGTATTAGGGAGGAGGGGGAGAGAGTGTGTGTACATGCGAATGCATGTCTGCATGTTTTAGTGCACACACGTGCATGTGTTTGTGCATATGTATGGCAATGTAGGTGTGCAAATTTGTGTTCATGTATGCATGCACATGTGTAAGTGTGTGTGTATGTATGTGTGTGCACAAGTGTGTTCCAGATTACAGGTATGATCTTGGTGCTGCAGCGTACTGATGTACCATCAATAACTCGGAGACGTGGGTTAAGGTAGGCTTTTATTGGCTGGAAGAAAGCACAAGCAGCAAGTGACCATCACACAACATCCTGGAGACTGAGGCCGGGGCGGTGCCTCCAACCGCCTTTATACCGGGGTCCGTGGGAGGAGCCACAGGAGCAGTCAGCGTGGGGGGGGGGGGGGGGTGTCCAGACAGGTATATGTAGTTCACCACAACTACATTTCCATAGGTCTCCATGTAGATTATTCCAAACACTCTCGAGCCACTAAATGTAGAACAGTATCTTCATTTCACTCCAAAATTGCCAACTCTTTTGTTTTTGAAAAATCGCGGCCACGAGAAACATCCTACCCTGTTGGACCCTCTGAGAGGTTTTTAATCCTTCACCAGTCCTATTTCATGTTTCTAAACCGTGGAGGATGTTTAGAGACAGGGAGGAAAAGGAAGAGAGATACAGGGAGAGGGGGTAGGGAAAGGTACAGGGGGAGTGAGGGATAGCAGGGAGAGGGGGTGGGGAAGAAGGTGAGTGGGAGAGGGAAGGAGGGAGGGAGGGAAGACGGAGAGGGAGATAGAAGGGAGATGGGGAGAGGGAGGGGTTAGGAGGAGAGGAGAGGGAGGGGTTAGGAGGAGAGGAGAGGGAGGGGGTATGAGAGAAAGGAAATGGAAGGGAGAGGGTGAGAGGAGGAATAAGAGGAGGAGACAGAGAGAGGGGGGGGGAGATGGGGAATGGGAGAGGGAGAGGGACGAACTTTGTAAATCACTTCTACATGTGACTAGCTCACTATTCCAGGGCCCAGTCTGGTGAATCTTCACTCATAACAAGTATGTCTTTTCAGGTAAAGTATCCAAATTGTGCATAATACTCCAGAAGTGGTTGAAAGAAGTCCCTATAAAATTGCACTAAGGTATCTCCACTGGGTAATAAAATAGTTCTGTCGTAAAGGCCACGATATATTTTGGCCTCCATCACACCACTCCCACAGAACATTGACTGAAACTGTGAGCACACACAAGGACTCAAATACTTGCACTAACAGCACTTTGTGCATTACTATGATATTCTGGTGTTGCTGCAACTTATTTTCTGCTACTTATCTATTTAATACTATTTTTCTATTACAGTCTTGTTTTTATCTACCGCTTTGTTTGATTGCCTGAGAGGAAACTAAACAGTTTCATTGTACCAATGTATAATGACAATAAAGATCATTCAATTCAATTCAAGTGAAGAGTTAACTTAGCTTTTCTTTATTTTCTCTGTTCTGTGTTTTCTTTTGCTTTTGACATTAAGCTGATCACAATCCTTTTAGCCTTTACTTCATTCCAGGCCAATGAATGGAACCACTGTCAAAGCCAGACCCGAGTTCAGTAGGGTGAAACTTACCACCTTACTGGCCAGCTGTTTAGCTGCACACAGCTGGGTGAATGGCCGGTGCCAAGTTGCAACCAGCTGATGTTCGCATCTCCAAGTCACACTCACTGTTCACAACCTCCCTGAGCCTTTCTCCACCTTTGCCGATGAGCTGCGGCCAGTCAGGAGGCAGGACCAGATTACAGCCGACCTTTCGTTAGTGAGAGCAAAATGCTTGCTAGAACGTAAAGCTGGCTTTGGCATGCGCTTATTTCAGCAGTCAATGTTTCACTGACAAGCAAGCAAGGAACCATCTTGTCACTGGAGGACTATGTTGATATCGACTGCCTTGTCCTTCATGAACTGTAGGGAAAGATTGAATAGCTAGGACTCTATTCCCTAGTGCATATATGTCAAACTCAAGGCCCGCGGGCCAAATCCGGCCCGCGGTGGAATTATCTTTGGCCCGCGAGATAATATCTAATTACTATTAAATCTGGCCCCAGTAATCGAAGCGCCTATGGCGTATGATATGGCTAATGCTGAGTTTATTCAGGTACCAGGTTTTCAGGGTTTTTAGTGTTTATTTGGCAGTCTTGCTCGGAAGTCTACTTCATAAGAAACGGAATTTGTAAAGTGAAACACTTTGTAGTTATAGCAGAGACTGAGACACACGAGAGCAGGCTGAAAAAATGGAGGCAACGAAAGCTGCGTTCGCACGCGTCCGACTGATCCGGCCCGCATGAAGCTGCATTTTGCTCAATCCGGCCCGTGACCTAAAATGAGTTTGACACCCCTGCCCTAGAGCATAGGAGAATGAGAGGAGATTTGATAAAGGAACGATGAGGGGCTTAGAAAGGGTAAATGCAAACAGAATTCTTCCCCTGAGGTTGGGTGATACTAGAACTAGAGGTCATGGGTTAATGGTGAAAGGTGAAATGTTTAAGGGGAACATGAGGGGGAGCTTTTTCACTCAGAGGGTGGTGACAGGGTGGAACGAGCGGCCAGTGCAAGTGGTGGATATGAGTTTGACTTCAATATTTAAGAGGAACTCGGATAGGTATATAGCTGGGGGTGGGGTGCAGGCCAATAGAACTAAGCAGATTAATAGTTCAGCATGGAGTAGATGGGCCAAAGGGCCTGTTTCTGTACTCTGGTGATCTATGACTATGACATTAAGGCTAGAAAAGGAGGAAGAAGCGAACAGAGATGTACTGCATTACAGATCGTGGAAAAGAGACACCACATAGCGAGGTAGAGCACAGAAAACTGGAGGTGGTCTACTCGCAAATGTTAGTACCGTCCTTAGGAACAGCAGGCTACTTCGCAGCCACTCCATATTGTTGATCTTTACTTTCACACCATGTGGTTAATTCATAAAAAAAACTGACAAACACCGATTGAATATTGCGGAGCGCACTGCCATCTTCCCTGAATCCTTCCGTCGGGCACTTTGGTGACGGGCACTCCCCTCGGTTTTCCCACACCCATCTCGTTCTAGTAACGCAGCTGCATCTTACAAGGGCCGCTGACTCTGTATTTGCCTCAGAGCTCACACAACTGCAGCCACGCTTGACCCACGGGCCTGCCTGGGAAGACCTCGTGTGTGACAACGACCACGCGAGGCATCAACTTGTAAACGTAACCCAGCATCATACAAACGGAAATCCAAGCAGCGCGGCTTTGCATGTAAAAACAAAGCCACAGAGAGACTGCGGAGGTACGAAGCAATTAGCAAATCACTTTAATTATGGTGTGGTTCTTTTGATAATGACCAATTCACAGAATGAGAAAATCTTAGTGGGGAACAGAATCCAGCAATCAGTGCAATGTATGTACAATGTGCTCAGTATAATGAGTGCAGTGGTAGCAGAATAACTGAAGAACTACCGGTACTGTATTCTATAAAAAGCCGAGCTCCTATATTGCCTCCACTAACCCTAATTACTAAGGAGCTGCCTCTTGTATCACTTTCAAAGTCATTACAACCTCCACTCTGAGAAGGCCAGCTTGAAAAATACCTGGGCCTTGTGTTGTTGATTATACCCCAGGTTATTTGTCAGTAAGATGTAGCTTTCAATTTTGCCTTGTTCAGAGCATTGCAAAATGAGAAAATATATAAATATATATATATTCATCACATGCTTCACACTGAGGTGAAAAACAGCTCTCAGTAGTCACATGGGGTTCATTTTCTAATCTATAAAAGCAGCTGCACAGCGTTTTTAACTTGACAGGGTTGCAAATTGCATCCTTTGTGAAGGATTGTTAAGGAGAAATGTTTGAAGCAATATAAAATCGCCTCAAGCTCTCTACATGTATGGTCCAACAAAGGAAACTATACAGGCAATCATTATGGTGAGAGAGGATTAAGAAAATAACGTCATTTAAATGCATTTTTATTTTTATCATAATAGGAGCCAGACTCGCGAGCCAAGGCATAGGCCTTGTTCTGAGGTGGATGCCATTCCACCGGCGTTAGCTGAGCTGATTACAATAGAAAATGTGCAACAAACACAGACCAGATAAGGGCAGGTGTAAAGCAAGTACGAAGCTCAGAGAATGGTTATCTTATCTCATTCACATCTTTAGAAGAAGCCACAGAGAAGCCTTTGTGAAAGTCATTTCAAACGCTTGCGCGTGTTGTTTTGGTATGATTTCCTGTACATTGTGGTGTACGTCAGGTTAAAATGCATACATGGCAGCTTGTGGCAGTTAACTGGAGGGCGGCTGGTGTGTCCTTCCAGCTAGGGTTCTGTTCCTTGTGAGGTTCAGATCCTAGTTTCTGGCTTCTCTGCTCATCTCTAACACAGAATAATGACAGAATAGGTCCGGCATATAATTGCCAACCAGCAGAAAACTGAGACGAAATGGAATGCCGGCTTGTTTATTGGCTGGGTTTTCTGAATACTACAGGGGTCTCACAGTATGCAAGGCAGAGAACAGAATCAGATTCGCTATCGGAACATATGTCGTGAAGCTTGTTGTGTTGTGGCAGCAGTACAGTGTAATATATATTACAATAAGAAACATTAATAATTATTATAATTTAATTTAAAAATTAAATATGTAGTGCAAAAATAGTGAGGTAGTGGGTTCATTGCCTCTTCAGAAATCTCATGGCAGAGGAGTAAAAGCTGTTCTTAAAATTTTGAGTGTGCATCTTCCGGCTCCTGTACCCCCCAACCCCCCACTGATGCTAATAATGAGAGGAGAGCATGTCCTGGTTGGAAGGGTCCTTAATAATGGATGTCACCTTTTTGAGGCATCTTCTTACTTAGAACAAAATATAATTTCACACTTTATTAAAAAATGCACTGATTAATTTTATGTTGCGTTTTGTACATTGGGAACAAAGGCCAACAGCAGAATTAAGGTCAAACTGCTTTACCAAGCATGGGGCTAACTGGGTCAACAGGGAAAGAGAAGTGGATAAGGGACAGGTTTCACTGAGCTCCCGTCAAAGGGAAAGAGACTGAACTAGGGGGGATAAGACTGAGTCGAGGTATGCGGATATGAGTTCAGTGGGGCAGGAACAAGCTGAAACAATGGGTCTACCTGGACAGGTTGGTCTGTGGAAACGGGAGGTGTGGGGTGTGGGAACTATGAGGCTGGTGGCAGTGGATAGGAGATTGATGCACCATCAATAACTCTCGGAGACGTGAGGCGAGATATAGGCTTTTATTGGCTGGAAGAAAGAACAAGCACCAATTGATCACCACACTACATCCTGGAGACTGAGGCTGGGCTCAGTCTCCAATCGCCTTTATACCAGGATCCGTGGGAGGAGCCACAGGAGCAGTCAGCGGGGGGGGGGGGGGGGCGTGTCCAGACAGGTATATGTAGTTCACCACAGAGATCCCCAGTGCTAATGAGGTCGGTGATGGTGTGGGAGACGATGACCTGGTGGTCCTTAGTGGGGTCCTGTTTGAGGGGTAAGTAAGAGGAAGAGTCTGAGAGTAGTCGCTGGGCCTCAGCAAGGGAGACGTCAGTAGATGAGCAGGAAGTGGAAGTCGGAAAAAAGAGGGGGAGAAGATTGGGAAGAATAGTGAAGATGGAGGGGAGGGGAGAGAGGGAAGTGAGCTATGGGAAGGGTATAATTGAGATGGGGAGAGACACAAGAATTTGAGGTCAAGAAAAAAAAAGTTTCAGTGGGATAGTGATAGTTAAGGCAGTGCGTACAAGAATCTAAATCTATCCTCTTCCATCAGGACGTGTGAATATGGAATGAGCTCTTACCATAGAAACATAGAAAACCTACAGCACAATACAGGCCCTTCGGCCCACAAAGTTTTGCCAAACATGTCCCTACCTTAGAAATTACTAGGCTTACCTATAGCCCTCTATTGTTCCAAGCTCCATGTACCTATCCAAAAGTCTCTTAAAAGACCCTATCGTATCCACCTCCACCACCTTTGCCAGCTGCCCATTCCACTCACTCACCACTCTCTAAGTAAAAAACTTACCCCTGACATCTCCTCTGTACCTACTCTCCAGCACCTTAGACCTGTGCCCTCTTGTGGCAACCATTTCAGCCCTGGGAAAAAGCCTCTGACTATCCACACGATCAATGCCTGTCATCATCTTATACACCTCTATCAGGTCACTTCTCATTCTCCGTCGCTCCAAGGAGAAAAGGCTGAGTTCACTCAAGCTATTCTCATAAGACATTCTCCCCAAGCTGGGTAATCATGTCCATGGTCAAACTTTGTAATTTTTACATGGTTATTCAAACCCTGCTTGCTTCCCATTGTAATTGCACACCATGCTGTCTGAATCAGTTTTTCTTCTTCAAGGGAATTGGAATCAGAATCAGGTTTATTATCACTGACTTTGGTTGTAAAATTTGTTGTTTTGCTGCAGTTGTACAGTGCAAGATATAAAAACAATTATAAGATACAAATAAATAAAGAATGCCAAAGGGGGTTGTGGGGTTAATAAGATGAAGGTATATGTAATTCTGAACATAGAACAGGTAAAATTCAAGTTCAATTTCAATTGTCATTTAACCACACACATCTGTACAGCTAAATGAAACAACATTCTTCCAGGGCCAAGATGCAAAATACAGTACATACGCTCACATACAGAACATATCACACACACATACGTGTGGCAATGATAACAGACAAAACATACAATATAATACAGCTCAAATCACTGAGTGCCTGTCCTGAAGATTGCTGGTTCATGGGGTGTAATCCTGGAGCCATGTTTCTGCAAGAACAAGTACGCAGCAGTTCCTCATCTCATGCTGGGTCAACCGCAGATGAACACTGCCCAGTTTGTCTTCCACGGATCAAACACTGGAGAGCAGCGTTGATGGAAGAGACTGCCTGCAGGGGCCAGCCCCCAACCCAATACAGCTTCACCACAAAATATGATAAGACAACCTGGCCTAAAGAGAGATGCATCACAGGCATGGCAAGAGATGCTAGGAATGCTACTTTTAAGATAGATTAGTTGAGAGTTGAGGTCGGGGTGTGAAGAAGGGGAAGGAGGTACTAGCCTTTATTTACAAGTTGAAAATGAGATGGCCACTTGGTAATAGGATCATAGACTTAAAATATGGAAGTATCAAAGAGTCAAATTTTCAGTGGGCTTTTAACTGGGGAGCTGGTGTTTTAAGGGAAAGACTCCATTTAAAAGTAGCAAATAAAATTTATTCGCCCAGCTGGTGGTGCAGTGACATCAGCGCCAGACTCTGGAGCGAAGGTCCCCGAGTTCGAATCCAGTCGGGCCGCTCCCGGACACGCTTTCCATCCGTGCGGGTTGAGTGTTGAGCTCGCAACTTGGCCTTGTAAAAAAAAAAAACACTGCGCTTTGAGAAGAACATGGGGGACCACTCACAGAATCTTTCCTTCAAGACAACCACTTGAAAAAATAAGTGGTCGCCGAGGCTCTGGCAGAGTATGGCACACACAAAAAAATAAAATTTAGTTTTATATTAAACCCAAAATGTGCCAATTCTTTTTAAGAGATTCCTGGATAGGTACATGGAGCTTAGGGCTATGGGTAATCCTAGGTAATTTCTAAAGTAAGTACATGTTCAGCACAGCATTGTGGGCTGAAGGGCCTGTATTGTGCTGTAGGTTCTTTCTGTTTCTGTGTTTCACAAGCAGCCAGTAGTCGGGTATTCAGAAAGGAGATCTTATAAACATGAAATCCAAGGGAACAGCTGGGGTCATTGAGTGCAAAACTGATTCTCATTAACATTTCCACAATGGATTTAAAATGGAAGCTGATCACTTCCTGCACATACAATGCATAGTCAAGGTACCGCGGTTTCATGCTGACACTGTTCAAATAGACTTCTCCCGTGGACCAAGCCCATAGTGGAATTTGTAATCTATTTTTAAATGGAATACACTGGCCTGACAACCTATGAGTTAAATACTGGGTCAATTAATTTGCGAGATCATAGGTTTCAGAGCTGGGGATAGGTGGCGGGATGTTAACAGAAATTTACAAGGCAAGTTTTAATACACACAGTGTCTGGTGCCCGGAACATGCTGCTAGGAAGCTGGCATTTCAGCAGTCACATGATTAAGCAGGACATATAAGAACATGGACCTTCTGTGTGCTGATGTGTCATTAGATTGTCAAGTCAAAGGCCTGTTCTTGTCCTGTACTGTTCCATGATTTTTGACATAAATACCGTATGATTTAAAATGGATGAATTTGGGCCAGCAGCGGTAATCTTACACAATAAGAACTGTTTGTCAAAAGACTGCTATGTGGAAGCTAGCAAAAGCAGATCATACTTCTGGCTGGCAGAAAGGTCAATTTGCCTGTCACCTGAGGCTGTTATGTGAAGATAATGTCAATTACTGAGTGAAATTATCGCCAGACACCTGGGAGGTTGCACATTTCTCTTTCTTCTCTGGCAGAGGGAAGCGAGCAAGGTTGGAGGACACAAATAATGCCTCGGCAGTGTAGGAAAGGAAAAAGCAAGACAGGCAGACTCCAGGACATTGACAATACCAAACATCATGTTCTGCTTCACACAAAGCCAAGAAGCAAAAGCTTTATTAGGGCATTGCGCGTGAACCAGTCAGTTTACTGATACTCCTGCAACAAGGAAGGAAATTTTTATATAAGCAAACCGTCTGTCGTGGTCAAAACAGGAATTGGAATGCTTACCAGGGAAAATAATCTTGGTCTCCTTTCAAAGCAGGGCTTGTATCAAGGACTTAATTGAAGGGTCAAAATATGGTTCTGTGACATGACATAAAAATAAGCTGGAAAATAGCTTTCATTAAAAGTGTAAGTGATAGGAGTTTCTGTGAGCTGGCTATTCATATTTTATTAGTGAACACAATGCCAAGAATAGAAATATCAACAGTTATTGATAAGCAAATGATATGCGAGTATGCACAGACAGTTCAATCCTCAAAGACTTAGGGATAAGGATGTTTTCTTATAGAGCTGGATAAACATCTGTAACAATATTAAGACCCTAAGCCCATAAGACATCGGAGCAGAATTAGACTATTTGGTCCATCAAATCTGCTCCGCCATTCAATTATGGCTGATCCTCTTTTCCTCTCCTCAGACCCACTCTCCAGCTCCCTGTAACCTTTGACGCCATTCAAATCAAGAACCTATCAAGCTCTGCCTTAAATACACCCACAGACCTGGTCTCCACAGCTGTCTGTGGTAATAAATACCACAAATTCACCACCCTCTGACTAAAGAAATTTCTCTGCATCTCTGCTTTAAATGAGCGCCCCTCTATCCCGGGGCTGTGTCCTCTTGTTCTAGACACAAGTTTGAATAACAATGATATAAAGATATTAATAAATTCCTTTATTGATATTGAATAACAACAAAACCCATCAATAATGCATCTGAATGGCTGGCAATTTCTATTTGTTGGTTGCCAATTATTATAGATATCAACTTGCTGACTTTAGGTGGTGGTTGTCTGTTAAGATTTTCTATTCACTAATTGCACATTAATAATTAGTTTATAGGTAACTGGTTGTGTTTTGTATTAAAAAGCCATAGTAATGATGATACCTATATTTCATAAACTAATGTGATGAGCTTAATTCTGTTACCGTCTATAAAATGCTGAAAGTCAAAGGCAAGGCATAATGGACGTTTTGTTGTCATAGGAGTTGGCTACCTAACAGGAGACTATTCATAGGGAGGGATAGGTTTGTAGGAAGAAATGGAGACAAAATATATTTTGAATTTGAGACATTAGAATATTAAATCAAATCTGCATAATACTTTTGGTTCCTTAAGGTTGTCATAGCTGGAGATGGTAGTGGGGATAAGCTCCCTGTGGTGAACTACATATACCTGTCTGGACACGCCCCCCCCCCCCCCCCCCAGCTGACTGCTCCTGTGGCTCCTCCCACAGACCCCGGTATAAAGGCGATTGGAGCCACAGACCCTTCCTCAGTCTCCAGGATGTTGTGTGGTGGTCACTTGCTGCTTGTGCTTTCTTCCAGCCAATAAAAGCCTACCTTAACCCACGTCTCAGAGTTATTGATGGTGCATTACTCCCACTACCTATTACATGCTCTCAATGGCGTGTGTCCCCTGGCCTTCACCTGTGGCATAGCTACTAAGCCCAGCAGAACCATTTCTACTGATGGGAGAAGGGGCAAAGGTGGATTAGTGGTGCCTTAGAACCAGTTGATTCGGGCAGATGGGGCTCATCACCCGTGGTCGGCAGCTCATTTAGGAGAAGGAAAGCTCTGAGCTCAAACGTCAGCCGCCTTGCAGTGGTACCCGCTCATGGGGAAAGCTATGGGAGTAAACCCTGAGGGAAAAATCAGGAGCTGGAGTCTCTAAGGCAGTTGAGTTCAACACTGACTGACAGCTTCTGCACTACCAATGGTGCCAAACTGTATCGGTCTCTGCCGTTCCTGTGGAGCCACCAGCTGCGTGGAGAAGGGGGAGCCTGCTACATGGGCTACAGCTTGTCCTCCATATCGTACTGCCCTGGCTTTAGTACTGGGTTGTGTATCGTGTAGGCAGCTAGGATGCAATATCCATGGTCATCCCCGATCCACGGAGGGCCTCATAATGCCTTTGCATTTCTTACTGAATCAACCAAGTAAAAAATATATAGAATTAATGCTACCAGTAAAGAAAAAGGCAGAACAAACTGGTCCCAAAATGATAAATTTCAAGTGTGCTTAAAACCTAAGAATGTAATGTCAAGTTTACAGGTAAGGCAGATGGAATGAGAGTGAAGTATCGTCATGGAGGGCAAAAAGAGAAGTAAAATTTGAATGATTGATGATAACGATGATGCTTTATTGTCATCGCTGAGGACAGCGAGATTGCAGTGCAAAACAGCAAACTGACCATTCAATTATTAAAGACACAATGACTAAATTTAAAGTCAAGTCTGAGTGATTTAAAATGACATCTAGGTTACAACTGAATTAAAAACAAACAAATCTAAAATTAAAAGAAACAGTGGCCTCCCCCATTCAAGTGTTGCACAGCCCCATGATTAAATGAAAAACTGGCATCAAGAATTAAACCTGAAATTTAAATACATGCCCATGTACAGCATTTAAAGATTGTCCATAGTGCCTGTGGACTCTGGTGGATGGGTGGGTGTTGCTTGGTTGTTCGAGAGCCCTGGGGAGAAAGCAGTTTTTCAGTCTGGATGTCCAAGCAGAGATGTTTCTGTAGCTTCTGCTAGAAGGTAGGAGGTTAAACAAGTGATTATTTGGGTGGGATGAGTCTATCACGACGTTGTGGGCGCGCCGCAGGTAGTGTAAGTTGTGGATGGTTTCCATGTCTGGTAATTGTGCCCCAGTGAGGTTCTGTGCAGTCCCAATCACTCACTGAAATGCTTTCTGGTTGGTCTTGTTGCAGCTGATGTACCATATTGTGCTGCAGTAGGTGCGTATGCTCTCAATGGGGCATTGGTAAAAATTTACCAGCAGCTTCTGGGTCAGAGTTGCTTTCTTTAAACTCCTAGGATAGTAAAGGTGCAGTTGAGCCTTCCCTACTATCAACGAGATGTTGGTGGTCCAAGGGAGTTCCTCTGTGATGTTCACTCTCAAGAACTTAAAGCTGGGACTCCTTTTCCACTGCTTCACTGTTTATGAATAGTGGAGGTTATTTGTACCTTCTAGATTTCCTGAAGTCAATAATAATTTCTTTGGATTTTTTGATGTTCAGTGAAAGGTTATGGTGACTGCACAATTCAGACAGTTTCTTCACCTCCTCTCTGTATGCTGTTTCGCTGTTATTTGAAATTAATCCAATCACTGGTGTCGCCTGCATATTTGATGATGGAGTTGGTGGCATAGTCATGGGTTAAAGGAGTGGGCTCAGCTCAGCGATGTTCAGGGTCAGGGAAGTTGCTGTGTGCTTGCTTAGTCTGACTGTCTGGGGGTGATTGACATGAGAATCCAGAATCCAGTTGCATATCGAGTCCCGGTTTGTGTAGTTTAGCGACCAGTTTGTTAGGGAGCATGGTGTTGAAGGAAGCGCTGTAGTCGACAGAAACATTCTGGTGTGTGTGTCTTTATGCTCCAGGTGTTCCTGTATGACGAGGAGAGCAATGGAGATGGCGTTCTCGGTTAATCTATTTGCCTTATAAGTGATGCACCATCAATAACTCTCCGAGACGTAAGACGAGATATCGGCTTTTATTGGCTGGAAGAAAGAACAAGCAGCAATTGACCACCACACTACATCCTGGAGATTGAGAGGCAGGGCTCAGGCCCCAATCGCCTTTATACCGGGGTCTGTGGGAGGAGCCACGGTCAGTGGGAGGAGCCACAGGAGCAGTCAGTCAGCGGCCGGGGGGGGGGGTGGGGGGGGGATATGTCCAGACAGGTATATGTAGTTCACCACAATAGGCAAACTAGTGCTGGTCAATAGTAGCAGGAATGGGGTTCTTATTGAGGGATTAACCACCGTTAAGGGACCACCACCCAGGCCATGCTCTCTTCTCACTGCTGCCGTTAGAAAGGAGGTACAGGAGCCTCATGACACACACCATCAGGTTCAGAAATAGTCATTACCCCTCAACCATCAGGCTTTTAAACCAGAGGGGATAACTTCACTCACCCCAACAGTGAAAAGAACACAACCCATGGGCTCTTCATCTTATGTTCCTGATATTTATTGTTTATTAATTACTATTATTTATTTTTGAATTTGCACAGCTTGTTGTTTGTCCATCTGGTTGGGTGCACTCTTTCATTGATTCTATTCTGTTTCTTTGTATTCCACAGTAAAGTGAATCTCAGGGTTATACATGGTGACTTTGATTGTAAGTTTACTTTGAACTATTGAACTTTGAGAAAGGAGGCGGCATGAAATAAACAGAAAGTGTGGGTGTGCAGAGAATGTGTTGTTGACTTGAAGAATGACCAGAGTATAACTGCACCATTGTATAATAATTATGATTTCCTAATCCCCGGGGGAAATTACAATCTGCTCATTAATGGCCACACAGGAGATTAATGTTCTAAACTATAAATGATAACCTGTCAGGTAAAGAGGGATTACTGAAACATATACTCTCAATTTCTCTACGGCCACTTTCATATTCAAATACATGCCATGCTAACGGGGGCATTACAGGATTATGATACTCCACAGTATTATGTAATATACTTGGAGATGCCTCCTGGTTACATATATTGGTATTATGACAGTTGCATATTTCAGAGTAAGAGATGCTCCATTTATGTCCTCATTTCACTTCTGCCTGCCAGGAATGCTGTGCAATGGTGCTTTTATTGCAGTAGTGTCTGGTGTGAATATGTAAGTGCCAGCATTGAATATTCCAGGTTCTCTGACAGATTAATGAAGTGTGCTATAACCATCTGCTCTGAAATTCACACAAGATAAGATTCTTCATTCATAGACTAGAAACGATTTTCATAAATTTCCAGGTAGGGCATGATTCAGAAGCCTTATGAAACACTCTGCACATGACAAGTATTCTGGTCAATCACAGCTGCTGCTTATGGAAAGATGTAGGTGTGCGGGAAAGATTTCAGACGATTGCATCACTGTTTCTAACAGGTTTTAAATCAATGTAAGGGAAAAGGGATAAAGTAATAAATCCAGTTATATAGAAAGTGGGACTAAGTAAGGATATAATCTTCCTCATCTCACTCTGTTAAAGACACATAAAACATAATTGTTTTTCTGATTTTAAGACATGCATTCAACCAGAATATTAGGTAACTAAAAGAAGTAACAAATCTATTGAATTTAATTTCTAGGAACAGAGGACACAGCCTCAGAATAGAAGGATGTCCCTTTAGAACAGAGATGAGGAAGAACTTCTTTAGCCAGAGGTTGGCAAATCTGTGGGATTCATTATTGTGGATGCCAGGCTATTGGGTATATTTAAAGCAGAGGTTGATCGGTTCTTGATTAGTAAGGGTGTCAAATGTTACAGGGAGAAGGCAAGAAATTGGGATTGAGAGGGATAATAAATCAGCCATGATGGAATGGTGGAGCAGACTCGATGGGCTGAATGGCCTAATTCTGCACCTATAACTAGTGGTCTTATGGTTTTCAGGTGAGGTGTCAGTAGCTCCCCTGCTATGTTAAGACGGTACACTGGTTGTTGGATGCACGGATGTTTTGGCAGAATGGTAGCATGCAAACATTAGGGAATCATAACAAAAGACCTTTATTGTGTATTTCATGCATTATATCAATATTAGAAAATCTGTGATTTAGAGTATCAAAACAGCATACATTCATACCAAATCTCCTCAGGCTCCAAATATCACGAACGCCTTATTTGTGATTGCATTGACATGTTGGGTCCAGGATAGATCCTCTGAGATATTTACGACTACGAACTTGAAACTGTCCTCTGCTGACCCTTCGATGAGGTTTGGTGTGTATTTTCCTGACTAACTCCTTCTGAAGTCCACCATCAATTCCTTGGTCCTGCGGACAGTGAGTGAAAAATTCTTGTTGTGACACCATTCAACTAGTCTATCATGCTCCTGCCATCACCTAGTACCATTGTTGTCACCAACAACCTTGCACTCAGCATCAGTACGAGCAAGGAATTGATTGTGGACTTCAGGAGGGGCAAGTTGAGGGCACACACACCAGTCCTCATCGAGGGATCAGAAGTGGAAAGAGTGAGCAGTTTCAAGTTCCTGGGTGTCAACATCTCTGAAGATCTATCCCAGGCCCAACATATTGATGCAATTACAAAGAAGGCATGGCAGCAGCTTTATTTCTTTAGGAGTTTGAGGAGAGTTGTTATGTCACCAACGACTCTCACAAATTACTACAGTTGTACCGTGGAGAGCGTTCTAACTGGTTGCACCACTGTCTGGTATGGGGGGAGCCACTGCACAGCATCGGAAGAAGCTGCAGAAAGATGCAAACTCAGCCAGCTCCATCATGGGCACTAGCCTCACCGGCATTGAGGACACTTTCAAAAAGCGATGGCTCGAAAAGGAAGCATCCATCTTTAAAGACCCCTATCATCCAGTACACGCCCTCTTCTCATTGCTGCCATTAAGGAGGAGACAGAGGAGCCTGAAGACACACACTTAATGTTTTACGAAAACAGTTACTTCCTCTCTGCCATCAGATTTCTGAATGGAGAATGAACCCATGTAAACTACCTCACTGTTGGTTTTCTGTTTTCTTCTCTTTGGCATTATTATTTAATGTAATTATCTATATAGCTATCTATCTATACAAATATATACACACACACAAACATATATCTGTGTGTGTATGTATGTGTGTATATATATACACACACACCTTTTTCTTATTGTAATTTGTAGTTTTATTATATATACTATGCATTGCAATGTACTGCTACTGCAAAACAATACATTTCACGACAAATACCAGTGATATTAAAGCTGATTCTGATTTTGATCTGAGATTCTGCCAACAGTGGCAAATTTTTTTAGATGGCATTTCAACTGTACCTAGCCACTCCGTCACAGTTGTAGAGAGCAGGGCTAAGGCATGAATCCCTGAGGTACACCTGAGCTGATTGCCAGAGAGGAGGAGATGTTATTATGGATCCCAGTTAATTGTGGGGCCTGATGGGACGGTGAAGGGTCCAGTTGTGGACAGAGGCCTAGGTTTTGAAGCTTGTTGATGATTCCTGAGAGGATGATGGTGTTGAACGCTGCATTGTAATCAATGAGCAGCCGCCTGACGGTAGGTATTACTGCTGTCAGGTGGTCCAAGGCCGAGTGAAGAGGCAGTGAGATCGTGGTCAGTCTGAAGCAAACCCGCTGTGGCAGTAGGCAAAACGCAGGCTCGCCCAGATCTTTGCCCGTGCAGGAGCTGATTCTAGCACGATCAACTTCTCAAAGCATTCCAACACGCTAGATGTGAATGCTACCACATGATAATTGTTGAGGAAGCTCGCCCTGCTCTGCTTGGGCTGCACTATGATTGATGGTCTTTCGAAGCAGGTGGGAGCCTCCGACTGCAGCAGGAACTGTTTGAAGGTGTCCTTGAACTGAGACACTGTCAGGGCCTTTTGCCACCTTTCTACAGATGTACCACAGAGAGCATTCAGACCGGTTGCATCACCGCTGGGTAGGGAGGCTCCAATGCACAGAATCAAGAGAGACTGGAGAAGGCTGTAAAGTCAGTCAGCTGCATCACAGTGACAAGCTTCCCTATGTTATGACCCCAGCCCCCGCCTTTGTGAGATTCGCAAGAGCCCTAGTCAAGGGGGGGGTCAAATGACCCAAGAGAGAGAGGGAGACGTGCTGAAGACCACGTTCCCCAGGAAAGCAGAATAAAGCGACTCTTTGACTATTGTCTCATGAAGACCACGTGTAAAGCCCTCGGGCAAAGTGGGCTGGTCGCTCAACAAGACAAAAGCCTCGGACATAGCCATTGTCTTGGGAGACACCTTTGTGGGATAAGGAACTGGCCTACGTGCAAAATCTCAGGGCAATGTGAGATGGGTGATGGGGGAAGGATTGCCTCGCCCCCCTACCCTGATGGACATCTACAATCCTGCCAGTCCAGATAAAAGGTGGGCTGCCGAGGCGGGGCGCCAGACGCACCAGAAGACGCGCTTGAGATCCTGTGACAGCGTTTAGGGAGCGACAGCCAGTGGTGGGGTTCGAGTGCGTCTTTTCCTTGCCTGGGATTGGCGACCCCACAACGGAAGAACGGCTTAGCTACAGGGGAGGCCACAGATGAGCATTCATTCCCCCAACGAGGCTCCGACAAACCGAACTCCTCCAGGTTGGAAAACCTGTCGGGTAACTCTTTCATCCCCCCTCTCTCTCTCTTTCTAACAAAAGTGCACCAACGCGACACCACAACCGACGGCGGCTGGTGGAACTGCAGTGACCGCAAAAAGACTTTTAAATATCCAGTAAACAATATATATCTGCATTACCCCTAGACAACTGTAGAGCTTATTTCTGATTGATTATTACTATACCTGTGCTTTAGATTGAGTTGTGACGACGTATATGATCTGAATGGTTTGTATTAACCATACGTTTGTGCCCCTTTATAAATAAAAACGTTTGAAAATAGTAGCATCAGGCTTCGGTGGATCCATCTATCTTTGTTGGAAAATTACCCGGTTACTGGGGAACGTAACACCTACCATAAATGTCATCTTCACAAGCCGATGCCTCAACAAGTGTTATCCAACAATTAGGATCCTCACCATCCGGGACATGCCCTCTTCTCATTACCACCATCAGGGTGGAGGTTCGGGGCCTGAAAACCCACACTCAGTGTTTTAGGAACAGATTCTTCTCTTCTGCCATCTGATTTTGGATGGCTCATAAATCCAGGAAAACGACCTTACTTTTCCTCTTTTGCATATGTTTTTATTGACTGACTGCATCACTCCCTAGTATGGAAACACCGATGCCCTTGTACGGAAAATCCTACAAAAAGTAGTGGATATGGCCCAGACCATCATGGGTCTCCATTGAGCACATCTACATAGGGCATTATCACAGGAAAGCAGGGACACCCTCCCACCCCTACCACCCAGGTCAGGCTCTCGTCTCACTGCAGCCATCAGGAAGAAGGTACAGGAGCCTCAGGACTCACAACACCAAGTTCAGGATAGTTATTACCCCTCCACCATCAGGCTTTTGAACTAGTGGGGTAACACTTGCCCCACCACTGGACTGTTCCTACAGTCTCTGGACTCACTTTCAAGGACTTTTCATCTTGATATTTATTGGCTTATTTCTTTCTTTTATTATCATTATTATTATTATTTTTTCTTTCCTTTTCTTTTTGTATTTGCATAGTTTGTTGATTTTTGCCTACTGGTTGTCCATCCTGTTGTCACCAGGTTTGAATGTGGCCCAAGTGCGGAGTGACAGACATTGAAGCCGGTCGATAGTTCACAGACTTTAATGCGAACAGCGTTAACGGGAAAAGAAAGCAATAAACACTAGGCCAAACAGGGCCGTTAACTAAAACTCTCAAATGGAAAATGAAGCCGACACTGCGATGAAGGGAATAACTGTCAGTTGACTCGACTGTCTGATTTCTCAGGCAAGGCAGAATGCAAGCAGGCAGCGAAGTGTTGCTGTGTTCAAGTCTCGAGAAATACTACGGCAGAATGAATGGAATTAAATGCTACCACAATTAAATAATAATTAGCTGACACGTGCATATTCACGAGCACAATTGTCGTATCTGCTGTGCTGCCGAATCCGTGGTTGTGTCACCTGTTGATGTGCTCTTTCATTGATTCTATTATAGTTATTGGATTTACTGAGTATGCCCACAAGAAAGTGAATCTCAGGGTTATATATTGTGACATATATGTACTTTGATAATAAATTTACTTTGAACTTTGAACTTGAGCTTATTGATTGATTGTAAATTATTGTAAAGTTTTGTCTTGCACTGTAGTGTTATCACAAAACAACAAATTTCACAACATTTATCAGTAATAATAAACCTGATTCTGACTCTGAAATTTATCATATTCTTTTTTGAGATAAGAAACAAATTGGATGTAATGATCTAAAGACTTGTGAATACCTCTAATTTAAAAACATACTAAGTTATAAAGATGACTTTCTTTGTTTAGGACTTCATTCAGAGAGTTTGCGGATTTAAAAGTGCCACTTAAAGAGAGAAGCAAAGCGTTAAGAAAAATTGTGCAATGTTTCTATCAAATTAGATTGAATCTTTGGGGTGGCTCTGTAGTGTAGGGTTTAGCATAATGCTATTACAGCACTAGCAAACTGGGTTCAATTCCCGCTGCTAACTATAAGAGTTTGTATGTTCTCCCCGTGACCATGTGGGCTTCCTCGAGGTGCTCCAGTTTCCACCTGCATTCCAAAGATCTGCACATTGGTAGCTTAACTGATCACATAGTTACAACTGAGCATTGAGGGCTCATTGGGCTGGAAGAGGCTGTACCATATTTTATCTCTAACTCAGATTAAAATAGATAGTTGAAACAGAAGCTATTATTCTTGAGCTGATTAATTATTCCAAGGGGATGAAGATGCAAGGCTATGAGGAAGGAATGGAACTTAAGATTAGTTTTGGACTGCACCAGCAAAGAGCCAGAACAAACATGGTGGTTCAAATAGGTCCCATCAAAGCTGTCTCTCTCAGGGGTTGTAGACTCAATCTCACAAACAGCCTTCTTCCCCTATTAGCAATGCAGCATGAGCCACAGGGGCAATCTTAAGAATGGATGTGTTGGCAACGTCTTGAAATGAGGTGAATTATGGGTATGTCATACCAGTAGTGCCGACCTTAGGCAGGTCTCGTTCAAATTCAGCATATGACCCAAAGCAAGACGAAGGAATTGGAAACCAATTCGTGCTGAAGCCATAATAAAGGGACAAATACAAATGACGGCTGAGATGCAATACCCAGCTCACTTTTTCTAGCTAGCTTGGTAGCTGAAGCATTAATCTGATTAGGGAGAGGGTAGTATAAGTGACAATGCTAATATTGCCAAATTGTTTTAATAATTGTGATTGGAGAGATCATGTCTCCGGGGATAATAATAAAATTCTCTTTAATGACAAGTGACAGAAGAAGCATTGTCACAGTCAACAAAGGTCAACTAAGGGCAAATCATAGAGCTCGTCATGATTAGTATGTCTACTTATATAATGAAATGTTTATTTTATGAGTTTTATATAAATACAATAATCATAAGCAAGGAAATAAATGTATCATGTCCAAAGGTTTGCCAGGGAAGTACCTTCAGTGACTAGTATGACCGAGGAGGCTTTTGTTTGTCTAATATGGTGGGCACACTCTTTTCTGGTTACATACTTCAATCCAAAGAGTCACCAGGCAGATGCAGGAATCTCCCTAGAGTATAGCCAATTACAACTGCCAAGCCCCCAAGCACAAAATGATGATAAGTTTCCTACTGTTTATTCAGCCTAACTTCTGGGGCACTGGTTACCATCAATGAGAATTTCAGCCTGTAATCTTGTCAATTTCTCACTTCCGAGTACTGGTTAGTGTTTAACAGGGTCCCATAACATCACATCTGATACACTTGTTCAAAGAATTACAAGGAAAGTGAGAATGTACTCTGATTATCACTGTCTTCCATTAGTTACCTCGACTTAAGGAAACCTAGTTATATTTTCTATGAGGTTTCCAGCAGAATAACAATATGCATGAAAGTGACCCCCTTGACGAAGTGGCAGGATCGTCTCATAGAGGAACACAAGGTGAAGGAGTAGGCCAGTTAACCCTCAGATGTCTGTAACACCATAAGACATGGGAACAATATTAAGCTATTCAGCCAATCAAGTCTGTTCATGTATGGCTATCCTGCCTTCTCCCCAGAACTGTTGATACCCTTACAAATCAAGAACCTATCAACATCTGATGTAAACATACCCAATGTCTTGACCTCCACAGTAATCTGTGGCAATGAGTTCCACAGGTTCACCACCATCTGGCTAAAGAAATGCTCTCATCTCTGTTCTAAAGGGACATCCTTCCATTCTGAGGCTGTGCCTTCTGGTCATAGACTCTCCTACAATTGAAAACCTCCTCCCAATGTCCACTTGATCTAAGCCTTTCAATATTCGATAGGTTTCAATGAGATTCCTCCCCCCTCATTTTTCTAAACTCCAGTGAGTACAGGCCTAGAGTCATCAAACGCTCTTCATACATTAACCCTTTCATTCCTGGGATAATTCTCATAAACCTCCTGGACCCTCTCTAACACCAGAACATCTTAGATAAGAGGCCCAAAATTGCTCACAATACTCCAAGTACAGTCTGACCAATGCCTTATAAAGCTCAGCCTTGTAGTACCCCCTTGCTTTTATATTCTAGTCCTCTAGAAATGAATGCTAACATTGCATTTGCCTAAGCAAAACACACAAAATGCTGGAGGAACTCAGGAGGTCAGGCGGCATTAATAGAAATGAACAGTCAATGTTTCAAGTCAAGGTCCTCTTCAGAACTGGAAAGGAATGGAAAGATGCTAGGATTAATAGATGGGAAGAGGGAAAGAAGAATAGATAGAAAGTGATAAATAAAGCCAGGTGGGATGGAAAGGTAAAGGACTGGAGCTAACAGAATCTGTTAGGAGAGGAGAGTGGACTATAGGACAAAGGGAAGGAGGAAGGGTATCGGGGAGGTAAAGTGAGAAGATAAGGTGATAGGCAGGTGAGAAGAGCAGAAGACCCAAGGAAGACATTTGCCTTCCTTACGACTGACTCAACATGTTGTGACCTGTCCTTTCCCTCCATTGATGCTGCTCAACCCACTGAGATCCTCCAGCAGTTTGTTGTTATTAATCTGTTGTAAGTTAATACGTTTGCCTTTAATCTAACTAAGGGTTGTCAAGAAATTTCTTGCGTTCAATTTAGTTTGCAGATGGAAGTTCCAAATTTCTATCACATTTAGTATTTTAATATGTTGCCTAATTTCACCTCTGAAAAAGAATTTGGTAATAATTTTTTTTAGTCTATATCCCTTTATCCAAGAAAGCTGCACATGAGGGCATGGCTTCTAAATGCCTAACCAATCAATTCCCTTTAATACCTTGAAAACTTCTACTGAATGCTCCTTTAATTTTCTAAATCTAGAGAATACAACCCAAGTTTGAGTGATCTTTCTTAGCAGTATAATGCTTGGAGAATTAGGTTTCACCAGGAGAAATCTATGCTGTGTATAGATATCTACCTTCCAATGACAATATACATTCTCATGGTGTGTTGCTTAATGCATTTCCCAGTGTAACACATGAGATTTAACCATGGCTTTGTAGATTCATTATCCTTTTGTGCTCTGGTTCTCTTACATGAAAAGGCCAATATTGGTATTAACATTAGTTTATTATTGGAATGGCTCATAAGAGGGGGCATATTTTTAAGGTGACTGGAGGTAAGTATAGAAGGGATGTCAGAGTTAAGGGTTTTACACATCTAGGGTTTTATATCTAGGGTTTTAATCGTGTGAGACTTCCTGCAGATACAGTACATAGGCACATTTAGCAACTCTTTGAACGTGGAAGTTATTACAATGGAGGGCTATGTAGGTGGGAAGGGTTAGATCGGTCTTACAGTAGGTTAAAACATTGTGGGGTGAAGAGCCTGTGCTGTTCTATTATTGTCACATATACCCAGAAACAGTGTCATGTTTTTATTTGCACGATATCTGGACAGATTATGCTATACCTAAGTACATCTAGCTGCTTTGATTTTTTTCTATACATTTAGGTAACACATCTCTATTGACCCTTAAATGTCTCGATGGCCACACTTATCACAGAAGATGAGAGTGCATTCGTACCATGCTCCCTAACACACACTGGAGAGCTGCCATATCACAGTGAATAGTCACTTCATTATTTGGCAAAGCAGATGTAGAAATTTGGCTTCTTTGGCCTACAAGTAATGTCTTCCAGCAGCTCTCATGCCATGCATGTTAATTTTATAGTGTGCATCACCTTACAGCACACCAGAAGGATCCAGACAGGGATATTTAATTCATGCCAAATCTGTTGATGTTCAAGCCCTGGCCTGTGTAGTGAGTTTGTTGCAAAATGTAGGTTCTCATTTCTATGCCTTTTATCAAACAGCTGTGTTCAATCTCTCTTTCTCCCTCCCCCCCTCCCTCCCCTCTCTCTCCCCCCTCTCTCTCCCCCCTCTCTCTCCCCCCTCTCTCTCCCCCTCTCTCTCCCCCCAACTCTCTCCCCCCAACTCTCTCCCCCCAACTCTCTCCCCCCAACTCTCTCCCCCAACTCTCTCCCCCCTCTCTCTCCCCCCTCTCTCTCCCCCCTCTCTCCCCCCAACTCTCTCCCCCCAACTCTCTCCCCCCAACTCTCTCCCCCCCAACTCTCTCCCCCCCAACTCTCTCCCCCCCAACTCTCTCCCCCAACTCTCTCCCCCCCAACTCTCTCCCCCCCAACTCTCTCCCCCCCAACTCTCCCCCCCAACTCTCCCCCCCAACTCTCTCCCCCCCAACTCTCTCCCCCCCAACTCTCTCCCCCCCAACTCTCTCCCCCCCCAACTCTCTCCCCCCCCAACTCTCTCCCCCCCCAACTCTCTCCCCCCCAACTCTCTCCCCCCCAACTCTCTCCCCCCCCAACTCTCTCCCCCCCCAACTCTCTCCCCCCCCAACTCTCTCCCCCCCCAACTCTCTCCCCCCCCAACTCTCTCCCCCCCCAACTCTCTCCCCCCCCAACTCTCTCCCCCCCCTCTCAGTAGTTCAGAAGTATATCTAGAAGTTTTGTGAGCTGCCTGAAAAACGTTGCCGTGTATCACCAGAGCCTTCTGGGAATGCAAACTGGGTCACCACAAGGGTGCCACGGTGCTTCTGACGGCCTCTTAATTCTCCGTCTCCCTTCCACTCTGAACTTGGTGCTTCAAGCTTCTTGCTCCGACCCAAGGAAGCTGAATGCAAATTTGAGGTAGAGCTGCTCATTTTCTCCTGAGGCTTATTGGAAGTTATACAAGACATTGGTGAAGACAGGAGAGATAGAGTATGAGAGTAAGGTAGCATGAGATATGAAAATGGAAGATGCAGGGCCATCATTGGTGACTCCGGAGCTTGAGGCCTGGAGTTCAGGGTCACATCATTGGCGAGTCCGGAGCTTGAGGCCTGGAGTTCAGGGTCACATCATTGGCGAGTCTGGAGCTTGAGGCCTGGAGTTCAGGGTCACATCATTGGCGAGTCCGGAGCTTGAGGCCTGGAGTTCAGGGTCACATCATTGGTGACTCTGGAGCTTGAGGCCTGGAGTTCAGGGTCACATCATTGGTGAGTCCGGAGCTTGAGGCCTGGAGTTCAGGGTCACATTATTGGCGAGTCTGGAGCTTGAGGCCTGGAGTTCAGGGTCACATCATTGGCGAGTCTGGAGCTTGAGGCCTGGAGTTCAGGGTCACATCATTGGTGACTCTGGAGCTTGAGGCCTGGAGATCAGGGTCACATCATTGGCGAGTCCGGAGCTTGAGGCCTGGAGTTCAGGGTCACATCATTGGCGAGTCCGGAGCTTGAGGCCTGGAGTTCAGGGTCACATCATTGGCGAGTCCGGAGCTTGAGGCCTGGAGTTCAGGGTCACATCATTGGCGAGTCCGGAGCTTGAGGCCTGGTGTTCAGGGTCACATCATTGGTGACTCTGGAGCTTGAGGCCTGGAGTTCAGGGTCACATCATTGGCGAGTCCGGAGCTTGAGGCCTGGAGTTCAGGGTCACATTATTGGCGAGTCCGGAGCTTGAGGCCTGGAGTTCAGGGTCACATCATTGGTGAGTCCAGAACTTGAGGCCTGGAGTTCAGGGTCACATCATTGGCGAGTCTGGAGCTTGAGGCCTGGAGTTCAGGGTCACATCATTGGCGAGTCCAGAGCTTGAGGCCTGGAATTCAGGGTCACATCATTGGTGACTCTGGAGCTTGAGGCCTGGAGTTCAGGGTCCTGTCCTTGGTGAGTCCTGGGGTCAATACTGAAGATCAAAGCCAGAAGATAGATTGAAAGTCCTGAAGTCCACACCCAATGGCCAAAGTCTGTAAGTCTGTAAGTCCATTGGAGAAGTCAAAGGCCTGATGTCTGTGAGTCTGTGAGTTCGATGGAGGCAGGAGGCCCTGAAGTGGCCTGTGCTCGAGTTGCAGGTCTGTATGTGTGAGTGGGTGGGAGGGAGGAAAGGGGCTTGTTTTGTTTCTGTTGCTCTGTGGAACATTGTGGGCATAGTATGTTGACAAAGGAACGTGTGGTGATACTTACTGGCTACCCCCAGCACATCCTTAGAGTGTATTGGTTGTTATTGGCAACAGCAGATTTCACTGTACGCTTCAATGTACATGTGATAAATAAATCTGAGTCTGGGTGTGGAAAGGAAAAGACCAGTGAGGGCAAATAGAGTTTCCCTGAGTGATATCGAAAGGAGAAGGTATAATGGGGCATCAGGAAATAAAAACGGAGAATTGAAACAATCCTTTGTGTCTGCCTTCATGGAAGAAGCAACAAAACCTGCCAGAAATGATAACGAAGAAAGAGTAGTATGAAGGAGAAACAGAAAAAATTAGTATTAGCACAAAATGTACAAGAGAAGTCAGTGAGACTAAAAGCCAGATCCCAAGGGCCCAACAACTTACATTTCAGACTTTTGAAAGAGCTGGCTATAGAGACAGTGGATTTTCATCTTCCAAATTTCTCTAGATTCTGGAATTGTTATTGTCATTTGGAGGGTAGCATATCTGACCCCACAGTTTAAGAAAAGAGCCAGAGGGGAAAAAAACGGGAATTACTCACCATTTAGCCTATCATCAGTGATGCAAAGACAGTAGATATCATAATGAAGGATGTAGTAACAGAGTGTCGAGAAAAGAATAATGGAATTCGTTTTGCTTTATAACTCCACAAACTGTTTGAAAGAAATACACAGGAGCCAAGATATTTGTCTACTTCAAAATGCTGGTGGAACACAGCAGGCCAGGCAGCATCTATAGGAAGAAGTACAGTTGACGTTTCAGACAGAGACCCTTCGTCAGGACTAACTGAAAGGAAAGATAGTAAGAGATTTGAAAGTAGTGGGGGGTGGGGGAAATGCGAAATGTTAGGAGAAGACCGGAGGGGGTGGGGTGAAGCTAAGAGCTGGAAAGGTGATTGGCAAAAGGGATACAGAGCTGGAGAAGGGAAAGGATCATGGGATGGGAGGCCTAGGGAGAAAGAAAGGGGCAGGGGAGCACCAGAGGGAGATGGAGAACAGGCAAAGTGATGGGCAGAGAGAGAGAAAAAAGTGGGGGAAGGGGAGGAAAAAACTAAATAAATCAGGGATGGGGTAAGAAGGGGAGGAGGGGCATTAATGGAAGTTAGAGGAATTAATGTTCATGCCATCAGGTTGGAGGCTACCCAGACGGAATATACGGTGTTGTTCCTCCAACCTGAGTGTGGCTTCATCTTGACAGTAGAGGAGGCCATGGATAGACATATCAGAATGGGAATGGGATGTGAAATTAAAATGTGTGGCCACTGGGAGATCCTGCTTTCTCTGGTGGACAGAGCGTAGGTGTTCAGCGAAACTGTTTCCCAGTCTGTGCCGGGTCTCACCAATATATAAAAGGCCACACCGGGAGCACCGGATGCAGTATACCACACCAGCCGACTCACAGGTGAAGTGTCCCCTCACCTGGAAGGACTGTCTGGGGCCCTGAATGGTGGTGAGGGAGGAAGTATAAGGACAGGTGTAGCACTTGTTCCCCTTACAAGGATAAGTGCCAGGAGGGAGATTGGTGGGAAGGGATGGGGGGGACAAATGGACAAGGGAATCGCGTAGGGAGCGATCCCTGCAGAATCGAGTCTGGGACTGCAGGAGGTGGTTCTGCCAGCTCTGGACACCTTTCTTCTCTAACAATTGACTCTGCTCTCCTCAACTGATTGATGTGTCATCTCCAGATGATATCCGACACAATCTCCACTGTGGTCCAGTCCTGTCCTTATTCTTTCCAAGGACCCACTTTTGATCACCTCTGCAGCCCCTCACCAGGACTGCTCGTCCAGGAGTGAAACATTGAACCTCCTTGTTTGAGAAGCCTTCAATTTGTCCCAGCTGTCTGTCCTGCATACTCCTTCTGAGATTGGGCTTGAGCATTGCGATATGCAAGGAGGAAATTGGCAAGCTTCTGACGTGCTCTACTGATGTTGCTTGCAGCAAATTCTTTAGACTCCAGACAAACCTTCCTGTCCTGCCAAGCCATTTGTAGCAGGGTGGTACAGTGCAGATGTAATATTTCTTCTTCCATTCATTTTCAAGAATGATTGAAATTGTTCCACAACAAAGCGTGGTCTGTTGTCATTGACTAGGTGTTCTGGAATACCAGTCATTCAGAAGAGGCTTCTTAACACATCAACTATAGTGAAGTCTAAAGTGAACACTTCTGGCCACTTTGTAGCTACATCCACTACCACCAAGAAATTTGTTCCCACGAATGGTCTGGTAAAATCTGCCAGAAGTGGAGAGATGCTGCTCTTGGCATCTTCTGGACGTGTTGGCATCCTGAACAGTGTGTGGTAAGCTGCTCGACCTGCCACCAGACAAAGCTTTAAGCCAGTGCTTTCATTCTGACCGCACCTGGATGACTGGCATGTAGCTCCTGCAATCCTTTAACTTTCAGCTTGTATGGCTCAACAACTCTCAATCTCCACAGAAGACAATCCAAGTCAGGGGCAAGCTCACTCAGGTGCTGGTAGAAATGGGGGAATTGGAATGTCTGCTGTAGACCTGAGACAGTGTGGGGTCTTTTCTGATTTCCCTTTGCATCATCTCTGCCGTGATTGGGAGACTTTTGATTTGCATTAGGGAGAATATGTCAAGAGGAGTTTCCCCTTCTGTAAATTTTCCAGTTATTCCATTTCCCATGAGTTAACGGGACAATCCATCAGCATTTCCATGATTAGTTGTTCTCTTGAATTCAATCGTGTAATTATGTCCTCCATGAAGCAGAGCTCAGCTCTGCAATCGTGCTGCTGCTGTTAGTGGAACATCCCTCTGTGGATCAAAAAAGGACGCAAGATCAGCAATGAGGGTACACTCTCGCCCATTCAAGTACTGGATGAAACGTTTTACACTCCACACCAGGCTCAAGTTCTCTCATGTCAATCTGTGCATAACTTTTTTCTCCGTAGCAGTAAGGAAATGTGGTGCAAAGTGTACGGGGCATCATTTCCATCACTCTTAACATGTAACATAACAGGACCTATTCCATATGACGAGGCATCACGGGCAAGCTTCACTGGACAATGTTGATTATATTGTGTGAGTTCAGTGTCTGACATCTCCATTTCCTTTACCTTTTGGAAAGCCACCTCCCACTGCTTTGTCCATTCCCATTTCTTCCCCCTCTTGTAGTAATAAGTTCAGGTGTGGACCAAAGTTTGCCAGGAACCTGTTAGAGTCATTGACAAATTCTAAAAGGGCCTGCAACTGGGACACATTGTTTGACCTTGGTGCATCCATGAATGATTGAATTTTCTCAACACACGTGTAAATCTTGTGCATCAATGGTGTAACCACAATTAGTGATGTTTGGTTTAAAGAATTCACACTTGTCTTGGTATGCTCTGGGCCTATAATCTTCTGATCTTTTTAACACTGTCCTGAGATTTTGGAGATGTCCCTTGTCATCTTCACTGGCAACAATGATGTCATCCAGGTAACACTGAGTGCCTGGGCAGCCTTGCAGCACCTGGTCCAGAGCTTTCCGCCAGAGTGCAGGTGCAACTGCTATTCCAGAAATAAGTCTATAATAGTGATAAAGCCCTCTGTGAATTTTCATTGTGAGAAACTTCTTCCATCTCCATCTTAGCCTCAGCTATATCCACTCTGCTTAAGTATTTCCCTCCAGAAAGATTTGCAAAGGTATCTTTAATCCTGGGCAGAGGGTATTGATCTACTTTCAGGTTTGAAACTTTGGCCTGATCAAAATCAATATGGTACTCTTTAGAATTTTCAAGCCATCCTTGTGTATAAATCTCCATTCTCTCTCAACCCCAAACTTTAAATCCAGTGCTAGACAACGGCGTCAGATGCAGCAAGGTTCTCTCAGTGCCAATCTACAGCACAGACACAAGAGACTGCAGATTCTGGATCGGAACCAAGAAGACTGAATCCAGATGAAGGGTTTCAACCCAAAATACTGACTGTCTACTTCTTTCCACAGTCACCGTGTGACCTGCTGAGTTCCTCCAGCAGGTTGTTCTTCTGCTTCTTATCTGAAAGACTTTTATGAGGGACACCTTCTACATGAAAGCAGAGAAAAGATCTATTTTACAGATCTAATGACCTTACTAACAACAAGTCTCTATTAATTTCCACTTGTTCCTTTTCCCAAGAGTTTGAATGTTCCTTTATTGTGAGTAATGGACTCAACTTGTATCCCACAAAATCTGGCATTCTCAGTCAGGACCAGGATACTTTTATAGCCTGTAGCAGAATGTGAATCTCTGCAGCATCTGGTGACCCTGTGATCCCTGTCTTGGAGGCCTCTGTCAGAACATCTTTCAAGAGGGTGAACCCCCGTAAGATGTAATACCTTGTAGGGTACTAAGAACCTATGCCATCCAACTGGCAGGAGCGTTCAAGGACATGTTCAATCTCTCACTGCAGCAGTTACAGGTTCACACTTGTTTCAAAGGGGCGACCATCATACCAGAGCCCAAGAAGAGCAGGGTGAACTGCCTCAATGACTGTCACCCAGTTGCACTCACATCAGCTGCGATGAAGTGCTTTGAGAGGTTGGTCATGGCCAGAATCAACTGCTACCGAAGCAAGGACATGGACCCACTACAATTAGCCTATCACCACAATAGGTTTACAGTGGATGCAATCTCACCTGCTCTCTACTTGGCCTTGGATCACCTGGACAACAGCAATACCTATGTCAGGCTGCTGTTTATTGATTACAGCTCAGCGTTCAACACCATCACACGCTCAGTTCTAATCAACAAGCTGCAAAACCTGGGCCTCTGAACCTCCCTCTGCAACTGGATCCGTGACTTCCTCACTGGGAGAGCCTGGTCAGTGCAGATCAGAAATTACATCTCCTCCTTGCTGACAATCAACACTGACGCACCTCAAGGATGTGTGCTTTTCCACTGCTCTGTTCTCTCTACACTCACAACTATGTGGCTAGGTACAGCTTAAACACCATCTATAAATTTGCTGATGACACAACTATTGTGATAGAATTTCAGATGGTGATGAGGAGGTGTACAGAAGTGAGGTAGATCAGCCGGTGGTGTTGTGTCACAACATTAACATCGCACTCGGTGTCATTGGGGCCAATGAATTGATTGTGGACTTCAGGAAGAGGGTGTTGGGAGAATGTACACCAGTCCTCATTGAAGGATCAGCAGTGGAAAGGGTGAGTCGTTTCAAGCTCTTGGGTGTCAACATTTCTGGAGATCTATTTCAGACCCAACATAATGATGCAATTACAAAGAAGGCATGATAGTGGCATATTAGGAAGCTGGGGAGAGTTGGCATACCACCAAAGACTCCAACAAATTTCTGGAGCTGTGTTTAACTGGTTTTATCACCTTCTGGTATGGAGGGGCCACTGCACAAAATCAGAAAAAGCTGCAGAAAATTGTAAACTCAGGCAGCTCCATCATGGGAACTAGCCTCCCCAGCTTCCAGGACACCTTCAAATGGCAATGCCTCAAGAAGGCAGCATCCATCATGAAGGACCTCCATTGCCCAGGACATCCCCTCTTCTCAATGCTACCATCAAGGATGAGGTACAGGAGCCTGAAGACACACACTCAACGTTTCAGGAACAGCTTCTTCCCCTCTGCCATCAGATTTATAAATGGACAATGATTATCACTACCTCACTATTTTTGCCCTCTTTTTTCACTACTTAATTTAATTTTTTAAATATATATTTCTATTTTATAGTCTTTTTATTATGTATTGCAATGTACTGCTGCTGTAACACAAGAAATTTCACGACATATCATGCCAGTGATATAAAACCTGATTCTGATTCACATAAGCACAAGAGGGGAATGTGTTGCATATTCTAGTTTGAAATTTCAAAGTTCAACATTCAAGGTAAATTTATTATCAAAGTACATATTTGATACTTTGAGATACATTTTCTGACAGGCATTCAGAGTAGAGTAGAGAAATGCAATAGAATCAATGACACTACACACAAAGACTGGCAAACAACTGATGTGAAAAATAATAAATAATAAATAAGGTGATAAATAGTACTAACAGCATGAGTTGTAGAGTCCGTGAAAGTAGGTTGTGGAATCAGTTTGGAGTCGAGGTGAGTGAAGGTATCCTCTCTGGTTCAGAAGCCTGATGGTTCAGGGGTAATAACTGTTCCTGTACCTCACGGTGTGGGTGTTGAGGCTCCTGTACATCTTTCCGGAAAGGAGCAGTGAGAAGGACACATGGGCCGGACGGTGGGGATCCTTCATGATCCTACTGCTTTCTTGCGGCAGCTCTCCTTGTAGATGAACTCAATGGTAGTATCAAGTATGAAGATCTGAAGCCAATACGAATTTTCTTTTATTTGTTTTTACCTTTTTTTTCTTCCAGAGTTTGTTTTGTTATGTTTTTGTTTAAATATTGAGTTTTAAAGGCACATCTGAAAGAATTGTGAAACTCAATATTGTAAAATAGCTGAAGTGACACCTACGCAGTTAAATTAACAAGATTACTGGGGCACCCCTGACTTAAATGGCTGTCTCACAGGTGACGATTAATTAAGCTGCATTACGTTGCTGAATCCTGCAAACGCTCTGACATTTGGACTAATGATGTTATAGTCACTTAACGATTAAACCAAAATATCCACTGAAAGAAGATAATAAAGGCAAGTAAATAAACAACAAGAAAGATCTTTAGTGGGTATTAGAAATCTGAATTGCAAACAGAATACTAATGAGTTGCAGAGAGTGAAAATCCCTGGGGACTCTAAACCAATGGTGGTGACAGAAGTAATAATATTTTTGGCACTACTTTCCATTGCTATCAGAGCCAAATTCTTTGGCCTCTTTGTGCCTGGTATTCATAGGGAGCTTTTACAGACAGTAACAGTATCATCCTGTAAGATATAGGAAATAGTTCATGAGATAAGCGAAGTGTTTTATTAAACAAGAAAACATAGTCAGAGAAGAGACCATTTCTTTTCTACCAGAACATCAAATTGATTCTAACCCTTCACCACTCAGAATGTTGCAATAAAGGGAATTTGGTCACATGGTACAATTCTTATGTGGGTGCATATCTAATTTTACATAGGTCACTGGCCTGGAGTGATTTCAGCATCAAGAGCCTGTCTACATTATATTTCCAGTGAAGGGTCCCTCTCAATATGTCACTGAGCTGCATGAAAATCTGACTAGGCCATACTGCTGTTTGCAAGCAGACATTCTTTTCCTCTGCTTCCTGGGTGCCTGATGTTATCCATGACACTAAGGCTACGTCCACACTAGGCCGGATAAATCCGTTACTGAAGCTTTCTCTCTTTGTTTTGACCCTCTGTCCACACTGAAACGGCATTTTCCTCCCCCAAAAACAGCTTTTCTAAAACACCCTCCAGAGTGTTTAAATTTGAAAATGCTGCTTGGGCAAGAGTAGTGTGGATGGGGTAACCAGAGATTTCTAGAAACGCTGTCATGACGTGCCAGAACAGATGGTGGCATTTCATTGTTTTCCTGAATGCAACCCCCACACAACCTAACAATTTCAGAACAGACAGCAACGAGACTGAAGCCAGAAGAGTTAGTAATGTACTCACCTAATACTTTGACCCATAACTTACTGAATAAATAAGTATACTCACATTGCCCTGTTTTCTGCCCTTGCTTGTATGAAGGTGGTTTACCTATTTATGCAAGTACTTCTCTGACAATAGATGTGTAACAGCCTAATGTAACATTGTATGGAAATACAAGATAACACTGATGCAGACATGTTTTATACATTTAACAAGGTGCTTTATTAATGCAACAGAATTAGTCAGTTTTTCAATGTTCGTCGTCAGTCGGGTCATACTGTCCGTGAACTCCCTGGCGGTTGCCTCCATACACTCCAGTTTTTTTTAGTTTTAAGTCCTCCTGCGCGAGAGCCAACAGCTGTCCATCATTTGGCAATTTCATTTTAAGTTTTTATAGTCTAACTGCACAAACGCGCACTTTCACGGCGAGATTCGACACCAAACATGTCGCTTGTTTTCTGTAGATGTGTCCTGCGCATGTCCAGTAGGAGGAGATTCACCCAAATACCCGGTTTAATGTGGATGGAGGTATTTTCAAAAACGCTTGGTATGGACGCCTATCATTTTTATGTGAAACCAGCGTTTTCCAAATTATCCGGTCTAGTGTGGACGTAGCCTAAAAATCACAGGAATACACTTTGCATCATAAGTGCATAGGAATATCAATTGGCATTGTGTTTTTACCTTCAGCCATTTTCATTGACACTTGCATTTATATCTGGTCAGTATCATCATCATCGTTACGTGACGTGTCGTTTTATGTGGGCGATCGTGGTCTTATCCATGACCATGATTGCTCTTGGCAAATTCTTCTACCAAAATAGTTTGCCATTGCCTTCTTCTGGGCAGTGTCTTTACAAGACGGGTAAACCCCGCCTATACGGATACTCTTCAGAGATTGTCTGCCTAGCCATTAACCACCAGCTCCTCGGCTTCCTGTGACCCTGATCGGTGGAGGGGTGCTAAGCAGGTGTTACGCCCTTGCCCAAGGGTGACCTGCTGGCTAGCAGAGAAAAGAAGTGCCTTACATCTCCTTTGGCAGAGACGTATCTCTACCCCACCATCCCACTGGTCAGTATCACATCATCAGAATGTCACAAAGAGCTTGACAGTTAACTGAATATTTCTGTAGTAAGGCCACATTGTAACATTGAACATTCACAATCAAGACCCACAGCTGACATTGTAATAATGATCAGACGATCAATTTGAATGATGTAGGGTTAAACGTTAGGTAAGACTCTGGGGGGACATGAGATCTTTTATATTAATGAGGGGAGTAGAAAGCTTTAATGTTCATTTGTAAGATGGAGATGAACCATTTATTATAATGTGGTCCTCTTTCTTTAAAGAGAGGGTGGGGAAAGAAAGGGAGTGAGCTGAGGGAAAGGCAGGAAGTGAGTGAGCTGAGGGAAGGCAGGGAGTGAACAAGCTGAGGGAAAGGGAAGGATTAAATGAGTTGAGGGAAAGGCAGGAGTGAGTGAGCTGAGGGAAATGGAGGATTGAGTGAGCTGAGGGAAAGGCAGGGAGTGAACAAGCTGATGGAAAGGGAGGGATTAAGCGAGTTGAGGGAAAGCCAGGGAGTGAGTGAGCTGAGGGAAAGGCAGGGAGTGAGTGAGCTGAGGGAAATGGAGGGATTGAGTGAGCTGAGGGAAATGGAGGGATTGAGTGAGCTGAGGGAAATGGAGGGATTGAGTGAGCTGAGGGAAAGGCAGGGAGTGAGTGAGCTGAGGGAAATAGAGAGAGTGAGTGAGCTGAGGGAAAGGCAGGGAATGAGTGAGCTGAGGGAAATAGAGAGAGTGAGTGAGCTGAGGGAAAGGCAGGGAATGAGTGAGCTGAGGGAAAGGCAGGAGTGAGTGAACTAAAGGAAAGGCAGAGAGTGAGCTGAGGGAAATGGAGGGAGTGAATGAGCTGAGGGAAGGCAGGGAGTGAGTGAGCTGAGGGAAATGGAGGATTAAGTGGGCTGAGGGAAAGGCAGGGAGTGAGTGAGCTGAGGGAAATGGAGGGATTAAATGAGCTGAGGGAAAGGCAGGACATGAGTGAGCTGAGGGAAAGGCAGGGAGTGAGTGAGCTGAGGGAAATGGAGGGATTGAGTGAGCTGAGGGAAAGGCAGGGAGTGAGTGAGCTGAGGGAAAGGCAGGGAGTGAGTGAGCTGAGGGAAAGGCAGGAGTGAGTGAGCTGAGGGAAATGGAGGGATTGTGAGCTGAAGGAAAGGCAGGGAGTGAGTGAGCTGAGGGAAATGGAGAGAGTGAGTGAGCTGAGGGAAAGGCAGGGAGTGAGTGAGCTGAGGGAAAGCCAGGGAGTGAGTGAGCTGAGGGAAAACCAGGGAGTGAGTGAGCTGAGGGAAAGGTAGGGAGTGAGTGAGCTGAGGGAAAGGCAGGAGTGAGTGAGCTGAAGGAAAGGCAGAGAGTGAGCTGAGGGAAAGGCAGGGAGTGAGTGAGCTGAGAGAAAGGCAGGGAGTGAGTGAGTTGAGGGAAAGACAGGAGTGAGTGAGCTGAAGGAAAGGCAGAGAGTGAGCTGAGGGAAAGGCAGGAGTGAGTGAGCTGAGGGAAAGGCAGGGAGTGAGTGAGCTGCGATGGGTACCATATCAGATGAGTCATATTACTGAAAAGACAATCGTTTCACATTGATTTTCTTGTTTCTGTAATGCCATCCTTGGGTTTAATTAGTTCAGCTATTCAAATCTTCTTCAATCTCCATTTGGAATCTCTGGGTGTTAGGTGACCTGCCATCTATCTCTGTCAAAACAGGATCCAAAGATATCCGATTTGTTTCCATTTGGTAGTTTGCTGAAGAAGGGGAAGATTCAAGCAGACATACGATAAGCTCAGGGAAGACACTCAACTAATTAATTAAAATGCCACTGGCTAATTTCTGGCTGGAATTGGGACGGGGCAGAAAGTTAAGCATCCGAGAAGCTGAGTGCATGGCTCAAGGTAAGTTCATGCACAGTGGGGTGGAGATATTCAGGGGAAATTAACAGTTTGTGATTGATATCCATTAACCTATAAAGTCACTGAGATTTCCATTTTAAGTAGTGAGTAACAAAAAAGTAAAGTTGTGGCTACTTTCTTTTCATCTCCAGCCACTTTCATTGACAAAGTTGATATCTGATCAGTATTGCTGAAAGCATAATTCTTGGACAAAGATACTGGGTCTGGAGATATTTCCTCGCTGCATTACTCGCTGCATTAATGTAATGCCTTGAGGAATTGCTTACGATCCCAAGAATGAAGCTTGTGCCACGCTCATTAAGACCACCAAAGTATTACCGGGGACCTTGTTCAGCACTGGAGCAATGATCATAGAAGTGAAGTGTTTCTGCCCAGCCCAGAGGGACCATTATCCCTCTGCCTCACAGGGGACAGGCCTGGAAGGACCTTTTTGATTGGAATCATTAGGGAGAGCACTCTGCTGGTTTAAGGTTATCGTGGTAATACAGAGCCTGGCTTTGCTCACGTGCCTGTTGTATACACTGGACTCATGCAACCATTAATACCAACAAAAGCAATTCTTCCAAACTTACAGCAAAGAGAGCACCGAGCAGACCTTAACCACTTTATTCGACATTCCACGAGTCTAATTTCTACTGGAAAGAGAATTTTAAATTTCCCCGAAGCTGCAGGCAATTGTCAATTTAAATTTCTTTTTAAAAAGCTCATTTGCAGCTTGTGCGCATTGAAGGTGCAAATATAAATTAGTTATTTGTTTGGCAAGCCCACGTAATCGCTGAACTGAGGCAAGTCCTAATTAGGACAGGTATGTTATTATAAGCATGAGAGATTCTGCGGGTGCTGGAAATCCAAACCAACACACACAAAATACTGGAGGAACACAGCGGGTCAGGCAGCATCTATGGAAATGAATAAACAGTTGACCTGAAGAAGGGTTTCGGCCCAAATGCCAACAACTGCTTATTCATTTCCACAGATGCTGCCTGACCCGCTGAGCTCCTCCAGCATTTTGCGAGTGCTACTTATTCTATCTTATTAGCTCTGTAAGTAATAAATTCACCCTGTAGCGTCTCTACTGACAGACCCTGAACATGAATTCAAAGACAACTCATCATGCATTCCTTCTGCCAGGCAACTCTTTTCAGACGGTGTGTTAAGTGTGTTAAGTTTGTAGAAGCTATAAAAGACATCAGTACATAGGTTAAATTCACTGGCAGTCTCTCACTGATTAGGAGCTTGCATCTGAGCTACTGCTAGATGTCGTTCTTCAAGTATTTACTGATATAATCAATAACTAGGGTTGGAAGCTATTGACAAAGGGCACATGGAGATCACTTACTGTGCCATAATGATGAAAAATACATAAAGAAATCATTGATTTCCTATTGTCTATTTAATTTTCATCGTATTGATGAAGCCTACAGTTTTAAATCTGCTCCGGTCAAATGGTTGTAGTTACAGAATTGAAATAGGCCACAGTATAACTTGTCTTTTTGGTACAGCATCTATTATGTTGTAAAATATGGAATATATTGTCTTTCAACACACACAAAATGCTGGTGGAACACAGCAGGCCAGGCAGCATCTATAGGGAGAAGCACTGTCGACGTTTCGGGCCGAGACCCTTCGTCAGGACTAACCGAAAGGAAAGATAGTAAGAGATTTGAAAGTAGTGGGGGGAGGGGGAAATGCGAAATGATAGGAGAAGATCGGAGGGGGTGGGATGAAGCTAAGAGCTGGAAAGGTGATTGGCGAAAGTGATACCGAGCTGGAGAAGGGAAAGGATCATGGGACGGGAGGCCTCGGGAGAAAGAAAGGGGTGGGGGAGCACCAGAGGGAGATGGAGAACAGGCAGAGTGATGGGCAGAGAGAGGGAAAAAAACAAACAATTAAATATGTCAGGGATGGGGTAAGAAGGGGAGGAGGGGCATTAATGGAAGTTAGAGAAGTCAGTGTTCATGCCATCAGGTTGGGGGCTACCCAGCCGGTATATAAGGTGTTGTTCCTCCAACCTGAGTGTGGCTTCATCTTGACAGTAGAGGAGGCCATGGATAGACATATCAGAATGGGAATGGGACGTGGAATTAAAATGTGTGGCCACTGGGAGATCCTGCTTTCTCTGGCGGTCCGAGCATAGGTGTTCAGCAAAACGGTCTCCCAGTCTGCGTCGGGTCTCACCAATATATAAAAGGCCACACCGGGAGCATCGGATGCAGTATACCACACCAACCGACTCACAAGTGAAGTGTTGCCTCACCTGGAAGGACTGTCTGGGGCCCTGAATGGTGGTGAGGGAGGAAGTGTAAGGGCAGGTATAGCACTTGTTCCGTTTACAAGGATAAGTGCCAGGAGGGAGATCAGTTGAGGAGAGCAGAGTCAATTGTTAGAGAAGAAAGGTGTCCAGAGCTGGCAGAACCACCTCCTGCAGTCCCAGACTCGATTCTGCAGGGATTGCTCCCTACGCGATTCCCTTGTCCATTTGTCCCCCCCATCCCTTCCCACCGATCTCCCTCCTGGCACTTGTAAGCAGAACAAGTGCTACACCTGCCCTAACACTGCCTCCCTCACCACCATTCAGGGCCCCAGACGGTCCTTCCAGGTGAGACGACACTTCACCTGTGAGTCAGCTGGTGTGGTATACTGCGTCCGGTGCTCCCAGTGTGGCCTTTTATATATTGGTGAGACCCGACGCAGACTGGGAGATCATTTCGCTGAACACCTACGTTCTGTCCGCCAGAGAAAGCAGGATCTCCCAGTGGCCACACATTTTAATTCCACGTCCCATTCCCATTCTGATATGTCTATCCATGGCTTCCTCTATTGTCAAAATGCATCCAAACTCAGGTTAGAGGAGCAACATCTTATATACCGGCTGGGTAGCCTCTAACCTGATGGCATGAACATTGACTTCTCTAACTTCCGTTAATGCCCCTCCTCCCCTTCTTACCCCATCCCTGACATATTTAGTTGTTTGCCTGTTCTCCATCTCCCTCTGGTGCTCCCCCACCCCTTTCTTTCTCCCGAGGCCTCCCGTCCCATGATCCTTTCCCTTCTCCAGCTCGGTATCACTTTCGCCAATCACCTTTCCAGCTCTTAGCTTCATCCCACCCCCTCCGGTCTTCTCCTATCATTTCGCATTTCCCCCTCCCCCCACTACTTTCAAATCTCTTACTATCTTTCCTTTCGGTTAGTCCTGACGAAGGGTCTCGGCCCGAAACGTCGACAGTGCTTCTCCCTATAGATGCTGCCTGGCCTGCTGTGTTCCACCAGCATTTTGTGTGTGTTGTTTGAATTTCCAGCATCTGCAGATTTCCTCGTGTTTGCTCTTTAAATATATTGTCTTTGTTCAGCACCATAAACTGTTCCCTTGCTGCTCATGCATTCTGGGACTCTGTGTGCTAACTGAACCTACAACAGATCATTCATAACCTCCCCATCTGACCCCTGAAATGAACGTCCCGTTGCAAACTCACTTCATCATTAAATCATCTCTTATTCTGCTTCATCACATTAGCCGATGAAACCTCTATTACTTGCAACACACACAAAATTCTGGAGGAACTCAGCAGGTCAGGCTGCATGTATGGAAATGAATAGACATTCGGCATTTCGGGCTGGGACTGAGAAGGGAGGGGTGAGACACTAGATTAAAAAGGTGGGGGTAGGGAAGGAGGCTAGCTGGAAGGTGATTGGTGAAGCCAAGCAGGTGGGAAAGGTCAAGGGCTGAAGAAGAAGGACCAAGATGGCGGCAAAGGCAAGCTCCAGGAACGATAGCAGGTCTGTGTGAGTACGTGGTTGAAGATTTGGAGGGCAGCAGTGATCACAGAGGGGGCTCATTGAGAGAGTGTGTCACTGAACTCCCAAAGAGAAGATTTAAAGTTCTTCAGGGTAGGCATCCGTCAAAAATACTTCGAGGTGGAGTAGCAAATCATAAACATGAGATAGTCTACAGATACTGGAAATCCAAAGTGGCACACACAAAATGCTGGAAGAACTCAGCAGATCGGGCAGCATCTGTGGAAGTGAATTGACAGTTGATGTTTTGGGCCAAGACTGTAAAGGAAGGGAGCAGATGCCAGATTAAAAAGCTAGGGGGGTGGAAGGAGGCTAGCTGGAAAGTGATAGGTGAAGCCAGGTAGGTGGGGCAGGTCAAGGGCTGGAGAGGACAAGCTCCCAGGAAGGATATGGGGCTGTGGTAGTGGGTCAGGACACTTAGTCTTATTGCATCTTCTGACCAGTCTCCTATTTCACATACTCTATAAACCGGAGCTCAACGAAAATTCTTTTAAAGATTAGCCTTATTTGTCACAAATACATTGAAACGTACAGTGAAATGCATCACTTGCATCAATGACCCACCAGTCTGAGGATGTGCAGGGGGCAGCCTTCATGTGTTTCCAGGCTTCTGGCATCAATATAGCATGCCCACAATTTTCTAACCCTAATCCGTTTGTCTTTAGAATGTGTGAGTAACCCGGAGCACCTGGAGGAAACCCACACAGTCATGGAGAGAATGTACACGCTCCTTACAGACCGTGGCAGAATTGGACCTGGCTTGCTGGCACTGCTAACTTCTACATTACTGTGCCGCTCTCATATCTGCCTCACCTATCTGCCCTGTGCTTGCTGGTCTCCAAACCAGCAGTCCCTCAGTTACCTAATCTTTCTTTGCCAACCCCTCACTTCTGCAACCTCAATCAGCTCTACAATTCCACACGATCCAATCAAGTCCAACATTTTGAGCATCCCCAATTGTATTCACACTACCACTGGCATCAGCTGTCTAGTCATTAAGTTCTGCTATTTCTCCACCTTTTCGTCTTGCTCATTCAGAGCCCAGCACCTATTCGCATGCTCGAACCGAGCGGCCTGCTGAGCCACCTCAGAAAGCAGTTTGCCATATGATGGGTTTAGAATCACGAAGTGGAAGACTGGCAGATGCCATTGAAACAGGTTTCATTTCAACTGATCTGCCAGCTTATCGAGAGCAGCTTTTCAACTTGATATTTCTTTCATTGAATCATAGAAATTTACAGCTCAGAAGAAGGCCATTCGTCCTATTGTGTCCAGGTTGACCAAAAAGTTCATCCGACTTCCTGCTGCTTGTTCTAATGTCGAGCAGACTCTGCCTTTTCAAATGCCTATCCAAGTACTGTGTAAACACGTGGTGAGTTTTATCTCCCTTGATCCTTTCAGGCAGTGAGTTTCAAATCTCTGCATCTGCTGAATGAAATATTTTTCCTTTCCTAACTCTTCTACCAATTAATTATTTCATCACTTCTCTGAGGATCGTCACCTTGTTGTGGTAAACAGACTTCTGAGTTCCTGAGAGTGATGCCACCCTGGTAGGGTCACCCCTGGCAGTAAGGTTGTGGGGGCGTTCCAGACAAACAGTGATCCAACCAAGACCTCAGTGGTGGAGCTGGCAGAAGATAATGACACATCACAATGGCAGTGAAGGTGGAGGAAGGCTGCAGCAGTGTATGGTCCTCAGTCATCTTGCATTCCACGCAAGTTGACCCTGAACCCATCCTGTTGTGGAATATGTGATGGCTGCCCATGCATCAGACACACTCAAACCCACTGCATCGGTCCATTTAAAGAGGTGCCGTCACAGCAGGAGGTGGCACCAAACCCCCATAACTGGTGGGAGTGATCAGGCCCAGAGATTGCAGCATCAGCGAGGAATGTTTACCAGTTCACAGAAGCTTCAGCCTTCCTGACAAATTTATTTTTCTGATAAAGCTTTTATGAGGATATTTTAGAACACGAAAACAACATTCCATGATGACTCTCTAAATCATACAAAAATAGGCCATTTTCTGCCTTGTATTCACCTAGCTCTATTTTGAGTGAATTACGAAGTTTGTAAGTTGCATCATCTGAGTCCTGTAAGCACCATTATACAATGAAAATGAAATGCACATGTTGATGACATCATCATCTGCAGATGTGCTCACTCTAGTGGGAGTTCTGGAAACGGGTGCAAACAATTCAAAACGGGTGAATCTTGATTTTAATGCAAGATTTACAACTGAAGAGGTGCAAATAGGTTCAGTTTCTCAGTAACAAAGGCAGGGAAATCTGTGGAATATTACATCCAATTCTGCTCATTTAACTACAGGAAGGATGTGAATGTAAAGAAAGTAGATGTGATGAAAGTAATTTCATTTACTGAAATAGTTTGAGGGTTGAGGGATTTCTAATATAGAATTATACTGAAGAAGGTTCGAAGTTCAAAGACCTCCGCCTCTTCGAGGACTTCAATGTTGGTGACGAAGTCACTCCAGTGGATGTTAAGGATGGTGCGGAGGCAGCGCTGGTGAAAACACTCAAGGAGTCGTAGGTGGTGACGGTAGGTGACCCACGACTCGGAGCCGTACAGGAGGGTGGTCAGTACAATGGCTCTGTACACACTGACCTTTGTGCCTTTCTTCAGGTGCTTGTTGTTCCAGACACTTTTGTACAGCCTGCCGAATGCGCTGTTTGCCTTTGCCGGTCTGTTTGTCAATCTCTTTGTCGATCTTGGCATCTGACGAGATGGTGCACCCCAGGTAGCTGAACTGGCGGACTGGCTTCAGCTCTGCCTTGCCGATGGTGATGTGGGGAGGGTGGTAATCTTCCTGAGGTGCAGGTTGATGAAGAACTTCTGTCTTCTTCAAACTGACTTCCAGTCCAAAGAGCTCGGCAGCCTCTGCAAAGCAGGATGTTACACGCTGCAGGGCTGTCTCAAGATTATAACAGGTTTAAATGGAGAGAAGATGTCCTCATTAGTGGTGGCTGAATCATGTAGTTTAAAATTTTGGGAAAAGTACAATGAGAATGTGAGGTATTTTATGCAGAGTTATATTCTAGATCTCATTGCATACAGCAGTAAAGGAAATAGCATAAATCAAGGCTTGCAACTCCATGGGAAAAGACTTGGGAAATGGGACTCAGGAGATTGCACTGAGGCCTAGATAAACTGAACAATCCTTTGATTCCATGCTGAAGTTCTGTAGAAATGCATATTCTTTATATTATGTGCCATTTTCACCAGCTCTTGAAATGCGTGGAGAGTTGGAATTCTGCTGGCTTTTAGTGTAGGCGTTTAGATAAGCTCATAATTCATCTGTGCATTATTCTAATTCCTGCAAAAAAAAAATTCCAGGAAGCTAAACCATCCCCACCTACTCATATTGTGCAGAAATTCACTGATAATGTCATTTCTTATCATTTGAATTTATACTGGACCAAGTTTTCTAGATGTATAAAATTTGTCACCCAACAGAAATATGGAACCCTTAACTAGGCACATCCATGGCAGTCCGAAATTATTCAGATCTCCCAACAACATGCTGAATTTCAGATTATGCAGTTATATGTGAGACGTTAAGAGAAGAACAATTAACTCTGTCTCTCATTGTGTGTGAACAAATTCTGTAACATCCATGCCCCAATGTCAGAAAACCATAGCACAGGTTTTCTTTCCCTTAGACACACACAGCTGTGGTTATTTTTGACTTCCACATTACAGGAGTCTCAGTTCTTTGAACAACCTAAGGAAATAGTTCAAATAATGCCTTTCAGGATGTCCCAAAGGACTTTCCAGGTATTGAATTACTTCTGAAATAAAGTCACCAATGTCATGCAGTAATTTGTAAACAAGATTGCAGGAACTGCAAGGTGATAATAGCCTGATAACCTTTTATTTAAACATTCTGATATTGAAAGGGATAATGAGAATTCCTCTGCTCTTCTTTGAAGAAGTTCTGTGGAATCTTTTATGTCTATTTCAATGGCTGAAAAAAATATAAAACACTCCACTGAAGCTTAGATCTTATATTGTACCCTGGTTACATTGGGACTTAAAGTTACCAATGAGATTGCAACCAACTGCTTCATGCTATGGATGGATTGGCTGAAAGTTCCAAAGTCATTCCAAAGTCAGAGAAATCAGACCATAAGACGTAGGAACAGAATTGGGCCATTTGGACCATCAAGCCTGTTCAACTATTTTAACATGACTGATCCATTTCCCTCTCAGCACCATTCTACTGCCTTCTCCCCCGTTACCTTTCATGCCCTGACTAATCAAGATCCAATCAACCTCTATTTGTAAACCCAATGACTTAGCCTCCAAGGCCCCCTGTGGCAACAAATTCCACCCTCTCACTAAAGAAATTCCTCCTCATTGCCATTCTAAATGGACGTCCCTCTATTCTGAGGCTGTGCCCTCTGGTCCTCGACTTCCCCATCATAGAACACATCCTCTCCACATCCACTCTATCTAGGCCTTTCAACATTTGATGGGTTTCAATGAGATGCCACCTTATTCTTCTGAATTCCAGCGAGAAAAAAACCCAAAGCCATCAATCGCTCCTCATTCGAGAAGCCGTTCATTCCTGGAATCATTCTTGTGAACCTCCTCTCCAATGTCACCAATTCCTTTCCTAAATAATAGGCCCAAAACTGCTCACAATACTCCATATGAGGCCTCACCAGTGCCTGATAAAACCTCAGTATTACATCCTTGCTTTTGTACTCTTGTTCTCTTGAAATGAATACTAACATTGCATTTGCCTTCCCCCCCCCCCCACCTACTCAGCCTGCAAATTAATCATTAAGGAATCCTGCATTTGCACCTTGGATTTTTGAATTTTCTCCCCATCGCCCAAATAATTGACATACAATGTAAAAAGAAGCAGTCCCAACACCGACCCCTGTGAAACACCACTAGCCACTGACAGCCAATCGGAAAAGGCTCCCTTTATTCCCACTCTTTGTCTTTTGTCAATCAGTCAATGTTCTATCCATGATAATATCTTTCCTGTATTACCACAGGCTCTTAACTTGTTAAGCAACTTCACGTTTAGCACCTTGTCAAAGGCCTTCTGAAAACCTAAGTACACAACATCTGCTGATTCTCCTTTGTCTATCCTGTTTGTTACTTCTTCAAAGAATTCCAACAGATTTATCAGGAAATTTTTTCTCGTAAAGAAACCATGCTGACTTTGGCCTATTTTATCATGTGCCTCCAAGAACCCTAAAACCACACATCCTTAACAATCATCTCCAACACCTTCCCAACTACAGAGGTCAGGCTAACTAGCCTATAATTTCCTTTCTTCTGCTTCCCTCTCTTCTTAAAGAGTAGAGTGGCAATTGCAATTTTCCTGTCCTCTGGAACTATGCCAGGATCTATTGATTCTTGAAAGATCATTACTAATGCCTCCACAATCTCCTCACTGACTGCTTTCAGAACCCTGGGATGTAGTCCATCATGTCCAGGTAACATATCTACCTTCAGAACTTTCTTCTTCCCAAGCACCTTCTCCCTAGTAATAGCAAATACACTTATTTCTCTCCCCAATACTCTTGAACTTCCGACATATTGCTAGTATCTTTCACCGTGAAACCTGATGCAGAATTTTTATTCCATTCATCCACCATTTCCTTGTCTCCCATTTCTACCTTTCCAGTGGTTCAATATCTATCCCCGCTTCTCTTTTACTCTTTATATATCTAAAAATACTTTTGGGATCCTCTTTGGTATTGTGGGCTGGCTTACCTTCATATTTCATCTTTTTCCCCCTTATGGCTTTTTGGTTGTTCTCTGTTAGTTTTTAAAAGTTTCCCATTCCTCTAACTTCCAACTAATTTTTGCTCTGTTATATGCCTCTCTTTTGCTTTTATGTTGGCTTTGACTTCCCTTGTCAGCCACAGTTGTGTCATCCTGGTTTTAGGATACCAGGAATGGAAGGGCATTCAGGACATCACCAACTACAGGATAACATCACCTGACTGTGCGGGTGATGCCTCCCTCCCAGATGCACTGAACAACTTCTACGCTCGTTTTGAGGCGGAAAATGACGTGGCAGCGAGGAAGTCCACCCCTCCTCCAAATGACCAGGTACTGTGTCTCACTGTGGCCGATGTGAGAAGAACCCTGTGCAGGGTCAACCCACGAAAGGCTGCTGGAACAGACAATATTCCTGGTAGAGTGCTCAGAGGATGTGCAGACCAGCTAGCAGATGTTCTCGCTGACATCTTCAACATCGCCCTGAGCAGCGCCACCATTCCAACGTGCTTCAAGGCCGCCATCATCGTCCCCATGCCGAAGAAGTCTTCAGTGTCCTGCCTAAATGACTACCGTCCGGTTGCACTCACATCCATCATCATGAAGTGTTTCGAGAGGCTCGTCATGAGGCATATCAAGACCCTGCTGCCCCCCTCACTGGACCCCCTGCAGTTTGCATACCGTCTCAACCGCTCAACAGACAACGCCATTGCCACCACCCTCCACCTGGCCCTAACCCACCTGGACAAAAAAGACATGTATGTTCGAGTGCTATTCATAGACTTCAGTTCAGCATTCAACACAATCATTCCTCAGAAACTGATTGGAAAGCTGAGCCTACTAGGCCTGAACACCTCCCTCTGCAACTGGATCCTAGACTTCCTGACTGGGAGACCTCATCCAGATCGGAGGCAGCATCTCCAACACCATCACACTGAGCACGGTGGCTCCCCAGGGCTGTGTGCTCAGTCCACTGCTGTTCACTCTGCTGACCCACGACTGTGCTGCAACACACAGCTCAAACCATATCATCAAGTTCGCCGATGACATGACCATGGTGGGTCTCATCAGCAAGAACGACGAGTCAGCATACAGTGAGGAGGTGCAGCAGCTAACAGACTGCTGCAGAGCCAACAACCTGTCTTTGAATGTGAACAAAAGAGATGGTTGTTGACTTCAGGAGGGCACGGAGCGACCACTCTCCACTGAACATCGAAGGCTCCTTGGTAGAGATCGTTAAGAGCACCAAATTTCTTAGTGTTCACCTGGCGGAGAATCTCACATGGTCCCTCAACACCAGCTCCATAGCAAAGAAAGCCCAGCAGCACCTCTACTTTCTGCGAAGGCAGAGGAAAGTCCATCTCCCACCCCCCCCCCCCCCCCCCCCCATCCTCATCACATTCTACAGGGGTTGTATTGAGAGCATCCTGAGCAGCTGCATCACTGCCTGGTTCGGAAATTGCACCATCTCGGATCGCAAGACCCTGCAGCGGATGGTGAGGTCAGCTGAGAAGATCAACGGGGTCTCTCTTCCTGCCATTACATTTACACTACACGCTGCATCCGCAAAGCAAACAGCATTATGAAGGACCCCACGTACCCCTCATACAAACTCTTCTCCCTCCTGCCATCTGGGAAAAGGCACCAAAGCATTCGGGCTCTCACGACTAGACTGTGTAACAGTTTCTTCCCCCAAGCTATCAGACTCCTCAATACCCTAAGCCTGGACTGCCACTAACTTACTGCCCTCTACTGTGCCTATTGCCTAGTTTATTACTTATTGTAATGCCCCTGCACTGTTTTGTGCACTTTATGCAGTCTTGTAGTCTAGTGTAGTTTTTTTCTGTGTTGTTTTTAAGTAATTCAGTGTAGTTTTTGTACTGTTTCATGTAGCACCTTAGAACATAGAACATAGAATAGTACAGCACATTACAGGCCCTTCAGCCCACATGGTCCTGAAAAACATTGTCTTGTTTTTACTGTGTACTGTACCAGCAGTTATGGTCGAAATGACAATAAAAAATGACTTGACTTGACTTGACTCTTCCTTTGTGGGATGTATCTATCCTAAGCCTTATGAACTGATCCCAGAAACTTTAGCCATTGCTGCTCTACTGTCATTCCTGCTAGTGTCCCCTTCCAATCAACATTGGTCAGCTCCTCTCTCATGCCTCTGTAATTCCCTTTACTCCACGGTAAAACTGATACATCTAACTTTAGCTTCTCCTTTCAAAGTGCAGGGCGAATTCTATCATATAATGATTGCTGCCTAAGGGTTCCTTTACCTTAAGCTCCCTAGTTAAATCTGGTACATTACACAACACTCAATCCAGAATAGCTGACCCCGTAATGGGCTCAACCACCTCGACCACAAGCTGCTTCAAAAAGCCATCTTGTAGGCATTCTACAAATTCTGTCTCCTGGGATCCAGTAACTACCCTAGTTTTCCCTAATCTACCTGCATATTAAAACTCACCATGACTATCATGAAATTGTCCTTTTGACATGCCTTTTCTATCTCTCATTGTAATTTGTAGCCCACATCCTGGCTACCGTTCGGATACCTGTATATAACTCCCATCAGAGTCTTTTTAACCTTGCAGTTTCTTAAATCTTCCACAAAGATCCTACATCTTCCAATCCTATGTCACTTTTTTCTAAGGATTTTATTTTAATTTTTACCATCAGAACCATGCCATCTCCTCTGCCTGCCTGCCTGTCCTTTCGATACAGTGTGTATCCTTGAATGTTAATCTTCTTTCTTGTAGCTTATTCTGTATACTATGAGCATTTAACCTTCACTCCTGTTTTCATCACCCTCTTTGATTTTAAGACCATTAGACACAGGAGCAGAATTAGGCCATTTGGCCCATCAAGTCTGCTTTGCTATTCAAACATGGCTGATCCTTTTCCCCCCTCCTCAGCCCCACTCCCCAGCCTTCTTCCCATAATCTTTGATCCTGTGTCCAATCAAGAACCTAACAAGCTTTGCCTTAAATATACCCAACAACATGGCCTCCACAGCTTCCTGTGGTAATAAATTCCACAAATTCACTACCCTTTGGCTAAAGAAATTTCTCTGCATCTTTCTTAAATGGATGCTCCTCTATCCTGAAGCTGTGCCCTCTTGTTCTAGACTCCTCCACCATGAGAAACATCCTTTCCACATCTACACTGTCTAGGACTTTCAACATTCAAAAGGTTTCAATGACATCCTCCCCCTCGTTCTTCTAAGTTCCAGTGAGTACAGACCCAGAGCAATCAAACGTTCCTCGTATGATAACCGAGAATCGTCCTTGTGAACCTCCTCTGAACCCTCTCCAATGCCAGCACATCTTTTCTTAGATGAGGAGCCCAAAACTGTTCACAGTACTCAAGGTGAGGCCTCACCAGTGCCTTATAAAGACTTAGCATCACATCCCTGCTCTTGTAGTCTAGACCTCTTGAAATGAATGCGAACATTGCATTTACCTTTCTCACCACCAACTCTACCTGCAAGTTAACCTCTAGGTTGTTCTGCACAAGGACTCCAAACTCCCTATGCATCTCAGATTTTTGGATTTTCTCCCTGTTTTGAAAATAGTCTGCACAATTATTTCTACTACCTAACTGCATGACCACACTTTTTTCAACATTGTATTTCATTTGCCACTTTCTTGTCGATTGTCCTAACCTGTCTAAGTCCTTCTGCATCCGACCTGTTTCCTCAAAACTACCTGCCCCTCCACCAATCTTCATATCATCTGCAAACCTGGCAACAAATCCATCTATTCCATCATCTGAATCATTGATATAAAGCAGGAAAACAAGTGGTCCAAACACCAACCCCTGCACAACACCACAAGTCATTGGCAGCCAGCCAGAAAAGAATCCTTTTATTCCCACTCGTTTCCTCCTACCAATCAACCATTGCTCTAACTACGCCTGTGAATTTCCTGTACACCATGGGCTCTTACCTTGGTAAGCAGCCTCATGGGTGGCCCCTTGTCAAAGGCCTTCTGGAAGTCCAAATATACAACATCCACTGCATCCCCTTTACCTATCCTACTTGTAATCTCCTCAAAGATTTTCCCTTAAGAAAACCATGCTAATTTTGACCAATCTTGTCCTGTGTCACTAAGTACACCATAACCTCATCCTTACCAATTGACTCCAACATCTTCTAAACCACTGAGGTCAGGCTAACTGGTCTATAATTTCCTTTCTGCTGCCTTCCTCCTTTCTTAAAGAGTGGAGTGACATTTGCAATTTTCCAGTCCTCTGCCACCATGCCAGAGTCCGATCATTTTTGAAAGATCATTACTAATACCTCCACAATCTCTAATGCTACGTTTTTCAGAACCCTGGGGTGCAGTTCATCTGTTTTAGGTGACTTATGTACCCTCAGGTCTTTCAGCTTTTTGAGCACCATCTCCCTTGTAATAGTAACTGCACTCGTTTCTCTTCCCTCACACCTTTCAACTCTGGCACACTGCTAATGCCTTCCGCAGTGGAGACTGGTGCAAAGACACTCATTTAGATCTGCCTTCTCCTTGTCCCGTTATTATTTCTCCACCCTCATCTTCTAGTGGTCCTATCATTGCTCTTTTTATTTTTCACATTCTTGAAAAAGCTTTTACTGTCAACTTTGATATTGTTTGCTTGCTTGCTTTCATATTTCATCTTTTCCCTCCTAATGATTATTTTAATTGCTCTCTATAGGTTTTTAAAAGCTTCCCAATTCTCTGTCTCCCCACTAATTTGTGCTTTGTTGTATGCCCATATCTTTTGCTTTTACATTAGCTTTGATTTTCCTTGTCAGCCACAGTTGTACTATTTAGCCAGTTGAGTATTTATATGTTTTTGCAGTATATTTATCCCGCACCTTCCTTATTTATCCCAGAAACTCACGCCATTGCTGCTCTGCTGACATCCCTGCCAACATCGCATTCCAATTTACTTTGGCCAACTCCTCTCTCATACCACTATAATTTCTTTTACTCCACTGATATACTGCTACATCAGACTTTACTTTCTCCCTATCAAATTTCAAGTTGAACTCAATCATATTGTAATCACTGTCTCCTTAGTGTTCTTCTACCTTAAGCTCCATAATCACCTTTGATTCATTACATAACACCCAATCCAGTATAGCTGATCCCATAGTAGGCTCAATGACATAGTTCCACTTTTACACTGCATCTCATCCCACTAACTGCAATTTTGTCCTGTCATCTGTCTGTCCTTCCTAACAGTCTCACTACACACTACCTCTGCTTGTAAATCAACAGCTCTACTCTCAGCCTTAACACTCTGCTTCCCATCCTCCTGACAAATTAGTTTAAACCCACCCCAGTAGCTCCAGGAAAGCTGCCTGCAAGGACATTGGTCCCCCTCGGTTTCAGGAGTAACAGGTCATACCTTCCCCAGAGGAGATCCAAAGGAATCGGGAATCTGAAACCCTGTCTCCTGCACCAGTTCCTCAGCCATGCATTCGCCTGCAAAATCATCTTATTCTTACCCTCACTGGCGCGCGGCACAGGCAGCATTCCAGAGATTGCTACCTGAACATCCTGCTTTTCAACATTTTCCCTAAATTTGCTCCTCAGGGCGTCCTTATTTTCCCTACCTATGTCATTGGTACCGATATCTACCAAGGCTTCTGGCTGTTCACCCTCCCCGGTTAGAATGTCGTGGATCCGACCTGAGACATCCCTGATCCTGGCACCTGGGAGGCAACATACCACCTGGGCGTCTCTATTGCATCCACAGAATCTTGCATCTACACCTCTAACTATGGAATCCCCTCTCCAGCCATCTTCTCCCCACTTCCCTTCTGAGCCACAGCACCAGTGCCAGAGATCCAGTCGTTGCAGCTCCTCCGGTACGTCATATCCCTGAACAGTATTCAAAATGGTTTATGGAAAAGGTGAATGACAGGGATTATCTGTACCCGTAGCCACATCATGAACGTTAGTTCGTCAATCATCACCACACTTGCCCCACCCAGTGAAATTAGAGGGTACATAGATGTGGCAGATATACACACCCTCACCAAATCCGAACTATGGAAATTAATTGGATTTTTATTCTTCTGAGTGCAGAATGTGTATTTTCTGGCAATGGGTGACATTTCAATTATGATCTTCAAATTCGCCAAGAAGTGTGAGGGGCCTTCACCTGCTCCCGTTGCCTATACTCTCAGTGGCCACTTTACTCGGTACTTCCTGTACCTAATGATGTGGCCACTGAGTGTATTTTCATGGACTTCTGCTGCTGTAGTTCATCCACTTCAAGCTTCAATGTGTTGTGAGTTCAGAAACACCCTTCTGTTCACCACTGTTTTAAAGTGGCTGCTTGAATTCCTGTCGCCTTCCTGTCAGCCTGAACCAGTCCAGTCATTCTCCTCTGACTTCTCCCATTAACAAGGCATTGTTGCCCACAGAACTGCTGAGCAGGTGTAAAGGTGTATCTAATAATTTGCTTTTATTGGAGCAAAAGCTGGTCTGATGCATTAGTATGGTAGTAGTTGAGATGGAAAGACATACAGTATTACTCTTCACATTATTTAATCATGAAGGCTATGGAACAGAAGTTCTATCTTTGGATAAAAGTAAAATAATACTGTAAGTATTCATTAAGTCTTCAACACAAGCCCAATTCCCCTTCCACAGATGCTACCTGACTTGCTGCGTGTTTCCAGCACTTGGCGTTTTATTTTAGAATCTCACTATCTATGTTTTATTTTTATTTTCCATCTACGTGAAAAGCACAAGTTTCCCTGGCTGTATATCTCTGCAACCATATCTCTTCATCTTCAGTCAAGGCTTCATGCTGGTCCTCTGTACAATTTCCCTTTTGTGCTGGATATTCAGACTCAAATGATATCTGACACCTTGTCAATTGACAAAATCCATTCCCTATCTAATCAATTAATGGAGCGATGGCTTGAGCAGGCCAGTTGTCAGGTAGAACATCAAGCATTGTTTCACTCTAATGCGATTTTAACAGTATCACTGTCCAGTTAGGTGGGATCTGTGATTTATTTTTGTGCTTGCTGTGACAGAGTTTGCTTTGAGTCTCAAACGTATCTTGGTAGATTTTATGAAATAGTTTGAATACAGTTCTGGTACATAATTTAACTTGCTGCAAATCGACAAATTTCATGTCACACGTCTGTGATAATAAATCTGATTCTGACTTGTCTGCTATTACTTTATGATAAGTTTATATTAAATAATATAGATTGAAAGTTTGCATTAAGTACATAAAATGTTCATCACAGAAGCACACACCAGTCAGACCACCTGCCCTATTTAAATGTTTGAAGCCCATGAGTCTCCCTGTCCCTTATTTCATCTTTCCCTTTCAGTATGAACTACTGTTCCCGTTTCTTTGTAGTGCAAAGTTTTAAATGACCATGAGAAGGATTTTTAACTCCTCCAGCCTGTTCTTTCACTCAGTAGCCTGTGACCTACGGTAATTCCCATGGATTGCTGCAGCAAGGTAGTGTAACTGTAAGTGCAAACGCTTTACAGCACCAGCAGTCACTGATTGGGTTTCAATTCCTGTTGCCGACTACAGGAGTTTGTACTTCTTTGCTTTTACATCCCAGAGATGTTCGTGTGGACAAGCTATGCTGACGCCGGAAGCAGAGTGACATGTGTAGGCTGCTCCCCAGCACAATCCCTGGACCGTGTTGGTCGGTGGTGCAAAATGACTCATTTCACTGTATGTTTTGATATTTTGAAGCACCCGTGATGAATAAAGGTGTTCTTTATCATCTTTGCAGTTTGTGGAATGCATATCCAAACATCTTCCACTCTTTGGGTGTAGAACTGCTTCCTAACGTCAAACCTGGCCCCATTCTTGACACCAAATGAAGACTTTTAATTCAATAAAAATAGTTCCTTTCAGCCTCCCCTGCATTCCGATGTTATCTGGAAACTTCAATCAGATCATACCCAGTTTCAAAGGTTCAAAGGTTTGTTTATTATCCAAGTATACAACTCTGAAATTCTTCTGATAATCACGAAACCAGAAAAAGAACGGCAGCCTGATCGCCAACCCCCAAATCCCTCCTCCCTGACATTTCTCTGTCAGATATGGTGCCCAGAACTGCTCCTGGTACTCCCGGTGTAGCCCATCCATGATTGTATCGAACTCCCCCTTAAATATATCGAAGCTATTGGCTTCAACTCCAAAGGAGGACTTTTCATCTCCTAGCGAAGCTCTGTCTGAAGGCCTTTCTTCAGAGGTCAGTGTGGGATTTATTTATGGCTGCCCTATAATTCCAGTCTCAGTCTTGAGTTTACAATTGTTTATTTTTAACTGTTTATTGTAATCTAAGTCATCAGTACTGACAAAATAAGTAGCAAGCATCCAAACACCGAAGCTCTTGGGTTGTGCTTGGGGGAACTTGAGACCAGACCATTCCCGTTGCAACACTAATTACATTAAGTTGCCTTCCCATTGTAATGAAGCATTCTAAGTCACTTAACAGGAGCAGCACCAGGCAGAAGCTGACACAATTTGACTCTGAGTCACAAATACAGGTATCAGGAAATATAATTGAAAGTTCTGATCAAAAAATTAGTTAAAGGGGAAGAAACAGATTACTGCAATGGCCTTGACCTTGGATAACCAAACTAAGGATGCCATAGGTGAATGAAGGCCTTTTCCAGGTAAAGTGAGTGATCTGGAATGCCACTTATTTAGTTACTTTTCGAAGGTAGGTTTCACAAATATTAAAAACTCCTGAAGATAAAAGAGAAAGCTCCATTCATATATTAAATATGAAACATTCTGACTATGTGTTATCGATCAATCTCCTTGTTCTCTATTGTTCAGAACTTGAATCAGCCCCTCATCAAAGAAACTCACTGAATAGCTGACAGTGGTGATTTAATTTACTGCCTTCAATCATACCTGGAATAACAGAGCATCAAGGTCAAATTCAACTGAAAGGTTCAAATTTCATGATGAAAAAAAATCCTGAGAGTGAAGTTAGAAATCTAATCATAGTCCTGACACTGATTTACTTCCTTTAAGGCAGAGAAGTTACGTCCAAGTGAAGATACCCATCTGAAATGCGGGGAACACCCTGCACTTCCTGGTCCATTTATTCTTCATGTTTTTTTAATGGAGGACACTACAATTGGTCGCCTGCCCATCTTCCTTGCCAGGAAATCATACGCAGCATCAGGAAATTTAAAAGAGGATAAATACTTCTGAATATTCATAATGTGCAAGAGATACGCTGTTTCTGTTTTCCATGGTTGTCAATCAAATCACAGTGACAAATCATAAGTTTAGAAAAATCATAAACACACTGCACAGAAAGAAGCCATTTGCCCCGCTGTGCTTGTGACAGCACATTGAACGCACTTTCAGATTTAGTCCCACACTTGTGCTTTCCCTCCCCCCAATAACCCTGTAAATGAGTCCCTTTCTGATGCTTTAATATGAAAACACATTCACTACACTCTCACTTACTCGACATGATGTGCACCTGAGACAAATGGACTGATAAACCCCATGTTTCAGGAGACAAAGAATCTTAAAATCAATTGACCTCAGCCAGTCAAATTTCAACCATCAGGCCACATCTTTCAGCAAAGAAAGGCTCAGCCTCACCATCTGTGCTCAAGCTCCACTGGGAAATGATTTCTTCTGCGTAAGTCCTTTTCCTCTGACGCCCTTTGGAACAGCAACACTCACAGTAATGAATGCCACAAACATCACGGAAATTCTGTTTGTGTTTTTTTTACCTTAATTTCCTTCCTCTCACTGCAATTTTACATGAGTAAAGAGATAATGTAAACTATTTTCTATTCTTCTGTAGCTCAACAAGCAAGGTGTTGTTGGTAAAGTTTTAAAACGTGTTACAAACACATGTAAGTAGAATTATTAATGCACAAGCTGAAAATAATATGCTAAGGAGCATTTAGATTGTTAAGCAATGCCTTCTTCATGTAAATAACATATGTGCCCTCCAGGTCCATCAATAATTGGGCGCGTACCATGTTAGTATTTTGATTATTGATAAAATGCTCCTTGCCAAGAAGATGAGCCAAGCATCGTAATTACAAGGCAAGTTGTAAAAAGGGCTCTTCAAATGAAATAGCAGTAGTGGAAAAGGGGGAAACATGATCAGCATGCGAGCTTACAGTTTCATTGGAACATCAGTCACATGAATCATTAACAATAGACAAGGTTCCCTACAGTTTGAAAGGGTATTTTGTATTGGAATAATGGCCCACAGCAGAGCTCTTCAGGTATAACACTAACACCCCACCCAAATTCAAGCCTAATGCTCATTTTTTTCCAGTAGATGACCCTACATGGCCAAAGTAACAACGATAATAATCTTAAACATGATATTTATATGCATGAGGATGAAATGTCAAACTTTGATTAAGAGACAAAGTTCAAAATAAATTTATTATCAAAGTACATATGTCACTATATACAACCCTGAGATTTATTTTCTTACAGACATAGTCAAATCCATGATAGAATAATAACCATAATAGAATTAATGAAAAATCGCACCAACTTGGGCGGTCAGCCAGTGTGCAAAAGACACAAACTGTGCAAATACAGAAAGAAAGAAATAATAATAATAATAAGTAAAATAAATACTGAGAGCATGAGATGAAGTTTTTGAAAGTGAGTCCATAGGTTGCAGGAACATTTCAATGATGAAGTGAAGTTATCTCCTTTGGTCTAGTTGAGGGGTAATAACTCCTGGCGATGTGAGTTCTGCGGCTCCTGCACCTTCCTTCTGATGACTGCAGTGAGAAGAGAGCATGTCCTGGGTAGAGAGGGTCCCTGATGATGGATGCTCCTTTCCCGTGACAAGGCTTCACGTAGATATGCTCAAGCAGTAATATTAAGCAAATAATCCTGACCAGGGTAAAGTACTGATCCAAACTGCCATCAAGTAGCATGCTTAAACCCAACCAAAACTCCAAATGGAATATTCAGCCAATTCTGAAGCACGTTAGGACAGCCAGGCTTTAGTCAAATGCTTGTCTCTGTAAAACCTGCAGTTGGGCAAAGCCAAAAGCTAGTTACTGATTGATAAAATCACACATAAAGGGAAGCACATCTATAATAAAATCTGTGTTTCCACACCTATTGTCATAGGGGAAAATTCTGCCATGCCTCCAACCTGATGGAATGAACATCAATTTCTCAAACTTCTGGTAATTGCCCCCCCTCCCCACTTCACCGTTCCCTATTCTTGTTTCCATCTCATAACTTCTGTCCTTACCTGCCCATCACCTCCCTCTGGTGCTCCTCCACCTTCCCTCTCTTCCACGATCTTCTGTCCTCTCCTATCAGATTCCCCTTTCTCCATCCCTTGATCTCTTCCACCAATCAAATTTTCAGCTCTTTACTTCACCCCTCCTCCTCTCCAATTTCACCTATCACCTGCCATCTTCTACTTCCTCCTCCCCTTTACCCACCTTCTTATTGTGGCTTCTTCCTCCTTCCTTTCCAGACCTGATGAAGGGTCTCGGCTCTAAACGTCGACTGTTTATTCCTGTCCACAGATGTTAGAAACATAGAAAACCTACAGCACAATACAGGCCCTTCGGCCCACAAAATTGTGCCAAACATGTCCCTACCCTAGAAATTACTAGGCTTACCTATAGCCCGCTATTTTACTAAGCTCCATGTACCTATCCAAAAGTCTCTTAAAAGACCATATCATATCCCCCTTCACCACCGTTGCCGGCAGCCCATTCCACACACTCACCACTCTCTGAGTAATAAACTTACCCCTGACATCTCCTCTGTACCTACTCCCCAGCACCTTAAACCTGTGTCCTCTTATGGCAGCCACTTCAGCCCTGGGAAAAAGCCTCTGACTGTCCACACGATCAATGCCTCTCATCATCTTGTACACCTCTATCAGGTCACCTCTCATCCTCCTTCACTCCAAGGAGAAAAGGCCGAGTTCACTCAACCTATTCTCATAAGGCATGCTCCCCAGTCCAGGCAACAGCCTTGTAAATCTCCTCTGCACCCTTTCTATGGCTTCCACGTCCTTCCTGTAGAGAGGCGACCAGAACTGGTCCTATGTAGCTGCAACATGTTGCCCCACCTGCTGAGCTCCTGCAGCACACCGTGAGCATCGATACTAAATAAAATGCTTGTTTGTCTGGATGTCTAAGGAAGAGGCCTGCAGTACTTATCGGTGAGGGCTTACCAGTTTGTGGTGTGTTGCTCGGTGCAGCAAACCTCTCTCTCCTGAGACACAGTCTGTATCAGCACTACCATGAGCAGCGATGGAACAGAGTTAAAAAAAACGGAGGAGGCCATCTCCTTCTGAACAGATAATCTAAGTCCAACTAATCTGATGGCATTGGCAATAAACACCATAAACTGTTATTCACCGTAACAGTCTCCTTGTTATGCTGACAAGTAAAAGCTGCCTCAACTCAAAATGGACATCGTCAAAGCAAGCCAGCTTCATCATATCAGAGCAAATAAATCATGTGGATGTGGTGTAATCTCCTCAGTAATAGAACATAGAACAGTACAACACAGTACAGGCTATTGAATCCAAGATGTTGTGCTGACATTTTTACCTATTCCAAGATCAATCTAACTCTTCCCTCCAATATTCCTCCTTTGTGTGGCTTTTCAAATCCCAAAGCTTACATTGCAGCACACACACAAAATGCCGGAGGAACTCAGCAGGTCAGGCAGCATCTGTGGGAATGAATAAACAATTGACGTTTTGGGCTGAGTCCCTTCTTCAGGATTGAGAAGTAAGGCAGAAGATGCCAGAATAAAAAGGTGGGGAGGGGAAAGAGGCTAGCTGGAAGGTGACAGGTGAAGCCAGGTCGGTGAGAGAGGTCCATGGCTGGAGAAGAAAGAATCGGATAGGAGTGGAGAGTGGACCATAGGAGAAAGGGAAGGAGGAGGGGACCCAGGGGGAAGTAAAATGCAGGTGAGAAGTAAAAGGTCAGAGTGGGGAACCAGGGGAAGGGGTAGGGGAATTTGTTTACTGGAGGGAAATCTCGATACTCATGCCATCAGGCTGGAGTTTACCCAAATGGAATATAAGGTGTTGCTCCTCCTCCCTGAAGTTGGCCTCATCTTGACACAAGATAAGGTCATGGTCTTCCTCATGTTTGCCAAAGATCCAGTGTTAATAACACCTATCGTTTAGCATGGCAAATGGGAGGCTACTGATTACAGATAGCCTTGGTTCTGAAGCAGCTCTGGGCCTAAAAGGTACAATCGTAGCCTTCTGTTACCCATGGTAGCAGGAACTTATGGCAGTGTGTCAGCAGGCAGCATCGCAGTGGGAGGGACAGATCAGTAAGCTCTGATCTTGATTCTCCCTTCACAGATACCTGCTCCTTCTGTATCAGGAGGATGAATCATTCTGTATCACTTTTGCAATCAGCCTGCATCAGATGGTTTGGTGTAAAATGGAATCTAACAGCAGATCAGGGAAGAGGCCTCGGTGTTTAAAAAGGCCAAGCACTTAATAATAAATAGTTTCAAATTTCTTCTTAACCATTTTAATAACTCACTGAGTGTGATGTCTCTGCATGTGCATTCAAAATAAAGAATAAACTGAAAGAACAACACAGAAATGTGAGATTAAGTGCTTGGGTACAGTAGCATCATCGTTAGTGATGCAGGGGGAATGGAGTAATAATGTGTAGACATGTGTTTGGAATCCCACCACGGCAAATTTAGGTGTAAAGCCGTGAAATATTGGTGGTGTTTTCTTCTCCGGAGAAGCCGCCTGACCTGCTGAGAATTTCCAGTATGACCCGTGTTCAATTCTGCTTTCCGGGATCCATCGTGCCCTGTTTTCGTATCACTGCACTTGTTAGCGTATCTACCCCTCAACCCTGCTTATTCGCTGATGGCCCATTTTTTTCCTGTGCACCACTCCCTTCACCTTATGACATTCACTCCTCTCTCTGTAGCTCCCCATTTTGCTGTCACCTTATCAGGCTCCCAGGTACGAAGGAAGTGGCCCACAATCACAACCTGAACCCTCAACATATCAAATAAAAGCCCATACAGACAAAAACTAATCATACCTCACTGAATTTTCTTGTCGGGCAGAGCACTAAGTTATAAAGTAATTTAAAAAGCAGAGCAAAGCCATTTTTAAATAAACAGGCCCATGAGATAACGCATTATAGACAGTGAATATAAATCAAGTGATGTATTACAGATAATAAATGAATGATTGATGTGACTCATATAATTCAGTTGTAACTGCCAGTACCTCCTACTCCACAGTCTCTTATAATCTGTGTACCTTCTATAAAACTGTTCGAGTTTGCTTCAAGCACACTTTATTGTTTTTTTAAAAGTTTAGTATCTTGCTAAAACATCAGTTGGGTTATTTCACACCATGGAGCCACTGGCAAGTGTAAAAAAACCATAACCTGACTCTCATTTCTGCTTCAGTAGCATTCCACAAATACATTATATGGAAGCAGTAAGCAATGACGATATAATGTGGGCTGAGGACAACAGTGATACATACCCGCCTACAGAGCGCCCTGACACGCACTTCCAGCCAATGAAAGGAAGTTTGTGCCAGCCACAGGCTTGAGTCTCATTTTAGCATTGCAAAGCAGCTGATAGGTTGACGCACAAGAGCCGTTTTGTAGCATTGCTTCCTAAAGTACCATGCCATACCGTGAGGTAGTGGGGTCGCGGTTAGCGCGATCGCTTTACAGCATCGGCGATCGGGCTTTGATTTCTGACTCTCTCCATAAGGAGTGTGCACGCTCTCCCTGTGACCTCATGGGTTCCCTCCCAAATTCCAAAGATACACAGTGAGGGTTAGTAAGTTGAGGGCATGCTATTGTGGTGCCAGAAGAATAGCAACACTGTGGGCTTCCCCCAACACAATCCACGCTGATCTGACTTGATGCAAAATGATGCAATTCATTGCATGCTTTGAACTTTCAATGTACACGTGACAAGTAATACTAATCTTTAACTATTCCCATAAATATTGAGTATTGAATGTTGGTCAACTGTACCTTCCAGTGCAAAAGCTGTTTAAATTAATGGCCTGATTCAAAAAAGCCATGCATTCCAATGTTTTTTTTTTCTTTATAATTTTACTGTGGAAATCTTACAATACAATCTGCTTAAGCTGACTCTTGGGAAATAAGACCATCCACGTGCTTAACTCATGACACCTGTATTATTAATCGAAAACATGGTAGCATTCACTGGTTGATCTCCACATCACCAGGAGCCTGTAATGTTATAGATATTGCTGAGCCTTGGTCCAATTGACATAGACCCTGGAAGACATGCCATAAATCAGAACTTCAGAGATCATTGTGATTTCCAAAGACATCCTCTCCTGCTTTAAAAAATATACTATGTGCAAATTACCTCCTTAAATCGGTGTGCGTTCAGAAGACACGTCTGAGCAAAGGTAGATGGACAATTTATACAGATAAAATTAAAATATTGTGATGAAGGTGTCACTGTTTCATTCACTAATAAGCAAAATAAATTGTTAATGGAAAATGATGTTCACGTTGAGGGCACACAGCACAACATACAGATTACGTGAATCATAAGACTATAAGACCATAGGATATAGGAGCAGAATTTGCTTGCAGGTACAGCAGGTTATTAAGAAGGCAAATGGAATGTTGGCCTTCATTGCTAGAGGAATTGAATTCAAGAGCAGGGAGGTCATGCTGCAATTATACAAGGTACTGGTGAGGCTGCACCTGGAGTACTGTGTGCAGTTCTGGTCTCCATACTTGAGGAAGGATATATTGGCTTTGGAGGCAGTGCAGAGGAGGTTCACCAGGTTGATTCCAGAGATGAAGGGGTTAACCTATGAGGCGAGATTGAGTCGCTTGGGACTATACTCTCTGGAATTTAGAAGAATGAGAGGGAATCTTATAAAAACATACAAAATTTTGAAAGGGATAGATAAGGTAGTAGGAAAATTGGTAGGTGAGACTAGAACTAGGGAACATTGCCTCAAGATTCAGGGGAAGAGATTTAGGACAGAGATGAGGAGAAACTGTTTTTCCTAGAGAATGGTGAATCTGTGGAATTCTCTGCCCAGGGAAGCAGTTGTGGATTCTTCACTAAATATATTTGTACAGTTAGATAGATTTTTACATAGTTGGGGAATTAAGGGTTATGGGGAAAAGGCAGGAGATGGAGCTGAGCTTACGGGCAGAACAATCATGATCTTATTGAATGGCGGGACAGCCTTGATGGGCTGGATGGCCTACTCTTGCTCCTATTTCTTATGTTCTTATGAATTAGGCCATTTGGCCCATCAAGTCTGCTCTGCCATTTCATCATGGGCTGATCCAATTTTCCTCTCAGCCTCAAGCTCCTACCTTCTCCTCGTATTCTTACATGCCCTAACCAATCAAGAATCTATCAACTTCTGTCTTAAATATACAGCAAACTCCACAAATTCACCACTGTCTGTCTAAAGAAAGTCCTCCTCACCTTCATTCTAAAAGGACACTCCTCTATTCTGAGGCTGTGTCCTCTGGTCTTAGACTCTCCCACCATAGGAAACATCCTCTCCACATCTAATCTATCAAGGCTTTTCACCATTCAATAGGTTTCAATGAGGTCACCCCTTGTTCTTCTGTGTTCTAGTGAATACAGGTCCAGAGCCATCAAACACTCTTCATATGACAAACAATTCAATCCTGCAATCATTTTTGTGAACCTCCTTTAAACCTTCTCTAGTTTCAGCACATACTTACTCAGATAATGGGCCCAAAACTGTTCACAATACTCCAAGTGAGGTCTCACCAGTGTTTTAAAAAGTCTCAACATTGCCCCCTAACTCTCAACTCATGTCTTCTTGTTTGAATCTCCCCTACTCTCAATGGAAAAAGCCTATCCATGTCAACTCTATCGATTCCCCTCATAATTTTAAATACCTCTATCAAGTCCCCCCTCAACCTTCTACGCTCCAAAGAGTAAAGACCTAACTTGTTCAACCTTTCCCTGTAACTTAGGTGCTGAAACCCAGGTAACATTCTAGTAAAACTCTCTTTGGCTTTTAAGTTGTCTTTGACTTCTCTTGTTAGCCATGGTCTGTAGAACAGCAGCTGTAAACAGGATCATTGAAAGAGCAAGAATGTTCAAGGCAACAAACCGTGCAAATGCAAATATAAGTACATAGCAATAAACAAGAAGAGCGTGAAATAACAAAGAGTCTTTAAAGGAACTGGAGCACACCAAAACTTTTTCTAGAACTCCTTCCTTAAACTCTGCCACTCAGAAGGATGATAGAACATAAACATCATAACCTGCAAAATCCCCTCCTAGTCATGCACTGGCCTAATTTTAATTTGTAGAGTCTATGAACCATACGACACAAAAGCATGTCTACTGAATCCTCACAAACCATCAAGCACCCATTCTACACTAATTCCATTTTATTCTGCCCACTTTGCCACCAACTCATCCTGAATTATATCATTCACCTAAACACGGAGGGGGGGGGGGCAATTTACAGCGGCCAATTAACCTACTGACATGTTCATCTCTGAGATATGGAAAGAAGTCAGTCAAAGGGATAATCTGCATGCAAAGTCAAAAAAGAACCCACTTCTCTGGAGTTGTGAAATACCAGCTCTACTCGCCACCTATTTGAACGTACAATACGTTGTTATTCCTGCGGCATTACTAAATCAAGATCCTGAAAACTTCTCTAGCCCCGTCCATATAACCACACCCTCTGGGGGTGCCTTCACAACAAAAACTTCATGGATTCACAGAGATGACTCACTACTGACTGTCTGAGGATAATTCAATACATGGAATAAACATTGATCTCGACCTCTAAGTGAATACAGTATAAATAAAAATTGAAATTGGGTTTCAAATATTTGGTGCATCTGAAACGGAAGCTGAGTGGCTCAGAGAGGATAAGTTGGTTATCATATTGTATCTTAAATATTACCAACCCTTTCCATAAACACTAGCTGTTCCATGCATCGGTCATCCTTGCACATAATACAAAACTAGCGTCCCACCCACACAAACACATGTTTTTTCTCCACACACACACAATGATTAACAAGTCAAAAACCTCTCTAAGCTCAACAACTCCTACAGAAGTTGTTTAGATAATGTCAATAATAACTGAATTGTCGGTGCTATTTTATCACAGTGTGTTGACTCCTAATTGACTGTGATCAAGGTATAGGAGCACTAATGGAAATAGGGGAGGCTAATGCTGAGGAGGATATAGTTCTCCTGAAAAAGCCTTGTTAAGTGGTCTGATAATGCATTCAGATACAGTTGATTACCAAATGAGTGGCTGTTTTCCTAAAAAGCTCAACTTTCAGAATTACATTTTAAAAGAAGGCGGCTAGCTCCTTAAAACTGATTGCTGTTAGTTCTCTGCCAAAGAAGACATCCTCAGGTGGAGCATTTTCCAAGCAAACCAACACTAGTGCTTTGTTCCATGATAACTCAGTGGTGACATCCAAATAAAGCAAAAGACGATGAACTTGAACAATTTCTGAATTTCCAAACTGCTCGGAATCTTAGCGTCCAAATACAAGTTCTAGGGTTGTGCTGGACCACAAGACGAACTGCTATATGTATGTCAACTGGCCTCCATAGGAAGACGGGATAGTCAGCATGGCTTCGTGCCTTGTAGGACACGTCTAACCAATCTTATAGAGTTTTTCAAGGAAGTTACCAAAAAAGTTGATGAAGGATGTTGTCTACATGGACTTTAGCAAGGCATTTGACAAGGTCCTGCATGGGAGGTTGGTCAAGAAGATTCATGTGCTTGACATTCAAGATGAGGTAGTAAATTGGATTCTACATTGGCATTGTGGGAGAAGCCAGAAAGAGGCAGCTGAGGGTTGCCTCTCTGACTGGTGGCCTCCAACTTGTGGTGTGCCACAGGGGAGGGTGTTGGGTCCAACGTTTGTCATCTATATCAACGATCTGGATGATAATGTGGTTAATTGGATTGCAGAAATCTTTCGGCACATTGACCTTCATAATTCAAAGTATTAAGTACAGGAGATGGGATTTCATGTTGAAGTTATGGACCAGGACCAGGTCTGCTCCGCCATTACATCATGGCTGACTTATTATCTCTCTCAACCCCATTCTCCTGCCTTCTCCCTGTAACCTTCGACGCCCTTACTAATCAAGAACCCATCAACCACCACTTTAAATATACCCAGTGACTTGGCTTCCACAGACATCTGTGCAATGAATTCCACAGATTCACCACCCTCTGGCTAAAAAAATTCCTGTTCACCTCTGTTCTATAGGAACATTCTTGTATTCTGAGGCTGTACCCTCTGGTACTAGACTCCCGCACTGTAGGAATCATTCTCTCATGTCCAATCTACATAGGCCTTATTCCCCTTAACTACCACTCGCCTAACACTAGGGATAACTTCAAGTGGACAATTGATCCACCAGCTTGCACACTTTTGAGCTGAACCTGAGCAGGAAAGGGTTCAGGTGCCACAAATGTCGATGCCGTAGAATTCCACCATGCAATCTGCTGCTAGTTTCTGAGTTTGAGCACTCACTTATCCATCTACTTAACATTCATGTCGTTAGCTGAGGGGTACAGGTGAGAGGATCAAGCCCTTCCAAAGCCTTGGCTCCCGTTGAGCTTATTACCTACCAAGCAGCACTGAACAGTTCTTTCTGAGCAGCCCAAACCTAATCCCACTGCACACATCTTTCCCCAGGACTCTGTTTTGAATAGTAACCAACATTTTTCCTTTAAGGAAAAAAATGCAGTTGTGCTTGTCTCAATTATCTCTAATATTAAATCACCTTTTAATATGAACACATTCTCCTACCGCTGATTATAAATGACATCCACATTACTTGCTTCCGAACAAGGTGGCACAGTCTTTCCTTTAACACTTTAACAAAACTATTCTTTGTGGTAAAGCCTCCTTCTCGCCCCCGTGTAACAAGTACCATTACAGGGATCTTCTGCTTGGAGCCACCTCGTTCCAATTCGGCTGGTGCCCTGGAGAATCAAACAGCATTCAACAACTCAGAAGGCAACACTGAATTAGCACAAATGACAGTTTAATTTTCAAGTAAAAGTCAAAGTACATTTCTCATAAAAGTGCCTATATGTTACCATGTACCAGACGTAGAGAGTTGCGGAGTAACTACTTTAGCCAGAGGGTGGTAAATCTGTGGAATTTTTTGCCACAAGCAGCTGTGCAGGCCAAGTCACTGGGTGCATTTAAGGCAGAGATAGATAGGTTCTTGATTAGCCAGGGCATCAAAGGATACGGGGAGAAGGCAGGGAAATGGGATGACCGCAAGAATTGGATCAGCCCATGACTGAATGGCCAAGCAGACTTGATGGGCCAAATGGCCTACTTCTGTTCATATATATATATATATATATCTTATAAGCTGTTCCTGAACCTAAGGCTCCTGTATCTCCTATCTAATGGTAGAATAGAATAGCTTCCGCACTGCATTGGAATTTTGAAACACTCCAGTGAACATATTTATGACAAATGTCCAGCAATATTGCAGTATTTTTAAAACAGGCCAATGGAAATGAAAAATGTGAAGGCATCAACCAAGGAGCAGTCAAAGTGATGCCCTAGCTACAGAGTTACAAATATGGGAAATGGAAGCTGGAGCAAAGAAATAGTTTTCCAAATGCTTGGTATTAGAAATGGTAAAGATGTTCTACTCCAGTATGCTTACATTCATTGCCCCAGTCATCCATTCTCCAGCTGATAAAATGGTCAAGTTCCATTGGAGCCTTGTAAATATTCCCCTGGGAAAAGAATTCTAGATTAGTTGCTGTAGAATGTCCTAATGGGCTCCATGAGCTTCAGCCCAACAAAATTTCCATCAACTGAGAAGAAATTCATCTTGGAACTCCAGTGATGAACACATGCATGCTGATAGGCAGTCAGCTGTATGCAGTAACAACCATGTACAGGTCCATTCAGCAAAGAGGAATTTCTCCTGTCCTCCCTCCCATCCCTACCCTACCTACACCTGAAATACACACATTGGCCACTATATTAGGTACTAATAAAGTGGCTACTAAGTGTATGTTTGTGGTCTTCTGCTGCTGTAGCCCAACCACTTCAAGATTTGACGTTTTGCACTTAGAGACGTTCTGCACACCACTATTGTGACGTGTGATTATTTGAGTTACTGTCTCCCTCTCAGCTTGAAGCAGTCGAGCCATTCTCCTTCACCCTCTCTCTTTAAGGCATTTCTGCCCGCAGAACTGCTGCCCACTGGAATTTTTTTCATTTTCACACCATTCACACAAACACGCTGGACGCAGCTATCTATCAGGAGGCTTTATGATTTTCAGAATGGATCCAGCCTCGAATTCTAGTAAAGAAAGAAGTGGTGTCGTATGCTTATTAGTCAATCTTCATTTGCACATGGACATTGGGGTTATGTCAACTTCTTGTTCCCCTGACTTAGAACAACTAGCAATTAAATGTAGACAATTCTATTTGCTTTGGGAGTTCTCATCTGTGATCCTGACCACGGGTTACGTACCACCAGTGGCTGATTATAAGCAAACACTCGCAAAACTGCACGATGCTGTCTGTAAACAAGAAACAGCCCATCCTGACGCATTTCAAATTATGGCCTGTTTGAAGAAAACTCTGCCCAGTTATCACCATCGCGTAACCTGTTGCGCCAGAGGTCTCAACACACCAGACCACTGCTATACTAAATCAGGAAAGCCTATTGTTTCTTTCTGAGAGTACCCCTTCGGCAGGTCGGATCACTTGGCTGTACTCCTGCTACCTGCATACAGACACAGCCTAAAAAGCAAGGCTCCAGAGATTGAGAGAACCAAGAGGTGGTTGCGGGAGGCTGGGAAACGGTTACATGATTGCCTTGACTCAGTAGGCTGGGCCGTGTTCAAGGACCTGTCTGAGAACCTGAATGACTACACCAGGGTTGTTACAGACTTTATTAAAACAGCTGTGGGTGAGTGTGTTCCCATGAAATCATTCAGGGTTTTCCCCAATCAGAAGGCCTGGATGAACCATGAAATCTGGAATCTGCTGAGAGCCAGATCAGAGGCATTCAAGTCTGGACATCAAGAATGCTACAAAGAGGTGCACGTATGACCTCTGGAAAGCCATCTTACGAACGGAGGAGATTCTGGACTGGACTGGAATCAACGAGAGATGCTTGACAGCTGTGGTGGGGTTTGAATACCATAACCTCCTACAAAGTTAAATCTTGTGACAAAGGGGACAGTAGAGCTTCACTTCCAGATGAGCTCAATGCTCGCTTTGACCAGCAGAACAGGGAGGAACCATCGCACACCCCCATGTCTCCCAATCCTTTGGCCTCAGTGGGCTGCCTTCATGAGAGTGAATCCAAGGAAAACAACCAGTCCGGACAGAGTACTTGGCAGAGTACTGAAGACCTGTGCCGACTGGCTGGTGTATTCACGAACATTTTCAACCTCTCATTCCGGCAGTGTGTGTACCCACCTGCTTCAAGCAGGCTTTAATTGTACCAGTGCCCAAGAAGAAGTGGTAACCTGTCTAAATGACTGTTGTCCGGTGGTATTTACATCCACAGTGACAAAGTGTTTTGAGAGGCTGGTGTTGAAGCGTATCAGCTCCTGTTTGAATGGCAACTTGGATCTGTTCCAATTCACCCACTGAAGCAACAGGTCTACAGTGACGTACAAAAAAGCTGGATGAACTCAGCAGGTCGGGCAGCATCCGTTGAAAGGAGCAGTCAATGTTTCGGTCTTCCACCCGAAACGTTGACTGCTCCTTTCAACGGATGCTGCCCGACCTGCTGAGTTCATCCAGCTTGTTTGTACGTCTTGATTTGACCACAGCATCTGCAGTGTACTTTGTGTTTAGGTCTACAGTGGATGCCATCTCGTTGGCTCTTCACACAACCCTGGAACATCTGGACAGCAAAGATGCATACAGCAGGATACCTCTTTTCGACTACAGCTTGGCATTTAACATCCCTTTTAAACTAATCGGTTAACTCTAAGACCTCGGCATCAATGCCCCTTTGCAGACCCCACTCAGTTTGGATTGGTTAAAGCATCTCCTCCACAATCTCCAACAACAAGGGGGCACCACAGGGATGTGTACTTAACCCTCTACTCTACTTGCTTTATACCTATGACTATGTAGCTAAGTACAGCTCTAACACCATATACAAGTTTGTTGATGACACCACTGTCGTGGGTTGTATCAAAGGGGGTGATGAATCAGCATACAGGAGAGAGATTAAAAACTTCGCTAAGTGGTGTAATAACAACAAGCTCTCACTCAATGTCAGTAAGACCAAGGAGTTGATTGTAGATGTCAGGAGAGGGAAACCAGAGGTTCATGAGCCAGTAATGATTGGAAGATCAGAAGTGGAGAGGGTCAGTAACTTTAAGTTCCTGGGTGTCACTATCTCAGAAGATCTGTCCTGGACCATCATATAAATATTATTGCAAAGAAAGCGCGACAACGCCTCTACTTCCTCAGGAGTCTGCAGAGATTTGGCATGTCATCAAGAACCTCAGCAAACTTCTACAGATGTGTGGTAGAAAGTGTGCTGACTGGTTGCATTATGGCTTGGTATGGGACCACCAATGCCTTTGAGTGGAAAATCTTACAAAAGATAATGCATATGGCCCAGTACATTTCAGGTTAAACCCTCCCCACCATTGAGTATATCTACATGAAATATTGCTGTAGAGAAGATGCATCAATCATCAAAGATCCTCACCACCCAGGCCATGCTCTTTTCTCACTGCTGCCATCAGGTAGAAGGTACAAGAGCCTCAGGACTCGCACCACCAGGTTCAAGAACAGTTACTACCCCTCAACCATCAGGCTCTTGAACAAAAGAGGAAAGCTACACACTCTTAAGGACTCTGTTATATTGTTATTTCATGCTTGTTATTTATTGCTATTTACTTATATCTGCAGTTGCAGTTTGGTTACAGTTAATAGTTCCTGATACTTAAAGTTTACAGTTACTGTTCTATAGATTTGCTAAGTATGCCCACAGAAAAAGAATCTCAGGGTGACATGTACACACTCTGATAATAATTTTTACTTTAAACTTTGAACTCTGTAATCTCTAGAGACTGCTGTGCATGAAAATCCCAGGAGATCAGCAGTTTCTGAGATACTCAAACCACCCTGTCTGGCACCAGCATTCATTCCACAATCAAAGCAACTTGGATCACATTTCTTGCGCATACTGATCTTTGGTCTGTGAACCTCTTGGCCATGTCTGTGTGCTTTTATGTATTTAGTTACTGCCACATGATTGGCTGATTGGATATTTGCATGAATGAGCAGGTGTATAGGTGTACCTAATAAAGTGGCCACTGAGTGTATGTATAATTCCCATCACCTCACTTGGACTTCTGCCTCACCATTGGTGGGGATTTTTGACTCACTGAGCATCGGATCTATACGAAAGTAGAGAAGGTAGACAATAGAATTTCAGACTAAAGGTACTTTGGCTTTCTCCTTGTGGCTGTAGCAAAATACTCTGCTGCCTGTGAAGAATTGAGCTTTCTTTGATTCATTGTGAGCAAGAACACTGCACTGAATTTAAAAATCAATTCCATGTATATATTTTAGGCATTGCGCTGAAAGTCACCAACAGCAGTAATTACCCTCTGTAAATAATTCAGGAAGAACCACATTGGTTTCCCTTCCACACCCACCACCAATCTCCTGTATTGTTCACTGAACACTAGCAAGGCCTTTAAAATGGAGATGTTTCAGCTTCAGTCTAGGTCTATTCCCACAAGGAAGAAGGGCATGGAAATTAAGTTCAGTGAAAGACCAAAATCCAAGAAAGACTGAAATGAGAGAGAAACAGAGCAGGAAAGAAAGATCTTCTGATGATGCCAGGTTGTTAACACAAGTAAGAAAAAGGCTAATTGCAGAAATTTCAGAGTGGAAGCAAAAAAGAAAAGTAAGAGGGTCAAAGAGGCTGCATGAAAAGGAAAAGACTGGCAGCAAACTCATAGGAAAAAAACAAACCTACAGGCATGTGGCAGAGAAGGGGTTGTAGGAGGATTGATCAGCAGCCAGTCAGAGACCAAAAGGGAAATTTACTTATAGGGGTGGGGGAGGGCGTGAAGGCGAGGTTGAAATACTAAGTGAGTACTTTAAATCAGTCTTCACTTGGAAGAACATGGTGCTGGAGCTTCATAGAATATGGAACACAGAACGGTAAAGCCTTTCAGCCCGTGATGTCTGCACCAACTATGATGCCAATCTAAATTCACCTCATCTGCCTGACAAGGTCCATATCCCTTATTTCCTGCTCTAATATCTGTCTTTCTAATTGTCTCTTAAATGTTGCTATATATCCGCTTCTATCGTTTCCACTGGAAGCACATTTTCTGACTCCTATCAAACTTGCCTTGAGATTTTCTGCAAATTTCCCCCCACCTATGACCTCTAGTATTTGACATTTTCATCCTGGGAAAAAAAGGATTCTAACCATCTATCCTATTTATGTCTCCCATGATTTTATCTACTTCGATTAAGTTTCCCTTTGGTCTCCCTCACTCCAGCAAAAAAAAATCCTCACTTTATCATTCCAATCCAGGCAATATCTGGTGAATCGCTTCTGCACCCTTTCCACATCTTTTATGTAGCTTCATGAAATACTGCAAATGTGAAACAACCAAATTTTTTATACAGCTGCAACATGACTTAATAACTTTTATTCTCAATGCTCCAAGAAATGAAGGCAAGTTTACTTCTGTTGCCAATTTCAGGGAGCTGTGGATCTGCATCCAACAACCCCTTTCTATATTATTACCCATAATAGTTACTTCTTATTCATTCCTTCTCTCTTCTACTCATTTCCCCTCAGCTTCTTACTTCATCCCCCACCCCACCCACTCACCTGATCTCATCCATCACCCACCAGCTTGTACTTCTCCCCTCCTCCCATCCTCTTGTTCTAGCTTCTGGCCCCATCCTTTCCAGTCCTAATGAAGGGACTTGGCCAGAAACATCCCCTGTTTATTCCTCTCCATAGATGCTGCCTGACTTGTTGAGTTCCTCCAGCAATTTGGGTGTGTTGCTTAAGAAAGTTAATAAATGGGATTCTGCATAGGCTAAAAACTGATATGGAGAAGGAACTGAGCGATAAAAATGGATAAATTAATCAACTCAAATGGGAGGGAAAGGATTAAGAAGGAAGTTAAAGAAGACCAGCCTTTAACCTGGGAATTAGTCACTAAGCAATGGAAAATTATCAATGCTATATCCTTGCTCAAATGAGAAGTATAAGGATCAAAGTCAGTTTATCCTTGGTGATGGAGAAAGTTCTACAAACAACAATTAAAAAGAGGACTGCTAGTAGTCTCTTGGACAAGTGTGGATTGATTAGAAAAAAAAGCAAAGAATTGTTGTCGACAAATGTGTCTAGCTTAATATAGTGTTCTGATGAAGTAACAGAGATGGTTGATGAATGATTGCAGTTGATATTCTATAAAGGCATTTAAGAAGGTGCTACATGATAGACATCATCAACAATGAAGTCAAAGGAACAAAAGGCCTGGAATGAAAGTTGGCTCATAACAATAAGCAGAGAACAGAAAAGATGTTTTCTTTTCAGTTTGAAGGCAATCAGCAGAGATACATAAGGTGGGGTATTAGGGCCACTGCTGTTTTAATATATATTAACATGTTGAACTTGAGTATATAGGCACCAATTTCTAAATTTGCAGGTGATACAAATTGGAGATGTGGGGAATTCAGACAGATAGTAATGGAGACCTTCCAAGATGAGTGGGGCCTCCTCCACTGCTGCAATGAGATCCCTCCCCCTCTCCCAGTTTGACCTTCCACCTACCGCCTTTTACTTCTTCCTGCCTCTCCCACCTGCTTACTCTGACTTCTCCTCTTCTAGTCCTGATGAAGGTTCTGGTCCAAAACGTGGACTGTTCACTCTTTTCCATAGATGCTGCCTGGCCTGCTGAGTTCCTCCAGCATTTTGTGCGTGTTGCTTCAGAGAGTAGTAGATTTCAATGTGATGCAGGTTAGTGGAATGAAAGGTGCCAAATTAAATTTAATGCATAGAAATGAGCGGGTTATATTTTGGTAGAAAGGACTAGAAGAAGCTATATAAGGTACAGAGACAATCCTACAAAAGACATATAAGAGTAAAGAGATTTGGTGTCATTTCGACGTAATTCATTTAAAGTAGCAGAGGGGGTTGAGAAAGTAGTTTAAAACGCACACCGTATTTGGAATATATTTATCTTCTGAAGCAAGATGTTCGATTAAAGTTGATTCGCTCCCACTCTGTGTTCTGAAGCCAATGCTCTTCTTGGAACTGCAGACTTTTCCACGGATGAGGCGGGTAGTAGCTGGAGGACATCCAGGTAGAATGTTTTTGGGGGGGAATGTCCCTGTGATTGACTGCTTCGCTCTCGCACTGAACAGACCAGCCGAATAGCCTCTCAGCGTTCTAACTATTCTATGACCTCGGCGTAAGAGGGCAGGTGGAAAAGTCGTTCACCGCCCTTTGATCGAATCCATTTCTGGTGGGGGGGGGGGGGTAGTTAATGTAGCCCGTGATGCCCTCCACTGAGATCACAGTCTCGCAACAAGGGAGATCGGTGTGGGATTTAAGGGTCCTTCGCTCATCCCCTGCAGCACCAGCCTCTCCTTCCAACCTGAGATCCGATGTTTTGCCTAAAGCGAGAGTGAACTCCACCCCAAGTGCTGCGCAAAGTTACAAAATGGCCAGCAAGAAACGCAAACCAGAAATGCCAAAGAACCCGTTTCTTTCTCTTCTGTTCTACACGTCGGCGTACACATACAAGTCTTGATGCACTCGATAGTTTCTCGGGAAGCCGTGACCCTATGCTCTGCCTCCTGAGCTGAAGGCTCACCTGCACTATTCGGGTACTGATGAGTTTATCATTAACCGAAACAAAAACACCCCGATCTCAAAGCAAAAGCGAGCACGAATCAGGAACCGCTGCGCAATCGACTGAATCCGCCTTGTGACTTAAAGCAACGTAGCGGCGGAAAGAAATAAAGAATTAAATAAATCCAAGAGGGATGAGTACGAAACCGGAAGAAATGTGGCTGTGACGCCACTGTGTACCGAGAGATGTCAGCCCGGGGCATGAATTATTGATCCGACTGCTGCTGTCGGGCTCTCAACACAGGGATCAAACCCGAATACACGTCTTCGGGGTATTTGCCCGGATTCGGGGGGGGGGGGGGCGCGAGTTGGGAGGACATTTCTTTGCTCACCATCACGGAACCTTTACCCTGTCAGTAGCCGCTGGGGACAGAGGAGTTGTGACCCCGTTGTGCTTTCGATCCTGGAGACGCCTAATCCCTGACGCGTGCGTGAGAGAGAGAGCGCGCGAGAGAGCGAGAGAGTGAGTGAGAGAGAGCGAGAGAGAGAGAGAGAGAGAGAGGGAGAGAGAGAGAGAGAGAGAGAGAGGAGGAGAGAGAGAGAGAGCGAGAGAGTGAGTGAGAGAGAGAGAGAAAGAGAGAGAGAGAGACAGCGAGAGCGAGAGCGAGAGAGAGAGAGAGAGAGAGAGAGAGAGAGAGAGAGAGAGAGAGAGAGAGAGAGAGACTGCAAGAGCGAGAGAGAGAGAGAGAGAGAGAGAGAGACAGCGAGAGCGAGAGCGAGAGAGAGAGAGAGATCTGGGCGGCTTTGCCAACGACCGGGTTTTATTCATTTAATAAAGATTTGCTATATTCCTCGGAGAGAACGACAAGGAAATGATGGGCCTGGGGCAATTCTAAACGGTAAGAGTCTGCTCCATTCTGATTAAATCTATTCTGGTTATATCTTTCTTCAGACGATGTGTGGCGGAGCAGATGTTCAGTTCTGGTCTGATTCTATCAAGGGCAGGGTGGCGCAGGTCTGGCTCTGGCAGGTGCAGTGTGGCAGGGCATGTTGGAATATCAGAGAAGGGAGTGCTGGAATGACAGAGATTGTGTGCCTGTACACGAGAGAAGGAAGCGAATTGACTCGGGAGGTGCATAAATATGAAAGGCGGTATGTCCTTATGGGTGTGGAGGAGAGCGCACGTGAATGATTTTTTAATTTATTGAATATGTACCGTGTTTTACACGGTGTAGGATTATTTTATTTGTAGCAGTTTATTTGCAAGGTTACGTTGGAGTGAGACTGTACGTCCTTATGTGAGGGAGAAACTGAATATGCATTAAAAAAACTGAGAACGAATTAAAGTCGAAATCATATCAACATTATGGGAAAAAATGAAGGAACGCGGTTTAGGAAGCGACATTGGAATGGCGGGGGAGACTCATGGTCATAGCCACTGCTCCATTGGGCTATAAATGGCAACACTGACTGAGCGAACTCGCGTTAGTTAAATGAACGAAACTGTGTGTGTGTGTGTGTGTGTGTGTGTGTGTGTGTGTGTGTGTGTGTGTGTGTGTGTGTGTGTGTGTGTGTGTGTGTGTGTGTGTGTGTGTGTGTGTGGCGGCACGTGTGATTGCGAGACGGCGACCGCGTGTTGTACATGTGTACGAGACAATGTATCTCATAAATGTGTATGAGGCAATAATCTGCGAGTTGGACGGCCAGCGAGATATGTCTGCGAGCGAGAGATAAAAGACCTTGAATGGTCGAGTGCCTCTTATGTGTGTAAAAATTAGGTATTGGAATGTGAGGATATGTATAGGATGGAGTATGTGAGGAATGGCTCGGTGCTTTATGTAAGTAAATGTGTGTATGAGTGAGAGAGAACCTAAGCAAAGCTACACGCTCTAGACAGGCGCACAGGAATGTATACATTAGGCAGGTATGGCTGTGTTTAAGTGACAAGAGAAAAAGCGCATGCCAGTGAGTATGAGAAATGAGGTGACCACGTGCCAAGAAGCGATGTGCGTAATCCCGTTTGTGTATATTCATTCTAAAATTTTGGGCCAGCTCTCCAGCAAATGATGGGAGTTCTTTGAGTCCCCCAACTTCTCCATTACTTGCCATTGAGACTGTGAGTCGCGTCAATGTGGCACTCGCTTTCCCATAGGACTGGGCACAGATAGGGAGTATTTTAGACAGCAGCACCACGTGGGCGTTGGCTATTAGAAATTCCAGCATCCATCTGGGTTGGTAGGGAGAATCCAACTAGAACCGAAATCTTAAAGTTTGCTTCCGGGACAAGCATAGACTGTTTGTAAATCATTTAATTGTGCATGCGAAAATCCTCTTTTAATAATCTATATAGATTCCGAGGTTTCATGGTGTTACCAATTATTGCGTTGCGGAAAAAAGAACGGGAGACCCATAAAAATCTGCAAACTGTATACCCTTTTAATGCATTGTTTTTTTTTCAGTATTGAATATCCTTGATGGCTTTAACATTTTCCATCACTTTTAGAGGTGATTTATACGGCCCTTGGTCGTCTTGCTGCTTTAGGTTATTGGACCCATTGCTGGCTGTTGTTATATTATTACTTTCATGGTTCACTTCACACTTTCCTGAAGTGGCGGGAATGGATGGCGTTTGCAGGTTTATGCAAGCTCTGGATTAATAGGTTTCATTGGGCATTGAAGTCATTTACAGTAATCTTCAGTGCCAAGTCTTGTCAGACCAGTCAATAGGGACATCTGAATTACTATCCGTGGACAAAAATAGTGTTGATTACTGTTGCTGAAGGGGCAACGCCATTCCAACCCAGTGCGCTAATGGAAAGGTTCCAAGAGCAGACACTGGTTAGTGTTGGTAGGAAGGACGTATAATTGAGCGAGTAATCATTTGTTTTCTGGAAACGCGTGTTTGAAATCTTTTGCATATTAACAAGATTATTCTCTTCACATTATATTTGAGCCAGTCCTTTCTAACTGAATATACTACAGAATCACTGTATTAATTCTCTCAGGAATCTCTGTTGTATTAATTTACCTTTTTTTGTATTACCCAAAAATGCCATTTTATATTTTCAGCATTTGTAACACGGGGTTATAACAGGATTAATGAGTATTAATAAAATTACATTAATTTCAAATTCGAGGCTTTTGTTGACAAAATATTAAAATATGTAAGGGAAAGGGGAACAAATGGGGCATAAATGCACAGAATTGCCGGATGGTACAGCAGGGCCAAGGAGCTGAATGGTCTCATCCGAATCCAGTTGACCCTCTGTTGAAGCAAGAGATACAGTAAATTGAATAAACCGATCATGGGCTAGAATCGCCTATTGAATTTGCACAGATTTGAGGCACTCCGTTTAACAATGAGTTCTTTTAAAATCAGTTCTGGTTGCATCGATAGGAACTGTTATACTGTTCGTCATTCTATCCTCCTCTTTACTTCAGAATTGTATCTTCAGTTTGTACAAGATCTAAGTTAATCGATTTTAACTGACAGGCATTGCTTTTGAAATTCTCTTTACCAGGTGAAATCATTCAGTCTGCCGAAAACCTTTTCGTGTAGACATTCTTTCTGTTTTCGGTGGTGCAATAGAGAGGTGATCATGACATGATTGAAATCCAGTGGCAAGGCCATTAACTTATTTGGTTTCTCCAGCCTGTTGATTCTCTCTCGGGAAATAGTGCCCCTACATGGGTTATTGCTCTGAATGTTTGCAGATTAATGGATTGTGGGTCTAATTCTATGTTGATTGATACCTAGATGTATAGCTTTTGTAAGAAAGAAGATAGCTCTGAGAATCTAAATTGGCCTTCCTTTCCTTAATTCAAGGACACCGAGGAAAGCCTCAGAAAGGATGGTATATGACCTAGGGTACATTCTTCCTTGTTTCAGTGTCCCAGTGAAATCGAGTATATGATGAGGTAGATTAAGTTCTGATTACTGGGGAGCAATTGCTGTTTTTAATAGAAGGCAGATTATGAATAATATTGTTAAGAATACGAACTCAGTGTGAATCCCTTCACTGAAGTGGAGTGCTACAAACTATCCCGGTTTCTTGCATTTTCTAACATCTTCAAAGTTGAAAATGACTTTCTGTCTGTTTAGGCCTGTTGTATCAACATTAAAGATAATATATTAACCAATAGCACCCCCCCCACCCCATACACACACACACACACACACGGAGTGTTGCGGTGCGACGAGAAACTAACGTGATTATAGCCGGGTGAAAGTCAAACGATTGTCCAAGTCAAGGATCTATTCATTCACGGTTGTAGAACGTGCCAGCCAGCCAGCCACATAACCACTCGCGCATTTCTCTTTTAATACAGGATCACGTACACTTCTGAACTAGCTGTCAGGAAGCATTAACCCCAGCAGGGCCGATGTTCGCGATATAGATTGCAGTATGTAGGAGAACTGTGAAGGATGAATAACTTGCGGCTTTTTAAGGGACTCTTCGGGTTGGAGTTACAGCGGACAGTTCACAGGTTTCCGCCGTCATGGTGCTGTCCGCGGTGCTGATCCAGGTTACCAGGCTGCGGACCGGTGCTCTCCAAGGTACTGATGCAGCCACTGCGTTGTGATTTTCGGTTGGCGTAATGGCTGCTCGGTGGACTCACTTTTGATATTTTAAGTATTTTCCTCCTGGATAGTTTCGTGGTCCTCCTTGATCGTAAAATAATGCTGTATATTGCCACTGTTGATTTTCAAATGAGACCCCAGGCAAACTCTCAAGTCCACGCAACTAGTAATGATATGTAATTCTGGCTTCTTCCGCCTTCTTTTCCAGTCCTGATGAAAGATCTCAGCCTGAGACGTCGACTGTTTATTTATTTCCATAAATGTTGCTTAACCTGCTGATTTCTTCCAATATCTTGTGTGTGTTGCTCTAGTGATAACTAAGTCGTGTGGAAGTTGCTCGGCTCCTGAATTTACAGAAAAGAATGTGAATTCTGACCTACATACGGGATGGCAGTGATTGCTCGGACGTTTGCAGACGTCCGGATGCAGTAAAACCATCCAGAGACGTTGTGAGTGGACGGAAACCCACTGTCCTCACTTGTGCTCAGAAGCAGGAACTTCCAAGCTTTCTGCTCGAGAGGAGACATCAATGTCACCAAAATGTCATGCATGACATCACCTACTTCAACTGAAGTCATATGTCATTGTTCGCAGAGTATGCTTCTACTAGTTTAAAATTTGGCAGAACTGTGCGCATTGCTGTTCGTTTTTACAACAGCTTTGTTTTTGCGTACCATTGTTCATTAAAATAAATTGCAAATAAATGTTGCGTGAAAATGACAAACACATCGGTAAAGAGAAAAAAAGAAGATTGTAAAGGGGGCAATGCAGTAAAGGAGTAGATGGAGGTCGAAATAAAACTAACAAATACTTATAGGAAGAGGGAGCGAGAAAAGTGGAGCAAATGTGGGGAGATGGGGGCAAGAAGAAAACCAAGACATCAAAGTGAGAGAGGAGTTTGTGTTTGAGCTCAGTTAGTGGGGGATATATTGGAGAAGGAACCAAGAATGGTGAAGCGAAGGAGTGTTTATTTAAGGGGAAAATATCAGACAGAAAGCAGTATGTGCACAGTGGATGACCACATGGCCTTGGGACCAAGCCTATTTACTAAAGTGTGCGTGATTTTATGCGATTTACGCCATGTGTGAAATTAACTTTACAAGACTGGGGCGTATGAGTACAAAACAGTATAGTGCCTGTGTCAGATGAAGGATTAATCTGGGGCGTGTCTGAAAGTACGGGACTGTGTGTCAGTCTGCGAGTATGTCTTCTTATGAAGCAGTATCTATTAACCGCGGAACGATTTGTCACTGAGTCCGAGAGTGTGGTTTGTGTGTCTGGAAGTGTCAGGTCAGGGATTGTGTATGAATTTGCGAGTGCAATTGAGTGCATCAGTCTGGCAGTGCTTCAGAGTCTATGACAGGGGGTGTGGCTGAACCTGAGTCTGCACGTATGTTTGAGCATGGGAGGCTTTGGTATTCTGTCCGTAAGTCTGGGAGAATGTTCGAATCTAAGAGCGCCTTTGAGTGTCTGTGAATTTCTGGGAGTGAGTGCAGAACTCAGTCAACAACAGTGAGCTCAAATTCTTAACCTTCCTCCAGAGAAATGGTAAAAATATCCTTCAAACGGCTTTGCCTGACGTGAGAAGCTGCCGCTCAGAGGTTGGGGGCGGGGAGCAGGGCTCTACACGGCAAAGAAACACTGCAGTCCTGACGCAGTCTTCCCTTATTTGTTTCGCATCCGATTAGTTATTATTGGCATGTATGGTCACTGAGACCCAACAGCTTGATCAGCAGCTGAACCCGTCTGGAAGAGACCATCAAGAAGGTGTAAGATCGCAGTCCCTGAAAGCAAGAGAGCAGATGGCGACCCTGCCTTTTAATAACATGTGCGTGCTGTCGGGCGGAGCGTCTGGCTGACATTCACCGTGGTAATTTATCCTTGGTATCCTCCCTCTTCAACTCAGCCACAATGCTCCTTTTTGATTCATTCACAGGATATGGGCGTCGCTAGTAAGGCAAAAACATTTATCGCCCATCCATGACCGTCCTTCAGCTGAGTGACCCGCTGGAGCTTTTCCAGAGTCAACGATGCTGTTTTGGGGTTAAATACACATGTGATTGTTGGGGGGGGGGGTCGTTGGGGGAGAAGGAATGGCCTTTTGCCATATCGCGCAGTTTCGTTGCTACCTCTAACACTTCACTATAGACGTCTTTAAATAAATGAATTGAAGCTCTCCAATTGTTTGTGTGGGGTTTGAAATGGTGACAGTCACCATAGTACCCAGTCCAAAGTTACTAGCTTACGCAGCGAGTAAGCGCCGATTCATAACAGTCCATGCCAGCCCGGCGCGTTCATCAGAACGTCCCTTCACCTGAACCGCAATGGCTTTATTTTCTTAAGGAGCTCCTTGCATCCCGACAAGTCTCACCCCTTCTGTTCTAACCTGAGACCGAGGGATTTGACCCTCGCTGGCTTCTGATCCGGACACTACATTACAGTTCTACGATCTTGGGGTTGATTTTAAACCAACGTTGCAGAAATACCTTCCACCCCCCCACCCCACACACACACACACCTTTCTCCCTATCCCTTTTCCCTCTGTCCCTCCCAGATCTATCCAGCCAAAACAAAAAAAACACAAATTGTAGCAAAAATTAGCGCGGAGCCGCGGATCCAATCCGTGCGTCACACGTTTGTTGTACGATGAGTTGTTCCGCTTCGTTATTTTTACCGGATTAATAGGGCTGAGCCCTGACTGATCCCATGATCATTGCAAACGACAATACACCAGTACAACGGCTTTGATAAGCATAGAGACACACAGCTGCTGCCTGTAAACCGGCGACAAAATCGGCCATTCTGATTTTGCTCCTTATTGCGGCCAGTTAGATATTTGAAAATCACTAGTTTCTCTAATATAACGCTCCTAATCACAGCACCCAGGGGAGGCAGCGCCTCGCTGCATAATTAAAATATGTGGTTTGAAACTCAGCACAGCCGTTGCTGTGAATCTTGGCGTGTGTGTATCAGTTACCGGAAGGTGGGGGGGGGGGGGGCAGTATAGAGGTCGGCCTCGCTTTAAACCTGCGCTCATTCCTTATTCTGCCCAGAACCCGGTTTATCTTACGACGTCAGGATTTGTTTTACCAATGCCGATGGCTCGAGTTATTTTTACCTTGCAGCCTCTGGCGGTGTTGTCTCTGCCTGATGTCTCCGGGAGTGTAGGCGTTGTCCGTCAGGCACCGGCTGGAATTACATGGCACTCGGCTCACTGGCAGTAGGCGGGGAGGGATGTTCACTGTAAACCCGCCGCAATCACCTCTCGGCCGGGTGGATGGAAAGGGCGAGGACCTAGAGATGTAAGCGGCCGTAGCTCCCGCGCAGAAAGGTGAACAGGCGGCGACTGAGCAGGTAGGGAGGGCTGAGTTTTATATGCGTCTGAACAGTCAGGGATAATTCCATCAAGAAGGTCCATGAGAGAGAGGCTAAAGAAAGGGTTAGCATCCTTCCAACCCTAAATCCGTCGGGGTATTTCGCAATAATGCCCTGAATGGATCGTGGATTCGGGTGCGTTATGCCAATGCTATTATTCCAACATCTTGCTCATTTAAAATTGTTACGGTGGGGCCGCGGTCACAGTGGAAGGATGCTGAAGGTCCAGTGTCAGGGTCTGTTGGCCGCGACTGGCGTTTCAGAGACGACAACGGGCGTTTGGAGGAGGCTCTGATGGAGTTATAGAGCTAAATCCATTTTATATTTACGCACCATCAATAGTATCAAAGTCATAGTGGCGTGGGGAACGATCAACATCCGAAATAATTTGGTTCGGCCTTTTGACGGCTTTTTTTTTTGGATTGGGTTTAAAATCTAGCTAGTTTTATATTTCTATCCTTCTGGATCCTTAGTCAGACCAATAGTACCATTCTTCAGTTTGATGTGAAGTTGAATTTGGTGATTACAGAACAATTGCTTGTTCCCCCTCCCCTCCCACTCCCCCTTCTCTTTTTCCATTCCCCATTCCGCCCCGCTCTTACCTCTCCTCTTCTCATCTGCCCATTCCTCCCTCCAGTGCCTCTCCTCCTCTCCTTTCTTCCATGGTTCACTGTCCTCTCCTGTCAGTTTCCTTCTTCTTCAGCGCCTTACTTCCTCCACCTATCACCTCTTAACTTCTCACTTCATCTCCCCTCCCCCACCCGCCAACCCCCCCCCCTCACCCAATCTCACCTCTCACCTGCCAACTTGTACTTTTACCCCTCCCCCCACACCTTATTATGGCTTCTTCCCCCTTCCTTTTCAATCCTAATGAAGGGTCTCAACCTGAAATGTCAAATACCCATTCCCCACCCCCACCCACAGATGCTGTCTAACCTGCTGAGTTCCTCGAGCATTGTGTATGTTTGGCTGGATTTCCAGATTTTGCAGAGGCTCTTGTGTTAACAATTGCTCGTTGGCCTTGAAGCCCAGCAGTATTCCAATGGAGGAATGTTTTTTTTTCCACTGGGGGCCTCTAGGAAAGGTGCAAACTGCTGCCCAGGGCAGATTATGCCTCACTTTCAACCCATGACTACATAGGACCCTGGTCAGACCCCACTTGGAGTTCTGTGCTCAGTTCTGGTCCCCTCACTACAGGAAGGATGTGGAAGCCATAGAAAGGGTGCAGATATTTACAAAGATGTTGCCTGGATAGGGGAGCATGCCTTATGAGAATATGTTTATTGAACTCGGCCTTTTCTCCTTGGAGTGATGGAGGATGAGAAGTGATCTGATAGAGGTGTATAAGATAATGAGAGGCATTGATCGTGTGGATAGTCAGAGGTTTTTTCCCAGGGCTGAAATGGTTGCCACAAGAGGACACAGGTTTAAGGTGCTGGGGAGTAGGTACAGAGGAGATGTCAGGGGTAAGTTTTTTACTCAGAGAGTGGTGAGTGCATGGAATGGGCTGCCAGTAATGGTGGTGGAGGCAGATACGATAGGGTCTTTTAAGAGACTTTTGGATAGGTACATGGAGCTTAGAAAAATAGAGGGCTATGGGTAAGCCTAGTAATTTCTAAGGTAGGGACATGTTCGGCACAACTTTGTGGGCCAAAGGGCCTGTATTGTGCTGTAGGTTTTCTATGTTTCTATGAGTAAAGCTAGTAGCTCATTATGTTATACGGCATTCAGCACATGTCAGACCAGATCCTGATTCACTGTGGAATGGGCTTTTTCCCCTGAGTGGTCATGCTGGGAAGTGTAGTCTGATGCTGGGGAAGCTAGCGCATGTCTTTTTGACCATTGGCTTTTAACATTCTTAGGAGATATTTTTGAAGACCCCAAATTATGGAATAGCACCCAGCCTCTTTCAGAGTGAAGCTGGATTTCGTGAACTGAGGAGAGTGCAACATTTTTGCCTATCCTTGGAGCAATGACAGAAGGGAACTCTACAGGAGAACCTTCTGTCCCTGAGGAGGCAATTCTAGATATTTGTACCATAGTGGAACTTGGTCTTAGAGTGTAATGGAAAAGGAGATATATGAAATATTGCAGAATCCATCCAGACAACAGACAGATGTAACAATCATCTGGGTACTGGATGAGGATGGACACAGTGGAGCTTAGGAGGGAGTCATCTGCCACAGCAATACTTACAGTGATGGTCAGCACATTCTATTAAATTAATCTACCATGAAGCTGTTAATCCTATCCATTTTTATATTGCTATTCACGTATGAAGTTTACTTTTAAGATATTTAAAACAATGTCGTATGACCCTCGGAAACTATATTATAAAACTGTAGTAATCCAATCACAAACAAGAGAATATCTGCTGATGCTGGAAATCCGAGCAACACACACACAATGCTGGAGGAACTCAGCAGGCCAGGCAGCGTCTATGGAAAAGAGTACAGTCGAAGTTTTGGGCAGAGGCACTTCGGCAGGACCCGTGCCAAAGCGTCTCTGACTGAAATGGTGACTGTACTTTTTTCCATAGATGCTGCCTGGCCTGCTGAGTTCCTCCAGCATTTTGTGTGTGTTCCTATAAAACTGTAGAATCTCTCTCCCACAATACATTTTCCTTCCCATCATAGCTTGTATAATATATTTACATAACCTTGTTATTTCAGATTGAATGTGTTACTTCTTGCATCTATGCTAATGTTATTATTAGATCATGTAAACATTTAAAGATTAGCTTTATTTGTCACATGTATGTCCAAACTTGTGTTGTTTTGCATCAATGACTAACACAGTCAAAGGATGATGACGGGGCAACCTGCAAATATTGCCATACTTCTAGTGCCAATATAGCATGCCTGCTAATCCTAATTGTGCCTCTTTAGAATGTGAGAGACAACCGGAGCACCCGGAGGAAACCCACTCATTCATGGGGAGAACATGCAAACACTTTACAGACAGTAGTGGGAATCGAATCCCAGTTGGTGTTTACTGGCACTGTAAAGTGATTGCACTAACCGCTACACTCCTCCACTACCCCATAATGTTTCATGTAGAATACTCACTTCATGTTTGCATATTTAATTTGCTGCTGCTGTCTCATTATATTTTTACATAATTTATACATTTTCCTTTAAGACATGCAGTTTCTTTTGCACTTACTCTAGCTTAAATTTCTGTCAGTCACATGGAGAGTTGCTTGCTGCTTCATAAAGCTGGTCTTCCCCCTACCAAAAGCAAACACTTATTACCGTTTACATAAGTTACCAAGTCCAGATAAATAGAGGTTTTTGTAGTTGTTCAGTTGCTGTCAATATAAAACTTGGAATTCCATAAACATCTGTTCAACATTCACATGTAATAAGAAGTGTTAAAGGTTCATTATTGGGTATGGATCTTAATCGGACATTTCTCTTGTGATTTACTGAGAGGTTTCAAATCTACATGTTCTGATAATTTTGCTAGTGATTTGCCAATTAAACACAAAATGAGCATTTCTCTAAGAAGGATGTCAGCCCTCCAAACATTGCAGCGAGTTAAAAGAAAGATACAAGTCAAAAGACATAATTACATTTTCTTAAATGCAGGTATTTCATGCAAATTTACAGTTGGATTTATCCAGGTGGCACCTTGAGCTTGGACATACTTTGCCATTTGCACATCTGAGTTGTTGGACTCCAGTGATAATTTACCAAAAGTATAACAATTCCCTTTTTATTTCTCTGTGCTTTTCCAGCATAGTGACAAAAAGGCAGAAATCACATAATTATTATTAAAGTTTCCCCAACACTGAATAATTAAAATAATAATTTCTATCTAAATAGATAATATTAGACTTATTTTTCATTGCTCATTTCAACATATCTATACTCTTAATGCGATTGAGATGGGGATTAAATGAAAGCAGCATGTTCTAATTCACTTGTACTATAAAAGTCTTAGTAATAAAAAAAATCAAGTATTATAAAATGCAAAATGCAAAATAAAAATTATTTAAGAAGAAATACTATTGCAGAGTGACTGGTCCATCCTTGACTGCCCAACAATGTTGACTGTCATTGAGACATTTCATTCTACCTCACCCTTCATTGGGACAATTTAGCATGTCCTCCCCCATGCATCACCGAAAAATATCAAATCCCAGCAGCAACTACTGCCAATTCGGCTGCAGTGTGTAAACCTACAGAATACACTGTAAGAATTTACAACTCATCTCAAACCCGTAACTTTTATCAGCTAAATGGATCACAATAACAAAATGGAAAATCTGATCCCAATAAGTTCATTTCCATTCTCATACAGCTATGGTTTTGAAGTGTTTCCTCTTCCTTCATTGTTGGTTACTCAAATTTCCTGGAGGTCACCACCTACTGTGACAGTATTTTCAGCAAATGGTTCAGGATGACAGTTTACTACCTTCAAGCTAATTAGGAGTAGGTGTTGATAGCTATATACAGGAAAAGTAATAAAAGTCTTACTGTAAATCACTCTATTTATGCATTATATACCAGATTCTTGCATCCACAATATTGGAGTGCAATGTTAGCATGGTGGTTATTACAGCTCAGGACATCGAGGTTTAGAGTTCAATTCTGATGCTGTATTAAAGAAGTTTGAACGTACTTCCTGTGAGTGCATGGGTTTCCTCCCAAATTCCAAAGACGTACTGGTTAAAAGGTTAATTGGTCATTGTAGATTGTCCTGTGATTAGGCTAGGGTTAAACAGGTGGGCTGCTGGGTGGCACAGCTCATTGGGCCAGAATGGCCCATTCTGTGCTGTATTGATAGATAAAATTTCAGAAGCTCTGACAATGTTGCCAAAATGATGTCTTTGGTTTCATGTTACTACACACTGTACGTCCAATAAGTATTCGTACTAAATGAGTAACACTGTGCAACAGATGGCACAATCATCATTAGTATGAATTATTTATTTTGAACTGGTCCATAACAAATTTATATCTTTGGGCTACAGTCCAACGCCAATGTTTCAGTTGGGTGTATGAGGCACTTAGATAATGGCCCTCTTAAGAAGGCTTCTGCAGAGGAGTCTGCTGATTATGTTGTGGGTTTTTTTTGGTAAATATGTTCTCCAATCTGTGTCTTGATTGGTTTGCTGCTTGGTTCCCATGTTTTTGCCTATTTGAATCCTACATGATGATTTATTTCTGTTGTCATTTTAACTGTATTGTGTGACTCAGTAAGTGTGGAAAGAGGTGGGAGAGGTCAAGGTCTTTTACACAGCTTTGGAGTTTAGATGATAATAGACCCAAGGCTGTTTCTATTATTCTGGAAGCTGCATTTATTGCCTTTTGAAAGCTTACTTAGAAATAGAAGAGGACCTAGTAATAACCTTGAAAGCAGAATTGGATATGCACATGGTATAATGTCCAAGGAAGAGCTGAAGATTGAAGGCAATCAAGCTGGCAAACGCATGCTGTGATGAGGGCCCTTCTCCCCTGCTGAAGAATTCCACAATTTTCTTTTAAATTAAATCTTTCAGGATGTGGCTGTTGCTGGCAAGACAAACAGTTGTTGCCCATCTTCAAGTATCCTTGAGAACCGCCGCACTCCTTCTGGAGTGCAAGAAATCAGAACCACTGGCAGTATGTTTCCAAGTTAAGGATGTGTGACTTAAAGGCAAACCTAGAGCCAGTGGTGTTCCTACGCTCTTCCTGTCTTTGGGATGTCCTGGGAATGTAACTCCAATGTATTTTGTAGATAGCACTCACCATGATTATTGTGCACTGGTGGGGAAACGAATGAGTATTTAAGCTGTGGATGGGCATGCCGATCAAGTTTATAGATACTGCTATGTTTCTTCAATGTTGTTGGAGATGCACCCATCCAGGCCATGTTCTGCCAAAGTCTTGACTTTGGCCTTGTAGGTGGTAGAAAGGCTTTGGCTGTGAAGAGATGAGTTAGTCAGTGCCGAACACCTAGCCTCTAAAGTAATACTAAGGGCCCTGCGTAAGCAGCGCTCCTGATAAATGTTCCCGATGGATAGTGGGGAGAATCCTACGATCCTTTCAGCTATTCTCACAGTCCTTTGTAAGGACTTCCAGTCTAATGCTTGGCTGCTCCCATACTAGATGGAGATGCAGCTTGTTAGGACGCCATCAATGGTGCTCCTGTAAAACACAGTTAAGATTGGTGAGGGGGAGGGGGAAACCTCTCTTGCCTCAATCTCCTTAAGAAGTGGAGGCAGTGTTGTGCATTTTTGTTTAGAGAGGTGATATTGAGGGACCAGGTGGGGCCATCTGAGATGTGAACTCCCAGGAACTTGGTGCACTTCACTCTCTCTATGGAGGAGCCCTGTATTCGCAGAGGGGGAATGCTTCTTATGCACCTTCCTGAAGTCCACCATGATCTCCTTGGTCTTCTCCAGATTCAGACTTGGGTTGTTCTTGTCACACCAATCCACCAGCTGCTCCACTTCCTCTCAGTTGTCCGACTCATCATTGTTGTTGATGAGGCCAACCACTGTGTGTCATCTACAAACTTGATGACGCAGTTTGAGCTGAATCCTGCGGCATATTCTCTCTACTTTATCTAAAGGTATTATAATCTCTTTAGCGCTCACCCCACCCCCACTAGCCATCCCACCCCAACTGCATCCCCTTCACCATCAAATCTCTTTTCAATCTTTCTTGTGCCAAGAAGTACAACTCTGACTTAAGATAGGAGCATAAGGAATAGGAGCAGGGGTATGCCATCCAGCCACGTGCTCATGGCTTGCCACGCAGCACGATCCTGACCTCAATATGATTCTCCTGTCCGACTTCTATATCCTTAGATTCCTTCCACACCTTGCTTTCTGACTCTGACCAATAATGCCCATTTTTTCAACCAGGGGAACCCTCCTCCCCGTGTTTACTCTGAGAAACCCTGCAAGAATTTTATATGCTTCAACAAAGTCACTTCTCATTCTTCTAGACTTCCCGATGGCAAATGGACTAAAGTTCAAAGCCCAAAGTACATTTGTTATCAAAGTATGTAAACTATATACTACCTTGAGATTCATCTTCTTACAGGCAGCCACAAAACAGAGAAACAATAGAATTCATTAAAAAACTGTCATACGGCCAATGTGCAGGAAAAAACCCAAATTGTCCAAACATTGAAAGTAAACTAATAACATTCAGAGCTGAAGTTCACGAAAGTGAGTGCACAGCCATGATGCCTGTCATCCCTGCAGCCAATCCAGGAGTCCATTGATTTCAGTCCACACCATCCCAGGAAACAACCGATTGAATCTTTGTTGCATTTCCTCAACAACAAATATATCCTTAATTGGGTAAGGAGATGAAAATTGTACACAGTTCTCCAGGTGTGATCACACTAAGGTCCTTTATAATTGGAATCAGACAGCTTTGCTCTTTAACTCAGATCTTCTTCAATAAAGGCCAGCTGATGCAATTTGCTTTTCTAATTGCCTGCTTCACCCATATGTTACCTTTCAAAGACTTGTCTGCAGGAACATTCAGAACCCTTTGAACATCAACATTTCCTAAATGTTTCACCTTTTAAAAATACTCAGTATTTCTGCTTTTTCCCTATGGAATAAGATTACCTCAGATATTCCACACTGAAGCCTATCTGCCATGATGTTGCCTATTGACCTAGATTGTCCATATCCTCCTGAAGCTCCTCTTTGATAGAATCAGCAATCAAAATTTCAAAGTTCAAGGTAAATTTATTATCTATGTATGTACATGTCACCATATACTACCCTGAGATTCATTTCCTTGCAGGCATTCACAGAAGAACAAATAAAATAGAATCAGTGAAAAACTATACCCTGCGACTGACAATCAATGTGCAAAAGAAGACAAACTGCAAATGCAAAAAAAAAATAAACCAACTAACCAACCAAACAACTAAGTAAATAATAATGAGAATGAGTTGTAGAGACCTTGAAAGCGAGTCTAGAAGTTATGGAGTCAGTTCAGAGCTGGGTGAGTGAAGTTACCCATGCTTTTTCAGGAGTGATGGTTGAAGGGTAAAAGCTGCTCCTGAACCTTGTGTCGGACCTACAGCTCCTGTACCTCCTTCCCTATGACAGTAATGAGAAGAGAGGATAGCCTGGATGGTGAGGTCATATTTCCACTAGTTTCATGTCATCAGAAAAGTCAAGAATGTTGTATTTGATTCCATCAGCCAAATAGTAAATATGGATTGTGAATAGTTGGGATCCAAGCTCTGATCTCTGTCATTACCCGATTATTCATAATCATGCAACTGGATATGGGTTTGTTTTTCTCCTACCCTTTGTTTGCGATCTGTTAACCAACTCTTGGTCTTCATTAACATACCGTATTACTCCCAGGTCCTAGTGCTTTAACCTTTGTGAATAACTATCTGGGTGAGACCTATCTAAAAAATTTAACATCCAAGTACATCTATTGGTTCCCATTGATCTATTCTACCAGACATATCTTAAGAGAGCCCTGGTAGATTAGTCAAACTTCACAAAAATCCATGTTGACTTGACTGAATCATGTTGTTATTTTCTCAATGTCTTGAGATGACATAATTGATTGTAGACTCTAGTTTCTTCAGTCTAACCTTGTAGCTGGAATTGCTCATCCCTGGAATCATTCCAGTAATTTTTCCTGCATCCTTTCTGTGACCTTCATAATCTTCTAAAGTACGATGACCAGAATTGGAAATAATACTTCATTTATGACCTATTCAGAATTTTATAATGGTTCTACATAACTATTTCGTACCTCTATTAATCAAACATGTGGATTTGAATAAATATTCCATGGTTATCACAGACTTTATAAAAACAGTCATAGATGAGTGTATCCTCACTAAATCATTCAGAGTCCTCCCCAACCAGAAGCCCTGGATGAACCATGAGGTCTGCAATGTGCTGAGGGCTTGATCAGGGGCATTCAAGTCTGGTGACCAAGAGAGTTACAAGAGGTCCAGGAATGACCTTCAGAAAGCCATCTCACCAGGTGACGTGGCAATTCCAGACTAAACTTGAAAACAATGGAGGATGTTTGACAGCTGCAGCAGGGCTTGAATGCTATCACCTTTTACAAAGTGAAATTAAGTGACGTAGGTGACAACAGGGCATCACCTCCGGATGGGCTCAGTACTTTCTATGCTTGCTTTGACCATCAAAACATGGAGGAATCATTTCAAACTCCCACAGATAACCCTGTGATTTCAGTGTCTGAGGCCAACGTGAAAGCATCCTTCAGGAGGGTGACGCCATGGAGAAGCATCCAGCCCAGATGGGTACCTGGCTGAGTACTAAAGACCTGTGCTGATCAACTGGCTGGAGTGTCCACTGAGATCTTTAACCTCTTGCGTCAATAGTCTGAGATACCTACCTGCTTCAAGCAGGTTTCAATTATACTGATGCGTAAGAAGAACGTGGTAGCCTGCCTCAATGTCTATCACCCAGTGGCACTTTCCTCCACTGTGATGAAATGCTTTGAGAGGTTGATGATGATGCATATCAACTCCTGTCTGAGAAGGGACTTGGATCCACTCCATTTTGTCTACCGACACAACAGGTCCAAAGAAGGTGCCATTTCATTGGCTCTTCACTCGACCCTAAAACACATGGGCAGCGAAGGTATATATGTCAGGATGCTCTTTATTGACTACGGCTGAGTATTCAGTGCTATCATCCCCTCAAACTAATATCTCCTTGTGCAGTTGGATCCTTGATTTCCTCACTTGCAGAACCCTGTCAGTGGGACTGGCAACAACATCTCATCCACAATCTCCATCAGCACAGGGGCAACACAGGGCTGTGTGCATTGCCCCCTGCTCTAGTTGCTTTACATTTATGACTGTGTGGCTAAGCATAACTCCAATGCCACATTTAAGTTCACTGACAACACCACTGCGGTTGACGGAATCAGAGGTGGTGATGAATCGGCATATGGGAGGAGATTTGAAATCTGGCTGAGCGGTGCCAAAACACCAACCTCTTACTTAATGTGAGAAAGACCAAGGTGCTCATTAATTCTGCAGAAGAAGGAAACCAGAGGCCCATGAGCCAGTCTTCATTGGGGGATCAGAGGTAGAGAGGATCAGCAATTTTAAATTCCTTGGTGTTATCATTTTAGAGGACCTGTTCTGGGCCCAACACATAAGTGCCATTATGAAGAAAGCATAGCAGCACCTCTGCCTCCCCAGAAGTTTGCAAAGATTGGGCTTGACATCTAAAAATTTGACAAACCTCTAGAGATGTGTGGTGGAGAGTATATTGACTGGCTGTGTTACAACCTGGTATGGAAACACCAATGCCCTTGAATGGAAAATTACAAAAAATAGTGGATACTGCCTAGTCTATCATGGGTAAAGTCCTCCCCACCATTGAGCACATCTATATGGAGCATTGTCACAGGAAATCAGTACCAATGATCAGGGACTTCCCCACCCCACCACTCAGAACATGCTCTCTTCTCACTGCTGCCATCAGAAAGAAGGTACAGGAACCTCAGGACCCACACCACTAGGTTCAGGAATTGTTATTACTCCTCAACCATCAGCCTCTTGAACCAGAGGGATAACTTCACTCAATTTCATCATTGAAATGTTTCCACAACCAATGGACCCTTCATCTCATGTTCTCAATATTATTTAATCTCTTTATTATCTTTTTATTGCTTCTTTCATTTCTCTCTTTTTGTATTTACATCGTTTGTTTCTTTTTACACATTGGTTGTCTGCCCTGTTGGTGTGTGGTTTTTCATTGATTCGTTATGGTTATTGGATTTATCGAGTATGTCTGCAAGAAAATAAATCTCAGGGTTGTATATGGTGACATATATGTACTTTGATAATAAATTTACTTTGAGCTTCAAATGTGTTTTACTGATTCTCTTGCAACGCGATTGTGATCATAGATGCATGACCATGTACCAGAGTGGCATTATTATGTATATAAGGCAAGAGGTAGCTTACGGGGTACTGGGAAAAAGACAAGAAGCGATTGCAATGTGTGGTGAACTACATATACCTGTCTGGACTGCTCCTGTGGCTCCTCCCACAGACCCCTGCTGACTGCTCCTGTGGCTCCTCCCACTGACCCCTGCTGACTGCTCCTGTGGCTCCTCCCACTGACCCCTGCTGACTGCTCCTGTGGCTCCTCCCACAGACCCCTGCTGACTGCTCCTGTGGCTCCTCCCACAGACCCCTGCTGACTGCTCCTGTGGCTCCTCCCACAGACCCCTGTATAAAGGCGATTGAGGCCTGAGCCCGGCCTCATTCTCCAGGATGTAGTGTTGTTCATTCTTCCAGTCAATAAAAGCCGATATCTCACTTCTTACGTCTCAGAGTGAGTTATTGATGGTGCATCACTATGTTACATGGAAAACAAGGTGAACCGGTTGCTTAAAAAGAAGGGACAAATATCAGTATGATTTGCATAAAGCAATCCATGTTATCCAAAGGCAGTTAATGTCTAATTGTGTTTTATTGTTATAAATTTCAGCTCATCCTAGTATTCTTACTGATATCCCATCCTACATCAGATTTTGCTCATTTGTCACTCTAGTACTGTAATGTAACAATTTCCCAGAAATCCAGTGCCCAAAATTTAAATCTCACACATACAGTAGCTCCACCCCAGTTACCTAAGTAAAAAAAATCCCTTCTTCATAATGCCAGATGCCTTTATTATTTATTCTTGCTTCTCTTTGATCCAGTATTGATGGCAAAACTTCATCTACACAACCACCATTCCCTAAATTTCCATCACAAGCTTCCCAGCCTCTTTAAAAACCATTTGTTTAGGACCTTCTTCTGTGACTATGTATGGTTTGCACTTGGGGCCTACTTTATCTAATTATTCCTTTCACAAGGTCCTTGCAGGATTTTTTTCTGAGTAAAATGTGCTTTGGTGTAAGCTGTGCTATTGTTGGTGTGGTCAAAGAAAACAGGTTTGCTCTCCATTAAAAAAAGAGAGAGATGTCATGCGACACATTTCGTCTTTTAATATTTAAAGGAGAATAATATTCCTATACATATTATTGATTAATAATCATGTCATTGAGATATAATTTTTAGAGTTTTGTCTAATAGCATGACAGTAATGATTGTGAGGACGGTAATGGAAAACAAGCAGAATGTGAGGAGATAGAGCTGATGTTTATAATTGTCAAAGTTAAAGTGAAAACCCGTTGAAGCTCCTCTTTTGGATTCTGGTAGCTCACAGTCATTTATTAAGAAAAGTCATGCCCCTACCTTGGTGTTGACTACAGTCACCAAATACCTGTCCAATGTATCCATGGTGACTGGAAGTCTGAGCCACTGGCAGAATTCATTGCCACGGATACCTGTGCAGGCCAAGTCATTGGGTATATTTAAAGCAGAGAATGTTAAATTCTTGATTAGTAAGGATGTCAAAGGTTATGGGGAGAAGGCAGGAGAATAGGGTTGAGAGGGAAAATAAATCAACCATGATGGAATGGCGGAGCATTTGATGGGCCAAATGACCTAATTCTGCTCCTATGTCTTATGGTCTTTTGTTAATAATACTTACGTGTCTTTTATTAGGGTTGAATTAAAATAATTCCTAATTCATTATGTATTTGTGTTGTCCAACTCAGATAGGTAATTTTGCTGACCATTCATTCAGCATTGCTGTGCTCTTTTAGACTATATGTGCCATAGCTATTTATATAAGTTCCACAATACCAACTTCTAAACACTCTATATTATTAATGATGCAGACCAGCTTACAATGTCTAGGTTGTGGAACAGAGGATTAGTCCAAATTTTAAACTCCAAAGAAATTATAGACTTGTAGATTCATTTGGCCCACTTCAATTAAATCTCCCCTCAGCTTCAATTTTTCCTAAGGAAAGAACTCTATTCAAGTCAATCTTCCTATAAAACTAACATTTTCCAGAAAGAAAAAACATAAATGCTGGAAGGAACTGGCTAGTCAAGAAGCAAGTGTGGACAGAGAAACCACTCAAAGATTCTTTCTCAGACCTGGGAAAGTGCAAAGGGTTTGCAGCCTTCAGTGTAGAGCCGAGGACAGAGTGTAAGGGGTAAGGCGGTAGTCTGAGATAAATCATGCTATAAGCAGCATGAGTAGTGATCATTAGCAAAACATTTTAAAGAAATATGGTGAGAAAAAGACTAAGATTGATGATAGGAAGTAATAAAAGACTGGTTTACCTGAAGTTGTAAAATTGTATATTCATTTCATAAAGTTGAAAATTTCTTAGATGGTTGTTCTTCTAGTTAATGTTGGGCCTTACAGTGCAGGAGGCCAAAGTTAGATCAAGTTCCAGTTTATTGTCATCTGACTGTGTGTGTATGTATGTATGTATGTATGTATGTGTGTGTGTGTATATATATATATATATATATATATATATATATATATATATATATATATATATATACACACACACATACATACATACACACACATATATAAATACAACCAAACAAAACAATTGGTGCACCCACATATCAGCACATAAACCAAAACACTATACTATAAATAAGTTAATAAAATGCAATTCAAAATGAATGTAGTAAAGCGCAGCACGGGTAAACAGTAAACAGCTCATTGTCCTAGTGATGAGACCTTGGTGGTGTCAGGGTATTCATTAGTCTCACAGCCTGACGGAAGTAGCTGTTACCCAGTCTGGCAGTCATAGTCCTGATGCTTCTGTACCACCTTCCTCTAAATAGTGCGTCAAAGATATTTGTGGGATGGATGCTAGGGATCCTTGGGATTGTTGAAGTCAGTGCCACTGGCCGGTAATATTTAGGCCAGCTACCGTTGCTCTCTCAGGCAGTGGAATGAAGGTTGCTGCCTTGAAGCCTGCAGGGACAGTGGACTGTTTCAGAGAGATATTAAAGATGTCCATGAAGATCCCTGTTAGCTGGGCTACACAGCCCATCAGCTCCTGACCAGGTACGTTGTCCAGGCCTGCAGCTTTGCGTGTGTTTACTCAAGCCAGGGTCCTCCTCAGCTCGGCTGCGGCCAGACAGGGTGCCTGCTCCTCAGGAAGAGAAGGGGCTTTCCTCGATGTCACATCATTCAATTGGTAAAATCGTGACCTATTGTACCCAGATAGATAGATTGAAAATTAAAATGGTATGCAGCAGGAAGCTCAGGACCATTGCTACAGATGAGTCCAGTCCAGAGGAGGATCTGCTATCATTAGACAGAAGCAGACTGAGCCCAGTTCTTGTGTAGATTTGGATAAATGGGAAGAATAGAGAGTGATAAGTAAATTGTGATTTTAACAGGAGGCAGCTTCGGACAGAATTTCTACTTCTTGGATCTCAGTCTGTTGATGCAGTCTTCTGTTGATTCTATTATGGTTACTGGATTTGTTGAGTATGCCCACAGAAAATGAATCTCTGGGTTGCATGTAGTGACATATATGTACTTTAATAGTACATTTACTTTGAACTTTGTATCAAAAAGTCAATCCTCATTATTAACTAATATTAATGTCATGTTAATGCAATTATTGCCACAAATACTACTTTTGCAAGCTGCACAGATGAATTTCCCAGTCATGTATTCTGAGGATAGAATGGAGTGTTTTTTTATATTCCAAGATCAACCAGGTTCTTCACAAATAAGCATTGACCTTGGGTTAGTGCCCAGCTCTGGCAGCTGAGGTTGTTGTTCAGTCTGATGGTGCTTATTCTATGCAAAGCTTTCAATCTCATCAGCGAAATCTCTTGCTAACCCCTTGTGCTCATCGGGGTCCGATTCCAAATCTTCACGTCCCATCAATTTACCACTACGTTGGTGCTGCTGTCTGAGTTTGACAGCCTTAGGAATGGTGAAAGGACATTGTGGCAGTAACGCAAATAGGATATTGTGATTTAGAAAATGCTTTCTGAATCATAAAATAGTCAACAGTATGGCTAGACACAAGAGATGCTGCAGATGCTGGAAATCTAGTGTAACGTACATAAGATTCCTTGTACCAAAAAATCATAAAATGTTGTAGGCAGATGGAATTGAACAGTTGACATTTTGTGCCGAGACTCTTCATTAGGATAAGTATCATTACTTTGTTATTTTATCTGTTGCTTATTGAGTAATGTATCAAAGTAGAGTCAGGGTACAACAGCCCAGAAGCAAGCTCCTCAGGCCTTCTAGACCATGGCAACTTGATCTCCTGCCGAGTGCGATCTACTTGGACCCAGATCAAACCCCTTGCCACCCATGTATGATACCCACCCAAACTTCTCTTCCATGTTACAACTGAACCCTCATCTCCTTTTTCTCCTGGCAGCTTGACCAACACCAGCACCACCTTCTGAGTGAAGAAGTTTCCCCTCAGATTCCCCTTAAATATATCACCTTGCACCCTGAACCTAAGACCCCTCGTTCCAGCTCACCCAGCCTGAGGGGAAAAAGCCTGCATGCATTCCCCTTATCTGTACCCCTCAGAATTCTGTGTACCTCAATAAAATGTCCCCTCATTTTCCTTTGCTCCAGAAAGTAATGTCCTGACCTATAACTCATGTCCTCAAGTCCCAGAACCCCCTTTTAAATTTTCTCTGCACTCTTTCAATCTAATTGATATCAAATTATTGATGTCTTGTGTTTGATCTTATTTGTTTACTGAGTCTCATCATTTTTATATATAAGATGGTGTCTGTAGGGATACGTAATTACCCGCCCACTCATTAACCAGCTGAACACCATATGCAGCGGGGGAATAGTCAGGAGGTTTCTTGGAAAATGGCATCAGAGTGTGGTGACTGGTTGCAAGTTGCTCTTCGCAGGATTCCTCATTAAGGCACTATTGTAATGAATTGATCTGTAAGAATGATATGCAATACAATTAAGACTGTATGAATGACATTCAAGACAAGTCTTTCACTGGACCTTGGTACATGTGATAATAATAAACCAATATATTAATTCTTACCAAACGAAGCATCTGCAGCTATGGATTTGGTTCAATGTCCTGCCTGGTCAAGTATCTGAGATCCTGCTCCATCACATAAGGCTGACCTATATCTTTTTTTTTTACACACAATAGACATTAGTGCCGAGTGTATTAAAACTACACAAGAAAACTACAAACACTACAAGTATAGGAAGTGCCAAAGTCACACTACTGGAGAGAAGTGCTGTTTTGTATTTAGAATGGACCAGTTTTGTTCAGAGCATCAACTGGGATAAACGGATGTCATAAAACCAGGAGGGTGGCACAGTATTGAGGCTGCTAGTGTAATGCTTTACAGCGCTAAGGATCGGGGCTCAATACCTGCCACTGTCTGTAAGGAGTTTGTACCTACTCCTCGTGACCACGGTGATTTCCTCTGGGCGCTCCCTTTTCCTCTCGCCATCCAAAGAGACGCAGATTAGTAAGGGTCAGTGAGCTGTAGGCAGCCTATGTTCGCACCAAGAGCATGCAACACTTCCGGGCTGCCCTCAGTACATCCTCAGACCGCGTTGGCTGTCAACACCCACGGTGCGTTTCACTGCGTTTCGATATTTCAATGTACGTGTGACAGATAAAGCTACTCTTTAATCTTTAATCACTAAGCTCAGTTAGTCCAGGTGCTGAATCAATCCGAGTAATCCATTTATTGGAAAGAATGTTGCAGATCATAATCCAGTTAAAGAGCGAAATAGCTTTTTGATGCGGCCTTGCAGATTCTGCAGAGTAACGCAAGTCAGAAAGCGTGGCAAATGGATTCTTCAAACCTAAAGCCATACATTTTTGGGGCTAGCTCCATCCTATGTGTAATGGGTCCAGTGAGAGGTTAGAAGGTGTGTCATTTTATTTATTTAGATATGCAGTGTGAAACTGTCCTTTCGAGCTATACCACTCAGCAATCCCTCAATTTAATCCTAGTCCAATCATGGGACAATTTATAATGACCAATTAACCCTCCAAATGGTGTGTCTTTGGACTGTGGGAGGAAACCGGAGCACCTGGAGGAAACCCACACGGACACAGAGAGAATGTACTAACTCCTTATAGACAGCAGCAGTAATTGAACCCGTGTCGCCCGTACTGTGAAGGTGGTGCGAACCGCTACGCTACCGTGCCGCTGCTCGGCAGCGCCGGATGTGTTGGTTCTGATTTGAGAGGGAAGCTAGTTTTCGAGCTGGTAGATCCAGTGGATTCAGACCACTGCACCTGCACTGTCACCCATTGTGACTGTGTGGGGCATCCAACGTGACTGCGAGGGGCATCTGAGCGGGTGATGAAGTATCTACTAAGTCCCTGGAGTTTATCACTTAAACAATTTTTTTTTTTGTGAAAAGAATCCCTTTCAGAATTTAGCTCACTAAGAGTGGACCAAGTTTTGATCTAGAAACATTAGAATTTCTTGTGTAACAAAAGGCCACGACTCCACAGTGCAGATAATCAACAACCATCCCAACCCCGCCAACACTCTCATTCTATCAATTTTCATCCAATCTAACCCCTCAGTGCAGATCTTACCTCAGTTTAGTGATGGATGGAGGGGTGAGATAGGTGCAGGATTAGGCAGCTCGGCCTAATAATTCTAGATAAGGCCAGGGGCTATTTTTTTTTTAGCTAATTTGAGACCTTGGTGCTCTTACACAATGTGCCTGTGTCAGGTCTGGATCTAAATATTAGGCCACGTGTCTACAGAATCTCAAACCGCTTTCTGATGATAAGGAAAACAATTTTGAAATACCAATGTCTTATTTTCAGAGTGAGCTGTTGCTTAATTCCCTTTTGTGCTGTGATAGAATCATACAGCATGCAAACAGGCCATTCTGCCCAAATCATTCACTCTTCCATACTATCTCCCAGCACTTGGACCACAGCCCTCAATGCCTAGGTGATTCAAGTACTCATCTAAACATTTCTTAAACACAATCGGTGATTCTGCTTCCATCACACTTTCAGACAATGCATTACCATTCTCTGAGTGAAGAAAGTCCCCTTATATTCCCTTTGAATCTCTTCCTGCATTCCTGAAGTCTATGTCCTCCAGTTCTGTCTACAATACCTCTAATATGGGGAGGGGGAATTGTCCTGCAATCTACCCTATCTATGACTCTCATATTTTGGGATATAAGTCATGTTCCCTTTTAGTTATCTCCACCGTAGGGAGAAAAGACATAGCTTCTCCAGTCTGTACCCCTATCTGAAACACTCCAGCTCTGGTGAATCTCCTCTGTACCTTTTACAGTACCATGCCATCTTTCCTATACATTGAAGACCAGAACTGTACACAGTACTCCAGCTGAAGTTTGACCAAGCTTTTATAAAATTGGAACATAACCCCTCTATTTTGTATTTAATGTCCCGACTAACGAAGCCTAAAGTCCACCATGTCATCTGAACCACATTGTCTGCCTGTGTTACCACTTTGAGACTTGGTTCCTCAGTGTACCTTGTGACCTTTCATTCATGCCCTAACCTCATTATAGCTCCCATCTGCTATTTTTGTCCACTTCACTAAAACATTGCTATCTCTCTGCGGCCTACCAACACTTTCCACACTATCAACAACACTGCCAATCTTTGTGCAAACATACTGATCTTGCCTCTGACGTCCACAACAAAGTCAGTCATGCATATGACAAACAACAATGTGGGACACCACTATTCACAGACACCTAGCCGCAAAAAAAACTCTCTACTATCATCCTCTGTCCATGATGTTGATATAATAAACTCACTCCTGCCTAAAGTCCTGCTCTGTGATGACGTTTTTCACCAGCCTTTCTCTGATTCCTGTTGAGCTGCCTTCTTCTTTAAACTCAACACTGAGATAGAACTTGGGCGATTGTAAGGAAAGCACAACAGTTGTCAGAAGCAGTTGCTAGGAACACTCTGATTCAGGGTTGCTGGGTGCATAGCAACAATTTAAGGCAGGCAAGGCATTCAAACAGGACCCCGACTTATCAATTGGAAGCAGCCCAAGCATTCTCAGAACGCGCTTATCCTGAGGATCAGCTATGACGTTAGAGGGCAACACAATGGCTTAGTAGCTGCAGGACAATTATTTTAAATCAGCAGCGACCACCGATCAGGACTCGATTCCCCCATAGTCTGTAGGCAGTTTGTATGTTCTCCCCGTGACCGCGTGGGTTTTCTCCAGGTTCTCCGGTTTGTCCCACATTCCAAAGACGTGCGGTTAGAGTTAGTGAGTTGTGGGCACGCTATGTCAGTGGTGAACACTCTCCAGCACAAGCCCTGGACTGTATTGGCCATTGACTCAAAATTTCACTGTATGTTTCAATGTACATGTGACAAATAAAGCTAATCTTTACATTATTATGGATATAATAAAACAATGGCCGTAGCTGTCAACATTGGACCCCAACTGGCCTTGTAACACTAATTTATGCTGTAAACAATTTCAAAGCTATTGGTTTGGTGGTAAGCCAGTTCATGCAGAAATTCTGGGCTGGAGGCTTGGATTTCACTGAACAACACATGTGAGAGATGTTGTTAAGTCTGCCAGGTCTCCTGGAGTTTTTGCTTCCTGTTTTCTGGTGGTGGTAAAAAAAGGAGAAAAAAAAATGTTTGGGATGTTGATTGTGCCTGCAGCAAAGCCAGAGGATGTGCACCCATGGTGTCTGGCAGATGACATGCTAGTGTCTTGCCACCATGGAACTACACCGACCTGCAGTGACTTCTGGGCTTCGACGCAAGCTGCATCCATTCCAGACTGTCGTGGATGAGTCCTGTGTTTCCTGTCACTTTACACTTCCCTTTTTTTTGTTATTTTTGTGGAAGAGACAGAGTTGGGAGATCCAACTGTGTGAGAGGGTTCAGAAACGACAAACTGATTTCCCATCTGCCATCTGTCCCTATATTGTGATCTTAGAGGCTCTAGCTTTGCAATATATAGAACACAGAACAAGTAGCCTTTGGCCTGCATTGTTGTGCTAACCTATATATGTTCTGTGATCAATCTAAACTTTCCCTCCTATACAGCACATAACCCTCCATTTTTCTCTATCCATGTGCCATGTGCCTAATCCCTTTCGTGTACACAACGTTCATATCCTTCCATTTTTGTCACCTTTATGTGCCGCTTTAAATGTCTCTTAAATGTCCTGATTGTATCAGCCTTCACCACCACTCCTGGTAAGTGTGTTTCAGGCACTCACCACCCTCTGTGTAAAAAATCTATCTCTGGTATCTCCCCTAAACTTTCCTCAACTCACCTTAAATGGATGTCGTCTGGTATTGGCCATCGCTGCCCTGAGAAAGGTTGTTGACTGTCCACTATCAGGACTCTGGCCTCGCAGCGCAAGAACACAGAACAAGTAGCTGTTCCTGAACCATTGAGTGTGCATCTTCGGGCTGCTGCACTTCCTCCTTGGTGGTAGCAACGAGAAGAGGGCATGTCCTGGGTGATGGGGTTAATAATGGATGCCACATTTTTGAGGCATTACCTTTTAAAAGTGTCCGCAGTGCTGGGGAGGCTGGTGGTCATAATGGAACTGGCCGAGTTTACAACTTTCTGCAGCTTTTTCCGATCCTGTGCAGGGGCCCCTCCATACCAGACTGTGATGCAACCAGTCAGAATGCTCTCCAAAGTATATTTGTAGAAGTTTGTGAGAGGCTTTGATGATAGACCAAGTCTCCTCAAAGTACAGCTTTCTTTGTAAATGCATCAATATGTTGGGCACAGGATATATCTTCAGAAATGTTGACACCCAGGAACTTGAAACTGCTGATCACTCGAGGAGGACCTACGTGTGTTCCCTTGACTTCCTCTTCCTGAAGTCCACAATCAATTCCTTGGTTTTACTGATTCTGAGTGCAAAGTTGTTGTTGTGACACCACTCAACCAGCTGATCTACCTCACTCCTGTACGCCTCCTCATCTCCACCTGAAATTATGTCAATAATAGTTGACAGATAATAATAATAGTTGACAATAATAGTTCTGTCAATAATTGGCAAATTTGTAAATGACATTTTGTGGGTGTAGAGAGTGTAGAGCAGTGGGCTAAGCACAAAACCTTGAGGTGCTCCAGTGTTGATTGTCAGTGAGGAGATGTTACTTGTGATCCACACTGATTGTGGTCTCCTGATAAGAATGTCAAGGATCCAGTTATAGAGTGAAATACAGAGGCCCAGGTTTTGGAGCTTGTTGATTAAAATTGAGGGTGTCATTGTGTGTAATGCTGAGCTGTATTCAATAAACAGCAGTCTGACCTAGCTATTGCTATTGCCCAGATGATCTGAGGCTGAGTGAGATTGTGTCTGCTGTAGACTTATTGTGGTAACAGGCAAATTGGAGCAGGTCCAGGTCCTCACTTAGGTGGGAGTTAATTCTGGCCATGACCCACCTCTCAAAGCACCTCATCACAGTAGATGTGATGGCAACTGGATGATAGTCTCTGAGGCAGCTCACCCTGCTCCTCTTGGGCGCTGGTATGATTGTCGCCATTTTGAAGCTGGTGGGAACCTCCGAGAGACTAAAAACACAAAAAAAATCTACAGATGCTGGAAACTCAAGCAACTCACCCTACACCTGCCCCAACACTTCTTCCCTCACCACCGTCTTAGGCCTCAGACAGTCCTTTCAGGTGAGGCACCATTTCACCTGCAAGTCAACTGGGGTGATATACTGTATCCGGTGCTCCCGATGTGGCCATTTATACATTGGGGAGACCCGCCGCAGACTGGGAGACCGTTTCGCCGAACACCGGCGCTCAGTCCTCCAGCAGTGGCGGGATCTCCCTGTGGCCACACACTTCAATTCCACAGACCACTCCCACTCCGACATGTCTGTCCATGGCCTCCTCTACCGTCAAGATGAGGCCACACGCAGGTCGATGGAGCAATACCTTATCTTCCGCCTAGGTAGCCTCCTACCTGCCGGCATGAACATTTAACTCACAGACCTCCGTTGATACCCCTGCCCCCCCCACCTCATCCCTATCTATAATTTTAGTCTGGTTCTCTTTCTCTCTCTTTCCCCCCTTCACTACAATCTCCCCCCAGCCCTACCTTTCTTTCTCTTTTATTTCCCATAATTCTCCACCTTCCCCCCAGCCCATTTCCCTCCAGCCTATCACTTCCCAGCTCTCTACTTTATCCCTCCCCCCACTTCTTATCCCCCCTCGACCATCCCATGTTACTTCACTCCTGATGAAAGGTTTTGGCCGGAAACGTTTTCACTACCTCCTCCCATAGTTGCTGTCTGGCCTGCTGAGTTCTGCCAGTATTTTGTGTTTTTATTTACACACAAAATGCTGGAGGAACTCAGCAGGCCAGGCAGCAACTATGGAAAAGGGTGAACAGTCGATGTTTCAGGTCAAGACTCTTCATCGGGCTGGATTGAAAATGTCTTAAAACGGTCCTTCTAGTTGCTTGCCACAGGTTTTCCCTGCCCTGTCAGATACCCCATTAGGGCCTGACGCCATATGAGGGTTCACCCTCTTGAAAAATGTTCTGATGTCAGCTTCCAAGACAGAGATCACAGGGTCACCAGATGCTGCAGGGATCCGCAGCAGTGTAGTTTCATACTTCCTTTCAAAGGTGCGTAAAAGGCATTGAGCTCATCTGGGAGTGAAGCATCACAGCCATTCACAATGTTAACTTAGGAAGTGATGGCCTGCAAACTCAGCCAGAGCTGACATTTTATTGCTCTTAAAATAGCCTTCTGTAGGTTGTACCTGGACGTACTTATACCTCCTTCACACCTGAGTGGACCTACCATCAGTCTAGTCATCCTCAAGTTGTTGTTGCACATATAAAATGCCCCGGGGTTTTCCTTAATCCCATTCACCAGGGCGTTGTCATGTCCCCTTCCAGTGCTTCAAGCCCTTTCTTAAATTCCTTCCAGGCTACTTGAAGACTCTCAAGATCCCCATCTGACTTATGCTTCCTATACCTGAAACATACTTCCTTCTTGCTCTTGACTAAATGTTGCATCTCTCTTGTCAACCACAGTTCCTTCACCTTATTATATTTTCCCTGTCTCAGTGAGACAAACCTCCTAGAACACCATTGTAAATAGTTCCTTTCCAGAATCCTGTGCAAGTAGTCCTGCAAGTTCTAATTCTGGCTGGTTCCTAGTGATGAAAGAGGCCTGTTTAATATCTTTGAAGCCAAGAAATATGTTAAGCTTCTGAAACTGTAAAACTTATATCACCGAACTCATGCTACAAATGCTCTCTGACTTGGCAGCAAATGAAAAGAAACTTTGGAAGATAGAAACAGGAAGAGTTTGTTTAGCATCTGTCGATAGGAATTGTCCTGAAGTTCAGTATCATTTATTTCCGGAGATCTATTCAAATCCATTTTACTATCAAAAATCAATCAACCACAGATATAAGATTAAACATCCCTGGAATATTAATCACCATTTGAAGGCAAAACTCCAGCTTTTACCAAATCTACTTGTAGAAATCTTTCCTAAAGCCCTGGCTCTAAATTTTAAGCTTGCTGTTGACCCCATGTGACTTCAAACCACAGGCTGATTTGACTCATAAATGTATTTTGAAATAGTTTCACAGTCCACTTAGTTCAAGTGCAGTTAGGGATGGCCAATAAATCCTAGTAGTTTTTCACATCCTGTGTTTGAATAAGTATACAGTCGGCCCTCCTTATCCATGTGGGACTGGTTCCGGGACCTCCAGGGGAAACCACAAAACGCGGATGCTCAAGTCCCTCATTTAAAATGGCGTAGTATTTTCATATAACCTACGCATATCCTCCCGTATACTTTAAATCATCTCTAGATTACTTAAAATACCTAATACAATGTAAATGCTATGTAAATAGTTGTTATACTGTAATGTTTAGGGAATATTGACAAGAAAAAGAACTGTACATGTTCCTCTCGCTCACAACACAAGCAGTGAGCGAACGAGACTTTGTTCCTTGGACGCTTTCCTCAACTCTAGCGCCTACTATAACTTCCAGAGGTTGCCTTCAAGCAGCATCAATGAGGTACAGGCTGGAGAAAATGAATTGAGCTCGTTGGCTGCAAACATGAACCTTTGCAAAGGTATAGCAACAGTTGTACAAAATGCTGCAGTAACTCAGCAGGTCAGGCAGCACTTACAGAAATAAACAAACAGTCAACATTTCGAACTGAGACTCTCCATCAGCACTGGAAAGGAAGGGGCAAGGCACCAGAATAAAAAGTTAGGGGCAGGGAAAGGAGGACAAGCTAGGAGCTGATAGGTGAAGCGATGTGGGTAGGAAAAGTAAAGGGCTGGAATAGAATGTATCCAATCGGAGAGAAATGGCAGCTCCGGTGATTTTAGGCCAATCCCTGGAGCTACATACCTATCAGCAATAGGGTTTTGGCAAATGAGCTATAGTCCTTCAAAGTGGCAGGACCACAACTTAAAGTGACTAGGGATAGGGAACAAGTGACGTTCAGGCTTCTTCCAAAACTGCCACGATGCTCTGCGTAAACTAAGATACGTGAGATCAGATCTTACATTATCTTTTTGTTTGTTTTTATACTGCGTACATTGTGAACAATTCTGCACATGGAAGTGGGATAATTCCTTTGCTTTGTTATAACCATTTTCCATATCATAACCTAGGCACAATGCTGTGGGCCAAATGGCCTGTTCCTGTGCTGTACTCTTCTGTTAACTAATGACTTGAAAATTTGAATCCCTGGGCTGTATACCTTTTAACAATTTCATAATTAATAGCAGGCTGAATGTGAACAATTATGTTAAATACCAGGACTTGTAGATAACATGCTGAATCTTTGCTCACAGTTGTTATCCACAATGCTGTCTTTATATCATGTTGAAAATGATGTATTCCTCTTCAGTGCTACCTTCTAAGATGAAGATAAGCTGTATCACAGAAGCACAACTGATGTATTTATTTAATACCATCACTAACACATTTCCCAAGTAGCTATGTGGTGTTCATGCTGAGAATATTAAAAGCAGAATCTCCAGCTGATCAAACTGTTAATCTAATGGAATTCTGCTTTTTACCCTGAGATATAGAGAATACAAAACTGCAATATGATGATAAACCCATATAAAACTGTAATGAGACCTCAGAGTTTCTTGTTCAGCATTGTTCCTCACAAGCAGAACATTGAAGGTTTAGGGCAGGTACAATATGGGTTCTCAGCAATGGTGGCTGAACTAAGGATGTGTAAGTAAGGGGAAAGATGAGAAATTTGACCTGTCTTTCTGAGAACAATACAGGCTATTCACAAGGTAGGTAGAGCATGGCATGCAAATACTTCTCTTCCTGGTAGATGATGATTCAAGATTAAAAGTTCCAAGGAGCAATATTGACTGGAAGATTTACTGGAGAGCAGGAGAAACTGGTTTGCTTGGAGCTGTGGAATGTAATTCCTATCAGTTCCAGCAATCAATAGAGCTTGGTAGATTGGTAATTTGGTCTATTGTTGTCACATGTACTGAGGTACAGTGAAAAACTTGTCTTGCATGTAATTCATAGACATCCATTTATGACAATGGTGCACTGATGCAGTATATGGTGATACAATACAGGTTGCAGAATAAAGTGTTTTAAGTACAGAGGAAGTGCAGTGCACATAGGCAATAAGGTGCAAGTTCATAAGTAGATCGTGAAGCCTAGAGTCCATCTTATATCACTAGGAAACTCTTGAATAGACTTATAACAGTATTATAGAAGCTTGGTAGTGTGTGCTTTCAGATTTTTGATTCTTCTGCCCAATGGGAGAGGGAGAAGAGAGAATGCCTGGGGTGTGTGGGGTCTTTGATTATGCTGGCTGCTTTACCAAGACAGCAAAAAGTGTGGACAGAGTCTGTGGAGGGGAGGCTGGATTCCATGGCGTGTTGAGCTGTGTCCATAAGTCTCTGCAGTTTCTTGCGGTCACACGCAGAGCAGTTGCCGTACCAAACTGTGATGCATCTGGAGAAGGGTCTCGGCCCAAAACGTTGACAGCACTTCTCCCTGTAGATGCTGCCTGGCCTGCTGTGTTCCACCAGCATTTTGTGTGTGTTGATGCACCTGGAGAAGATGCTTTTTTGTTTAGGTAAGAGTCAGAAGGGGCATGACAAATTTGTTTAACCTCCTGAGGAAAGTAGAGGTGCTGATGAGGCAAAGGCATCAACGTGGTTGGACCAGGACAGGCTATTGTGGGATGTTCACTCCTAGGAACTTGAAACTCTCAGCCCTCTTGAAGTCAGCACTGCAGGGGCATGTGTAACACCCCCTTTCCTGAAGTAAGGATTAGATTGTGCAGATGGATGAAGAAAGACAGTTTGAAGGGGTCTGGGTACAGGGTGGAGTTGGAACTATTCACATATAAGATCTATACAAACACGGATGTATCATAGTTTGGTATATGGCAACTTCTATGCTCTTTACGAACACTATCTCACTGTTTTGCACTATTTTTGCTCTCAATTTTGCAATATTTACTGTATATATTTCTTATTGTAATCTATGGTATATTTTGAGTATTGCATTGTACTGTTGCCACAGAACAAAAGATTTCATGGCATTTGCAAAAGTCTTATGCAAATATATATACCTATATATATTACTTAAGGCTTTTGCACAGTACTGTATTTGTCAACACAGAGTGGAGAGCGAGTTTGTAAATCTGGCAGGAGCAAAGGATGTTGGGAATTGCGAGGGTGGAGCGCTGCTGGAGGGGTGTAGAACAGATGGCAGAGAAGGAGTTGTGCCAGAGGGTAGGGGTGGTGTAGGTGCAGACACACCCAGCCCTGAGGTACCTGGCAAGGTTATTTGATTTTATATATGTGTGTGTGCCATGCCCACCTTAGACTTTTGCACAGTATTGTACATCAGTGATACTAAATCAGATTCTGATTCTGAACATGGACTGCGAGGTGCATTGTGTCCTTCTGTGCTTTGACCTTTTTACATTTATGTATATTTTGATTGTCATTGCTGATGTATTGACCTGTGACCTTTGTTTGTCTACAGCGAATTTGAGAAATGTCTACACATAGCTCCAGTGACATCAAGTCTCCCTGCATGCCTAGGAACGGACTAGTCAAGATCCCAGCCCAGTCCAATGGATTAGGCTCAGCCAGTATCACCAAAGGAACCCCTGCCGCTAAAAACCGCCTGTGCCAATCTTCCTCCATCCCAACATCACTTCCCCCACCTCTACCTAACTACAGTGACCTGCCTACTGTGGCACAGGTACCATCAGCATCTCTGTGCCCAGTGACAGACTCTATACCACTGTTGGAAACAAGCGCTGAGGAGAAGTTGCCAAGTACATGCCAGCCAGCAGGGTCCAAAAGAAAACTGTCAATCTCTTCAATGGAAAGACAATTGCCCATTTTGGATGAGAAGATCCTCAACCGACTCTTCTGGTACTTTTCCTCTTGCGAGAGATGTGTTTTGGCACAAGTGTGTAAAGTATGGAGGAAGTTGCTGTACCAGGTCAAATTCTGGGAAGGCATCACGCCCATTCTCCACGCTAAGGAGCTATACAATATACTTCTCAATGGCGAAAAGGAGTTTGTCAATCTGCAAGGATTTGCCATTCGTGGTTTCGATTCCTTCTGCCTGATTGGAGTCTCTGATCTGGACATTTGTGAATTTATAGATAACTACCCTTTGTCCAAGAAAGGCGTGAGGTCTGTGAGCTTGAAAAGATCAACCATCACTGATGCAGGACTTGAGGTGAGATGTCATCTTTTGACTGTTAATATTTTTATTGACCTCTGTTACTCTGTAGTCCTATTAATCTTCAATGAACAGACAAAGCTTTTCATCTCCTACTTAGTCAATCATGTTACACATCACGTTACAAATCAACAGTAACTATTTATCAATGCCACTCAGTGAGCTCTCCCTTAGTTAATACCGTCACTTTATCTATTGTACAGTGTAATAACTTCTATTATAGTGGCTGGGTGTGACGAAGTATTTTCAAAAGTGGTACACTTAGTAAATAATAATGCCAGTTTTACTAATGTCTGAAAGATTTATTTTGAAGTGCAGTAAGTCTGTTTGGTTTAAAATTGATTATATTGATTTCCTTTCTACTTGAAAGCAGCAAACTCCCGTTTTGTTATTGTTTCGAAGAGCAAGACTCTTGCAACATTAGCAATGAAGTGGCTAGAGATAGATTTTAGTAAATACAGGTGTAAAAATTAATCTCAGGTAGGTATATAGTGACATATATGTATATTGATAATAAGTTTATTTTGAAATTTGGACTTTGGTGTGGTGTACAACAAAGATTCCAACAATACATGTAGACCTTGATTTTAACTCAGAGTTGATTTTGAGACAAATCTAGACCTGGGTATTTTATCCTAGGGTTTCTTACAAACTGGCAGATGTTCCACATGTCAGATAATAAACCCTTATAGTAAGGGTTAATAGATAGTAAGGGTAATGACACAAATGTAATGGGGGACTTCAATATGCAAGGGGATTGGGAAAATTAGGTTGGTGTTGGATCACAAGACTGGTAGTTCGTTGAATGCCTATGAGATGGCTTTTTAGACTATCTTGCGCTTGAGCTTCCTTGGGGAAAGGCAATCTTAAGATTGGGTGTTGTGGACCAAATCAGATCTTATTAGTGAGCTTATTGAAAAGGAACCCTTAAGAGGCCGCGATTGAATTCATATTGCAATTTGAGAGGGATGAGCATAATTCAAATGTATCAGAGTTGCAATGGAATAAAGGGAATTACAGAGGCATGAGAGAGGAGCTTGCTCAGGTGGTTTGGAGGAGGATACTGGTGGGGATGACAGCAGAGCAGAAGTGGCTGAAATTTCTTGGAATAGTTCGTTCACAAGGTGCAGGATAGATATGTGCCACAGAAGATGTCCTCAAATGGCAGGAGTAGGCAACTGTGGCTGACAAGAGAAGTTAAGGACTGCATAAAAGCCAAGGAAAGGTATTAAAAGTGAGTGGGAAGTTGGATGATTGCAAAGCTTTTAAAATCCAACTAAAGGCAACTAAAGAAGTTATAAGAAGAGAAAAGATGAAATATGAGGGAAAATTAGCCAATACTAAAAGCTTTTTCAATTATATAAAGAATAAAAGGGAGGTAAGAGTTGACATTGGACCACTGGAAAATGATGCTGATGAGGTAGTAATGGAGAACAAAAAAATGGCAGATGAACTTAATAACTACTTAGCATCAGTCTTCACTGTGGAAGACACTAGCAGTGTGCCAGAAATCTGTGAGTGTCAGGGAGCAGGAGTGAGTGCCATTGCTATTACAAAGGACAAAGTGCTAGGCAAACTGAAAGGTGGATAAGTCACCTGGACCAGATGGACTACACCCCAGAGTCCTGAGAGAGGTTGCTGAAGAGATAACGGATCCACTGGTCATGCTCTTTCTAGAATCACTTGACTCTGGCATGGTCCCAGAGGACTGGAAGATTGCAAAAGTCACTCCACTCTTTAAGAAGGGAGGAAAGCAAAAGAAAGGAAATTATAGGCCAGTTAGCCGAACTTCAGTGGTTGGAAAATGTTGGAGTCTATTATTAAGGATAAGTTTCAGGGTACTTGGAGACTATTGATAAAATAAGTAAAAGTCAGCATGGTTTCTGTAAAGGGAAATCTTGCCTGACAAATCTGCTAGAGCTCTTCAAGGAAGTAACAAGCAGGGTGGACAAAAGAGAGGCAGTGGATGTCATTTACTTGGGTTTTCAGAAGGCACTTGATAAGGAACCACACATGAGGCTGCTGAACAAGATAAAATCCTATGGTGTCCTAGGAAAGATATTGGCATGGATAGAGGAATGGCTGACAGGCAGGAGGCAGCGAGTGAGAGAAAAGGGGGCCTTTTCTAGTTGGTTTCCAGTGGTGTTCATATTGTTTGTTAATGATTTGGATATTGGAATTAATGGTTTTGAGACAAAATTTGGACATGATACAAAGATAGATGGAGGGGTAGGTAGTGCTGAGGAAGCAATGCAATTGCAGCAGAACTTAGACAAATTGGAAGAATGGGCAAAAAAGTGGCAGATGGAATACAGTGTTGGGAAATATATGATAATGTATTTTGGTAAAAGCAACAATAGTGAGGACTATTATCTAAATGGGGAGAAGGTTCAAACATCATCAGAGGTCCAAAAGGACTTAGGAGTCCTTGTGCAAGGTTCCCAGAAAGTTAATTTACAGGTTGAGTCTGTGGTAAAGCAGGCTGATGCAATGTTGACATTAATTTCAAGGGGAATAGAATATAAAAGCAAGGAAATTATGCGGAGGCTTTATAAGACACTAGTCAGGTCACACCTGGAGTATTGTCAACAGATTTGAGCCCTTTATCTCAGAAAGGATGTGTTGTCATTTTGAGAGAGTCCATTCACGAGGAGATTCAGGGAACGAAGGAGTTAACATATGAGGAGCATTTGGTAGCTTTGGGTTGTACTCACTGGATCTTAGAAGATTGCAGGGGGATCTCATTGAAACCTACCGAAATTTGAAAGGTTTAGATAGGGTGGAAGTGGAGAGGATGTTTCCTGTGGTGGGGGTATCCAGAACTAGAGGGCGCAGCTTCAAATTTGAGGGGTGACTTTTTAGAACAGAGGTAAGGAGGATTTTTTTTTTAGCCAGAGAGTAGTGAATCTGTGGAAAGCTCTGCCATGGATTGCAGTGAAGGCCAAGGAAGGTCTTTGCTTCCTTTACTTTCTGTGGTGTGAGGAGGTGAGCCCTGGATAATTTCCCAGATCCCTGGGTATGCTTGGGGATAATATATGGAGTGAATTTCTGATCTCAAGGTGTACTAGCACAGCTATCAGCTTCTCTTAGCACAGCATTACAGAAGAAGTGAACTCCAGCTCCATCAGCACTAGGACCTGGATACAATACAACAATTGCACCAATGACTTTCAGCAGCAAGAGTGAGTACTGTTCTACATTCATCCCAAACTCTATTCTCATAAACCTCAATATTTCCCTTCACTATATTGCATCCTTCACTACCAACTACATGCCACATTATATCAACATCCATTCCCATATGTCACCCCTTTATATTTCTTACAATATAGAAGAGACCACTCGCCCCATCAAGTCAATGCCAGCAGCTCTTGAACAATCCAATCAATCTCACTTCCCTGCTTATTTCTTGGTAATCAACTCTCTGTCACATGCCCATTAACTTCACCCTAATCCTTCCAAATATTCACCTAGAATGAGGATAACTTATAGTTGCTTGTTAAGCTTCTGATCAGCATATTGGCATTTTGGAGGAAGTAGGAATAACTGGGAAAACCCATCTGAAGCATCCAGGGAAAACCCATGTGTAACACGCATTCATCCACAACATTCTTGTTTCCTGCACTCTGACCATTAATGTTTCCTGTACTGTTCACCTCTCATCGCTACCGTAAACTATCATGAACTTTTGGCAGGACTCATGGCCAACTTTGCATTATATGTATCTACACCCATTTTACTTCTTGTCACCCGACCTGCCGTTCTTTTTCAGTAGCCCCATGTAAACAGTCTACGTTTCTTTCTGCCCGACTTGTTTTATGAACAAGACTGGAGGAGGGCCAATTGATCCGATGTTCCCAGGAGATGGGGCAGGAAATTTTGGATATATGTGGGCCTGTGAAAGTTCTGTGTAATGAAGGTATCATTGATCAGAGCTCTCATAGGCCCACAAACATACAAGATTTCCTGAAGAGCCTTTGATAATTCATTAAGCACTCCAAAACTGCACACTGTAAACTTGTTTGTGTAGTCCACCCACCGCCATACTGAAACACCTCTTTTCCTTTACGTCATAATTTCTGCTAAACATCTAGAATAGGAGCTCCCAACTTGGGGGTCCATGGACCCTTTGCTGAATGGTATTGGTTCATGGCATAAAAAAGATTGGGAATCCATGGTCTAGAATCTTTTGAAGAGGACATACATTTGAAAGAGAATCCTTCAGGGCAGACACTTCCATGCTTTAAATCCCACACAGAGAATGGCAGCCTGACTAGGTGGAAATGAATCTACGGAGTCTGGTCTTCTTACACCTAACCTGAGAGGAATGGGTGCTAGTGGTAGACACTGTATGAGAGACAGCTCAATTAAGTGCGAGATCTTCTTCCCATTCTGCAGACGATAGAAAAGAGGACTTAATGGGAATTGTATCATTCACTTTAGCCTGACTTTTTTTGCAGGTCTGTCAAAAAGTTTCACCATGCTGACAGAGTTAAACTGTGCCTTTCCATTCCAGCTGTTGTGAAAGTTCAAAATAAACTTATTGTCAAAGTACATTCTGTATTTGCTACCATATATTACCTTGGAATTCTTGCAGGCATTTGCAGGAAAAAGAGAGACATAATAGAATTTATGTGTAATGGACCAGATTTGATAAGGGAGTTTAAGATGAAGGAACCTTTAGGAGGTAGTAATCATAATTTAATAGACTTCTCCCTGCAAGTTGAGAGGGATAAGCTTAAGCCAGTTGTATCAGTACTACTGTGAAGTAAAGGGAGATATTGAGGCATGAGAGAGGAGCTGGCCAAATTTGATTGGAAGGTGTCACTAATAGGGATGACAGCAGAACACCAATGGCTGGAGTTTCTGGAAGAAATTCAAAAGGCGCAGGATAGATTCATCCCAAAGAAAAAGTATTCTAAAGACAGGACTAGAATATAAAGGCAAAAATGTAATGCTGAGACTTTACAAGGCACTGGCGAGGCCTCCTTTGGAGTATTGTGAGTAGTTTTGAGCTCCTTATCTAAGAAAGGATGTGCTGGCATTGGAGAGAGTTCAGAGGAGGTTCATGAGAGTGGTTCCAGGAATAAAAAGGTTATTGTATGAGGAGCGTTCGATTACTCAGAGCCTGTACTTACTGGGATTTAGAAGAATGTGGGGGGTCCTCACTGAAACCTATAGAATGTTGAATGATAATAGAGTGGTTGTGGAGAAGATGTTTCATATAGTGACCAGAGAGCACAGCCTCAGAATAGATGGGTGTCCATTTAGAATGGAGATGAGGAGGAATTTCTATAGCCAGAGGGTGCTGAATCTGTGGAATTCATTTTCATTTTCAGAGGCCAAGTAATGGGTTTATTTAAGATGGAGATTGATAGGTTCTTGATTAGTCAGGACATGAAAGATTATGAGGAGAAGGCAGGAGGATGCGGTTGATAGGAAAAATGGATCAGCCATGATGAATTAATGTAGCAGACTTGATAGGCCAAATGGCCTAATTCTGCTCCTATCGTTTTTTGGTCTTATGGTCTAATTTATGAAAACCTATAGGTAAATAAACACTAACAAACAAGCAATGTACAAAATATGTCTAATTGTGCAAATAAAAACTAATACTGAGAACATGAGTTGTAGAATCGTTAGAAGTGAGTCTGAGGTTGCAGAATCAGTTCAGAGTGGGGGTGAGTGAAGTTATCCATATGGTACAGGAGCTTGATGGTTGTAGGGTAATAACTGCTCTGAACCTGCTGTTGTAGGTCCTGAGGCTTTTGTGCGTCCTGTCCAAAGGCAGTAGTGAAAAGAGGGCATTGCCTGGGTGGTGGGGGTCTTTGATGATGGATGCTGCTTTCCTGTTGCAGTGGTGCATATAAATGGTTTTCATCTCTCATGCAGTCCACCCTGAATACTGTGGGGACCGCCAGGGACGCTGCATCAGGTCCTCACACCCAAAGTGCATGCCTACTCCTGCTTCAGTTTTTACTGGAAGTCCTCATGCAATCTGGTATCAAACTGTGACTCAGATAAACTTGATGCCTGCCTGGGATACCTCAGTGAAATAAGTGGACAGTGTCCTTGATCTTCAGTAACGTGTCCTGCTGTAAGCGAGGGCAGAGTCGAGCCTGGCCCCTGGGCACCACTATTGGGGCTGAAAGAGATCTTCAAATTTTCCCCTACCGGCCCTCAGCCTGAACCAGAGTTGGAAACCCAACTTGGACCAGCTGCCCTAATGAAAGACAAAATGCTGTTATCAGCACTCAGGCCTACTTACACTCGACAAACATGGAGTGAAGTACCTCAGTGTTGCTCACAGTAAACTTAAAGCAATCCTTATGAAGCTGCAGACACATGATGTTGATAGTCAACTGATGCACCATCAATAACTCACAGAGACGTGAGGCGAGATATAGGCTTTTATTGGCTGGAAGAAAGAACAAGCAGCAACTGACCACCAGACAACATCCTGGAGACTGAGGCTGGGGCTGTGCCTCCAATCGCCTTTATACCGGGGTCCGTGGAAGGGGCCACAGGAGCAGTCAGCGGGGGGGCGTGTCCAGACAGGTATATGTGGTTCACCACATCAACAAATCATTAACCATTTGATTGAGATGGACTAACCCCTATTGACATCAATGGATCTGGGGTTGAGAGAGTTATCAACTTTAAGTTCCTCGGCATCCACATCATCCAGGACCTCACGTGATTTGTACATACCGGCTGTGTGGTGAAAAAGGCACAGCAGCCCCTCTTTCACCTCAGACGGTTGAGCAAGTTTGGTATGGACCCCCGGATCCTAAGAACTTTCTACAGGGGCACAATTGAGAGCATCCTGACTGGCTGCATCACACCCTAGTATGGGAACTGTACCTCCCTTAATCGCAGGATTCTGCAGAGAGTGGTGCGGACAGCCCAGTGTATCTGTAGTTGTGAATTTCCCATGATTCAGGACATTTACAGAGATGGGTGTGAAAAAAGGGCCCGAAGGATCATTGGGGATCCAAGTCACCCCAGCCACAATCTATTCCAGCCGCTACCATCCAGGAAACGGTACCGTAGCATAAAAGCCAGGACCAATAGGCTCCGGGACAGCTTCTTCCACCAGGCCATCAGACTGATTAATTCATGCTGATTTGAGTGTATTTCTATGTTACATTGACTGTTCTATTATAAATTATTATAAATTACTTTGATTGCACATTGCACATTTAGATGGTGATGTAACATAAAGATTTTTACTCCTCATGTATGTGAAGGATGTAAGAAATAAAGTCAATTCAATTCAATTCAGAAGGTTTGAGCTTAACTTCTATTATTATTAATTTAATGGCCTTTCACATTTGTGAGACTGGTAAATCTCTCTTCGCATTGCAGCTGTTTAATGCCATAGAGTCATACAACACAGAAACAGGCCATTCAGCCCAACACACCCATGCTAACCACAGTACCTACCCAAGCTAATCTCAGCCGCTATCCTTCAAAACCTTTCCTATCTGTATAACTGTCTAAATATCTTTTAATTCAAGTCATAGAGCACCACAGCACAGAAAGCAGGTCTTTCAGCCCATCTAGTCCATACCAAAATGTTATTCTGCTTAGTCCCATCGACCTGGCACCTGTACCGTAGCCCTCCATACCCCTCGCATCCATGTATTATCTAAATTTCTCTTAAAATGTTGAAATTGAAACCACCTTCACCAGTTCCACTGGCAGCTCGTTCCAACACTTGCACCACCCCTCTGAGTGAAGAAGCTCCCCCTTAGGTTCCCCTTAAGTATTTCACCTTTCACCCTTAACCTTTAACCTCTAGCTTTAGTCTCACCCAACCTCAGTTGAAAAGGTCCACTTGCATTTACCCTATCAATACCCCTCATAATTTTGTCTTCCCTCTATCAAATCTCCTCTCATTCTCTCACGCTCCAGGGAATAAAGTCCTTCCTTATAGTTGCACCTGCCTCAACCATTTCTTCTGGCAGCTCATTCCATATCCCTACGACCCTCTGTGTGGAAAAAGTTGCTCTCAGGTCCTCTTTAAATCTTTCTCCTCTCAACTTAAACCTAAACCCTTTAGCATTAGACTCTCCTAGCCTGGGAAAGCAAACTGTGCCATTTACTGTGTCTATACCCCTCATAATTTTATATACATTATCTCTATACGCTCACCCTGAGCCTCCTATGCTTCAGAGAAAGAATCCCAGCCTACCCAGTGTCTTCCTGTGCCAGTAACATCCTGGTGAACCTTTTCCACACCCTAGGGCTATTGTCATGCTTGACAGCGCCACAATCGGAACATTGGGACTCAATTCCCACCACTGTCTGTAAGGAGCTTCTGCGTTGTCTCTGTAACTGCGTGTGTTTGCTCTAGTTGCTCCAAAAGATGTGTGGTTTAAGGATCAATCACGAACGAGAGAAAGTTGGCAGATGCTGGAAATCCGAGCAACACGCACAAAACGTTGGAGGAGCCCAGCAGGCTGGGGAGCCCCTGTGGAAATCCTATGGATGCTGCCTGGCCTGTTGAGTTCCTCCAGCATTTTGTATGAGTTGCACGGTTTAAGGTTGTTAAGTTGTGAGCATGCTATGTTGGCATCAGAAGCAAGGTGACGCTTGCGGGCATCCCCCAGCACAACCCTGAACAGTGCTGGTCATAGGTGCAAATGTCGCATTTCACTGTATGCTTTGATGTATGTATGACAAATAAAGTTAATCTTCATCTTCATCTTTATCCTTCTTGTCTAGGCGACTATGCACAATACTCCAAGTGCAGTCTTGTACAGCTCTAACACTCATTGCCCTGACTGATGAAGGCAAGTGTGCCAAATCCCTCTTCATCGCCATGTATCTGTACCCTAGATCTCTCTGTTTTACAGCTCTCTCCAGGGTCCTGCCATTTACTGTGCAAACCCCGCCCTGCTTTAACTTCCCAAGATGTAACACTTCACACTCATTGCCATTATCTATAGCTAGGCAGAATAGATTGACTGTTCTTCACCCAGAATCAACTGAATGATGGGATGGGTAAGAAGCACTACAAGGCTTTTTGTTACCTTTTGTATAAAGAGATTGAAACAGTTGACGAATATTGTGATTGATCTGTAGTCTGGTGTGGTGGTTTTGTGCAAAACATATTCTTATCCCCTTTGAGGGCAGGAATAACAGAGGAATTTTATCTGTGGGTGAAGACACTCGAGCACCCACAGGCAAAACAGATGGAGTTTAAAATTAGGTTTTGTCAATCTTCATATAGCAAAAGCATTTAACGACCTCAGATCATCTCCTAGCACTTCACAGCCAATGAATTACTTATTGAACTGTGGTTTTCGTTGTAGCTTTTCTGTGGATGGAAAGCTCCTGGCTAATCCTCCGGCAGTGTGAGTGAAATCAATGGTGCCCTCAGCATCAGGAAAGCTGATCACTGTGGTGAATCCCAGAACAGCCTCATTTTGCCCATAGGTTAGCCATTGGTAACAGATTGGCTGCCTCTGCTTTGGCGGGTAGTGGTGACTTGTTTAGTGCAGCCAGGTACAGAGACTGGGAGGTGCAAAAATTCTCTGCAGCCCCCTGGCAGGAGCCCGAGGTGAGCTATTCAAAAGGTGGACGAATTTTAAGGGCCACTAGCAAACTATGATACCCGGTCCAGCAGCAAGTGATAATTTTCAGAATCAGAGTTAGGTTGAATATTACTGGTATATGTCATGAAATTTGTTAATTCTAAGAAATTTGGAAGCCTCTCTGAGAAGGAACTAAAGTGGCTTAGACTGGTTGAGTAATAAGAACAATTCAAGAGGAGCCAAGCACTGAAATCCATTGATCAGTAAGACTCAATACTGCCAATAAATCAGCAGTGAATGCCGCTTTTCCTTTCATTTCAAGTGCTGGTGATGGGATTCTGAGGCCAATGTCATGAGTTTTACTGAGGAAGGAAGGAAGAAAATAGCACCAGGACCCAATGGCATCACAAACCTTGAAAAGGCATCCCTAAGTTCCCACAAGACCTGTTTCTAATTTGACCCCATGGTAGTAATGATTGGCAAACTGGATTCTGAATGAAGCTGGAAGCATTATATTGAAAATGTAATCCTTCATCAATGTCCTCCACATGAAGCAGACAATATGACTTGTGGTTATAAGTCTTTTTTTTAAAGAAGTGCTTCAGTTTATCTTGTGACTTGTTTTCAAACTCGTAAAAAAATCTAAAAAATGTCTGAACAAGTTTACACCATGAAAAACAATTGATATTAAAGTTTGGTGAATTTTTGACAACTATTTTATTGTTAATTATGACAGCAGTTGGAGAGAGAACCTTCCTGATGAGAAAATACTTTTCACAAATCAATTAAGATAAACGTATTAAAACCAACTGAGAAAGCTGTGCAGGTATAGATCTGGTGATAATGAATTTGGAATCATTGTGATTCCATGTCATATTTCTTTCTTGAATACTTGTTTTATTTCTGTGACTACTATAACTGTTTATAATTTTTAATTTGTGATTGTGTCTTCTCTCAGTTGTAATGGAAAGGTTACTTCACTGTACGTTAGTGAATCATCTTCTGATTTCCTTCAGTGCTGTCAGCTCAATGCCTAGCAGGTGTTTTTTTATCCGTAAAACTCTGAATCTCTGATATATGTTAACATCACCCCAAATGCCATCCTTTATCTGCAAAATAAATTATTAGGGTAACAGGGTAATGAATATTTTCCTGTAGTTTAATGTATACAGTTGCAGGAAATGACTCCATGCCTGGAACTTCGGTCTCAATGCAAGACACATTAAGTCCATTATAGTTCTAGTGAAAATACCAAGGGGCTGGAGACTACCCAGACGGTATATGTGATGTTGTTCCTCCAACCGAAGTTTGGCCTCATCATGGCAGTAGAGGAGGCCATGTATGGACATATCCGAATGGGAATGAGAGGGAGAGTTGAAGTGGGTGGCAACCGGGAGATCCTGTCTGTTGTGGCGGACGGAGCGGAGGTGCTCGACGAAGCGGTCCCCCAGTCTGCATCGGGTCTCGCCGATGTAGAGGAGGCCGTACTGGGAGTACCAATTACTAATTACCCCAAAAGACTCACAAGTGAAGTGTTGCCTCACCTGGAAGGACTGTCTGGGGCCCTGAATGGTGGTAAGAGAGGAGGTGTAGGGACAGGTGTAGCACTTACGATTGCAGGGATAAGTACCAGGTGGGAGATCTGTGGGGAGGGATGTGTGGACCAGGCAGTCGTGAAGGGAACAATCCCTGCGAAAAGCAGAGAGGGGTAGAGAGGGAAAGATGTCTTTAGTGGTGGGGTCCTGTTGAAGGTGGCGGAAGTTGCGGAGGATAATATGCTGGATCTGGAGGCTGGTGGGGTGATAGGTGAGGACAAGGGGAACACAGTCCCTGTTGTGGTGACGGGAGGATGGGGTGAGGGCCGAAGTGCGTGTAAGTCTCCGGCCCCTTGGTATGAACATTGAATTCTCCAACTTCTGGTAATTCCTGCCCTCTCCTTCCCCCATCCCACCTTCACTCTGTCTCCTCTTCTAGCTGCCTATCACCTCTCATGACTCTGCCTTCTTCTACTACCCATAGTGCTTTCCCCTTAGATTCCTTCTTCACCTCTCCTGCCTATTCCCTCCCTGCTTCCCCTCCCCCACCCCTTGATCATTCCTCTGATTGGTTTTCCACCCTTCCCCCACCTTCTTTATGGGGCCCCTGCCCCCTCCTTCCTTAGTCCTGAGGAAGGGTCTCGACCCGAAACGTTGACTGCTTCTTTCAAAGGATGCTGCCCGACCTGCTGAGTTCATCCAGCTTTTTTGTACGTCTTGATATACAAAAGAGAAATAGTTAAGGGGTTGGATCTGAGATCCTCGATCAGAAATGTAAGAGGTTTTCCTCAAGTTTTTATTCAAAAAGGTCCTGATGAAGGGTTTCGGCCCGAAACATTGACTCTATTCCTCTTCATAGATGCTGCCTGACCTCCTGAGTTCATCCAGCATTTTGTATGTGTTACTCTAGATTCACAGCATCTGCAGAATCTCTTGTATTTATTCAGTGCTGGTAAGGGACTGTGTCTGCAGGATGTTTTTTGTTAGCAGGAAGACTATTAAGACTCTCAGGTACAGTTTGGTGCTCCATGCTAGGAGTTTTAATGGAGATTTCTTTTAGAACACCAGTCAGACTCTGAACGCTTGCACTCTGAGAAAACAAATCAAGCCTGCTCTGTCAGCTCACTGTAAAGTAGGTGAAGTTTCCTCTTCTTGACTATAGTTTGAGTGTCGTCCCTAATGCAGCACTGAGCAGCAAAGTCTGATTTGGCTGAGATCTGCTGCAGCTGATGGGATGATCCTGAGGCTAGGAAGCTAAGATTGACCATGGGCCTTAAACTCCATGGATGAATCAGTCACAAAGCAAATATGGTATCTTATTTGGGATCGGTGGTGGTCAGAGAAGCGGTAGAGTTTGTAGGTTGTCCCATGAAATTGAATGCTTTTTGGAGAAAATGTAATTTTATAAAATCATGTTCTGTGAGCAAATAAGATGTTGTTTCTCAAAACAGTTCCAATGACAATCTGGCTGCAGATGATCTTTGTAGGTTACACCACAGTTGACAACTTCCAGAATTATTTTTTTTTAATATACATATATACACAGGAATAAAAGCACTAAAAAGTATGAAAATCCATATGTGTGCAAATTGAATTTTCTCCAGGTTAGTCAGAATATCAACAGCCCGGCACTCTTTTGTTTGGCCATTATGTGAATACATTCCTATCCATTTTTCTTTTTTGAACCTCTGTGTTTCTTGCTACCTGAATTTTGACTTTTCATGCAGGTTACCTAGGTAGTTATGAAAGCTATGAACTAAAGAACATATTTGCAAACCAGAGACTGTACTAAAATAGTATCTTTCTGGCTTAATTTGAGATTGGCATTGACATAGTTACGCACCTGACTAGTTGCATGGTTGTTATTGGAAGGCAACTTTAACCTGAGGATTTTGATTGACAGAATGTACAAGCTCACCTGTGCTATTTTACTAATTGAGATATATAAACTCACTCATCTGTTTCCTGCTGCTCTACTATGTCATGCATTTGGGTGCTGTCACAACCAAAAGCATAGTCAAACACTCCTAAGGAGTTTCAGAGGAGGAACCGTCAAACAAAGCGAGGCTGAGTCATAAAAGGAGGTAGGAGGACAGGGGAAGTAAAGCTTTAATGACTTGAAAGAAAATGTCTTCATTCAGAAGGTGGTGTGAGAGTGGAACAGACTGCCAGAGGATTTGTGGATGCAGGCTCAATGGTAACATTTAAGAGAAGTCTGGATGGGTACATGGATGGAAGGGGCACAAAGATCAGGTTGGCATGCAGTAGATGGGCCAAAGGGCTACAGTACTCTATAACTAAGCGGGAGTTAAAGAAACAGTTTAAGGAGGAAATTAAACTTTTAGTCTTGACAGGTGACTTTCTCAATAGCAAAGGCAGTCGGTGATGTGCGCAAGTTCAGAATTAGAGCGTGGGGCTGAAGGATATCAAAAGAGAGGTGGGACACTGAAATGATTCGTAAAGAATAGGAAATGTAAGATTGAGATCGGAGCCAAAGCAGAAACAAAATTAATTGTACAATGTCAGACTGAGAATATAATATTCTATTTTATGCTGTATATTATACACCTATTTCATTAGTGTTCATGGGTCCTAGTCCAGCTTTCTCACCCCTGTTATCAGTGAATGACTGGGATAAGGAAAGAGAGCAAACATGTGAACTAGGAGTTCAGAGCCATGAAAATTGTTGTGAGTCGTGGTGACTTATTTGGAAATTGCACAGAAAGATTGCAAGCCTAGAAGTTGCTGTCAGAGTTAAAGCTGTGATAGTACCTCCAGAAGTTTCTTAATGTAAAGAGGGTCTATGTGGTTAGAGAGGCAAACAACACAGCATATGATCAAACTAACTCAAACTGGTTAACTGTGCATCTGCCAGAGGATTTGTGGATGCAGGCTCAATGTTAACATTTAAGAGAAGTCTGGATGGGTACATGGATGGAATGAGCATGAAGATCAGAGATTCTGACACAGAGTCAGAAACAGAATCAAGTTTATTGTGAAATTTAACAGCAGCATGAGTGAATCTGCAGATGCTGGAAATAAAACCACAAAATGCTGGCAGAACTCAGCAGGCCAGACAGCATCTATGGGAGGAGGTAGTGACGACGTTTCAGGCCGAAACCCTCCATCAGGAGTGAGAAATTATTGTGAAATTTGTTGTTCTGTGGCAGAGGTGAAAAACATAAAGATTACTCTAAGTTACAATAAAAATAAAATAAATCAATAGTTCAAAAGAAGAATAGTGAGGGAGTGTACATCTGATAGAGGAGGGGAAGAAACATTGATTATATGTCTTTGGGCTTCTGTACCTCAAAGTTCAATGTTGAAAGTAAATTTATTATCAAAGTACGTATTTTCACCATATGAAACCCTCAGGTTCAGTTTCTTGTGGTCATGCACAGTAAGTCCAAGAAACACGATAGAATCAATGAAAGACCACTCCCAACAGGACAGACCACAACCAGCGTGCAAAAGACAACAAACTGTGCAAAGACAGAAGAAAAATTAATTATGATAAATAATAAATAAATAAGCAATAAATATCAAGAGCTTGAAATGAAGAGTCCTCGAAAGTGAATCCGTATGTTGTGGGAACAGGTCAGTGATTGAAATTGAGTGAAGTTATCCCCTCTGGTTCAAGACTCTGATAGTTAGGGGTACAAATTGTTCCTGAACCTGGTGGTGTGTGTCCTGAGTCTCCTGCTTCCTGATGGCAGCAACAAAAAGACAGCATAGCCTGAATGATGGGGGCCCTTGATGATGGATGCTGCTTTCCTGCAACAGCGCTCTGTGTAGATGTGCTCAATGGTGGGGAGGGCTTTACCCGCGATGGAATGGGCTGCATCCACTGCTTTTTGTAGGATTTTCAGTTCAAGCTGGGATGCAACCAGACAAAGCACTCTCCACCTAATATCTCGACACGCTATCAAAATTTTAGATGTTATGCCGAATCTTTGTAAACTTCTAAGGAGGTTGAGGTGCAACCGTGCTTTCTTCACAATGGCATTTATGTGCTGGACCCAGAGCAGTTCCTCTGAAATAATAACACCAAAGAACTTAAAGTTGCTGACCTTCTCCACTCTGATAAGGACTGGCTCATGAACCTCTGGTTCCCTCCTTCGGAGGTCAGTAATCAGCTCCTTGATCTTGCTGACATTGAGTGAGAGGTTGTTGTTGTGGCACCACTCAGCCCGATTTTCAATCTCTCTCCAGTATGCTGATTCATCAGCACCTTCGATGTCATGGATCGTAAGGATTCTATGGATGCTATGATCTTGAGGCACGGTCTTCCAATGAAGTCCTTGTTGGTGGGCTTGTGCCCACGATGGAGCTGACTAACTCTACAGCCCTCTCAAGTTTCTTTCAATCTTGTGCATTGGAGCCTCCAAACTAGTCAGAATGCTCTCCATGGTACATTTGTAGAAGTTTGCTAGAATCGTAGGTGACATATCAAATCTCCTCAAATCTCCTAATGAAGTATAGCCACTGGCATGGCTTCTTCCGATTGCATCAATTTGTTGGCCCAGGATTAATCCTCTGAGATGTGGACACCCACCCTTTCTATCATTAACCCCTCAATGAGGACAGGTGTGTATTCTCAAGACTTCCCCTTCCTGAAGTGCACATTCAGCTCCCTGGTCTTTCTAATGTTGAGTGCAAGGTTGTTATTGCGATACCACTCAACCAGCTGATCTACCTCACTCTTCTACACCTCCTCATTGCCATCTGTCATATCGTCATCCTCTTCTCAGTGAAAGAGGGATGGGTAACAAGTTTTTTTTCCAAGAACCAATTTTTTGATTATGCTAAGAATCAGAGGGGAATTAAAGATTGCGTACAGCTATTGAATAATATATTCATAAAAATTCAGAAGCGCTCTCAGAATATGTAAGGTACTTCATCTGCTTACTTTTCACCAGCTTCTACTTCAATGAGGTTGTTAACTATTCACATAATTGACTGTCCACGTAGGAACATAGAACATGGAAATCTACAGCACATTACAGGCCCTTCGGCCCACAATGTTGTGCCAACCATGTAAACTACTCTAGAAATTGCCTAGAATTCCCCTAGTGCATATCCCTCTATTTTTCTAAGCTCCATGTACCTATCTAAGAGGCTCTTAAAAGACCCTATTGTATCAGCTTCCACCACCATCACTGGCAGTGCATTCCATGCGAACACCACTCTGTGTGAATACCTTACCCCGACATCCCCTCAGTACCTATTTCCGAGCACCTTAACACTATGCCCCCTCGTGTTAGCCATTTCAGTCCTGGGAAACAGCCTCTGGCTATCCATATGATCAATGCCCCTCATCATCTTATACACCTCTGTCAGGTCACCTCTCATCCTCAGACACTCCAAGGAGAAAAGGCTAAGCGCACTCAACTTCTTCTCATAACATACTCCTTCTGATCCAGGCAACATCGTTGTCAATCTCCTCTGCAGTCTCTCTACAGTATCCACATCCTTCCTGTAGTGAGGTGACCAGAACTGAACATAGTACTCCAAGTGGGGTCTGACCAGGGTCTTATATGGGTACTGGTGATAATTCAGGAGAAGCTTGTGGTCTGAAAATATCTTCCCTAATATCTGGGACCTGTATCCAGTCAACCTCTTGTTTGTGCATTTAAGAATTTACTAGCTTTCTTATGGGTTGGAGGGAATGACTTATGGCAGCTTTCAAAAGGAACAATAAATATTCTGAATAACAAGAGTTCATTAATTTGACATGTTGTAGGAGAGTTTTTAGCAGGCATCATTAGGTATTCTGAATAACTACTCAGAGAAGGGATAACTGTAGTATAGCATGGCTTCTTGGAGAACAGCTCTTGCCAAACCCTAATGAAATCTTGTAAATAATCGATAGGGTGCAGGTGCTGTATCACGTGGTATGCTGTGGCATTGCTTCTGCGTAGGGCAGAATCACAGGTGACTGAAGACAATGTATTTGAGCTGGACACTGAATGAGTTCCACAGGTTGTCTTCATCAGGAACTACTCTGTGACAAATGGTTACTACCTGAGCTCTGCAAGCAGCACAGACAATGTTTATTAATCACTAAGAGAAAGGAATTGGAAAGCTTCACTGTGAATTTGCAGATGGTGCAGATAATTGTGCAAGTGTCAGAATTCAGCTTGAAAGGTAAGGAACAGAAGCCAATCCAATTATAATAGAGAAACTGGCTAACAAATGATGCCAATCAATATTGTTCTAACTTGAATAAGATAATAAAGAGTTGTAAATCCAGGTGTTCGGATGTCACAACTTAGGAGGGTTAGTAAAACTGCAGTCTAAGAATAGTGGAGCAGCAATAGATTATTAAAATAATTAACGCTTTAACAGGCTGTGAGGTGAACTGCAAGAGCTGAGAGAGAAAGGAAATGTGATGAGGTGGGAAATGGGGGCAGTGGATTTAATAAATCTAGGAGGTCCTGCATCTGACCCAAATTTTTTTGGTATTACCTTTGCAGCTTTGAAGACAGGCAACTCTGGGATGGAGAGAGGGAGAACCTGATGTTGCATGAGGAGATGAGTGCTAGAATTTGGGAGAAGGTTTAGGCTCACATACAGTGGAATTGGACACCAGAGGTCGAATGGGAGGGGTGGGTGTCATTAGCAGATTGAATACTGCCGCACAGAAACAGGCCAACAGGTCCATGCCAGGATTTATGCTCTAAGCAAGAAGTCTAGTGTTATTCAATTAATCCAACCAACGTATTCTGTTCCTCTCTCCTTCTTGTTCTCTTTGCTCACTATTGTCACACTGTATCACCAGCTTATACTGTAGTCAGTTAAATCTACACCCTACCTAAAGATATTTCACCTGCATCCCCCATTGAATTGAACAATCCTTGGATTTTTGTTCAAGCCGTGAGCAGAAATTTGTTTGCTCTTTGTATTATATGTTGGGAACTTACATAGGCATGTTGTTGCCCTTTACTGTTTGAATTTTATATTAGAAGCATAGCATAAAAAATACAGAGTGCCCAAAGTTGCAACTGAACTGGCACATTTGAGGGGAGTTTGAAAAAGTGCCTCTGGTAGTCTGTTACAAGGGTGGAATCGATGGTTGTGAATGCCATTGGGAACGGGTTCATTTAGGCCAGTCCTATAGTTGTTGGGTTGGGGGGAGGACACCAGATCTCACTGACAATAGACGTTTGGGGGGGGGTAGAGAATTGGGGTTGGGCAGTGATTGATTACTGGCATATTCTTATGCTCTATGCATTCCAGGGGCTCTGATGCGGCCTGCTTTCTGCCAGCTCCTCATCAGCCCTGCTGTAACGGGCAGTAAATAAAAAGTCCAACCCCACCTACCTTCTCTCATGGGAGGAGGAGGTGTCACCAGTTCCTTCCTCTTCTTGACTGTTGAAGCTGTTTTCATTCTCTTATGGCCAAATCTACAGCTGTTCTGCTCCGTAAACATCTGTGTTTGCTTACCGTTACCAATTCAGGTGTCTACATGGCCTCTAATTGCATTATTAAGTAGATTTGCATTCCTTCCTTTTCACTGCTGGCCTAATGTGTGGGGAATACAGTGCATATTTCATCCCAGAGACTGAAAACAGTACAGTAAGCAAAGCTGCACCCAAAATTGCCTAAACACTGAACAGGACCAAAAGTGATGTCTCCCTGAAAAAAGGAAATAAAAATTGAGAACTCATCAGAATTTTATCCATACTGTGACTTTTCCCAAAAGAACCCCCAAGCAGAACAACGACAGGGTCCCAGAATTCTCCAAATCAACACTATCCCAAGGTCCATATGCTGCCTGTCAACTCCGTTAGCTTCACAGAGATCCTTCCTATCGTTGTACACTTGTGAACAACAGTTATTAATACTGGCAGCTCCCTTGAGGTAATGCAGCACTCTATTTAGCATTCTCCTTGTGTGCTTCTGTTTGTTTGATTTCTATGTGGTTTCCTCTGGCATTCCCTTGACCTCAGTTCCATAGTGTTCTCTCTGATTGCCACAATCTACCACCTACAACAGTCCCACAGAGAGTGCGGTCGTTACAGGTGCCCCGCGAATGTAAATTGTTATTGAGCCATGCAAGTCAAGTTCAACAGTTCAACCCTCCTTTTCTTCCGGAATCACGATAAGAGGCTGCACCTCGCTTTGTGCTGATTGTTCCACCAGAGTTTCAGTCCCCTTGGTCTGCAGTGTTCAGAAGCACGAAAATAGGGTTCATAAGGCATGAAAAGCTGAACTCCTCAGCTCCCTTTTACTTTAAAACTCTCTCTCATTAAAACTACACCTTGTTGTTTTTGGTTCCTTTTCCCTGGAAAAAAAAAGACAGTGTGCATTTATCCTTCCAATACCCCTCATGACTTTATACACTTCTATCAGGTATCCTCTCAGTCTTCTATGTTCCATGGGCTAAAGTCCCAGCCTCCAAACCCTTCCTATAACTCAAGTCCTCAAGATTCTTGTAAAACTTGTTTGCATTCTTTCCAGTTTAATTACATATTTCCTATCACGTGGTGATCAAAGCCATGGACAATGCTCTAAATGCAGCCTCAGCATTGAAATATAACTTTCCAACTCCAAGACTCGACACCCGGACTGATGAAGGCCCACATGCCATCCACCACCCTATCCACCTGTAGCACCACTTTCAGCAAAGTATGTACTCTGACACTCTGCTCCACAATACTCCCCAGGTGCTACCATTCACCTGGTACGGTATTGCAGTGGTTAGTGTCATGCATTGCCGACCCAGTGATCTGAGTTCAATTCCTGCCGCTGTCTGTCAGGAGTTTATACATTCTCTCTGTGACCGTCTGCGTTTCCTCAGGATGCTCCAGTTTCCAAATACATAAGGCTAAGGGTTAGTGCATTGCAGACTTGCTATATTTCGACCAGTATGCTGCCAGGGCATGTCTTATGAAGAAAGGTTGAATGAACTAGGGCTTTTCTCTTTGGAGAGAATAGACAATAGACAGTAGGTGCATCAGTAGGCCATTCGGCCCTTCTAGCCAGCACCGCCATTCACTGTGATCATGGCTGGTCATACACAATCAGTACCCCGTTCCTGCCCTCTCCCCATATCCCTTGACCCCGCTATCTATAAGAGCTCTATCTAACTCTCTCTTGAATGCATCCAGAGACTTGGCCTCCACTGCCTTCTGGGGCAGAGCATTCCACATATCCACCACTCTCTGGGTGAAAAAGTTTTTCTGCATCTCTGTTCTAAATGGCCTACCTTTTATTCTTAAACTGTGGCCTCTGGTTCTGGACTCACCCATCAGCGGGAACATGCTTCCTGCCTCCAGTGTGTCTAATCCCTTAATAATCTTATATGTTTCAATCAGATCCCCTCTCATCCTTCTAAATTCCAGTGTATACAAGGCCAGTCACTCCAATCTTTCAACATATGACAGTCCCGCCATTCCGGGAATTAACCTTGTGAACCTACGCTGCACTCCCTCAATAGCAAGAATGTCCTTCCTCAAATTTGGAGACCAAAACTGCACATAATACTCCAGGTGGGGTCTCACCAGGGCCCTGTACAGCTGCAGAAGGACCTCTTTACTCCTATACTCAATTCCTCTTGTTATAAAAGCCAGCATGCCATTAGCTTTCTTCACTGCCTGCTGTACCTGCATGCTTGCTTTCATTGACTGATGTACAAGAACACCTAGATCTCATTGTACTTCCCCTTTTCCTAACTTGACTCCATTTAGATAGTAATCTGCCTTCCTGTTCTTGCCACCAAAGTGGATAACGTTAAACTGCATCTGCCATACATTTGCCCACTCACCCAACCTGTACAAGTCACCCTTCTTCTCCAAGAAGGAGGATGAGAGGTAATTTGATAGAGGTGTACAAATGATAAAGGCTTAGATAGAGTGGATAGCCAAAGATCTTTTTCCCAGGGCAGAAATGGGTAATATAAGGGGGTGTAGCGATGTACTACATACAGAGCTAGAGACGACACGCAGTTGGTAAGTCGTTTGGAGACCAGTTTATTCAAACTTTGTGGCGCTGGCATTTAATCCCTAGCACCCACCCTCTCCGGGCAGAAATGACGTCAGAGGTGCATTACCAAAGTCTCCCCCTGCGCGCTGGCTATCTGTGAGCCGGTTTGCCTGCGCAGAAAGTGGGTCACCACATAACCCCCCCCCCCCCAGAACCAGCGATACACCCCCCAATGTCCACAGTCTGGATCAGCCTCTGTTTGGGAGGTCTGCCTCTGCGCCGTGGTGCCTGAACCTCGACCAGCTGTGCCAAGTCCACATGGTCTGGTTGGAGTCGGTCCACCGTGAAAACCTCCTCTTTCCCCCCAATGTCCAGAATGTACGTGGACCGTTGTTGTTGATCACCTTGAACGGCCCCTCGTACGGCCGCTGTAGCGGTACCCGGTGTCCTCCCCTTCATATAAACACAAACTTACAGTTCTGCAGGTCTTTGGGTACATGGGTCGGGGTCCGTCCGTGCTGTGAAGTTGGTACGGGGGCCACGTTGCCGAGCCTTTCACGTAGTCTGTCCAGGACTGCTGCGGGTTCTTCCTCTTGCCCCCTTGGGGCTGGTATGAACTCTCCTGGGATGGCCAGGGGTGCACCGTACACCAACTCGGCCGACGAGGCGTGCAGATCCTCTTTGGGTGCTGTACGAATTCCAAGCAGGACCCGGGGAAGCTCGTCCACCCAGTTAGGTCCTCTCAGGCGGGCCATGAGAGCCGACTTCAAGTGACGGTGGAAGCGTTCCACTAGTCCGTTCGACTGTGGGTGGTAGGCAGTAGTGTGGTGTAGCTGCAATCCCAACAGGCTGGCCACAGCCGACCACAGGCTGGAGGTGAACTGGGCGCCCCTGTCGGAGGTAATGTGGGCCGGTACCCAGAAGCATGCTACCCAGGTTGCGATCAGTGCTCGGGCGCAGGAATCGGCAGATGTGTCGGTGAGCGGGACCACTTCTGGCCACCTCGTGAACCGGTCTACCATAGTTAGGAGGTACCACGCTCCTCGGGACACTGGTAGGGGGCCCACGATATCCACATGAATGTGGTTGAACCTCCGGTGGGTGGGTTCGAACTGCTGCGGCGGGGCTTTAGTGTGCCGCTGCACCTTGGCTGTTTGGCACTGCGTGCACGTTCTGGCCCATTCACTGACCTGCTTGCGAAGTCCGTGCCATGCGAACTTGCTGGAGACCAGCCGGACGGTTGTCCTGATAGATGGGTGCGCCAAACTGTGTATGGAGTCAAAAACCCGCCACCTCCAGGCTGCCGGGACGATGGGGCGAGGTTGGCCGGTAGCCACGTCGCACAGGAGGGTCCTCTCACCTGGGCCTACGAGAAAGTCCTGCAGCTGCAAACTCGAGACTGCGGTCCTGTAGCTGGGCATCTCGTCGTCTACCTGCTGTGCCTCCGCCAGTGCTGCATAGTCCACCCCCAGGGACAGGGCCTGGACAGCTGGTCTGGAGAGTGCGTCCACAATGACATTGTCCTTTCCCGAGACATGCTGGATGTCCGTCATGTACTCAGAGATGTAGGACAGATGTCGCTGCTGGCAAGCTGACCAGGGATCGGACACCTTCGTGAATGCGAAGGTCAATGGTTTGTGGTCCGTGAACGCGGTGAACGGCCTGCCTTCCAAGAAGTACCTGAAATGCCGGATTGCCAGATACAGTGCCAACAGCTCCCGGTCGAAAGCACTGTACTTGAGTTCGGGTGGTCGTAGGTGCTTGCTGAAGAATGCCAGGGGTTGCCAGCGCCCCTCGATGAGCTGCTCCAGCACCCCACCGACTGCTGTGTCGGATGCGTCCACCGTGAGGGCGGTCGGAATGTCCGTTCTGGGGTGCACCAGCATCGCGGCATCTGCCAAGGCTTCCTTGGCTTTAACGAAAGCGGCCGCGGCCTCCTCGTCCCAAGTAATGTCCTTGCCTTTACCCGACATCAGAGTGTACAAAGGGCTCATGATACAGGCTGTTGAGGGGAGGAAACGGTGGTAGAAGTTCACCATACCAACGAACTCCTGCAGGTCTTTGACCGTGTTGGGCTGGGCAAAGTGACGGATCGCGTCTACCTTGGCGGGCAGAGGTGTTGCCCCGTCTTTGGTAATCCTGTGGCCCAGGAAGTCGATGGTATTGAGACCGAACTGGCATTTGGCCGGGTTGATTGTGAGGCCGAAATCACTCAGGCGGGAGTAGAGCTGGCGGAGGTGGGACAGATGCTCCTGACGACAACTGCTGGCTATAAGGATGTCATCCAAATAGATGAACGCAAAGTCCAGGTCGCGTCCCACTGCATCCATTAGCCACTGGAACGTCTGTGCGGCATTCTTCAGGTCGAGCGGCATTCGGAGAAACTCGAACAGGCCGAACGGGGTGATGAGTGCTGTTTTGGGGATGTCTTCAGGGTGCACTGGGATTTGATGGTATCCCTGGACGAGGTCTACTTTGGAAAAGATTCTTGCCCCGTGCATGTTTGCTGCAAAGTCCTGTATGTGCGGCACGGGGTAACGGTCTGGAGTTGTAGCCTCGTTCAGTCTGCGGTAGTCGCCGCATGGTCTCCAACCCCCGGCTGCTTTGGGCACCATGTGCAGGGGGAAGGCCCATGGGCTGTCGGACCTCCGTACGATCCCCAATTCCTCCATCTTCTTGAACTCCTCCTTCGCCAGGCGGAGCTTTTCCGGGGGAAGCCTTCGTGCGCGGGCGTGGAGGGGTGGTCCTTGTGTCGGGATGTGGTGCTGTACCCCATGTCTGGGCATGGCTGCTGTGAACTGCGGTGCCAGAATCGATGGAAAGTCCGCCAGGATTCTGGTGAATTCATTGTCCGACAGCGTGATGGAGTCCAGGTGTGGGGCCGGCAACTTGGCTTCACCCAGGGAGAATGTCTGGAAAGTCTCGGCATGTACCAGTCTTTTCCCTTGCAAGTCAACCAGCAGGCTGTGAGCTTGCAAGAAGTCCGCCCCCAGGAGTGGTTGGGCCACCGCGGCCAGTGTGAAGACCCACGTGAACTGGCTGGCGCCGAACTGCAGCTGCACTGTGCGGGTGCCATAGGTCTGTATCGTCCTGCCGTTTGCGGCCCTCAGGGTGGGTCCTGGCTTCCTGTTGCGGGTGTCGTACCTCGTCGGGGGCAAGATGCTGATTTCCGCTCCGGTGTCGACCAAGAAGCGGCGTCCCGACTGTCTGTCCCAGACGTACAAGAGGCTGTCCTGGTGGCCAGCCGCCATAGTCATTAGCGGCAGCTGGCCCTGGCCCTGGCCCTTGCAGGGTGGGCGACAACAGCGGGCTTTTGTGCCCCACCGCTGGTGGTAGAAACACACTGTTCACTGTCCTCCTCACTCCTGCCTCTGTGTTGTGTGCACCCCCTTGCCGGGCCTGGTCTGGTCTGCTGTTGGGCGTGTGGCCTGGTAATCTGACCGATGAATGCCACGCTCTCCCTCTTGGCTTTCCACAGCACGTCTGCCCGGGCTGCCACCTTCCGGGGGTCGCTGAAATCTGCGTCGGCCAGCAGCAGATGTATGTCCTCGGGCAGTCGCTCTAGGAATGCTTGCTCGAACATGAGGCAGGGCTTGTGTCCGTCAGCCAGGGACAGCATCTCGTTCATCAATGCTGATGGCAGCTTGTCTCCCAAACCGTCCAGGTGAAGCAGGCGGGCACCCCGCTCATGCCATGAGGGGCCAAAGGTCCCAATGAGCAGCGCTTTGAATGCTTCATATTTGCCTTCTTCCGGGGGCGACTGTATGAAATCCACAACCTGGGCGGCTGTCTCCTGGTCAAGGGCGCTCACCACGTGGTAGTAATGTGTGGAATCAGAGGATATCTGCCGAATCTGGAACTGGGCTTCTGCTTGGCTAAACCACACGCGTGGTCGCAGCGTCCAGAAAGTCGGCAGTTTTAGCGAAACTGCGTGAACAGATGAAGAGTTGGTCATCTTTGGTCCAAATCCCGTTTGGACCGTCAGGGTCACCAATGTAGTGATGTACTACATACAGAGCTAGAGACGACACGCAGTCGGTAAGTCGTTTGGAGACTAGTTTATTCAAACCTAGTGGCGCTGGCATTTAATCCCTAGCGCCCGCCCTCTCCGGGCGGAAATGACATCAGAGGTGCATTACGAAAGTCTCCCCCCGCACGCTGGCTATTTGTGAGCCGGTTCGCCTGCGCAGAAAGTGGGTCGCCACAGGGGCATAATTTTAAGGTAGCCAGCTGGTGGCGTAGTGGCATCAGCGCCGGACTTTGGAGCGAAGGCTCCCGAGTTCAAATCCAGGAACTCGGCCTCATAAAAATAAGAAAGCCTGCTAAAAAAAACGCCATTATGATGGCGTCCCGATGACTCCACTCGGAGTTAAGGGCTTTTTTTTCTTCTTCTATAGTTTTAATGTGATGGGAGGAAAGTATCGGGGGATGTCAGAGGCAAGTTGTTTTTTTTACACAGAGAATGGTGGGAGCATGGAACACTTTGCAAGAGGTGGTGATACAGGCAGATACATTATGGACATTTAAGAACTTTTAGATAGGTTCAGGGATGATAGAAAATTAAACTATTATGTAGGAGGAAAGGGTTATATTGTTCTTGGAGTAGGTTAAAAGGTCGGAATGACATCATAGGCCGAAGGGCTTGTATTTTGTGTAATGTTCTATGCACTATAAAAGATATCTACTTCAAGCTAAAGTGTGCATGAAGACTTCCCTATAATTGGCACCAACACTCACATATTCCCGAAACAACATGACTTCCTTTAGTTGACTTCTAGTCCTTTAGATACCTTTGCTAAGTTTCTTGTGTATAAGAACAGTATTGGAATGTTGTTAGAGGAGGAACTTGGCATCAAGGGGCAACAAAGCAGATACTCATGTAAGGCATGCAACACAATGAGGTACAAAATAAAAGAAGGAACCGCTCTGAAGAATAGAGGGAGCTGCTCAGAAGAAATAAGTTGTCAACCACATCATGCCTCAGTGTTCCAGTTAAAAAGCCTGTGGTGCAAAACTGATTTTGTAAACAGGCCTTTATGTTGAAGGACAAAGAAAGCAGTGTAAACTTAGGGAGGATGGGACGTGACCTGCCAGCTCCCTCCGTAACAGTAATGATCATGTTTCAAAATCTGATCCATTTGGTTAGGTCCAACCTTTCAAACAATAAAGTTATGTGAACGTTTGACTTATGACACATTGTTGACGGCAGATCTCACCTGAAGCTTCCCCAGTGTGACAACAGGCCGGGAGGGGAGCCTGCTTGAAGGCGGGTAGAGATTCAAGAGGGTGAAGTTGTTTTAAGAACGTATGCACCATCTCTTTGTTTCCCTTAGGTGACTAAAATTTGCCTGAACCGGGGCAGGAGTGACAGTGCAGCAAAGTGTAATGAAAAGGAGGCTTCTTTGCTTCAGTTTAACTTTGAGCTTATCAGCTGATAAACATTCCTTGTGCTCGAAGTTCTGTAGCTCTCACTCAGTCTATTGAAATGGCATGCAATGGAGAGCTTAGACATAGAACCACAGAGTCACTCAACGTGGAGATGGGCTCTTTGGCTCTCCGAGTCCACACTGACCAACAAGTGCTCATTTACGCTAAATGTGAATTAGTTACTTTTCTCCCCACATTCCCTTTGACTCCCACCCCCCCCACCCTTGCACCCAGATTCTACCATTCACTACACATGAATAGCAACTTTCAACGGTCAATTAATTTGCCAACATGCACGTTTTGGAGATGAAGGAGGAAACCTGAAACCCAAACAGTCATGGGACAATGAGGAAATTGCACTCTAGATGTATCAGGGGTTATGATTGAACACAGGTCACTGGAACTATGTGGAAGGTATATTGGCTACAGCATGATGTGCATTATTTTGTTTCAATCCTATGACAGCATAGTTCTGTTGTTTGTGAGTCCTAAGTTGTGATCTGCAGTAGAACAGGTCTTGGACTTTTGTGCAAAGACAGACCTTTCCTCCACAAGCTCGAACTTGGAGTTCGGAGTTTGGACCATTAGAATTTGAGGCAGTTTGAAGCTTTGGGCATCAGTAGACATCAAGGGAAGGGAGAACCGTGAGCAGGAGATTGAGAAGATTTGGAGCATTGGCCACATTTAGCATGGGGAACACAGGGAGAATAAGGAACTAAGAGGGTTTAGGGCATGGATGCTGGAAGCATTAAAGGAAGGAAGCAGCAAGAGCTTCATAGATTGGGACAACGAATGGCCACAAGATTGGGTATTGTGGTTGGGCAGGTTGGATGTCAGTCACACTGGTGAACAGCCAATCAGGATGAAGTCTGGAGAGGGCTCAGTGGTCAGTGGGACACAGAAACATGACTCTTAAAGATACTTGCACGGATAGGAGCAAAGATTAAACAACTACTTGAAAGAGACCCTACCTGCAAAATAATGGAGTTTATGGCAGAGAACCAGGTAAGTAAGGCCCTCTTTAATTAACAACAAAGCAGGCCTCAACTTTCTATTTTTAGCATGTTTCACTGTGAGTGGTCTGTGATATTCCCAGAAATTAAGTAAATAGAAGATTATGCATAAAGTATGTTCAAGATGTGCATTGTACTCTATTTGACAACAGCCTCCCTGCTTAGCAGCTCAGATTGAATTTATGGACATACACACGAAAGCCTGATTACATTTACTAATTGAGCTTTTGATGAATTTCACTTACATAGTGCATAAAAGCATGGCATTAAAGAAAATGATTTCTGCATCTCTTAATGTTCACGTGGGAGCTGAAAAAGCTTTGCATCAGCACTAAGCTTTCAGCGTAAGTACACTTGATTTGCATTATTACAGTGATGTTTAATGTAGCAAGGGGTAAATAGTTACGCACATTTGTATGTTAATTCTTTCTGCAGGCACAACAGTAACTGCTATCCTAAACAATCTTACACACAGAAAAATAGGACTTCTTTCAAGTCAAATGAAGCTGGCCATAGGAAAACATTAGGAATTAAGTGCATTTTAGATGTTACAATTTGCATTAAAATTCACAGAACTCCATCTTCCGGGGTAAACTTTTCTACTGACTTCTTCTCAGTGGCCACTTTATTAGGTACCTCCTGTACCTAATTTCTGAGATAGCTTCCTAATGGAGTTAAGATTATGAACAGGTAATTGCAATTTTGCAGATCTGGAGGACCTACTCAAAGATGTTATTTATACACTCTTTATTAGATACACCTGCTCATTAATGCAAAATCGTGGCAGCATCCCAGTGCATAAGAGCATCGAGCGTTAAGTCAAGAGGTTCAGTTGTTGTTCAGACTAAACATCAGCATGGCGAAGAGATTGTGATCTAAGTGGGTTTGAGAGTGGAATGATTGTTTTTAACAGATGGGGTAGTCAGAAACTACAGATCTCCTGGGATTTTCACACACAACAACGTCTAGAGCTTACAGAGCATGCTGCGACAAACATACATCATTCAGTGAGAGGCAGCCCTGTTGGCAAAAATGCCTTGTAAATGAGAGAGATCAAAGGAGAATAGCCAGACAGGAAGGTGACAGCAAATCAAATAGCCACACGTTACAACAGTGGTGTGCAGAAGAGCATCTCTGAATACATAGCACATCGAACCTTGAAGTCGATGGACTACAGCAGCAGAAGACCACACCGGGTTTCACTTCTGTACCTTGTAAAGTGGCCACCCAATGCAAAACCAAGTTTCCTGAAATGGCTACTACATTCTCTAGAAAAAAGTACACAGAACTGTGGAGATACCAAGCGAAGGGACTGCATGTGATGAAATGCAAGGCTTCTTCATCTCCAGAGTGATTGGAACTTGCAACACATTCCCTGAGTTGATGATAGTGGGTACTCTCATGTGTGGGCCCAAATTACATGGGGATCGAGCCTTACTATATGCTGTGGTTCTAACTTTGCCTAGTATTGTGGAAGTTAGGCCTGGCCATTCTACTGTGCAACGGCCTAGTCAGCTGGGTATAGTCACACTAGTTGTTGTTTGTGGAAGTGTTTTTACAAGTAAGACATTTTTGACCACAATTCCACCAGGCAGTGATCAGCACAACATGTCGGACAGAGACCCAATGGATCGAGTAGGGTGGTTCCCTGAGCAGACTGGCCAAAGCAGCGGGCAGAATGCCTCATCACTAGATCACACCAACGAGCACCAAGACCTTATTTAACTGACAGTGAAAGGGGCATTCACCGTCAGATCTTTCCTGTACAGATGACATATCAACCCCAACACATACTTAAGTTTATTTTTGCAATGTTTCTTCCTTTGTATGTACTGTTTTATTAAGAGTAAAGTATTTCTGAAATTTAAAAATACAAAGTCAATGAAGTAGCTAATATATAACACTATAAAACCTGCATATAGCATTTGAAAGTAGAGTCACCAATGTCCATTAGATCATAAAAAAATTTCCTCCCTCACCAATGCTAGGTAACCAAAGATAGCACGTTTTACTTTAATGCCATATTTACCAGTGATGCTATGAATTCAGTTTCACTGCCCTGAGATTCCGTGGGTATTCTGCTGGAGCTCAGTAGAGAAGTTATGTTGAAATTGTTGGGATGTTATGTTGAAATTTTATAAGACTTTGCTGAGGCCTAATTTGGAATATTGTGTGCAGTTTTGGTCACCTACATACAGGAAAGATGCAAGTAAGATTGAAAGAGTGAAGAGAGAAAAATCACAAGGATGTTGCCAGTCCTTGAGGAGGGTTGAATAGGTTAGAACTTAATTCCCTAGAACACAGTATATTGAGGGGAGATTTGATAGAGGTATACAAAATTATGAAAAGTTTAGATAGGGTAAATGCAAGCAGGGTTTTTTTTCCCCACTCAGGTTGGGTGAGAGTACAACTAGAGGTCATGGGTTAAGGGTGAAAGGTAAAATGTTTAAGGGGAACATGAGGGGGAGTTTCTTCACTCAGAGGGTGGTGAGAGTATGGAACGAGCTACCAGTGGAAGTGATGGATGAAGATTCGATTTCAACATTTAAGAAAACTTTGGATAGGTATATGGATGGGAGGGGTATGGAGAGATATGGTCCGAGTGCATGTCGATGGGACTAGGCAGGTTAATGGTTCAGTGTGGACTAGATGGGCTGAAGGGCCTGTTTCTGTGCTGTATTTTATGACTCAATGACTAAGTGGCATGTATGACTACTACCATCATTTCTCTTGAGGGAAGTTTTTACCTGTCATTTTCTGAAGTGATGGGGCACAACATAAACAATAGAAATAGAGACCAGTGTTGGACATTGATACCCTCCAGCCTGCTCCATTATTCAACGAGATTATAATGGTTCTGCTTTTTATTTTTGACTCCAGAATCCCAGAGCTCTTGGCTCTCCAATTATCTATCTTCCTTAGCCTTGAATATCTTCAGCAACTGGAAAACCCAACAGGTAGTTTCAGAACCAAAGTTGAATGTGAACCTTTTTGTGGAATATTTTTATTTCAGACTCTTTTCCATTAATCCAATTGATGCAACAGAATTTATACAAGCCATCAGGTTGTGATCACCACATTAATCATTACTCTCACAAGGAAGCCTTTCAGTCTGAACGACAAATGCAGTAATTACTTTCAAGATCATTATCAGCAAGCAAGAGTCAGCCCTAAACTTGCCTAACTAGGTAAATAGTTGAAATCTGCCAATCGTTATGCAGTGTAGTTTCTCTGTGGAAATTTGAGATAATGTCAGTCCACATGAACTTGGTCATTGAAATAAAACGGGAGGGCCGCACAATCAATACAAGCGACGCAATTCTGCAAATGTTCTATGCAACAACATAATGCTTGGTGTGTATTCAGCTTAGTGTACGTGCAGCTCAACAGGGAGAGCTAATCGGAGTCTTGAGACGATAATTACGGCAGATGTGAATTGGCTGACTTACAAGAAAGGCACTGCTTTTGAACTCTATAATGTAGCTGTGACTCATGCCTTTAATTCAAGCAAATGAACTTTATTATCTGGACTTCCCCAATTTTACCCTCATTTACAGTGCAACAAAAATGCACACATTTGTTAACAAAATTAATACACACTACTGTACACGTAGGGTTCTTTTTACCCTTCCAAGAGTAATTTTATCATCTTCTATATTTGGAGGCTTGCATTGTCAAGTATGATTGCAATAACCATTTAACTAATAGTTACTTTCCATTTGAGTAAATTACAAATAGTTTTTCTTCTTCACTCCTATTCATCATTGCTTTTCCTATTCTCATCCTTTTACAGTCATACAGTATAGAAGTGAGCCTTTCCACCCACCATCTTCTTTGTTTAAATAAGATCCTCTCCTTTGCTCCTATTCACACATCTACTCAAACTTTCCTCATCCAGAAAATCTGCTGCTGTAGCCCATCCACTTCAAGGTTCAACTTGCTGTGCATTCAGAGATGCTCTTCTGCACACCACTGTCGTAACATGATTATTGGAATAACTGTCGCCTTGTTGTCAGTTCAGAGTCACATAACCATAGAGAAGTACAGCACAGAAATGGTGAGGTCATTCCCCTCTGACCTCTCGCATTAACAAGGCATCTTTGCCCACGGAACTGGATACTTAATGTTTTCCGCACCGTTCTCCATCAGTGCTGGAGAATGTTGTGCATAAAAATCACAGGAGACCAGCAGATTCTGATATACTCAAACCACCCCTTCTGCCACCAACAGTCAAGGTCACTTTGATCATATTTCTTCCCCATTCTGACGTTTGGTTTGAACAACAGCTAAACCTCTTGACCAAGTCGACATGTTTTTATGCATTGAGTTGCTATCATCTTTAGGGAGCGGTGTCTCAGAAAGGCAGCGGCCATTATTAGGGACCTCCAGCACCCAGGGCATGCCCTTTTCTCACTGTTACCATCAGGTAGGAGGTACAGAAGCCTGAAGGCACACACTCAGTGATTCAGGAACAGCTTCTTCCCCTCTACCATCAGATTCCCAAATGGACTTTGAAGCTTTGGACACTACTTCACTTTTTTAATATACAGTATTTCTGTTTTTGCACATTTTTTAATAATCTATTCAATATATGTAATTGATTTACTTGTTTATTATTGTTTTATTTTATTTATTTGTTATTATTTTCTCTCCCTGCTAGATTATGTATTGCATTGAACTGCTGCTGCTAAGTTAACAAATTTCACGTCACATGCCGGTGATAATAAACCTGATTCTGATTCTGATATGACTGGCTGATTAGATATTTGCATTAAAAAGCAGGTGTACAGGCATACCTAATAAAGTGGCCACTGAGTGTGTAAATCTGATTCTTGACAAGTCACACACAAAATGCTGGTGGAACACAGCAGGCCAGGCAGCATCTATAGGGAGAAGCGCTGTCGACGTTTCGGGCCGAGACCCTTCGTCAGGACTAACCGAAAGGAAAGATAGTAAGAGATTTGAAAGTAGTGGGGGGAGGGGGAAATGCAAAATAATAGGAGAAGACCGGAGGGGGTGGGATGAAGCTAAGAGCTGGAAAGGTGATTGGCGAAAGTGATACAGAGCTGGAGAAGGGGAAGGATCATGGGACGGGAGGCTTCAGGAGAAAGAAGGGGGGGGGGGAGCACCAGAGGGAGATGGAGAACAGGCAAACAACTAGATATGTCAGGGATGGGGTAAGAAGGGGAGGAGGGGCATTAACAGAAGTTAGAGAAGTCAATGTTCATGCCATCAGGTTGGAGGCTACCCAGCCGTTATATAAGGTGTTGTTCCTCCAACCTGAGTTTGGATTCATTTTGACAATAGAGGAGGCCATTTCCTCCAACCTGAGTTTGGATTCATTTTGACATTATACCGACTGGGTAGCCTCCAACCTGATGGCATGAACATTGACTTCTCTAACTTCTGTTAATGCCCCTCCTCCCCTTCTTACCCCATCCCTGACATATTTAGTTGTTTGCCTGCTCTCCATCTCCCTCTGGTGCTCCGCCCCCCCTTCTTTCTCCTGAGGCCTCCCATCCCATGATCCTTTCCCTTCTCCAGCTCTGTATCACTTTCGCCAATCACCTTTCCAGCTCTTAGCTTCATCCCACCCCCTCCGGTCTTCTCCTATCATTTCGCATTTCCCCCTCCCCCCACTACTTTCAAATCTCTTACTATCTTTCCTTTCGGTTAGTCCTGACGAAGGGTCTCGGCCCGAAACGTCGACAGCACTTCTCCCTACAGATGCTGCCTGGCCTGCTGTGTTCCACCAGCATTTTGTGTGTGTTGTTTGAATTTCCAGCATCTGCAGATTTCCTCGTGTTTGCTCTTGACAAGTCCTTCAGATCTGCAAAATTACAATTACCTGTTTATAATCTCAGCTCCATTATGAAGGTATCAAAGGATTCTGCTTTATTTTCGTGGTATATAAAGAACCTGGACTGGCTGATTTGTTTCATTTTTGGCAGAATTCGATGTGTCTGTAATGCAGCTAATGCATTTTTTAGGGTCGCGTCAAAGAGCTTTATGGTTAGATCAATTACCTCCCTCTGATCAGATACAGTAAAACTTAAACTTTCATCTGCTTGGCTTTATCTGCATTGCCAGCTCAATGGACAGTGTAAATTCTTCCTTCCACCCTCTCGGTAATGTAGGTAGACTACTTGCCTGGAAATTGAATGGTTCGGCTGACACCTCCCTGTTTCATCAAGTACTATTTCATCCGAATGGTGTCTCGGTGCACATCTAGATATCTCAGTCAGAAGAGATCAGACCCAAGATTTGGTATTCTAATCCTAGCATGACTTTTAAATTCTACAATGTTATCAACAAACACTTCTACCATCAGTTTCGCCCTTATTCACTCTCTAACGCCAGTCAGTAAGGAATTAAGCCAGCCTGGAAAAGAACCCATACATGAAACAGCCTTCACTTAGGGCATTTTGTTCTTCCGTGATCTCTTTCACTGAACAGAGTTGCAGCAATAGTCTGCAGGTAATCACACGATACAGTCCTTAAAGGGGTGAATGGTTATTATTCATCAAGCTACCTTACGTTTGACAGAAGTGTGACAAAGTTGCAGTCCCCTCTCTATCCAAAGTCCTATATGGCTGCCATACTGATTCTGTGAAACTCCTTTTATTGACGGGGGAATGTGGACATGATGGTTATGTTACTGCATTCATCATCCCAGCAGTCCAGACTTCAATTTAAAATACCACCATGGCAATGGGATAATCTAAATCCCATCTGGAATAAGGTCCTAAAGGTAATGGTATCCATGAAATTACCGGAGTTTGGTAAAAATCCACTTTGCTCACAAATATCCTGCGGGAATAAAACCCCCATTTAGCCTAGTGAACTGTGACTCCAAAATTACAACAACCTAGTTGCCTCTTACCTCTGAAAAGTTCGGCGAGACACTCAGTTCAAGGGCAATTAGGGATGGGTGTGAGATTCTGGCTTTCCCAGCAAAGCCTGGATTTTCCAGGGAGATGCTTTTCACTCACTTCTTTCATTTCACTGAACTTCTTTGGATCTGGAAGGCAGGCTAGTTGGCTGAGTTTGTAAGAAGTTGTTGCAGCAGAATTTCAAGTAACATTATCATTTGCCAATGGTGTAGTGTGGAGGGGAGTGTCCTCTAAATCCTCTGGAATCCTCCATCTTCTACATCCTCTAGAATCCTTTGACAAATTTCAAAGTAAATTTATCAACAAAGTATGTATGTGTCACCATATACTACCTTGGGGTTTATTTTTATGCAGACGTTCACAGTAGGACAGAGAAATACAATAGTATCAATGAACAACTGCGCACAAACAAAGACCAGCAGATAAACAACGTGCAAATAAATAAATAATACTGAGAACATGAGTTCATTATAAAGATTTGCCCCTTAGTAATAATGATCAGGGAGGCACAGGGAGGATCTGTATTTACCAACAAGTAACCTTTATTGTCTCAATTAAAAAGCACAAACTATCTGCTAGGATTTTCTGACCCTCCATGAGCAGTCAATGAAGAGAAAGGGTATCACCTGGGGAAGGAGTCTTCACTGGCTAGGCGTTCCTCATGGTCCCTATCTCCGGGTGTCTGTGGGGTCCTTCTCATCCATGATAGTTGTTCTCTGATTGCTGGAGTGTTATCTCTGCCTTATAATTGAAGCTCCTGACTCTTATAGTGTTCCTCATCAGTTCAACTGTTGCATCTGCATCCCATTGGCTCAAGGTCACCTGACCTACCTGGTCACCTTATTACTGGCTCTGGTCCAGGGCTACAACCAACATTGTTCTGTGGTTTCTGCCCCCCCCCCCCCCCCCCACCATTATGCTTTTGTTCCTTTCAACTCTGACTGGTTCAAACCAGAGAAACCATGTCGTCCAGGCACTGAGTCTAACGAAATTACAGACTGCTTCTGCAGCAAGCCTGTCACTTCACCTAATAAATAGCTACTCGCCTGAGAATGGTCTCAGGTTTAGCAAGTCATTAATTGAGATTCCTTGTGTCCACATTCAGTTGCTCTGATTAGATTATCCCAGAACAAGAACCAGTTCTGAGTTCACAAAGGACTGCAAGAGCAGTCTCACAAAATGGCCGTCTCCATCGCCTTCAAGCACATGGCCAGAACAAAGACAATCGGTTTATCTATTTCCACTGTCCTTGACTTGTCACTAATTTGTAGACCAGAGTTCTTTCTGGTCAACATGTTAGAGAGTCTTTGAAAGTGGATCCATAGCTTTTGCTTGTGCTGCAAAGTTCCCAGCTTTGCCGTGTGCCAAAAGTGTCGAGGTGTCTCCCGGCTTCTTAGAAAAGTTACGCAAAGAGTGAAGCTAAGGTTAAAGTTTAAGTGATAATAAAATTATTTTGAAAAAAGCACCTAAAATATTTTATATAATCAAAGACTGCCGTGTAATTAAAATGTAACCAACCGTATTCTAGCCATTTTGCACCAACACCATTCTCCCATGGGCTTGTGGATTCTGGAGCCAGTATAATTTGCTTCAGGATCTGCGATTTCCCCGATATAAATGCCGTGTACATTGGCAGGGTACAGTTCAATAATTGGATTCCACATGGAGTCTAGTGGTGCAGCAGACCTGGACAAGTGCCCGCAGGGATAGCCAGGTAGTTCAGGTCTTCCTTGCTTGCAGGTCCCTGTGGAACTGTTGGCAAAACCCAAAAAGTTTGGGCCAACAGTGTTGCTGGGGATGGGAGGAGGTGAGGAACAGTTTTAGTTTTGGAGGGGGCGGGGCAGGTGCATTGTCTCTGCTCTTAACTGTTACGGAATATCTCCTTCAAAGTAAGTGTAAAACTCAGAGTAATATTTTGCTACTATTGGATGGAACTTATCAACACAGCAACTTACCACCCGCAATGATGAGCGCGAGCCAACAAAAAGAGTAATTGGAAAAGGACTTCACTGTTGTGGGAAGGGAAGAAACAATTCCATGTGAAGGCTGAGATGGTCAAGGGTGAAGCACTGCCTACCAAGGAAACAAGCACTTTACCATTGGAGCCATGCCCTGCTCTTGCTGCTACCATTGGGCAGAAGGTACAGAAGCCTTAGGCCCCACACCAACAACTTCAGGAACAGTTATTACCCTTCAACCATCAGGCTTCTGGACCAGCATGGATAACTTTATTCACCATCTCTCTGTACTGACCTTTTAACCAAAAGACTCACTTTCAGAGACTCTTTATAACCCATGTTCTCTTCTCAGTATTATTTTTATTTGCACAGTGATGTTTGCTAGCCTTTGTTCACGTATAATCTTTCATATTCGGGCAGGTGGGGCTCGTCCGTCTGCCTAGGAGAAGGAACACTCTGATTTTAAACCTCTGCTGCCTGGCGGCCATACCCGCCCATAGGAAAGGCTTCAGTACTAAACCCCGTGGAAGAAATCTGGAGCCAGGGTCCCTAAGGCAGTTTGATGTTGTTTACAACTTCACTCTGGCAACCTCTGCAACGACACTGGCGCCAAGCTGTATCGGCACTTGCCCTTCCCTTGAGACAGTCCACCAGAGGCACAAACCCATGATCCCCTGGGATCGACAGCTGCCTTCTACTACAAATCTTCATAAAACTCTATTATGTTTCCTTTTTTCTGGTAATTGCCTGCATGAAAATAGATCTCTAGGTATTATACGTTAACATCTATGTACTTTGAAAATAAATTTGCTTTGAACTTTGATAATGTGTAGACAAGGGAATGTCGTTGTCCCACTCAATGCATGGTTACTCGTGAAAGGGGCACCTGACATTATCAGTTCTCTAGCTGCTATGGTTGTATTAAAATCTACTGCACAGAGTACTTCTCCTGTCAGTGCTGTGCTAGTCACTCTGACAGCCAGACCTACATTGGACCATAAAATCACAGAGGTTTACAGTAATGAGGGGAGACCACTTAGCCTATCATAGAAACATAGAAACATAGAAAATAGGTGCAGGAGTAGGCCATTCGGCCCTTCGAGCCTGCACCGCCATTCAGTATGATCATGGCTGATCATCCAACTCAGAACCCTGTACCTGCTTTCTCTCCATACCCCCTGATCCCTTTAGCCACAAGGGCCATATCTAACTTCCTCTTAAATATAGCCAATGAACCGGCCTCAACTGTTTCCTGTGGCAGAGAATTCCACAGATTCACCACTCTCTGTGTGAAGACGTTTTTCCTCATCTCGGTCCAAAAAGGCTTCCCCTTTATCCTTAAACTGTGACCCCGCGTTCTGGACTTCCCCAACATCGGAAACAATCTTCCCGCATCTAGCTTGTCCAATCCCTTTAGAATTTTATACGTTTCAATAAGATCCCCCCTCAATCTTCTAAATTCCAGTGAGTATAAGCCTAGTTGATCCAGTCTTTCTTCGTATGAAAGTCCTGCCATCCCAGGAATCAATCTGGTGAACCTTCTCTGTACTCCCTCTATGGCAAGAATGTCTTTCCTCAGATTAGGGGACCAAAACTGCACACAATATTCTAGGTGCGGTCTCACCAAGGCCTTGTACAACTGCAGTAGAACCTCCCTGCTCCTGTACTCAAATCCTTTTGCTATGAATGCCAACATACCATTTGCCTTTTTCACTGCCTGCTGTACCTGTATGCCCACCTTCAATGACTGGTGTACAATGACACCAAGGTCTCGTTGCATCTCCCCTTTTCCTAATCGGCCACCGTTCAGATAATAATCTGTTTTCCTGTTCTTGCAACCAGAGTGGATAACCTCACATTTATCCACATTAAATTGCATCTGCCATGAATTTTCCCACTCACCTAACCTATCCAAGTCACCCTGCATCCTCTTAGCATCCTCCTCACAGCTAACATCGCCGCCCAACTTCATGTCATCCACAAACTTGGAGATGCTGCATTTAATTCCCTCAGCTAAATCATTAATATATATTGTAAACAACTGGGGTCCCAGCACTGAGCCTTGCGGTACCCCACTAGTCACTGCCTGCCATTCTGAAAAGGTCCTGTTTACTCCCACTCTTTGCTTCCTGTCTGCCAACCAATTCTCTATCCACATCAATACCATACCCCCAATACTGTGTGCTTTAAGTTTGCACACTAATCTCCTGTGTGGGACCTTGTCAAAAGCCTTTTGAAAATCTAAATATACCACATCCACTGGCTCTCCCCTATCCATTCTACTAGTTACATCTTCAAAAAATTCTTTAAGATTCGTCAGACATGATTTTCCTTTCAGAAATCCATGCTGACTTTGTTCGATGATTTCACCTCTTTCCAAATGTGCTGTTATCACATCTTTGATAACCGACTCTAGCATTTTCCCCACCACCGATCTAACCGGTCTATAATTCCCCGGTTTCTCTCTCCCTCCTTTTTTAAAAAGTGTGGTTACATTAGCCACCCTCCAATCCTCAGGAACTAATCCAGAATCTAAGGAGTTTTGAAAAATTATCACTAATCCAACCACTATTTCTTGGGCTGCTTCCTTAAGCACTCTGGGATGCAGACCATCTGGCCTTTAATCCCTTCAATTTACCTAACACCACTTCCCTACTAACATGTATTTCCCTCAGTTCCCCCATCTCACTAGACCCTCGGTCCCTTACTATTTCCGGAAGATTATTTATGTCCTCCTTAGTGAAGACAGAAACAAAGTAGTTATTCAAATGGTCTGCCATGTCTTTGTTCCCTATGATCAATTCACCTGTTTCTGACTGTAAAGGACCTACATTTGTCTTGACCAATCTTTTTCTTTTCACGTATCTATAAAAGCTTTTACAGTCAGTTTTTATGTTCCCTGCCAGCTTTCTCTCATAATCTTTTTTCCCTTTCCTAATTAAGCCCTTTGTCCTCCTCTGCTGGTCTCTGAATTTTTACCAGTCCTCAGGTGTGCCGCTTTTTTTTTTGCTAATTTATATGTTTCTTCTTTGGACTTGATACTATCCCTAATTTCCCTTGTCAGCCATGGGTGCACTACCTTCCCTGGTTTATTCTTTTGCCAAACTGGGATGAACAATTGTTGTAGTTCATCCATGCGATCTTTAAATGCTTGCCATTGCATATCCACCGTCAACCCTTTAAGTATCATTTGCCAGTCTATCTTAGCTAATTCACGTCTCATACCTTCAAAGTTACCCTTCTTTAAGTTTAGAACCTTTGTTTCTGAATTAACTATGTCACTCTCCATCTTAATGAAGAATTCCACCATATTATGGTCACTCTTACCCAAGGGGCCTCGCACGACAAGATTGGTAACTAACCCTTCCTCATTGCTCAATACCCAATCTAGAATGGCCTGCTCTCTAGTTGGTTCCTCGACATGTTGGTTCAGAAAACCATCCCGCATACATTCCAAGATATCCTCTTCCTCAGCACCCTTACCAATTTGGTTCACCCAATCTATATGTAGATTGAAGTCACCCATTATAACTACTGTTTCTTTATTGCACGCATTTCTAATTTCCTGTTTAATGTCATCCCCAACCTCACTACTACTGTTAGGTGGCCTGTACACAACTCCCACCAGCGTTTTCTGCCCCTTAGTGTTATGCAGCTCTACCCATATCGATTCTACATCCTCCAGGCTAATGTCCTTCCTTTCTATTGTGTTAATCTCCTCTCTAACCAGCAATGCTACCCCACCTCCTTTTCTTTCCTGTCTATCCCTCCTGAATATTGAATATCCCTGGATGTTGAGCTCCCATCCTTGGTCACCCTGGAGCCATGTCTCTGTGATCCCAACTATATCATATTCATTAATAACTATCTGCACATTCAATTCATCCACCTTGTTACAAATGCTCCTCGCATTGACACACAAAGCCTTCAGGCTTGTTTTTACAACACTCTTAGCCCTTATACAATTTTGTTGAAAAGTGGCTCTTTTTGCTTTTTGACCTGGATTTACCTGCCTGCCACTTTTACTTTTCACCTTACTACTTTTTGCTTCTACCCTCATTTTACACCCCTCTGTCTCTCTGCACTTGTTCCCATCCCCCTGCCACATTAGTTTAAAGCCTCCTGAACAGCAGTAGCAAACGCTCCCCCTAAGACATTGGTTCCAGTCCAGCCCAGGTGCAGACCGTCCTGTTTATACCGGTCCCACCTCCCCCAGAACTGGTTCCATTGCCCCAGAAATTTGAATCCCTCCCCCTGCACCATTTTTCAAGCCATGTATTCATCTGAAATATCCTCCTGTTTCTACTCTGACTAGCACGTGGCACTGGTAGTAATCCAGAGATTATTACCTTTGTGGTCCTACTTTTTAGTTTATCTCCTAATCCCTAAATTCACCTTGTAGGACCTCATCCCGTTTTTTACCTATATCGTTTGTGCCTATGTGCACCACAACCACTGGCTGTTCACCCTCCCATTCCAGAATGTCCTGCAGCCGCTCAGAGACATCCTTGACCCTTGCACCAGGGAGGCAACATACCATCCTGGAGTCTCGTTTGCGGCCGCAGAAACGCCTATCTATTCCCCTTACAACCAAATCCCCTATCACTATAGCTCTCCCACTCCTTTCCCTTCCCTCCTGTGCCGCAGAGCCACCCATGGTGCAATGAACTCGGCTGCTGCTGCCTTCCCCTGATGAGACATCTCCCCCAACAGTATCCAAAACAGTATATCTGTTTAGGAGGGAGATGACCTCAGGGGACTCCTGCAGTACCTGCCTACTGCTACGCTGTCTGGTGGCCACCCCTTCCCTTTCTGTCTGTGTAGCCTTTACCTGCGGTGCGGCCAATTCACTGAATGTGCTATTCACGACTTTCTCAGCATCGCGGATGCTCCAGTTTGGATCCAATCGCAGCTCCAGATGCTCAATGCGGTCTGCCAGAAGCTGCAGTTGGACACACTTCCTGCACACACAGTCGTCAGGGACACTGGAAGTATCCCTGATTTCCCACATGCTGCAGGATGAACAAACCATGGGGCCGATCTCAGCTGCCATGACCTACCCAATACTTGCCTCAACTTTTGAAACTTTCTCCTTTGAAAGGAACTTACCCGGCCTTACCTCACTTGGAGTGAAGCTCGTCCTCAGCCTCTTCTTGTCGAAGCCTCTCGAGTCAAAGCCTCAAATCTCCACTCCTTCACTGGTCCACGCACTCACTGGCCGCTATCATTTCTAACGTTGACGAAAGTGGGCTTTAGGTCAATCCCAGAGTTAATGTTTCAATTTGGTTATCAAACAAAGCACCACATCTATGTCCTTCCATAGACACAGTTTGATCTGCGGAGTATTTCCAACATTTCCTGGGCTTTCTCCTATATTTTCACCTTGGATTTGCCCAACGTGGATAATTTAGGTTCGAAGGATAGGAAAAGTAAACAGATATAGAAGTCCACTTCCAGTCAAAGTGTTATAGGGAGCAGTGCATTTGTGATTTAGGGAGACCCTGAGTTCAGACTGCTCTATTGAACTGGGTTTGATCTACAGCCTTGACATTCCGAGTATGATTACAAGCTCGCTCAGGCCAAAATGGCAATGCTATGATTGATTGATCTTGTGGGCAGAATGAAAAAGCATTGCAGTGAAATCTGCAGCAGGAAAATGTGATTACTTGGTTTTCTCGTTCCCAGTAATTAATAATATTAGTTCATTTCAATTCAATCTGCAAATTGAATTTTGGAGAAGCATTCAACCCCATCTCATACACTGCATTCCATTTTACATTGACCTGTGATTTAAGGTGTCACACTTGTCTAATTTGCTTTTTCTAGAAATGTACTCACCCTGCACAAAGACAATCTTGATGGAGTCCTGGCACAAAACTGTAACATTTTGAACCTAAAATCAGTTTTTTTCGCACAGTTGAGTCCAAATTAAAAACAGTTACAGCCAGGTGCCATTTGGAAAGAAGCCTCCTACCTTCAGCTCGGGAGTCTAATGGAGGGTTTGCTGCTGGACTGCAGAAACACCCTTGGGTGCTTCAACAGGCTAGTGGTTGGGGATGGTTGTTACATTGGGATTCCTTTATGAATAATGGAGAGCCTATTGTATAGGGTGAGATTGACATTCTCAAGGACTGTATAAACTCACGAGAACGTTGAATATGCAAACATATCACCTTATGACACTTTGCGGCCAATGAAGTATCTTATCCTTTCATCCCACACTCACACCAGAGGAATCAATATAGCGTGTTAGAAATATAGGCTATAGCTGTCCTAGTACCACTTTGTCTGAAACAGATTTTACTGAAGGGTTCTCAAACTGGATTGAGCTCCTTCAATAAGACCATAAGATCATAAGACCAGAAGACATAGGAGCAGAATTAGGCCATTTGTCCCGTCGAGTCTGCTCTGCCATTTCATCGTTGGTGATCCTTCTGCCAAAGTGCATGACAGTACACTTCCCAGGACCTGCCACTTATTCTCCTATCTGTCTAAGCCTCCCTCCTTACTCAACACTACCTGCCCCTCCACCTGTCTGCAAACCTGGCCACAGAGCCATCAATTTTGTCATTGAAAACACCGACATACAATGTAAAAAGTAGTAGTCCCAACACCAGACCCTTTGGAACACTACTAGTCACAGGCAGCCAGCAGTGAAGACCATAAGATATAGGAATTGAATTAGGCCATTTGGCCCATCAAATCTGCTCCACAGGCTCCCATGATTCCCACTCTTTACCTCTAGCCAATCAGAAAATGCTCTACCCATGTAAGTACTTTCCTGTAATAACATGGCTCTTATCTTATTAAGCAGCCTCATGTGTAGCATCTTATCAAAGGCCTTCTGAAAATCCAAATACACAACATCAATTGATTTTTCCTTTGTCTATTCTGCTTCTTATTTCCTCAAAGAAGTTCAACAGATTTGTCAGGCAAAATTTCCCCTTAATTATACCTTTCTGAGTTTGGCCTGTTTCATAATGTGCCTCCAAGTACCCTGAAACTACATCCTTAACAATTGACTCCAATATCTTCCCAACCACTGAGGTCAGGCTGTAATTGGGCTGTAATTTCCTTTTGTTTGCCTCCCTCCCTTCTGGAAGAGTGGAGTGACATTTGCAATTTCCAGTCCCCTGGAAGTATCCCAGAATCTATTCATTCTTGAAAGATCATTACTAATGCCTCCACAATGACCTCAGCTATCTCTTTCAGAACCCTGGGGATAGCTTCTCCCTCTCAAACTGCAGGGTGAATTCTATCACATTATGATCACTGCCTCCTAAGGTTCCTTTACCATAAGACAAACCATAAGAGAAAGTAGCAGAAGTCAGCCATTCGGCCCATCGAGTCTTCTCCCTTAACCTTTTTACCTTAAGTTTACCTTAAGCTCCCTAATCAAATCTGGTTCGTTTCACAACATCCAGCTCAGAATAGCTGATCTTTAGTGGGCTCAAGAACAAGCTTTGCTAAAAAGCCATCTTGTAGGCATTCTATAACTTCTCCCTTTTGGGAACCAGCACTGAACTTGTTTTCCCAATGTGCCTGCATATTGAAATCCCCCATAACATTGCCCTTTTGACATGCCCTTTCTATATCCTTTTGTAATTTGTGGCCCTGTATACAGGGTCTTCTTACCTTTGTATTTTCTTAGCTCTACCCAAAGGATTCTATGTCTTCTGACCCTATGTCACTTCTTTCTAAGTATTTGATTTCATTTTGTACCAACAGAGTCGGACCACCTCCTCTGCCTACCTGCCTGTCCTTTTGATACAACATGTATCCTTGGATGTTAAGGTCCCAACTATAATTTTCTTTCAGCCACGACTCACTGATGCCACATCACACCCGCCAATCTCCAAATGCGCCACAAGATTACCTACCTTATTCTATATACTGCATGTATTTAAATATAATACCTTCAGTACTGTGTCCGCCACCCTTTTTGACTTTGATCCCTTTTTACACTGCCTCTCATCCCATGGACTGCAATTTTGCCCTATCATCTGCCTAAACTTCCTGACAGTCTCTCTACATGCTGCCAACAGTCCTATCACTCCAATTCCCACTCCCCTGCCAAATTAGTTTAAACCCTCCCCAAGAACTCCAGCAAACTTTTCTGCAAGGATATTGGTCCTCCTTGGGCTCAGGTATAAGTGGTCCCTTTTGTACGGGTTATACCTTTCCCAGAAGAGGTCCCAGGGATCCAGAAAACTGAAGTCCTGCTCCCTGCACCATTCCTCAGTCACGCATTCATCTGCCAAGTCATCCTATTCTTACCCCCACTGGCACGTGGCACAGGCAACAACTCAGAGATTGCTACCCTGGAGGTTCTGATTTTCAGCTTTTAACTAAATTCTTTCTTCAGGGCCTCCTCACTTTTCCTACTTATGCCATTGGTACCAATATGTACCAAGACATCTGGCTGCTCACCCTCCCCCTTTAGAATGCATGGAGCCGATCTGAGATAACCCTGATCCTGGCACCTGGGAGGCAACATACTTTATCACATCCACAGAATCTTGTGTCATTGCACATATCCACCCAGTGGCCACTTTATTGGGTACAGGAGTGGAACCCAGTGTGGTCGTCGGCTGCTGCAGCCCATCTGCTTCAAGGTTTGATGTGTTGCGCATTCTCTGTAAACTCTAGAGACGGGTGAGTGTGAAAATCCCGGGAGATGAGCAGTCTCTGAGATACTCAAACCACCCCATCTAGCACCAATGATCATTCCGCAGTCAAAGTCACATAGGTCACATTTCTTCCCCGTTCTGATGTTTGGTCTGACCAAGAACTAAACCTCTTGACCATGTCTGTGTGCTTTTATGCATTGATTTGCTGTCAGGTGATTGGGTGATTACACACCTGTATTGATGAGCAGGTGTACAGGTGTACCTAATAAAGTGGCCATTGAGTGTACATTATTATAATGACCTCCCAATACACCTGAATAGAAATCCATGTGAATTTAGCAGTGAGGACAATAGCTGCAGTGACTGAGCAAAATCACCAATGATATTATTGAAACATTTAATTCCAGTTATTATGTGAGTGTTTCATCCATTTCCAAGCATAATCTGCTGCTGTCTCTAGGCTGCAGAATGTCAGGGTATTGGTAATGGTTTTTCTGGAAAGCAACCAACTGAACATTGCAAAGAGAATGACTTATTTATTTAAGTGGCTTCCTGCTGCTTCAACCTTTGGGAACCAACAGGGAGGAAGATTTTGCTAAAAAATGATGATGGAGGGGAAACTAAAATGCTCTGAAATAATCAATACAATGCATTTCTATAATACAGGTTCTGGACGTGAAATCATAGGGCACTGAAACAGGTCCTTCAAACCACTGAGTCGCAGCCAACCATTAATTAATCCTGTGTTATTTACTCTCCCTACACTCCCATCAATTCCCCTCAGACCTGGCCACTCACCCACACCCCAGGGAGGGTTTACAGCATCCTGCACGTCTTTGGGATCTGGGAGCAAGCTGAAGCACCCAAGAGGAACCCACTCTGTGCAAATATTAATTCTTAAATTGGGATGATGTTCATGACAGAGCTTTGCATTAAAAACTTGTACAACACACACAAAATGCTGGTGGAACACGGCAGGCCAGGCAGTATCTATAAGGAGAAGCACTGTCGACATTTCGGGCCGAGACCCTTCGTCGGGACTTAAAAACTTGTCCTGGGTCACTTGCTTTTAAAAACATTGAGGATAGAACAGTACAACACAGCCGAGGCCCTTTGGCCCGCAATGCTTTGCCAACCTTTTAAAACATAAAACAGAAATCTACAGCACATTACAGGCCCTTCGGCCCACAATGTTGTGCCCACCATGTAACCTACTCGAGAAACTGCCTAGGATTTCCCTACTACATAGCACTCTATTTTTCTAAGCTCCATGCACCTATCTAAGAGTCTCTTAAAAGACCCTGTTATATCTGCCTCTACCACCATCACTGGCAGTGCATTCCACACACCCACCACTCTCTGTGTAAAAAGCTTACCTCTGACATCCCCCTTGTGCCTACTTCCAAGCACCTTAAAACTGTGCCCCCTCATGTTAGCCATTTCAGCCCTGGGAAAAGGTCTCTGGCTAACCACATGATATATGCCTCTCATCATCTTATACGGCTCTCATCCTCCATCGCTCCAAGGAGAAAAGGCCAAGTTCGTGCAGTCTGTTCTCATAAGGCAAGCTCTCCAATCCAGGCAACATCCTGCTGTAAGATCAATCTAACGCTTCCCTCCTACATAGGCCTCCATTTTTTTCACCATACATGAGTCCCACTAAAGGTTTTTTAAATATCCCTAATGCATCTGTCTCTACCACAATTCCTGGCAACGTGTTCCATGGACCAGCACTCCCAGTGTAATACCTCTGACATCCCTCCTGTATTTTCCTCCAATCACCCTAGCCAATTTCACCCTAGAGAAAAAGTCTTTAGCTATCCACTTAATCTATTCCTCTTATCAACTTGTTCATCTCTATCACCTCACCTGTCATCCTCCTTTGCTCCAAAGAAAAAAGCCCTAGCTTGCATAACATATCCTCATAAGATATCCGGGCAGCATCCTGGTAAATCTCCTCTGCACTCTCTCTAAAGCTTCCACATCCTTCCTATAATGAGACGATCAGTACTGAGCACAATAATCCAAAAGTGGAATTCAGCTTATATTGTCAAGAATGTCAGATTCCGCCAGCAATCATCAGTTTCTACTGGTGTGGGCCCACACATGAATAGAAACTCTGCAGATGAAGGCTGAGATTGTCAGGTGTGAAGCACTACCTAGCAGGAATCTAAGGAAGAAATTAACCGTTGCCCTCTGATGTCCAAATGTAGAACAATTTCTGCCTCTGTCCTCCCTCACATACCTGCAAACACCTGTTGGTGCTCATGAATCTCCAGCAGTATTTAAATGGACACAAATTTGGCTGTGGCTGCTACCCAGCCCCATGGACTCGTTGCTCTGCCAACTTCATACCAGTTGGATTTCTCCCTGTAAAGGAGAGATGTGAATACAGTTACAATGGAGGCTTGCTGCTAAGTCAGTCATGCTGAGCATGTGTGAGAAATGTTTCTGTTTTGTGCTTGCAGTGAAAATAAAACCTGCTTGATTTAATTAGATAGTAGATTCGCAGCTCTGCTCTGAAGGTTGAGCGTTTCACGCAGGACTGTAGTCCTGAAGGAATGCTACATCATCACTGGAATGCCCTTCAGGTGAGAATTTAAACCAAAGGTCTGCGTTCATCAACTACATGGTAGTAATAAGAAATGAAGTTGTTTTCCTGGTGTCCTAAGCCTCGTCACCCCTGTCACCAACACCAGACTAACAAATAATACCATGTCGGCGTGGTAGAAATCAGAGCAGAAGCCAGCCACCTAGCCATTCAAATTGCTCCACCATTCATAAGATTCGGGCCAATATTCCATCTCAGCTTCATTTTCTATTACTATCCCTATATCTATGATTTCCCCTAATACCCAGAAATCTGTCATTTTTTTTGCTTTTGATGAACACAAGGACTCAGCCTCCACAGCCTTCTAGAGCAAGAATTTTAAAGATTTATTTCCCTCTCTGTGAAGAAATGTCACGTCAATCCTAAATATCTTACTCCTATATCACAAATTGCATCGACTGGCTGGCAGCAGATTCCACATCCAGGAGAGACAGCTTCCATGCATCTAGCCTTTCAAGCTCTTTACAGTACATTTGGATGAGATCCACTGTCTTCTAAAGTGTCTTGTAAATATTTCTGTATAATTTAAAGAGATGATCCTATTGGATGTAGTAGTTTTAATACCACTTAATTGTTGCAAACATTTCTAATCAATGTATTCAATTGCCAGATGATTCAGTTGTCCATTTCACCTGATCTCCTGTAAAGTGAATTGTTTCCAGGTTTTAACTTAACTTTGCAAGGAACATCCAGTACAGAAATGTGCCCTTAATCACTAGTGTCAAATGCAAGAGCTTCAATGTAGTCTTATACACTCCTTCCAGAACAGGATACCAGTAAGTTCAGTGTATCTCTGAATATTGTAATTGGAGTTTCAAGGGACAACTGGTTAATTTGTCTTCCTTTCAGCACTAGGTGTCAGAAATGAATTTCTAGTCATGTCTAGAGCATTTTCCATTCCTGGATGACAAGGTGATGCAGATTCTGGATTATATGTCCTCCATATCCATATTTCTGTATGAACAGAGTAATTAGGGTTACTGATGTGTCCTTGACTTTGGTACCGAGTCATTGGTGTTACAGCTCATCTTTTGTATGGTCTCAGCCCTTCTAATGCTCTGACATAAAGCGTCCTGTTCCTTTACTGATTAAGATATGGTTGACCCAATTTTTTTTTAAAGGCAGCTTTTAAAAATAGATCATTTTTTGCAAATATTAAGACCATAAAACCATAAGATAGAGAAGCAGAATGAGGCCATTTGGCCCATCGGATCTGCTCCACCATTTCATCATGGCTGATCCACTTTCCCTTACAGCTCCAATCTCCTGCCATCCCCCATATCCCTTCATGCCCTGACAAATCAAGAATATCTATCAGCCTCTGCCTTTAATGCAGTACACACAATGGCCTTGCCTCCACAACCACCCGTGGCAACGAATTCTACAGATTTACCACTCTCTGGCTTAAGAAATTCCATTCTAAAGGGATGTCCTTCTATTTTGAGGCTGTGTCTTCTAGTCTTAGACCATAGGAAACCATAGAATTAATGTATAAATAAACTGGAGTTGAGTAGTTCTCCAATTATTTTAATATAATTTTTTTAAAATTGTAAAGCTGCAGATCTACTCCACCATGCAATGGAGTGAAAGGGTTTCAGGAAGTTCCAAGTTGTCAGTATATAATAACAAAGTGGTTAAATTACTGAATAGGAGCAGAGGCTTCAGATTATGTCCCACCCTGGCAGTCAGAGTACTTCAATTTATGTGATTAAATAAATCTGGAATTGGTGGAGAAAAATAAAAGCTAATTACTATAAATGAACATAAAACTACCAGATATTCAAAGAATTCACATCCAATTCACTAATGCCTTTGGAATCATAGAATAGCTATTGCCATTCGGTCCATCGTGTCCATGCTACTTCTTTACCAGCGGAGCTATTATTTCTATCTCCTAGCTTTGTTTTTGCTATAGCCTTGCAAATTTTTTCCTCACCATGTATTTACCCAATACCCTCGAAAAGGGCAAAATGAAACCTGCTGCCAACACATCTGCCATCAATGCATTCCCGATTTCAACCGCATGGCGCAGGAAATACTTCTACCTCACGCCAGACTTAATTCTATTTCCCCGCATTATTTTATCATGTTAATGTGCAAAATGCTGCAATGGAATATGTCCCAACACAAAACAAAACCTATCAATCTTACCTTATTTAGCTTTCATGTGAAACTCATTGAGGTAATTAGCGATGAACAATAAATACTGCCTTTGCCAGTGACGTCCATATCCTATGAGAAAATAAATAAGAAAAAGACATTGAATTAATTTATTGGATGAATACAACACACTCCAAATAGATGCTTTCACAGCTGGTTGCATTTTATAAGCAATTGACTCAAACAAGTGAGTTCACATTAAGATCTGTTCAGTGACTGAAGTAGCAAAAGAAGTAATGTGTTGCCATGTATCTAGCGATAAATGATACCTTAAGAATGCTTTTCCTTATTTCCTACTTTACATCTATCTGCTCAATGTAGTTATTCACTGGGAAATGGACTGTTATTTCCTTTAATTTCCTATAGTGGATTTTGGTGTTACATCAACAGACCATGATATCTTTATTTTATGATGTGATAGATCTTATCAGCATTTGATGATAATACCATACTTAACTATATCACTACCTCCTCCCATAGATGCTGTCTGGCCTGCTGAGTTCTGCCAGCATTTTGTGTTTTTTAACTATATCAGAATCAGGTTTATTATCATCGGCATGTGATGTGAAATTTGTTAACTTAGCAGCAGGTCAATGCAATACATAATAAATAAAATAAAATGTAATAATAATAAATTAACAAGTAGATTAATTACTATATTAAATAAATGTTTTAAAAAATGTGCAAAAACAGAAATACTGTATATTAAAAAGCTGAGGTAGTGTCCAAAGCTTCAAAGTCCATTCATAAATTGGATGGCAGAGGGGAAGAAGCTGTTTCTGAATTGCTGAGTGTGTGCCTTCAGGCTTCTGTACCTCCTTCCTGATGGTAACAGTGAGAAAAGGGCATGTCCTGGGTGCTGGATGTCCTTAATAATGGGTCTGGGGAGATCTTCATTATAATGAGTGCCATCAGACATATAAAACATATAGGCTGTCATCAATTTAGTCTATTATGTGACTTGCCCAAACTGACATTTCAGATGTCTATTCACAACAGGCCCTATTGGGGACTGACTGCGGGTCCTCCTACCTAACCCATATTTTACATGGCATAAACTTTTGATGTTATTACTTTTATTCCAGCCCAATGAGCCTGTGCTGCCCAATTACCACGTGACCAATTAACCTACTAACCTGTACGTCTTTGGAATGTGGGAGGAAACCGGAGCACCTGGAGGAAACACACAGGACCATGAGGAGAATGTATAAACTCCTTATGGACAGCGGCAGGAATTGAACCCAGGTGGTTGGTGCTGTAATCGCATTAAGCTAACTGCTACACTACTGTGCCGCCTAGTTTATTGTGGTTCTGGTTTTGAAGCTGAACGTTGCTGAACAGTCCGTGGGTACCAACCTTTCTCTGCGTAATATCTCATTAACAGTACCTGAGTGTATCACCTGTGCTACCTAGCAACAGTCCCTATAACCTGTGGATCTGGATGTGAAAGGAGATCTGTAATGGGAAGTCTGTATGGGGAGAGGGAGGGGGTGAACTGGGAAGTAGATACAATCCTGATTATTTTTTAGTTGCTAATTATACACTTGTGCTGAAGCTAACTCCCACCAGGCTTTATTTCTTCTTCAACCGTTCACTCCTGTTGAAGGTGTGATCTGCATTCCAGATAATTGTGGTGTACACACAATTATACTGAGAAATTAGAAAGTTGATAACAGACATCCGATAGGATCTTCCTCCATGTTACAGGCAGCTTGAGGAGAAGTTTGTTAATTTCATTGGAGCTTCTTCATCTTCTAAAGTTGCAAGTCTGTGTTTACAGTAGAAACTGGCAGTTGGTCGAGCATTGTCTTACTGTATATCGTACTGATACTGCCTGTTGCAAAGACTGTGCCTACTTTTCATAACCTCTTTATAATATACATTTAATTAAACAGTAATGTGCTTAAGGCTTAACCTAAAGTATTAAGTTTTTTTTTCAGGAAAATAACTCAAGGATATTGAACTTTCCTAATATTTGTGTTCATTTAAAACTTATTTAAAGATTAGTGAAACATCAGATGATTTTCTAGAGTTCTACTCAACATTCCCTCTAATTTTCCTAACAGCTGTGCGGATCACCATTGCTTGAGCAGGAAATTTTTACATGGCCTGAAAACTATCTAGCACTTTAGTTTTTTTTGTGTAATATGCGTACTATAAATTATTATTAGATAATGATTTTTTGAAAGATTAACTTAACAGCAAATTCAAAATACAGAATTCTTCACATCAAACAAACACAAACCACAACTTACAACACAAGTAAACGATGTCAAGCAGTCAAAACTATTGGCAGGCACAATGGCAAAAGTAAAAAGTTTGACTAAATGGCGTTGGTGTTCAGCAGGCATGCAGTGTATTAACAATTAGCTATTGACTTCCATTCTGTGTTTATTCTCACAATTTGTAACGGTGTTGTAACTTGAAACACTGACAATGAAAATACATTGAACTCAGAAACATTTCAAAGTAAATGTGGTATTTTTATTATTTACAAAATGTATGGATTATATTCATTAATATATAATTAACGGCAGAGTATTTCACAATTATAATAACATTATTTTAAAAATACGGCTACACTGCAATGAAGGCTATGTGCGCAGGAGCATTTCAGATACCGTGCGGCCATGCACCCATGCAGCTTAGAGGGACGGTATACTGTTATTTTTTTTATCCGCTCTATGGATTCCTATTCTCCAGAGCTGCAACATGCAAAGCAAAACGTAGAGATCTCCAGAAGATGTGTCTGACTTACTGAAGGTACATCTAAGGCTGCACACAAGAGCGCACTGATACACTAACGATCTAATACAGATCATCAAAGAACATCACATTTATTTATCGATGTATATTACACATTTCCCCCTTTTAAAAAGGTGAGCCTGATAACATTTACAAAGTTACTGAGCTTTGCATTGTCTTTGATCTTCAAAACTCTACTGATATTACTTTACTTCCTGAGGAGGATGAAGAGAGCTGGACTGTGCACATGAATGCTCACGGACTTCTACAGATCCTAGCAGACTGCATTCCTGTGTGATATGGAAACTGCACTGTGGCAGACTGGGGGCTTTATAACAGATAGTCAAAGCCGGCTATTGACCGCTTTGAAGGTCAATGTGCTGGGCAATCAGAGGGGCTCTTCAATATACCACAGTTGCAATGTGTGGTTATTTGAGTTACTGCCACCTTCCCATCAGCTTGGCTATTCTTTCAGTCTGGTCATTCTCCTCTGACCTCTCTCATTAACAAGGCGTTTTCGCCCACAGAACTGTTGCTCACTGGATGTTTTTTGTTCCTCGCACCATTCTCTGTAAACTCCAGAGACTGTTTCTGAGAGACTTAAGCCACTCCGTCTGGCACCAACAATCATTTTATGCTCAAAATCGCTTAGATCACATTTCTTCCCCATTCTGATGTTTGGTCTGAACAGCAACTGAACCTCTTGACCGTGTCTGCATGCTTTTATGCATTGAGTTGCTGCTGCATGATTGGCTGATTAGATATGTGCATTAATTAACAGATGCACAGGTGTATCTAATAAATTGGCCATTGAGTGTATGCACAAAAAGTTTTTGGGAAAAGGCCTTCTATAACATGGATCCCATCCACTCTGCTTAGGGACTGTTTGTTCCAGTCCCATCAGGAAAGAGGCTGCACAGTACCAATGCCAGGACCACCAGACTCAAAAATAGTTACATACACCCAAGCCATCAGATTTTTCAACACTTCCACCCATTAACTCACTCCACCACCACTACTTTATAATTTTCCGTCATTGTCACCTTATGTACTGATATTTCTGGCCCTCATGCTTGAAACTGCACCGAGCAAAGTAAATCTAAATTGTCTTACTGCTTATTTTTCAACAACTATCGATGACAAAAATGACTGCATTTTGAACGCAAACAGACACAACTAACGTGATTTGAAAACTTTGCTCTAACACAGCGCGGTATCCAATGGCCCCACAAGTTCACATGACTGATGCAGGTTGGAAAGTGTGCAGCGACAATCTCCTGTCCCAATTAAGCGGCATAGTGTCCCAAATAAACAAAGGGAATCCTGGTAATTTTCTTGATTAGCTTTTGTTCTTTAAGTGTTTTCTCAAATTGGTGGATGATGGACCAATTAACTGGAATGCACTGTATTTCCTTCTCAAACACGTTGAATGCCTTGGTCTCTACAGCCTTCTGCATTATCAAATGCCTTTAATACACTCAGACTAATTAAAAGTGAAGTGACAGTAACTTTTCATCATATTAAGCAGCTACTTACAACTACATTAAGTCAAGAAGTGCTGAGCATCCATTTAATGGATTCAATGTATACAGTAACTGAAATCATCGAATGACATCAGGAACTATTTTAAAGTGCTATTCAATTATAGTATCTAACAAGGTAAAATTTAATCACCTTCTCTTGAACTTCAGTGGTATTACCATTTCTAAGTACTCTATTATCTATACCCTAGATGTCACCATTGACCAGAAACTCAAATGGACAGCCACATTAATATCAACAGTACAAGAGCAGACCAAATTATGGGCGTATTTCATTGAGTTACTCAATCTTTGGCAACCCAAGCCCTATACACTGTCTGTGAGGCACAAGTCAATTGTGTGACAGAATATTCTTCCCTTGCCTGGGTGCTAGTGATACTAATGAAGCTCATACCATCCAGGACAAAACAGCTTGCTTATCTGGCACGTCATCCACGTGCACAGAGGTCCATACTATCTACAAGATGCACTGACCTCCCAAACCCACACTTCCTCTCACCAAGAAGGACCCGATGAATTACAGGTCCTGACTATTTCAAACATGTTCACTCCCATTAAGCTCTGGATGCAGTTTCTGTGGATGACAGTGCCATCATCAAAGGGTGGGGCATGCAGGTCTGAAGACGAAAGCACGAGTTAGAAGGGCCAGGAGATTTTGCTTTCACTGTAAAGGTGGTGAAATGGCCTGCCGCATTTGCAAAGTGTCACTGGCTGCAAAGTGAGCACAAAGCATCACTACTCAATAAATCATAAATTCTCAGCCAAAATACACCTCAGAAAAAAACACATTCGCAGCATTAAAATAATGCTGAAACAACCAGCAAACACTAATGTTTGGTTAGGTAGGAATATTCAAAGTTCAAAGTAAATTTATTATCAAACTATGTATATGTTACCATGTACTACCTTGAGATTCATCTTCTTGCAAGCATTTATGGGGTAAAAAAATGCAATAGAATTTTATGAAAAACTATACATAAACAAAGACTAGCATGCATCTCTGTGCAAAAGAAAACAAAGTGTGTGAATAAGTTAATACTGAGAGCATGAGTTGAGAAGTGTCTTTGAAAGTGAGTCTGTAGGTGATAGAATAAGTTCAGAGAGATAGTGAATGAAGTTATCCATGCTGGTTAAGGAGCTTGATGCTTATAGGATAATAACATAGAACTTAGAAATCTACAGCACATTACAGGCCGTTCGTCCCACAACATTGTGCTGACCATGTAACCTACTCTAGAAACTGCCTAGAACTTCCCTACAGCATAGCCCTCTATTTTTCTAAGCTCCACGTACCTACCTAAGAGTTTCTTAAAAGACCCTATTGTATCCACCTCTACCACCGTCACTGGCAGTGCATTCCACACCCCCACCACTCTCTGTGTGAAAAACTTACCTCTGACATCTTCCCTGCAACTACTTCCAAGCACCTTAAAACTGTGCCCCCTCGTGCTAGCCATTTCAGCCCTGGGAAAAAGCTCCTGGCTATCCACATGATCAATGCCTCTCATCCTCTATCAGGTCACCTCTCATCCTCCGTTGCTCCAAGGAGAAAAGGCCGAGTTCACTCAACCTATTCTCATAAGGCACGCTCTCCAATCCAGACAACATCCTTGTGAATCTCCTCTGTGCCCTCTCTATAGTATCCACATCCTTAACTGATCCTGGGTTTTGTGTGTGACTGTAGTTTGCTGCCATCTTTTGTGTGCCATATGTGCCTCGTGCTGTGTGTCGGTACTGTGTTTTGCATCCTGGCTCCAAGGTAACACTGTTTTGCTTGACTGTATTCATGGGTTTTCGTGTATGGTCGAATGATAATTAAATTTGAACTTGAACCTGGTGGTGTGGGGACCTAAAGCTTCTCTACCTCCCACCCAATGTTCACAACAAGAAGAGAGTATGGCCTTGACAGTGGTGTCCTTTGATGCTGCTTTTTGCAGTTGTGCTCGTGTAAATGTACCCAGTAGTGGGGAGGGCTTTGCGTGCGATGGACTGGGCTGTATCCAGCACTTTCTGGAGCCTTTTCTGTTCCTGGGCCTTGGTCCTTCATTAGCAGGCCACGATGAAACAATGAGCATCTATAGAAAGCTGTCCAAGCTTTAGGTGACATACTGAATTGCTAAGAAAGTAGAGGGTGTTGTTCTGCTTCCTTTGCCATGACATTTAGAGGCTGGTCCCAGGACCGATCCTCTGATGTGTTGATTCCAAGAAATGTTTCACAGAATATAATTCGCGCTAAACATTGAAAATTTGATGGAGAATTTGTTAAGAATATTTTAGTCCTAAATGGCACAAAGCTTCAGTAACTAATAAAGGAGATTCCGATTTTCAGAAGTCTCCTGACTAGGCTGGAGACTCACAAAATCTTTGGCTCTGGCAGTCATTAACCACAAGAGGTGTCACAAGAGATTCTACAGATGTTGGAAATCTCTACCGCCACGAAGTGGCCATGTGTAGATTGGAGGAGCTATACCTCATCTTCCTCCTTGGTAGTCTACAACCTGATGGCATGAACATCAATTTTTCTAAGTTCTGGTAACCACTCCCCTCTGCCCTCTCACCTCTTCTCTTCCCCTCTCCCACCCTCGAGACCAACCCATCGCCTTCCTTTGGTTTCTCATCTGCTTCCCCTCGTTCCAATGTCCTATCACCTTCTAGCTTCTCACATAGTTCCCTTTCATCATCCCTTCTCCACCCACCTATCTTTGCCCTTACCTGGACTCACCTATCACCTACCGGCTTGTACTCCTCCCCTCCCCCAATTCTTCATTCTGACACTTATAAAGTTGGGCAGAATATTTTATATATTGATGCACCATCAATAACTCACGCTGAGACTTAGGAAGTGAGATATCGGCTTTTATTGACTGAAGAACAACACTACATCCTGGGAAAATGAGGGAGAGCAGCAGACCACAGTCGCCTTTATACAGGGGTCTGTGGGAGGAGCCACAGGAGCAGTCAGCAGGGTCTGTGGGAGGAGCCACAGGAGCAGTCAGACAGGTATATCTAGTTCACCACATATATGCTACATTTTCACATTTTCTTTCAACACAGAAGTTGGCCGTTTTGGCCCAACTCACGGAGTAACACCACCATTCCCGATTAGTTTTCCCCAGAGGCCTATTCCCCCCACATTCCTAAGAATATCTTCCTGATTCTCTCACTCACCTACGTAGTCAGAGTAATTCAAAGAGAACGATTAACCTATAAACTTGCACATCTTTGTTTTGTGGGTGGAAACTGGAGTTCCCAGCGGGGATCCATGCAGTCGGAAGGAAACTGCAAACACCACACAGACAGCACGAGGTCAGGGTTGAACCTCACTGCAATTGCAGCACTGAAGGTAAATCTGGCTGTGGTTATATTGGATCGAGCCTAGAAAAGACAGAAGCTCAACGACACTCCAAGGTTTCCTAACCCCTGACTTTTACCTTTTCATTAACTAGCTGCAGACCATTTACATCCGGTCCTCAACCCAAATCAAAGCATCTGCACAGAAGTACCTTAACTCTTTGTGAGTTTATTTATTTATTCAGTTGGGGATTTCGGGGGTACCACTCAGAAACCCCCACTTTAATCCTGGCCTGATCACGGGACAATTTACAATGACCAATTACCCTACCAGTCAGTATGTCTTTGGACTGTGGGAGGAAACCAGAGCACTCACACAGACATGGGGAGAATGTAAAAACTCCTCGCAGACAGTGGCAGGAGTTGAACCTGGTCACTGGTACTGTAAAGTGTTGTGTTGCCGCTCCTGAATCTCCCTTCAGAGTGTTTGATCATTTTCATCCTTTGTAGGAAATCAAAGCATTACTTTGGTTGAATAAAAGATATTTGACTCACTATAAAATAACAATCAACAGCCAAAAATCACCAGGGGTAAGATGGCAAAATATTTTACCACCTAATACCTGGTGGCTCTTGGCTGTTGATTGCCATTTAGAGTTAACTTTCTTACTCTAAATGTAATTGTGCATATATAATATATGCACATGAGATAGAACCAGTTTGGTAAAGATCTTAATCTTCCTCAGTTCATCACAACATCTCTAAACTGTTTTACCAGTGGTAGGTGATTTTTATTAACCACCAACCTTCATCCACCAACCTTAATATCAAAGCTCTCACTGTTCCAATGACATTTGCCAAAATTCTTTAGTACTTTTGGCAATTTTACATGCACAGTCAAACATTAAGCGTTTTGCATTTAGTAACCTGGATTGAATTTATCCGTCTGTCAAACCACACCTGCCCACAACACTGAATTCAGAAAGGTGATAAAATTACAGATATTAGACAGATTCTTAACAGCACTATGTAACAATAATGATCTCATCCAAGCTTTGGTCTCTGGCTCTGAATTTAGAGCTTTTTATGATCTCTGAAAGTGCCAGATTTAAATAATTCTGCAAACTATGAGCTCATTAAATGAAACATGTTTGTCCTACAGGATGCCAATAGAATTACCAAAGTGCCAGACATCTCTCAGCTGATCTATATTAATGTAATTACACTGTTACGCTTTCATGCGGCTTCATTTTGACCAGACACGTTCACCCTCGCTTTCAATTTAACTGTATCGGTTTTCCTGAACATTGTCACTATCCATTCTGTATCAGATTGACAGGCTCACATGCTTTATTACAAATGCCAAAGTTCTCAATATAAAGGGACTGGATCTGAGCTGCTCTTACAGCTTTCTTGCTTTAATTGTCACGAGGCTTGGATCTGGCCATCAGCGTGCATCATATATTAGTTCTCCTGCCTGGAATCTCGCTACAAACCTTGGCACTTTAAGTTTGCATGCTGAAGTTAATCTGGCAAACGTTTACAGATGCACTGTGTGGAACATTCTAACTGGTTGCATGACCGTCTGGTACGGAGGGGCCACTGCGAAGGATTGGAAAACGTTGCAGTCGGTCGCAAACTCAGCCTGCCCCATCACAGGTACTAGCCTCTCCAGCATCAAAGGCATCTCCAAAAGGCAATGCTTCAAAATGACATCATCAGTCATTAAGGACCCCCATCACACCAGGACATGTTCTCTTCTTGTTACTGCTATCAGAGAGGAGGTACAGGAGCCTGAAAACACGCACTCAATGTTTTTGCAACATTCTTCCAATCCACAGTCAGATTTCTGAATGGACAATGAACCAACCCATGAACACTTCATCACTACAGCAGCTTTTTTATGCACTTCTTACCTAATTTAGTTTTTTATAAATTGTAAATATATATATATAGTAATTTATAATGTTTTATGTATTGCACTGTACTGCTGCTACAGAACAATAAATTTCATGACATATGGCAGTGATATTAAACCTGATTCTGATTCTGTGACTAATCATGAGTTTTCTGACTCTCATTCCTAGCATTAGTGCACCATTACTCGACGTAGCTGGCAACTGTTGCCTTTGGGCAGCTTCCATTCCACCCTGATCGCCAGTGCCTCTGTGGCTTCCTAATAGTAATAAACAGAAAGTAACTTGGGAAATATAAAAGACTCTAAGTTTGTCTGCTTGGTTTGTCGTTCTTCCCAGGGTGCACCGGTGTGTGCATAACAATGAGCACATCATTGAATATGTCACAGAGTGATGTCACACTTACTCATCCTTCTGTCAAATTGCATCCATAATTAATTTACATACCACTAAAAAAGTGCATCCAGCTGATATGAAGTAGTTTCCACCAATTAAATTCAATAATTCATAAACTGAATCTGCAATTCAACTTGATGGAAGCAGTTGAGCTGTAAATCAGTAACCAAATAAATTGCTTCGCAGCTATTTCAGTTGTGATTCTTTAAATGGGCTTACACATTTACGAGTAAATGCAACTTAGAAATTATAAAAAAAACACTCAGCTGAAATAATTAAATGAACATATAAAGTTATCATAAAGTTAAATAATAAAGTTCAATAATGCCATTCCTATGTTAACAGAAACTGTTTTAAGATTAGAGCTAAATATTTATGTAAATACAACTTAGCATCTACAAAATCTTTCATGTAATTATTAATGGCAACACAGTGGCATGGTGGTTAGCACAACGCTAACAGGTGACCTGGGATCATTTCCCGCTGCTGCAAACTGTAAAGAGTTTGCACATTCTCTCCGTAACCGCGTGGGTTCCTCTGGGTGATCTGGTTTCCTCCCACAAGACGTACCGGTTGGTAGGTTAATTGGTCATTGTAAATTGCCCCGCGGTTAGGCTAGGGTTAAATCGGGGGATTACTGGGTGGCAAGGCTCATTGGGCCAGAAGGACCTACTTTGCGCTGTATCTCACTAAATAATATGAAAACTGTAATGAAACAGCCCGGATTGCAATTCACATTCACTGTGGCCTGAGCCTTGTAGATATAACAATGGTAGCATTTGCCACATCACACTAAAAAACTTGTAACTACTCATGTAATAAGCATATAAATAAGTACATATGGACATTGATAATTCATTTATCATACATTTTGATCATTTGTAGCATAAATATACAGTGGGATCTTAGGGTAAAAATCCATAGTACCCTGAAACTGACAACATAAGATGGTAAAGAAGACAAGCAGAATGCTCGTCTTTATTGGTCAGAGTAGCGAATATAAAAGTTGGCAAGTCATGCTACGGTCATATCTGGAGCATTGTGTGTAGTTTTGGCCACTACAGTAAAGGAAGGTTGTGCAGGCTTAGGCGAGGGTGCAAAAGTGCAGGAGAGGTTCACCAGGATGACGACTGGATTAGAGAGTTCTCTTCTTCGGCTGTCCATCCATTTCGATGTTGACTGAGGCCTGGGCAGGGTTGTATTGGAGACCGGCAGTTGCCCATGCTGCAAGTCTCCCCTCTCCACGCCACCGATGTTGTCCAAGGGAAGGGCTATCGGCTGATACAGCTTGGCACCGGTGTCGTCGCAGAAATGTGTGGTTAAATGCCCTGCTCAAGGACACAACATGCAGCCTTAGCTGAGGCTCGAACTAGCGACCTTCAGATCACTAGACTGATGCCTTAGGAGGGAGGGGGGAGAGAGGGAGAGAGAGAAAATTATCTATAATCAGAGATCAGACAAACATGGATTGTTTACTTTCGAGCATCGGAAGCTGAGCTTTGACCTGAAAGGCTCTTTTTCTTAAGGTTGAAGTCATATTCTAGAGGGCACAGATTAAAGGTGAGAGGGAGAAAGTCTAAAGGAGATTTGTGAGGGAATTTTTAGTACAGAGAGAGTGGTAGGTGCTTGGAACACAATGCCATGGGAGATGATAGAAGCAGACACAAGAGCACCCTTTAAAAGGCATTTAGACACATGAATAGGCAGAGTGGGAGGGATTAACCAAGCAGGTGGGATTAGATTAAATTGACATCATGGCCAGCACAGACATAATGGGCCAAAGGGTCTTTCTGTGCTGTACTGTTTGTCATTCTGTGTGCTAAAAGTCTGCTGTGTATGTCACCATCTGCTTCCTGCAATTGTGTTTTTGGCTGCTTAGTCAGCTTATTGATTTCACTTTTACTGGAAGTCAGGCAGTGACTACCTTAAGCCATGGCAGGGATTTGTGCAGAGGGGTGGGTGGTGACGTAGACAAGGCGTATCCCTTCCATTGCAGTCATTAATGGTGAATGTTAGGAGGAGATGTACTCACTCTACACCCCTGCCATCCCGTGCTATCTCACTTTCATTTTCTTTAATTGCCTTCTGCCTATAATTCCAAATGATAGTTTTTTGTGTAAAAATGGAGTAAATCACAATAATCTACACATCATACTCAGTGTAATGTCTTTTGGAAGATCTTAATGATTTCAAATTCTACATTTAGTTTATGTAAAATGTCCTGTAGTAGAGTATTTGCCATGCTATAGGATTATTCACTATTTCCTTAGGAAAAGGAAAAGTTAGGAAAAGGGGAAGTACAACGAGATCTAGGTGTTCTTATACATCAGTCACTGAACGTAAGCATGCAGGTACAGCAGGCAGTGAAGAAAGCTAATGGCATATTGGCCTTCATTACAAGGGGAGTTGAGTATAGGACCAAAGAGGTCCTTCTGCAGTTGTACAGGGCCCTGGTGAGACCACACCTGGAGTATTGTGTTCAGTTTTGGTCTCCATATTTGAGGAAGGACATTCTTGCTATTGAGGGAGTGCAGCGTAGGTTCACAAGGTTAATTCCCGGGATGGTGGGACTGTCATATGTTGAAAGATTGGAGTGACTGAGCTTGTATACACTGGAATTTAGAAGAATGAGAGGGGATCTGATTGAAACATAAGATTATTAAGGGATTGAACATGCTAGAGGCAGGAAACATGTTCCCGATTTTGGGGTAGTCCAGAACCAGAGGCCTCAGTTTAAGAATAAGGGCTAGGCCATTTAGAAAGGAGTTCAGGAAAAAACTTTTTCATCCAGAGTTGTGGATCTATGGAATGCTCTGCCTCAGAAGGCAGTGGAGGCCAATTCTCTGGATGCTTTCAAGAAAGAGTTAGATAGAGCTCTTAAAGATAGCGGAGTCAAGGGATATGGGGAGAAGGCGGGAACGGGGTACTGATTGTGGATGATCAGCCATGATCACATTGAATGGTGGTGCTGGCTTGAAGGGCCAAATGGCCTACCCCTGCACCTATTGTCTATTTATTTTATCTATTTCCTGGGTATAGTGGTCTTCCTTGATGCAACTGTATCTCTGATGTAGGTACAAGTGAATTATCAGCTATGAAGCTAAAGCTTCAGATTTATCAACAAATCTGCCATTTTGTGTCCAGAGTATTCAACATACCAACATTATATTTCCCACAATGAGTAGCTAGAATATTTAGGAAGCTTATATTTACTTTGCAACTTCCACGATGTGATCTACAACCATCCACACTATGGCACAAATCTGAGCAGTCCAGTTAAACAGATCTTACTCCCATAAACACCCAAGAGCAATATTGACTGAACAAAATAGTTTTAGTAATGATGAAGGATAGAGATTGGGTCAACAACCCAATCTATACAAATTAGATTGACATTTATGTGGTATATGCACTTTATATCAACTTGTACATCTACAAAATACATTTCTTTATCTGTTAATATTATTTTATGGGCTGTGTGTGATGTATGTGCTGTGCTTGCACCTTGGTCCCAGAGGAACATTGTTTCATTTAGCTGTATGCATGTGTGTGACAGGATGACAATAACCTTGAACTTGAACTGAGCAGACAGTACCTCTTCAATATTCTTCAAAACAACACTGTTGGATCTTTTAACTATACCTGGTATGGAATGAGCATGTTATTAAACTTCTACCCTGTCCTCAAATTTATCTGGTCCATTTCCGCTACCCGCCTCCCCTTTCTTGATCTCACTGTCTCTATCTCTGGAGACAGCTTATTTACGGATGTCTATTATAAACCCATGGACTCTTGCAGCTACCTGAACTATACCTCGTCCCACACTGTTACTTGTAAAAATGTCATCCCCCTTCTCTCAATCCTCCGTCTCTGCCACATCTGATCTCAGGATGAGGCTTTTCATTCTAGAATGAAGGAGATGTCCTCCCCCTTCAAAGAAAGGGGCTTCCCTTCCTCCAACATCAACACTGCCCTCAACCACATCTCTTCCATTTCACGCATGTCTGCTCTCATCCCTTCCTCCCACCTCCCTACCAGGGGTAGGGTTCTTGTTTTCACCTACCACCTTTGTGTCCAGCTTGTAATTCTCTGGAACTTCTGCCATCTCCAGCAGGATCCCACCATCAAGAACATCTCTCCCCACCCCCTACTTTCTGCTTTCCGCAGGGATCTCTCCCTACGCGATTCCCTTGTCCATTCGTCCCTCCTCGCTGACCTCCTTCCTGGCAATTATCCTTGCGAGTGGAACAAGTGCTTCACCTGCCCCCTACACCTTCCCCCTCACCTGATCAGGACCCCAAACAGTCCTTCCAGGTGAGGCGACACTTCACCAGCGAGTGTGTTGGGGTCATCTACTGTATCCAGTGCTCCCGATGTGGCCTCTTGTATATTGCTGAGACCCGACGTAGATTGGGAGACCATTTTGCCGAGCACCTACGCTCCATCCTCCAGAACAAGCGGGATCTCCCTGTGGCCACCCATTTTAATTCCTCTTCCTATTCCCATTCCGATCTGTAATCCATGGCCTGTTCTACTATCGCAATGAGGCCACACCCGGGTTGGAGGAACAACACTTTATATTCCATCGGGGTAGCCTCCAACTTGTTGGCAGGAACATAGATTTCTCGATCTTCTGATAATGGTCCCCTCTACCCCACCCTCTCCTTCATCATTCCCCATCCCCTTTTCCCTCTCTCACCTTATCTCCTTGCCTGCCCATCACCTCCCTCTGGTGCTCCTCCCCCTTTTCTTTCTTCCACGGACTTCTGTCCTCTCCTATCAGACTCTGCCTTCTCCAGACTTGTATCTCTTTCACCAATCAACTTCCCAGCTATTTGCTTCATCCCTCCCCCTCCCGGTTTCACCTATCACCTTCTGTTTCTCTCTCCCCTCCCCCCACCTTTTAAATCTACTCTTTAGATCTCTTTTTTTCCCTCCAGTCCTGCTGAAGGGTCTCGGCCCGAAATGTTGACTGTGCTTTTCTCCATAGATGCTGCCGGGCCTGCTGAGCTCCTCCATCATATTGTGCGTCGGATTTCCAGCATCTGCAGATTTTCTCTTGTATGTTCTTAAACCAAGAACATTTTCTACTCTGCAGTTCGCTCTTTGTGCTTCGCTGGAATGCCATGCTCGATGTTTGTGCTCTCGACTCAGCAGCAGAACTTGACCCCAAAACCTTCTGACATAGAAGTGAGAATGTTGCTAACTGAGCCGGCACTGAATATTTATACAAGTGCAAATGAGCTGAAATGTTTGATTAACATAACCAAACAAAGCTATATTTAAATTATTTTATTTAATACTTAAGCGGAAATGCTTAGGGATCATTTTCTACTAATTGGAAGATTAGAGCAAAAACATACACTTGTTAATTTGCAGAGACTGCAATGAAAAAAATAGGAAATATTATAGTTATAATTAACTTCTCCGGCGGGCTGCAATTTTGCACCTACTTTTTTCATGTAGTGCTGACAGGCTGAAGAAATTCAAGACACAAGACATTATCCAGATGCTGTAAATCTAGAATTTAGCCGGCCAGTAGTATAGTGGCATCCGCACCGGACTTTGAGGCAAATGGTTCCTGGTTAAAATCTGGCCATCTCCTTGCACCTTTCCATCTGTGCTGGTTTGAGAATTGAGCTAGCAACTCAGCCTTGTGAAAAATAACAGACAATTGCTAAAGAAACGGCAAGGTCACTACCCGATGTGCTCAAAGCACGGAGAGGAACAACAAAATAATGTAAATCTATCACCTAGCAACACACACAAAATGCTGGAGGAACTCAGCAGGTCAAGCAGCATCTATGGAGGGAATAGATGCTGCCTGACTTTCTGAGTTCCTCCAGCATTTTGTGTGTGTTGCTAGGTGATAGATTTAACAGTTACTCTCACAAAGGGGCCTGGATATGTAATTAATTTTGAATTAAAGGAAGCAATATCATAGTGATATTACTAGTAATAACACGAGGCCTGCATCATAGATGTAGAGATATAGAGCCAAATCCTACCACACTTCGGAGGGAATTGCAATTCAATTGATCAAATAAGTTTGAAAATCTGTTGTTTGTAGTACTGAATTGAATATAATGATTTAACATAAATATCTAATGTACAATATTGTCAAAATCTTCTGTCAGTGTCCCCATGAATTTGTCTTAAACCTGATTCCACACCCACAATGAAGTTATTGAATCTTAAATACCCTCTGACATGGTCTAACAAGCCACTCAATTAAAATATTATAGTTACATGGAAATTACAACATATAGACAGGACACTGTCCCCAGTCATTCCCATTGGTATTCATCCTTTACCTATGAAGTATTCTGGAGGCAAGATGACACAACCTTGGCTAACAAGAGAAGTCAAAACCAACATAAAAGCCAAAGAGAGGGCATATAATAGAGCAAAACTTAGTGGGAAGTTAGAGGACTGGGAAGCTTTTAAAAACCAACAGAAGGCAACTAAAAAGTCATTAAGAAGGTAAAGCTGGAATATGAAAGTGACTTAACCAATAATATTAAAGAGGATTCAAAAAGTTTCTTCAGATACATAAAGTGTAAAAGAGAAGTGAGAGTGGATGTCGGAACACTGAAAAACGATGCTGAAGAGGTAGTAATGGGGGATGAGTAATGGCTGATGTACTGAATAAATATCTTTTGCCAGTCTTCACTGTGGAAGACGCTAGCAGTATGGTGGAAGTTTCAGATGTCAGGTGTCATGAAGTGCGTGAAGTTACAATCACTAGGGAAAAGGTTCTTGGGAAACTGAAAGGTCTGAAGGTAGATAAGTCACCTGGACCAGATGGTGTTCTGGAAGAGGTAGTTGAAGAGATTGTGGAGGCAATAGTAATAATCTTTGAAGAATCACTAGATTCTGGAATGTTTCTGGAAGACTGGAGAATTGCAAATGTCTCTCCACTCTTCAAGAAGGGAGTAAGATGGAAGAAAGGAAATTATAGGCCTCAGTGGTTGGGAGGGTGTTGGAGTTGATTGTTGAGGATGTGTTTTCAGAGCACTTGGAGGCACATGATAAAATAGGCCGTAGTCAGCATGATATCCTCAAGGAAAAATCTCACTTGATAAGTCTGTTGGAATTCTTTGAAGAAATTATAACAAGATAGATAAAGGAGAATCAGCTGAAGGGATATAGGGGGAAGGCAGGAGATTGGGGCTGAGAGGAAAATTGGATCTGCCATGATGAAATGGTGGGGCAGACTTGATAGGCCAAATGGCCTAATTCTGCTCCTATATCTTATAGTTTTATGGTCTAAGCAATAGTCTAAATCCTATGTGTTCACTTAATTCCCTTTAGCAACAAATAGACTGCCAGAGGAACTCTGCAGGTCAGGCAGCATCTGTGGAGTAAAGTGGACAACTGAGATTTCGAGTAAAATCCCTTTATCTGAACTGACCTGAAACAATGATCACGCACTTCCCTATGCATGCTTTGACTCTTTTAGTTACTGAAAAATGATCCAAAGTATCGTTATTTAAGCACCAAGTACAATAATTTGTGCTTAAGATCTTAAAATAATTTAAGATTCCCTTATATCTCTTTTTTTAATGAACTACTTAATCTGCTGTGAAATGTTGACATGCTCTCTGTTTCAACATTACCTCAGGTGTTAATTTCCTCCAGCAACACACACAAAATGCTGGAGGAACTCAGAAGGTCAGGCAACATCTATTGCATATCATGCTTAAAAAAGTGGTTCACAATTCCTCATTGGTTCTTTTGGCAATTATTTTAATTTGGGCACCATAAAAATGCTGAAGGAGAACGGATGCTGTGAAGTGTGAGATTTGTTTCCCAACAAAGATTTGAAAAATATTAGTGTCACCCTGATTTTTGAAACTTTGACATTTCGTATTTCTTTCAGCATCTTAGGGGTTATTACAACTACGCCTTTTGAACCAAATTGATGTCTGGAAAAATTATACTTATTTAAATATGTGCATATTTTAAATATACAAATTGGCTGGCTGGATCAATTTTAATACAAAATTACAATCAAGGTTAAAGCATCTTTCAATTAATTATGTAAGATGTCAAATCATGCATTAAATATTTCTCCCCGTAACTTATAACCAATGTTGCTCTTTTTGAGAAAAGTTTACAGATGAATACAAATATTTTACACAACCATCTTTTAAATAGTGTGCTCAAAAGTATGCTTTTTAAGAACAGGCATCGGGGACCTGAATTCTGTGAAGCCATGTGCACAGAATTGATTCACTCCAGCCTGGTGGTAGCAATTGATTATATATTATTGATGATTATAATAATGCCATTCTCATAATGCCATTCTCATACTGCCCTGTGGATATCGACTGCTCCAATAAAGGTCGTTCGTACCAGTTGTCTTCCTGATCACTTGTTGGGAACAAAGGCATCTCAAGCCTATGTACTGTACGTAAGCAAATAAATGCCAGCAAGTCACAGAACTTAAATGGCCCTGTGGCTCACAATCAAAGCAATGAATGCCCAGTAGCGATGTGCTGTAACAAAACGCTACATATGATGTCCTGAGCATGATTAGCTCATTGCCATTTCAATCCCACTCTGTGTTTACTAGCAGAGAGCGGATAAAGACAGTTAATGTAATCATACAAAAGAGTCAGAATCAGGTTTAACATCACAGGTATATGTCGTGAAATTTGTAAACTTTGCTGCACCAGTACAATGAAATACCTGATAATAAAGAAAAAAACTGTGACTCACAGTAAGACAGTGTGTGTGTGTGTGTGTGTGTGTGTTCAGATTCAGTTTATTGTCATTTAGAAATCACAAATGCAATGCAGTTAAAAAATGAGACAACGTTCCCCCAGAATGATATCACAAAAGCATATGACAAAACAGATGACACCAGAAAATCCACATAACGTTTGGCAATCCCCAATCCAGAGTCCGGAGAGGCTGCTGCGTATTAATATCGCGCTACCGTCTTAGCGCATTCCCCGGAAAGGAGTTCCAAATCCACCAGACAAACAAGACCAAAAACTAAAGCTACAAGACCTGCACAAAACCACATAATTACAACATATAGTTACAACAGTGCAAACAATTGCATAATTGATAAAAAACAGACCATGGGCACAGTAAAAATAGTCCAAAGATGTTAAAAGACTATAAGTTCAAAAGAAATCACCACACAGTTTCCACAAGTCCCCAGGGTCCCGACAGACTCGCCATCCCACGCCGGCGGCAGAAGGGAATACCCCCGCTATGGACTTCCACGGCACCGCCCGACTCAGCCTCGCAGACGCATCACACACTGAAAGCGACCTGACCGCAGTGGACTCCGAGTCCGTCGAACCTCCGAGCCGATGACCATCCCCTCCGGCACAGCTTCTCTGAGCACCATCCTCTGCCGAGCGTATTAAGATGGCCCCACCAACGGCCATCGGCAATGCGACCCCAAAGACTGGGGGCCTGTTCTTCCCAACTGAGTCCCGGACCTCACAGCAGCAGCAGCAACGAAGAAGGTCTTCCTGGAATTTCCCGATGTTCCTCCATGCTCCCACGTCCGTTTTTTGAGGTAGTGTTTTTAAAAATGCAAACACGAGGAAATCTGCAGATGCTGTAAATTCAAGCAACACGCACAAGTTGCTGGTGGAACGCAGTAGGCCAGGCAGCATCTATAGGAAGAAGTATGTCAACATTTCGGGCTGAGTCCTGACGATGCTGCCTGGCCTGCTGCATTCCACCAGCATTTTGTGTCTGTTGCGTGAGGTAGTGTTCATGGGTTCAATGTCCATTTAGAAATCTGATGGCAGAAGTGAAGAAGCTGTTCCTGAATCGTTGACTGTGTGTCTTTATGCTCCTTCATGATAGTACGACTGAGAAGAGGGCATGTCCTGGGTGGGTGGGGTCCTTAATGATGGATGCCGCCTTTTTGAGGCATCGCTCCTTGAAGATACCTTCGATGCTATGGAGGCTAATGCCAATGATGGCGCAAACTAATTTTACAACTTTCTGCAACTTACTTTGATCTGGTGCAGTACCCCTCCCCCATACCTGACAGTGATGCAGCCTGTCAGAATGCTCTCCATCATACATCTCTAGAAAGTTGTGAGTGTTTTAGATGACATACCAAATCTCCTCAAAGTCCTAATGAAGTACAGCCGCTGCCCTGCCTTTTTAATAGCTGCATCGATATATTGGGACCAGGTTAGGTCCTCAGATATATTAACACCCAGGAATTTGAGATTGCTCACTCTGTCTACTTCTGTGAGGACTGGTGTGTGTTCCCTCGTCTTATCCTTTCTGAATTCAATAATCAGCTCTTTGGTCTTACGGATATTGAGTGCCAGGTTGTTGCTGCGACACCACGCCACTAATTGGTATAATCTCGCTCCTGCACGCTCTCTTGTCTCCATCTGAGATTCTGCCAACAACAGTTATATCATTGGCAAATTTATAAGATGGGATTTGAGCTGTGCCTGGCCACACAGTCATGGGTGCAGAGAGAGTAGAACAGTGCACTCAATCTTGAAGAAAAAGCTACCATCAATTTTAAAGAATCTTAAAATAAGCCAACATCTTGGTATGCCTCAGAAATACCCTTTCAAGGACACTAATTATTTTAAAATCTTACATTTTAGCAATGTGATATCTTGTTAAATGTTATCAATTAGACATAAAGCTCACAGTAAATGTTGAATTGCCTCAAATCATTACCGGCTCTGATTGCTCCACAGTTGACAATGGCAACCAACGTGACTGTGCAATGGTCTTTGATTCTGACCTCCATCAATACCCTAACTTGCTCCGTCAGCCCTCATTTATGTTTTCTGATTAATTTGCTCTGATGCCAATTAATGCTGTTAATGACCAAGCTCCATACCTGGCAGAAAAGAAGCTGACTTTTGCTGAGGTACGGTGATGTTAACATATAATGCTGTCCTGGAGCTCAGCTCCAATCAAATAGCAGAGAATTCAAATGCTTAACCTCTATCTTTTCTTCTGACTTCCCAAAGAACTTAATAGAAGAAATTAAGTGAATAGATATTGCTAGTACATTTAACCCTAACATTAGTGGAGATTACCCTCCAAATGTGAATTTTAAACTACTCTTTGCTTTGTTGATGAAGCACAATTGTATAGAAGCAATATAAATTGGCGGTTCTCAATATTCCATAGCCGGCTGGTGGTGTAGTAGCAACTGCAACAGACTTCAAGGCAAGTGTTCCTGCATTCAAATCCGGCCGGGTAGAGCGTCGAGTTAGCAATTTGGTCTCATAAGAACCAGACAAATGCCAGCATCTTTCCAGCATCTGCAGAATCTTTTCGTGTTCTAAATAGCTACTTGCACTAGAATTCAACAATCCTGACTGGCTGCATCACTGCCTGGTATGGGAACCGTACCTCCCTCAATCGCAGGACTCTGCAGAGAGTGGTGCGGACAGCCCAGCGCATCTGTGGATGTGAACTTCCCACTATTCAGGACATTTACAAAGACAGGTGTGTACAAAGGGCCTGGGCAGTCATTGGGGACCCGAGTCACCCCAACCTCAAACTGTTCCAGTTGCTACCATCCAGGATACGGTACTGCAGCATAAAAGCCAGGACCAACAGGCCCCGGGACAGCTTCTTCCAACAGGCCAGCAGACTGATTAATTCATGCTGACACAGCTGTATTTCTATGTTATATTGGCTATCTTATTGTGCATACTATTTATTTAAATTACTATAAATTGGACATTGCACATTTAGATGGAGACGTAACGTAAAGATTTTACTCCTTATGTATATGAAGGATGTAAGTAATAAAGTCAATTCAATTCAATTTCAATGGGTGATTCTCGACCTATTATTCTGATCACAGTTGACTAGATTAAATGCTATGACTTTGGAAAAAAGAAATAATTTTGATTAAAAAAGAAATAGAAATGTTCACTTTTTTTTGTGAATGAATTTTGTTTTGATAGTGCAATACTAATGGGGAGCCAAGTCTGACTGTGACTCATTAAGTAAGCTGAGTGTCAGTTCAAAGTGATTGGGATGTAGAGATAAGGAATTGCAGCTGCAATATTTTACACATTCTCTCCACTCTTTCAATTTCATAGGTCATGTTGGAGCAGATGCAAGGTCTCGCCCACTTGGAGCTCTCTGGCTGCAATGATTTCACAGAAGCAGGCCTCTGGTCCAGCCTTAACGCACGGATTACCTCCCTGAGTGTCAGCGACTGTATCAACGTAGCCGATGACGCCATTGCCGCCATTTCGCAGCTGTTGCCGAATCTAACGGAGCTGAATTTGCAGGCGTACCACGTGACAGACACTGCCATGGCCTATTTCACTGCCAAGCAAGGTTACACCACGCACACCCTACGCCTGAACTCCTGCTGGGAGATCACCAATCACGGTGTGGTGAACATGGTGCACAGCCTGCCCAACCTCACCTCGCTCAGCCTCTCTGGCTGCTCCAAGATCACTGACGATGGCGTGGAGCTGGTAGCGGAAAACTTGAGGAAGCTGCGCTGCTTGGACCTGTCATGGTGTCCACGCATCACTGATATGGCGTTGGAGTATATTGCATGTGACCTGCACAAGCTAGAGGAGCTGATATTGGACAGGTAGACCAAAGGGTACATCTGATAGTAATAATGTTGGCAGTTCCTAAATCGTGCTAAATTGCTACCAGCTAACTCATTCAGTAAAGCAAAATAGAGTGGGAATTTTCACATCAAAGAATGAAGATCAATATAAAGATGAGATTTCAAGTTATAGACAAATCTCTAAATTTTATTTTGCTTATAGAACAACCAATATTAACCAGTCATGGAAAGCCAAGTCAGCAAGTGCAACTTTTCATTTCTTATCTCTCTCTTTCTATCTTTCTTTTACTGTTCATCTTTATAAAATTGTTCACTTTTGCTTTATTCTGCAATATCTCTAAAACAATAATACCTCAACTTAGAAAGCACAAATACATTTACAAAATACTGGGAACACTCAGCAGGTTAGACAGCTTCTGGAAACAGAGAGAAGGGGGGATTCATCCTTGGATGGTGTTATACATGCAACATGTATGTGGTGGCATGTATGGACGCTGATAATAAATTTTACTTTGAACTTTGACCTTTAATATACTTTGTACCCTGCTTGTGAAATTTGGTGGACTATAGTGGAAACAAATTTCAGAAGCACGGTGTACTTGAAGACAGAAGTTTACAGCACATTTAGCAGCACCATTCTGCCAGCAAAACTAGGGTAAAGGCCTTTCATTTAAATTGGTTTTGTCCTCCACATAAGCTGTCAACCTGCTGAGACATCTGCCATTTTATGTTTTCATTCCCCCTGTACTTTCCTTAAGGTGAAAGAACATTAAGAATCTGCACAGTTAAGGCACCCATTCAGCCAGAGAGAGGTGCTGCGATTTTCCAGTCCAACTGCGCCACAGCCCAGCCACGTTTGCTGGGAGGTGTTGCTGAGAAACTGAGAACTGGCTGGAGCTTAGATCAATTTGAAACCAAGTGGTCATAATCAGATGAATGGAGCCCATCTGTTGCTTCTTTGTCCCACGATTCATTTCCAAGTAATATATTCTTTGACTTTGAATACAATGTGTGTATCTATTGTTGCTAAGCTACAGAATAATAATTTACAGTAGCCATTGTCGGTGAAATACAGTCGTGACTTGGGGAGCTTGGAAAGGCATTGTACCGAGTTTGGGCTCGCCAAGTATTGAGGAAAAACAGGCGAAGCACAAAGCTGAGAAATATTCATAATTACAAAGTAGTTCAAATGCAATTTCGATTTCCGCTTTCAGATTTTGTTGAGTTGTTTTTGTGACTTTTTTTCACAACAGCTGTTTTCAGTAGTTGGAGATTATCTGATGAATGACTCCTATTTACTGACATGTACACAAGTTTGCCTGACATGTACAAAGGCTGTGCCTCTCCGTGTTATACACTGAGAATGCACGGGAGGGAATATGTCTGGGTTTTTCTTTTAATTATCAGACCACCACTACATCTAGTATACTACAGAACATCTGTGAAATGTGAAAGCACTTTAATGAAATTGCCAAGATGCCAATAAGACTAGAGATTTGGTTTCTTTTGGATTCAACATAGTTGGTAGAAGTTGAAGTCTTTTTTTATAGATGTTGGTTCATATTCCAGATTTTAATATTTTTATCCATATTAATGAGCCAGCTGACCTGACCTAATTATACACAAGGTCATGCTTTGCCAAAGGATCAAGCTTCTTTTGTTATCGAGATGCTGAAAAGGAACATTTAAAGGAAACAAAGCTTCTCTATCCATGGTACATGACCATGTTAAGGCATGGGTCAGTATCACTAAAAGAGTGAATCAGTGGTCTGAAGACAGCGGAAATGACACTGATGTTTGGAAAGGAATCAATGACCTTGGCTATTCAGCAAATCCATCGAGAGATCAAGCCTACGTCACAGAACTATCAAAGGCCAGCAGGAAAATTGCTAACTCGGCCTGAGAAAACCATTGTTCTAGTATTATATCTGTTGTGTGATTATGATGTTATCCGTTTCTTCAAGGCTTCTGAAAGATTTGGTAAGTCATGAGTTAATTTCCTTGCTGATTTTCAGTGTAGATGGATATTCTCATGGTAAAGATCAAAAATTCATTGTTTTATGGTTAAGTCAGTATTTTTTGTTAAATGTGGATAACAAAACTCAATTACATCTTGTCCATTCTATACAAATGTTAAAGTCTAATCATGTAAATTCTTGACTTTCCACAGATGAGCTCTCTAATGGAATGATGCATGAAACAATCACCGATTATGAAGAAAACACAAAGGTGCTGCAAAGCTTCCAACAAGGAGAACTAGGTCATTTAAACTTAGGTACAAGCAGGTGGCAGGCCTGATTCATACCAGGAGAATGACAATGTCATATCGACTGTAGGCTATTTCCTTCCTTTACAGTATGTAATGAGGTGCTACGCTCTGAATGATGCCAAATTTTTATCATTGTTTCACACACAAAAGAGGCACGTAAAATGCGATCACTCGAGTCGAGTGTGATGCTGTTCCGAGGGGTTGTTTATTGATGGATCCTCAGGTGGCTGTAGCGACTGATCTATAATGCGGTATAAGTTGGCGCTAGTGAAGCACAGCAATGACTTGCTGGTAACAAACAAAATTTAAAAAAACTACTGTTTTAATCTCACTTTTGCTTGGATACGATCACTGCAATCAATAGCCTGTAACCTACCTTTCAGAGCTGAGCTTTTGAGCTGCCTGTATAACCTGGCATTTTTGTGGTGAAGGCTCGAAGGTGCAGGATGGCTTGTATAAACCGAATTGAGGTGATGGGGCCCGGGCACGAGAGCGGGGAATAAGCCAGTGCTTGACCGTTGCTGGAGTGGTCTTGGAGGCGATTCGATGCAGCAGAACCGAGGCCAGGCAGAATCGAGGTGGCGGGGCCCAGGCCTGGACCTGTGAGTGAGGAAAGACCCAAGGTTTGATTGATTGAAGCAGCGGGCTGAACTGGAAAGGTCGGGTGCGGGACAAATCGAGGCGGCAGGACCTGGGCCCAAGATCAAGGAACAACCTGAGGTTTGGACGATCTTAGCGCTGGGCCAGATTGAAAAGGTTCAGGGGTTTTGGGGCAGGAGGCGAGGGACAAAGTGGTTCAGCTTGACACTGCACAAGGTTTACTCATGTCTACACTGAACTGAGGCTGTGGCCTGCAACTAATAGGCTTCCGAATCGGCTGGCTTTGTGGCTGTGGACTCGCTTTCAAGAATTTCAGTTCTGAATGTAATTTGCTTTCTTTTATTGTTTGCATGATATGTTTTTTCCTGCACATTGGGTGTTTGATGGTCTTTTTTGTAATGGGTTCTATTGGGTTTCTTTGTTTTGTGGCTGCTTATAAGGAGACAAATCTCAACGTTGTATAAAGTATACATAATTTGATAATAAATGGACTTTGAACATAACTGAGATGTTAGGGCGGATTCCCTTAATGGAGAACGCCTGTGCGTTACTTTGCTTAACGTGGGGAGGCTGATGCACCAGCTGCCAGCACGTGATCCTTGGCAGATTGGGGTCAGAGTCCAGTGGCGTGGAGAGCAAGGGGACTGGGGATCCTTCACTGCTGCAGCTTTCCTCCACCTTCACCGGCCATTGTGATGTGTCATCATCTTTCGCAGGCTCCATCTGTTTTGAGGTTTTGGTAGAATCTGCAGTTCATATATAGATACACTATGTGTGTCTGCATTTACACTAGATGGTAATCTGTAAAGGTTGGATCTGCCATCACAGTTGCTTACTGTGTAAATGGGAGCTGTTGAGGAAGTAGTTGCCTCTCTAGTCAACTTGCTCATCACCAGCAAGTCCCAACGAGGTAAGACCTGGATATTTGGAGCACTCTGTTGCTCTGTGAAAATGTAAAATACACATCAAGCTTAACCAGATGGCTTACGAGTTTACGTGCCTGAACCTTGAGAGTCATTGTGGGAGATTCCCTGAATATTAATTTTTCCAAAAATACTATTTGAATATATTTCTGTCTACCACATAGTTACAGATAATCACTAACAATATGCTGTCATGAACTCTATAACATCATGTATTATTAATATTCAGCACTTTCTTATATTTGCATTGTGCTCTTTTCTTCTAAAACTAGGAAAACATTTTTAAATGCTTGTGGAGAAATGCATTTTTTAAGTTTCTGAGCTAGAAGTTAATTTTCAGCAACCAGACATATGGGAGTGACTGCAAAATCCATTTCATTTTCAAAGCCCAAGACCATTGACTTGGTCTGAGGTGAGTACTGGAAGTGAAAGGTACCATCCCGCCTGCTACTATACACGTGTCCAAGAGAGAAGAGCACATCCACCAGGCAGGAAATAAAATTCCTCCCTTGCATCTCCTATTTATCAGCTCTGTCAAGTCGAGAACTTTACTTGATGATTTCAGGTTTTTTGTGACTTCTAAACCAGAGTGAAATATCCACTTCAAAGCAGGGCAACTCATCAGGTCCAGCAACACCCATGGAGAGGAATAAACAGTTACCGTTTCAGGCTGATATCCTTCAGGTTTATCTGCACTGAAGAATCTGTTAGATTTTTGGATCTGTAATGTTTCTGAAGAGGATACATTCATCCCAAGGACAATAAGAACCATGGCGAACGATGTATCTTTCACATTTTGCACAAGCACATCTTAAGAGCTTTCTTAGTGGAGCATAATTGTGCTCTGGAACAGTTAACCTCTTTCTGTGCTGAAAACTGTACAATTTAATTTGTGTCTAATGAGAAAACTAATAGATGGGAAATTATTTAGCGATTGCATTAGACATATAGCAGACATATGCAGTAATTGTGATTGCTAAGATTATTTAATTGTGTGTCACCATTAAGAGTAAAACTTGATGAGAAAATGGAGCACCTAGTGGACGTGCTTCATCTGAAAATGAGGAGCTGAAGAGCCTACTATAGCTGGTACAGCATTGTGTGGCACAAGCCACTTTGGCTTAGATTCTTACCCGAAACAGGTATCAGATTTTGTCAACGTAGTTGGGACGCCTAGACATCTGCTTTAGACCCAAAATAACTATTGTGTGACTGCAAAGTGTACTCGTGTTTGAGGAGATCAGTTTTCACAGATGCAGGGCGACCATATCAGTAAGGAGCAGCTGCCAAATACAATCAAAAAGGCTAAATGCAGTGGTTAGCAATTCACCCACAAGTGCATGCACAAAGCATGCAAATACGAGTGCCAATGCATTGTATTTTCCTTCTGGAGGTCAATTCCATTGACCTCGATATCCTTATAATGTGTCTATTTGCTGCCTAAAATCAGGACTAAGTTCTCCCCATGTTTGAATAGAAGCCTTACCTGTTACCTCCCACCTTTTAATCACCTCTTCCATGGCACTCTCCTCAACGTGACCATTGTTGTAATGAGGACTTCGCTGCCATCTCCACCGTTTTCCCTCCTTATGGCCCGTGCCTTGCCCCTTTTGTCATGATTGGTTACACTCAAGACTTTTGGGTACCTCTTGATAGCAACAAAACCTATTTTTGCCCGTACTGCACCGAGCGCCGCCACTGGGCTATAAACGTGCAGGAGCAGTGTGTGGTTCAGTGCCTTGCTCAAGGGACACACACGCTGCCTCGGCTGAGGCTTGAACTAACGACCTTCAGATCGCCAGCCCAAAGCCTTAACCACTTGGCCATGCACCATCACACTTCGAGTGGTATTCCCACTCTTGTTCATAGTTTTGAAGGGACTGTTTGCTGTTGGGCTTGTTGTCAGAGTTGAAGTGAACTAATTTCAAAGCCATAGAATGTTTGCAATGCTCCCCAGTGTTCAGAAGTCCCAATTATGATGCAGAGTGCCGTCCATATGCAATACAATGCAAGGAAGAATTGATAAAGAAACTAAATTTCTCCAGAGTCGTTCATTGGACCCAGTTTTGATTCCTTTACCTAAAAAAGTGATTATCATGTGGATAGTCAGAGGATTTTTTCCAGGGCTGAAATGGCTAGCACAAGACGGCACAGTTTTAAGATGCTTGGAAGTAGGTACAGAGGAGATGTCAGGGGTAAGTTTTTTACACAGAGAGTGGTGAATGCATGGAATGGGCTGCTGGCAATGGTGGTGGAGGTGGATACGATAGGGTCTTTTAAGAGACTCCTGGACAGGTATATGGAGCTCAGAAAAATAGAGGGCTATGTCAAACCCTAGGTAAGTACATGTTTGACACAGCATTGTGGGCCAAAGGGCCTGTATTGTGCTGTAGGTTTTCTATGTTTCTGTGTTTCTATGCCTAACAGCTTTGGGGGTAGTCCAAAGGAGATCCACCAGACTAATTCCTGGGATGAGATAGTACACCATCAAAAAAGGCTTGACAGCTTGTAAGCCTCAGAATTTAGAAGAATGAAAGGTGACATTGTTCAAACATATAAGACCCCAAGGTGCTTGACAGGGCAGGTGTTGAGATGTTTCAACTTGTGGAAGAGTTATGAACAAGGGAACATTGCTACAAAATAAAGGCCCTGTTGTTTAAAACTGAAGGAAATGAACCTGAGCAATTCTCTGACAGGGTGTCGTGGAGGCCAGAACATTTGATATACTTCAGTTGGAGATAGATAAATATTTGAAAGCTCAAAGTACTAAGAGTTATGGGGAATGGCACAGAAGAGGTGTGGAGGCCTGCGTTGATCAGCAATGATCGTATTGGATGATGGGGTAGGATTGAGGGGATGAGTGGCCTACACCTCCTTGTGTTCTGTTTGTATTCTCAGAACATCCCAACATAATCGCTCTCAGTGAGATTCCATACATATGATCATCACTCTGATGCACCATCAATAACTCTCGGAGACGTGAGGCGAGATATCGGCTTTTATTGGCTGGAAGAAAGAACAAGCAGCAATTGACCACCATGCTACATCCTGGAGACTGAGACCGGGGCAGTGTCTCCAATCGCCTTTATACCGGGGGTCTGTGGGAGGAGTCACAGGAGCAGTCAGCAGGGGGGGGGGGGGGGCGTGTCCAGACAGGTATATGTAGTTCACCACACACTCTTGAAAAGTGACAGGAAATCAGTTAAGCTTTTTGATCATATAATTTGAGGGAATTACTTTGAGAAAGGCTGTAAGGGTGCCACGGCAGCTTGGAGGTTACTGTGATGCTGTAACAGCTTGGGGAGTTCAATTCCTGTGCCGTTCTCTGTACACCCTCCCCGTGAAACATGTGGGTTTTCTCCGGGTCCTGCGATCTCCTCCCACAGTCCAAAGATGTACTGGGTCTGTGATTAGGTTGGGGTTAATCGTGTCTGTGGGGGGGTTGCTGGGGCAGCATGGCTCGAAGGGCCAGTAGGGTCGACTCCGTGCTGTATCACTAAATAAATAAATAAAAACTGTGGACTCTGTGTATCTTCTTGCAGGCTTTAAGGAAATGAAGGGTTACAGCAAACAGGCAGAAAATGGTGCTGAGGCCATGAAAGTTTTGAACATTGAAGCAGGATCACACAGCTGTGATGCCATTGAACCAGGTGGATGGGACAAATATTTTGATATAAAGTACTGTCCAAGTTACAGCCTAATACCTTCATTAAATTAGCAGACACTAAAGCTGTTCTAACTCCATCATGGAGAAAGCATTCAGTAGAATTGTTTCAGTTTTCTGCAGCTGCCTCCATCAGCATATTAAAAACTGCGGCGCAGGAAAGAAACTCTTCCTCGAACATCTGCTGAGTGACGTCTTTTCTTTTATTACAACCTCTCTAGTCGTAGGTATTTTTAGCTGCTGCGTCTCAGATGTCTCCCGTAGGTGTGATCACATTCTTTTTGTCTTCAGGTGTGTTTCCACGTCCTGGTCGCTGGGTGAAAAACTGTAATCAAGAAGCTGATTAAAAGTGTGCCAAGCTGTTGTTGGGCAGAGCACCAACTGTCAATGGTTTGCGGTCACCTGCTTCAAAATCCAGCAGAACAAAAGGCCCACGGGTTTGGTAATGTTAGTCCGTTTCACATTCCTTTGTAGCAGGAGTGATCGCTCAAGACGGGTTTGTTGTTATCCTGAGCGGTTATTCCCGTAATAGAGAACGCACGTGCATTTCTTTAACCTGGGGAGGCTGATATTTGGGCAGCGTCTGTACGCCCTTGACATCTTGAGCTCAGGGTCCAGTGGATGCAAGCTGACTCGAGGTCTCTTCACTGCCGTACTCGGCCGTCGTGATGTGTCATCATCTTCTCCCAGATCTTGGTTGCATCACACTTTGTCTGGAACATCCCCGCCATGGCAACCCTAGGAGGGGCTAAGTGCTAGATGGCTGAACTCCAGATTGAATCGCTGTCTGGGATCTCAGGAGCTCACAAGCTTTTCCACAATGACAAGGTGGCGATCCTCAGCGAATCGTAAGTCATGACTGCAAAGCAAATCGACGTTCCAAACTTTTTGCACGCAGGCAGGACAATAATTAGACAAGTGTGAACAAAATACCCGTTCGCCTGAGTACCCGTGTTCTATACTTGGAAGGTTGTGCTGCGGCAGTGGAGAAGGATTCAGATAACCACAGAGACCAACCTTGAGACAAAATGAACTTTAAGAGGATAAAGTCACATGGTATCTAAAGCTGTGAAAGACAGACTCTGCATGAGACTCACTGGAGTTTTCTCTGCTAAGCAAAAATTCAACGATGTGCTGAAGCCTCCTTGAGAAATTGCTTCATCCCCACTGACTCTTGAGAATCCTCCAAGCCCACCACTGCTCAAATGGAGGGGGAGCATTCAGCGTGTCTCCAGATACCTCACAGCAGTGCGCCAGAAGCACTCAGAAGCCCTGTGTTAATGGTGGGAGGAGTGGCCCACCTCATAAGCTACATGCTGTGCCAGGGCTCCATCTGAGGAAAGTCAGCAGTTACCTCAGAACCCACAAAACTAGAGGGAAGCAAGTTATTCTCAATCCTGAATGACTGCCTAAAAAAAGAAACAAGTATTTTATAAACACTGCTGATGCTGGAAATCTTGAGCAGCTCACACAAAGTCCTGGAGGAACCCAGCAGGTCAGGAGGCATTTATGGAGGGGAATAAATAGTCAACGTTTCAGGCTGAGGCCATCGGTTCTCATTACACTGCAACAAGTTGCTACAGGATGGTTAAATACCCAAAAACTGAAATGGTGATGGCTTGGTGTTTCTGCTAAAGCACTAGAAGTTAGGATAGGACCTCCACCATCCCATTTGATATTTCAGAACATACTGTAGTTCTAACCTTCTGGTGAGCTGCCCCATGGGCCGCCTTTAGAACTTGGCCTGGTTGCAAGGCACTAGAGCCTGTGATTCATTTTGCCTGGATCTCACAAGCAAAGCTATCTGAGCTGCTGGATGGGGTCGGCAGATCAACTTCTTGATTCATTCGAATTCACCGGTTTGTGGGCTGTAATTCTTCCTGGCCGACAAAGTGAAAAGCTTTCCTCTCCTTCGATGTCTGGTGGCTCAGCTGCCTGTCCTTGATTGTGAGTGAACCTTACTGGATCGATTGTGAGAACGTGGCGGGCATGCGCCTGATCGCGCAGTGAACCGACTGGGCCTCCTAGGCGCAGGTGGCTCTCTCTTCTTGTGCGGGCTTGTGAGTGCGTAGGTTTCTGTTCTCAGCAGCTGTGGTTCGTAGCCCCTGCGGTGTAGTTGCCCCGCGCGCACGGTGCCTAACCCGAGTCAGTAAACACATACTACTGCACCACTGTTCCTTTTGCTCCGCACGTACATAACAGTGAGGATTCTGCGAGGGAAGGCGAAACAAAGAGGTGTATAAAGCCAAAGGGGTTGTGGTATTGATAGTATGCAGCTTGGAAACGTGTCCTTTGTCTGCGCTGATCAACATCTGCGGGTGTGTGGAAGTCGGAAGTTAAAAAGTCCAGCAGGCAGGTTAGGCGTGTGCATACTGACATCAACGATCCCTGAGGCACAGCAGCCATGGATTCAGTGGTGGCCATCCCAGTGATACCACCACTCTCTTTCTAGGAAACGGACCAAAAAACATTAGCATTACTGATTGCCCATCTAATGCTGCTGGACCCCAACTTCTAACTCTGACTCCTCATCTTTTTTTCTCCAGTCCTGATGAAGGGTCTCGGCCTGAAACGTTGACTAGGCTTTTTTCCATAGCTGCTGCCTGGCCTGCTGCGTTTCTCCAGCATTTTGTGTGTGTTGCTGCTGGAGACTCCACCATCTCAAAGTGCACTGTGCTTGTGTGTGTGCTGCATTATGCTGGGATGATATGGTCAATGGCTGGCAGTGAGCGCAAGCTGTGAGATGTGAATGAGAGGCCTATAGGACAGTGGTAAGTGTGTGGCAGTGTACCAGAGCATACAAATGCTTGACATGAAAACCGAGCAACCCACTCGCTTCTGAAAGTTTTGTGGTGACTTCTCGCACCAGTCGACAGAAAAGGGCACCTCCCCATTAAGAAGTGATTTAGATCTGCCCTAGCTTCAACTGGAGCTACCTGCTCGTGGGTGGACCCAAGTCGGGAAAGGTAGCTTGAATGCAGTAGGTGAGCACTGGTTAGATGCTACAATCGTAGTAACCGGAGGGCACCATGGTGGCATAGCGGTTAGCGTGACGCTATTGGAACTTGGGGCGTTGGAGTTCAATTCTGGTGTACGTTCTCCTTGTGTGCGCCTGGGTTTCCTCTGGGTGCTCTGGTTTCCTTGCACAGTCTAAAGACGTACTGGTTAATAGGTTAATTGGTCATTGCAAGCGGTCCTGTGATTAGGCTAGGGTTAAATTGGTGGGTTATTTGGTGGGTCAGAAGGGTCTGTTCCTATCTAAATGAAAAGGTAATGAGAAGGAAATACAAATTTCACCTGCCCTCTGCACTAAGATCAAACAGACCCACTGGCTTCACTGCATGTTTGCCAGCACTATCTAATTTCTTCACTAAAAATATACCTACCTTCAGATTTCTACTGGCAATTTGTTTCCCAGTTGAGTTGTGCATGAATTGGGTTTAAAAAAAGATATATGCTCATTTAAAAATTGTGGATCTGTCAGTCAGTTCGGAAGGATTAAAGGATAAAAATGTTTCTTTTTGATGAATTTGGAAAAGGAGATCCTATTCTTGTGAAGAGCTGGGATCAGATTTCACCCTTGTGACTGCACATGAACTATGAGCATGAAGCTGCTGTGATGGTAAGTAAAGTTCAGTGGCTTTTAATGCAATGAAGGGAATTCGTATTACATTAAGCAAAGTGAAGAGCATCACCAATTACCAAATAAACGGGCGAAAGATAATGCACCGGACCGCCATGGAAAGTTGCAGTTTTAATGCATGTATAACTATGCTGACTGTAGCCATTACCTTAGCCCTCAGCAATAATAGAAGTGAAACACCCACTCTGAATAAATGAAGGCCGTTATTTCCCTGCCAGCAGATGTTTACTAACGTGGAACAGTGATGGAAATTTCCATTTGTATATTGGTGAACAGATGCAGAATAACCACAATAACTGTAATCACTCTCTGCGAACTTCAAGTGGAACCTCAAGAGAAGCTATCAGTTCTTTCACCTCTCCGGTGAAAATCTCAGATGATTAATGCTGCCAAAAATTCCTAGCTGCTCCAGGAACATGATAAAAAAAATCTGTATATTTTGGGGTTTGCAGCCATAGCAACCATGGGAATTATGTCTCCAAACATTAAAATGAGAGTGTTTGATTACTTTGTTCCTGATCCTACTAAAATTGACAGTTTTAATTATATCATCATTACCTTTGGAAGGCAGGTGCAATAAGCTATTTGTAAGTGCAAGTTAAATGTGTTAACTCTGTCACTAAGGATAAAGAAGATTGAAGTTTAGCTTTATTTATCACGTAGACATATACATCGAAACATTCAGTCAAATGCATCATTTTGTGTCAAGGATTGTGCTGGGAGCTGCCCACAGGTTTTACCATTCTTCTACTCTCATTATTGTCTTTAACACAAGGTTGTTTTTATCAACAGCCCATGCCCACAAATTACTGACCTTAACAGTGTGTCTTTGGACTGTGGGAGGAAACCAGAGCACTCGGAACAAACTCGCGTGGTCACCCAATGTGCAAACTCCTTACAGACAGTTGCCACACTTCCAGCACTCATTATTGTCTTTAACACAAGTTCGTTGCTTGAAATCTTCCATCAGTGTAGCATGCCCACAAATCACTAACTCTAACTATACGTCTTTGGACTGTGGGAGGAAAGTGGCGCACCTGGCGTCACGGGGAGAACGTATAAACTCCTCACAGACAGTGGCAGGAATCAAACCCTGATCGGTACTGTAAAGAGATTACACTAATTGTTATGCTCCCACAATATTGTTTTAAGTTCAAGATTGTAGCTCGAAATCTTTTATCAGCATCTACAAAATAAGAGAGTAAGTGAATTCAAATAATGGAAGTTCCTGATTTTTACAGTTTCTGGGGAAAGGACAATACAGTTTATTAACTGCTTTGATCTTGACCTGAAGCAGGGGAGATTTTATGAGATGGTATTAACCTTTTAGAGAGGTTAGTAGAATTTTCTGAACAACTTCCAACACCAAATCTGCAGGTTGGAATTTTAACCTGCTTCTTGGAGGAGAGAGACGCAGCTAATAAAACTCAGGGACCAGACAGAAGATCAAAGGAATACTCTTGATTTTACTCATTTTGGCTGCACATTAAAAACAACCAAATTGATATGATTCCATAGTCCAATGTAACTGCTGTCTTGTCTACCTGGATTGTGTCAACGTGCTGCTTTTAAAATCTCTAAAATTTCCATCAGGACATACTGGATTTGAATTCTGAGTTTTATTGCTGGAAGGCTATTTTACCAGCTGATGACTTTACGTAGTTCTCACTCAGCGATAGGAAACTTTCATTGTCATCAGTGCTTTCTTTGAATACAGATCCCAGAGCTCAAAGCCAAGGAAGATCTCAAACAGATATTGTAGAGGAGAGTGAACGTAGAGCACGCTAGTCTTCTGTTTTGCTATTTCACTTGTTTGTACTTCGGGGTATCATTTTCAGGATAGTGCGTAGATTCAGCCAAAAGATCTGTGTTATTAAGAACTAAAAATCGTGGAGTAGGTCTTTGTAAAATCATGGAATGGGTCTTTGTCCTCTATTAGTTAATCACATGTAGTAAATATTGAAGCATGCGTTCTTTATGCTTTGCTGGAATGTACTTTGTCCATAACCTCTCTCTCTGAAGTGAAGAGCTGACCATAATAAGAAAGCTGTAGTTTAATTTAACGTGATAGGAAGCAGATTTTTAAGTAAGAGAGCAGTATTCTTATTGCATGCTTAGCATACGATGCAGAGGATGTATTTCAATCAAGTTTTAATGTGGCATAATTTTTTCATTTTATGAGGTTTCCTTTATAAATAATTACACATTTTAATTCACATATTTTGCAGACAGCCTGTAGCAGTAGGGTGATACCACATTCTGTTGCCCTGGTGATGATCGAACGCAGTCCTTTGAGAAAGGAATGGTACACTGATGTTCTTGATAGAATCTCCAGTACATTTAGAATATTGCATCTTTTGCAATGAACAAACTTATTAGACTCAAAGTCACTTAGGTTGCCCTTTAAATGTCAGACGGTTTAAGAATCCGAACGCTGCCCATGCATCATTTCAGTCCTGCAGACTTGCTTTCTTTTTTTAAAAAAAATGTCAGCTTGAATTTCTGACAGCAAAGCCTATTGGGGTACTTATTATTCAGATATTGTCCTTCTTTGATGTGCTTAAGGTCCGCTAACTGCAGAGGTGCCCCTTTCTAATGAATTGTCCTCACAGGCAGAGGATTCATCTGCCTCAGTACTCTCATGTTAACTTTAATTAGAAATGTGAGACTGTGCAGCAACTGATGAAATAATGATGAACGATCCTGTTTCACAATAAATGAGGTCAGACTGGCCACAGGTTTCCTCATGCATAATGGGGTTCTATTTTATGCGTGGAGCAGACAAGTGATTGATTGGCAACCCCACCCAAGTGAATTACATTTTTGTTACTGGATTCCAATCCTACTACACAAAGAATTAAAAAAACCTTTTCACTGTAGACTTTAACCGATTAGTCCATAAATGACACCTAGCTAGATGTGCATTGATTGCATCCTATTAGCTTAAAGACTGAGCACATTAATCTCCAAATTTGAGATCTGTTCAACAACCATACACCGCCTGGTTGTTCTGTTAATAATATCATTACTGATAGTCAAAATATCCTTCTTAGTGTCGTTTACATTGGAAGAAGGATTAAAAACTGATCAAAAGACAGTTTGCATTTTCATTCAGCTTCCTGGTCCAACACCAGTGTAAGACATTCGACAATGTTCATTATATGAAACGTTATAAATAATGGATATTCCGAGGCAGATTTTTCAGTCATGGATTCCTGGTCAAGATTGACAGTGGTGATATCAATCCTACAGCCTCCTAAAAAAAAGAGAAGCCAAGTTCGAATGTCAGAACATAGATCATGGAGGGGGAAGAAAAAACTGCCTATGAGTGATTACTAGCATGTAATCTGCTCAATTGTTAATCCCATTTACATTAACCCCTTGAACTCTGTGGTGAGATTGCACAGTGTGTAATTATTTCCTAAACATGTTGTCTTTGCTTTTTTCAACTGCAGTATTTAGTATTTTTAATTTCAATTTTTTTTTGGAAGTAACAGAAACCAATGGAACAGCTAATGGGAGATCCCCAGAATTTAAAGAATTACCCTTGTGAAATGATACTGAAAACAGTTTTTGATTAAAAATATTCACTCAGAGGCCATGTTACTAGGTACACCTGCTTGTTAATGCAAATATCTAATAGGCTAATCATGTGACAGCATCACAATGCATAAAAGCATGCAGGCATGGTCAAGAGGTTCAGTTTTTTTTTCAGACTGAATATCTGAATGGGGAAGAAATATGATCTCATTGACTTTGACTATGGAATGATTTTTTGGTGTCTAATGAGTGTTAGGTGTTTGGTGTTCGAGTATCTCAGAAATGGCTGATCTCCTGGTATTTTGCATGGATAACTGTCTCTAGAGTTTGCAGACAATAATTTAAAAAGCACAAAAAAAATGTGTGTGTGGCGCTTCTGTGGGTGAAAATGTCTTGTTAATTAGAGAGGCTAGAGGAGAATGGTCAGACTGGTTTAAGCTGAAGGAAGGCAACAGTAACTATTATAACCACGCATTACAACAGTGGTGTGCAGAAGAGCATCTCTGAATGCAAAACGCATCAAACCTTGAAGCAGATGGGTTGCAACAGCAGAAGACCACACTGATTTCCACTCCTGTACCTGATAAAGTGGCCACTGAATGTATAACTATACTCCAGAAGAAAAACAGTTATGATAAGAACATTCCATTTATTGCAGTACTGATTCAACGTGGCACCATGTCACTTCAAACACATAAGCATTTGTTTGCAGTATGTTTTCATCACCGTGGTTCCCTTTTGAGTTTGCAACAGATCACTTTGAAATAGAATGTTTTGCTTTTTACAACTAGCAACAAACTAGCATTTAACAAATGCATTATTGGATCTAAGTTTATAAATAGAATTTCATAATTGTTTTATGCAAATAGGGCCATCAGTAGCTGCACATGCTAACTATATTAGTGTCGTAGATTGTGAGTTAAAACAGGCAGCCAAAACTAGCCATTTCTGCTTGTGGTGGAATGCGGAATCATAACAGAAGCAAGAATAACCAGTCTATCCTTAGGAAATATGTAAGAATGAGTGTGCAATTGGTTTTATGTCCCACCTGCTTTTCTTCCACATTAACATTAGTGGGGAAAAAATACTATGCATGTGCAAAGATAGTGTTCCAACAAGATTCGGTGGGCCTTGTGCCCGGGGAGAAATAAAAGACTGCAGATGCTGGAATCCAGAGTAAAAAGCACACTGCTGGAATAACTCAGTGGGACAAGCAGCATCTGTGGAGGCGTCCCTTTGATTGATCATCCCTTTGCCTCCATAGATGCTGACTTGACACACTTAAGCTCTTCAGTGATTTATTTCTTATTTTCTGCCAAGAGAATTGGTTTTAAATGAACCCGACTGTAATCACCTCCACTCCTGGGCTTCTTGCTGATCTTAATGGATCTGGACATCTGCTGCCTCAGTCACTGAGACACTATTGATTTCTATTTCAAGTACACTTTGTTTGTCTTATGGGAAGGTCAAAGGCACTTTTACGGCTGATTGTGTTTCACCTAGATGCAAAATTTCTGATGTCATCTGACCTCAGGTCAGCAAGAGTCGGTGAAAATTATGGGGTTTTTTTTCTAAGCAACAAATACCACACCAGCATGTGATGCCAACTATACTGGAACAAAACCTGGACAGGCAATTGAACAAATTACGTTGTATTATGTTTCAGTGAAATCAGAACTAGATGTAGTGGAAGAGAGGGCAGAAAATACTGGAGTTATGGTGCAGATATAGTCAGTATCTGAAAGAAACGGCCAGCTAATGTATTTATCAGCATTCATAACTGAATATAGATGAAATGTTAAAATGTTTTATGGATAATTCTATTCTGGATTTATCATACTTTTTCCCAGATATGCCTGAAGTTTTTTTTTTAGACATGGGCAGCTGGTGTGCAGAAAATAAAAATCAGACCCAGGCTCTTGTTCTTTTTCCAGGAAATGGAGAGCAAAATCTGACCTCACTGGCGCTACCCTATGGTCACATTTCCCTGGGCTTCATAATAGATACAAGTTAATCAGGATCAGGGTCAATACCACAGATGTAATATCGTATTCAATGTGAATCATGTCACATGAGTAAATTATCACTGATGTGCGTGCTAATCCTGAGATTGTTGCTTGCTTTCTGGAGGACTTTGTGGTTCTTCTACGATGGTCCCAGGTGCGCCTTTCCTGAAGGAGGTCAGCTCTAACCCCCTGGCATGGCCCTGTACATTCTGTCATAGCACAACACAGACCCTCTTCTCACCACACTCATAAAATGGCTTTGAAAGCTGGTGGGACCACACTCTGGCTCTCAGGTTCTCAGCTTCTCACTTCAACCCTCCCTCCTCCATCCACCCACATTTCCCCCTCACCTGGTTTCACCTATCACCTGCCCGCTTGTACTCCTTTCCCTCCCTCCATCTCCTTATTCTGGTTTTTCCCTCTTCCTTTCCAGTCCAAATGACGAGTCTCAACCTGAAACGTTGACCGTTTATTCCCTTCTGTGGGTGAGTTGCTGAGCTCCTCCAGCATTTTGTGTGTGTTACTCTGGAAATTCTCCCATTCCCCCAGCGTGACAGAGCTTGTTCTGCCTGTGAAGACAAGAAGCTGAATGTGCACCTTCTATAACTTTCTTCCCTGTGGTGATTTGGCTATTTCTGGATAGTTTAGAGACTAAGGACAGGAGTTCTTGATTTGTGGAGAGTCAGATATCCTTGGGTGACATAGAGATCAAGAGCTGCAATTTCTGCTGTGTGAAATTCTGCTCAAAGCGGCACAATGTTCCCTGTAAAGTTCGATGCAATTCTGTATGGAGATCTGGGACTAGGGTTTTGATTTTCAGGGTGATTGCTGTTGATTTGTAAAATAAAGCACTGTGCTCATTGGTGTTTTTATACAAGAGAATCAGCTGAATTTGCTTCTCAAAAGGATAATTCCATGACATATATAAGAGGGGCAAGTTGTTGCGGTTTGATTAATTCAGCTGAGAGCTTCAATTCATCTGCAGTCAGTAACATTATTTTATAATGGTGAAAATCGCAGTAAACATGTTAAGTATGAATTAGATTGGATAATGGTAGCTTGTTAATAACAAAGAAAATGAATTTAAAGTATTTAATCTGTGTCCAATGGTGTTTTTACACTTAAAAGAATCAGTTTAATTTTTGAAACAGTCCCGAGGGCTTGCAGATGAAAGCCATCAGGAAATTCATTCATCCTGTGACCTTGTGGCCAGTTTTAAGGGTGGGGCCTGTTTTGATTATAACCCAAAGATAGAGACCATGAAGAAGTTATCTGTGTCAAATATAAGGTTAATTTTTTAGTGTCAGATTGTGCCAATTTTGAATAAATTGCACCAAAGTAATTTGCATCTCAACTGGGCAGTATTATCATGGCCCTGTTGATGCTGGGAATCTGAAATAATGAACATTGAAGCTTTGGACACTAACTCACTTTTTTTATTTACAATATTTCTGTTTTTGCACATTTTTTATCATCTATTCAATATACATAATTGATTTACTTGTTTATTTATTATTATTATTATTATGTTTTATTTTATTTATTTATTTTTCTCTATGTTAGATTATGTATCGCATTGAACTGCTGCTGCTAAGTTGACAAATTTTACATCACATGCCGGTGATAATAAATCCGATTCTGATAAGAGGAAATATTGGTAACATCCAGCAAATAGGAGCCTTTGTAGAAAGGGAAACAAATTCAAAGTTGCAACCAAACTGCATTCTTTTTATGGCAACACGAGTGAATCTGCAGATGCTGGAAATAAATAAAAACACAAAATGCTGGCAGAACTCAGCAGGCCAGACAGCATCTATGGGGGGAGGTAGTGACGACGTTTCGGGCCGAAACCCTTCATCAGGAGTGAAGTAACATGGGATGGCCACACACTTCAACTCCACAGACCACTCCCAGTCTGATATACATCAGCCCTACCTTTCTTTCTCTTTTATTTCCCATAATTCTCCACCTTCCCCCAGCCCATTTCCCTCCAGCCTATCACTTCCCAGCTCTCTACTTTATCCCTCCCCCCACTTCTTATCCCCCCCTTGACCATCCCATGTTACTTCACTCCTGATGAAGGGTTTCAGCCCGAAACGTCGTCACTACCTCCCCCCATAGATGCTGTCTGGCCTGCTGAGTTCTGCCAGCATTTTGTGTTTTTATGCATTCTATTTATATCTGCTCTTAAAATGCTTTGCTATGTGAGGAATGAACGGACCACTGTCACAGAGACAACCTTAGCAAATTTACTTAGAACATAGATCAGTACAGCACAAGAACTGGCCTTTCAGCCTATAATGTCTGTGCTGACCATGATCCATTAAAACTAATCCCACTTACTTGCACGTGGTCCATATCTCTTACAGTGTACCTGGCCAGGTACAGAAAACCTGTGCTGGACACCTGGTTGGAGTGTTCAGGGACATCTTCAGCCTCTCAATGTCGTGGTCTGAGGTTCCCACCTTCTTCAAAAGGGCAGCAATCATACTGGTGCCGAAGAAGTGCCTGGTGACAATCTCAAATTGTCAGCCAGTTGTATTTGTATCTAACATAGTGATGTGCTTTGAGAAGGTACAGCTAGAATTAACTCCTGCCTGAGAAGGGGCCTGTTGTTCAGTCATTAAGTTGAGCCCAACTCTTTGTGACCTCCTGAACCATAGGGTCCTTAGGGTTTTCGTGGCAAGATATGGAAATAGATTGCCAGGCCTTTCTTCCACACAGATACTGCTGCTGTCCAGGTTGGGACCCAGCTGGGTTTGAACTCAGGACTGTCTGCCTGGAAGTCCAGTGCTGATGCCACTACGCCATCAGCAAGGTGCCAGACCTGCTGTAATTCACCTACCAATGCAACAGGGCTACAGTGGACACAATCTCACTGGCTCTTCACTCAGCTTTAGAGCACCTAGACAGCAGGAAATCATACATCAGACTGATGTTTATCAATTACAGCTCTGTGTTCACATTTATACCCTCAGTATTAATCAGCAAGCTGTTCGTCTGTACCTCCCTCAGCAACTGGATCCCCTACTGGGAGACTACAGTCAATATAGAAGGTGATACCATCTCCTTCTCACCCACAATCAACAGCAATGCATCTCGAAAATCCATGCTTAGCCCTCTGCTCTACTCCCTCTACACTCATGGCTATGTGGCCAAGCATGGCCCAAATGCCATTTATAAGCTTGCAGATGTTGTTGGTAAGATCTCAGAAGACGTTAAAGGGCATACAGAAGACAGATAGTTCAGCAACGGTAACGCAACAACAAACTCAACATCAGCGAGAATTGATGGTGGACTTCCGGAAGGGGAAATTGGGAGAACACACAACTGATGGAATGAGTGAGCAGCTTTAAATTCTTGGGTGTCAGCATCTCGGAAGATCTGTCATAACGTAGCCACAAAGAAGGTATACCAATGGCTGTACTTCATTAGGAGTTTCAGATTTGATACGTCGCCAAAGACACTTCCAAATTTCTATTGATGTACAGTGGAGATCATGCTGACTGGTTGCATCATAGACTGGTATGAAGGCTCCAAGGCCCAAGATTGCAAGAGGCTGCAGCCGGTTGTAAATTCAGCCAGTTCCACCATGGGCTTCATACTGCCCATCACTAAGGGTATCTTCGGAAGGCAGTGCCCCAAGAAGACAGCAGCCATGACTAAGGACCCTCACCATCTGGGGCGTGCCCTCTTCTTGTTACTACTGTCAGGGAGATGATGCAGGAGCTGGAAGACCCACTCGCAGCAATTCAGAAACAGCTTCTTCCTCTCTGCTACCTCATTTCTGAACGGTCCATAAACCCAGGAACACCACCTCATTTTCTCTGTACTATTTATTTTGTAATTTAGAATAATTTTATGTCTTTGCACTTTATCTCTCGTAGAGAATGCTTGCAACAAGGAGACAAATTGTTGAGATGTATGTGGGCCGGATGTGGCGGAGGAGGAATTAATTTTGTCAGAAAACCATTTTCATAAGGAAGCTGAACTCAGCCTGCACACGTGTGTGAGTACGTGATGCTGAAGAGAACCCTAATGATGATACCCTTTCTTATGTTAATTCATTGTTGAAGTAACTTTCACTTCAATGGCAGCAAAGCATAATTAAGTGTTCCGCTACAAATCCATCATGAATTATAATGAGAACTCACTTCATAAAATGCAAACACCTTCCTCTTATAATCCCCTTTCAGCTATTCTTGCCAGAGAGTGGGATGGAATCTGCAAGGAAGTGGTAGAAGTTACAAGATAGACTGAAAATTCTATAGCTGCATTAAGGGAGCTTCCTAACAGCGTGAATCTTTCCAGATAAGTCGCAGAGCAAAAACTGTTATGCTGAACTCCAGCAATTAACTGTTTATTTGCACAGCTCATCTCATAGTGAAAAGCTTCATCTTCACTTCCATGAAAAGAAGTATTTTATCTTAGCCTTTTTAAGATCATAGGAATAGATAAGCCTGCCCTTTAAACATATTCTTCCATTCAATTAAAATCATTGTTAATCTGAACCCCAGCTCTGTTTTACCACTCCCATCCCAGAAATCTTAATACCCAATACAGATCCATAAGTCTTGATTTTGAAATCTTCAGTTAATTATCTAGCAAGAATAAATTTTTGGGAGGAGATGCCCAAATTTCTGCTTGATTTTAAGTTATGTTTCCTGGCTGTGTCTTGTTCTAGATTCCTGGCAGATTTGTGGGTTTTTGTAGTGCTCCTTCCAGGTGTGGCAACCCTCCTCCCCCCCCCCCACCCCCACCCCATCAATCCAAATGTGGAGCAACTGATTACGATAGCCTTCTTCATGATAGCCTGTGTAACCTTTGAGTTCCGAAGTCACTCAGTCCAGCCCGTCCTCCTCTTTCCCATGATTTCCCTCAGACCTCGTGGCTTGTGATCCAAACACTGGCTGTACTATTTTCTCCTACTCCTGGCACATTGGCAGGATTAATGAAGAAGACTTACAGCATTTGACGTGTGCAAGGTCTACTGTATGCAATTACTTCGGCCCTCTAGAAGAAAAATCACTTGGTGGCTCCTTTTAAAGTATATTTTGGATCTGAGCATCAGCAGTAAGGCGAGCATTTATTTCAGAAGAGGCCCAACATATTGATGCAATTATGACGAAGGCACAGGAACGGATACATTTCATCCGGAGTTTGAGGAGGTTTGATATGTCACCAAAGGCTCTAGCAGATTTCTACAGATGTAGCATGGAGTGTGTTCTCACTGGTTGCAACACTCTGTGGTGTGGAGGGGCCACGGCACAGGATTGGAACAAGCTGCAGTGGATTGTAAACTCAGCCAACTCCATCATGAGCTCTAGCTTTCCCAGCATCGAGGACATCTTGAAATGACGATGCTTCAAAATGGTGGCGTTAAGGACCCCACCCAGGAAATGAGATTTTCTCATTACTACCACCCGAGAGAAGGTATAGCAGCCTGAAGACGCACAGTCCATGTTTTAGGAACAGCTTCTTCCCCTCCACCATCAGATTTCTGAATGTACGATGAACACTACCTCCCTATTTTTGCTGTCCTTTCCCACTACTTATTTAGTTTCCCACTACTTTCCCACTACTTATTTAATGTTTGTTATTATAATTTACTTGTAGTATGTTTTATGTCTTGCACTGTACTGCTGCCACAAAACAACAAATTTCCTGACATACAGTACTGTGCAAAAGTCTTAGGCACAATTTACATTGCCGGGGTGCATAAGACTGTACTGTATTTGTCAACGTGGAGCGGTGAGCGAGTTTGTAAATATGGCAGGTGCAAAGTATGTTGGGAATGGTGAGGGTGGAGCACCACGGGGGGGGGGGCAGTGGGACAGGCAGAGAAGGGATGCCAGGGGTAAGGGGCGGTGCGGGTGCAGACCCTCCCAGCCCTGAGACAACAGGCAAGGTCATTTGATTCCAAACAATTGGTTTATTGATCATTATGTAATGTCTCTCGGGTGCTTCCAACTCCCTTCTCTCTTCCTTTCCCTTTTCCCAACCATGATTCCCCTTCCCACTCTCAGCCCACCATAGAGACCCATATCGGAATCAGGTTTATCATCACTCACATATGTTGTGAAATTTGTTTTTTTGCAGCAGCAGCAATACATTGCAATACATAAAATTACTACAGTTCTGTGCAAATGTCTCAGGCACCCTATGTATGTATGTATGTATATATGTATGTATGTATCTATATATATATCTATATATATATATACACACACACGCACATACACCTAAGGTTTTTGCACTGTACTGTATTTTTCAGTGACAATAAACCTGATCCAGTTCTGGGTTATTTGGAAGAAAGCAGCCCATGATGAGAGAAGCATTGACAAGATTGTTAAAAGTACTCCCCTGAAAAATGCCGAAAAAATATTAAACAACTTGCCCCTTAAAGAGACTTTGAGCTACTACCAGTTTGTAACTCCTCTGGTGTGGATGATCAAGCTTGCTGCCTGGTGACTGTAGTGAAAACTGGAAGCTCATACAGACTGATGAAAATATTTAGCATGGCGCAGGCTACATGTGAAAGGGAGTTGAATTATTTATGCATTCCCAAAGCATCCACTGTCAAAGCAAAAGGCCACATTTTTGAAAATGTGTTCTGTTTGTATTTCTGTCGCATTGCAGAAAAATTTTTTGGTTCCCTCTAGATTTTCTGCAGCAGATTTTCAAAATTCGGAATGAATTACAATTAATCACACCAACCAATCAAAAGAATGAGTTAATCCATATTAATAACAAAGGTCTTCCGTTTCTAGTTTAATTAAAAGTTTAAGTAAGAGAGCTGGAAACTTCTTCCAGGGAGGCAAAATGAAAACCAATTATTACTTAAACTGAAAAGCTTGCACTTAAGAGACACCTTTTATAGCCCCTTCAAGTGAGCCTGAAGAGCTTAGGAGCCCGTGTAGTGCCTTCAAAGTATAGCTTAGGAAAATAGAGGGCTATGGGTAAAGCCTAGGTAGTTCTAAGGTAGGGACACGTTCAGCACAGCTTTGTGGGCCGAAGGGCCTGTATTGTGCTGTATGTTTTCTATGTTTCCATAGTTATTAATGAACTTACTATGTATGAGTGGCTGTTGTAACTGTGAACATAGTCACTGGAGAGACACTGAAGCTAACGGATATAGAAATGTTTATTTAGCAAAAACATGAGACATTCTTGGAAGAAGAGGTCTTCTCCCATCAATATTACATGATATTTTAATGCTATAGATTGAAGGTAACAGCGGGACAATTCTATAATTACAATGCATCTACAATGCTTCCTTTGAATTACATATAGTTTTCAAACACCTCCTTCTTCGCATCCACACCCCAGACACCCAAAATGAATGTTAATCCCCACTGGCTCTAGGTCACAGTCAGGCACCCGAGGTCTACATGGAGTGTTTCTTTGTTTGCTATTGACCCCACCCTGAAGCTCCAGGAAGCCCATTGTTCTGAGCTGTGTTTTAAATTCAATCTGTAATTCTCATTCCAGTCTGAAGAATAGCTGCTGTTGAAAGTAGTATTTGCCATCTACTTTAACTCTAGAATATGCTTTAACATTGGCATCACCAGTGAGGATCTGACAACCACTGTTTACATACGTGAACTGGGTGCCTCTGAGCCTTTGCGCTGTCTTGCGTGGTACTGAATGCTGCCGTGGCTCTCATCACCCCGGAGCTTGGATTGTATAGTTTGGATTTGAGATGTTCCTTGCAGAATCCTGAGTTTCCGGTCTTCATGTGGATGATCTAGTTGAAGTTCTGGCCTGTGGCATCTCCAGCTGCATGCGCTAATACTGGGGTACACATCGACGTCCGCATCACTGAATGACAAAAGAGCTTCTCTTTGGTTGGTTAATATGTGGCACTTACTTTGGGCAAAACATTCCTTCAAGATATTAAAAAAATGCAGATGCTGGAATTCAGAAATCAATACAGAAAATGATGGAGAGGCACGGGTTGCAGGAAGGAAAACAGAGTTAATGCTTTAGGTTACAGACCCTTTGAAATGGGAATGTGATAACACAAGTTGGTTTTGTGTTGGCCCAGGCAATGGCTCCATAATGGGACCACTAATGGTAAACCTGTGTCACCTTAACAGAGATATTCTGGTTGTCCTAACCAATCCTAATCAGGATTCTTAGCAGTATGGAGGAACAGTAAGATCCTGGGATTCACAAGTTGAAAGGGGGGTTAGGAAGGCGTACGGTGTGCTGGCCTTCGTTAGTCAGGGGATTGAGTTCAGGAGCCACAAGGTAATGTTTAAGCTCAATAAAACCCAGGTTGGACCACACTTGGAATTTTGTGCTCAGTTCTCATTTCCTCATTAAAGGAAGGGTGTAGAAGCTTTAGAGGAGGTGCAGAGATTTATCAGGATGCTGCCTGGATTCGAGAGCATGCCTTATGAGGATAGGTTGTGTGAGCTAGGGCTTTTCTCCGGAGTGAAGGAGGGTGTGAGGTGACTTGTACAACACATCTTAGGTGTACAAGATGATAAGAGGCGTAAATTGAATGATAGTCAAAGCCTTTTTTCCAGGGCAGAAGTGGTGAGTACCACAGGGCATAATTTTTAAGTGATTGGAGGAAAGTAGGGGGGGATGTCAGAGGTAGGTTGTTTACACAGAGCCTGGTGTGCCATGAAAGGCCTTGCTAGGGGTACTGGCAGAGGCAGATACATTAGGGCATTTAAGAAACTCTTAAGTAGGTACATAGATGATAGAGAAATGGAGGGCTATGTGGGAGGGCAGGGTTAGGTTGATCTTAGAGTAAGTTAAAAGGTTGCCACAACATTGTCCCATTCTGTGCTATGGTATTCTATGTCCTCTGTTCAATATGTCCCCACCTTTTCTGCAACATGAAGATAACTTGTATTCTTGCGTCCTCAGTTCTGACGAAGCGTCTTCCACCTGAAGCATAAATTTTGTTTTCCTTTCTACAGGAGGCTGCCTGACTTCAGTCCATGCCAAAACTTTATGTACAAGTCCTTAGACATTCGCTACTTCATTGTCTGAGAAGTTGTGAACAGACCCAAATAATGTGCAATAATCAGCAGTCGGCTCGACTTATGATGGAGGGCAGTGGCAAACTAGCTGATGCAGTTTATTCTAGTGCACTTCCCTGACAGACTCCTGAGTGATAAAAAAAAACAAACATAGAGTAGGTCATCAACCTTTGGGGAAAGAAAAACAGCATTAACATTTCAACTGGAAAAGAACCCTAACACAGTGGCGTCCTGGGCTGGATGTGATCCTGCCACAAAATGCACAAGTTCCAAGTGCATCTCTGGTCACTGGAACATTACAGACATTTACACCACACGCTGCGCCTGCAAAGCTAACAGCATTGTGAAGGACCCACGCACCCCTCATACAAGCTCATCTCCCTCCTGCCATCTGGCAAAAGGCACTGAAGCATTCGGGCTCTCACGACCAGACTGTGCAACAGTTTCTTCCCCCAAGCCATCAGACTCCTCAATACCCAGAGTCTAGACTGACATCTACATCATTTATTATTATATTGAAATTTATCCTGTACTGTGCCTATTGTCTTGTTTATTAATTGTTTATCTATTAATTAATTATTGTACTGCCCCTACACTGTTTTGTGCGCTTTATGTAGTCCTGTGTAGGTCTGTAGTCTAGTGTAGTTTTTGTGTTGTTTTACACAGTCTAGTGTAGCCTTGAGTTGTCTCACATAGTCTAGTGTAGTTTTGTGTTGTTTCATGTAGCACCAGGGTCCTGGAGGAATGTTGTTTCGTTTTTACTGTGTACTGTACCAGCAGCTTATGGTCGAAATGACAATAAAAAGCGACTTGACTTGATTGCTCTGTGATCCGTATTGGCCGCAGTTTGACCAGAGCTTCCAGTAGCCAAGCTTCATCAAAAGCACCCTGGACTGCAGGTGCCCAACTCTGAAAGTGAGTGGTAACACAGAAGCCGAGTTGTGTACAGTATTTGTGAGTGGGTTATGGTTAGCCAGTTGATGATTTGGCTGAAAATGGAATTCAGATCAACAGGGTGATAGAAATCAAGTCAGCATTTCAAATCAGAGACCCTTCATCAGAACAGGGAAGAGAACAATCACTCACCTGTAGTATCAACACAGCCTGTTTAGTTTTCCCCTTTCTTTCCCTCTGAGAGTGGAGGACATGCGCAATCTAACCCTCCGCTCACATCCTCCTACTCAGCATCTCACAACTCTTGTATTTCATCTTACTGCTCCCATTCACTCGTTGACCAGATAACCTCATTTACAGCTCATCTCCTTGGTCACCCTAGTTTTACTGAGATCTTCCAATCCCACCCCCGTAGCTGTAAAAGCTTTTTCCATCTCATTTCAGTTCTGACAAAAGGTTTCTGACCCAGAACATTGACTCTGCTTCATCTTCCCACCAATGTGACCTTTCCTGTCAAGTATTTCCAGCACTCTCGTTTTAGATTTCCGGCATCTGTCGTTCTTCTGATTTTCACTTGCTAAGGCTGTAAGTTGGCTGTGAGGATAATGGTTTCCATGCACAGTGGTACAGCTCATGGCATCACAAATATGAGTTCAGTCCTGACCCCGGGTACCATAAGACAGGAACAGAATTAGACCATTTGAATCTGCTCCACCTTTCGATCGTACTGATTTATTTTCCCTCTCAATCCTATTCTCCTGACCTTTCCTTGTAACATTGACGACCCTTCCAATCAAGAACCTACCTGCTTCAAATACAAGGCCAAATGATGTGGGAGTAGACTTGGGCCATTTGGTCCATGGAGTCTGCTCCGCCATTTCACCATGGCCCTTTCAGCGCAAGCTCCTGCCTCTCCCCCTATCCCTTCATGCCCTGACTAATCAAGAATCTGTCAACCACTGCCTTAAATACACCCAACGACTGGGCCTCCGCAGCCGTCTGTGGCAAAGAATCCCACAGGTTCACCATCCTCTGTGTTAAATTCCTCCTCATCCCTGTAGTGTCTTCGTGGAGTTTGCACGTACTCATTATGACCCAGTTAGTTTCCTCCAGATATTCCAGCTTACTCCAGATGGCAAAGGCAATCAGGTTGGTGGGTCACTGGAAATTTCCAAGTGGTTGAGTGGTAGAATCTGGGAGGAATTGATTAGATAATGGTGGGAATATAAATAATAGGTCAATGTAAGATTAGTGTAAATAGGTAGTTTATAGTCAGATCAGATTTGGTGGGCAAAGGGCCTGTTTCCATGCTGTATGACTATATGAGAAGTAGCTTGGCAGTTTTCCATGTTGATCGGTGAATGCTATTTTTAAGTTCTGGATCATGGTTATGTGACTTTAGTCAGAATGTTGTTGTGATCTGTAGCTTTGTAATGTTTAGAGAACTGGATCAGCAAATTTGCAGGTGACAGCAAGATTGGGGGATGCAGTGGACAGCAAGGAAGGCGATGGGAGCTTGCAGTGTTCTGGACCAGCTGCAAAACTGGGCTGAAAAATGGCGGATGGAGTTCAATGCAGACAAGTGTGAGGTGTTGCACCTTGGGAGGACCAATCAGGGTGGGACCTGCACAGTGAGCAGTAGGGCATTGAGGTGTGTGATAGAACACAGGTTTGTAATCCCTTGAAAATGGCGTTACAGGTAGATCAGGTCGTAAAGAAAGCTTTTTGCACGTTGGTCTTCATTGATCAAGAGTTGTGATGCTGCGTTGAAGTTGTATAAGACATTGGTGAGCTTAATTTGGAGTATTGTATGCCGTCTTGGTGACCTACTTACAGGAAAAACCTCAATGAGATTGAAAGAATGCAGAGAAAATTTACAAAGATGTTGCCAGGACTTGAGGACCTGAGTTATAGGGAGATGCTGAATAGGTTAGGACTTTATTTCCTAGAGTGTAGAAGATTGAGGGGAGATTTGACTGAGGCATGCAAAATTATGAGGGGTATAAATAAGGTAAATGCAAGCAGGAATTTCTTCACTCAGAGAAGGGTGAGAGTGTGGAACAAGCTGCCAGCGCAAATGGTGGATGTGGGTTTGATCTCAACATTTAAGATAAATTTGGATAGGTACATGGATGGGAGCGGAATGGAAGGCTATGCTCCGGATTCACGACAATGGGACTAGGCAGTTTGGCACGGACTAGATGGGCCAAAGGGCCCTTTTTTTTTCGCTGTGGTGTTCCATGATAACTGTACCTTAATTTTATGCAGAACTGGCTGAAGACATGTATCACAGAAAAGACAGGAGTCACATACACAGACCAACCAGTAACAAAGTGATGACTTAAGAAGACTTGAGGTAGTGTTTAGAGAATTTTTAATGACGCAATTCTTTATGACTCTAGTGAGATTATTGCATTAAGATCACAGCAAACAAGTACAGTTTTACATTTAAGTGATAGGGAGTAGTGCTAAATTACTCTACAGAGAATGTTGTCAGTCTTCTAGTTTTTATGGATTTTAAAAAGGCATTTAACAAGACTCCCCATGGGATCCATTGAAACTTGGCTGCGTGCATACCAAATTGCTATGCTCACAGAAGGTAGAGGTTGATAATATAGATGGAGCGTAATCTGCCGTGAGTTCGGAGACCTGTGGTGTTCTGTAGAGCTCTGTTGCGAGACCCTGCTCCTTGAGATTTTTATATATAACTTGGATAAGGAAGTAGAAGGGTGGGTTAGTAAGAAGACACAAAAGATGCCAGTGTTGTAGATACTGTAGAAGTTTGTCACAGGTTACAATGGGACATTGACAGGTTGCAGGGCTGTGCTGAGAAGCAGCAGATGGCGTACAAAGTTAATGGTGGGATTATTAGCATTGTGGAAGAGTGGAGTGACCTAGCAGTCCATATCCCTCAAAGTTGTCACACAAGTTGATAGGGTGGGTAAGAAGGCTTATGGTGTGTTAGTCTTCATCAGTTGGGTGACTGAGTTCAAGAGCCTTTAGGTTATGCTGCTGCTCCATAAAACTCAAGTCAGACCTCACAGATTATTGTGGTCAGATCTGGTCGTCTCATTATAGGAAGGATGTAGAAGCTTTAGACAGGGGGCAGAGGAGATTTACCATACTACTGCCTGGATTAGAGAGCATGTCTTATGAGGATAGGTTAAGTGAGTTAGGGAGCAAAGAGAAAAGAGGTGACTCTTAGAGGGGTAAATGATGATGAGGCATAGATGGAGTGGAGAGCAAGAGATTTTTCTCCAGAAATGGCTAATATAAGGGGGCCTATTTTTAAGGTGATGGGAGGAAAATATTAGGTAAGATGTCAGAAGTAGTTCTCTTTTTACGCAGAGAATGCTAGGTGCATGGAACCCTCCGTGGGGTGGTGGTACATAGACACATGGATGAAGGCTACGAGGGAGGGAAAGGTTAGATTGATCTTAAAGTAGATTAAAAGGTCGGCACAGCTTTGTGGGCCGAAGAGTCTGTACTGCCCTGTGCTGTACTGTTCCATGTTCTTCAGAGTACCAGTGGTATGGTGAGGCAGTGAAGTTGATCCCGGCAATATTTGAGATGAGATTGATCTGGAAAATGGCTCACAGGAAGGATTCAGGATGAAATTATGACAAGGGACCTTGCAAGAGAAAATAATAAAAGGGGCAACTATAGGAGGCAAATAAATTTCCAGAAATGTATGTATTAGTTCATAACATGATCCCACAAACACCCTTTTTATTTGGTCTTTATGGCCACGACTACTGTCCTTAGCTTCTGATTTGTGCCCAATTATTTTCTTGCTATGATCGTCATGTTACATTTCCTTGTACTTTGTTACAACCCTGATCTTCAAGAATTTGGTCAGAGCACACAGCACACTGTACCCACTCACTACGCTGGGCCTTCATCATCAGATAGGATGGCGGCGCCCCCTGCTGTTTGGATCTACAGGTGCAGTAAGTTGATTCTGTTTGGTCAATCAAAGTCACTGGTGGAGGGATTGTGTTCCAAAAGCAAGGCTATGAAAGACACTAATGACACGTTATTATTTTGAATATTGTTGGCAATAATTATCCCTTTAGAGTATCCAGACAGTTCAGTCACTGATTAAATTCTGCCCACTGGGCGCAAGAATAGACTGCATAAAATTTCAAACAAGATCTTGCTTTGATGCTTTTCTGTTTTTCTCCTTCTCTTAATCATTCCCTCCCCGCACGTTCGGCAATTCCCAGCCCCGCCCCCCCAAAAAAACTCAGTTGCCAAAAAAAAAAGCAGTTCACAAAAACACTGCTGGGATCAACAGCCCTAGTTTCAATAATGCCGGAAGGAAGAGCTCATTATGACCAGAGAAATTATCATCTACAGAATGTCAGAAACGGGCAACAATTACAATTGCCAGTCTAAACCTCAGCTGCCGTAGCAATGGCCTGTGAGCCACGTACGTATAAATATCCACATATTTTTATATCTGGGAAGTCCGAATTAGCATTTAAGTACGTTAAGGCAAACAATTTTCCAATGCAGATTCAGATTGAGATTTATTTATCACATTTACATGGAAACAATAAAGTGAGACGCGTTAAGAACGTGCAGTGAACTTTCAAACCTATGAATTCCATGCCACCTATGTGATAAAGTTTGGGGAAGACACTGTGGGACTCCCTAACCTGCCTATTACAAACCATACGGAGTGAGATTGGAGGTCCTGCTGGTGGAGTTAGAAGAAAGAGAATGTGTGAGGAAACTGGTGCTCAGCGGGACTGTGTTTCACTGAATCTGTCTGCTTCTGTGCACTGTACAACTCAGTACTATCAAATTAATTTTGCTGTTCATTAGGCTCAGCCCCCTGGTCATTTTGTTCCCCATCTAGATTTGTTCTGCTCTTCAGCTTATGTTCTTTAAATTCTATTAGTACTTGTGTTCCTGCTTGTAGGTAAAACTGCAACTGAACAGACTTTTAGAGGTATTGCCTGCATAGATTTTCAGAAGGCATTTGATTAAATGCCATACAGAAGGCTGGTTCGCAAAATTGACGTCCACAGAATTAAAGTATCGATAGCAGAGAGCTGGCTAAAAGGTGGAAAGCAGTCAGTAGCACAGCATTTGAACAGCCCAGACTGGCGTTTGAATAGTGGCCAATCAGAGATCGGGAACGAGAAGAGAGGTGAGCATTAAAAAGCAGCGCTTTGTGGGAGTTGCAATGTTTGAACAGCAGCCAATCAGAGAAGGGGATTCATTAACAAGGGCAAATAAAATCAAGGTAGGGGCAAGCAGAGCAGCTTTTGTCAGAGTGGGCAGTGTTAGAGAGGGGATTTGAGGATCTATCTCTTCGAGGCATCAGCAAGGAGAGGCTTGAGTGAGAGATGGTGAGAAGTTGTGGGTAAATTACTTTTTCAGTTTATTTATTGTTCCCTTTATAATTACACAATTAAAGCAGTAGGGGTACCAGGCAGGACAGTCGAATGCTCCCTTTGCTGGATGTGGGAAGGCAGGGATACCTCCCATATCCGTGACAACTTCAATCGCAAGAAATGCATCCAGCTGCAGCTTCTAACTATCCACGTTAAGGAGTTGGGCTGGAACTGGATGAACTCCGGATTATTCCCGAGGCTCAGGGGGAGATAGAGTAGCTACACCCAAGGTGCAGGACACAATAAACTGGGTGACGGGGGGGGGGGAGGAAGGGGTTAAGGAGCCAGTGCAGAGTACCCCCGTGGCCACCCCCCTCAATAACTGGTGTACCACTTTGAGTACTGTTGGGGTAGGTGACCTAGCAGAGGAAAATCACAGCGGTCAGGTCTCCAGCACTGAGTCTGGTTCTGTGACTCCGAAGGCATGGCAAACTGTGGTGATAGGGGATTTGTTACCTGGGGGAATAGAAAGGAGGTTCTGTGGACAAGATTGAGATTCCTGGATGGTATGTTGCCTCCCGGGTGTCTGGGTCCAGGACATCTTGGATTAAGTCTTCAACATTCTTAGGTGGGAGGGTGAGAAGCCAGAGGTCTTGGTCCATTCAGGTATCAATGACATAGGTAGAAAGAGGGATGAAGTTTTGCAAAGTGAGTTCAGGGAGTTAGGTGCTAAGTTAAAGGACAGGACCTCTGGTGCTACTCATTCTAGTGAGGCCAGGACTAGGAAGATTACATAGTTTAATCCGTTGCTAAGGAATTGGTGTAGGAGGGAGGGCTTCAGATTTTTGGATCACTGGGCTCTCTTCCAGGGAAGGTGGGATCTGTACAGAAGAGACAGTTTGCACTTAAACTGGAGGGGGACTAATATCCGAGTGAGAAGGTTTGCTAGTAATGCACAGTGGTGGTGGGGAGGGGTTTAAACTAGAGTTGTAAGGGCACACAGGAACCAGACTGCTGGAACAGATCGTAGAGCAGTTGTGGAGACAGATGTTGTTAAGATCTTAGACAAAGTCTAAAAATCAAAGGGTTGATCACGGTGGGACTAATGTCATGAACTGTGTATATTTCAATTCAAGAAGTATTGTAGGAAAGGCAGATGAGTTCAGGGCATGGATCAACACATGATATTGCAGCTATTAATGGGACTTGGTTGTAGGACTGGCAGTTCAATATTCTGTGGTTCCGTTGTTTTAGACACAACAGAGCAGGAGGGATTAAAGGGGGAGGGATATCGTTCCTAGTCAGGGAAAAAGTCACGGCAATGCTCAGTCAGGCCAGACTGGAGAACTCGTCTAGAGAAGTTTTATGGGTGGAATTGAGGAATCAGAGAGTTATGACCACATTAATGGGGCTATATTATTGACCATTTGGTAGAGATATCACAGACAGTTGCAAGAAACATAAGGTTGTGATAGTAAGTGATTTTTAATTTTCCACATATTGACTGGGACTCCCGTAGTGTAAAAGGACTAGATGGAATAGAGTTTGTCAAATGTGCTCAGGAAAGTTTCCTTCATCAGTACGTAGAAGTCCCAACTAGAGAGAGTGTGATGTTAGAACTCCAATTAAGGAATGAAACAGGACAGGTGATAAAAGTTTGTGTAGGGGAACACTTATAATGCCATTAGTTGCACGATAATTATAGAGAAGGGTTTGTCTAGTCCTTGGGTTGAGATTCTAATTTGGAGAAAGGCCAATTTTGATGGTATCAGAAAGGATCTGGCAAGTGTGGATTGGGACAGGCTCTTTCTGGCAAATGTCTACTTGGTAAGTGGGAGGCATTCAAATGTGAAATTTTAAGAGTACTAAGTTTGTATGGGCCTGTCAGAATAAAAGACAAGGATAACAGGTTTAGGGAACCTTGGTTTTTGAAAGACACAGGTCCTGGTTAAGAAGAAAAGTTGCATAACAGATATAGGCAGGTTGAAACAAATGAGGTACTTGAGGAGTTTAAGAAATGCAAGAGAACACTTAAGAAAGCAATCAAGTGGTTAAAAGAAGGCATGAGGTTGCTCCAGCGGACAAGGTGGAGGAGAATCCAAAGGGATTCCACTGATATGTTAAGAATAAAAGGATTGCAAGGGACAAAATCAGTCCTCTGGAAGATCAGAATGGTAGTCTATGCATCGAGCCAAAAGAGATGGGAAGATCTTAAATGGAGTTTTTTTGCATCTGCATTTTCTCAGGAAATGAACAAAGAGTCTATAGAAGGGAGGCAAGGAAGCAGTGAGGCCATGGACCCTATACAGATTACAGGAGGTTCTTGCTATCATGAGGCAAATTAGGGTGTACAAATTCCCAGAGCCTAACAAGATGTTCCCTTGGATCCTGTGGGAACCAAGTGTAGAAATTGCAGGGGCCCCAGCAGAGATATTTAAATCATCTTTATTAAACATACTAGAGGATTGGAGGATTAGCAAATGTTGTTCCACTGTTTAAGAAAGGCTCTAAGAATAAACCAGGAAATTATGGGCGGTGAGCTTGACACCAGTAGTGGGAAAGTAATTGGAAGGCATTTGAAGGGACCAAATATATGAGTATTTGGATAGAAAGGGACTGATTAGGTCAGCATGGCTTCGTGTGTGGTAGGTCATGTCTAACCAATCTTACAGAGTTTTTCCAGGAAGTTAGCAGGAAAGTTGATGAAGGCAAAGCAGTGGATGTTGTCTACATGGATTTCAATAAGGCACTTGACAAGGTCCCGTGTGGGAGGCTGGTCGAAAAGGTTCAGCTGCTTGACATTCAGGACGAGGTTTTGACATTGGTGTTGCAGGAGAGGCCAGAGAGTGGTTGTAGATGGCAGCCTCTCTGACTGAAGTGCTGTAGGGATCGGTGCTGGGTCCATTGTTGTTTGTCATCGATATCGATGATCTGGATGATAATGTGCCTGTTGGGATCAGCAAATTTGTGGATGACACCAAGATTGGGGGTGTAGCAGACAACAAGGAAGACTATGAAAGCTTGCAGAGGGATTTGGATCAGCCGGGAAAATGAGTTGAAAAATGGCAGATGGAGTTTAATGTCACTTTGTGAGGACAAACCAGGGTAGGTCTCACACAGTGAATGGTAGGGCACTGAGGGGAGGAGTGTGGTAGAACAAAGGGATCTGGGAATACAGGTCCATAATTCATTGAAAGTGACGTCAGATGTAGATAGGGTCGTAAAGAAAGCTTTTGGCACATTGCCTTTCATTGATCAAAGTATTAAGTACAGGGGTTGGGATGTTGGTGTGGCCTAATTTGGAGTTTTGTGTGCAGTTTTGAACACCTACCTACAGGTAAGATGTAAATAAGATTGAAAGAATACAGAAGAAAATTACAATGTTGTGGGACTGGCAGACCTGAATTATAATTAAGTTTGAATAGGTCAGGACTTTATTCTCTAGAATGGAGAAGATTGAGGGGAGATTTGATAGAGGTATACAAAATATAGATCTAAGTAGGGTAAATGCAAGCAGACCACTGAGGTTGGTCTGAAACCAGAAGTCAAGGGTTAAGAGTGAAAGGTGAAATGTTTAAGGAGAACATGAGGAGAAACTTCTTCACTCAGAGGGAGGAGAGAGTGTGAAAGTGTAAGTGGTGAATAAAATTTCAATTTCAATATTTCAGAGAAGTTTTGATAGGTACATGGATGGGTGGGGTATGGGGGGTTAAGGTCTGGATGCAGGTTGATGGGACCAGGCAGTTTAAATGGTTCAGCATGGACGAGAAGGGCCAAAGGGCCTGATCCTATGCTGTAGTTTTCTACTACGCTATAACTCTAGAGGGAAGTGGTTGTTGTTCACATTGGAGAATGGCTGGCATTGATGTTTCCCCAGGACCGAAGTGCTGGGAAAACTACTTTCTTTTTTGAAAATATGCACTTTAATCACTCCAACATGGGTGAAATTCCCAAAACTTAGAGATGTCAAAAAAGCTGGAGATGTCATAAATACTGAGAATCATAATATGAGACTACAATGGGACATAGATGGACTAGCTGAAAGCACAGTGAAGTGGTAGGTGAAATTTAATACAGAGAGATCTATTTGGGAGAAAGGAGAGAGAATATAGATTGCATTGCAGAGTTCTAAATATATTCAGCACCAGAGAAACCAGGGCTTGCATGTGCACAAATCCTTTAATATAAGAGCATGTTGAGACAGTGATTAATAATACATATGGAATCTGGGATTCATAAACAGGAGGACAGAATGCAAAAGCAGGAAAGTGACATTACATTTGCATAAAACACTGATAAGGCCCATGGCTGGAGTATAGCATACGATGGAGGTTGCCACATCCTAGAAAAGATTGGAAAGACCTAGGCTGGTTCTGGGGATGAGGAATTTCAGCTGTAGGATTATAAAGGAGTAATGTGTAGGCTTCTGTTAGTCTTGATAGATCATGGATTTCCACCTTGGAAAGTTTCCAGGGCGCAACCCTGGGCAAGGTTTTTTTTAAATGGAAGACCGGCAGTTGCCCAAGCTGCAAGTCTCCCAAGCTGCAAGTCTCCCCTCTCCACGCCACCGATATTATCCAAGGGAAGGGTATTAGGACCCATACAGCTTGGCACCGGTGTCGTCTCAGAGCAATGTGTAGTTAAGTGCCTTGCTCAAGGACACAACACACTGCCTCAGCTGAGGCTCGAACTAGCAATGTTCAGATCACACACACACACACACACACCCCCCCCCGCCGGACTGATGAAGGGTCAGCATTCATCAGGATTGATGAAGGGTTCTCGGCCCGAAATGTCAACTGTTCATTCATTTCCATGGATGCTGCCTGACCTGCTGAGTTTCTCCAGCATTTTGTGGGTGTTTCTCTGGATTTCTAGTATTTGGAGAATCTCTTATGTTTAGGATGATAATGGAGAAGACACAGTCATACCTCTGAGAACCGGTGAGGTCAAAAGGAGATCTGACTGAGGTGTAAGGTGTCAAAGGTAACTTCTACCGTAGATAGGGTAGATGGTGAGAAGCTGATCCAACTGGTGCACAGTTCAAGGTCCAGTGGACAAACTTAAAATTTTAGAAGAAGATCAAAAGGTTGGGGCTAGGAAGAAATCTGAGTAGGAAAATTAATTTAAAAAACAGTAAGGATCTGTAAAAAACACAAAATGCTGGCAGAATTCAGCAGGCCAGACAGCATCTATGGGAGGAGGTAGTGACGACGTTTCAGGCCGAAACCCTTCATCAGGAGTGAAGTAACATGGGATGGTCGAGGGGGGAGAAGAAGTGGGGGGAGGGATGAAGTAGAGAGCTGGGAAGTGATAGGCTGGAGGGAAATGGACTGGGTGGGGAAGGTGGAGAATTATGGGAAATAAAAGAGAAAGAAAGGTAGGGCTGGGGGGAGAGATTATAGTGAGGGGGGAAAAGAGAGAGAAAGAGAACCAGACTAAAATAATAGATAGGGATGGGGTAAGGGATGCCCAGCCTCAGAGAGAGGAGGGTCGGAGGGGATGGAAAGACCTGGCAGGGTTGAGAGCTCTGGTCTGTAATCTGTATCTGTAATCAGGATCTGTAATTTACTGCCGTAGAAATGATAGATGCTGAATCAAATCAATATGTTCAAAATCGGCTTGTCTAGGCTGAGAGGGCACTTTGTAGGACTACGAGGAGTACTGTACTGTTAGGTTTGCTGAGGAGTAACTTTGTAGAACAGATGAGTTAGATAGCCTTAATAACACTATCATTCTTATCATTTTCCTGTATTTTCCATTATCACCTTTTCTCTATAACCAATGGCACTGCCTAAATTTGAGAGAGGAGACAAATTCTTTTAATTCTGATTTTAATTGAGATAAATAGACATGAGCATCTACTTTCAATGTATGATTCATGCTCAGCATTTTAAAGTAGTAATTTTAAAAGATTTACAAGCATATGCAAAATTCATACAGGATATGTTGTGTTTATTCATTTTTGAGACTCACAATCATTCTTCATTCTTATAAATGTTTTTGAACATTTTTTCATAATAGTTGTGCTAAGCTTCTTAATCAAGTTTAATTGTCATTCAACCATGCATGAATACCATGAATACAGCCAAATGAAACAGCGTTCCTCTGAGGCCAAGGTGCAAAATACAGTACTAACAATCATACACAGCACAAGCCGCATATGGCAAATGTGAGATAGCAAGTAAGCATACAGTCACACAGAAGTATATATATAGCCCAAGTGCCTGAGTGACATTGATGATGCATGGGCGTTGTCGGCAAGAACAAGTAGTTCTCAGCAGTCCGCAAATGAACGAACGCATGCACGCGCACACACACACAATCCTGCTTGTCATTCCACCCATCTAACACTGGAGGGCAGCACTGATAGGAGGGACCAGCCCCAATCTAGCATGGGCACTGTGCTACACTGCCTCTGGCATCTCCTCTCCTGGACTGCTGCACCAGGCAAGCCCACGGCTTGAGGCCTAGTCCTTGCTACGACCGAGGCCATGCAGTTCCCCCACCATCAGTCTCACCAATAAGTAAAGGAAACAGACTTGCAGCATTTTACATTATCCACATCCAACAAGCTCTTGTGATCACAAGAATAGCATCCAAAACAATCACTCACTGTTAGACTGAACACTTCCTTCATGTACCAACTCTGATGCCTTCTTGTAGAAGGCAGGAACACAGTCTGCACCAAGTCCAGCTTCACCATCTGCTCTGCCAGTGACCTGCAGTACCTGAAATTCTTAATGTCAAGCACGGTCCTGTGATAATAAAAAAAGACATTTAAAAAAGACAAGAACACTTTCGGTTGACCTCCGAGAGGGCGCTGTGTCTGAATGTGCTGCCATCTGACCGTAAACCTTGGAATCCTGTAGATTGATAGAGTCATAGAGCATGTGGCACTGAAAAAGGCCCTTTGGCCCATCTAGTCCATTCTAAATGGTTCTTCTCCCTAGTCCCATTGACCCACACCTGCACCATAGTCCTCCATACACCTGTTTCATGTACTTATCCAAAATTCTATTAAGTATTGAAATTGAACCCACATCTACCACTTCCTCTGTCAACTCGTTACGCCCTCACTCCACCCTTTGAGTGAAAAGGTTCACACTCTGGTTTCCCTTAAGTATTATAGCTTTCACCTATGCTTTATTTTATTAATACAGTTACAATGCTGGGCATTTCATTTTCTGCAGATTCTCTCAGAATGCAAATCTATATACAGAAGTGTTCCTTTATTCACATTATACAATTGAGTATTTTATTTTTGCTGTTTAAAATCAAATTTCAATTGATTAATAAGTCAGGCTTGTTGAATTAGCCAATAGGATTTGTCTTGTTAACAATTTGGTTAAAAAGATGCCTGGGAAAAGAATGGGTAGCCATCTTTCACAGAGAGCATGGGATTGAAGAAGTTTCGTGAATGATGGAGAGAAGAAAATGGACAACAAATAAGGCGGGAAAATTTTGTTAAGTGCTCACAGAACCCAATTTAGAAGGACAGATACAGATGTCAGAAAATCCTCATGCAAATTATGATCTCATGAAAAATGTGCAGATAACTTTCAGTTAGCCATCTTACACATGACATCGGAGAAAGTTTGACACCTTTTTCCTTGGATGTTGCATGGATATTATTTTTGCTGGGACTGGTGTTTCAATGCAGAACTGTTTCAGTACCATGAGTAAATGAAGTGAAGCAAACTGAATTGATTATGCGACAATTAGCCCCAATGATTGTACGCACACTATAGGCTGACATATGTGTGATGGGCCCTTTTCATTGTTTTGTTTGTCATAGTTTAAAATATTCTGTCAATACAATTTCAATTGAAGTTTATACTGGTGTGAGTTAAATTATTGCTTCCTGGAGAACAGTACATTTGTCAGTATTCATACAGGTAATTGCCTTATTTTTCCTTAGAAGAAACATTCAAACTTTTGTGTTTATCCAAATCATATCCATTCTAGACCTGCTTTTATTGGAAATGGCCTTTTCATTGTTATTCCTATGCATTGTAGAGTTATGTTACTGTTAATTTGTATTCACAGTAATAGCTAACTCATTACGAGCCTGCAGGTTCATAAACACCTTCTACTTCCCCTTTACCCAACCTCAGTGGAAAGAATCTGCTTGTATTAACCCTAAATATAAACATCATAATTGTGTATACCTTTAATAAATCACCCCTTGTTTTTTAATGCTCCTGGGAATAACCTAGTCAACCTTTCCCTATAACTCAGTTCCTCAGATCTCGGCAACTAAATTTTCTCTGTACTCTTTCAATCTTATTGTTATCTGGTATATGACCAGAACTGAATGCACTACTCCCAATCTGGTCTCACCAACATCTGATACAACTTCAACATAACATGCTGACTCCTGTACTCAATACATTGATTTATGAAGACCAATGTGCCAAAATCTCCCTTTATGACCTTATCAACCTGTGACACCACTTTCATAGAATTATGGATTTGTACTCCTAGATTCCTCTGTTCTACTGCACTCCTCAGTACCCTACTATTCACTATGTAAGTCTTAACTGGTATGTCCTGGCAAATTGCAGTATCTCACACTTTTCTGCGTTCAGTTCTATCTCCCATTTTCCCATTTGGTGCAGATCACGCTACAGTGTGACGTCACACTCTTTGGAGTATCAGAACAGCAGCACTGATGTATTTAATCCCAGAGTATTTAATTCGTCTGAAATACCAACCAGCCCCTTACACATTTCTGAGACAGAAGACAGACGGGATGGGAAATTGTAATAGGGGGAGCACAGCTGTTTTGAAAGGATAAATTGTGGTCCTTCCAGGCGACCGGAGTTGAAAGGTAGAAACTGTTACAAGTTGGCTTGTGTTGACTGAAACACCTGCTACCAATTGTAGAGATGGTGGTATAAAACAAAGGTCATAGCAATGCCTAAAATAACTGGAGAATTAGGTGTGAAATTGGAGGAAGCTGCAGAGGCTTCCGGTGAGATAATATTGAGATATAATTTGAAAACCTTGTAAACAAAGTCCCCCACCCACCAACTTCCCCTTCACTTGGCTTCACTCATCACCTTCCAGTTTGTACTCCTTTCACCCCCCCCCCCCCCCACCCCACCTTCTTATTCTGGTGCCTTCCCCCTTTACAGTCCTGATGAAGGGTCGTGGCCTGAAATGTTAACGCTTTACTCCTTTTATTAGATGCTGCCTGACCTGCTGAGTTCCTCTTGCATTTTGTGTTTTTTGCTTTGTAAATAAAGGTTTTAGTTGCAGAGACCTATACAAGTTGCTGATCACTAGGAAAAGGCGTGCAATTAATTCTGGGTTGTCTGGTAATGAGGTGAAGAACAGGAGGCTTCACAGTCAGATTATGCCAAGGTTGCTGACATTTTTGTTCAGAGAGTGCATGGCTTGTGAGAAAGTTGGTAAACTGATTGATCAGACAACAGAATAACTGCAATCCTTAGCTCATTGTACTCCATAGGCTACTAACCAAAGTTTCTGAAATATTTTCTTTCAGATCCCCTAATAGTTTACCCACTAGTCCAGCACTCTACTGAAATAAATTATTTGAACTCTATGGTGATATTGTAGCGGTGTGCTACACGCAGCGCTAAAATAACGACACGGAGTTGGTAAACTGCAGTCAAAGAATAAGTTTATTTCAACTTCACAGTCTTGCTTTAAAGCCTGTCTCCCCCACCAGATACCTCGAGAGGCACGTACTGAAACCCCCTCAGGCTTTCTTCCTTTGTGCCTGCACTCTGGCTAATTGTCAGCCGGTTCGAGTGTGCTAGTAATTGGGTCGCCACAATATGCTTTACACTGAGGTCAATTTTTTGATTTGTCAATAAATTTGGAATATATCTTTATTAGTAAAGGATGTGATGAAGAATAGTACATTTCTGTCTCATACAACTTCCAGGCAATTAAAAGCCTTTTAGCCCAGCCAATATAGATGAGGGCTTAGAAATGGAATCACATTACATCCAAGGTGTAAACCAGCTTTCAAAAGCTCAAAAATGACAGGTGAATAAATGTCCTAATTTTTTTTCTCTCTCTATCCCTCTCACAATCACTCCTTGCCTGCTCTCCATCACCCTCTGGTGCTCCCTTCCCTCTTTCTTTCTCCCTAGGCTTCCCATCCCATGATCCTCTCCCTTCTCCGGATCTGTATCCCTTTTGGCAATCAACTTTCCAGCTCTTAGCTTCATCCCTGTCTTCTCCTATCATTTCGGATCTCCCACTCCCCCTCCCACTTTCAAATCTCTTACTATCTTTTCTTTCAGTTAGTCCTGACGAAGGGTCTTAGCTCGAAACGTCGACTGTACTTCTCCCTATAGATGCTGCCTGGCCTGCTGCATTCCACCAGCAGTTTGTGTGTGCTGCTTGAATTTCCAGCATCTGCAGATTTCCTCGTGTTTGTGTCCCTAGTTTATGTACTTTGTTTGCCACCTAGCACATAGGTAAAGGTTGCCCCATAGATGTCCAGGGCACGGAATCAGAATGAATTCCACTGCCCTAGGTTTCTGCTGCATTTTCTTTTTGCTCTGGAATTCATGACTTTCTCTCAGACGCAAGGCAATAGATTCATACTTTCTTAACTTGATCTTGAGGGCAACATCGACAAGGTCAAAAATTGCTGCCCATAGCTAAATATCCTTGATAGTGTGCTGCAACCTATCTTGTTAAGATTCTCTCAAAGAGTTGTGGTGAGGGGAGCACCAGAATGTAGACGCAGCAATAATACATTGTAAGACTTGGATGGTATTACCAAACACCTGCTGCTTTGGCCTTAACAGAGTAGACAGTGGTGCTGTCAAAGAGGTCTTGGCAAACTGTAGTGCATTTTGTAGACAGTACCTATTGCAGTGACTGTGTACCTGTAGCAGAGAATGGCTAATGGAATACCAACCCACATGTCTTGGATGACTCCAAGCTTCCTGGTATTGTAGTTGTTATCGTCCAGGCAAGTGGAGAATATTCAGTCACACAGCCGAAGTGCAGCTTGCAGATGGGGAAGTGAATCACTTGCCATAGGATATTCAACCTGGAATCAGCTCGTGAAGCCACATTTCCTGTTGAATTTCTGGTCGATAGTGATGGCCAGGGGTCATTGAAATGGGAGACCCCTGGGCAATGACAAGGCCATTGAATATTAAGAGAAGGTTAAGTTCTCTCTTTTAGGAAGTGGGTAATGCCTGGTACAAATGATGTAGCACAAATTCTATCTAATCCTGTAATAACTAAAATAAAATTTCAAAGTGGGTCAATGTAGCCCAGAGGCTTGTCTTTGGAACATCCGAGAGGGCTCTGCAGGTAGTCAAAGATTGTGTGTGTGTGTGTGTGTGTGTGTGTGTGTGTGTGTGTGTGTGTGTGTGTGTGTGTGTGTGTGTGTGTGTGTGTGTGTGTGTGTGTGTGTGTGTGTGTGTGTGTGTGTGTGTGTGTGTGTGTGTGTGTGTGTGTGTGTGTGTGTGTGTATAGCACCACTCTGGTGAACCTGTAAACTGAAGCCCCATGAATGCAGTGTAGCAATAGTGCTGACAAAATGTAATGAGCAGTAAGGACTTCTTGTTTTTGAGAAGCACCTATCAAGGCATTCCAGAACAAATAAAATAAAACAGAATACTGCAAGAACTGCATCTGGCAGAAAGAGATGCAAGTCTCCATATTGTCCCAGTCATGCTTTATTGCACTCTTGATTATCCGTTCCATTACTTTACTGATACTTAAAAATCATAGGATGGAATGATATGTTAGACTTGTTTGCTTTGTAGATAGGACACTATCATATGGGCGACTGTGCTGTGGCTGTACTGATAAGGTTCAGAGTGGATGCAAGTCTTCTGCACCACAACGGGATGACATTGAGACCAAAGATATTGCTATGTCCAGTGTACTCTTCCATTGCTTGATATCACATGGAGTGAATGGGATTGACAGCAGATAGGCTTCTCTAAGGTGGCGGAGGCCACCACACTAAATGCAGTTTTTCAAACCAAGATGTATAAAACTAAATAGTATAACTTCATAAAAATTTTCATTTCACTGTAACTAGGAAACATACTGGTACTTTTATACTTGTATGCTTGAGTGCCCTAAATCCACATCCATAACACCCTTTTCTACAAACGTTTGTACATTAAATAACTACATTGCTGTTAACCTGTAGAGATCTTTCTATTTTACTTTTTATTCTATTTCCAACTCCTGTACACACTTTCATTCTACTGAACTTTTTAAAAATAATTCTCAAAATCAGCAAAGGATCTGGCACAGAGCTCTTGGGAACTCTGATCATTATTTGGCTTCAGTGTGAACCTTGCCCTTTACTGAACACTTCATCTGCACCATTTTAACCTATTCCCAAAGCATAGTGCAGTTCTGCCATTAATGCTTAACGTCTCATCATTTTCGAGTGGAAACCTACAGCTGCTGAAAACTCCTAACAAGACAGACAAGAACTTGAAAGAAGGCAAAAAAATAATGAACCAAGCCCAATAGTGCTGGATTCCTCTAGAAAACTTCAGGAAAGTATTCAGCTGCCTCCTGTTGGCAGCTAGAGACTCCTGCTATTCTATGAGCAGGTTAGAAAATTTCCCATCTGGTGGGAACAGGAGCTACACACCGCCATCATCATTACAAGACCATAAGATATAAGAGTAGGATTAGGTCACTTGACCCATCGCCTACTCCACCATTTCATCATGGCTGATCCATTTTCCTCTTCATCCTAATCTTCTGCCTTCCTCCTGTATACCTTCATGCCCTGACCAATGAAGAATCTATCAACCTCTGCCTTAAATATACATAAGGACTTGACCTCCACAGCTGCCTGCACAAAGAATTTCACAGATTCACCACTCTCCGGCTAAAGAAATTCCTCCTCATCTCCATTCTAAAAGGATGCCCCTCTATTCTGAGGCTGTGTCCTCTGGTCTTAGACTCTCCCACTATAGGAAACATCCTCTCCACATCCACTCTCTCAAGGCCTTTCACCATTCGATAGGTTTCAATTAGGTCACCCTTCATTCTTCTGAATTCTAGTGAATACAGGCCCAGAATAAACCCAAAATAAGCTCAGCAGGTTGATTGTAACTCTTCTTAAGCTCAGTGTATATTGATATTTCAGGCTGTTTTAAATGCAGGATGCCTCTGTCTCCCTTACTGTTTTTTTCGGGGATGTTGTATTCCCTGCATAAAAGCTGGTGCATAACCAATCGCTTGCACCATCACATGCTACTTGTTAATTGTTCTCTTGGGCAAAAGGTGGCAGTGGAGAGCTCTTTGGTGTTAATAGACTGCATTCTGTTAAAAGGACTTTTACCAATGCAGACACCTGAGCAGATTGGAAGGTGTGATCTCTGTAAATCTCAGATGAAAATTATAATATTTTATGCCATTTCAGTTACTCCCAGATACCCATTAGTGACGCTACAAATCATTGAATCATAAGTTATAGATGCAGGTTCTAAGGGAGAGAGTACCATGGTAGCGTAGGGGTTCATGTGATACTTTTACAGCTCCGGGCATCAGATTTCAATTCTGGCATCCTCTGTAAGAAGTTTAAATGGGGGTTTCATCCAGATGCTCCAGTTTCCTCCCACTGTCCAAAGTTTTACAGTTAAGTAGGTTAACTGGTCATTGTAAATTGCCCTGTGATTAGGCTAGGGTTAAATAGATGGATTGTTGGGCAATGGGGCTCGTTGAGCTGGAAGGGCAGAGTATCTCTCAATAAATAGAATGGATCAGCAAGGACAATGCTAACTTATTGCGACAATGACAATTCAAAGGTTGTACATTGTCCACAGTGATATGTTCGCACCGTCCATTCTCTAGAAATAAGGACTATTTCCTTGTATTTCAAGGATATATTCTTCTGTTAAAACTGATAGTTACCAAGCACTTATATACAGCTTTGAGAAGAAAAAACAAAATTAGATTCGTTTATGTCAACATTCCTGATTAAGCTTGCGGATGTAATGAACATTTATCAAGGCAGGGTTTATTTTACTAGTGGGTGTTATAGTGAGACACTCTGTTAAATTAAATGTTGACTGACGCTGTGAAGAAATGTCTTATCACTGGATCTAGTACAGCAATATTGGAGTAAGGACCTGATGTATTAAATCAGACTCCGAGTTTCAGCAGTGAATTTTAATGTTATTGCAGCTGCTGATTAACATGGGAATGCGACTGCTTTTGTACAACTGAATGACAGAAGTATTTTAGGAGTTAATTTACATGTTCGAGATCAAGCTGTCCTGAGCAGAGTCTTGGGAACATTGCGGGAAACACACAGACATTATTTTTGGTAAATGCTCCAACTGCATCTCTCTAATACTTCGATTTGGATTTGAACTCAGCTGAGTGCAACAATTATATTGAAAAAAATAATTTCCCCCATTACTCTGAATAATTAAGTGATTGGTTGCAGACACTTTGATCATATGACTAAGGATTAACCAAACCCAGAGCTCTATGTGATTTAACTCATCGATCTTAACTTGTTACTGACACATTTCACATACTTTCGATTGTGGACATAGGAAGGCCGGGGAGATTACTTTTAAAGCATTAAAACAGGAATAGCTTTAACATAGGATCTAAAATGAAATTCAAGTACAATTGTGTATGTCAAATGTGCCTTTACAATTTACAGTAGTGATAAAGAAAACAGCTGTGCCAATATTAAATATACAAATTAACTTCAAAAATGATTAAAAAACCAAGTCAAATGAGTCTATAATGCCAGATCCAATGTGCATTAGCTAAATCCGCATGCATACACCATTTTCTACATTAAATAACTAGATAGTTATAAACCTTTTCAGCTCATTTTTTCTACTCATTTAATCTGCCAATCCTTGTATATGTTTTCATTCCACTCAAATTAGGCCAAACTTCCTGTCAGGCAGTGTCCAAACATCTATCAGTTTCTTCTGTGAATATTCTCAATGCCTCAACATCTATAGCTCTTGGTGTAAACTGATGACAGGTCTTGGCCCGAAATGTCGACTGTTTATTATTTCCATAGAGGCTGCCAGACCTGTTGAGTTCCTCCAGCATTTTCTTTGTGCAGCTTAAGGATGTTGTTGAAAATTCTCTTGGCAACTCCAGAGCACCAAACTATGTGCAGCTGGCTGACAACATGCTTCCTGCATACAAACCATGAAATGCAACACGTCACTATAGAATCAGTCTTCTGCATTCCTGCTTAGACTTCTTCCCTGCAAATCTTGGCGCTGTCAGTGACGAGCACGGTGAAAGGTTTCACCAGAACATTGCGGTCATGGAGAAACGATTTCGGGGCAACTGGAGTTCATCAGTGCGGTCTGATTATTGTTGGAGACTTAAATGAGAAGCCTCAGACACTGAGTACAAACAAAAAAACATTAACAAAACATTTTTAGCATAGTTAACACAAAGCATCAGCACTGTTATGCAGTTAAACACATTATATTCAATAACAATTAAACGCATTATATTCAGTAAAAATTAATTCAGCTTCTCCAAATTCCTACGTGATAAAAGTAGTCTGAAATTATATTTGTGTTTGGCTTCAAGCGGACCGGCATTAACACAAACATTCTGAAAAAGCAACACAATTGAAAAAATTTGCTGTCCATTGTTATTGGCTAGCTTATATGGATAAGGCATTGAAGAAGGCATACGGAATGCTTGCTTTCATCAGCCATGGCTCAGAGTAGAAGAGCTGTATCGTCACATTCCAACTTCTAGAAAACACTGACTAGGCCACATATAGAGCACTGTCCCAGTTCTGGTCACCACACTATGTAGGGACACTGTAGAGACTGGGTTTGTTTATTTTGAACAAATAAATGTGAGGTAGAAGGTTAATGAGAAAATCCAAGAAGGATTTTCTCCATACAGTTGGAATCTGGAATTTGCTGGATGAAGAGATGGTGGAGGCAGATACTGTCATAGTATTTAAGAAGAATTGATCCAAAGATTCCAAGTACATTTATTCTCGAAGTATGTTTGCAGTATACAACCCTGAGATTAGTCTTCCCACAAAGAGCCACGAAACAAAAGAAAACCATGGACCAGTTCAAGGATAAACATCAAACTCTTTCACCCCCAACCACACCCAACCCCCCCCCCCCCCCCAAGTCATGCGAACAGCAAATAAAAATGAGCAAAAAACACAGAATGTATCCAGGCATATTCAGTTCAGTTCAATCTTGCACTGTGTTGCTCATTATCTACAGACCGCCCTGATCAAAAACGCCCAAAATAGCAACAGAAAAAGGAGCGACCAGAAACCAGGAACACATCATAACATGAACTACAGAGTCCAATCCACAAACCATGTGGATTAAACCTTGTCCAAGACCCAGGACTCCAACACAATCCATCAGCAGCATCCAGCGAGAGGGAGAGAGAGACTAATTGAACGAAGGGCCCTTCTTCTGCGAGCAAGTGAGAGAGACCATCACTCGCAGGCACCTTCCTCCTGGAGCAGTGAGTGAGACGACACTGAACACTAGCTGGCCTCAATGATTTTCATTTTCCTTGACGCTTCAATCAGCGAGAACTGGAGTCAATCATGGGCTTGAGCCCCATCTCCCGGCCCTACACTTTACTCAAAACCTCACCGAACCCTCTCAGATACAGCAAAGCACCAGATTGCTCATTCAGCTGGAAAGCACGTCACCAAAATGTAGATCACAGGCTCTAGAGAACCACATTTAAAAGAAAAAGATGTAACGGGGAGGTGGGGGGGGGGGGGGTGCACGGTAACGTAGTGGTTAGTGCAACGTTTTACAGAACCAGTGACCCAGGTTCATTTCCCGCTGCTGCCTGTAAGGAGTTTGTATGTTCTCCCCATGACCGTGTGTGTTTCCTTCGGGTGCTCCGGTTTCCTTCCACTATCCAAAGACGTACCAGTTGGCAAATTAATTGCTCATTGTAAATTGACCAGTGATTAGGCTCGGATTAAATCGGGGAATTGCTGGGCAGTGTGGTTCGAAGTGCCGGAAGGTCCTATTCTGCGTTGTATGTCAATAAAAAATAAGAAAAGAAAAGTAAAAGAAGTAGTTTTGTGAACTGCCTGGAGGATGTCGATCTGGGTCATATCGCTCGCTGTTGCCATCTTCTTAGCAATGTCTAAAAACAATGTGGACACTTACATGGATAGGAGAGATTTAGTGGGTTATGGAGCAAATGCATGCAGATGGGACTAGCTCACCAGATAACGCAGTTAGCAAGGACCAGTCAGGCCAGAAGGCCAGATTCCATGCTGTATGGCTCCATGGCATTAAGCAAGCCTTGGAGACACAAGGGTGCCGGAATATGAAACACAAAGCATACTGCTGGAGGCGTTCATTGGGTCAGGCAGCATCCGTGGAGGGGAATGGACTCAGATGAAGGGTCTCCACCCAAAACAGACTATTATCTTGCCTTTACAGATGCTGCCTGCCCCATAGAGTTCTTCTAGGCTTTTGATTTAGGCAAATACTTGAATTTTCAATGCATCAATGCCATTAATGTGATAGTACCATAGATTGTAAGGATAGGGTGGGCAGAAGGCAGAGAGTCTATGACTCTTTATGACCTTCTAGTGAGGCTTGAATGCTTTTAAATGTTTAATATGTGAATGCAAGCTTGCCTATAAAAAGATTTTCCAAGTATTTATTACTTTTAAGCCATGTTTTACAAATTTATCTTGGCAATGTTATTTTTGTCAAAGACATTCTATTTCTCCCCATTGTTGATTCTTTGACACTGAATTGAGTGTCAATTCTTAAATGTACTGCTGGGTAGCATCAACAATTGTGTGGTAGAACTGGAATACTACACACCTGTAAGGCATGCAAGTTTCCCGACAATCATACTACAGATTGCAACTATTAATTTATTGATGAATTTCAGTCAATCCTTGAACTAACCAACATGTAAATTTTATTTTTAAAAGGACTTTCTTAAATTGTTTTCTTAAGTGACGAAAATAAAACAGTTGAAAATGAAAAATCTCCAGACTATGGTTTTCATTTTCCATTTAGGAATAGACAGTAGATTCCATGTGTGTATAACCGCCAAGGTGCCTGGTACAATTAGCATTTCCAGTTTACCGATTTCCATTAAGACACCTATTTTTGATAATGGACTAACACTATCTGATAGAATGTGAGAAAATTATGATTTTTTGTAACATTTACAAAATCATTATTGTTACTTATTCCTTCACAACTACTCTGACCATTACCACCAGTCCTGTCACTACTACCTCTACTTGTATTGATAAAGTACGAGTTGAGGCCTTCAGTTGGCTGGGGCCAACCATGGATATTGCGTCCTAGCTGTCTACGTGAGACGCAAGCCGGGGCAGTATGATAGGGAGAGCAAGCTGCTGCCCGTGCAGCAGATGAATCCAAAGGAATGGCAAAGACCGATACAGTTTGTGGCATCAACGTAAGACTGCCTTAGGGATTTTTCCTCAGGGTTTACTTCAGAAGCTTTCCCCATGAGTGGATATAACTGCAAGGCAATGGAGGTTTGAGATCAGAGTTTTCCTTCTCCTAGATGAGCTGCCAACCACGGCTGATGACCCCCGTTTGCCCAAAGCGACTGGTTCTAAGGCGGCAGTAACCTGCCTTTGCCCCTTCTCCTTTCAGTAGAAATGGTTCCGCTGGGCGTAGTAGCTGAGCCACACATGAAGGTCAGGAACTGGACTTGGTTGTCACAGGCTATTTGAGACTCATGCCATTGAAAGCATTTAATAGGTAGTGGGAGCTTCTCCCCACTACCTCCCATGGCTATGACAATCTTAACGAACCTAAAAAGTACGATGGTCCTTCATAAAGGCATTAAAGATTTTCACAGTGCTTCTACATAGATTTTTGTGTGGTAAGGCTTATTGATTTTATTGAATTATGTGATATTTTATCATATGTCAGGGTCTGTAGAGCAGGTAAACATGGTTCTGAATGTTGCTACATTTCTGTTATTCTGTTTAGATTGCACTGACGGAATGTCTAATGTGGAAAAACAAATACTTATCGATAATACCTTATTAACTTTGCCCCTTCTGCTTACGAACCAAGTTGAGTTCTTTCATAATAGTCGCAGTCGTTCAGTTCATCGAAAGTTAACGTGATCCCATTTAACATGGATGGATGTCCATCATACTCCACAAGTGTTAGTTTTAAATTTTGCAAAACAACAACATTGTTACATATATTCCTCAAATTTTAATTCTTAATTATTATTGTGCTTGCAGATGCGTGCGGATCACTGACACAGGACTCGGCTATCTGTCCACAATGTCTTCCCTGCGCAGCTTGTACCTGAGGTGGTGTTGCCAGGTGAATATTGCAATGCATATACATTAAAGTTATATTTTAAAAAATCACATGTTGATATTTTTGTAAAGCATGGAAACAATCAATCAAGACAATCTGCCTGCAAATGCAATAGGTAACATATTACTATAGAACATTATCCTTGGCAAGTTCATCAATACAAACTGGCCTGGAAATTTATGTGGTAAGGTTTATGGATTTTACTTAATTATGTGATATTTTACCATATGTCAAGGTCTATAGTGCAAGTAAACATGGTGCTGAATTTTAATAACTTTGAAGCATTTAACCTTTATCAATCTTGCCACATTTCTGTTATCTGCTTCATTGCACTGAATGTTTAATGTGCAAAATTAAATACTTTTTAATTATACCTTATTAAGTATTAACTTATTAAGTTGGTGTATGTGGCAATGACCATTTTGGTCTTTGATTCTCCCTCCCCCCACCCTGCCATAGCAGATGAGCTGATTTTGAGACCTTGAACTGACCAAGCATTGCACATTTTCAATACTTAGAATAGGCAATCTTGTATTAAAACCATAAGAGATAGGAGCAGAGTTAGGCCATTCAGCCCGTCGAGTCTGTTCTGCCATTCCATCATGGCTAATTCATTATCCCTCTCAGCTCTATTCTCCTACTTCCCCCCTCCAACCTTTGACACCCTTACTAATTAAGAACCTATCAATCTCCATTTTAAATATACCCAAATAACAGGATTTGGGTCAGAGGCTGGGTTCTATCCCACCAGCCCTAGCCGTCCAATACTTTGATGGGAGTGCTGCTGGGGCACTGGTGGGGAGTGTGTACAGAGAGATCAGTTGCCAACACGGATGTCTGGATGATGCTGGGAGAATAGGAGTTGGTACGCCAGCTGAACATTGGATGCTGGAGCTTTGCAAGATGATCACAAGGCACAATATAAGGAGATCCAGACCCAGGTCCAAGGGGATCACAGAATCAGGTTCAGGATAAAGACCGAACATCAGGGAGGTGGCTCATTACTTTGCAAGAGTGTGTGTTCACCAAATAAGAGGCAACTCAGTCTAGTGCATAGAGGATATTTGAAATCCGCAGGATGGGTTACCAGAAGTACTTGGTCACACTTCCAGAGTAATGCGAAGTAATCCAGAAATTATCATTTCACTCCCAAGTAAAAACAGTTTGATTTTCAATTGCACCAATGGTAATTTAACAAAAATAGCAATTTCTGACTGACAGATTCAATACATAGGGTAATGGAATTCATCCAACATTAGCATGGATTATTAATAGCCATGAGTAACAGTGTGAGTAGGAGTATTATAATTTACAAAACAGTGTATAAACAAGCTATGTGGATAATGGACCATTGTAAAATTGATTTGTTTATCTGCCTCTGTGAACACAGCCTAACTTGAAATTTTTCCTACAGTTTGTATGTTTCTGCTTGACTTTCTTTCTGACTGCTCACCTCATCAACTTATCTACCATAGATAGTTTTATTAATAGTTCATCAACACGGCAACACTGACCTTACCCAAAGTGAGATTCTCCCTTGTTCTATCCATTTCTCCCCCACCCTTTCTGCAGCTTCAGATATAAACGTCTTTTCTGTCTTAATGCCAAAAGCTCTTCCACCTGAAATACTATTGGTATTAGTTTATTATTGTCACATGCTCCAAGCTACAATGAAAAGCTTGTCCTGCATATAGATCAAATCATTACACAGCGCCTTGAGCTAAAACAAGGTAAAATAATAACAATGTCAAATAAAGTGTAAAAGCTATTGAGAAACTGCAGTGCGGGTAAATGATAAAGCGCAAGATCACAACAAGGTAGATTGTGAGGTCAAGAGTCCATCTTGTTGGACAAGAGATCCATTCAGGAGTCTGTTAACAGTGGGGTAGAAGCAGTCCTTGAGTCCCAGTGCTTTCAGGCCTCTGTATCTTCTCCCAAATGGAGAAGGGAGAAGAGAGACTGTCTGGGGTGGGAACTGGTCTTCGATTATACTGGCTGCTTTACTGAGGCAGTGAGAAGTGTACACAAAGTGCATAGAAGGGAGGCTGGTTCCTGCAATGTGCTGAACTGTGTCCACAACTCTCTGCGGTTTCTTGCAGTCACATGCAGAGCAATTGCTATATCAAGTCATTCCACATTCAGACAGAGTGCTTTCTATGGTGCATCAGTTAACGTGGTAAGAGTCAGTTGGGACAAGCTCGATTTCTTTAGCCTCCTCAGGAAGTAGAGCTTTCATAGCTGTGACATCATCATGGTTGGGTCAGGACAGGCTATTGACGATGCTCACTCCTAGGAAGCTGAAGCTCTCCACCTCAGCACCGCTGATGTAGGCAATGGCCAGCTCTTTTGTTTTGTTGACATTGAAGGAGAGATTGTTGTCATGACACCATGTCATGAAGCTCCTCATCTCCTTCCTGTACTCGAGTCATCGTTGTCTGAAATGCGGCCCATTACAATGGTGTCATCCACAACTTGCAGATGGAATGACAGCAGAATTTGGTCATGCAGTCATGAGTGTGCAGGGAACAGCGTAACGGGCTGTGGACACACCTTGTGGAGCACAAGTTTTTAGAATAATTGTTGTAGCGGTGTTGCTGCCTATCCTTACTGTTTGTGGTCTGTTGGCCAGAAAGTCAGTGATTCGGTTGCAGGGGAAAGGATTAACTCCCAGGTTCTGGAGTTTGCTTGGAGTTAATGGTATTGAATGCAAAACTGTAGCCAATAAACAATAGTCTGATGTAGGTCTGCTTTAATTATACCCAATGATTTGCCCTCCACTGCTGTCTGGGGCAATGAATTCCAGAGATTCACTGTCCTCTGGCTAAAGAAGTTCCTCCTTATCTCTGTTCTAAAGGGATGTTCTTGTACTCTGAGGCTGTGCCCTCTGGTGCTAGACTCTCCCACTATAGGAAACTCTTCTCCACATCCACTCTATATAGACCTTTCAATGTTTGGTAAGTTTCAACGATTCCTCCTCATTCTTCTGAATTCCAAAGGGTACAGGTGCAGAGCCATCAAATGCTCCTCATACTTTAACCGTTTCATTCACTGGACATTTCTCATAACCTCCTCTAGACTCTTTCCAATGCCAGCACACCCTTCCTTAGATATGGGGCCCAAAACTGATCCAAATACTCAAAATGTGGTCTGTCCAACACCTTATAAAGCCTCAGTTCTGCATCCTTGCTTTTATATTCCAGCCCTCTGGAAATGAATGCTAACGTGGCAGTTGCTCTCTTTACTACTGATTCAACCTACAAATTAATCTTTAGTGAATCCTGCACAAGGACTTTCAAGTCCCTTTACACCTCAGATTTCTGAATTTGCTCCCCATTTAGAAAATAATCCAAGCCTTTATTCCTTCTACCAAAGGGCATAACAACACAGTTCCGTACACTGTATTCCATCTGTCAACTTTGCCCATTCTCCCAATCTGTCCTAGACCTTCTGCAGACTCTCTGCTTCCTTGACATGATGTGCCCTTCCACCTATCTCTGTATCATCTGCAAACTTGGCCACAAAGCTTTCAATTCTGTTAACCAAATCATTACAGTACAATGTGAAAAATATCATCTTCATGAAACTACTTACTCAGCTTATTCCAACTAAACCACTGAATGCATGTGTGTGAAATAATGTCTGGATAATTAAGTCATTTATATTTTTCCCCACAGGTGCAAGATTTTGGTTTACAACATCTCTTTGGAATGCGGAGTTTACGATTACTTTCATTAGCAGGTGACTAATTTTAGTTTTATTAATATGATTTAATGTACAGGGACTTTTTCAATATCCTTTTGTGTGATCCATTTCATGTGTAAAGATACAAGAATATTTAAGATCTCCACCAAATAATGCAAACTCACAAGTTGACATCACCTGGTGAGATAAAACCCGTGTTTGGTGCAGGGCAAATCCAATTTAAAAAGCGCAACTCTCATCTGCATCAGCATGATACATGTCCAGATGACATTTTTGGGATCACTGAGAAATATAGGAGAGTGCATTGATGCTCTAGGTAAGAACCTTAAAAGTTTGTGAACTTCTAAGATCTTGACAATTTTGAATTGCAAATTTATTGGAGCTTTCAGACATCAGGCAAAAGTGAAAAAGAGCCCCATGACTTTTTTTGATACCTTTTAGAGAAAAAAAATCATTGTTCAAGGTGAGTATCAGGAGGTATATATTTTCCCCATATTGTGGTCAGAAAGTGTCCGAAGACCTTTCTTTGAAAATATCACCAATTCAGATCTATAAACAGAAGCATCACTCTATGAAACTCAAGGTATTTAATAAACTCATAAGTACTGCAAGAGGTAAGTAAAACCATTCCTTTTTACTTCTCAGGAACTGTTAACCGTCACTTCCCACCAGGACTCAGAGTGCCAAGCATTTTTGTAACCAATCCTTCATCAATAACTACAAATTGCCTTATTTCACTCTTGTGCATAATGTAGACCCTCCTGGCATTTCCCTTTCATCCACTGTTTCATCTCATTTGCTGTCAATTCAATAACCTCAAACTCATCTCATAACTCCTTCCCCACTCAACACACAGGTTGAAACCTTCTAGTCCTACACTCCAAGATCTGGCAAGTACTACAGATCTATACTAATTAGCTATTTCCACCAAAGATCTAAAATTAACTGAGATCTGTACTAATCTGTAGCTAATTACTTGCCTCAGCTGACCACATTTCTGACCTAGAGAAACTTCAGCTCATCAATGGTTCTTGAAATTCCTGCATAACCTGGACAGTGCCTACACTTAAAAAAGAACCATTCTCCTTCTCTGAGGAAGATGATCTATCAGTATTTCCATGGTCTCGTCTGTGGTCCAGCACCAGTCAGACCCCAAGAAGTGTTTCAACCTGTACTTCCAATTTCAAACTTCCCCAATCTTCTTTTGCTTATCTTAGTCTTCCTTTCAGCTTAAGCACTTCATGCAGACAGCTGATACACATGCACTTTCCTTCTCAGTATTCTTTCATAATCCTGTCCTCCATCTGCAGGAGAAGATAACATTTCATAAAAAGGGAGAGATTTTCACAGATGGAGTTAAATGAGACATTGTGGCTCTCATCCAGATAGATCAGGAGGCAATAGAAAGCTCCAACACAAGAGCGAACCGCTTTGGCAATGGTGAGACTACAAAGTCCTTTGATCAGAGTGGCTGCTTACTACTTGAACTTTTACATAAACTGCAAGCAATACGCTTATGGACAACTCTATAACTCCAGTGTGGTGAAGCATTGAATATGTTGACATTCAGCTTCAATTCAATCCTGACTTATGTCCTTCTCTTTCTTCTAGGTTCCATTCATTAGTAAGGACCTCATCAGCTACTGGCTGAGGAGGGCACCTCAAAACAACAAAATCCATCATTGGGAATCACTGTCATGCATCACATAACTTCCACTCACCCCCACAGGGACTGGCACCTCTGAGGGTTGGCACTGCCATGGAATGGGTGGCAGTGCCTTCCAATAAAAAAGAAACCAAGTGCACTGCATAAATAGATAGCAAAACCCACAAAATTATTTTAATTTAGACTGCGCTAATACTGCACTGATGGGCAGGACAACATGAAATTTTTCAGGATCACCATTTGAGACCCTATAGCTCTCAAGAAGAAAGAAGATCAGGCAACTTACAGACTGGTGAAGACAATAAAATGAGTGAGGAAATAAAGGAGAGAGGTAACAATCGAGAGGAGATCAGGAAACCTGACAGCCATGCACAAATCTAATGTTGAACTGGTCAGTCAGAATTCAAGTTAAGTTCACAACAAAAAAAGTTGTCTTTCAGAAGGCAGCTTCAAGGGACCTTTGGCCTGCTTGAGATATTCTTTGTGGCTCTTGCTAAACTGTTGTATTTTTTAAAGTGGCATCTTATTTGCCTATAGATACTTTGAGAATTTAACCCCTGGAGTTTACCCCAACTTTCAGAGATGATCTGCAACCTCCCATGCAGAGAATTTAACATCTCCCTTAAGACTGGGCCCCAAACACGCTACAGGAACCTTCACCAATGTGGCATGCAGTGCATTATGAATTTGAATGCTCAACTACATGCTATATTGGATGCCTCATTTCCGTTTATACTGCTAAAAAAAAAACAGGTGTCATCTCAAAGGAATTCTTAGCACAAAAAACCGTATCAATTAAGTAAAATACCAGAGGACTGCAGGTAACTATGGCATTTTATCCCATTACAAGTCAGTCTTTAGAGGTGGCTATGAAAAAAAAGTAAAGCCCCATAATAATTGTGTGTATAAATAGATTACTTAATGAGGCTATTTAAATCTAACCTACATAACTGGCAAGAAAGATTATGAGGTAATATTGTCCTCATTTTGGGGATTAACAGTTTAATCTCCAGTTCCGAGCCTATTAAGTATTTCTGACTTGCATGCTACTTTTTCCCACCCCAAGGCTGGGTGATAACTCTTACCTTTTCGTCCCATAGGCTGTCCACTGTTGACCACTGCCGGCCTCTCAGGCTTGATTCAGCTACAAGACTTGGAAGAGCTGGAACTAACCAACTGCCCTGGTGCTACCCCAGAGCTCTTCAAATATTACTCCCAACACCTGCCCCGCTGTATGGTGATTGAGTAAGGACACCAGGGATTGGCTATTTACACAGAATGACCACCTCCAGCCAAACCCCAGCACTGATTATCAATCAGATAAAAGCTTGGAGATGAGTGTGCATCTGATCAATGATAGGAAAATGATTTTAATCGTGTCAGGAATGAGAAAGAAACTGTGAATATAAACAAACTCAAATTACTTTTGCTTTGGTGTGCAACCAGAGTCATCCCATTCTCTCTGTCTGGATGTGTGAATTCCACAGTCATTCCTGCTCATCACACTTTTCTCTAAATGTGGAGTGGTTGTGATCAGGCTTGTTCTGAGCATGTGCAATGTTTGCAGGTAGCTGCAGTCACATGCTACTGCTGTAACTCTTGTGTTTCGGTGCTGGATCTCTGTAATATGTCTAACTTTTATGTAGAATTCCGTTCGCTGAAATGTTTCCCTCCGCGGATGCGAGGCTATATTTCTCTTATTAGAAAACGAGTTGTGGTGATCATTCCTTGTGCCAGGGATGGATGTTAAAGCATCTCTTCCAGAAGCAGATGTCAACCAATTCTATTAACTCTTAACCAGCTAACAATGGAGAGTCTCCCCCACCAGCCCAAATATTGGCAGATAATGCTTTTTCTTTTTTTTCCAAAAAAAAAAAGACAATTAGTATTTTCTTTTTCGGTTTCTCACTTTGGCTGGTTTACTGCTGGGATCCGTAAGGGGGACAAAGTTGGGGATTGGGGTCTAGATGAAGGAGTACAACACGTGACTTTTTTTGGTGCAGGATGAAGGACATATGGGAAACCAAATCAGCAACAGCGACTGCCCATTTCATCCCTGAAGATCTCAGGGATTGGATGAGTTGGACTAGACTGTTTTGATATCTACAGGAGTATGTTTTCATAGAGACCAAAAGAAGCCCATTCTGGTTGTTGGCCTCCTGTGAAAGCGGGATGGCTTTGGGACTTCCTTACTGTATATATTTTTCTGTCTGTTTGGATACTCTTTAAAGAATTATAACTTATATTTGCTAAGTGTTTTCCTGTGCTGTTGGCCATTGGCTGTGATTTATAATATGTTGCTTTAAATGAGAAGATCTTAGAAGGTAAAATGGAAGGTCTGCACTCCATATATCAGCTGTAAAAGTACCAGCTTTTCTCAGCCCTGCCTCCTTGCCCACCCCACCCCCGCCCAGCAATACAGTGACATTTTACAGAAAAAAACTCAAAGCAGAAGCAGCAATATTATTTCTATCATTGCTTTCAGCTGAATTGTGATGCCTTTGTTGTGTACAGTGTGATGCTTCCATGCAGTATCCTTTGGGAAAGTCAGTCCACTGTCAGTACAAATATTCTTAAAATAAATATTCCAAATAAAACCCTCCGGGTCTTGCTGACTTTATTGCGTTTCTTTGCAAGAACTAGCACAAAGGCTGTTTAATGGTATTAGCAGGTTGGGTCAAAAATATGAAGGTTTAGATTTAAAGCAGAGGAGAGATGATGCAAAAATACTCTAGGATAGGAGATGTCTGGAACTAAATGTGGAAGGCATAGAGCAGAATCCTGTGTGCATTCAAAGTGAACTTGAGTTGTCTTCAGAGCTAAGGACCTGCTAAGTGGGATTAGCCCAAACCCCACTTTCAAGTGGCAGGGACAAAACTCGCCTCCTTCCATTTTGTAAATTTGCCATAATCCTGAAATTCAATCCGAACTGATCATCGTCGGTTGGTCCATTATCAAAAGTGCTCTCTGAATCCAGATGCCTACTAAGTGCTGTTTTAGCATTGTTCACGGTTGTAAAGCTGCAATGGCACAAACAATCCTTTCTACCTTGTAAAAATATAGTGTTACACAGTTCCATTGAGTGAAAGCTGTTTCAGTGAATACCCTAGTGGCTTGTTAAAAAAAGAACAATAGAGTTTTAACGAATGAGCCACACTGAACTTTCGATATTACCAGGGGACCAATGAACTACTTCAACAATTTAAAGGACTTGTGTAAAAAAAAGATTCGTTTCCTAATTTTTCTGGAGGAAAATACCCTGAAGTTTTAATTCTGTGGCAAGTTTGGCTTAGTTTTAGCACCCTTGCCTTTCAGTTGTTTGGCTGTGATTTCTAGAGCCACTCCAAAGACACAATCGATCCTAACTAAAGTACTAAAGAGACTTGAAGCTGGAGGCCTGATGTCTGTGAGTCTGGGAATCCAGGGCCGAGGACACTAGGCCCCAAAGGCGGCCTGACCTGGCGCTGAAGGCCTGTGTGTCTGTGCGTGAGAGGGAGTGGACGGAAAAGGAACTTGATTTGCTGTTCTTTCGCTTCATTGTTGTTGCTGCTTGTGCTGTTCCGTTGAACACTGTAGGCATGCTGTGTTGGCACTGGATGTGTGGCAACAGGTGCTGGCTGCCCCCAGCACATCCCTGGGTGTGTTGGCTGTTACTGCAAATGGCACATTTCACTGTATGTTTTGATGTACATGTGATAAATAAATTAAATCTGAAAGGAGTACTTATATCCTGCCTGTATTCTTAGATGCTTATCACAGATGGCTCTGCACCATCGAAAGCCCTGATCTTTAAAAATTATTAACACAAATAGGTTATATTTCCCCTTTGGGATATTCAAAATAGAATGATGAATTCTCCCCAGTATAATCTGTGTAGAAAAAGAACGAACAGCAAGAGCCCAGCAACCAGCCCAAGCACATGGAAACACAAAATAGCTTTTCAGATGAAAACAAGGTGCATACGACTGATAATTAGCAAGAATGGCAATGAACTGAAAACTATTCACTTTTAATGCAAAGGAGTAAAGGTGATGCAGGATGGCACCAGAAGGGAAAAAAAAAATAGATTTATAAAGTAATTCTCATAAAAGAAAATAAAACTGATGCATAAGGCAGCAAGAGCAACAATAAACTGGTCAAAAAAGTCGACTTACACAGCTGAAGCTGTTCAAATAATTTCTTGCATCTAAAATCATTTCTCCTTGAAATCACAAATGAAAATGAAGTGGTGGGTATTCCTTACCTTTTCATGCATTTGTGCTTCCCTAGAGTAATAAATTATCTTCAGTGAGGAACTGGATTTAGAAACATAGAAAACCTACAGCACAATATAGGCCCTTCGGCCCACAATGCTGTGCCGAACGTGTCCTTACTTTAGAAATTACCTAGGCTTACCCATAGCCCTCTACTTTTTTAAGGGAAACAAAGGGAAAGTTGATCTTTTGGTAAGCTAACTACACGAATGACTTTGCACTGTGCCTGGTGTACTTTTGAGAATATTTCACAGAACTCTGTCATTACAGTGTAAACCATTCTAATAATATTCCAGTGTTGTTAGTCTTAAACAAAACCAATTGTACCTGCCAAAAGATTGCCTCATAATTATGTAAACATTCCTTTTCCCTTCACATGCAGCAAAGAAATTTACAGCACAGATGGGGGCTATTTTTCTCATCATATCCATGCCAGGAATGTCTCAGAATGAAACACTGCAGCCAAAAGAGTAGCAATTAACATCAGCTCTGAGCTCAAGTGGAAGCTTCAAAGTGTTATAAATAACAATAATAGTTGGAAGTGTAACTGAGATTATAACATATTGATTTGGTGGCATATTCACAATCCTACTCCAGTTGCTGCAATCATTTATATTTTAGTGAGACTTCAGCCTTCAAATACACCCTCTATCCAATTCTTTCCATAACATATGGAAGTTTTGACACTTCCCCTCCCCCATTTTATTCAGAAATAAATTCTCTATTTTTTCAGCTTGTCAAACTGTGTAATTTAAACTGTCTAATAATAACAACCCTCTTAAGGACTGTGGAATGTAAATTATGAAGTTATATAGCTTCATGGGTATAAAGTGAAGTGCGTCTCTGAGACTTAGCAAGGTTGCATTCAAAGCATAAACTGAAGCACAGAGAACATGTGGGATGAGGAGTGGAGTGTTGGCAATGATGGTCTGCAGTGAAGGAAGCAGGACGCAGCAGACAGTTTCAGGAAGCTGTAGCTAGCAGCGTTGCCGTCTTGCGGAACAAGCAGCCTGGATTCAATTCCCACCTCAGAATCTGTCTGTGTGGAGCTTGCATGTTCACTGTGTAGTTAGGGTTACGTGCTAGTTAAATCCACAAAAATTATTAACTTAATTGGGTAAGGTTATCAAGAAGGCAGATGGAATGTTGGCCTTCATTGCTAGAGGGACTGAATTCAAGAGCAGGGAGGTTATGCTGCAACAATACAGAGTACTGGTGAGGCCACACCTGGAGTACTGCATCAATTCCGGTCTTCTTAATTGAGGAAGAACATACTGGAAGAACATACAGATTGATTCTGGAGACGAGGGGATAACCTAGGAGGAGACATGGAGTTGTCTGGGACTATGTTATCTGCATGAGAATGAGAAGGGATCTCATAGAAACATAGAAGTTGTTTCTACTGGTAAGTGAGACTAGAACTAGGGGACATGGCCTCAAGATTTGGGGGACTAGATTTAGGACTGAGATATGCTTTTCCCCAAAGAGTGATGAATCTGTTGAATTCTCTGTCCATGGAAGAGACTACCTCATCAAATATATTTAAGACTGATGCACCATCAATAATTCTCGGAGACTGGAAGTGAACGATAGGCTTTTATTAACAGCAAAAGGGAGCACGACATCTTGGAGACTGAGGGAGGAGCAGTGCCTCCAACGGCCTTTATACAGGGGTCTGTGGGAGGAGCCACAGGAGCAGTCAGCAGAGGGGCGTGTCCAGACAGGTATACATAGTTTACCACAAAGACACAGATAGACTTTGCATAGCAAGTGAATTAAGTTTTCTGGGGAGCCATCATCATTTTATTGAAAGGCAGAGCAGGCTTAATGGGTGATAATGGCCTACTCCAGCTCCTATTTCTTATTCTGTTGCAATAAATTGAACAGGTACATTCAAAGTGGTCAAGAGTTCCATCGTCTGAGGTTAGGCACAAAGAGAATCTCCAGTTTTAGCTTAACTAAACAGCAATGAGTGAGGGACTTTTGATTCAACGCGGAGGGCGACACAGACAAACACGCACAAAATGCCGAATGAACTCTAAGTCGCGCAGTATCTACGAGGTGGACACACACAATGTGCTGCAGGGACTCGGCAGGTCTATGAAGGGGAAAAGGCAGTGAAGACCTTTCATCATGAATAGAAGGGATGGGGGCAGAAGACAGAATGAGAAGTTAGGGGGAGAGGAAGGAGTAAAAGCTAACAGGTGATAGGTCAGCCCAGGTGAGAGGGGTGATGAAGTAAGAAGCCGAGAGACAATTGATGAAAGAGGTAAAAGGGTGAAGAAGGAGGAATTTAATAGGAGAGGACGGGACCATAGAAGAAAGGGAAGGAGGATAGGAATCAGACAGAGGTGATGGGCAGGTAAAGAGAAGAGATGGGGTTGAGAGGGTAACCAGAATGGGGAATGGACTAAAGAGAGGGGGGAGTTGAAATTTCCATGTTAGAGAAATCAATGTTTATGCCAGTAGACTGGAGGCTCCCCAAGGTTCAAGGTATACTTATTATCAAAGTATGCATGAAGTATACAACACTGAGATTTGTCTTCTCCAGACAGCCACGAAGCACAGAAAACCATGGAGGCATTCAAAGAAAAACATCGAACCCCCTCACGCAAAAAAGCAAATTGTGCAAATGGCAACAAAAAAAATCAAACCACAAACTGCTCCCGCACAAAAAAAAACAAATCGCGCAAACAGCAACAAGAACATCAAACTCCAAGCTCCCTCTCACACAATAAAAATACAGACAAATCACGCAAATGGCAACGAGAAAGAATGGGTGAAAGCACAGAATATAAAAACATAAAACTGCAAGAGTCCACATGAACTACAGTCCAATCCACAAATCATAGAGACAGAACTTTGGTATCATCTTCTGACAGCACCAAGGGAGACAGAGACCATTCAAACACTGGGGCCCTCCGTCAGGAGCAGCACTGACACCTTCGCTGGCAGCAGCAAGCGAGGGGCCTGCGGACAGTGCTGAACACTCGCTCACCTTCTGCACTCGCCTTGACATTTCAATCTGCCCTCGTTGCTTTACTCGGTGAGGAATGGAGTCACCCATGGGCTCACACCCCATCCCTAAGGTGTTTCTCCTTTCTCTGCCCGGAGAGAGCAAAATGCCGGATTGCTCAATCAATCAAACTGTAGATTGCAGGCTCTAAACAGTACCAGAGACGCATTTGAAATAAAAAGACATAGAAGAAGTGAAAGAAACAGTTTTGTGAACTTTCTGGAGATGGCACCAAAGGTAGCCTTACTTGCTGATGCCATCTTGACCGGACTGAATATGAAGAGTTGCCCCTCCAACCCAAATTCTGCCACATCATGGCAGTAGAGGAGACCGTGGACAGACACAAGAATGTTATTTGCTTCAGCTACAACTTTAGCCTCACCATCATGGGCATAAAAAGTACAGCCCAGGGCTGTCAAGGCGAGAGTGGTTTTAGCTTTTAAATGGGAGGCTCTTTCTAGCCTGCAGCAACCCCTCCCATGTTGTCATACCATTCTGTATTAGTGCCACTGCCTGGGCTCGCTACAGTAAGAAGAATGCCCATGTCACTTTTCCCAGTGGAGGAACAAAGCATCAAATATGCCTGAATTGTGATCATATTGAAAGCTTCGCGGCTGCAAAGAACCTCAAACAGCAACTATATTGCTTTATAGTAACCATTTATGGTCCCTATCACCACCACCAATACATAGAGAGCATATCCTTATCTCTTTATGTATGTACATACAATCAGCCTATGCATATAACAATTAGATTGTGTTTTATAGGATTGCTTTAAATTTTAGCATTTTTCTTTTTTTTTAAGATAATGTTTTTTTTATGCTGTATTGGACTCAGAGTAACAATCATTTCGTTCTCCTGTAGCCTCTGTACGGACTATAAACCATCTTGAATCTTGAAGTTATAGAGGAATGAGAAATACTTTCTCACATCCAGAAGAGAATAAAATGAAGACTTGTATTTGAACAGGACATGCACTCAAATTTATCACCTAATTTTTTTAGAATTTGACCATTTTTTCAGCAATATAATGCTTTGTTGCCATATGTGAATTATTCACTAATATATTGACACAGTGCTTGTACTAGGGAGCTCTAATGAGTCACTGTCACTGATGGATGACATGTCTGTTCAGCACTGACAAGACTGTTGACAGTGCCCCTCGCTACAGATACTGTCAAACAGAGTTAGCACATAATCCCCATTGAAATCCCTCCTTTGTCTAATGGATTATTGGGAGGGCAGGTCAACAAGCTTAAAATTCAACCACCTACCCGCCACTTCCCAAATTCAATAAATTCGTCAAAGCCATTCGAGATGTGTCACAAACAACCCACACATACATGTCAGAAATGCTATCTGTCAAATTATGTAGAGTGGTACTGTGTGTAATTAGCTTGTTTAAACTTGTAAAGTAGGATTGTTATGAGCGCTCAAAAAAAGGAGGATACTGCTGCTCAGTTGTTTACTCTTGAGAAAACATCATTAAAATAAGGTGAAAGCAAAGTTTTCTAGAAATTGACAGTCGTAATTCAAGATATTACATCATTGTGCATTTATACTATCACTTATTTTCAAAAGAATGTAAAAAAAAATTAACAGAGGAATTTATTGCCACAGACGGCTATGGAGGTCATATCATTGGGTATATTTAAAGTGGAGGTTGATATGTTCTTGATTACTAAGGGTATCAAACAGTTATGGGGAGAAGATAGGAGAATGGAGTTGAGGAGGATATTAAATCAGCTTTGATCAAATGGCGGAGCAGACTCGAATCGATGGGTCAGATGGCCTAATTCTGCTCCTGTGTCTTATACTACAAAAGAATGGAGAGAACACTGAAATAAATTTGTTAAATCTTTCAAACTGGATTTTTCCGTACGGGTGCACTGTTAATTGATGAATATGCTATTCACTGGATGTCAGTGATATTGTCATTTGGTTTGACATTAATATATGATGCTCCAGCTGCAGCACCTTAATGATTTGGTGTTTGCATATCAAAACCACACTTCCTTCACTCGGTGTGCATTGACGATGCAGAAAAAGGGAACTAGCATCTCAAAACAGTTCTAACAGCAGCAAACAGATTTTAAAGAAACATACACTGTTCTCTGGAGCAATTCAATATGGCACTGTCTTTGTGTTATATTACATCAAACAACTTTGGATCTCACCTACCAACACTAAACACCCAAACCAATACAAACAAACTACACCAGTAAAATAGAAACAGATATAGCAATTACAATAATAGAAACGAAATAGAAAGGAGGGCCCTCTATTTATTTTGCAGAGTCTGATGGAATCTAACTGGAATGGCATGTGAAACCCTCCTGGTTTCCTTGGCTGTGCAAGTCTAGGGAAGACAGTCTCTGGTCCCGCCAAACCCGTGAGATTGTGACGGTTCTCCCACCCCAAACCCAGTTTGTGTGGATACTGTGTAATTTGCTCCCCTGTTACAGATTCAGTGCCGTGAAATAACAGACAGTACATCACACATGATTCAAGGAATTATATTTACGAATCTTAAGGGTTAGTAAAGAAAAACAAAAAGGGTCCATTTTAAACAGTCATACATGCACAAGTCGGAGCTCAAATTTTCGTCATATTCACGGATCCTTGATCAATCTCACCCCTGGCTTCGTTGAATCACAGTCTCCTCCGGGTCGAATCCTAAGACATCTTCTCTCCAGCGTCTTCTCTCTTCATCTTCCCCCAAACAAAAGCCTCAAGCCCAACCTTAGTGTCCCTCACCAGAGAGAAATCTCTACTATCCTAATTAGATGGCACATATTTCTCCTCATCCCTCATCTTCCACAATAACCCAAACAAGCTGAAAACAGAACAGACAGCTCTTACAGAACTGCTGAACGAAATACATACAGCAGAGCAGCAAAAATATGAACCAGGGCATTACACACGAAAGACACAAACATTTCTTAACCAGCTGGGGATTACCCATGACAAAGATTTAGTCAGCTCAAATAGAGACCTCTTCTTAGGGGTCATTAACTGGGGAAAACCACAGGTTTAATAGGTCATCCAATAATTTCCATCAAACAGCTCAGAAACAAGCCCTTTGGTGCAAGTAATCCACACAGTCCTACGTGACTATCTGAGCTGGTGCCACTTGACTACATTTGAATATAACCCTCTAACGCTTTCCCTTTCATCACACAACTACATGTGTTTAAACATTATAACTGTTGCCACCTTTACCACTTCTTCTAGCAACTCATTGTATATACCCAGCACCCTGTGTGTGAAAATCTTGCTCCCTCCCCCAGAGTTCTCCTTAAATCATCCCTCTCACATTATGCCTGTATCTTTTAGTCTTAGACTCACCTACCTGTGACCATTCTCCATACCTATGCCCTTCATGATGCTATCAGTTTCTACGAGGTCTCCACTTGGCCTCCTTTCATCTAGGGGCAGGACTGCATGTTCTGTCCAATTTCTGCCTATAACACAAGCCCTCCAGTCCTGGTAACATCTTTGCGAATCTTTTCTGCACCCGAATGTGGTCTCACCAATGCCGTGTACAGATGTAAATGACATCAAAACTCTTGCACTCAGTATCCCGACTCAAAGGCCAGCATGTCGAAATCACCTTCTTCGTTGGGCTGTCCACACCTCCGTCAGCACTTTCAGGGGATTATGCACTTGAATCTCTGGGTCTCTCTTCTACAACATTTCCCACAGTCCAGTAAAAGGTTAGCCACTCTTCTGTCTTCCATGATGTCACTAATGGCCAACAGGGCTCCAATAATTTTTTTCTTGTTTCCCAAAATATCCTAGGGTATACTTGGTTAGGTATCAAGGATTTGTCCAACTTTACGTGCCAATACCTCCTCTTCCATGAAGTCAATATATTTCAGGACATCACTGTTCACTTTACCCAAACTTCCCAGCTTCCGTGACCTTCTTCACAGTGAATGGAGGGGAGGAGTTTTCATTTAACACCTCACCATTTTCCTGTGGCTCCACACATAAACAATCACATTGATCCCTAGTGGGACCTCATTTATCCTTTCTCATCTATTTGCTCTTAGCATAATTATAACTACGGACCCTTTGGCAAGTCAGAAAGCTTATATCATGATTCCAAGAGCACATGTTTGTTCCATGCACACTGCACAGTTGAACTATCCACCACTTCTTCCAAAACTTGCAAGCCAGAGGACACCAAGGGCCATCTGATCTTCATCTCTCATCAGATATTCCACTTCCTATTCCTGACAATGTGACCCAATTATTGTGCTAATCATTTCTTCATACGACTTTAGCCTTGCCTTTTACTCTTATGTGCTTAGCTATACCATCTTTGCTGATAGGATGTGCCCATGGAGCCTCCTCCAACCATTAGGCAAAGCTAAACATCATGAATGTCCGTAATGTTTCACTCCCAGATGAGCTCAACACCTTTTATGCACACTTTCAAAGACAGAATAAAACTACATCTGTACAAGTCCCTGCGGCGTCTGGTGACCCTGTGATCCCCTGTCTCAGAAGCTGTGTCAGAACATCTTTCAAGAGGGTGAACCCTCACATGGCATCAGGCCTTGATGGTGTACCCGGTAGGGCACTCAGAACTTGTGCCAACCAATGGGAGAATGTTAAAGTATATCTTCAATCTCTCACTGTCGCAGTCAGAGGTCCTCACCTGCTTCAAAAGGGGAACAATCATACCAATGTCCTAGAAGGGCAAGTTAAGTTACCTCAGTGACTATTGCCCAGTTGCACTTACATCTACTGTGATGAAATGCTTTGACTGGTTGGTCAGGACCAGAATCAACTACTGCTTAACCAAAGACCTGCAATTTGCCTGTTGCCACAATAGGTTTACAGCAGATGCAACCTCACTGGCTCACCACTAAGCCTTAGATTACCTCGACAATAGCAATACTTATGTCATGCTTCTGTTTAATGATTATAGCTCAACTTTCAACACAATCATACCCTCAGTTCTAATCAATAATCTCCAAACCTTACCTGCCATACCCCTCCCTGTAACTGGATCCTTGACTTCCTCATCTAAAGACCACAGCCTGAGCAAATCAGAAATAGCATCTCCTCCTCGCTGACAATCAACACTGGCACATGTCAAGGGTGTGTGCTTAGCCCACCACTCTACACCAATAACTGTGTGTGTCTGGGCACACCTCAAACACCTATAAATCTGCAGAATTTCAGATGGTGATGACAAGGCATACAGGAGTGAGATAGATCGGCTGGTTGAGTGGTATCACAACAACAACCTTGCACTCAGTGTCAGTAGACCAAGGAACTGATTGTGACCTTCAGGAAGGAAGTTGAAGAAACACAGACCAGTCCTCATTGAGGGAAGGGCGAGATGTTTCAAATGCCTGGGTGTCAGCGTCTCTGAAGGTCTATCCGGGCCCAACATATTGATACAATTACAGAGAAGGCATAACAGTGGCTATACTTTATTATGAGTTTGAGAAGACTTGTTATGTCACCAAAGACTCTCACAAACTTCTGCAGATTTTACAGCATTCTAACTGGTTGCATCATTGTATGGTATGGAGGGGCCACTGCACAAAAATCAGAAAAAGCTGCAGAGGGTTGTAAACTCAGACAGCTCCATCATGGGAACTAGCTTTCCCATCATCGGGGATATCTTCAAAATAAGATGCCTCAAAAGGCAGTATCCATTATTAAGGATCCCCTTCACCAAGAACATGTCCTCTTTTTTTATTGCTACCAAAGAGGTGGTACACACTCAACATTTCAGAAACAGCTTCTTCCATTCTGAATGGCCAATGACTCCAGATACACAACCACACTTTTTTTTTGCATGACTTATTTAATTATACAGTATATATATTTCTTATTTATAGTTTTTATTATGTATCACAATGTACTGCTGCCCCAAAACAACAAATTTTGTGACATATACCAGTGATATTAAACCTGATTCTGATTCCATTGTCTAGCACCACTCTAGACACGACAAAACATTTATCAAGTTTATTGGATATAGAATTATTTGTAGGATGTTTTGATTAGCTTGGTCAGTGGCATAGTATTGCTGCATTGCATTCATGGGGCCTCAGTTTAAAGATTCATTTACAAGAATGCTCCTGCCATAGCTAAAAGCTATAATACAAAAAAACACACACCCTATTATTTTATTTTAAATTTACTTTTGGGATCCAAACATCACTGTAGGGCTGAGAATTGCAGGCTTTTGGCCAATATGACAATGAAATAGTGCAATATCCAAGATTGCTTATTATTTCCTGTACATAGCGTAAAGGAGAACAAAATAATTGTTACTCCGGTTCCAATGCAGTTTAAAAAAAAACACAAAAGATAAAGAACACAATAAGTATAAATATACTGTACAAAATAGCTTATATACATAGGTTGCATGTCCATAAAATTACACTAGGCCGCACATGAGGTGACTGACAGGAAATAATAAAGTAGTGGAGGAGTTAGTGGGTGGAGGTGTTGATCAGCCTTATGACTCAGGGAAAGTAAATTTTTTCCTTGGTTGTCCTGATGTGGATGCTATGTCTATGAGTGGGATGGGATCCTTCATGATGTTACTGGCCCTTTTCCAGCCCCTTTCTATATACGTCCTTACAGGTAGGTAGGCTGGTGCCAGTGATGCATTGGGCAGTTGTGTCTACCTGTTGTGGAGCCCTCCTGACTGCCGCAGTGCAGTTTCCGTACCAAGCAGTGATGCAGCTTGTTAGGATGTGCTCTCCTGCGCATCTGCAGAATGACGTGAGCATGGAGGTGCAAAGTCCAGCTCTCTCCAGCCTCCTCAGAGGGTAGAAAAAAAGAAAGGAAGTCAAGGTCCGTGGGACGATAGCGTGGAATACCGAAATGAAATGCAGTAACAGCATTCTGACCCAAATATCCTCGTCTTCTAGGTGTGTCAGGGGTAGTTGCATGAACTAATGCTGTGGCATCTGTTGTAGAGCATATTGGTGAGTGTCCAATGTGGCAAGAATAGAGTTTGGATATATGTCATTACCAGCCATTCAAAGCACTTCACGATGATTGGTGTCAGTGCCACCCGGCAGTAGTTCAGTCCTGAAGCTGTAGAGTTCCTTAGTACAGGGTTGATGATGGTTGATTTGAAGCATGTGGGGATAGCAGCCTGGATAAGTGAGATGTTGAAGATATCCATGAGGACAATCCATCAGCTGCTATGAACACTCCCCAGGTACTTGGCTTAGGATATTGTCTGTCCCAGCTGCCTTACGGGGATTGACTCTCTGCAGAGTCCTTCTCGCTCCTACGGCTATCACAGACCGTGGCTGCTCAGCCGGGAAGGGGGTAGCTATCACGGCCGGCATTATGCAGCATGCCCCGAAGCGTGCATAAGAATTGTTCAGAGTGTCGGGGAGGGAGGCGTCACTGGTACAGTTGATGCTGTTTTTCCTCGTGTAGTTTGTAATGCCCTTGATGCCCAGCCATGTATGCCAGGCAGCGTTATCAGATAAGCATTTCTGAGTCTTTTGTGCGTAGGCGGCCATTGTCCTCCTGGTGCCTAGGGTAAGGTTTCTTCTGGCTGTTCCAAGAGCTGTTTTGTCACTGGACTTGAAGGCAGGAACCTGGGCTTTTAGTTGGGAGCACTCCTGTGCATTCAGCTAGGGCTTCTGGTTGGCCGTTTGTTCACCATTTTTGAGGTATCAATATCGTCTACGCACTTGTTGACAGATAATAGATAAGGCATAGACCCCAAGGGCTGCGTCTTCTCTGTATGTAGCAGCGTCCTTAAACATGTGCCAGTTATCCATCCAAAAAAGTTCTGAAGCATAGAGGTTGCCTCTTTAGGCCGTACAGTGATGGTTTCTCAGTTTTCAGCAGTGGCTGTTATGTTGGGATTAACATTATAGAGAGGTGGTCTAGTTTGCTCCCCTAGTGGACATGGTGGAATTTGGATAAAATACCCTGCTGGTTAACATGATTGATGTCTCCTGTAATTATGAAGAGACCGCCCAGATGCTTGTTTTGTAGAGAGGTGAAGATACTTTCAAGCTCTCCAGTTCGTGTGGTGGGTGGGGGATGGCGGGGGGGAGCAAGGCGGAGATGTACTTTCAAATTGGAATTGTATGTTATAAAATAAGCAGCTGAGTGGACAGGTGAGGTGATGCACCTGTGGAGAAAAAAGCTTCCGCAGTATCTAGTTAGAAATAATTTTTTAAAAGCTGAATGGGGTGGACGAGCATAGCAAGGATCTAGAGTTAGAGAAGAATAAATGATTAAAGGCAGCATCACAGATCAGCAAATGAATTAAACTGATAACAATCCACTGGGATTACTTCTGTTAGCCGTACAAATTTTTAAATTTAGTCTGAACTTTTATAGAAACCTTATTAGTTTACTGAGTTAGTCACCATGATTTGAGGGATGCAGAAGTGGAATACTGCTCAAAGTTATTGCCTCCATACCAAAAGGATATGGAAATGCAATAGAGACAGGGAAAAAATCACTCTGGTAATACTGGATTAAATAGTTATTATGAAATATGAGAATTTTGTTATCAGCGAAGATAGGCAGTGGCCTGGTTAGAGGACTTCAAGACTATGATTGGGCATGTTAGATGCGGTAGAATATTGACATTCGTAGGGACTGCTCATTGCCAAGGGTCAAGAATACGAGATAGTTATTAAATGGGAAATGAGAAAATTCCTGATTCAGAATTGTTAAAATTATGGCTTGAAAAGCAAAACAAAAATGCTGTTCCTGAAAAGATTTGAAGAATTATATTTTAAAAATTGCTGGGAATATTTAGTTTCTATGGAGAAACAGTTAATGCCTTTTTGTCAGGTGAAAGGCCAAAGGACTGAAATGTTAATTCTGCTGAGTAATTCTACCATTTTTCATTTTTGCTTTAGGCAAGTAGCTTAGATACTTTTCAAAAGGGACAAAGAGAAAAGGGGAATAGAAAGATGCCCTGAAAGGCTGAGATGAGGATGATGATTTGGGGGAGTCTTGACGTAAAGCACAAACACAGCATAGAATAGTTCCCAAATTCTGTGATACCAACCTACCAAAAAAATATGTTCTACTTATTCAGAGTTTAATGGTACTTTGAGTATTGTCTACCTGACTGCTCACCCTGTTAAAGGAAAGATGATTAAACTGGAATGAGTGCAGAAAAGATTTGAGGATGTTGCGAGGACTAGTGGACATGAGTTACAAGGAGGGGTTGGCCAGGCTTGGTCTTTAGTCCTTGGAGTGCAGGAGAATGAGGGGTGACATTACAGAGGCATATAAAGTCATGATGGGTGGATGGTAACAGTTGCTATCCCTGGGAAAGGGAGTCCAAGACAAGGGGGCATAAATTGATGGTGAGGAGACAAGATTCAAAGGGACTCGAACAGTAACTTCTTCCCCATGCAGAGGGTGGTAATATACGGAATGAGCTGCCAGAGGAAATGGTTGAGCCTGGTACAATAGAATAATTTATGAGGCACAAGAAGGTGTGGGGTTTAGAGATATGTGGCAAATGCAGGACATTGGTACTAGCTACTATGTAACAGTTTCTTCCCCCAAGCCATCAGACTCCTCAATACCCAGAGCCTGGACTGACACCAACTTACTGCCCTCTACTGTGCCTATTGTCTTGTTTATTATTTATTGTAATGCCTGCACTGTTTTGTGCACTTTATGCAGTCCTGGGTAGGTCTGTAGTCTAGTGTAGTTTTTTTCTGTGTTGTTTTTACGTAGTTCAGTATAGTCTTTGTACAGTTTCATGTAGCACCACAGTCCTGAAAAACGTTGTCTCATTTTTACTGTGTACTGTACTAGCAGTTATAGTCGAAATGACAATAAAAAGTGATTTGACTTGAGCTGGGTGGGCACCATGGCTGGTATGGACTTTTTGGGCTGAAGGGTTGTTCTATGACTCTAAGTGACATAATAATCTACATGAATATTTACACTGAAGACATTTTTTAAAATACACTCTCCACACAAAATGAAAATCAGAACATAAATGCAATATTGACTCATGACACATATACCACTTTGATAATTACACAGAATAATGCGCTTTTCAGGTATTCTGCAGCAAGCAGATTTAAGCATTCAAAGCTCTTGAGTTGCTGTTAATGAAATATAGTCATTAGGAGCAGATTAGTAAAACAGGCATTCAAAGCTGATGGTCAATTGATGGCATCCTTGTATCGGAGTCTGGGTGTTGTGGACTCCAGTGTCTCTGCTGGGATTCAAGCACAAAACCGAGCCTTTCACTTCAATTTTTATTGATGGATTTTTAAAAAAAATGTTAAAATAAGACCCTCTTGCAACCTTAGGCAAAGGCAAACAATCCCCAGGCAGAACATCCCCAAAGTCTTGGTCAATACTCAGTCTTTAGACAACATCACAAAGCATCATTGGAATATATTATTTGGTTACTAACATATTCCTGTTTCATGAGAGCTTGTTGTGTGCACATTACTGTAAGCTGTCTATATTACAAAAGGGATTACATTTAATTGTATACGACATGATTTACAATGATTTAAAGTCATGTAAGTAGTTAAAAATGCAAGCGTTTCTTCCCCGTCCTTCAATATAATCGCTAAATTGCCCACATTGATGGTGTACGATTAAAACAGGCAGCAAAGATTTTTAATTCCTTGTTAGCAATGTGGAAGATAAACATCTCATTTATCTGTTCAAGTTCTCTGCATGATGGGAGGTTAAACCCAAGAGGAGGGAGAAAGTGAAACCTGATGCAAAGGTTTAATGATTTTACTTACCATTTGAATAGATTCACTCAGATTTGCTACGTGGCTCAGCTGTGACAGAGAGAAAAAGTCAGCAACTACAGCTGGAGCAAACACAGATCTACAGTATGTTACTCATTCTGTATGAACACAGCACGACTGTAGGCAACTAAATGGACTAATTCATTTATTTTTTTAAATAAAAGCATATCCATAACCTGCACTCCATGCTCACTTCACTAGGTACACGTGTATATCTGTTTCTAAACGCCAATATCTAATTAGCCATTCATGATGCAGCATAACAATACATAAAAGATTACAGACACCGTCAAGAAGTTCTGTTGTTCAAACTAGTGCAAAGTGTGATGTAAGTGACTTTGACTGTGGAATGATTGCTGGCGCCGGGTGGGGGGGGGGGGGGCGCGGTGGTCTGAGTATCTCAGAAACTGCTGACCTCTTGGGGTTTTCACACACAACAGGCTTTAGAGTTTACAGAGAATGATGTGAAGAACAAAAAAAAACATCCAGTTTCTGTGAGTGAAAATGCCTTCTTAATGAAAGGTTGGAGGAGAATAGCAAGACTGGTTCAAGCTGACAGGAAGTTGACAGTAACTCAAATGTGTTACAATAGCGGTGTGCAGAAGAGCATCTCTGAATGCACAGCACTGAATGAATACAGTACCTCCTGTACCTAATAAAGTGGCCACTGAGTGTATAATATTCTCTCCAATCTGCCTTACCTTTCTATATTTTGAAAAGTGGAAACACACTGCTACATAATTCTAACTCCTATTTTGGCCACAGCACTGGGGACTAATGTTGCTTTAATTGAAACAACATGATAATATTATACACACTGAAGCCTTCAATCCGTCAGCCGTACCCTCCTCCCTATCACCCGTCCTTTAGAGCTCCTCAGAGGATTATCCATTCCTCTGCCTTTCTCATAGTAATAAAAACTGTTCCTGTTAGACCTCTGTACCAGACCTACATAAATTTACTAAATGAATCTGTAAATATACATTATTGGATTTCTCCTGTAATCTGATTTATAAAATTGATCTTTTAGGATCTCATGTTTACAAAGCTCTACATAACTATTAACTGAAAATAATTTCTTAAATGATGTAGCTTCCTCTACTGGAGAGTATTATAATTGCAGTTAAGGGAACAAATAACCGTCAACACAAAATGCTGGAGGAACTCAGCAACTCAGGCAGCGTCTATCGAAGGGAATAAGTTGTCAATATTTTGGGTCTCTGAAGCATTTGACTGTTTATTTCTCCCCATAGATAGTGCCTGACTTGCTGAGTTGTTGAGTATTTTGTGAGTGCTCAAGGTTTCTAGCATCTGCAGAATCTCCTGCGTAAATAATTTCAACTTTGGAACTGGTTGACCATAGCCTACTTCTGAGGCCCAGACATTTCTATTCAGGCATCCAAAATACTCAGTGGGATCCAATACATTAAACAAAAAACCTTGATAAATACAATCAGTTACTATCCGACTTACTATAAGATTGTAAGACACAGGAGCAGAATTGGGCCAGTTAGCCCACCAAGTCTGCTCCACCATTTTATCATGGCTGATCCAATTTTCCTCTCAGCCCCAATCTCCTACCTTCTCCCTGCATTCCTTCATCCCCTGACCAAACAATATCTGCCTTAAATATACATAAAGGTTTAACCTCCACAGCTGCCTGTTGCAAAGAATTCCACAGATTCCCCACTCTGGCTAAAGAAATTCTTCCTCATCTCCGTTCTAAAAGGATGCCCCTCTAGTCTGAGGCTGTGTCTTCTGGTCTTAGACTCTCCCACCATAGGAAACATCGTCTCCACATCCACTCTATCAAGGCCTTTCACCATTTGATAGGTTTCAATAAGATCACTCCTCATTCTTATGAATTCTAGTCCAGGGCCATCAAATGGCTTTCATATGTTAAGCCATCCATTCCTGCAATCATTTTCATAAACGTCCTTTGAACTCACCAGTTTTAGCACATCCTTTAGACAAGAGGCCCAGAACTGCTCACAATACTCCAGGTGAGGTCTCACCAGTGCTTTATAAAGTTTCAACATTACATCCTCGCTTTTAGATTCTGGTTCTCTTGAAATGAACGTGAACATTGCATTTACCTTCCTCGCCAAAGACTCAACCTGCAAATTAACTTTTAGGGAATCCTGCACAAGGACTCCCAAGTCCCTTTGTGTCTCAGTCTTTTGCATTTTCCCTCCATTTAGAAGATAGTCAAAGCTTTCATTTCTTCTACCAAAGTGCATGACCATACAATTCCAAACACTATACTCCATTTGCCAGTTCTTTGCCCATTCTCCTGATATGTCTACGTCCTTCTGTAGCGTCTCTACTTCCTCAAAACTAACTGCCCCTCTGCCTATCTTCATATTGTCTGCAAACTTTGCAACAAAGCCATCAATTCCATCATCCAAATCATTGGTATATAACGTAAAAATAATCAGTCCCAACGAAGATGCCTGTGGAACACCACTAGTCACTGGCAGCCAACCAGAAAAGGCTCCCTTTAGTCCCAATCTTTGCCTCCTGCCAATGAGACACTGCTTTACCCATGCTAGAATCTTTCCTGTAATACCATGGGCTCGTAGTTTGTTAAGCAGCCTCATGTGTGGCACCTTGTCAAAGGCCTTCGGAAAATCCAAGTGCACAACATCAACCGATTCTCCTTTGTCTGTCCTGCTTGTTATTTCTTCAAACAATTCCAACAGGTTTTTCAAGCAAGATTTTCCCTTGAGTAAACCTTGCTAAGTATAGTCTATTTTATCATGTTCCTTCAAGTGTCCTGCAATTTTTCACTCTTCTGGAACCATTCCAGAATCTAGTGATTCTTGAAAAATCATGCAACTTTTACCATGCTGCTAATGTCTTCCACAGTGAAAACTGATGCAAAATACTTATTCAGCTCGTCTGCTGTTTCGCTGTCCCCCGTTACTACCCCTCCAGCGTCATTTTCCAGCAACTGATATCCATTCTTGCCTCTTTTACACTTTATGTATCTAAAGAAACTTTTGGTATCCTCTTTAATATTATTGGCTTAGTTTACTTTTGTATTCCATCTTTACCTTTTTAATGACTTTTTTAGTTGCCTTCAGTTGGTTTTTAAAAGCTTCCCAATCCTCTAACTTCACACTTTCATATTCCCTCTCTTTGGCTTTCATGTTGGCTTTGACTTCCTTTGTTAGACACGGTGCTGCCATCTTGCCTTTAGAATACTCCTTCCTCTTTGGGAGGTATACATCCTGAGCCTTCCGAATTGCTTCCAGTCATTGCTGCTCTGCCATCATTCCTGCCGGTGTTCTTTTCCAATCAATCCTGGCCAATTCTCTGATGCCTCTGTAATTCCCTTTACCTGACTGTAATACTGATACATCTGACCTTGGCTTCTCCTTCTCAAATTGCAGGGTGAATTCAATCATATTATGATCACTTTCCCCTAAGGTTTCTTTTACCTTCAGCTCTCTAATCAATTCTGGTTTATTGCACAACACACAATCCAGAATAGCCGATCCCCTAGTGGGTTCAGCCGCAAGCTGTTCTGAAATGCTATCTCATAGCACTCTAGAAATTCCCCGTCCTGGAATCCAGCACCAACCCAATTTTCCCAATCTACTTGCATATTGAAATCCCCAATGACTATTGTAACATTGCCCTTTCAGCATGCATTTTCTATCTCCCATTGAAATTTGCAGGCCACATCCTTACTAGTGTTTGGGGGCTTGTATAACAACTCTCAAAGTCTTTTTACCCTTGCAGTTCCTTAGCTACAATGATTCAAAACCTTCCGATCCAACGTCGCCATTTTCTAATCATCTGATTTCATTTTTTTAAATCAACAAATGCTGCCTCCCCCCACCCCCCCCCCCACTTTCCTACCTGTCCCTTTGATACACTGTGTATTCTCGGACATTAAGCTTTTCTCAGCCATGATTCAGTGATGCCTACAACATCATACCTGCCAGACAAGTTCATCTACCTTATATACTGCACGCATTCATTTCTGTATTCACCATTTTCTATTTTGTCCAGCTTTTATGTTACAACTCATCCTGTTGGCTGCAACAGCCCTAACAACAGCCTCTCCTCACTTCACATTGCCTGTTGGTAAACTGCCCACCTCATCTTAAGCACCATCATATATCTTTCTTGCAACATTTCTTACACTGAAATATATGCAGATCAGGACACTAGTCCCACCATGCTCAACCTTTTGATTCCTAACTTTGAGGTCTTTTGAACATCTGCCTCCACAACCTTTCTACTAACCGTTCTTCCCATCCCCCTGCAACTCTAGTTTAAATCCCACCATGCAGCATTAACAAACGCTCCTGCTACGATATTAGTCCCCTTCCAGTTCAGGTGCAAACTCACCTAGGTCTCATCTTCCCTGGAAGAGAGCTCAATGATCCAAAAATTTCATGTCCTCCCTCCTACACCAACTCCTTAGCCACGTGTTAAACTGTATAATCTTCCTATTTCTGGCCTCACCTAGAAACATGGCATAGGTAGTAATCCTGAGATTACAACCCTGGAGGTCCTGCCCATTAATTTAGCACCCAACTCCTTATGCAGAACCTTGTCACTCATTCTACCTGTGTCATTGATACTTACACGGACCATTTCTTCTGGCTGTTCATCCTCCCATTTCAGAATGCTGAGGGCTCACTCGGAGATTCCTGGACCCTGGCACAAGGGAGACAACATACCATCCGGAAATCTAGTTCTCGCTTACTTCTGTCTATTCCATTAAATAACAAATCCCTTATCATCATAGCATGCCTCTTCCCACCCCCCTCCCCACCTTCCCTTCTTCGTAGAGGCAGACAGTGCCAGACACATGACCACTGTGACTTTCCTCTTACCAATGCTGAGTGACGATGAATAACAATTCGATGCTTTTCTGATATCCTGAACTTTTCTACAAATTTCCCCAAGGCCATAATTCTAATGCAACATTAATTCGACATGATTTCCTCAGGACTGCAGTAATGCTGAAATTCTGGAATGCAACTTAGCCCCAGAGCTCAAAATATTTGCTTTGAGTTAGGGCCTCCCTTATCAACATCTCAAGAATTTTGAACTCTTAAACCTGCTTCCTGCAAAATACCTGACAACAAATCGTGTATGTGAGATTAGACAGAGAAGGGATACCGTGTTGGTGTATGGGTTATTGTGATAGGGCATAATTTTGGGATCTGCTGGTCACCCTCTTGATTTTCCTTTTCTCCTAGTCATTATTCATAACATAAATAGAACAAAAAGAATTCTCCAGCCTATTAGACCATAAGAGATAGGAGCAGAATTAAGCCATTCGATCCTGCTCCACCAATTTAGGCTGATTTTTTACAAACCCTATTCCACTACTTTCTCTCTATACTGATCAAGAACCTATCAATTTTTGCCTTAAATACACTCAATAAGCTTGCTTTTACAGCCATCTATGGCAACAAACTCCAGATTCACTGCCCTGTGGCTGAACAAATTGCTCCTGTCAGTTTAAAGGGACATCACCATACTCTGTGGCTGAGGCCTCAGACTCAGTCTCTCCTACCCGAGATACACTCTCTATGTACACTCTATCTAGGCCTTTCTCTATCAAATGGGTTTCAGTAAGACCACCTGTCCCCCAACCTAACCTTTGGAACTCCATTGAATACAGGCCCAGAGACATCCATTGCTCCTCATGAATCATTTTAAGCTTTTCATTCATAGGATTATTCTTGTGAACCTCCTCTGGATTCTCCCTAGAGACAGAATATCTGTCTTTAGATAGAGGGCCCACCAAAGCCTTAGCCATACATTTTTGCTTTTATATTCCAGTCCTTACAGAATTAATGTTAACATTGCATTTGTCTTCTTTACTACTGACTCAACCTAAAAGTTAACCTCAAAGGAATCCTAAACTCATTTCGTTTTTAGAATCTTTTTTATTGATAATATAATCTTCAACAGCTATAAAATGATACAAAACTTCAGATTTATATACAATTAATAAAGCTGAAGAAAAAAAACTGATCTTAAAATATAAAAATGGAAAAAAATATTTTTATATATAGGAAAAAGGAAAAAAAACCCCAAACTCAAACTCCCAAGTCTCTTTGCACCCTTGATTTCTGAATCCGCTTCCTATTTAGAAAAGTCTAAATCTTTATTCTTCCCACCAAAGTGCACAACCCAATACTTCACGGTGCTGTATTTCACCTGCCAGTTCTTAGCCCACCCTCCTAACCTGCCCACCAAGTACTTCTCCAGAACTCCTGCCTCCACGCCATCACTGCTCCCTCCACCAATCTTGGTATCGCCTGCAAACTTGCTCACAGTGCCATTAGCTCCCTTGCTCAGATCATGAAAGTGAAAATTTGCAGTGAAGAAGTTGCAATCCTGCACTGACCCCTGCAGAATTCCACATGTCGCCAACAGCCATTCTCAAGTTTTAATCCCCTTTGATCTGAGCATAGAGCTGCTAACACGCAGAGCTCAAGCCAATCTACATGGATCACATTTTGTCACTAATTCTAATTCTGATGATTGTTGTAAATCATTTGCCCTCACTTCATAGTCATTCTGCTGGTTAATCTGTTCTCAATGCTTTAATAAAACCCCTGGTGCAGATATAACCCTTCCACGCCAATAATGTCAGCAATGTCTGCTTAACGTTATGCATCTCTCTTAAAAAACATACTTGTGGATTCAGAGCCAGGATGAGGACATGGGCATGTTATTAATATTAATATATTCAGTGTACAGAAATACTTGGCATTACATTATTTGAAAGGCAGTTTTATCAACAATAAAGTTAAATTAACCTTTTGTCCACTTGCTTAGGTAAAAGTGCTTCTACATACTTAGAGAACAGAACTCCAGATTTGTCATTGGAAAACAGATCAGCTGGTCATTAATCTTGCACCCTTCATAGGATCTTGTAATAGTTGGATTTCTTTTGGCTATGAAAAAGCATGGGATAATTACTGGCTTTGTTTATTCATTCATTCTTGAGATGCGAGCATCACTGACAAGGTCAATATTTATTGCTCCCTCCTCATTGCTTAAATTAAAATGGTGTTGCTAACTGAACTATTAGAGCTAAAGGCAATTTAGCTTGACAAAAATTTTCCAATGGAACAACCACCCAGTGTTTATTCATTAGGGATTGGAGTCATCAAGGCCAGGCAAGGAGAGAATGGCAGATTTCCTTCTCAAAATGATATTAGTGAACAATGTGAGCTTTTACAACAATCCAGTGGTTTCTTGGCCACTATTCTGAATACCAACTGTTTAAAGTCAGATTTAGCCGAGGTGGGGGGGGGGGGGAGAAGAGGGGGGAGGACTTTAATTCAAGCTTCTGAGTTCTAGTTCAGAAACATAACCACTATTCACCATACCCTGTCATGAATGACACTTCTCTTCACCTTGAAAGATTACGTACTCACTTTCACTTGGTCCACATTGTGGTTTGGAGGCTTGCGTGCCTCAATGACTCAGACAGCTCTGTTGGCTGGAGTCAGGGCTTTATGCTTTTGGCCTTGGTAGGGTCACCCATACCAAATAGGGTGAAGAGAAGAGGCCAGACTATGAGTGGCCCACCAATCATCCAGTTCAGAAGTTCAGCTCAGGGCCAACAATCCTCACTAATGATGTTGTCTATTTGGAATCTTGTCTTGATAAGCACAGTGAATTGTTTTCACCCAGTCACCACAATAAAGCCATCCAAAGTGCATTAAACAATCAAGCACTATGAACTTTTAAACACTTATATTATCTAGGCTACATGAGCTATATTAATATCTAGTTTAGTCGCAATTATGTTGTGAATGAGAGCACATCCTGCAACATTTCCATTCACTACAGACTATACTGCCACTTTCCTCCTTATAATAAGCAGCATTACACGAATGATTACATTGAAATGTGTATAAAAGCTGTATAAACTCCCTACGTTTGATGAAGGAATAGATTCTCAATTCTTCAATATTTTCCAATTCCTTACAAGTCCATCCAGTAGCTAACATCCTCAATCATGCACACTTATTTTTTCTTCATCTTTGCATTGGTCCCTTCCAGAGTCTGAAATCCATTTTGTGAGCTAATCAGTGTTATTTTTAAATCCCTTGCATAGATTTGCTCCATTAATGATTTGGCCAGTCTTCTTCATTGTGCTCCAATCTTAAGTGAGAACGACACCTCAGTTGTTAAAATTCCCTTTAAAAGTCCATTAAAAAAAAATCATGATGCAATCCCCCCAAAGTTCAACCTCTCATGTCATTCAGGATGTTCCATACACTCAGCGGCCACTTAATAGGGCTGTTATTATTAGACCGATTGAATTACACAGTTTGACAGGATGGTGAAGGTCAGAGAATTTACACTCAGAGTAGCCACTTTATTACGTACATCCTGCACCGAACAAAGTTGCCACTGAGTGCATGTTTATAATCTTCTTCTGCAGTCGCCCATCCACTCCAAAGTTTGACGTGTTGTGTGTTCAGAGATACTCTTCTGCACACCACTGTTGTAACACAGTTATTTGAGTTATTGTCCTAACCTTGTAAGCTTGAACTGGTCTGGCCATTCTCCTCTGACCTCTCCCATAAACTAGGCATTTGCACCCAAAGAACTGACACTCAAAGCGTTTTTTTTTTTTGCAACATTCTCTGTAAACTCCAGAGAATGTGGTGTGTGAAAATCTCAGGAGATCAGCAGTTTCTGAAATATTCAAACCACCCTGTCGGGCACCAACAATCACTCCATGGTCAAAGTCACTTATATCACATTGCTTCCCCATTCTGATGCTTGATCTGAAAAATAACTGAACCTCTTGACCGCGTCTGTCTGCCTTTATGTATTGAGTTGGCGCCACATGAGAGGCTGATTAGATATTTGCATTGACAAGCTGGTGTACCAATAAAGTGCAATTATTAGAACCTTTATGAAGTAACAATAGGCCTGTCAAGTTGTGTGGGAATTTATATCACCATTCTAACACAAAGAAATAAAACTACAGCTGTCCAAGACTTAAATATTGCACTTGATTTGGGGAATTTCTCTGACATCTTGAACAGGAAGCAAAAAGCAGCTTATTACCTAGTCAACCATATCTGCATCACCTCCAGCCTTTCCTTCTACAAAACTTGTTCTGTCAGCCTGTTTTGTTTTGATATAATTTGTCCTCTGCAGGACCCTGCTTCCTCATTTGTCTTAAATAAGTTTGCTGACGACAGCACTGTCATTGGCCAAATCAAAGGTGCTGACGAATCAGCATGCAGGAGGGAGACTGGAAATCTGGCTGAGTGGTGCCACAACAACAATGTCTTACTAAATGTCAGCAAAACAAAGCAACTGATTATTGACTTCAAGAGGAGGAAACCAGAGGTTCATGAGGCAGTTTTCATTGGAGGATCAGCAGTGGAGAGGGTCAGCAACTTTTAAATTCCTCGGTGTTACTTCAGAGAACCTGACCTGGGCCCAGCACACAAGAGCAATTAAGAAGAAGGCACACCAGTGTCTCTACTTCCTTAGCAGCTTGTGAATGGGCATGACATCCAAGTCTTTGACAAACTTCTATAGATGTGTGGTGAAGAGTATATTGACTGGCTGCATCACAGCCTGGAATGGAAAATCCTGCAGAAAGTAGTGGATACGGTCCAGTCCATTATGGATAAAGGCCTCCCCGCCATTGAGCGCACTTACATAGAGTGTTGTTGCAGGAAAGCAGCATCCATCATCAGGGACTCCAAACACCCAGGTCACACTCTCTTTACACTGCTGCCATCGGGAAGGTGATACAGGAGCTTCCGGACTCACACCACCAGGCTCAGGAACAGTTACTACCTCTCAACAATCAGGCTCTTGAACCAAAGCGGATAACTTCACCTAGCTTCACTTGCTCCATCACTGAAATGTTCCCACAACCCATGGGAATTCACCTTCCAGGACCCTTCAGCTCATGGTCGACATTTATTTATTTATTACTTTTTTTTGTATTTGCAGCTTGTCTTTTGCAGTGATTGAATGCCTAGTTGGTGCAGTCTTTCATTATGGTTATTATTGAGCATGCCCACAAGAAAATGAATTTCAGGGTTGTAGATAGTGCGATATACAAAGGGTGATTGATAAGTCCGTGGCCTAAGGTAGTAGTAGTTAATTTTAGAAAACCTAGCATATTTATTTATTTTTCACCCTCCCCTAGTGTTGCCACCATGTTCTCGTGGACCTCCTTGGGTGATAGGCCCTTGAGACCGAGGTAGCGGATGACTGCACGAAGGCCAAAGTTGTCCATTTTCTCAGACAGTGCTTACTTGCAAATTTCAATGATCTGAAACAGAAATACCACAGGAGTTATTAATTTCAAACTTTCTGCATAATCTTTCAGAGTTGAACTGCACGTGCATGTAATGAGAACTGTATAACTCATCTCCTTTTGCTTTAGGCCACAAACTTATCAATCACCCCTGCTGTGGACACTTTCTGGAGGTCCAAGACACCAACTTGTACAAAGAAGGGATCCGTATGCACCATGACTGCTGGATTAAGTGTGTAAATATAGGAGGGGACTATGTTGAAAAATAAATGTGCTGTTTTCTAAAATTGACTCCTTCTACCTTAGGCTACAAACTTATCAATCGCCCCTCGTATGTACTTTGATAATTTACTTTGAACTTTGAAACAAGAGATACCACGTGTTCAAAATGCTGGAGGAACTCAGCAAGTCAGGGAGCATCTACAGAAGAGTCAATGTTTCGGCTGAGACTCTTCATCAGGATTCAAACATGGACTGTTACACCTCCATAGGTTCTGCCTGATTTGCTGAGTTTCTCCAGCATTTTCTGTGTGTTACTCAAGATTTCCAGCGCATGCAGAATCTTGAGTAATATCACATGCTGCCTGCCCTACTTTCAAACAATATTGAAATTAGGTTTTAGGTAAAAATCCTTATTCTGAAATTCTTTCCGAGAATCTTATTATCAAAGATCATCCTTAATTCCTTTCTGCCTCCTACAGATCTCTCAACAAGCTTTTATTAAAAAAAATTGTAACTGTGGCTCTATGCTTCCCAATTAATTATCTGTACGCATGACCTGTAACATCACTTTCTTTAGTCTTCTATTTTTCCAGAAATAATTAAGTTTAAAAAACAAATAACATATTCCTGCTATTTTCATAGCCTTAAATAAGTAAAAACAAGCTACTGTAGTTATTAATAACTGTTTGAAGGTGAGAATTAAAAAACTGATTTTTAAAAATTTGATTCTAAAATGTTCAATTATTTTACTGCACATTTTAATTTCGGATTCATGCTGTTGGCTTTACAGTTTGTTGCGGGAATCAATCATTATGACAGCTAGTGTCAATACCATTGAAGCCAGTGTAGGCGTAAATGCTAAAATATTCCCCCAGATCCAAAGCACTTTAACAACACAAATCAGAGTGCATACATACAAGTTATAATTCTAATTGTTGATTGCACATTCCATTAGAATTTTTTTTAATAACACTGGTAGAAGATTAGGTTGGGGAGGATGATTCAGATATAATGTTATAATGGAAAATAAAGTTGCAAAACAGCAACAAAAAAAATGATGAGAATGCTCCCTAAATGGCAGTGGTGGAGGATGATATTAAATAGCAAGTTAGAGATGCATGTTATAGTGTCACACAGCAATGAAACAGGTCTTCAATGCCAAACAATGTGCCTTCCTGAGCTGGAAGGTGTAGTTCATCCAGTCTATTTGACTTAACAACCTTCAGACCTTTCAACTTCCCTAGGTATCTTCTCATTTGCAACCACACTCACTTCTGTCCCCTGACACTAAATAAATAAAACCAAGGAACCATGGACCAGTTACTCTGATAATCAGTAATAAGAGGGAAGTGTCAATGATTCTTTTATTAAAAATGTGTAATGATAAAACAATTGGAAAATATTAATAGTCACACACACACAGTTGGAGGAAGCAACTTGGTCCATTCCAACAAATCCCTCCCTGTTCATGATCTCTGTCTCCATCTTTAGAGACAGATTATCCACCCACGTCTTTCAAAAATCCACTGATTCCCAGTACCTTGACTACAACTCTTCCTACCCTGATGCAATTCCTTTCTCTCAGTTACTCCATCTCCACCACAAGAGTTGAGACTTGTGGCTGCGAAATAATCTCAGGTAATGGGGCCTCCTCCATGGTGGTTGTAGGAGTTGACTCTTAAGACTACAGGAAGTAGTTCTGACAGCTCTGGCCAGGTTTCTTCTCTAACAATTGACGCTGCTCTCCTCAACTGATTAAAGAGTCATCTGCAGATGATATCAGGCGCATTGTCCAGTGCGGAGAAGAGTGGTCCAGTTCTGTCCTTAATCCTTCCGAGTACCCACTTTTGATCACTTCTATAGTCCCTCACCAGGACTGCTTGTCCAGAAATGAAACCTCAAACCTCCTTGTTTGAGGAACCTCAATGTGTCTCAGCTGTTTGTCTTGCCTACTCCTTCTGAGATTGGGTTTGAGGAGATCCAAGCATGAACGCAAGGAACAATCCAGGAACAGCATAGCTGTGGAGCTGTTAGTTGAAAGTGCTGTATCGCAATATACAAGGAAATTGGTGAGCTTTTGATTCCGTATCAGTGTAGTATGTTCCGCTGACATTGCTCACTGTGCCTTCTTTAAACTCTGAAATAATCCTACCGTCAAGCCATTTGTAGCTGGGTGGTATGGTGTAGATGTAATATGTCTTTTTCCATTCATTCTCAGGAATGACAGAAACAGTTCCACAACAAACTGTGGTCCATTGTCACTGACTAAGTGTTCTGGAACATCAGTCCTTGAGAAGAGGTTTCTCAACACCTCAGCAGTGTGCAAGTCTGTTTTGGAGACTATTAGCAACACTTCTGGCTACTTTGTAACTGCATTCACTACTACCAAGAACTTTGTGCCCATGAATGGTCCAGCAAAATCTACATGAATCCTCTGCCAGCGAAATGAAGGCCTTTTCCAGTGATGGAGAAGCGCTGCTCTCAGCATCTTCTGGACATGTTGGCATCCCGAACAGCGCACGGCAAGCCGTTTAATCTGTAATCTATCCCAAGCCACTGGACAAAGCTTCGAGCCACACTTACTTTCTGACCACACCTAGATGATGGGAATGTAGCTCCTCCAACACTTCGGTTCTCAGCTTGGATGGTACAACTCTCAATCCCCAAATAAGACAACCCCCATGGAGGGAAAGTTCACCCTGACACTGGTAAAAATGAGGAGATGGGATTTCTGCTGCACATTACAACCATTTTGAGTCACCATGGAGACCCAAGACTGTGTGGGGTCTTTTCTGATTTCCCTTTGGATAATAGGGAGACTTCTAATTTGCATTAGGGAGAACATAACAAGAATAGAGTCCCATTTTTAATTTTTTTCCCCCTGGTATTTCTTTTTCCAAGGGAAATCGGATAATCCATCAGCATTTCCATAATTAGTTGTCCTTAAATTTGATCTTGTCATTGTGTTCTCCAAGAAGCAGAGCCCATTTCTGCATTTATTCTGCTGCTGCTAACACCCTTTTGTAGATTGAAAAAGAACATGAGTGGTTGACGATCAATAATCAACTCTCTCTCTCTCTCACATGCAAGTACTGGTTGAAATGTTTTACTCCGCAAACCAGACTCTCTGTCAACCTGTGTGTGATTTTTCTCTGCAGCAGTAAGGGAACGTAAGTCTATGGGGTGTTCACTCCCATCACTCGTAGCATGTGACATGACTGCACCTGTACCATCAGGTGAGACATCACAGGTAAGCTTCACTGGATGATGTGGATCACAATGCACAAGGACAATGTCTGAGGTCACCAGTTCCCTTATGTTTCTGCAAGACACCTTACACTGCTTTGTCCATTCACGGTTGGCAGTAATGAGATCAAGCGGTGGAGCACAGTAGCCAGGGTTAACAGGAATCTGTTGCAGTAATTGACAAATCCTAAAAGAACCACAACTGTGACACACTCTTTGGCCTTGGGGCATCCACCACTGCTTGAATTTTCTCAGCATGCTTGCGTAATCATTGTGCGTCAACGGTATGACCACAATAAGTGATACGAGGTTTAAACACTTGTTGCATCATGCTCCGAGCCCATAATTTTCTAATTTTTTAACACTATCTTGATATTCTGGATTGTTTATTGTCATCCTTGCTAATAACAATGGCAACACAGAGTACCTGGACAGCCTTGCGACATAGCAATCTGCCAGAGTGCAGGTGCAGCTGCTCCCTGATGCACCATCAATAACTCACTCTGAGACGTAAGAAGCGAGGTATCGGCCTTTATTGACTGGAAGAATGAACAACACTACATCCTGGAGAATGAGGCCGGGCATCAGGCCTCAATCGCCTTTATACAGGGGTCTGTGGGAGGAGCCACAGAAGCAGTCCAGACAGGTATATGTAGTTCACCACACTCCCCCAGAAATAAGAATAATGTAATGATAAAGTCCTTTGTGAGTGTTTATGGTAAGAAACACTCAGGACTCTTTTTCCAGCTCCGTCTGTAGGTAGGCCTCAGCTATGGCCACTTCGCTGAAATGCGATCCATCAGAGAAATTTGCAAAGATATCCTCTATCCAGGGCAGTACTGGGCTGTTGGTGTCCTTAAAATGACCACAGATTCTGACAGGCCCGCTCTTCTTGGCTATTGAGAGCACTGACATTGCCCATGGGCTCTATATCACCTTGAAAAGAATTCCTTCAGCATCTAAGTGATCGAGCTCACTACTACTTTACCTCCTATGGCATAAGGCTTTGTAAAACTGGTGTGTGGCATTTTCATTTAGCATTATTTTACTGAGGATGTGTTTCAGTTTCCTGGTACCATCCTTGAACGCTTTTGTGGCATCATCCAATAGCTTTTTAAATTCACTTTCAGTGACTCTGTTCCAGGGGATGTGGCATGCAAATGGTGGATGATTCTCCGATCAAGTTGTAGCTGTCTCAGCCAATCACACCCCACAATGCTGGGCAATGCTGTTTTTACCAATATGGCTTGTTGGTTGTTGTACCTCACCGGTATAAATTTCATTCCCAAGGGAGTTACCTTTTCTCCAGTATAAGCTCTTAGTTTGATATCAGTAGGCTTCAGTTCAGAATCTTTGAAATGCCGTTCAAACTCATTTTGTGGAAAGATCGAAATAGCTGAGCCAGTGTTCAATCCCATTTTAATTAATTTGCCATTTACTTTTGGTGTAAGCCATATTGTTTCTGTTTTATTAATTTTCACAGTGTAATTCTCAAGGGTACCCAGTCCTGGGTTACTCTCATCATCATCAGATTTTTCATCAACAGCATGCAGCTGCTGTTTCTGAAACTGTAACTTGACTTTTTCTTTACATCTTCCCCGTGCAGTCCATTTATTTTTGTCTGCCTGACTTTCTCTTTCTGCATGACCTACTTTTTTTTCTGCAAGCTTCACCTTTAAACTTGCATTAGTCTAGAGTATGTGAGCCCCTGCTACAATGGCAGCACAATTTGTTCTGTCCGGCCGGTTTCTGTTTAGCTGTTGCAATTTTGTTCACTCTCACTTTTGATCCTGACTTCCAACAATATTGTATTTCTGTCTGCTGTTTCCATTGATACAGCAATTTTAACTGCTCTTTTAAGTGTGTTTCATTTAGGAGTTGTTTTTGAATGCTATCTTGTAAGGCTCCACAAATAAACAATCTCCCCATGCATCGTTAAGCCCATCACTGAACTGACAATGCTCAAACAACCTCTTCAATTCAGGCACCTGCACTGAAATGGACTCTCTTTTGATTCCAATCATGAAATCTAAAGCGTTTTGCAATCAAAGGTTCTAAATGTTGCTGCGATACGTTCACGATATCAGCAAAGACCATTTCAGTTGGCTTGGTTGGAGCAGTTAAGCTTCTAAGCAAACTGTACAGTCTTCACTTATTATACTCTGACACTAGCACTCACTTTTCATTGACTTTTACACTACTGGTCAGTTCATTCAGCATACATTAGCCAGTTATCTGTTATGCATTCGAACAAGTCTATATTTCCAATGGAATCGGCATTTCTGCCTTTTTAAAAAAAAATTATGATTATTATCACCCAGTATTCACTGTTACAGCCCTGTGACCTGACACAGATTTTGGGAAAATCTTTGCTGAGCACTTTGCTCCATTCACTGTAACAGACAAGTGGGCAGCCATTTTAATTCCACTTCACATTCCCACACTAACATGTGTGTCCATTATCCACTCCACTGCCACGTTGAGGCCAGACTTAGATTGGAGAAGAAACACTTCATATTTTTTTTTAAATCTCCAACCTGATGGCATCATTTCTCTAACTTCCTGTAACCACTCCTCTTCATCCCCCAGCCTTTTGATTTCCCTTATCCCTCTTTCCCCTCCCCCTCACTTGCAGCCTATCCATCACCTTTCTCCTTCTGGTGCCTTCCTCCCTTCGTGTTCTACTGTCCTTTCCTATCACATTCCTTCTTCAGCCCTTTGTCTCTTGTACCCATCACTTCCTAGTTTCTCCCATCATTCCCTTTTCCTGCTTCCGAATCTTCCTCCCTCACTTGGATTTTCCTGCCTTCTCTCTGATTGCACTCCCCTCCTGCCAGTCTTCTGCCTTCTTTCTTTCCTGTCATGATGAAGAGTCTTGCCTCGAAATGTTAACTGTCCATTTCCCTCCATAGGTGCTGCTGGATTCCTCCTGCATTTTGTCTGTTGCTCCTTATTTCCAACATCTGCAGTCTTTCTTATGTCTTCGAGAGTCAGAGATAAGGATACCTAAAGTCAGCACGAGTTTATGACAAGGAAACCTCAGGATAGCTGATGGATTTTTTAGAAAACAAATTATAGGAACGTTATGGAGAACAAACAGAAATGGCGAATTTGAATTTTTGTTAAAAGGTCCCACATAAGTGTATAAAATTAAAGAACATGGAACTGGAGAATAATATATTAGCACAAATTGAGAATTAATAGTAAAGAAAAATTCATAGTAAAGAAAGTGGGAATAAACAGAAGTACTTAGTGACTTATGAAGTGAAGCAGAGTTTAGAGCTTGGACCTCAGAATGCTCTCTCAATGATATGGATGCAAAGAGGTTCCAAAGTGATTTAGACAAGTTGGCTGAGTGAACAAAGATATGGCAAATTTAACTTAATATACCGTAGGTAAATGATGCTATCCACATTGGTTCTAAAAACAGGTCTACAAGACTGATCCCAGGGACGACAGAACTGCTACGAGAGCGGAGATTGGTTGATTTGGCCTAGTTTATACGAATGGAAAAGGATTTACATCGAAAACTATATTAAGATTAGACAGTCCATATGGAATAAGAATCTTATAATGGCTTGAGAACTCAGAGCCTGAGGTCACAACTTCAGTATACAGAATATACCACTAAGAGTGATTAGGAGAATTCCACATAGACGGTGCTGAACTTTGGAATTAACTACTAAGAAAGCAAAGGGGGCCAGGTTATTAAATATATTCGATGAGAAGGTTGATGTTAATGGAATAGGGAATATGGAGAGAAATTAGGAACAGTATACTGAAATAAATGATTACATTGAATGGTGGAGCGGGTTCACTGGGAAGCCCCCTCCCCCCACATGGTTCACTATGCCAGAATCATCTGCAAGCAGGGTCTTCAGCCCAATTCTTCGATGCCAAACAATGTGCCATCCTTGTCGGGTTCCAATGCTGAGGATAATCATAGTGTAGATGTTGCTACCTATCCTTGTTGACTGTAATCTGTTGGTCAGGAAGTCCAGGATACAGTTGCAGGGGGAGGAGTTGACTCCCATCTTCCACAGTTTGGAAATAAGTTTGCTTGGAATTATAGTATTGAAGGTGGAACTGTATTCAATAAATAAGTGTAACATATGTGGCTTTATTGCACATATGCTCCAGAGGTGATTGTAGGGGCAGGGAGATGATGTCTACTCTAGGCTTGTTTTAATGTAGGTGATTTGCAGTGGATTGAGACTTTGGTGATACTAACAATGGGACTTTGAGCTACTGCGAAAAAACACGAAGTGGGCGAGTTAGAGGTTTGTGGATTTCATTTCAGGGAAAAGACTTTCAGAATTAGACTGCAAAAAGGCTTTATTTGAACTAAAACAAGAACATAAGACGTAGGAGTAGAATTAGGCCATTCGGCCCATTGAGTCTGCTCTGCCATTTCATAATGGCTGATTTATTATCCCTCTCAACCCCATTCTCCTGCCTTGGCCTCTGCAGCTATCTGTGGCAATGAATCTCACAGATTCACTACCCTCTGGCTGAAGTAGTTCTTCCTCATCTCCATATGCAGGGATCAGGAAAATCAGTGCAACATTTATGCCTGTACTTCAACATTTTTCCAAAAATAATCAATCAAATTTAATGGTTTTGGGTATACTGATACCTTAATTATTTCCTCAATCCATTTAACATTGTAAACCCTAACCCAGGCCTTCCAACACTCATTCTAGAGTTCCATAGTTCACACAGGGAGTGGTGGGGGCATGGAATGCACTGCCAATGACAGTGGTGAAGGCAGATACAATAGGGTCTTTTAAGAGACTCTCAGATAGGTACATGGAGCTTAGAAAAACAGAGGGCTATGGGGTAGGGAAACGCTAGGCAGCTTCTAGAGTAGGTTACTTGGTCAGCACAACATTGTGGGCCGAAGGGCCTGGAATGTGCTGTAGATTTCTATGCTTTATGTTCTGAGTACATAATATGTTTTATCCAAGTAGCAAACCTAACAAAAATAGTCATGTTGTTCTCAAATCTGTCATTTAAAACATTCTAGGTGAGGAGTTGCTGGGGGAACTACAGAGTACACTATTTGAACCTGCCATTTTCTGACTTCGAAACAATTATTTTTTAAAAAACATTTATGTTTTACCTTACTATCGCACATCGAGGGTTAGCACTGCACAGGAATAGAAGCTTTCTTTTGTACTTCTGCCAAGTTAATTGTTGTAGTAGAATGTGTGTGAGATAGGTCATCATCGATGAGCAGTCTGCAGCCATGGTAGGAGGAAGGAATAGCACATGTACATCTGCTCCCTGAGGGGGGAAGATCACATACAGCTTACGCAGCAGGGACATGGATAAAACAGAGTTAATTCTCCATGTGAATGATATTCCAATAAATCCTACAGAAGTGACTACTGCCACGGAACAATCTCTCTCTCTTTTACCCTGTAGGAAGAGTATGCAACAGGTCACAAAGAATTCTGATATTAGTTCAACTGAGCATTGCACAGCTCTTCGAGAATGTCCAAGCAAAAGAACATTATTTTGGCACACTAACAGACAGCTCTGTCACATTTTCTGAAGTAATATGGCTTTTGTTGAATGCGTGCTACCCACATGCGCTCGGTCTTTGTACAAGCATCACCGCCCACGGTGTCAGTACATATTCCTCAACTCAGTAGCTACCCTTTGATTTTTCGTGGACGCTCAGTATTATGTGTGAAGTCAATAGCATCCCGCACTGCAGGAAGCCTGATATGTTTGCAAAGCTACATGTATGGTTCACCTTCTGCTCGCTGTCAGTTCTTCTGGAACAAAGTCTGTCACTTGCCTCCTTTATGTAACAGTGTGCAGCAAATTGCAGATTCAACAGGGACTTGGAATCAGCCTAGTGCATGGGGGGTGGGGGGTGGATAAATGTCATTGAAACCGATCAGATATTGAAATGCCTAGACAGAATGGATGTGGAAAGGAACTTTCCTATAGTCAAGGAGCCTAACACCTCAGAATAGAGGGACTTCCATTTAAAACAGACACGAATAGGAATTTCTTTAGCCAGAGGATGGTAAATTTGAGGAGTTCATTGCCAGAGGCAGCTGTGAAAGCCAAGTCCTTGGGTAAATTTAAAGCAAAGGTTGACAGACTCTTGATTAGTCAGGGTGTCAAAGGTTACGGGGAGAAGACAGGAGAATGGGATTGAGTGAGATAATAAACTTAACAATGATGGAATTGTGGAGCAGAGTCGATGGCCCAAATGACCTAATTCTGCTCCTCTGCCTTATGGTCTCAGAAGATTCATGGCTACTCTCTAGTAAGAATTGCAGCCCCACTCCACACTCCCACTCTAAGGCATACCTCAGCAATGATGTTCTCGTAGAACGCTCCTTACTGTAGGACAAGTAGAATTACTTCTCAAAGGCAATTGTAGCCTACTGACAACACCAAGAGCATATCAACCAATGGACATGTGTATGGGAACAATGGATTAAGCAGAATTTTTGATATTAGCACAGAAGTCCCTTATCATCTTTTTCAATATTGCATATTGACCTTAACACCAAACAAAGAGAATATGGTAACAACAGCCAGTGGAAATCAATCATCAATGTGTTTGTAATGCATTATTACTTCCAGGATATCTGCTGCAAAGTGTATAGATTGCTATATGTGGAAAAGAGTGGATCCCTTACACTCTGAGGCAGGAGAATTTATATTGGAAATAGGACACGGTAGAGAAATTCAACAATTATTTTGGGTCTGTCCTCAGGGAAGACGACTCTGAACACCTTCCAGGAATAGAGGACAACTACAGACATAAAATGAATTCCTGAATAAATTCAAAGAAATAATTTTAAAAATAGGTATGGACAAAAATTAACAGGACTGAAAAGTAACAAATCTCCAGGCCTCCTAAGCTTTTGAAAGAGTTGGCTGTAGAATAAGGATATACCTTCCAAAATTCCATGGATTCCCACTCATTAGAAGACTGGAAATGCATGTCTGCTATTTAAGAAAGGAGGGGGAGACAGAGACAGAAAAAAACAGGGAACTATAAAGCATTTAGCTTGGCATCAGCAATATGGGCAAATGCTAAAATCTATTATTAAACGACTTGATAACATGGTAAATGTATTAGCTTTCCGAGGGACTTGGGCAGTGTTAACTTTGATTTATGGAAGGAAATCAAATTTAGCAGATCGGTTTTAAACTTGCAGAATAATCAACTAGTTGATTTTATGCATTTGAACATTTAGAAGGCCTTTGTGTCACACAAGAAAATAATGCACAGTATTAAGGGTGAGAATCTGACGCAGATTTAAGTTTGGGTAATAAGCAGAAAGCAGGTAGCAGGAATAAACGGGTCTCTTGCAAGTTTTAAAGCTGAGACTAATGCCATGGTGCAGGAATCAGTGTTGGGGCCTCAGCTATTCTCAATCTGCATCAAGGAGGAAAGGAAATATATTCACATCTGTAATGATTCAAAGCTAAATAGCAGTGTGGGGTATGAAGAAGTTGCAGACTGCCTTCAGATCAATTAAGTGAATCAGGAAGAACAAGGCAAAAGAATGACAAAATGCAAAAGTGGAAATTTAAAAGGCAATCACATGAAACTCTAATAGGACGTGACGAGGTAGGTGTGGTGTGAATGTCAGGAATATGTATCAGTCTCAAAATAAAGAGTTGGTTACTCAGGACAGACGAAGAGAAAATTTTCACCTCAAGGGTAATACGTCTTTAGAAGAGTGCTGGGGAAGCTCGCTCCCCAGGTATATTCAATTTAATAGTTGATGAAAATACAAGAGACTGCAGATGTTGGAATCTGGAACAAGGTGACAGTTGCTGAAGCCTTTATCTGGAGCACCAAACTCATCAGTATTCAATACAGGTTGAGTACCCCTTATCCAGATTTCCAAAATCCAGGGGGGTTTTTTTTTTGAGCTCTGACAAGACATCACGAATGGAAAATTCCACAAGATGCTAAGAAGCTTCCCAGGCAATGCACAGGTCGCTGAACACCAGACAGTTCTGAGAAGAAACCTCACATATGTAAATTAACAGAATTTAATGAAAAATAGAAAAACACTGCATAAAATGAAAAATGAAGATCTCAGTCATATATTGTCAGCGGAGTGAACATATGCCGCTTAACGTATGCTGATCAATGATGATTGAAAATGGAAGGTAATTGTGAATATTAGTAGGCCAGTTGCAGAAATTTAAGAAAATGCAGGGTAATCATTTTTTAAAGCATCTGGTGATGACGAAAATCTAGCATCAGAAAATCCATCATCAGAGATCCCCACCACCCAGGTCATGCACTCTTCTCACTGTTGCCATCAGGCAGAGGGTACAGGAGACTCAGGAGTCACACCACCAGGCTGAAGATCAGTTACTACCCCTCAACCATCAGGCTCTTGAATGAAAGGGATAACTGCACTCACTTGCCACATCATTGGAATATTCCCACAACCATTGATCTCACTTCACGGACTCCATCTCATTACCTCACATTTTCATTATTTATTGCTATTTATTTATATTTGCATTTGCACAGTTTGTTGTCTTCTGCCCTCTGGTTGATCTTTCATCAATCCTGATATAGTTACTATTCTATAGATTTGCTGAGTATGCCCGTAGGAAAATTAATCTCAGGGTTGGAAATGGTGATGTTTTTGTACTTTGATAATAAAATTTACTTTGAACTTTGAGGCTGATTGTTTTTATTCCTTACATAAGACCTGAAAAAAGTAAAATACAAATAGTGTACTATAATCAAAATCTGATATCATAGGCATAGACTGAAAGCCTGCCATTGTTTGCTGTTGTTTAACAGCTGATCAGGTATTCTCCCGATGCTACTGTGCTGTTTCTGGTACCCTGTACACATTATATTTCATTATATTAACACGATGTAATACATTTTACTGTTAAGTACACGTGTGATGAACAAGTGTAAGATGAAGACTGCTTACCGATAGCATATAAATTCAGAGTTGGAAATATTGGAAATGATGGTGATCTCAAGCTCTCATCATATGTCACAAAATCCAAAATTCTTCTGGCCACAACATTTTGGTTAAGGGGTACTCAACCTGTAGTAACATAATACAATCTGTCTAATTTTTAAATCAGAAAGCAAACTAGTAAGAAAGTGCCTAACATGAGCAGTACAAATGGGTTAAATCAGCAATGGTAGCAATACAAATGCACAGTTAAAAATTTTGCTACTGTACTTTCATAAACAAAAGAAAAGCTGCAGATGCTGGAAATCTGAGCAACCCCCGCCCCCCCCCCCCCCCCCCCACAGATGCTGCTTGGCCTGCTGAGTTACTCTGGAATTTTGTGTGTGTCACTGTACTTTCTTGTCTATTCTTCACATTTATAATACCATTAGCTACATAAAAACCCTCTCCTCGTAGGCATATAGTGCAAAACAGATCACAAATGCATGCTCAGGATGTAGATGAGGTTCTGTTACCAAAATAATTTCAGTTCCAGATCTATAATACTCGGTAGATGAGGAACATCTTTGCAGGTTTCCCTGCTACCAACTATTTTAATTTATACCTTGGATTTTGCACCCTCAATGACTTTCCCATTTACTTTATATAGGCCTCTTATGAATGTTACACATCTCAGTTAAGATTCCCCTTAACCTCTGCTGTTCCAAAGAAGGGAAACCCAATACCTAGTAGTGTGATTATAACTGGTTGATCAGAAGAGTACGCCATCCTCAATCCAGGGCATATTTTTCAGCCCATCGTGATGATGTCAAGCACCTGTACCTATCTTGTTATTCCTCCCTACGCCTTGTGGCACATTGGGCACCAATCTTGTCGTTTCTTTAGCAATTTGGTCCACTAGGACCAAGTTGCTAGCTCGATGCTCAATCCAGCGTGGATGGAAAGCGCCCAGATTTGAACCCTGGACCACTCGCCTGAGAGACCGATGCTGGCCGGCATATCAGTACCTATCTACATTAGTCTTATTTTCCAGCATTCAATAGCCTTCAGTGCTATGGCACTTCACATACAAGTATTCCTTAAATACTGTGAGAATAACAGCCTTCACCTAATGCATTTCTAGCTTTCAACCATCTCCCCAGGTTAAAAAGGAATCATCAAATTCCACCTAAATTTAACCACCTGTTACCTTCTGGCTGTAGACAGCCCTACTAAAGGAAAAGGTTTCCCTCTACCTGCCATATCCATGCCACTCATAATTTTGTATATTTCAAATCAGAAAAGCCTTTTCCACTATATTGGACAGGGTCCAGAAGAAGTTCACAAGAGTTATCCCGTAAATGAAAGGTTTAACATAAGAGGATGTCTCTGCGCCTGTACTCGCTGGATTTGAGAAGAATGGGGGGGGGGGGGGGGGGGGAATCTCATTGAAACCTATCGAACATTGAAAGGCCTATATAGAATGGGTGTTTCTAGTGGGGGAGTTGAAGACTAGAGGGCAGAACCTCAGAATACAAGGATATCCCTTTAGAGCAGAGATGAGAAGGAACTTCAGCTAGAGAATCAGACTTAATATCAGTGGAATATGGTGTGAGATTCTTGTATTTGCAGCAGCAATACAATACATAATAGAGAACAAAACATGAATTAAGGTAAATATATTAGGTATAACTATATTATATAATATATATTGTAATACAGTTATATTAGCAAGAGCATCAAAGTTTATGGAGAGAAAGGAGAATGGGGTTGGGAGGGATAGTAAGTCAGGAGACTCAATGGGCTGAATGGCCGAATTCTACTCCATGTCTTACATCTAAACAGTTCATTCAGTCATACCTCATAGCTGAAAGGCTCTATTCATGGCAACAGCCTGGTGAATCTTCTTTTCCCCCCGATCCAGTGCAATCATATCCTTCCAACAAAGTACAACTACTACTCTCCCTGTGCCCCAAATTATGGCTTTTATGTGTACCATAACCTCCTTCCTCTTATATTTATACTCCAGTTAAAGAAGGCAAATATCCCATGCTGCTGGCTTCAGGGCTCCTTGAACATATACATTTTCCAGGTCCTTAAGTACTTTCTAGGATCCTACTCGTTAACTACTGTGTATATCCCAACCTTATTACCCCTCTCAAAATGTATTACTTCACATAGTTCAGGATTAAATTCCTCTTGCCCATTTTACGGTCAGCAAGATGAGCGGCGTGCATAGGACGAAAGCATTTAATGAAAGCCAAAACCCTTCATTAGAACCAACTAATCAATATTGTTCTCTAACCTCAACTGCCACTGGGTGCCACTTATTAACAAGCCAATTTCAGATGCAGTTTTCCAATTACTTGTGTGTTTTTGGCTTTTAGACCAATTGTTTCAATCATCTTTTCTACTAACCATATTTTTTTTGGAAGATCTTAAAACTTCTGCTTTAAAACCTCAATTATTTATTATACATTTTATTATATATAATTATTATATTAACTTCTGCCTCCTGCTTTAAAATCTCCATTATTATATATTTTTAAAAGAACCATGTACTGAGCTGTGCAGAATTCTAGAGAAACAGCTTTCAATCACAAAACACCAATCAACTGTTATCCTTTGTTTCCTGCACTTTGTTTCCTTTGCATCCAACTTTCTTAGATCCCAAGGAAGTTTTGCTTTTGCCACACCTAGCACGCGACACATTTTCATGAGTTTTACTAACTCCATGTAGGTTACCTCAAATGTATTACTGGCATCTTCTTAAAAGAGGTACAAAGAAGGGTCAATCACGATAACCCCATAACAAATCTGTGTAAAGTGATGGTACAGATTTAAAAAAAATAGATTCCAATATCTTGTCTGCAATCATAGTTAAAATCACTGCACTGTAATTACTCATTTCATTCCCCCCCCCCCCCAACACACACACTCTGAAACTATAATTATTCCTCTTCTTCGGCGGCCAGGGGATATTGGAAAATTTTAGTCAGGTTCCTCAGAATTTTTAACCTTACTTTTAACGTCTTTGGAAAAAGTATTGATTTTGAACTTTATAGTTTATTACAATTAACAAAAAAAATTGCTCTGTCTGCAATTTAAAAATAAATATGATTTATCAAACTCATCTTGAACGGAAACTCTTGTAATAACACATAAGAATAAGAATGAAATCGCTTTATACACATAATTACCGTGCTCTTGAAATTGCGATCAGTCCTGACAGAACTACCCTTATTAATCAGCTGGAGGAGCTCCCTCACCCTCCAGACCCAGGTCACTGAACTTTGTCTGGTCCCTACTCTTTGAATGGGTGGTTTCTTGAATTTTGATTGGCTAATGCTCCTGTCCATCAGAGACTATGACCTTACTACCCGGAAATAACGGGCGGAGAAAACACACCGCCACGCGCAGGTGGGCGGGCTCAAATTGTGATTGGCGGAAAGCGTTTGCCCGTCACCCGTTGCCCCGACACTGTTGACATCACGTGGGCGCGGCTCTCCAATGGCCAGCGGGGCCAGCGACGTTGGCGTTGGGCGCCAAGCGATTGCGGCTGCGAATGGATGTGTGGAGGATGTGAGGGCTGGAGCGGGGCTTCTGCGGCAGCGGAGTGAGAGCCCGCGGTGCTGGCCGTGAGCGTGAGCCACCCGGATTGCGTAGCCGGCCGGCGGAGAGGGGGAGAAAGGCAGGCTGGTCGCTGTACGGCGGAGCGGTGTGGCCCACTGGGCCCCGGGAACGGCGTCCCCTCTCTCGGCAGCAGTACAAACGGGTCTCAGCAAGATAACCAGGACTAAACTGGCAGCTGGCTCCCGTAACATTTATCCTGAGGCGTGTTGATGCCGTGGATCTCGCTGCCCGATTTATGCGTGTAGGTATAACGCATCTAATCAAAGCAATGTCCGTCAGAACTGGTCTCAAAAATAGTTGAAGATGGGATAGATACACTCATCTTAGTGTCGTAACACTTAAGACTTGTTTTGGTATGTTACAGTGGTAGACATTGAAGTAGGTTTCTGTCTTAAGTGTTGCTTTGGATTTCCAGCAACCTCAGAATTCCTTGTGTTTATAGTTGCTGTTGTTTGGCAGTTTGTATTATAAATAATGTAAATGTTACTCAGCTTTAGCCAATATCATTTAACTCGAGTGACTTCGAAAGTTTTATTAAGTTTTCAATGCCTGTGGTGAACTCTCTGCTGTTATATACCACTTTTTTTTAGTTATTGAGAAAGGCTGTCAGGAATTTGAGCCGGAGAGTTAGGATGCCTCTTCTGAATGACGTGGAGTTTTGAGCTTGTCTGATAAAGATAAGTTATTGTAAACGAAACGTGAGCACCTCACACACCACCAGGGTCAATGCAAAAGTATTGTCAAGGCTCTGAAACATTTGGTAGCCTGGACTACTTTGTGGAATGGAACTTAGAGCTGGAACGAGCCTGTCATTTGGGGGGAAGAAGCATTGAAGATGATGGCACTGAATGTCACCTAATGCTTTTCCCAGGCTGGAAAGAAGTCTTGCCTATGCATCAGAATATTATGGGGTTTAGGTGTTTCATTGAATGCAGTTTTCAAGCATAGTTCATAAAACTACCTCGAGGTAATTTTACTTTGATAGAATATTTCAAGTCTTTTTGCTCAGTGAATTTTAAGAGTAAGTTGCAAAATATGAGAATGATTTAGTAGGAGATCCTTTAATGACATTTTTTCATGCTGTGGAGTTTGGAGCAAAAGGTGCAAACTATAATTTCAACATGACTTGGTCACTTTTAGATAGACTAATCATGGTGTCATAATGTGCATCCAACATGAGGTCAAATACTTGCTGTAATAAGACAGCAATATTTATAATCGTAAGTTACATGATCCAAGTGGAATACATGACTAACTTTAATTCAATATTTTGAGGCAGAAATAGCAATTTGTTTCGCAGAGAATGTTTTATCTACAATTGACCTTTAAATCAGTATTATTCATAGATAAACTAAAAGTTGACTATTTTGTTATAGATTAGATAAGATGTATGTTTTGTCTTTTCTAGTAAATGTGGTCTTACAGAACTTGACTGCTACTTTTTGTAAAAACCCATTTTTTGCCTCATCTTTGCACCTGTAGTACAGTACTTATTTTATTAAACCAACATACCAATTTTGATCTGCATGAAATATAACTTTAGTGAACATGTTTTACTGCAAAGTATGCTATTATACTGGCATAATGCTTTATTTTAATATAACTGCTCTTTGTGTTTGTTTAGTGGAGTTATCCTTTCATCTAGCATACCAAAAATGCTTATATTGGATTGCACAAAGTCTTGTGGATCACTTATCAATCTTTGCTTGTTCCAAATAAAAAGATTCTTAATTCTTAAATAAGCTAATGTATAAGGCATAAGATATTAAGTATAATTACATTTTCTAATCAGATTTCAAACGACATGAGATCAGTCGATTAGAGTAACGTTGAGAGGCAATTTAGGTTTGTTTTGCTATGTAAATTTTATTTTTAATAAATATGTTTTAATGAATTGTCACAGACGATACTTTATTCTATTAAATGGATATATATTTTGGTTTGATGTTGGTGATGATGATGCGTTTCTATCCAGGGCAGTTTGTGCTGAAGTTTGGGGAACAGCTGTGGTGACGTAGCGAGCAAAGTTCAGAGAGGGAGAGGAGTGAGAGTGGAGTTGGTGACATTTGTGTTTTGGATTAAAAGCTGCTGAGGTGCTGGAAAGAGGGGTGCAGCGTGTCCGTCTGGTTCTGCTGGCGGGGGGTTGGCATGAAATTCGGGGTTGTGGGGTATATTTCTGTGTGTGGGTGTGTTTGTAATTTCCTTGTGGCGAAGGGAGTTGGAGCCCGAGGAAAGGAGAGTGGGGAAAAGAGAGCAGCCACTTTCTGAAGCTGGAAATATGAACCTTTGGCCGCTGAGACCCTGCACAAACAGGCCGTGCCCATGGTGAGAAGGAAGAAGACAGTTTCGGCAGCCGAGGACCGCCAAAATGGGTAGGAAAAGGAGGGATAGACGCTTTATTCTGGCCGAGTGTGTGGAGGTTTCAGCTGCTCCCGGCCGACATGTCGCGGGTTTGGAGTGAAGCTCAAGGGGAAGGAGGAAGACGTTAACGCTGCGAGAAACTGCGGTTCCCTCAACACAAACACCTTCAAGAGTCGAAGAAAACCCCTTTCTCTCTCCGGCTGGGTCAGGAACTCAGCTTCAGGACCCCAAACTAGCGGAGGAGAACAAAATTTTCAGCGGGTGATTGCGGGACAGCGATCGGGGATCAGGAGAAAAACAACGGCGGCCATGTTGGAAAAAATGTTTACAGTTGCAAGTTGTGAGGCTTTAGAAATATGGAAATAAAAATGCCTTAAAGTATATATTTTACTGATTTTTGCCTTATTTTGTGTTCTCCAGAATGACGGCAAAATGTACGGAGGTGAATAGCGATGAAGGGCTGAGAAGAGTGTGCAAAAGATCTGGAGACGAGGAGAGTGCTGAAGGAGATGGGGAGAGTGAAGAAGGAGGCTGCAGATCTCAACACAGCACAAAGAGAGAAGATACTTCAGCAGCTGCCACCAGCCCAGATCAGCATCATTTCTTAAGATCCAGTGTGAGGCCTCCCAACAAGAGGTTAAGGAAAGATCCTGCTGCTTCTCATGGATCCAGCAGCTTCCAGAACAATAAGGGAAAAGGTAAAATGAAGGTTCTTACCATTTAAGGTTTGATAGCATCAGAATCATTACACTCCTACGAGGGTGAAATGGGTTTTTCATGACTGTTTCAACAAAATCCTGTTCTTTATGGAGAAAGTGGTTATTCCAAAGTTTCCTTTAAAAAAAGTTTTGGATATAAATTGATACTGTACTCTCTGTATGTGATCTGCAGTTATTGCAACTACTTTTAGTTCACTGTTCACTGGAAGTCACTTAGCAAATAACATTTAATCCTCTTTACTGGAGCAGCTATATTCCATACTGCTGGATTAAGTACTTCAGCTCCTAAGAATTTCACAAACAAATTCACTTCGCATTTGATATATTGTGGGACTATTTCTCAGCATGTAACTCCTTGAGTGGGACTGCAGAACAGTTAAGGTTCTGAGCCTGAATCAGAGCCTGAATTACAGACAATAAATTTTGTGTATAGTTTTTCAAATAATATTTCTAGCTAGTTTTAAAATGCTAATATACAGTTCAAAACTTTACTTATCAGTTATTATCATTTTTATTTGACCTTTCTCCTAAGTGGTTCATGTATAACTCCACTCAGTGCATTGTCACAAATTTAAATGTCTCCTGTAGGTACAGCTCTATCTTTAGCCATTGCTGACAAATCATTGTTATTGCTCTTGACAAAAAGAAGCAGGAAAATGTACATTAACTGTTTAAGAGAAATGTTGTTCATTTAATACTAATCTACACCTTCATCTAGTCCAGACATTTTTAACACTCTTGGCACACGGAGAGTAATTCTGGTCAGTTAAAATGTTAATGGAAAAACAAATTGATTGTGCAGCATACGATAAATAACAAATGACTGTGAGTAAACTGTAAAGATTTGAACAACTCATTCCTTGGTCAACCATCTGTTAAATTGTCCATGATGGTCTCCTGTTATGTGCACAATTACATTATTCAGATATAATTCATTAATCTGATTTCCATGCCATTTGATTTAAAGTTTTAATTTGGTTTGAGAGAATTTGATTCTGGTCCTCAGATAAATTGCGATGTAGTTTAAATGAAGCACTATGATTTCACTCATAGCAAATTGGATGATAACTAAAGAATAGGTGAGCTTAATGTGCTTAATTACCATAGAGTAGTCTTTTAAGTAATTGTCTTACTTTTGATGTGATCTCCCCTTCCACTCTGACGTCTCTGTCTTCAGTCTTTTCAGTTACACCAACAAGAGACAGCGTCCTTTTTTGCTGTGGGACAATATTGTTGTTCTTCCCTTTCGCACCTTGTGGCATATTGGGCAGCATTTTTATGCCAATTTCTTAGCATTTGTCTATTTTTATGAGGCCAAGTTGCTAATTTGATGCTCAACCCAACGCGGATGATAAAGGTGCAGGAAGCCAGCCGGATTCGAACCCGGGACCATTTGCCTTAAAGTCTGGTGCTGTTGCAACTACACTACTGGCCGACTAAGGGAAAAGATTGAATCTAACAATTTAAGATAACCATTTATTTTCTATCTCCTTCTCCAATGTGTCACACTTTCCATTTCAATTCATGCCACTACTTTTTTTTCTGTCTAACAATTCTTTTTAAAGTAATTGTACCTTGGAAACATTACTACTACTACAGGTATTCCTTCTGTTCTTCCTTCTCTTCCCTCTTTCTACAATTTGAAATCTACTGATTTTCTCATTTCTCCAGTTCTGCTAAATGTGGCAGCCTGAAATGTCCATCTTGCTCCTTTCCTCACAGATGCTGCTTGACCTGCTAAGTGCATCCAGTCTTTTCTGATTTGTTTTTGATTTCTAGTGCCTGCAGTTTCTATTTACTCTTATTAAATTAGATGGTGCTTTGTCTTCATTGAAACATCATAAATGATTAGTTTCATTATTTTTGTTGTAGTTTACCTTTGTTATGAGTTAGATTAGTATGCCGGATTTTTTTAAATCTCTAGCGAATCAAAATCTAAAGTGCAAAATATGATGAGGAGGTAAATGCTGACTGAAATATTTGAAATATCTTTCCAAATGTTCGTTAGGTTTTCCACAATAATTATCTAACATTACTGAATTACTGCCTGGCCGTGTTTATGCAAATTCAATTATTCTGATCATTCATATTGTGTCATAAGATATCTAGACTAGTAAATTTGGGGAAATCTAATTTTGGGTTATATAGAACATGCGTGATTTGAAATAGAAAGTTTACTGGCCAATTTATTTATAAAATTTAGGTTACAGAAATTGGCTGCTTGTTTCTTTAATCTGAAAGGCCTTTGATTTTACTACATTCATTTTCTTGGGACTGAACTCTATTTTCATAATTTGGAGGTCAGCTTTGGTGTTTTAGCTTTTAAAAACTAGAAACAATTGAAGTTGTTGCTTATAATAAACTAAATCAAGCAGATGGTCTTCAAAAGTCATTTCAATGAGTCCTTCAGAGCTATTACTTATATTCTTGTGTAGTTAGGTGACACCTGCGGGACTATACAATCAATTATTACTGGCTATTTACATAGAATAAGCTACAGGACTTTGAGCCCATCTCACCCAAACTATTGTGCATGCACCACAAACTTTCCCCACTCTTTGCTCTGTTCCTTCCCATCTCTTTTTTCCATACCAGTGTGTCAGTATTATCTATTTGAAGCAGTTCCTTTGGTTGTGGGGTTTAGTAACTGCAAAGAAATTCCTGAATCCTGCTACTGGTTCTCTTCATATTCTTTGCTCTTCTCCAGAATATATTGCAACATATTTTAAACTTGTTAACAAGCCGAAGCAACATTCACACTGTCAAGTGCCTACATCATATATGTCAAACTCAAGGCCCGCGGTGGAATTATCTTTGACCCGCGAGATAATATCTAATTACTATTAAAGCTGGCCCCAGTAATCGAAGCGCCTATGGCGTATGATATGGCTAATGCTGAGTTTATTCAGGTACCAGGTTTTCAGGGTTTTTAGTGTTTATTCGGCAGTCTTGCTCGGCAGTCTTCTTCATAAGAAACGGAATTTGTAAAGTGAAACACTTTGTAGTTATAGCAGAGACTGAGACACATGAGAGCAGGCTGAAAAAACGGAGGCAACGAAAGCTGCGTTCGCACGCGTCCGACTGATCCGGCCCGCATGAAGCTGCATTTTGTTCAATCCAGCCCGTGACCTAAAATGAGTTTGACACCCCTGGCCTACATGATGCTAAAATTCATTTTGTCAGACTTCTCATTCAAAGAGAACTGTCATTACTTAATTCTGCCAAATAATTTGTTATTTTTGTATCGTGAATATCAGAATATACACAAATCAACACTTTGTACAAACTGAGCAATGCTTCTCTGCTTTTGAACTGTAGAACAAACACAAGTCTTTTTGGCTTTCCTCATGATTATGCACTTGTGTGGGCCATCCCCAGAAAACAAGCTGGTTCGCTTTTTACATATCCATAAGTCGATTTTGTCCATAAATCAAAAGTTACACAAAAATCATTTGATATTGTAACTGTATCTCTATAGTACTGCAGTGAGTGGCATCAAAAGCCCATTAGGCTGACAGGAAAGAACAATTACTAAAAGGGAGAGGGGGAAACTAGTCCTGCAATTCATAGGAAAAATGTTATATACGTACTTTAGGCTTTTGAATCTAATATTGTTATGGGGGTTGATAACTTTTGGTATCCAATCCACTTACTTTCTTAATCTTAGTTCTGCCTTATAAAATACCTTAAATGTTTGATGCAGGCTATATACTAAGCTGCTGTGACAATTGCAGTTTTTTGGCATCTATTCTTACCTCTGGAGTCGTAATTTTATTAGGTGGGTTACCGTAATTTAATTGACCAGTGAAGTCAAATTAATACACAAAACACTTGCATACTTGAACAGATCATTAAAGTGCATTTTACTGTTCCATTAAACTTTAGGCAAGCATCCACTCATCTGATCACATTTTAATGGTTCTTCCCTGCAGAATATGTGCTATAAATGTTTGTAATACTGACATTGCTCTGGAACAAGATGGTAATGGTTTCAATAGTAGAGGTTAAGGATCATGTTAGTGTTTGTGTGAGTGATTTGTAGATATGGACAAATCTGAAAAATATTCTTTAACTTCCTTCTGTTGCTAATAGCTTCATCTCTTGGCTGCTGTAATCACTTGAACTTAATTCAATTTGAAGTGAAAGCCATTGGTGGACAAGTTGCATTTATGAACCTCAGTAGATCACCGCAACGTCTTTCCTTGGGAAATGAATTAAGAATCCCTCTTGAATTCCATAATTATTAAATTCATGCTGCACTGTAATTTACATTCTTCATTTCAAATTATTTGACAATTCAGTATCATTTTCTTTGAAAGTAAATTATTATTTATCTCTGATGCTAGGTGTTTTTTTTTAAGGCAATGGATTTTGTGGCTACCACCTACATACTAATTGTATTGAAAATAAGCAACCATTGAGCAATTTGGATTTAAAATTTGGTAATACTTTTAACTAATTTTTTCACACTATTGATTTCTTGCAGAAGAGCATGGTAGCAATACCAATGTTTGTAAGTTGTATTTGAATTCTTTGGAGTGCATAATTGTCTATGTATCAGATTCAGATTATTTCCAGGAATGCTGTAGGTAATTGCACCTCAGATGTATAAGATGTTGATGCACGAAAATTGCTTATTTATTTTGCACTCAGCACTATTGCCGTTACAGTTTTTTTGTACATTGTATTCAGTCCTTGCGGCTATACAACTTATGTGGAAGTCTTCTGGAGGGAAAAATCTGGAGCTGGAGTCACTAAGGCAGCACTATGTTGAATTCAATGTTGACTGCCGACTCCTGCAACACCACTGGTGTCGAACTGTTTGTTCTCTGCTGTACATTTGGATTCATCAACTGTGGAGAAGGTGAGCCTGCTGCATAGGCAACAGTTTGCTCTCCATATTGTAATGCCCTGGCTTGAGTATTGACTTCACCTTGTAGTGTCGACTCTATTCAGGAGAGGGCACTCCTGCTTCGTCTCACGGTGTTGACACAGCATAGGAAGCCACTACACTGATTGACGTGAGCATGGCGCCAGAGATGCCTTCCAACGGTGGGAGAGATTCTTGGATCTCACTGGATAGCTACTGCCCGCCTTAAGCCGGGCAGTCCTCAATCAAAAAGGTGCTGTTCTGCTACAGGCTACTATCCTCATTGGGTGCATAGGGATTAGGTATTATCTGAACTGCAGATTGAAAACATTGCAGTAGGCAAGACAATAACGAAAGAGACCAGCTCTAAAACTGGGATGTTGGAATGTTTGGACAATGCTGACTCGGTTCTCTGATAACCTCCAAGACATCCCTAATGTCAGTAAGACAGCTGTAATAAAGGAGGACTTCAAGTGGATGTCGCCCTCCTCCAGGAGACTCATCTTCCTAACTTGAGCTCACTAAAGGAGAGAGACTACACCTTTTTCTGGCAAGGAAAGGGCTCTGAGCATGGAGTAGGCTATGCATTGTGGAAGACATTGTTGAAGATGGTGGAACTGGGCAACAATGGATCTGAGCGATTTCTTACTCTTCTCAACACCACCAACAGTCCAGTTACTCTTGTCAGTGTGTCCACTTCCACTCTGTGCTCCACATCTAAGGCAAAGGATGAACTTAATGAGAACCACCTTGCAGTCATCATCAGGAAGACTCTCAGCAAGGAATATCTTGTTCTCCTGGGTGACTTTAATGCCAGAGTGGGTGCCCTCCTGCCTTGGGCAAGATGAATGAGAGCGGTGATGCAGTTGCTGGTGTTCTGCACCTATATAATCTATGTATCACCGAATCATGTTTTCAGACTAAGTTTCAACACAACTTTTCCTGGAGATGCTCTGCCTCCAAATACTGGCATAAGCTGGACTTGATCCTAGTCAGGTGTTCCTACGTCAGCAGCGAGCTTTTCGCATGTTCCTACCACAGCGCGGTCTATGCCACAAACCAGTTGCTGATGTTTTGCAAGATCAGACTGCTGTGAAAAAAGTTCCATCACACTGAACAAGAAGGGAACCCTCTCATTGATGTCACCCAGTCCTACCTGAGCTGTTTGCTAAGTCCTTCGAGAAAGAACTGAACACCCATCAGCCTGGAAACTCCCACAGAGAAAAAGGAACTTCTGCCGAAAACTATTTACAGCACTGCCTTAGCTACCTTTCGGAAGACCTCAAAAAATGACTGGTTCAAGGTCAAATCCAATGAGATGACCCCTTGTCATTAAAAACATATGTGCTGCCCTAGCTGAGTGTAGGCATTCACCAATTGAGAGGCACCAGCAGATCCTCAGGGCTGCTAGAAGTAAAGTTCAGCAGACTGCCTGGTGCTGCACCAGCCAGTACTGGATGCAGCTCAGTGAAGATGTCCAGATGGCAATACTGTTAGGCAATATCAGGGGTATATATGATGCCACTAAGAAAGTTCTTGGGCCCATCAATGGGGAAGTAATCACAGGAACAAACAGATGGAGAGGTGAGTAGAACATTACTCTGACTTCTACTGCAGAGTGAACACTGTCACAACTCAGCCGTGGACGCCTGCTGACAATGAAAGAACTGTATACAGAGCTGACCCTAGAGGAGCTCAGCAAAGCTATCAGCAGCTTGGCCTTGGAGAAAGCAGAAGGCAATGATGGGACTCCCCAGACCTGATCAAGCACTGCATGCCATTTCATGAAATTCTCTATCAGTGCTGGTAGGAAGGAGCTGTACCACAGGATATGAGGGAGCCAAGATCATAACCCTCTACAAAAACAAAGATGAGAGAAGCGACTGGGTGTTGTTAGCAAAGTCTTCAACTGAGAATTGGACCGCCTACAGAAGTTGGCTAAATGTATCTATCGGAATCACATCAGGCTCTTTAGCCTCACCCACCTAAAATCCAAAATCAAAGTGTGCAGGCTGTGATCAGAGACATACTGTTGCTGATGATGCAGCTGTCACAACCGACACTACACAGCACCTCCAAAACTCAATGAATTACTCCTCCCAGGTCTGTAAAGAATTTGTTCTATCAGCCTGAAAAATACAAGTATCTTGGGACAAGACATTGAAGCACCACCAGTCACTAACATTGATAGCTACAGACTGGATGTTGTTCATCAGTTCACGTACCTGAGGTCCATCAACCTTTCCTGGGTGCAGAAATTGACAAGTGCGTCAGGAAGGCTGCAACTCTTGCCTGCCTCACCGCACGTCTGGGAGAACTCTAAACTCTCAGTCAAAACAAAGATAGCAGCATAAATGATGCTTGTGTCACCAGCACACGGTGAGACCTGGACAACATATGCCAAGCAGGAGGGAAGGCTCAATGCTTTCCATTTAATGTGCCTTTGTCACATCTTGGGCATTTCTTGGAGAGGCAGCGTACCCAATGTGAGGTTCTCTGTCCTGTCGGCCTCCCTAGCATGTATACCCTGCTCAGGCAGTGTAGGCTATGTCTGCCTGTGCAAGATGGCAACAAGATGTATGGTGAGTTGGCTTTAGGTAAGAGAACTGCTGGTCTCCCACAACTGTACTACAAAGATATCTGTGAGCAGGACCTGAAGGCGCTGGACTTCAGCATTGTCCTTGGAGGAACTTGTAGCTGATCACAGTAGGGGGAGAAACACCCTGAAACCACACATTGTCAGGCAAAGAAATATTCCTGAAAGTGGCAGAAGACAAACAGGCTCATAGAAAGGAACTGTTCGACTCCTGCAGAGTTGAGACCACTTGTAGATGCAACCTTTGCACCAGAGACTGCCAGTCTCCCTTTGGTCTAGTCAGCACAGACAATGTAGACAGCTAGGGCACAACATCCATGGTCGAGTTGAACCACTGGAGAGCCATATTCAGTCCTTAGTTCCAGAGGCTTTTAACATTTGAAAATTGCTCAGCTTTAAGTATGGGCCTACATAGTGGCATTCTGAAAGGTGGTAGAACGTTTTTTAAGTTTATTGTAGTTAAATTTTAGGCCAAATAATATTCTTTACTAAGTTGTGTAGATGCTGAATAGCGTTTTCTTCACATCATAAGTTCCTGGATAAAATGGAGTAATCTTCTAAAATGCTTGAGTAATGTTGTTTAATCTTAAAAACAGCACTTTATTCTGGCCAAATGTGAATTTCTCTGCTCCCTGCCTCTGGCTATGCTTACAGCTTCTCTTGGTGAGAGTCCCATTCCAATATCTGGAAGCACTTTTATGCAGTAGATTTATGTTCCTGGGAGCTGATTTCTGACAACTTATAGTAAATTTACTTGGATTCTTTACAGCTATGAGAAAAAGGGAAGCTTTTGTTTCATCACATAAACTCAAATTAAAAACCATATTCCAAAGAATTATGCTACTCATTGTATAACTTAAGTGAATTTAGAAATGTAATTCTTCAATAGTCATTGTTCTGAATTTTGATTCAAAACCACATTTTGTGTGATGTTCAAGTTGCACTTTCATCCTACCATTTTGCCTGTTGCTAACCAGCAACCTAATAGAAAATGTGATCTTAATTTTCTGGCTTTTAAATTTGCTTGGTTTCAGTAAAGTGCAATATTAAATTCTGTGTGTGACAGTAACAAAATAATATCAGTTGAGGAATAGGTAAGAAATTGCTACATTCAATGCATTCAGTTTCTATTGAGTATGTTTGATGTTAGATTTAATTTCAGACTGTTCAAATTATCTTGTGTTGATAGAGGGTTTCTGCTTTATTAAAGAATTTACAGTTATACACAAGCAATTAGTTGTAATTTTCAAAGTAATGAGTCTGAATTTTGAGCTAGAATATAGGTCTAGTTTGATATTAAAGACAATATCTAAATATTCAAAGATTTGAAATGCAGAAGAGATGATCTTTTGATAGCTTCAGATATTTAAAGAATCTTATTCAGTGAATTACGCATGTATTTTGTTGTTACACGCACTGGTACTGTCATCATTGAAAAATATGTTTCTAATCAGGTTTAAAATATTCATGAATGGGATACTTTTTGTCAGTCTTGCAAACTAATTACTCTACCTTGACTTGTGAGTACAGCAGTTCTTTTTTTAATAAATGCAAAACATTGCAAATTCTTGATCTGAAATAAAATAAGTGTTGGAAATACACAAGAGATCAGACATCATCTCAAGGAAAAAGCAAGTTTCACAGCTTTAATCTACTGATTTAAAACAGAGCTCAGGACCTCATCACTGTTGTTAGATTTCCAGTATATTTGTTTTTTTTTAAACTGTGATTGTGATATGTTAGCTCAGAATCAAGTTTAATATCAAGCTCCTGTAGCACCACCTTGATGGTAGCAATGAGAAGAGAGCACATCCTAGGTAATGGAGGTCCTTGATGATGAATGCCATCTTGTTGAGATATTGCCTTTTGAAGGTATCCTCTGTGCTGGAGAGTCTGGTACCCACGATTGAGCTGGCTGAATTTACAACTTTCTGCAGCTTTTTTCTGATTCTGTACAGTGGCCCCTCCATACCTGACAATGATGCAACCAGTTAAAATGCTCTCCACTGTACACCTGTAGAAATTTACAAGTGCCTTTGGTGACATACCAGTTCTCCTCAAACTTATAATGAAATATAGCCTTTGTAATTGTATCAATATGTTGGGCCCAGAGTAGAACTTAAGAGATATTGACACCCAGAAACTTGAAACTGCTCCCCCTTTCCACTGCTGATCCTTTTATGAGGACGTGTGTGTGTTTCCTCAACTTCTCTTTCCTGGTCCAAAATCATTTCTTTGGCCTTACTGACACCAAGTACAAGGTTGTTGGTGTGACACTACTCAACCAGCTGATGTATCTCGCTTCTGTATGCCTCTTCATCACCATCTGACATTCTGCCAACAATAATTGTGTTATCGGCAAATTTATAGGTGGTATTTGAGCTGTGCCTAGCTCCACAGCTGTGGGTGTAGAGAGAGAGAGTAGAGCAGTGGGCTTAGCACGTATCCTAGAGGTGCGCCAGTGTTGAATGAGGAGGAGATGTTTCTGATCTGCACAGACTGGCCTCCTGGTGAGGAAGTCAAAGATCCAGTTGCCCAGGGAGTTGCAGGTTTTGGAACTTGTTGATTAGAACTGAGGGTATGTTTATGTTGAATGCTGAGCTGTAATTAATAAACAGCAGCATGACATAGGTTAACTCTTACCCAGATGAGTCAAAGCCAAGTGGAGAGCTGGTGAGATTGCATCCACTGTAGACCTATCGTGGCAAAAAGCAAACTGCATTGAGTGCCATGGGGTGATGGTCATTGAGGCAACTCACTCTGCTCTTCTTGGGCACTGGTATCATTGTTGCCCTTTTGAAGCAGGTGGGAAACTCCGACTGCAGTAGTAAGATTTAAGATGTCCTTGAACAGTCCTGCCAGTTGGTTTTCAGAGCCCTACCAGGTACAGCATCAGGGTCTGACGTCTGGCAGGGGTTCACTCTCTTGAAAGATGTTATGACGCCGGCCTCTGAGACAGAGATCACAGAATCACCAGAGGCTATAGGGATTCACAAAAGTGTAGTTTTATTCTCCCTTCCAAAGCTTGCATAAAAGGCCTTGAGCTCATCTGGGAGTGAAGCATCGCAGCCATTTAGGATATTAGGCTTCACTATGTAGGAAGTAATGGCCTGCAAACCCTGCCAGAGCTGATGTGAGTCCGATTCTGTCTCTAACCTCAATTGGAATTGTTTTTTTTTAACACTTAAAATAGCCTTCCGTAGGTTGTATCTGGGTGTCCTGTATAGTTCTGGATCACCAGTCTTCAATGCTACAGATCTAGCCCTCAGCAGACTACAAATCTCCTAGTTCATCCTTGGCTTTTGGTTTGGCTATGTCTGCTGGTGTTTTCTCAAAGCCGTGCACTCATCCACACAGATCTTGATGATGGTTGTGAAAACTGTGGTGACCTGAAGATGAAACCCTGGATATTGTCCAACCCACTAACTCTAAGCACTGTAAGCGCTCCTCCACCTCCCTTGATCATACCTTCTTGGCTCTCACCACTGGTGCTGTGTCTTTAGACTCTGCCTACGTGATGGGAGTAGAAGTACAGCCAGCATTTCTGATGGTAGAATAACAGTGTTCAAGTGTGTTGGCTTCTCTGGTTCCATAGGTGATGTCAGTGGTAGTTGTTCAAACAGTTCTTCAGGCTGGCTTGGTTGAAATCAGTAATGATAGGGAATGCAATTAATGCTCTGTTTTGTGACTGCTAATTTCGGTGCTCAGCTCCTCCAGTGCCTGCCTGATGTTGGCCTGAGGTGAAATGTATACCACTACCACGACCAGATCTATACACAACAATGAGTTAATCATTAATCATACTTCTCCTCTTTTACCTTTTAAAAGACTAAGCTGGCCTGACTTTGTAGAGAATAGTGAACCCTTCATGCTGCAGCACTGTGCCTGAAATAGCAGTTGATAGCCATGTTTCCATGAAACAAAGTACAGTGCCCGATGTCCATCTTGTACAGCAATCTTGCTCTAAGGTCTTCAGTTCTATTTTCCAGACACTACATTCACCAGCGGAATAGTTGGGAGTGGGGTCTCCGTTTCAATTGCACTTGCAGACTTGTGTGCTATCTGGTTTTCTTAAAGGGGAGCTGCAGTCCAAGATCCATTTTCAGTATCAATAGAATGTTTTAAAATGACGCTGCTTACTTGAAGTACCCATGGCTGTGACTGGATTTCAGCTAAATGGAAATATTTGATTTCCATCGGAGCTACACTCAGAGTCACCTATTGTACTTGTTCCAAGGATGGTTCAAGTCCTTTGCTCTAATACTTTAATCTGCCTTTGTTTCTGTAATCCACTAACTTATTTAGTCCATAAATTTGGATCAGCAACTTCCATTTATGTGTTGTCATCAACATAGCAAAAGGTCTCATGGTATTCAGAGAAACAAAAAATTGATTTCAAGCCATTTAAGGTGGTATTAGGCCAGATATCCAGAAGCTTGGTTGTGAGCATTTGATTTAAGTACGGTAACTTAAAGTGGAAAGAAAAGTAAACAGTTGGAAGAAATTTTGAACCTCTTGTCCTTGGCAACTACAAAATGAGTTAACTGATGCAATTAAACTTGGGTGAAAAATATGCCAATATAGTTTAGTAGATCTATTGAATCCTTAGAATACCTTCAAGATGCTTTTTTAAAATGAAGATTTTGGTAATTAAATTGTACATTCTATGTTTTTTTTGTGAGTCACATGAAGAAATTAACTAACACTTCTGTTTCCCATGCTGCAGATGGAAGCCAGCCTTGGTGTTCTGATTTGGGATTTATTCACAGGTTTTAAATCCAGCACTTCCCCGCATCCCACCCTGATAAAGAAGAATTGAAGAAGTAGAAAAGAGTGCAAATAAAGTGAGGTGTTGGCCTTTCAAATTACATAAGGCCCAAGGTCTGAAATTTGGAAACCTCTGCTTTCATGATTTCCTTACCAGGTTGGATCAAATCTACAAGTATGTGCTGGAGCACAGCCTGTAGGTAGCTGAGAAAGCAAAGTAGTAGAAACTGACACACAAAAAAAAGAGTTTAAATTGTGTACTGTTTAAGGGAAGTGCAAGGATGGTTCTCCTTAATTTTGTTCTGGTGTATTTTTAGTTTGAATGCTCTTCATGCATCTATTCATTAAATCCTGATTTGTAACCTATCCAAACATAAGTAAAAATGGTAGCCATGTCAAACACGAGAAAAATAAAGTGCTGCATTGATAGTGTCAGCAGTGTTTAGGCTGCAAATTCAAAACTTTTGCTCTGAGCTGTTCAGCCACAGTTTATTACTTGCTGGACACATTGGACCAAATTTCTGTTAGTCTGGAGTATATCCCTGAAACTTTTCTGTTTCCACTGATGATGTGTGTTCTGCTAAGTAAATCCAGCATTTTTGTTCTTATTTCAGATGTCCAGCATCTGTAGATTTTAGTTATCAATAGATTTTTAAATGCCATTTTAATTTTCAATTTATGAACAGGTTAAATTTGCTATTGCAATCCCCTGATGAAGTGGAAATGGCCTGTCTTCGTTTTAAAGATCAGTTTGTTTAGAAGTATCTTTCTTAGCTGAGAGTGAATTATTATGTTATTCTCTGGACTGAACTATGTAGAGCAATTATTTCTTTTTCATTTAACTTACTTTCCTGCCTTTTTTCCCCTCTTGTATTGTAAAAGTTCTTGACAAAATTAGTTACTATGGCTGCCATTTTCCTTACTTTATAGTTCAGTGTTTTCTTATTTAATAAGGCCGTAAAACATAGTAGAGTCTGCTCTGTCATTCAATCATGCCTGATCTTTTTTATCCCCCTCCTCAGCCCCACTTCCACCTTCTCCCCACAACCATTGATGCCATGCCCAATCAAGAACCTATCAAGCTCTGCCTTAAATACATCAAAAACCTGGCCTCCACAGCTGCCTGGGTAATAAATTCCACAGATTCACCACCCTCTGACTAAAGAAATTTCTCTGCATCTGTTTTAAATTGACACATCTCTTATCTGAGCATTCCTTGTATGATAACCCCTTCATCCCTGGAAACATCCTTGTGACCATCCTCTGAACCCTTTCCAATGCCATCACATCTTTTCTTAGATGAGGAGCTCAGAACTGTTCACAGTATTCAGGGTGAGGCCTCACCAATGCCTTATAAAGCCTGAGCATCGCATCCCTGCTCTTGTATTCTAGACCTATGTAATAGCTAATGGTATGAAATTATGATGTTACCATATTGCTGAAAATCATAAAAGTTGTACTGTACAATCTTCCTTCATTGAAACCATAGCAGCAGAAATGCAGTTGAATATCTTGGCTGCATTTTTATTTCTCAGTACATTTGACCTACTGAAATGGTTTTATTCTGTCAATAGGTCTTGAGGGGAACACTGCTGCTTCTGGTTATGCATCTGGCCTTGCTGCAGGCAGTGCTGGTGGAAGCAGCAAAACCACAGCAAAGAGTTTATCTGCCATATCTGGAGAAAAGGAGGAAGGGAACAAGAAGAAAGTCCGTAGGCAGTGGGAATCATGGAGCGCTGAGGACAAAAATTCATTTTTTGAAGGGTTGTATGAGGTATGAGTGGTTTGCAGAGGTTGATTTGCTGATATGACATGATTTGATATCTATGACACTTAGCAATTATGACAGTTTCATGTTTATAGTACTGTTTAAAATCTGATTAACAGTTAAACACTTGTTTCTTTCTAAGTCCTTCCATAAGTTAAATACTTTAAGTTTCATTGTTACTGAAAATATCATTGCCATACCTCTCCATATCTTCATATTTAATATCCCCAAATTGATCTTGTAATATTGCTAAAGTTTCAAGGTGCAACTAGTATAATAATTTGTGTATTCTAGAAAGTCTGTTATTATACAGGACCTTTAAAATTAGTAGTGTCTGAAGGTATTTCCATTGTGGTTATAAAACAATTAAACATTCTGGTGATATTACAGACACTGGTACTTCTGGTGACGCTGTTACAAATAATAGCGATTCAGTGAAAATCCTAAACGCTTTTGCAGTTCAGAAAATTAGCAGAGTGATGATGTCCATGGCTAGGGCTAGATTTGTAGCAGGGATTCTACTCTCATCTCGTGTTTTCTTTTGAAAATATTTCTGAAAGGCTGTTTGTTCAGATGGAATCATTCAAATCTAGTTTGATTTCACTTAGAAGATTCCATTGATTTGAACACTGGTTTCAGTTTTTTTTTGTTTATTTTGTAGCATGGGAAGGATTTTGAAGCAATACAGAACAACATAGCTCTAAAGTATAAGAAGAAAGGGAAGCCAGCAAGCATGGTGAAAAACAAGGAGCAGGTTCGGCACTTCTACTACCGTACTTGGCACAAGATCTCCAAATACATCGACTTCAATAATGGTGAATACAGGTTCCAGTGAGACTAATTTCATCCTTACTCTGCTGCTTGGACACTTGTTTCAGTTTGGTTTCCTCTGTTGAGCAGAATTACATTTTTTTTTCTATATAACGCAAAAGTTATAAATTCCTTAATTCCACTTCCAAGCTAGCTCATTATTGCTGCTGTTGTGACCCTGATTTTCTTTATCTATGGTGACATCATATATTCTTCCCTTGTCTTTAAACATGAGAATCACTTATAAAATTGCTTGGGTATACAATCTGTATAAAGGATATTGAATTGCTCGTCTACCATTTGACTCTCAATTTGTAGTCATCAAAATTAAACAAAGAGAAATGGTAGTGTTCACATATACACTTGAATTGCCTGTGATGAAGTAGCATTTCTTTGGCTGAATTAATATTTGACCCTGGGAGAAAAAGAAGCCAATTTACAGTGATTCGAATGCCTGAGATTGATTTAAGTATTCAATTTAATGTCTGAGTAACACCAAAAAAAATCTTTAATCATCTATATGAAGAATGTAATGTAATTTTGTTGTGATGGACCCGAAGAAACAAAATAACTCCCAAAGTGGCTGACTCCAATATTTAATTCAGCCCTATTTTAAACAAGGCAAAGTGATGTAATGTATTAATTAAAGTGTATTGGAGCAATTCAACCTGCAAGGACAATGTGTTCTTTCCAGAAGTGATACTTAGGGGCAGCAATTATATATTTCTCAAGGCTACTCTTTGGCAGTCTAGTCAGAGCACCGATTCTCCAGACAGAGGAGGATTTGAATGAATACCACCTCTTGACATTTTTGAATAAAAAGAAATGGGTGATTTTTTTTTTGTTTGCTTTATGTGCAGAAGACACAATTTCATCTCCAGAATTTTTATATGCATCTCATTAGTGTGTTCAGATCCGATTTGAATTTTTTTTCATATTTATATTAATGTTCAACAAATGCTGACAATTATATTTTGTTTGCAGTATTCTCTAGAGGACTGAAGAAATCCTCTCAGGAACTCTATGGGCTAATATGTTATGGAGAATTGCGCAAAAAAATTGGTGGATGTAAGTATTTTGGGTATGGTAGAACTTTGTGTGGTTGTTGTAATTGGTACAGGTCTTTTGTTTATCCTCTGCAGGTAACTTGTGTTATTCCTATAAGAAACTGGGATAGAAAGTTACCCTTGATTAATTATCACACACAAAATGCCGGTAGAACTCAGCAGGTCAAGCAGCATCTGTGGAAATGAACAAACAGTGTTTTAGACTGACACCCAAAGGGGGGTCTGAAACGTCAACTGTTAATTTCCATGGATGCTGTCGGACCCAATGAGTTTCTCCAGCATTTTGTGTTGTTGCTCTGGATTTCTAGTATCTACAAAATTTCTTGTGCTCTTAATTATGGTCATTCTTTTTTTATATATAATGTACATAGATACTTAAAGAATGGAATCATGAAACTCACATTGGCAGTATCATTTTACTGTGATGTCAGAATGAGGCCCCTTTTGCCTGTTTGCATGATGTAAAATATCCTGAAAGACTATTTGAATAACAACATGGAGCCCTTCCCTTGCATGTGCAAAGGCAGTCCAAAAAGCACATGAAATAGTCATGAATATCTTGCTTTCTTAAAAAATGCTTTAAGATGGGAGTAGTATTAAAGACAAATCTGAAGAAAGATTTTGATATCTCGAGATAGTACAGTTGGCCCTCCTTATCCGCAAGGGATTGGTTCCAGGACCCCCCGCGGATACCAAAATTTGTGGATGCTCAAGTCCCTTATTCAACCTGTTTCAATGCGGTGGACCTTAGGACCCAGCGGAACCCCAGACCTTATTTAACCTGTTGCAGTGCGGTGGACATTAGGACCCAGCGGAAGAGATCTGAATCTACAGTGTTTCTGTTCACGAAAATAATCACGATAACAATTGAAAATTAAGTGGAAATAAAGCGATCGAAAAGAGGTGAAACGCCATCGGTCATTGGAAAAGCGTTAAGCTACGTTGGTCAACGATCAGAACAATTTTAAAGGATAAAATGAGAAAGATTGAGCCCCGATGAAAGCTACAATTATTACTTAGCAACGCAGTGGTTTAATTATTGGGTTTTGGGGTTTTGATCCTCCACATCAACCTGGCACGATGGAGAGCGCACTTGATAGCGATATGTCACTAGATCGAACTCGGGAACTTCCCGAGCCCAGCGCTAAAACATAGGTTCTTAACTGTTTTATATGCATAGAAAGGTAAAATATATACTGTATACGAATGCAAACATTTGACCAACTGACACTAAATAATACCGGATGTACCTGTTCCGACTTACTTAGTAAGAGAACTTCCGATTTTTTTCGATCCCGATCCATGATAACCCACACACATCCTCTTGTATACTTTAAAACATCTCTAGATTACTTATAATACCTAATACAATGTAAATACTATGTAAAATAGTTGTTATAGTGCATTGTTTAGGGAATAATGATAAGAAAAAATGTCTCTACATGCTCAAACAACAAGTGCTGGAAGATCACTTCTGGGTTTTCATGATGCGCGGTTGGTTGAATTCGTGGATAAGGAGGTCCAACTGTATTTCGTTCTTACTAAATGGTATATAGGCTATCAGTTCAATGTTAAGATGTTCCATTTATTTTATAGGCTTGGATGATAAAAATGCAGCCAAACTCAATGAATTAATTCAAGCTGGGTAAGTGATTTAGTTTAAAGTCAGCCTGCAACCATGTAATAGGAGCAGTAATTTATAGTAGCCAGTTAACAACCCGTACATCTTTGAGATGTGGATGAAAACTGAAACACCCAGCTAAACCCCACAGTCATGGTTAGATTGGGCAGTTCTACAAAGATTTCAGCTGAAACTGTGTCTCTGGTGCACTGAAGCAGCAACTCTACTAATTGCACCACTGTGCTGTGCATTTAACATTGTGGTCTAAGCATACAAATAATTTTTGGTATAATTTCAAATTTAAAGCTGCCATATCATTAGGTGTCATTACTGAAACCTGAGGTGGAAAGAAAAATAAAACACTCAGAGGTGATATGAGAGTTTCTAGCCAGGGGACTGATATGCGGGATGGATGTACAAAAAGGACTACTCTTGGGATTGCTACAGAAACTCCTCTGATCTAACTAAGTAATCTGGACCTGAAAAAACCAAGCATATTGGTAATATTACTGGAGAAACTAATTTTTGTTTGAGTAGAGGAGGCCTGGTGGGAGGGTAAAAGCAGCTGAAAAATCCAAGAAGGACCTGGGCAGTGTTTCCAATGAAACTGCCACTCAGCTTCTGGATAATTTGAAAATGAAGTGACATAGATAATAGTGTAGAACTAACCAAGTGTTACCAATATGTTTATTTTTTTATTGCTTATTTTCACTGACCAGATGCAGTAATTTCAATATATCTATTGAAGTGACAAAGCAATGTTCTCAAATCAGTACAGGACACATTACCTTAGTTAGGTACCTCCTGAAAATTGTTTGATTTCTATTCATCAAGGTATTTTGCACCCTCTGGGTCTAATGCAAAAAGCAACCACTAAACTGTTTTGTTTGTTTCCAAAGGTAACTGAGGAAGGATTATGTTTAAAAACAACCAAGTTACTGACGAAGGGCTTTCTAGGAATAAATAAGATAGTGGTAGAGTCAAAAAGATTAATACAACAGACTATTTTCAGTAGAACAAAATCAACTTTAGATCATAGGGTAACTTACTGTAAGTCTGTGAAAGGATATATCAGAATGGTAGAAAATGAAGATTTAGATGTGATTAACATGTGTTTGAAATGTTCTTAAGGAAAGTTGGAAACTTTTCACTTTATCCAAAAGGCATTTGGATGTTTAGGGAGGGATCATAACTTTGTGTTAGTGAATGTTTCATTACATAAAACATTGGGGTATGTTATGGTTTTGTAAGACTTTGTGACCCAAACGATCAATTTCATTGGAAAAACATACAGAATGCTGGGTCAAGTGAATTCTCAGTTTAAATGAATTAAAGTAAATTTGTTTTCCTTTCTAATTGACTCAGGGCTACAACTGTGCGATACAAAGGTCGCAATTTGCGAATAAAAGCACCTATGTGTCGGGCTTTGAAAAAACTCTGTGATCCTGAAGGTAAGTTCCAGAAATATCTGCTACAAATTTAAATCAGGTTTTTAAGGGGCTGCTAAAAGTCATTGTTAGTAATTTGAAAAAGAAGGAGGATATAAAGAGCTGCTTTGTGCTTTTGCTCTAATGGCACATCTTTAGAGCAAATAAGTTATGATATCTGGCAACGTGTTGGCAGATTTGTAAACAGCCAGTGTGTGAATATAAAATTGGTAATTTCTAAGTTTTACCTATTAGAATTTTAGGTTTAGTGAGGGGATTTCCAACTGGTTGTGAACGCAGAATAACAGCTTCCACCTGTTTCTTTCTTTACTCAGTCAATAATGATGACTTATAAAGTCAGGTTTGCATAGTAACCATTAAAAGTTACTAAATTAGTTGAGGCAGCTTCTTCCAAGGCAGTCACAAAACTACAAGTCAGTTTTTCTTCTACTGTTTGTAGTTCTGTAATTGTAGATAAAATACCTTTACTAATTTGCATTAGAATTTATATTTTGATAGTAACATCTCAGTTACTGCATGCAATAAAGGAAAACATAGATACCAGTTACTGAGTTATAAGATTAAAATGTATTGAAAAATGCAGTCTGCCTAGATCACTTCAGGAATCAAAAAGGAGTTATCAGAGGAATAAGGATTCTTTTGTGTCTGTGAGGTGTAAGTATCCCTATTAAGTAGGGTGGTCACTACTTAAAGAACAGCTGGAAGTTTACCTATGCTCTGTATTAGTAAGATACTTGGTTTTAATTGTTTAACCTTACAGCACTCCTGTATCAGCCTGTGAATTTGTAAATTTTGGGTTATACCTACCACTTGGATTGTGCTGCTATTGATTGTACATCAAGTTGCAATGCATAAATTTTTCACTGATTTGCAGAAGCTATTGACCATGGTATGGATGCTGCATGCTAGGCACTTGGTTGACTCATGAATATTGAGCTATTACCTAAAAGAATAGAGCTTTGGTCAGTAACCAATCCAGAAATTGGAGGTTTTGAGAGGAGTGCCCCCTGCCTGAGTAGAAAAGGGTGCTACAGCACAGTAGAGCTTTGACCAGCGACCAATCTGCGTTTGGGATTGGTAGCAAAAGCAAATTAAAGGAAGGTGGGGGCAAGTTTAGTGTCCATCGTCTCAGTGGACAGAGTCAGAGTGGTGATCTTAAAGCTTTAGCTCTTTGAGGTTTCAGCGAAGAGAGGCTTCAGTCAGAGAAAGCTAACAAAGAAAAGCTTAGGGTTGAGTTTCCTTTTTCTCCTTCCCTTTATTTCTGTTCAGCTAGGATAGTGAAATGCTCCTCTTGTAGGATGTGGGAAAGTAGGAAGACCTCCAGTGTCCCTGATGACTACAACTGCAAGAAGTGCATCTAGCTGCAGCTTCTAACAAACCACATTAAGGAGTTGGAACAGAAACTGGATGAACCCCTGATCATTTGGGAGGATGAAGGGGTGATAAATAGGACATATAGGGAAGTAGTTACACCCAAGGTGCAGGACACAGAAAACTGGGTGAAGTCAGGAAGAGGGAAGGGGTTAAGGAGCCAGTGCAGAGTACCCCTGTGGCCATCCCCCCTCAACAACAGGTATATCACTTTGGATACTGTTGTGGGGGTGGGGGGTGTTGAATTAACAGGAAAGTCACAGTGGTCAGGTATCTGGCACTGAGTCCAGCTCTGTGTCTCAGAAGGGAAGTGGGGAGAAAAATGACATTGTGGTGATGGGGATTTGTTAGTTAGAGAAACAACCAGGAGATTCTGTGTGTGAGAACAAGATTCATGGATGGTATGTTGCCTCCCAGGTGCCAGGGCACAGGACATCTCTGATTGAGTCCTCAGCATTGAGTGGGAGGCTGAACAGCCAGAGGTTGTGATCCATGTAGGTACAAATGACATGGGTAGGACAAGTAATGAGGTTCTGCATAGGGAATTCAGGAAGATGGGTGCTAAGTTTAAGGACAGGACCCAAGTTTGAGAATGAGGTAGCTGGTTTACAAACAGGCAATGTGTAGTGAGGAGAGGCTGTGATCTCGGGATTACTACCGTAGATTCCGGACTACAGAGCGCACCTGATTAAAAGCCGCTGGCTCTAATTTTAGAAAGAAAATCAATTTTTTACTTGTACAGGCCGCACCGGATTTTCGGCCGCAGGTGTCCCACGTTGTAATATGAGATATTTACACAGAAAGATATTACACGTGAGGATTTTTTAACTTTTAATTAAATCCATATGGTAACATAAACAAATACATATTGCAAATGCTTTTTTTCGAACCGTGCCTGTAACGCGGCTACTTTTAAATATACGTTGCGTATACTTTTTTACTGAACAACATTCCAATATCTCCTAATGACTGGTAAAAAATATATATACTGCAGCCTACCAGGAAAAGTTATTGATCGCCTTTAACTTAAAAGCAGCGTTCGCTCAGATCTAATGCCGCCGCTTGCTCCCGCCGTCCCGTTTATCGCAAACGGCATTTTTCCCACAAGACGCGGCGAAACCGGGTGTGACGTCATAGCATCCCGCGATGTAGTACAGAAAACAAATATAGTTAAAACACTTCTAACTTTAACTAGAAAATGAATTACTAAGCGAAAATATTATAAACTAAATAACTGCCATAAAGGCAGCACAATGCTTTTCTTCGAGTGTTTTCCATGTTGATGAGGGTGAGTACAAATGACTGATTTACAATAATTTAATTGTGAAAGTGCGCTTGATTTATCGTACAATTTCATTGGACCTCTGTGAACTACTCATCAATTTTATTGGTCTACTGTTATGAGGCAAAATGTTTTTGGCGGCATGAAAAAAATCATGTATTAGCCGCACCGTATTAAAGGCCGCAGTGTTCAAAGCTGTTCAAAATGTGGGAAAAAAGTAGCAGCTTAAAATCCGGAATCTACGGTACCTGTGCCATATGCTAGTGAGGCCAGAACTAGGAAGATTATACAGTTTAAAACGTGACTAAGGATTTGGCGTAGGAGGGAGGGCATAAGATTGTTGGATCGTTGGGCTCTCTTCCAGGGAAGGTGGAATCTGTACAAAGGAGATGGTTTGCACCTGAACTGGAGGGGGACTGATATCCTAGCGGAAAGGTTTGTTAATGCTGCATGATGGGTTTTAAGCTAGAGTTGCAGGGGGGTGGGAACCAGAGTGCCAGAACAGTTAGTGATGAAGTTGTGGAGGCAGATGTCGGTAAGACCTCAGACAAAGTTGGGAATCAAAATGTTGAGCATGGTGTGACTAATGTCAGAAGCTGCATATATTTCAGTGCGAGAAGTATCGTAGGAAAGGTGGATGATAGGGCTGAAGATGTAGCTGGTTTACATACAGACAATGTGTAGTGAGGAGAGGCTGTTGTTAGGGCTGTTGCAGCCAACAGGATTAGTTGCAATGTAAAAGGTGGATAAAATGGAAAAGGGTGAATACAAGACTGAAGGTGTTGTATTTGAATGCACGGAGTATACGGAATAAGGTAGATAATCTTATAGCACAGATGCAGATTAGCATGTATGGTGTAGGCATCACTGAATCATGGCTGAAAAGATTATAGTTGGGAGCTTAATGTCGAAGGGTACACAGTGTATCAAAAGGACAGGCAGGAAGGCGGGGGGAGGGATTGCCCTGTTGGTAAAAAGTGAAGTGAGGTGACATATGGTCAGAAGGGTTGAATCATTGTGGATAGAGCTACGGAACTGCAAGGCTAAAAAGACCCTGATGGGAGTTGTATCCAGACCCCCAAACAGTAGAAAGCATATAATCTACAAATTACAATGGCAGATAGAAAAGACAAGCCAAAAGGACAATGTTACAATAGTCATGTGGAATTTCAATATATAGGTAGATTGGGAAAATCAGGTTGATACTTGATTCTATGAGGTGGAATTTCTAGAATGCATACGAGATGGCTTTTTTAGAGCAGCTGGTGGTTGAGCCCACTAGGGGATCAGCTCTTCTGGATTGGGTGTTGTGCAATGAACTGGAACTGATTAGAGACCTTAAGCTTAAAAAAACTCTTGGGGGGACAAATGGTCATAATATGATTGAACTCACCCTGAAATTTGAGAAAGCGAGGTGAAAGTCGGATGTTTCAGTATTACAGTGGAGTAAAGGGAATTACAGTGGCATGAGAGAGGAGTTGGCCAGAATTGATAGGAAAGGAACACTGGCAGAATAGAGCAGAGCAGCAATGGCTGGAATTTCTGGAAGCAACTCAGAAGGCACAGGACATGTACATCCCAAAGAGGAAGAGGTATTCTAAAGGCAAGATGACACAACCGTAGCTGACAGGAGAAGTCAAAACCAACATAAAAGCCAAAAGAGGGGGCATACAATAGAGCAAAAATTAGTGCAAAGTTAGAGGATTGGAAAGCTTTTAAAAACCAACAGAAAAGGCAACTAAAAAAGTCATTAAGAAGGTAAAGGTGGAATATGAAAGTAAGTTAGCCAATAATATTTAAGAGGATACCAAAAGTTTCTTCAGATACATAAAGTGTAAAAGAAACGAGAGTGGATATCGGACTGCTGAAAAACTATGCTGGAGAGGTAATGGAGGACAACTAAATGGCGGACGAACTGAATAAGTATTTTGCATCAGTCTTCACTGTAGAAGACACTAGCAGTATGGTGGAAGCTCCAGGTGTCAGGGGTCATGAAGTGTGTGAAGTTACCATTACTTGGTGGTTGATTAGCAGGAGACAAACAGTAGGAATAAAGGGAGCCTTTTCTGGTTGGCTGACAGTGACTGGTGATGTTCCACAGGAGTCTGTGTTGGGACAAGGTTTTGTTTTATTTTGTTATTTGTCAATGATTTGGACGATGGAATTGATGGCTTTTTGCAAAGCTTGCAGACTATATGAAGATAGGTGTAGGGGCAGGTAGTTTTGAGGAAGGTGAAGGGCTACAGAAGTCCTTAGATTAGGAAAATGGGTAAAGAAGTGGCAGCTGGAATATAGTGTCGGGAAGTGTATGGTCATGCACTTATGGTATTGATGTGGATAGAGAATTGGTTAGCAGACAGGATGCAAAGAGTGGGAGTAAACGGGATCTTTTCAGAATGGCAGGCAGTGACTAGTGGGGTACCGCAAGGCTCAGTGCTGGGACCCCAGTTGTTTACGATACATATTAATGATTTAGACTTGGGAATTAAATGCAGCATCTCCAAGTTTGCGGATGACACGAAGCTGGGCGGCGGTGTTAGCTGTGAGGAGGATGCTAAGAGGATGCAGGATGACTTGGATAGGTTAGGTGAGTGGGCAAATTCATGGCAGATGCAATTTAATGTGGATAAATGTGAGGTTATCCACTTTGGTTGCAAGAACAGGAAAACAGATTATCATCTGAACGGTGGCCGATTAGGAAAAGGTGAGATGCAACGAGACCTGGGTGTCATTGTACACCAGTCATTGAAGGTGGGCATGCAGGTACAGCAGGCGGTGAAAAAGGCAAATGGTATGTTGGCATTCATAGCAAAAGGATTTGAGTACAAGAGCAGGGAGGTTCTACTGCAGTTGTACAAGGCCTTGGTGAGACCGCACCTAGAATATTGTGTGCAGTTTTGGTCCCCTAATCTGAGGAAAGACATTCTTGCCATAGAGGGAGTACAGAGAAGGTTCACCAGATTGATTCCTGGGATGGCAGGACTTTCATTTGAAGAAAGACTGGATCAACTAGGCTTATACTCACTGGAATTTAGAAGACCGAGGGGGAATCTTATTGAAACGTATAAAATTCTAAAGGGATTGGACAGGCTAGATGCAGGAAGGTTGTTTCCAATGTTGGGGAAGTCCAGAACGCGGGGTCACAGTTTAAGGATAAAGGGGAAGCCTTTTAGGACCGAGGTGAGGAAAAACTTCTTCACACAGAGAGTGGTGAATCTGTGGAATTCTCTGCCACAGGAAACAGTTGAGGCCGGTTCATTGGCTATATTTAAGAGGAAGTTAGATATGGCCCTTGTGGCTAAAGGGATCAGGGGGTATGGAGAGAAAGCAGGTACAGGGTTCTGAGTTGGATGATCAGCCATGATCGTACTGAATGGTGGTGCAGGCTCGAAGGGCCGAATGGCCTACTGCACCTATTTTTCTATGTTTCTATGTTTTTATGCACTTTGGTAGGAGAATTGAAAGGGTTGACTATTTTCTAAATGGAGAGAAAATTCAAAAATCTGAGGTGCAAAGGGGCTTGGAAGTGTTTAATTTGCAGGTTGAGTCTGTGATGAGGAAGGCAAATAGAATGTTCGCATTCATTTCAAGCCGACTAGGAAAAAAAGGATGTAATGTTGAGTCTTTATAAAACACTGGCGAGGCCTCACTTGGAGTATTGTGAGCAGTTTTGGGCCTCTTGTCTTAGAAGTGATGTGCTGAAACTGGAGAGGGTTTAAAGGAGGTTCACAAAAATGACTCTGGTTTTAAACGGCTTGTCATATGAAGAGAATCTGATGCCTCTGGGCCTGCATTCAGAAGAATGAGGTGTGACCTATTGAAACCTATCGAATGGTGATGGGCCTTGATAGAGTGGAATTGGAGAGGTGGGAGAGTCTAAGGCCGGAGGACACAGCCTTAGAATGGGGGGGGGGGGGAGAAATGTCCTTTTGGAATGGCGATGAGGAATTCCTTTAGCCAGAGAGTAGTGAATCTGTGGAATTCGTTGGTACACACAGCTGTTCGGCCAAGCCTTTGTGTATATTTAAGGCTGTGATTGATAAAATTTTTGTTTGGTCAGGGCATGAAGGGGTATAGGGAGACAGCAGGAGATTGGGGCTGAAAGGTAAAATGGATCAGCCATGATGAAATGGTAGAGCAGACTTGATGGGCCAAATAGCCTAATTCTGCTCCTATATCTTATGGTCTAAAACAAGTTGCTAGTTAAAATAGTCTGCATATTTTCATGAAGTATGAACGCATAGTGGTTATGTTTCTGGGTTTCAGACAGATCCTGGACTAATAATCTAGATTTTATGCATAATCAAATTTCACCATGATGTCAGGTGAATTTTTAGTAAGTAAATCTGGATTTAAAAGCTTGTTACATTAATGGTGACAACACATCTGAATGATCATTCACTGGTAAATGGAGTTCCTTTTAGGAAAGGAACTTCGGTTTCTTTTCCAATCTGTGACTCAATACATGGTCAATTCTGAAATAGATGATCAAGTCACTCAGTTTTTGCCATGTGTAGCTAAGTTCCCAAAAACTGTATGGACTATCTAGTATTGACCCAAGTTTTAGATACATACATGACAAAGGTCTACCCTGCCTGGTCAGCCATAGTATAGTTTCTTCAATCATATCTAAGGACTTGTGCCAATATTAAGAGTTTTGATATAGACTAATCATAGTCATGGAAGAGAGGCCAACTAAGAAGAAAAGCTGGGTGAGAAAAGAACAAGAGGTCATAGGTTAAAAGGTGAAGTATTTAAGAGGAACCTGAAGGGGAGCTTCTTCACTCGATGGAGGGGGGTATGAACGTGGAATGAGATGACAGTAGAAGTGGGTGATGTGGGTTTGATTGCTACATTTAAAAGATGCTTCTGTAAGTACGTGGATGGGAAGGGTAGGGAGACCTATGGGTCAGGTGTGCATTGATGGGACTAGACATAATAATAATTTGGGATAGACTAGATGGTCTGAAGTGCCTGTTTTGTGCTGCAATATTCTATGACTCTAAAGTTGATGGCACAGTGGCACTGTCATAATACCAGTACTATTTTCAGAATTTCAGAGTTTTTCACAGGTTTCAGAGTGGTAACGGGAATGCATGGGATTCCTGCTATAGTAGAGCCAGATTTGTCATCTGCAGAGTACCATTGTAAAGTCATAGAGTCAGCATGGAAACAGGTCCTTCTATATTAACCAAGTCATTCATGCCAACCAAGTTGTCTAAGTGAGCTAGTCCCATTTTTCTGCATTTGGCCCGTATTCCTCTAAACATTTCCAATCCCTGTATCTGTCTAACTGTCTTTTAAACATTGTAATTGTATCCTCATTCTGATTACACCCCTACTGACACTTCAGTCACGTGCTCTGCTTCATTTCTCAATTCTTTGTAATTAAATGCTTTAAGATTTATCTAGGTGTACTGATCCTGTTTCCATGCAATCACCAATCCCCACTTCCAACTTGGGAATTTGTATATCCAATTTTACTTTTAAGTTTTCTATATGCAAAGTTACCACACTGATGCAAACTGCCACCAAAGTGATGCAAAACCTTTCACAGGTTTGATACTGTTGATTGAAAAATATTATAACTCTCTCAGACTGTCTCCGATACTGTCCTTTTTTCCCCTTTGTTGATCTGTGCTTTTTCACTTCTCCCTTTTACCAATCTTTTTGGCATGCTTCACTTTTATAAGGCTTCTCCCTACTTTCTTTCCATTTGGCTTTGCTTGGTGTTTCAAAATAAAACCCTTTAAATTTGAATTTGGAGAGTGATTGTGAGTATACGGACAAGAAAGAGGTTACCATCACGAACTCATTCTTTGCAATCTCAACTCATGTACTTCATTTGCAATATATTTTCACTTTCACATTATCTTTCATTCCAATCCTGAGTTTCATCTGTTACTCTTTTCCTTCAATGTGCATACCTGATCATCATGTGTTACAGTCATTTATCTCCTTGTTCTCTCTTAAGTGTTCAGAGACTCTCTAACATTAAGTTTGTTTCCTTCATTTCCTTTTCCATAACAGTACCCCCCCCCCCGACGACGGACAATTATATGATTGCCTTTTTAAATTATTCTTAGGAATTAGTGATGAAGAGGATCAGAAACCAGTTCGACTTCCCGTGAAAGTGCTCCTTGAGCTACTGCCTCGTAGTAATTACACTTGGGCAAGAGTGCAGAGTTTGGCACAGAATCCTCGATTACGGTAGAGAATAAATTTCTGATGTTTATTTGTGATCCATTCCTTTGTTTCACTGACAACAGTTTAGAATTTTTTTAATAACTTTTATATTTGTGGTGTGTTTTTACATACCTTTTACATAGCACTCGTAGAAATCCTATGATATGGGTGACTCTCATGTTGCATGGGAGCAGGAGGGATTACGTTCCTAGAAAATGGTGTGTTGTGTTGTCTTGTTTTCATCTAGAAATTCAAGTTGAAAAGAAATCTGGTTACTTTATTCCACCTAAATTCTCCAAGAGCAAATTCCTTTATATCTCAAATTTTTGGGTAGTGATTTGTGAATTCTATAAGGGCAAATTTTTGTTACCCGATGAGGGTTCTCTGTATCTTGGAATGAAACTTTTTATAAATAACTAATGTAAGGCTGGTATATTTATGTAATCCAGACTTTTTAATTAACATTTAGCAGAACAGGACGTGTAAGTTATATTAAAAATTGTACCAATTGGAGCAGAACTGACTGTTATGTCAGGTATTTCTATTCATAACATTTAAAGGTGGCGTGGACTGCACATGATTTATTTGATACATTATAAAGTACCTTAATATAATATCAAGAAGAAAACTAGATCTTCTGGGCATTTGCCAAACTTGTTAATAATAGTAAATGTTTAGATTTAATTGAATTACATCATTCGCTGTAAAGTATTCCTTCATCAATGACTGATGGAAAATTTGATCTTTATGTGTATGAGCCTCAGCTTCATCAGTCCTGATGAAGGGTCTCAGCCCAATATGTTGACAATTTATTAATTTGCATAATACCATCTGTCCTGAGTTTCTCTGGCATTTTCTGCCTGCTTCATGTATCCTGACTGTCCTTGGATAAATAAAATGGGCAGAGCTCCAATTCTCTGCAAACTGTTCTGCTTTGAAAAACTCCTGCTACCCAATTCCATAACTCAATGGTATGACAGATCGTGAGATTTCCATGTGCAACATGATGGATGTGTCTCACATTCATCTTCTTGTACATCATTGCTAAAAGGTTAGTTGATTTTTGAGCTCCTTGCTGGAACCTGTCAGTTGCATTTGTGAATTTATACTTTTAATCCATGATTTTAAATACTGCTCCTTGTATGTTTTTTGTTTATTAAATGAAATGCAATATAAACAATGTACTGTTTGATGGACAGTGTATTTCTTTACAGGATGATGGTAGAACTACATCGAAAGGTTTCCAGCCTCATTGATTTCCTCAAACATAAATGGGCATTACAGGAATTCAGGATTGTATCCTTTTAAATTTGAGTGAACAAGAAAGCTTTGCAGCCAGTTTATCAATGAATTCCAGGCAGACTTTTGATGAAGCATTGTCACTGCTTGACAGGTAACCTCATTGAAACATTTAAGTAATGTTATTTATTGACCCTTTTTCACTTGCATTTGGTAGGCAAGATGAACTCAAACAGTGCCTACAACCTGTGTGAACTTCAGGGAAAAGTCTGGAATGAACAGTGTAGGAAGGTGGCTCAGAGAATTTTTGGTGACTTGGAAAAAGACTTTGTATTCCTTCTGATCCACGGAAAACTTTGCTATTGCTGGTGTTCTCCGTGGCTTGAAGTTGTTTTTTTTTTCTTTTGAACTTCTGGTTTAGTCATTTTTTGTCTACAAGTGACAACATGACACATGGGGGGGGGAAGAATTGGTGTGGTTCTAGGACAAGATGGTTTTGTCATAATAAGGTACCAGATATTTCTAGAATAGTTCGTCACCATAATTGTTAAATCATTATTGCCCCATTTCTGCAGACTGGAGCAAGGGAAATTGTCCTCACATGAAATCCAAAAAACATTGCTGACATATAAGGGAATAGGTGTGCTTTTCCCTGCTTCATTTCTCCAGCTTCTCCAGGTTGTACTATATTTTTAAAATTTATCGTGTCACAGGCAGGTGGAGTGCTTTAACTAAATGTTTCCCAATGCCACATGGTGTACCTTAGTATTTGTTTCTGTGAAATACACACCATTTTTTTAATGATCTGCTTTGTCCGAGGTAAAGTCAGTAAGCCTAATGAACTTGGATGAAAAGGTTAGTTTTTTTTTTAAAAAGATTAACTTTTGAGACATAGGTGGACAAAGAAAGCACATGAAATGGTACTGGTAGGCAAGATAAAGGAAAATCCTGTATTATTAGTATATTCTGACAGTAGCTTGGGGAAAAAGTAAAGGAATATTATGGACCCAATTAGTACCCTGTGTATGGATCCAGAGGATGTTGGTGAGGTCTAAGTAAATGCATTTATCACTCTGATAAATGATAATGTAGTTGAAGAAATTGAAGAGGATGGAATTCTGGAACAACTTACCGGGGGAGGGGAGGAATGAAGAATATTATATACGAGAAGTGATTAATAAGTTCGTGGCCTAAGGTAGACGGAATCAATTTTAGAAAACCTAGCACATTTATTTTTCAACATAGTCCCCTCCAACATTTACACACTTAGGCTATGTCCACTCTACACCGGATAAATCCGTAACCGAAGCTTTCTCTTTTCGTTTTTACCCTTCATCCACACTAAAACACCGTTTAGTCCCCCGAAACGCTGTCCAAAGTGTGTATTTTTGAAAAAGCCAGATTGGCCGGATCAGTGTGGGCGGTGTAACTGGAGACGTCTGAAAACGCTGTCAGACGGCAGTGCGCTATTTCGTTTTTTTCCTTGAACGCGACCTAACAATTTCAGAACTAACAGCAACGAAACTGACGCCAGAAGAGTTAGAAATGTACTCAACAAATACTTTGACCCATAACTTACTGAATAAATAAGTATACTCACTTTGCCCTGTTTTCTGTCCTTGCTGGTATGAAGGTGCATTTATTTATGCAAGTACAATAGATGTGTAACAGCCTAATGTAACATTGTATGGAAATACAAGATAACACTGATGCAGACATGTTTTATACATTTAACAAGGTGCTTTATTAATGCAACAGAGTTAGTCAGTTTTTCAATGTTCGTCATCAGCTGGGTCAATCTGTCCGTGAACTCCCTGTCGGTTGCCTCCATGTGCTCCAGTATTTTTTTTACTTTTAAGTTCTCCCGCGCGAAAGCCAGCAGCTGTCCGTCGTTTTAAGTTTTTCTAGTCTGTAACTACACAAACGCGCACTTTTATGGCGAGATTTGACACCAAACATGTCGCTTGTTTTCAGTAGATGTGTCCTGCCCGTGCGCAGGAGGAGGAGATTCGCCGAAATCTCCGTTTCAATGTGGATAGAGATATTTTTAAAAACACATAGTGTGGACGCCTATCGTTTTTACGCGAAACTGGTGTTTTCAAAATTATCTGGTCTAGTGTGGACGTAGCCTTAGTCCAGCAGTCGTGGAGCATACAGGTCCCTTTGTAGAAGTCGACGGGTTGGACCTCCAGAAATGGGCCACAGCAGGGGTGATTAATAAGTTTGTGGCCTAAGATAGAAGGCGATGAGTTACGCATCTCTCATTACATGCAGTTCAACTCTTTGATTATGCAGAAAGTTTGAAGTTAATAACTCATCTCCTTCTACCTTAGGCCACAAATTTATCAATCACCCCTGCTGTGGACCACTTCTGGAGGTCCAAGATGCCGACTTCTACAAAGAAGGGATCCGTGTGCTTCACGACCGCTGGACTAAGTGTGTAAATGTATGAGGGGACTATGTTGAAAAATTAAAGTGCTAGGTTTTCTAAAATTGACTCCTACCATAGGCCACAATCTTATCAGTCACCCCTCATATTTTTACAGGTTGAGAAGTGAAAAAAATCTGTTACAGATTTAAGGAGCGAGGAAAGAATGTTAAAGAGGATTTGAGAGAAATTTTCTTTTACAGTGTGGTTGATGATCTGGAGCACACCATCAGTGGAAGTAGTTAAATCAGATACCATCACTATGGTTAAGAGGGATTTACACACAATTAAATTGGCACGGCATAGAAGAATACAATTCTAATGCGGGTAAATGCAATTAGTTTTAGATGTGTCAATTGGATTCTTGTGTATCCCTGGCTGCTATAGGAGGTAAGAGAGGAAGCTGCTGGGTTTTGATTGAAATTTTTAAATCTTCTCTGACCAAAGAAGAGTTGTCAGATGAATGAAGGATAGCAAATTTGGTACTTTATTATTGTTTGCCGTTGCTTGTGCTCCTGCCCTCTGACAGATGGAATTTAATTCTTAAAAAAAATGTGAGATTTTATATTTTGTGGTATCTAATGTAATAAGCATATACAGAAATTTTGGTAGGATCCTGGGAAGTACTTGAGACGAAATGGTAGAAATGCCAAAGGATTGATATACAATCTGTCGGTATACAGAGTACATCAGTAGTTAGGCCATAGCTGGAGTAGTGTGTGCAATTCTGGCCAACTTTTGTAGGAAGGATATGATTGCACTGAAGAGATTGCGGAGGAGATCAACAGGATGCTGCTGGGATGAAGTATTTCTTCATAAGAAGACTAGATTAGCTTGGATTTATTATTGCAGTGGAGAAGGCTGAGTGGTGACCAGATTGAGCTTAACAAGGCTAAACCGTTAAGGTAAACTTGTATAATTAATTCTTAAAATACCTGTCTTGTTTCTCCTTAATGTTGTTATTTTCAGCGTAAATCATTGGAAGAGCGCCAGCAAGATTCAGGATATGGCGAATCAAGGTTTATGGGGTTTGAGGAAAAGACAGAGCTCCACCTCTACCCTGCAGAGAATTGTACTTTAACTGTATTGCCTGAAGTGGCAAAGGTAGTTCACTCAAAAGCCTGCTGCACTGTGCACTGGCAGGAAACAGGACGCTGCAGACAGAATGTAAAAGACACTCACTTACTCCCACCAGCACAAATATTAGCAAGAGCCCCTGCCACAAAGGATATGACTGTTCCCTTTAGTCAAGGAACTCAAAGCACAGTGAAGGGGCAAGTAAAACAAATTCGAAGCACAACAGATGGGCGAACTGGTTTTAAAACAACTACATTGATGACTGGTGAAGGATCACAAAGCACTGAAGAGGAAATGCCTTCTTTGGAAAGTACCTCTGCAGGAGAGGTAGTTTCTCAACAGGGAAGTCCAAAAGCAGAGGAGATGTTTGATGTGGGACAGCAGGAGTTGGGAGAAAATGGAGAAAACATAGTTAATTCACCCAAATCTAATTCTGATGCTTCCACTGAAGAATGCAGTGGTAATGAGGTTCCTTTAATGGAGTCCCCAGAACCAACCACCATTACTGAGCACTGTGTCTCTGGGGGTGTGGTTAATATTGATGAGGCGTCTCTTTTGGACTCAGCTGCTCGCTGCATGAAGTCTTGTCAGAACTGTCTATCAGCAGAAAGGTGTCCTTGTCAGGATAAATCCTCTGAGAAGGGTGTCACTCCTTCAGACGTAAATGGATTTTGTAGTGATTCCGGTGCAGTGCATTCTGGAATGGTAGAAGTTGTGGAACCCAGCGTGGAACAGGTTGCAGTTTCAAAGCCACAATTACCTACTGATACCACTTCACCACCATTGTCCTGTCCAACTGCAGCAGATGATGGAGATAATGGGGCCCTGCCTACTAGTTGCACTCGTGAAGAGACAGTGGGATGCACGGATGAGGTGCCTGATACTGACTGCCATAGACAGACCACAAACACTAGTTCACCTTCTCAGGGGCAAACTGGTAATGCCAGCATTGTTCCAAAGCCACCGAAAGATGATGCTACTCACTTGGCCCAGCAGATGCTGGAGGATGGCTGGAATCCACGTACTTCTGAAAATTTGACATTGGCTGAATTGTACCTCATGCTGGGGAAGCCTAGCAAATTGCAACTTGAATATGACTGGGTGCAGACCCAGAGGAATAACCAAGAGGAAACCGAGAGGACAAAGGGTACAAGTCAGAAGTTACTGAAGTGCTTGCTCCAAATTATCACTACCGAACTGAACCCTAAATCTGTGAGTATGTTCAATTCCATTCAAGTTTAACTGTTATTTAACCATACATGAAAACAGCCAAACGAGACAGTGTACTATTGGGTCAAGGTGCAACAGCATATTACCAACAGGCACACACAAGATCACAATCACATAATAAGAGGTTCCTCCCTCCCCCACCCCCCACCACTCCCAGAGATACCGCAACTTGAGGATCAGTCCTCGCACATACAATATGAGATACAATGCGTATAGAATATGAATTTTTTTAAAAACAACCACACAAATATATATGTATATAGTCCAGACCCCTCAGTCCACTGGAAATCTTCAGTCGCTACGACTGTGCGACCAATAGAGCACACTGGCTCAGCCACCTCTTGCCCCTGCCGCTGACCCCACAGCTTGCTGCCCAAGTCCCATTGAGTGCTGCCAAAAAATCTGCAGTCGACCACAACAGAGCTTGTCTTCTGCCGAGCAAAGCCCTGGGAGGGTGGCCACATCGCCCCCGGTGAAACACAGTGACTTCGTCCCTTCACTCTGGATGGCTGCAAACAGGCAGCACGGAGCTTCAGTCCTAGTTCTTGCTACGACTGTGGCCAGGGAGCTGCTCCGTCTTGCAATCACAAGAAAAGCGACCACAATTACCTCTTGCTATTTGACTGCAAGCCTCCATCGGCAAGTTGCACAGCTCCTCCATTATTTCTGCCAACAAGCAACTCGCTGATGGTGTAGACTTGCAGCCTTTTGAGTTTTTAATGTAAATCAGGAACTTCTGATCGTTAGATGTAAGTTTAAGTAGAACGGTAGCACTTGTTGTTAACCCTGTAGAAGCCACTGTGACCGGTCACGCTGCCATCTTGCGAAAAGCATAATGAAATAGTTAGGAGTAAAAGGAATAGCTTTTGCTAAAATGGTTTAACTTCAGATGATACTGGAAGAAATATTCAAAATGATTACTTTTGACCTTTTTTGAAAGGAAAAATCCCAGAAACCAAGATGACCATAATGTTTAGGGATATAAAGTTAATATAGTAAAGTGATACTGGGTTAATAGGTTAGTTGTTATTGAATGATGTGGCAAAAACTAAGGATCAAATGAGCAACTCTTTCTTGTGTTCTTACAGAAGACAACTTTTTAAGTATATTGGTGCAGGTCAGTTTTACCTTAATTTTTAAGGTTTAAGGCTTAAAAGGAAACAAGATTAGTATTACTGTGTGAAAAAGAATAATCTATTGTTCAAGTGCACGAAGCGGTTACTAGAATGAAATAGTGAGGCCCGTTACTAAATTGTTTTATGCACAATCTTTATACACATTAACATTTTTTATGAGAGACCTAATGCAGGTGTATTCTGTATGTAATGTGATTGCTTCAGAACGTTCAACGGCAGGTTTTCTTAATCCTAAAAATGGACAATACGAATGACCTCTATATAAAAATTATTGCCATGAGCCGAGAGAAGTATTTTCAAACTGATCATTGGTTGCTGTCTTCATGAAATTTCTCCCAGTAGCTAAAATTATTTGTTGTTTTAACAATAAGTCAAGTTTAGTGCCCCAAAGACCTTGTTTAATTTATCAGAGAAGTAACTGAGGCATTGCTGCTAGTACAGAGCATTGATATGTGGTTCATTTACATGAGATCCTGTCCAAAAGTGAAATATAAGTTGTAAGTCCAGATTCACATAATTTCTGGAAGCATTACTGATGAAATGTTCAAATGTGGTTCTTGTACATCAAGCTGTCAGCAATCTTTAAGAGGGAAATTATGTATTATTAGCCCAAGTGTTCATTCTCATTGAAAATTCAAGTTACTTTATCTTGGTGTAGAAACCAGCATTGTGCTGGTCCCCTGTTTTGTGCTGTCCAGCAAAGTGGTAAATGGTCCTAAAATTTGAATGCTCCTGTGTGTGTATATACCACCCTCCTACGTGAGACATCTTGGTGTGACCCCTGCAAACTGCTGCCGGTGATCTCTCTCACTGGTACTATATGGGCTGGAGTGAACAGAGCTGCCACTCAGTGCAGATGTGTGCTCAGGTCTACGCTCCTGCTGATTACTGGGTTCCTATGGTCTCTGTCATCACCTGCTCTAACAAGGTGATTTTCTCCCCTCCGCCCCCCCCTCCAAATTTCTGTTTAGCTGCACAACTTTCCATAACCTAGAGATTTCTGTGTGGTAACAAGCTTAAGCTTAAAGCTCCAGCCTGCCCACCACCAACCTTCAGAGGCAGCCATTGCACCTTACCATGCAGTGATGAGGTTCCATTGACTGTTTATTGCAAGCATTGCATTGTAAGGGACAGCTGAAACCACCACCACCCTCATCCGTGTTAATGGAGGACAAGAGTCTTTCAGTACTACAACACTGTTAATTCTCATGCGTTTATAAGATGTTACCTCTCCTAATACTGATTCCGTTAATTTCCATTGACACCCTTAGGCCTGGAAGCCTAGGAGTTTCTCCCTAATGCTAAGCAAAGTAGTGGTGTATAGTAAAAAGGGAAATAAAAACAAATGCAAGAGTTGCAAGAGTTAAGAAAGTAATAATGTGTTTGTGCAATATTTCAAAACTTAATGGATGTTTTAAGACTTAAGCTTGTACTTCGGTGCCAACCTCTAAAGAATCAACTAGTTAGGATCTGCCTTAATCCTTCACTTTCAATGAGGAGGCCAGTGAGTTAAATGTGTGTTTGCCTGTATGTAACAGTTTCAAAAACATTAGGACACTTTGATTTGAGTTGTCTCTTTAATGAAATGCATGTCATTATGTCATAGAGTCATAGAAAACTACAGCACAGAAACCAGTTTTTTGGCCAATCTAGTCTCTGCCAAACCATTTAAACTGCCTGCTCCAATCAACCTGCGGCAAGTCCATAACCCTCCATACTCATACCATCCTTGTACCTATCCAAACTTCTCTTAAATAGTGAAATTGAGCTTGCATGCACCACTTGTGCTGACTGCTCATTCCACGCTCTCATGTCCCTCTGAATAGAGAAGTTTCCCCTCCTGTTCCCCTCAAATGTTTTACCTTTAACCTGTGACCTCTGGCTGCAGTACCACCCAACCCCAGTGGAAAATGCCTGATCTCCTCTTAATCTTCTACGTTCCAAGGAATAAAGTCCTAATCTGTTCATTCTTTCCTTATAAGTCAGGTCCTCCAGATCCAGCAACATCCTTGTAAATTTTCTTTATACTCTTTCAACCTTATTTACATCATTCCTGTAGGCAAGTGTCCAAAACTCTGCACAATGCTTCAAAACTTATGCCTCACCAATATCTTATATAACTCCAGCATAACATCCATCTCCTGTACCCAGTACTTTGATTTATGAAGGCCAATATGCCTTCTTTACTATCCTAACTACCAGTGACGCCACTTTCAATGAATTATTGACCTGTATTCGCATATCTCTTCCTTCTATCATACTCCTCAGTGCCCTTCCGTTCACTCTGTTAGACCTTTCCTGGTTGTTCCTAGTGAAGTACAACATCTCACACTTGTCTGCATTAAAATCCATCTGCCATTTTTCAGCCTGTTTTTTTTTCAGCTGGTCCAAGCCATGATAGCTTTCCTCACTGTTAATTGCATCCCCAGTCCTGTTATCAGACGCAAATTTGCTGATCTATTTAACAACCTTATCATCGAGATTGTTGATGTCGATTACAAACAGGAAGCTTTAAAGTTTGAAAATAATTTAAATTGTTCGTTGGCATACCAATTATATTTTTTTAAAAGTGATTATATTAAGAACAGTTTGTTTACGGGCTGTACATAAAACTCGGTGATGGAATGGAAGAGAAGCAAAAATGTTCAGCAAAATCATTCAGATTTGGAAAATTAATCTAGTAGTAATTTGATAAATGTGAATCAGTAGACTTGGAGATTTAAGGACCTTTGGAATTTACATTTCTGCTTTCTCGTATTTCTTTGTAATGTTTAGAGTCTCGATTCTAGCACTGTGGCAGCATCTCCAATGAAGTCAAACCATGAAGATCAGATGAATTCCCCACCAGGGAAAGTGATTACTCTTGCACGTAGTCCTGGTTGTATCCGAAATACTCCAGCAATTCGAACTAGCAAAACGGTTACTCCCACAAATACATCAGGTTAGTGAAATGTCCAAAGGACAGTGAAAGGGAGTGTTAGATACCTCCGGAGATTAGGCGTGAACATTGGTTGTTGGAGCTCTACTACCTGCAACACTGCATGTAGTACTTTGATTATTATGGTTAACCATAATACTATGGTTGATTTCTTTTCAATAGTACTTTAAGATAATCAATTCATTACATAACCAAAATTGGAGTTGCTTGGCTGTACAACAATGAATAAAGAATGCTGAAAGTTCCTCATATTAAAAATGGTTATTATTTTCAGTCCAATACATAATCTGCTACTTTTTTCCACTGGTTGAACCTAATCCTTAATTTGCTTTTAAATAATTCTGACTATAAGACATAGGAGCAGAATTAGGCCATTTGGCCCATTGAGTCTGTTGTGCCATTCCATCATGGCTGATTTATTAGCCCTCTCAACCCTATTCTCCTGCCTTCTGCCCATAGTCTTTGACACTATGATAAATCAAGAGCCAGTCATCTTCCATCTTAGATATACCCAACAACTTTGCCTCCACAGCCGTCCTTAGCAATGAATTCCATCACCACCCTCTGGCTAAAGAAATGTTTCTTCTTCTCTGTTCTAAATGGATGTCCTAGACTCCCCTCACCCCCTAATAGAAACATCCTCTCCACATTGACTCTATCTTTCCATATTTGTTAGGTTTTAATGAGATTCCTCCCCCACCACCCCCAATTCTTCTAATTAATCTCCAGCGAGTACAGGCCCAGAGTCATGAAAGATTCCTACATTCCTCACATATTAACCCTTTCATTTCTGGGATCATTCTCATGAACCTCTGGACCCGCTCCATTGCCAGCACATCTTTTCTTTGATAAGGAGCCCAAAGCTGCTCACGCTACTCCAAGTGCAATGAGGCCAATGCCTTATGAAGCCTCAGCATTACATCTTTGCTTTTATATTCCATTCTTCTTGAAATTAATGCTAATATTGCATTTGCCTTCCTTACCTCTGACTCAACTTGCAAGTTAACCTTTAGGGAAGACCTTTTGCAGTTCTGGTTTTTGTTTTCTCCTCATTTAGAAAATAGTCCACACCTTTATTCCATCTACCAAAATACATGACTATACACTTCCCTACACTATATTCCACCTGCCACTTCTTTGCCCATTCTCACAATCTATCTTAAATCTTCTGCAGATACCCTGCTTCCTCAATACCACCTGCCCCTCCACCTATCTTCATATTGTCCACAAACTTGGCCACAAAGTCATCCAAATCATTGATGTATAACATGAAAAGAAGCAGTCCCAACACCAAACCCTACAGCACACCACAGGTCACCAGCAGCCAACCAGGAAAGGCTCCATTAATTCTGACTCTGCTTCCAGCCAATCTTCTATCCACTGTAGTGCTTTATTGTAATACCATGGGCTCGTCTTGTTAAACAATCTTGTGTATGGCACCTTGTCAAAGGCCTTCTAAAAATCTAAATATGCAGCATCCATTGACTCTCGTAGGTCTATCCTGCCTATTATTTTCTTAGAGGTTCAACAGATTTGTTGGTAAGATTTCCTCTAAAGGAAACCATGCTCACTGCCCTATTTTGCCATATGCCTCCAAGTATCCTGAAACCCAATCTTTAATAATGGGCTGCAGCATTTTTCCAACCACTGAAGTCAGACTAACTGGCTTATGATTTCCCTTCTTCTGCCTCCCTCCCTTTTTAAACAGTGGAGTGACATTTGCAATTTTCCAGTCCTCCGGAATCGTTTCAGAATCTAGTGATTCTTGAAAGATCATTACTAATGCCTCCTTCAGCTACCTCTTTCAGAACCCTGGAGGGTAGTCCAGCTGGTCCAGGTTACTTAATCTACATTCAGACTTATTCATATGCACCTTCTCCTTAGTAGTAGCCAGAACACTTACTTCTGTCCTCTGACACCTGCATTTATGCATTTCTAATTCTAGAAATTACTATTCCAGAAGTCCAGCTTTTCAGCTTTACACCTAACTCCCTATATTATCTCTGTAAGACCGCCTCCCTTTTCCTACCTATGTAGTTGGTACCAATATGTACCATGACTTCCAGGTGTTAACTCTCCCTTTAGAATGCTGTGGACCCATTTTGAGACATTCCTGACCGTGATATCTGGAAGAGACCCTACCAGCTAGGTGTCTCTTTCACCTTCATAGAATTTGCTGTCTGCACCTCTAATTATGGAATTTCATATCACTACTACACTTCCCTTTACCAGCCCCTTCCTTTCGAGCCAGAGACTGACTCAGTGTCAGAGGTGAGGTTGCTGCAGCTTCCCCCGGTAGGTTCTCTTTCTCCCTCCCACCCCAGTGGTATCAAAAACACGGAGTTACACTGCACTAGTTGCCTGTTTCCTTTCCCTGTCCTGACAATCACCCGGGTACCTGCCCCCTGCAGTTTAGGGTTGGCTCCTCCCTGTCGTTCATATCTATTACTTCCTAATTTTCCCGTATGAGCTGAAGGTCATCGAGCTGCAGCTCCAGTTCCTTAACATGGTCTCTAAGGAGCTGCAACTTGGTGCATTCATGCAGGTATAATTATCATGGAGACTGGAGGTCTCCCAAAGTTCACACGTCTCACACAAGGAACATACCACTAATTCTGGATCCATTCTCAGCACTCTAGCTATGTACTAACAGAAAAGAACTCCTAGAAACCTACTTAGAACCTTCTAGAAACCTACTTAGAACCTCCACCTGTGCTTCTTCCCCAAACTTTTTCTCACTGAAGCCTGTTGAGCCCAAGCCTGACCACTCTAGCACTCTCTTCTCACACAATGGCCACTCTGCTTGCACTTCACTTATTTTTAATTGACCCTGCTGAATGCTTAATAGATTGTATATAGCAGCCTGTCGTAAAGTCCTGAATGCAACTGAGCTCTTTTTATAACACGACTTCTCGCACCAATTGCAACTGGCTGACCAAGGGTCATTAAATTAAATGTACACTTTGTTGGGACCTATAAGAATTCTGACCAAGTAAAATATCCAATGGAAATTAAAGTGATAATTAAATATAATGAGAAGATACCTATTAGCTTGTCTCAGGTCTCATATTCTACATGACTTTAAAATTGTGTTATAAGCGCTGTCTTTACAATTGAATTCAATGACAATGGAGAGAAGTAGCAATTGCTATTTGCAGTGGTATAAACAGGACTATATATTGGAGAGGCATAATACTAAGGATTTTGGTATCCCTCTACACTACTGAACAACTTTCCTTGGAGGATTATTAAGCATCTCAGCAAAGTTCAAAATTTAGAAGTGAGTGTTGTAAACTAATGGCTGCAACAACATGAAATGTCACCTATTCATTCTCAGAAAATAGACTTGTATGAAGCAACGATAAATTTGAAAAGTGCATTCACATCGGATTATATTGGCTGTTTTCTACCTGTCTGAGTATTAAGCACCTGTGCTGATTAAATGGCTGGAGTGCTCACTGATATCTTTAACCTCCTGCTTCTGCAGTCTGAGGTACCCACCTGCTTCAAGCTGGCTTTAATTATACTGGTGCCTAAGAAGAACGTGGTAACCTGCCTCAATGACATTATCCAGTAGCACTTTCAAAGCACTTCATCACAGGGAATCAGCCCCTGCCTGAGAAGTTACTTGGATCTGCTTCAATTTCCTTAGAGGCACAACAGGTCCATTGCAGATTTCATTTCATTGGCTCTTCACTCAGTCTTGGAGCATCTGGACAGCCAAGACGCATTAATCAGGGTGCTCTTTATCGATTACAGCTCAGCTTTCAGAACTATTGTCCCTTTAGAACTAATCAATAAGCTTTAAGATCTTGGCTTCAATACCTCCTTGTGCAATTCGATCCTTGATATTCCTCACTTGCAGACCCAAGTTCGATTGGCGACAAGATCTCCTCCACAATCTCCATCAGCACAGGTTCACCACAGGGCTGTGTGCTTAGCCCCCTCTCTACTCACTTTACACTTATGACTGTGAAGCTATGCACAGCTCTAATGCCATATTTAAATTTGTTGACCACACCACTGTTGTGGGACAAATCAAAGGTAGTGATAAATCAGCATAAGTAAGAGCGAGATTAAAAATCTAATTAAGTGGTGCCACAGCAGCAACCTCTCCTTAATGTCAACAAGACCAAGGAACTGATTATTGACTTCAGGAGGAGGAGACCAGAGGTTCATGAGCCAGTCCTAATCAGGGATCAGAGGTGGAAAGGGTCAATAGCTTTATATTCCTTGGTGTTATGAGTTCAGAGGATCTATCCTGAGCCCAGCACAAAGTGTGATAATGAAAGAATGGTAGTGCCTCTATTTTCTTAGGAGTTTGTGAAGATTCAGCATGACAGACTTTGACAAACTTCTGTAGGTGTGTGGTGGAGAGTATTTTGACTGGCTGCATCATATCCTTGTCTGGAAACACCAATGTCCTTGAATGGAAAATCCTACAAAAAGTAGTTGTTAGATCCTAGTACATCATAAGTAAAGCCCTCCCCACTATTGAGCACATCTACATGGAGCTCTGTCACAGGAAAGCAGCATCCATCATCAAGGTCCCCTACCACCCAGGCCATGCTCTCTTCTTCTTGTTGCTATCAGGAAGAAGCTACAGGAGCCTCAGGACCCACTCCACCCCATTGAGGAACAATCACTACCCTTGAACCTGTGAGGGTAACTTCACGCACCCTCACTGAATTGTTTTTTGTGTATTTATCATTGTTGTTTTTTCCTTTTACACAGTTTGTTGTCTTTTGCACTTTGGTTGTTTGTCCATCCTGTAGGGTGCGGTCTTTCATTGATCCTGTTATGTTTCTTGGATTTACTGAGTATGCCAGCAAGGGAAACAAATCTTAGGGTTGTATACGGTGACGTGTGTATTTTGATAATAAATTTGCTTTACTTTGAACTTGTTTCATCAAATTCCTGACAGAAGTGACTGTACCTATAAGAATGGGATGAATGACTCTGCATGACTACTGTACTACTTAACAAGCTAACAAAAGTCAGGGTATCAGAATTTGTACAGAAGCTAATTCCAATCACTCAAACTGAAATGACTAAATTCATACATCACAAAAGATGGTGTTATCTTGAACTTAATGCTAAAGACCATCACTCTTGTGCGTAAACAATATTGACCTTTATGCAAAAACGGCTCTGCTTTGTCCTGTTTATAAAAATGAACCAGTCTGGTGCAGTCGATACCATCTATCAAGTGCCACACAATCAACAGCAAAAGAACTGAATGATTCATCAGTAGTATTGTCAAACATAGATGACTGAATATATGAAAAAAATAGGTGTGTTTAATCTTAAAGTGCAAGCAACTCGTGTGGGAATGTGCAGTGTAATTTTATTTATAAGGCCTTGGCATAATTAGTGACCCTGTCTTTTCTTTGACCATAAAACTCTACAAACTCTCAATGTAGACAGAGTACTCATGCATATCAAGTAATTTAGCAGTTATAAAATGCATGTATGAATAATAATAATAATTAGTACTTTATTGATCCCAAGTGGGAAATTTCAATACAGCAATATTTAAAAACACACTTAGCAATAATAATAATAATAATAAACATAATAACATTAACTAATAATGAAGCATGGAATAATAATATTCACTAACTGATGGAGACAAAACTACGAATTGACATCTAATTGAAAAAGAGTTGGGTTGCAAATAAGATTTAAAGTTGCTTTATGTGGAAAATCTTTGTTTTTGTTTAGGAATGCGGAATGTGCAGAAAACATTGGTGGTGCCGTATTCATCTGGTAGCTCGGGAAGTTCAAGCAGTGATGCAGACAGCGGTGTTTTTGCAGTTCCTACAACTTTGCCTCCCAACAGCAGGCATAATAAAATCTTCTCACCCAGCAAAGAGACTGAGCTGATGTTCAGACAGCAGCTGGATACTTACAGTGTAAGTTAATATGTGACTGACCTCTTGGAAAAGACAAGATTGATAATAGTGGGAGATTGTTGAAGGCTGGGAATATAATGAATAGATTATGGCACTGTGTCAAATAGTCACAACATTGCTGAACAGTTTTTTTTGTAGTTCTGCCTTGCTGAATCCAAATTATGCATATTGTGTTGAATATTTTACAAATAATAAATGGTAAGTATTTGAATTTTCATTTAGCTCCCCAATCGGGAAGACAATTGAAGTACAGTGATAGCAAGACTACTATTGTAATAATTCGATTAATTTGTGTATTCAGTAGTTTAATATAATATTGGAATTAAATAGTCTAGCTTTATAAAGTAACAAGTTTTTTTTTAATATAAATTCCTGTTTGCTGCAGTTGGGAATAAGCAACAAATATGCTAGTGGACTTTACATGAATGACTCAGCCAGCACTGCCAAATTAACTACGGGTCCTAGCTCTGGTTATAACAGGGTTCCTTTCCTGAGAACTGTTTGTAACTCTAACAATTTGTGGGTTGAAAACGTGGCCCTGAATGTGACAGAAGATACCTGTGAGGGTATGGTTCGCCTATAGGAATAGACGGTCTAAAAATCTTATTTTGTCATTCTTGATAATGAAAATAATATTAATAAGTTTAGCTTGAACTTATCTTAAGCTAATAATATTCCCTTAGAAGATTTTACTGTAGATGAAGTTTTAAATGCTATTGACAACTGTTAGAAGGACCCTACTGCTAGCCTAGATGTGATGTCCTCAGATAAGATTCACAAAATGATCATCAGCATGTTAACTCTGTATTTTTCTTGTGTTTGATGAGATAACATCCCAGCTAGTGCCAAGAACAATCTGCAGCCCCACAGCAACTGGCAAATCTATCCTGCTGGTCTCCCAAATGCTCATTTGTATGTATGGAGGTCATAAGCTGGGCCTTTGTTAAGCTGGGGAGGTTCAATAATCAGTTATTGCATTCTGCTTGAGGGTGCTATCCTGTGTTTATGAATTTTTTAAAAAGTGTTTATTACTGTCATTCTCATAGTGATTTATTTTGTAATGTAATTAATTAACTATAAAGTGCTTTGTCACGTCCTGGATTCTTGAAAGCAATTATATATGTGAAACTTAACTGTCTGCATTGTATCCATCTCTCAAGACTGTAACACAACTTTTGAGTCTTAAGTAAATGTTATCCTGTCTTGGATTTGTCTATTATATAAAAAGCCTTACAGAAACAGTTATAGACAATAGCTCATCAGTGATTATGATGTTAAACGTGTGCCTGGGAATCTGTTCTATGTTGATCACATGCCTGTTGTTATTGCAGAGGCAACCAGACATCTTCCTACCCAAACCAAGGAAATTAAGAAATAATCGTTCACGCAAGCCACTGGTGGTTCAGGTAGAAAATAAATGTGTTGAGATCTGAACAGTATTCTTTCCATCACTAAATTGGTTACAATGCTTCGGCATTAACCTGAATATTAGATTTTTATTATCAAGAATATTTCGCCTAATTTTATTTTGCAAATTAAAGTGGACAGAGTATTAAAATGGATTGATTCTACATTATTTATTTATTCAGTCAGTAAACCCAAGCACATACTTGTAATCCTTGCTATAATATAAGTAGCCTTGACTAATAGGTATGAACATGGGTCACTTTGTATAATTTATGTTGCCTTGACATAGATGGTAGCTGTCTTCTAGTTGAAAGTTGTTTAAAAGATTGACCTTACAGTGCTGAAGGAATATTACTTTGTTGGCAGTACTAACAGACCAAAGGAAAAGTTCACCTTCAGTGATTCAGATGGACACATAAGAATCTACTTCATTAATTGTGGGGAGCTTTGCAATCTACTAATGTCCTGACCAGTTTCCATCCTTCAGCAGTACTAGCAGATTGACAGATTAACTGGTGTTAATTTCATTGCTTCCTGTGAAATATTAGCCTTATAGAATAGCTGCTGATAATTGTATTTTTGTATGTTTCTGAATGATAAGCTGTATATCTTCAACTCCCTTCTGTTCTGAATTAAAAATCTATTGAGGCTGAGATAAAAAGGAAAAAATACCTTTTTTTCCCTATTCTCAAGTCACTACTAATAGCTTTGTGCGGAGAATTCTTTTAGATGAACACCAAAAAGAAATGGAATATTAATTTAGAGAGTTCTTCTTTTACAATGTTTTATGGTGAGGAGATGGAAACAGAGGCAGAATTTTGGGCTTCTTAACTATCAGCTGGATGGTGCCTTGAGAATAGTTTAAAATGTGCTTGTGATCACAGAGAATGCCTCTCTGTGGAGCTTAAGTAAAGAGAAAATGGTGAAAGGAAGGAAGTACTGTTTACTCTCCAATATTTTCTTGAAATAAAAATAAATACTGAAAAATTTCAGGTCAGGCAGATAACATGGAGAAAAGTTCAGTACCAAATTGAAAATGCCATGTAAATAATTGCATAATGTTAATTCATATGTTTATTTTGTTGCATTTTGGAAAATAATCAACAAACATATTAAATGTCATCTCAAAACATGATAAACTTGATGTTTACCTAGAGTTTGAAAAATAAGAGTTTGTCAACCAACTTTACTAAACTAGATGGGAATAACCTTTTTTGTGTCTAAATCCTAAGTGAAAAGCATAATGTGATCTTGGTCCAAAGTAAGTTTATTATCAAAGTAGATATGTCACCATATGCAGCCCTGAGATTAATTTTCTTGTGGGCGTGCTCAATAAATCCATAGACTTATCCACAGATATTAATCAACGTACATTATTTAAACAAGATTTTGGATTTTTGTTGATTTAAATATGTCTTGTTTGCAAATTTCTTTTTCAGAGAACGCTGTTGCCACGACCAGCTGGAAATTCCTCTCAGCATGTTTGTTCCTTTTCCATCTTGTCCAATTCTGCCGCAGGTATCTGCAATCACTTAAATTGTTGATCAGAATAAGATGGCTGTTCAGGCTTTCCACAGATTAATTAAATGAGAGCTGATCTGTTTGAGATAGTTGTAATTAATAAGCTATATCAAAGAAATTCTTCAGAGTAATTTATTTTGGGTATATAATTGCATGGGTATCTAGAGTTCTCTGTTCTTTGCACAAGTGTCCATTATTAACAATCCAGAAAGTAAAATGTTTTCTCGCCATACCATTTACCACAACCAAATTTGAATTTGGTCTACATAGAATAGTACAGGCCTTTTAGCCCACAATATTATGTGGACCGTATAAACCTACTCCATGATCAATCTAATACTTTCCCTCTACACAGTCCATAACCCTCCATTTTCTTGCATCCATCTGCCTATCTAAGAGTCTTTTAAATATCTCTTTGTATCATACGCTACTGCCATCCCAGCAGTAAGTTCCAGGCACCCACCAGTCTTATTTCCAGCCATCCTGGAAAAAAGACCTCTCGTAATTTTATACACTTATAGCAAGTTGCCACTCACTCTCTAGCTCCAAGAAGAAAAGCCCAAGTTTGATCAACAATCCAAGTAGCATCCTAGTAAATCTCCTGGGCATCCTCTCTAAAACTTCCACATTCTTCTATTATGAGGTGACAAGAAATGAGAACAATACTCTGTGTGGTCTAACCAGAGTTTTGTAGAACTGCAGCATTGCCATAAGACAAGAGAGCAGAATTAGGCCTTTGAGTCTGCTCCGTCATTCCATTATGGCTGACCAGCCTCATTCCATAACCTTTCATGCCCTGACTTATCAAGAACCTATCAACCTTGAAGCTCTTGAACACAATCCCCTAACTGATGAAGTCCAGCACCAACTTGTACAGCAGATTTGAGGGATCTATGAGCTTGGACTCAAAGATCCCACTGTTCCTTCACACTGCCAAGAATCCTGCTAGTAATCTTGTACTCTGCCTTCAAGTTTGATATTCCAAAGTGTCTATCACTTAACACATTTCCTCTTCCAAAGTCCCTAAAATGCAAATTAATAATTTGCTGAATAATTTAGATTTCTGAACAATGTTTGCATTATATTAAATTCCAACATCATTGAAGAAAAATATCAAAACCTGCGCAAAGTTGTACATGCATTTAGCTACGTACTTTGATGAAATGATCTCTTTATACTGCTAGACTGTGTCTGATATTAAGTATCAAATGAAACGAAATGCTGGAAGAAGTTAACCCATTGCCAGAGCTACAAGCTCAAATTTGTACTTTTCCATTGATTTTGATCCCTGGGACTAATTGTTGTCTTAGATTGAATAACACTTAGTACAAACACTAGAAGTTATACTCTGAAGACAGTGGTTATTGTGCTGAATCCAGCTTAAACCATGTGATGTGATAAGTGTTGTTCTTTTATTAGTAATTTAAGTTCTTAATCATTTACCTCTTTGACTTGCATTGTGAATCAAGTTCTTGTATATTTTAGGCACAGGTTTATTCCGTCCTCTTCAGTCATCGCTTTCCAAACCAACCTTGGCTCGGCCTATTATTCCAAAAGCCGTTCCGGCATCCACTAGCCAACTATCTAGTAAGTTGCAATGGTTGCAAAATCAATATTTGAAACAAAAACATTGATGTTACATTTCACATGTATTTAATTCTCGTGACTTATTTTTTTCCCTTGTGTATCATTTGTTAATGAACAGAGTGTCATCTTAGGGTGATTTCAAAGTAACACCTTTTTGTCTCCGTATATGCACAGTTGTGCAATTCATAGAGAAGGCAATGGTGACTTGGATCTTGTTAGAGGTCTGTTATGACTGAAGATCTGAGAGCTAATTTCCCATGATTCTCAGAAAGGTTGAGCTGCAGGCAGGTTTGATGTTCTGTCAGTCAGTTGGAGGCTTTAACATTAAATACATTCTTTGAATATCCCAGACTTAACTGGTGTTTAAATGGCAAAATGCAGATGACTTTGAACCTTTGACATTAGGAATGATTTTAGCTCAGTTATATTTATCTACATATGATTTACAGAGCATAATTTGCAAGTGCTTTAGGTTTGAAGAAAGGTTAATGGTAATGAAAGACAGCATTTTTGTTACATTGTTTTAGACCATAAGATATTGGAGCAGAATTAAGCCATTTGGCCTGTCAAGTCTGCTCTGCCATTCAATCATGGCTGATCCTTTCTTTTCCTCCTCCTCAGTGCCACCTCCCCCCAGCCTTCTCCCTGTAACCTTTGTAACCTTTGATGCCACGTCAGTCAAGAATCTATCAAGCTTTGCCTTAAATACACCCAATGACCTTGCTTCCACAACTGCCTGTGGTAATAAATTTCACAAATTCGCCACCCTCTGGCTAAAGATATTTCTCCACATCTCTGTTTTAAATGGACGCCCCTCTATCCTGAGGCTGTACCTGCTTGTCCTAGATTCACCCACCACAGGAAACATCCTTTCCACGTCTACTCTGTCTAGCCTTTTGAACATTCAAAAGATTTCAATGAGATACCCCCTCATCCTTCTAAATTTCAGTGAGTACAAATCCAGAGCGATCAGATGTTCCTCATATGATAACCCTTTCAATCCAGGAATCATCCTTGTGAACCACCTCTGAATCCCCCTCCAATGCCAGCACATCTTTTCTTAGATGAGGAGCCCAAAACTGTTCACAGTACTCAAGGAGAGGCCTCACCAGTGCCTTATAAAGCCTCAGCATCACATCCCTGCTCTTGTAGTCTAGACCTCTTGAAATGAATGCTAACATTGCATTTACCTTTCTCACCACCAACTCTACCTGCAAGTTAACCTCTAGGTTGTTCTGCACAAGGACTCCAAACTCCCTATGCAACTCAGATTTTTGGATTTTCTCCCCTTTCAGAAAATAGTCTGCATATTTATTTCTACTGCCAAAGTCCATGATCATGCATTTTCCAATATTGTATTTCATTTGCCACTCTCTTGCCCATTTTCCTAATCTGTATTGACTCCTTCTGCAGCCTGCCTATTTCCTCAACACTACCTGCCCCTCCACCAATCTTCATATCATCTGCGAACTTGGCAACAAAGCCATCTATTTCATCATCTAAATCATTGATATACCGCATAAAAAGAAACTGCCCCAATACAGACCTCTACAGAGCACCATTTCTCACTGGCAGTCAACCAGAAAATAATTCTTTTCTTCCCACTCGCTGCCACCTACAAGTCAGCCAGTGCTCTAACCATGCCAGTTACTTTTCTGTAATACCATGGTTTCTTAACTTGGTAATCTGCCTCGTGTGTTGCCTTGACAAAGGCCTTCTGAAAATCCAAATGTACAAGATCCACTGCATCCCCTTTATCTATCCTACATGTAATCTCCTCAAAGAGTTCCAACAGGTTCATCAGGCAAGATTTTCCCTTGAGGAAACCATGCTAACTTAGTCCTATCTTGTCTTGTGTCTCCTAGTACTTCATAACTTCATCCTTAATAATTGACTCCAACACCTTTGCAACTGCTGTGGTCAGGTCAAATGGACTATAATTTACTTTTTGCTGCCTTTCTCCTTTCTTAAAGAGTGGAGTGACATTTGCAATTTTCCTGTCCTCTGGCAGCATCACAGAGTCCAAAGACTTCTGAAACGTCATTACTAATACCTTCACAATCTCTACTGCTACCTCTTTCAGAACCCTAGAGAGCAGTTCATCTAGTCCGGGTGACTTGTGTCCCTTTAAGTCTTTCTAATTTTTGAGCACCTTCTCCCTTGCAATAGTAACTGCACCTACTTCTCTACCTTCACACACTACAACATCTGGCACACTACTCGTGCCTTCCACAGTGAAGACTGATGCAAAATACTCATTTAGTTCATCTGCCATCTCCTTGGCCCTGTTATTATTTCTCCTGCCTCATTTTCTAGTGGTCCTATATCCACTCTCATCTCCCTTTCATTTTTTTTTTACATGCTTGAAAAAGTTTTTACTATCCACTTTGATATTGTTTGCTAGCTTGCTTTCATATTTTATCTTTTCCCTCCTTTTTTAGTTGCTCTTTGCAGGCTTTTAAAAGCTTCCCAATCCATTGTCTTCCCACTAATTTTTGCTTTGTTGTATGCCCTCTCTTTTGCTTTTACATTAGCTTTGACTTCCCTTGTTAGCCATGGTTGTACTATTTTGCCATTTGAGTGTTTCTTTGTTTTTGGAATACATCTATCCTGCACCTTCCTCATTTTTCCTAGAAACTCATGCGGTTGCTGCTCTGCTGTCACCCCTGTCCGCATCTCCTTCCAATTTACTTTTGCCAACTCCTCTCTCATACCACTGTAAGTTCCTTTACTCCACTGAAATACTGCTACGTCAGACTTCAGTGTGTATGGTTATATTATATGCCTTGATCAACTATAACATTTTTGTACATATCTTCCCCTTACTCAACCAGTCAATTGGTTCTTTGCTTCAGTAAAAGTGTATTGTTACTATAGAATTTCTCCTCCGTCAGGTGCGATTGACATGGCTGCAAAGTCAGCGGGCATAATTCCAGGCAGTCCAGTCCCAGCCCTTGATGCTGAAGGTTCACAAGATTTGGCCTCTTTGTCAAATGAAGATGTTTCCATGGTGACCTCAGAACAGGATTTATCCTCCGTCCATCAGAATGGAAGTACACCAGAAACTTTGGCAGGGGTAAGTGTCAAACTGAAATGTAGAGCTGTAGAAAATATCCATAGGTCAGGCTCTGCCAGTGAAGAAAATAAAAACTAAGTTGGTATTACCAATAACAAAATTAGTGCATTCTGATATAAAACAGAAAAAGTTATCTAGAATTGTTTAATACAATATGGACTGCAGAATATCATAACATGCCTAGATGGACAATGAAGTGTAGTTCCTCAAATGTACTAATATTAGCATTGCAGCCTTCCAAACTTAATATTAAATTCAACAATTTAAGTTTACATGCTTTCTGCTTTTTTTCTCCTCTCTAATTTCTCTCATAAACCCATCAACCGGAATGCTTCATCAATAGTTTTTCATTTTGTCAGCCCTGGTCTTGCCCTATCAGACAGATTACCTTTGTCCTATCTATTTCTCCTCAATTCTTTCTGCAACTTTAAAACTGATTTGTGTTGTTCCACTGGCTCTAAACATAAACCAGTGAGTCTGACATCAGTAGTGGGGAAGTTATTGGAAGGTTTTCTGAGGGACTGGATATATAATTATTTGGATCGACGTAGACTTATTAAAGATGGTCAGCATGGCTTCGTGCATGGTAGGTCATTCCTAACCAATCTTAAGTTTTTTTTTGAGGAAGTTACCAGGAAACTGGATGAATGCAAGGCAGTGGATGTTGTCTACATGGACTTCAGCAAGGCATTTGACAAGGTCCCACAAGAGAGGTTGGTCAAGAGGTTCTAGTTGCTCAGCATTCAGGATGAGGTAATAAATTGAATTAGACATTGGCTTTGTGGGAGCAGCCAGAGAGAGGTAGTAGATGGTTGCCTGCCTGACTAGAGGTCTGTGAGAAGTGGAGTGCCACAGGGATTGGTGCTGGGTCTATTGTTTGTCACCTATATCAATGATCCGGATGATAATGTGGTTAACTAGATCGGCACGTTTGTGGAAGACGCCAAGATTGAGGGTGTAGTGCATAGGAAGGAAGGATATTGTTGCGCGCAGAGGAATCTGGATCAGCTGGAAAAATGGGCTGAAAATGACAGATGGAATTTAATGCAGACAAGTGCAAAGTGTTGCACTTCGGTAGGTCCACCAGGATAGGTCTTACATAGTTAACAGTAGGGCACTGAAGAGTGTGACAGAACAAGGGGATCTAGGAATACAGATCCATAATTTGTTGAAAGTGGCATCACAGGTAGATAGGGTTATAAAGAAAGCTTTTGGCACATTGGCCTTCATAAATCAAAGTTTTGAGTACAGGAAATGGGATGTTGCATTGAAGTTATATAAGACATTGGTAAGGCCTAATTTGGAGTATTGTATGCAGTTTTGGTCCCCTAACTACAGGAAAGATGTAAGTTAAGTTGAAAGAGTACAGAGAACATTTATAAGGATGGTGTCAGACTGGAGGACATGAGTTATAAGGAAAAATTGAATAGGTTAGGACTTTATTCCTTAGAATGTAGAAGTTTGAGAGGAGATTTGATAGAGGTTTTCAAAATTAGGGGTATAGATAGGGTAAATACAAGCAAGCTTTTTCCACTGAGGTTGGGTGGGACGACAGCTAAAGGTCATGTGTTTTAAGGGTGAAAGGTGAAAAGTTTAAGCAGAACATGAAGGGAAACTTCTTCACTCAAAGGGTCATGAGAGTGTGCAACAAGCTGCCAGCACAAGTGGTGCATACAAGCTTGATTACAACATTTAAACAAAGCTTGCATAGGTACATAGATGATAAGGGTATGGAGGGTTATGGTCACGGTTCAGGTTGATGGGTGTTAGCAAATTAAAAGGGTGCGGCATGGACTAGATGGGCCATAGGACCTGTTTTTGAGCTGTATATTTCTATGACTTTGACTCTATTTTCATTTTCCCTGTTGTGACAAAGGGTCTTCAACCTGAACATTTTTCTCTTTCCACACCTACTGCCTGACCTGTTGAGTACACAGCATTTTGAGTTTTTTTTTATATAGATTTCCAATGTCCCATGTTATTTTTTCATGGAAGTGAGTTCCTAAAGTTGTTAAATTGTATATTGAGTCTAAAATGTTACAACGTCCCCAGACAAAAGTTTAGGTGGTGGTCCTCAAACTTGCATTGGCCCTCCTCAAAAAAGTGCAAGATTTCAGGCATATCGGTTACAGATGCAGACTTAGAAGTGACAGGATGGAGAATTTGCCCTTGTACACTAAATGCATTTGCAAAGTAAATTGGTCACTCAAGCTCATTTTGGTTTCTCCAGTGGAAAGGAGACCACATTGTGTGCACTGAATTATAGTGTGGTGCGATGTTATTCTGTTGAATTACTGGTTGTTCTTTAAACACAGATGGTCCCCAAAAGAATCACCTGAATTTTTTTTCTAAGGTAATAGTTGCATAGGCAGCTGATAAGCAAAGCTTAATTGTTCGCACCAAGCCTATGCTGTTCAGTATTTACAGTTTGCATCCTCTGTATGCCAGGGCAAATGTTCATATAACTAAAAAGCTTTCATTGCAATTGTAGGAGTATTATTGAGTGCAGGTATTTGATGTAGAAAAAAAGGGATTTTTTTCTTAGAGGCTGGCCTAATAGAAAGCATGTAAAGTATAAATATGTTCATTGTTGTACCCAGTTACAAACTGTGTTGCTAACCTACCCACAGGATTTCTGAAGTAGTTACTTGGGAATCTATCCATATACAATGTAAATGAGAAGCACAAATATTCCTTAAAAAAACTCGTACATCTAGTTACTGTGCAACGCACGCAAAATGCTGGTGTTCAACAGGTCAGTCAACATCTTTGGAGAGGAATAAAGAGCCAACGTTTGGGCTGAGACCCTTCACTGGCAATTTGTCAGTGTGTACTCTGGATTGCCAGCATTGTCAGAATCTTGTGTTTGATCAGCTACCATGTCAAGTACTTCCAGAATTAAATTGGTCAGCTTGACCCCACTGCCTTCCTGTCATATTTGATGTTAACCTCTTTTGCACTGCAGACCTAGGAACATCTGCTGGTTTGAAGCAGTGTTCTTTTATTATCAGTTATGTCATTGGAACCTGATTCTAATATTGACTAAAGGTCTGAACTGAAGTTTTCCTAATTCATACAATGCAATTTCCACCAGATTGATTGTAAAAGATATCCTCACTGTTGCAATCTAATATTACCATAAATGTATTTTCTAAGTGGAAAGCATTTTATGTTCCAGTATTTTGGTATATTGTTGTGCTGCATGTATTTATTTAATCAAATTAAACATTTTCATACACATTAAAATTTGAACCAAATTTGAACAAAATATTTGAAATTATCCACTATTCTGCTGAGAAAATATATTCTTCACCTTCAGTCTTGCTTTGATATAATCGATTTTGCTGGGAAAAGTAGGTTCAGTTGTTTTGATCAGGATGCTTCCTACACTATGGATATCCTTTGGGTTAGCCACTTAACTTTTTATCATTAATGTGTTCTTTCTACACAGAGGGATCTTGAAAAACACACGCGTCAGAATGGTCTATCCTCTCCTTCAGGTGAAACCTCTAACTCACTGTTCACTTCTCCACCAAACGTCTCGACACTCCTTGATATTTCATTGCCAGGACCTCCAGATGACACACTGTCCCAGGGTGGACCCCATAGCCAAATCAGTGACTCCATTATTGAGCTTGCTATCAACTCGACTCAGTATGTTGGTGGTAAGTGAAAGAATTAAGTTTCCTTTCTGTTGGGTGATGCTTTACAGTAAGGACTAAATGTTTATTATTTTAATGTGAACATTTAAAACATCTCTAATTGATAATCATTGCAAGAATATTATAAATAGATTACCAAAAATACACCTGTCTGTTGCAAAAGATGAATGTAATCTATAATCTGACATGGTTTAATAGTTAATAATCTTTTGGCTGTTCTGAATATACTCAGTGACTGAGCCTATCCTTGTAACCTTCATGATTCTAGATTCCAAGGGCTTGCTCTTGGTGAAGAAGCCTGAATGGTTGACTCCTTATTTTGGGAGTATATAGTAATCCCTGGCTCTAGTCTCTGCAAGCCTAGAGAAATATCTACTCATTTAAATTAGTTCACTCTCATTCTTCAAACCCCAAGAAACCCCTGGTTCTATCTGTTTAATTGCACTTTATATATCACCTGCCATCCCAAGAATAAATTTAGTCAATCTTTGCTGCAGTCCCACCATCATATATGTCCTTTGTTATGCAAACCAGACCTGTATGGTCTCAATCAGGTACTATATCGGAGCATGCTGTCATGACTCTTGCGCTCAAATCTTACTGTAGTAAAGGTCGACATGTCATTTTTCTTCCTAAGAGGTGACTAGATCTGCATTTCATGTTCAGGAATGTCTGTACTCTTCAATCCAAGGCAACTTGATGCTCAACTAGATACTACTTAAATGCTGTCAGTGCCTCTGCTTCCACCGTATTCTCAGGCAGTGTATTCCAGATATTCAGTGCTAATATTCTCCTTGTGTATAAGATGATGAGAGGCATTGATCGTGTGGATAGTCAGAGGCTTTTTCCCTGGGCTGAAATGGCACAGTTTTAAGGTGCTTGGAAGTAGGTACAGAGGAGATGTCAGGCATAAGTTTTTTACTCGGAGTGTTGAGTTCGTGGAATGGGCTGCCGGCGACGGTGGTGGAGGCGGATACAATAGGGTCTTTTAAGAGACTCCTGGATAGGTACATGGAGCTTAGAAGAATAGAGGGCTATGGGTAACCCTAGGTAATTTCTAAAATAAGTACATGTTTGGCACAGCATTGTGGGCCAAAGGGCCTGTATTGTGCTGTAGGTTTTCTGTGTTTCTATGAACCATTCTAAATATCTCATCCCCTAATATGAAGTCAATATCATTTAGTTTCATGAACCTCTGGTACAGGGAACAGTTGCCATAGTCTACTGTATCGAAGCTTCTCATAATTTTATATACCTCATTCATGCCCCCTCTTTTTCACTTCCACTCCAGGGAAAACGGACTTAGTTTCTCTCCTCATAAAGGGCAATGTCCTAGTGATCTCAACATTATTTAATACTGACAATGAACAACTGGAGCCTGGCAGCATCCCACTAGTCACAACCTGCAAAGCCAAAAATCAGCCCTTTATTCCTACTGTCTGTCTCCTGTTCATTAACCATCTTCAAATTGTTTAAATATACCATGCATTCTTTGTTGATTAATTTTTCTCTTGTCAAAAATTGTCAAAGTTTAAATACACTACTGCAACAGGTTTGCTCTTATCCTATTCAAGTTACAACTTCAACAGAACTCTTAACTGATCTATCAAACATCATTGTACCTTTCATAAATCCATGTTAGTTGATTGCTTATTATTTTCTAAATGCACTATTGCACTTTCTTTTTTCCTCGCTGTGGATGTCAAGCTAACTGATCTATAGTTCCTTTTATCTCTTTCCCTCATTTCTCAAAAACTGAGCTAATTTATTATCTTACAGCCACAATATCAAATTGCTTTTATTGTCAATGTTAAATTAACACCTATTCCTTAAAGAAAGAACTTGCATTTTTAGAATAACACACAAAATGCTAGAGGAACTCAGCAAATCAGGCAACATCTACGGAGGGGAATAAACAGTCAATGTTTTAGGCCGAGACCGTTCATCGGGACTGGGAAGGAAAGGGCAGAGGTCAGAATAAGAAGGTGGGGAAGCAGTACAAGATGGCAGGTGGTGGGTGAGACCAGTTGAGGGAGGCAGTGAGGGGATATGAAGGATGAAACTGGAGGAGTGTAGGTGGAAGAAATAAAGGACTGAAGAAGAAAGAATGTAGTAGGAAAGGACAGTGGACCATGGAGGCGAGGAGAAGAGATAGGTGAGAACATATTTAGAACATCTTTATCCTAAAAAAGTTTGCAACATTTTAAATATTTTGTAATTACTGTAATTAATTGTTACAATGGCTTGTAATACAAATTATTTTCTTTCTTTTAATAAGGTGATGGCTCTTCTCTCTCTATAACAAAGCTGAATGGTAGTGACAACTCTAAGAATCTCCCATCTCCACCAGCCAGTCCTCAACGAAACTGGATTCCCTCTCCTACCCATGACCCACAGTGGTATGCACCAGATTCTGGTGACTTGTGTAAGTGCATTTAATCACCCTCCAGCATTTCATCTTGTATATAATTTGCTTTCCCTAAACATTTAAAAGTAGTTTGCAAAGTGTCAGTCACAATTTACTAACTTGTTTTTCAGTTTCTATTCCCTTTTTCATGATTTCTGGAGTCTATCTTCCTGTAAACAACAGTATTAAGTAGATTTGAATTTAATTGAATTGACCTTATTTCTTAGTCCTTCACATACATAAAGAGTAAAAATCTTTGTTACATCTTTGTCTAAATGTGCAAGGTACAAGTTATAGTAATTTGTAATACATAGTATGTACAACAGGACAGTCAGTATAGACTAGAAATACAATTCTATCAACGTGAATTAATCAGTCTGATGGCCTGGTGGAAGAAGCCTGTGGTCCCGGCTTTTATGCTGCAGTACTGTTTCTCGGATGGTAGCAGCTGGAACAGTTTGTGGTTGGGGTCACTCAGGTCCGCTATGATCCTTTGGGCTCTTTTTACTCACCTATCTTTGTCCTGAATAGTGGGAAGTTCACATCTACAGATGTGCTGGGCTGTCCACACCACTCTCTGCAGAGTCCTGCAATTGAGGGAAGTACAGTTCCCATATGAGGCAGTGATGCAGCCAGTCAGGGTGCTCTCAATTGTGCCCCTGTAGAAAGTCCTTAGGATTTGGGTACTCATACCAAACTTTTTCAACTGTCTGGGGTGAAAGAGGCGCTGTTGTGCTTTTTTCACCACACAGCCAGAAAGTACAGACCATGTGAAATCCTCGGTGATGTGTATGTTGAGGAACTTAAAGCTCAACCCCAGATCCATTGATGTCAGTAAGGATTAGCTTGTCTCCATTCTTCCTGTAGGCCACAACCAGCTCCTCTGTTTTTGCAATGTTGTGGGAGAGTTTGTTTTCTTGACACCACTGTGTCAGGGTAAGGACAACTTCACTGTAGGCTGCCTCGTTATTTGAGGTAAGGCCAATCAATGTAGTATCGTCAGCAAATTTGATTAGCAAATTGGAGCTGTGGGTGGTGACACAGTCATGGGTGTCCAATTAGTAAAGGAGGGGGCTTAGGACACAGCCCTGAAGGGCAGAGGTGAGGGAGCCCACTCTTACCACCTGCCAGCGATCTAACAGAAGTCCAGGATCCAGCTACACAAGGCAGGGTGAAGGTCGAGGTCTCTGAGCTTCTTGTCAAGCCTGGAGGGAATTATGGTGTTGAATGCTGAACTGTAGTCCAAGAACAGCATTCTCGCATAGGCATCCTCCTTCTCCAGATGTGTGAGGACGGTGTATAGAGCTGTGGCTATTGTGTCATCTGTCAATTGGTTGTGTCTGTAGGCAAATTGTAGGGGTCCAGTGTGGGTGGGAGCATGCTGCAGATGTAGTCCTTGTTCAGCCTGTCAAAGCATTTGCTTATTACTGAGATGAGTGTGACAGGGCACCCACCAGTCATTCAGACATATTACTTTGGTCTTTTTAGGTACAGGGACAATTTGTTACTGATCCTTGGTTTCATGTCCAAATGTCCTCTGTTACTTCTTTTTGTACTTGCTTTTGACATTTCAGTATTTTTGCAGCAATGGGCAACAAGGCTCACTTACTTGTCTCTTCATTTTAAGTCATACATTCATTGCATAAGTGCACCAGCTGATGCACAGTAGAGGCATGGGTGGGGGGGGGGGGAGAAAACACAGGCAATGTGACTAAACAGGCTGGAGTGAGATGAAAAGCCTGCTATAATTAAATTTTTGCATGCTGTATCTCACTTCATTATTCCCCAAATCATTCAGTAACCTTTCAGATAAAATTCTACATTTCTAGAGCAAAAATAATTCTTAACATTTTTAGATTACTTGCAGAATGCTTAAAAAGAAGCAAATCTTATTTGTCTTGTGTGTCCCAGAATTCTACTTCACACAATGAAATAGTTTGACCTGCAGTGCCTGTTACATAGGAAAATCTGGCTGTCTTTTCGTGTAGGCAGAATTTCAAAAACAACAAAAGGTAATCTGATTTTAATATTAATTAAAAGTGGAATGTCGGCAAAGATTCTGGAAGAACTCCCAGCTTTAGCTAGTGTAGTGAGATGTTTACACCCAATCTGCTGAAGCATGCAAGACTTCTCTTCAATGCTTTTTTTTCTTATAAATCCTTGTGCCTTTTTCCTATATATATTTTTAGCATTGCTATTTGCACTTGAGTCTTAAATTCCCCCCACAGCAGCAAATAGTATTTTCATTTATCTTGATGGCTAGTTAAAATATTTTAGTGTATTTGGTATAACTTCCAGATATTAATTCACTGGTGTCCTGTAGCTTGAGTAGTAGCATCCATACCTTGTGTATTGGATGGATGTGGTGCCAATATCCTCTTCAGGGACTTGAGCGCAAATTCTAAGCTGACCCTCCCTCAGTACTGGTTACTAAAGAGTAGCCGGGATATCCTAAGTTCTTTTCCAATATTTATCATTCACTTACTTTTTACTGAAAAAGTATCTAGCACCATTACTAAATTTTATCTAGTTATTACATTTCTATTTGTGGAAGTTTTTGGTGCGCAAGTCGGCAGTTGTATTTCGTCCATCACAATAGTGTTTAGATTTCAAAGTACTTCATTGATTTTTCAAGTACCTAGACCATAAACATAGAAATCTACAGCAAGTTCCAGGCCCTTCGGCCCACAGTGCTGTGCCGACAGTGTAAGCTACTCTGGAAACTGCCTAGAATTTCTCTACTGCATAGCCCTCTGTTTTTCTATGCTCCATGTACCTATCTAAGAATCTCTTAAAAGACCCTCCACCACTGTTGTTGGCAGTGCATTCCACGCACCCACCACTCTCTGTGTGGAAAAACTTGCCTCTGACATTCCCTTTGTACCTACTTAAAACCATGCCCCCTTGTGTTAGCCATTTCAGCCCTGGGAAAAAGCCTCTAGCTATCCACACGATCAATATGGATTCCCCATTTTGGACTCAGTACTTGTGAAGTTCTGAAAGCTGCTATGGAAATACTAGTCTGTTTTGTGCATTGCCTCCACAGCATTCTTGACATTGGAAAGCAGCAGAATAGCTAATACAATTCGTCTCCACCATAGGAATTGGTTTGGTTTGAAATCCAAGGAAAAGAAGACGGGTGTGGGAGTAGACTACAGTCCCCAACCTATGACCTCTCAGTAGATCAGAGTAGAAATGGGGAAATATAAAAGGCATATTGAAAGAAACTGCAATTATCATATGGAATTTTAATCTACAGATTGATTGGATGAACCATGGGTGTCATAGCAGAAGTTGTGGAATGCAACAGGGATTGCTTTTTGGAGAAGTTCATTACAGAACCTACCCAGGAGAAGGCTATTTTAGATTTAGGCTGGTCTAATGAGGAAGGATTAATAAGGGATGTTGTAATTAAAAATAGCCTAGATCGTGGTGAATACAGTATGATAGAATTCCAAATGCATAAGTCCATAGCCAGTATCTTCAATTTAAATAAGGGCAGTTATAATGGTATGAGAGAGGAGTTATCTAAGGTGGAGTGAGTAAACAAGAGGAAGGTTAGTTAAGAAATGACAGATAGCTAAGTAGCTGGTCTATAATGCTCAGCAAGAGTTTATCCCAATGAAGAAGCTGGATTCCATGAGAAAGAAGAACAATATGCGGTTAATGAAAGAGGTAACCTGTGACAGAACAAAGGGCATAGACATGGCTCTCTGTTTTTCTTTATTCCATGTGCCTAAGTATCTCCTAAATGTTGCTAATGAATCCGCATCTAGCACCATCTCTGGCAGTACCTTTCTCACTATCCTCCAATCACCATAAAATTTTGTCTTCTTTTGTATTAGCCACTTCCGCCTTGAAAATGTTCTGGCTGCCCATTCACCTTATGCATCTTAAAATGTGCACTTCTATCAAGTCACCTCTCATCCTCCTTTGTTTCAAAGAGAAAGGCCATGGTCGCTCAATTTTTCCCCATAAGACATGCTCTCCAATGCAAGCAGCAGACTTGTAAATCTCCTCTGTGCCCTCTCTAAAGCTTCCACATCCATGAGGCAGCCAGAACTGAACACAATCTTCTGAACGCAAACACGAGGAAATCTGCAGATGCTGGAAATTCAAGCAACACACACAAAATGCTGGTGGAACACAGCAGGCCAGGCAGCATCATTAGTCCTGCCGAAGGGTCATAGCCCGAAACGTTGACTGTACTTCTTCCCGTAGATGCTGCCTGGCCTGCTGCATTCCACCAACATTTTGTGTGTGTGACAATCTTCTAACTGTGGTCTAATCATGGTTTTATGGATTTGTAATATTACCTCATGGTTCTTGAACTCAATCCTCTGACTAATGAAACATCTGCCTTCTTAACCACCATAACAACATATGTGGCAAATTTGAGAAATTTGTAGACGTGGACCCCAAGATCCCTCTGTTCCTCCACATTGCTAAGAATCCTGCCATTAACCTTGTACTCTGCCTACAAGTTCAGCCTTCCAAAACTTACCATTTCAACACTTCAACTACCACTTCTCAGCTGTCCTGTTATAACCTCTGACAACATTCTACACTATTCAGAACACCGCCAACATCCATGTCGTCTTTAAACTTACTAACCCACCCTTTTACCTCCTTAACCAAGTCATCTATAAAACCACATAGTAGGGGTCCCAGAATAGATCCCTGTGGAACACCACCAGGCACCATCCTCCAAGCAGAATATGCTCCATGTACTGAAACCCTCGGCCTACAGTCAGCAAACCAATTCTGAATTCACACAGCCAAGTCTCCCTGGATCCAATGCCTCTTGACTTTCTGAATGATTCTACCATGGGGAACCTTGTCAAATTCCTTAGTAATTTACACCACATCCATTGTTCTACCATCATGAATTTGAGGAATTATCACTTCCTCAAAGAATTCACTCGGGCTTGTAAGGCATGACATACCCCTCACAAATCTACATTGGCTGTCCCTAATCAGTATATGCATATCCAAATGCTTGTAAATTCTGTTTCTAAGAATCCTGTCCAGTAGTTTGTTCACCACTGATGTAAAACTCCCTGATCTATAATTCCCAGGATTCTTCCTATTACCTTACTGGAACAAAAAAAAATACATTTGCCACCCTCTGATCTTTTGGTACTACTCCTTTGGCCAATGAGATCCAAAAGATCATTGCCAGAGGCATAGCAATCTTTTGCCTTGCTTCCCATAGTAACCTGCCCAGCCCTGGGACTTGTCTATCTCAATGTTTTTCAAAAGTTCCAGCACATCCCTTTTCTTAATGTTGACACATTTCAGCAAGTCACCCTGAAGAAAAGTATTCATTAAGGGCCTTCCAACCTCCTCCAACTCAAGGCACAAGTTCCCTCTTTTTATCCCTGATCATCCTCCTGTACTTCACGTATGTATATAACACCTTGGAGTTTCCTTAATCCTACTCACCATGCCCTCTTCTACCTCTGTCTGATCCCTGCTTTCTAAACCTTAAGTCTGCTTCCTTCTTCCTCTTGACTAGATCTTCCACATCTCTTGTCAAGCTTGGTCCCTTTACCCTCTCATCCTTTCTTTGCCTCAGTGGGTCAAACATATCTAGAATCCAATGCAGATGCTTCCTAAGCAACCTACATATTTCACTGAGTACATCTGTTTCCAGTTTACAGTCCCAAGTTCCTGTCTTAATAGCATCATAGTTTGCTCTCCCCTCATTTCCTATACATTCTGCTCCTATCCCTGTCCAAGGCTATTGTAAAGACCGTGAATTGTGTCACTTGCTGTAAAATGTTCACCCACCAAGAGATCTGTCACTTGACTAGATTCATTGCATAGTACTAGTTCCAATATGGCCTCTCCTTTGCCAGTCTGTCCACATATTGTGTCAGGAATCCTTCCTGAACATGCCTAAAAAAAAAAAAAAAAAAAGTCCTGCCCCATCTAAACCTGTTGCACTAAGGAGGTGCAAATCAATATTATAAAAGTTCAAATCAACCATGACAACAGCTGTTATTTTTGACCCTTTCCAAAATTTGCCCCCCAATCTGCTGCTCAATGTCTCTGTTGTTATTGGTGAGGGGAGTGGTATATAGAACATCTTCAATAGTGGTTGCTTTCTTCTTGCTTCTGACTTCTACCCGCACTGATGATCCCTTCACAATGTCCTCCTTTACTGCAGCTCTGATAGTATCTCTGATGAGCAATGTCAGTCCTCCACCTCTTTTTTTTTCTCCTCTTCCCTCCCTCTCTTGAAACAGCTAAACTCTGGAACATCCAGCTGCCATTCTTGCCCTTGTGACAGTCAAGTCTGTAATGGCATGATGGCATAGCTCCAGGATGCTGGGCTATACAAAGTGGCAAGGGTTGGGTAGACCAGAGGACCAAGCAATGTTTAGGATCTGGCAACAGAATACAAAAAAGCTGATGACGGGGTGAAAATCAATTTTGAGGAAAATACTTCTGTATATAGTATTAAAAACACAGTAAAAGCGTCTGTAGATACAGAAATAGAAAGAGAGTTGCTGAGGTAAATTAGGATCTCTAGAGAATGGTGAATCAATAACATCAAAGAAAAAATGGCAGTTGAATGTTTCTTTTAATGGAACTTCATTAATAATTTCCCTCAGATATCAGATGGGCTAATTCCAAATAACCGGGGAGAAGCTACAAAAGTGTTAAAGGCAGGCAAGTTACCAGCTCCGGGTGGATTCCATGCTAGGAATTTAAAGGAATTTGGCTGCAGAAGTAGTGGAACCAGAAGATGAAAGTTTTCATATTTGTTAAACTCAGGGATGGTATGGAAGATCAGAAAACAACCAATGTGGTTATCTTCTTCCAAAGATGAGAAAGGGTGAAGGATGCGAACTACAGGCCAGTTAATTTAACAACTATTACTGGCAGGATTCTAGGGTCAGTGATTAAAGACCAAATATGTAATTGTTTAGTAAATCTGAATATAATTAATCCCAGTTAAACATGATTTATAAAAGCATGTTAACAAGTTTACTGGAATTCTTTGAGTATTTAACAGGGAGAGGTGATGGAGGGGAAACTACACAAGTGGTGGATTTAGATTTCTAAAAGCTATTTGACAAGGTACCACACAGAAGGCCAGTGCACAAGTTAAAAGACATTGAAGCAAGTCAGAATCAGGTTTAATTTGTAATGTGGCAGCAGTACAATACAATATAAAACTAAGTTACAGTGAGAAATATATATGTAATATTTCTTACTGTAATCTAAATTAAATAAGTAGTCTAAAAAGAGAAAAAAAGTGTTCATGGGTTCACTGTCAATTCAGAATATCTGATAGCAAAGGGGAAGAAGCTATGCCTCGAATCATTGAGTATGTGCCTTCAGGCTCCTGTACCTCCTCCCTGATGACAGCAATGAGACAAGGGCACGTCCTGGGTGATGGGTGCCATCTTTTTGAGGCATCACTCCAGATATCCTGGATGCTGGGGAGGCTAATGCCTATGATGGAGCTGACTGTTTACAACTTTATGTAGCTTATTTTGATCCTGTGTAGTGCCCCCCCACGCGACATCAGATGGTGATGTAGCTAGTTAGAATGCTCTCCACAGTACACCCGTAGAAATTTGCAAGCGTCTTTAGTGACATACCAAATCTCCTCAAATCTATTGAAACATATGCTACTGTCGTGCCTTCTTTGTAAATGCATCAATATATATTGGGCCCAGGATAGATCCTTGGAGATGGTGACACTCAGGAACTTGAAATTGCTCACCTTTTCCACTAATTGAGGACTTGTGCGTGTTCCTTTGTTTTACCCTTTCTAATGTCCACATCAGTTATTTGGTCTTACTGACACTGACTGCAAGGTTGTTGCTGTGACACCACTCAATTAGCTGATCTATCTTGCTCCTGTATGCCTTCTCGTCACAATCTGAGATTCTGCCGATAATAGTTGTGTCATCAGCAAACTTATAGATTCCATTTGAGCTGTGCCTAACCACACAGTCTTGGATGTAGAGAGAGTAGAGCAGTGGGCTAAGCAGGCATCCTTGAGCTGTGCCAGTATTATCAGCGAGGTGGAGCTGGTGTTTCCGATCCACACAGACTGACAGTTTCTGGTGAGGATTTCAAGGATCCAGTTGCAGAGGAAAGAACAGAGGTCCTGGTTTTGGAGCTTTTTGATCAGAACTGTAGGAATGATTTTGTTGAACACTGAGCTGTAGTCAATAAACAGCAGCCTGACCCACTTATTAGTATTGTCCAAGTGCTACGAGGCCTAGGAGTATTCAAGGAAGTGTTTTAAAATTAATTGAAAACTGGTTATCTTATTTTAAAAAACAGTTGGAATAAATGGATCCGTTTCAGACTACTGCTTGGATCAGTTTTTGGTCCGTACTTGTTCACTACTTGTGTTAATGGCATGGAGCGTGCAACAGTATACAAGGTTTCCATGATACAAAAATAGATGGAAAGACATTTTGTGATAAGGTTACTGTGATTCTGCAGGAGAATATTGATAAAGTGAGTGGGCAAAAACCTGGCACATGGAGTCGATTGTTGGGAAGTGTGAGGTTCTGCACTTCAGTGAGGAATGTCTGATGGAAAGAGACTGAGTAAAGTACAGAGGGCTCTAGTTGGCCTGGTGTCTAGTGCAAAAAAAGTAAGCAGGTACAACAAGTTGATTAAAAACAAACAGCATTTTGGCCTTTATTGCAGAGGGGCTGGAATTTTAAAAAGGTTTCATTACAATTGTATAGGGTGTTAATCTTGGAATGAGAAGATTGTCCTACCAAGAGAAGCAAAGTAGCTTGGACTTGTATTCCATGATATTAGAAGAATGAGGGGTAACTTTATTCAAGCACACAAAATCCTAAGTAGGCTTGATAAAATATAAGTTTTCACCAGTAGGTGATACCCAATAAGGTCATTTGAAATTGTGGTGAATCTGGAATTCTCTGCCCTGGTGGGTAGTGGTAGTTCGATCATTGGAAGTATTTAAAGCAGAGGTGGATAAATTATTTGATAGATTGAGGAATGCCATGGGTGTGCCCATATGGTACAGAAGAGGAATTGAGACCAGCATAGATCAGCCATGTTGATATTGCAGTCTTGAGGGGCCTGATGGCCTGTTCGTATTTTGGTCTTATGTTGTCTTTATGAAACTGTTGTGATATGTTACAACAGAGAATTTTATTAAATAGCAATAAAGCAAGCAAATTCAGTAATCATTGCACAGCTTTTCATGAGGTAGATAAGTTAGCAATTAATTAAAATTAACTGAAATAAACCTAGGTCCTTTTAGTCTCTACTGTGTCATTGTTTAAATTATTTCATTCATTCAATTGGTTCAAGTTAAATAATAGTTTTAAAAGTCAATTGAAATGACCAATGAATACTTGTAAACAGTGGCGGGGGAGGTACTGTGTGAATTTACTGAATTGCTCAGTTAATTTCAACCCGTTGCACTCAGATCTGTATAAACATTCTGTACATAATGTTTGTGTTTAGTTTAAATAACAATTTCTTATGCCTGGACAGTCATCGCAGTCAACTGAAATTTTGTGAAATTTCTGTATCTGAAAGTAGTTTATAAACTCCTTGTGTACTGTGGCAGAATCATGGAAGCCCATTTCCAACTTTATCTTCTGGTGTAATGCTTCTGTTTTCTTGGCATCTCAAAGCGAGAAAGGTGCATATTGCCAATACTCCTTCAGTATCACACAACAGTGTTGGCCAAGCTCATTTTCCTATATTCTATAGGCCTTTGGTCCACGTCTTTTGGTTCAGGCTGAAAAGTCCAATCAACTCAGCCAATCTGACATCAAAAAGAAAATGAGCTTCCATATTGGCCTTTGAAACCGTGAGTTAATATTTTTTGTTCTAATATTCGATCATTATGTTTGATTAGTTGCAGCAAGCCTAATATCTCCCGAAAAGGGGCGGAAGATGTTAACAACCGGCAACAGCAACAACCATGGCAATAGCAACTCTTTGCTTGGAACAAGCCTACTGGATGGAAACTCCAGGGATTCTTTTGTTTCCCGCTCACTAGTAGATGTCTCTGAGGTAAGATGGCCGCTTCTGTTAGGAATGACCAGTGAAGGCTGTGTTTCCATTGATGCCAAAATATTTTGACTAAATAACTACTAAAAAATTTTGTAAAGTTACTTAATAATTTATAAAGAAGAAAATTCAACACTACATGTAAACATTAATATACTTATCTTTTGTCATATAAACTTTATAACCACTAGCAAGAAAATTGTGACTACCCCAATTTGTTTTTGTATAGTAGGGGAAGCATTCGTACTTCCTCTTCAGTGATTTGATCCTCACATTATATGGTATCATATCATTATAATTTTGAATTGGCCTCCAGTAACAACATTTTAAATATTTTTTATATTTTTATATATTATTTATTTATTTATAATGTTTCAGTCCATGGTTAATTGAAAGGAAAATTTGGAATATCTTAATTATTTCAAAAATTATGAAAATAAGCCTGTATTATTAGCTTTCTTAATGTGACAACTAGAAATGCATATAATATTCCAAAGCTTCGTACAGGTACAACATGATCTCCTGACTGTTATACTCAGTACCCTGGCCAATGAAAGCAAGAATGTCATATGTGTTGTTTACCATCTTCTACCTGTGTTGCCAACTTCAGGAGGCTATGCACTTAATCCCCAAGATACTTTCATATATCAGTGTTTTTTGAGGTACTGAAAATCTTTAAAGCATTCCTCTACCAAAGCTGACAACATGGTATTCGTCTAAAGGAAGTGTTTCACTTTGCCTCCTATCCTATCTGGCATCGAGAAAGGACAAAAGAGGGTGGAAAAACTCAGGTCTTTGCTGGTATGTCAGGAATATTCTGGTAGTTAGCAGAAGATGCTTATGAGGAGTAAACAACTTGGCTAAAATATATTAAGAGGAGAAGTACACATTTTCCAGTCAGCATTCTTGCTGTATTTAATTTCAGTCTGGCTGTTTTTGTTATATAGGTGGATTCTCAGCTGGTGTGTATGATGAACGAAAGCAGTGTGGATTATATTGCCCGCTTTAACGATCTTGCTCAAGAGCTCTCAGGAGCTGAGACTTCGAGGAAGGAGATGCTTTTGGACAGTGGCCCTCCAATTGGTGATCTTTCACAATAAGGTCATAAACTGAACAAGGGACTCATTTAGAGTGCCCCCATTCTTCAGCACCTTGCCAATTAAGCTGCCCAGTTTGGGTATTGACTACTGGAGAAACCATTTGTAAATGACACTGAGAGGTTTGAAAAATGTGCAATACACTTGACAGTACTGCCCATAATTCAGTATTAGGTTCATGATAATATTTACTTGGCAGTCATTGACATAGAATAAAGCTGCAAGAAGCCAAAAGGATCCTGCGATGGGACTGAACGCTAGGGTGAATGTTTTTCTAATGTCTGAAACTGATATGCAGATTGATCATATGCTTGAATTGGGCATGGAAACAAAGCTGATGTTATTGTGGTTTGTACCAGGCTCTTCCTAGAGTGGTATGGTATGTTCAGAATGAATTATGCAAACCTTTTGTACCATATAACACACCCACTTTGCTTTCCATTAAAACCAAACTAACCATATCAGGAAAGCCCTAGTGACTGTATTCTGCCTGAAAGCATGCTATAGCACATGGCCGTCATAGTTATAGTGGTAATGCTGTTTACGTGGGGCACATTGTGATGCAAGGAAGTCATTAAACAGGTAGTAGCTTGTATTCAGCATGGTCCCTTTTGCCACATAATACTTTTAAACACCTATCAGATAGACTGGTGAGTTCCCCTGAGAATACTGAGTGAAATACACGGTGTTGATTTAAAATATGTTTACAAAGTGCATGGGTTTGTGCCCATGCGAACTGAATAAACAAGCAGTAGCAAGCAAGTCCCTGAAGGCCACTTCAAAAGGGAAATTAATTTATTTTTGCTGCACATGTGTTTTAATAAATAGTTGATTGTATTTTTTTCATCTTGAACAGAGCCACCAATGGTTATGACCTTGATAGGCCTCTTCAGCTCATGCTACGATTTCTTTTGAATTTCTGGTTCTGTCTTTCTGGTCTATTTTTTTTCTCTAATCCTGATCTTCCCTTCCTCTCCCGGTTTTCCATCTTGTATACTCTTAATGGAGGTAAGCTTATGAACGAGCTTGATGAGTACCAGGCAAGTGACTATCAGTATTGGACCCAAAGCTTGCCACTGAGTAGAGGGTTCTGCAATAGTCTCATACAGCATCAAGATTCTAGATGCACCTTCTAAATTTGTTCCTGCACTGTTTTAAGTACACCGTGACTCATTTTCAATTAGTTAGATACATTTCTTTAGTCCTGAAGACACACTTTTATTGCATTTTAAATTGCATCCAGTAACTATGCTTCAGATTGAAGTTATGGTACCATGTTTTTGTTGATATGAAAGAATTCTGCGTGATGGATCTCAAGTGTGTTTAGTATTGTGCAGTTTACCTTTGAGTCATCTTGTGCTGCTTATGTGTTTTTTTTTTTGCACCCAAGGAATCCAGTGTGGTACCTTTGAATTTTACAAAATATTGTTTTACTTTACTGTCTTTTTCCTATCTTTCTGCCAGAATATTACCCAAGGACTTAAACTGTTCACTCAAGCACATGTTTAGGTTGGAACACTGTGCAGACTGACTGCAGTCAAATTCGAATTTAGTAGCAGGCAAGATTTTGAAGTGTTTTACAGTTTCACATAGAACGCACACACTTGAGACTTTTTTCCCCATATAGTCAACTATGTAAATAAGATAGATATGTGCATTGTTAATTTTATCTATCACACAGAGCTCTAGAAGAACTGTACTTTTTTAATATAAGCTACATCTAAGATATTATTGTGGAAGGATTATCTCCCAATCTTATATAATTTCAAATTTGGCTACAAGCTAGATCATTATAACTCTAGGCTTCCCAACACCAGGAGGAAAAGTAGCAAAGCTGGTATATTACAATGAGTAATTGCACTGGAGCCACCAGTGCATGTTGCAATGCAGTAATTGTGGTCTAAAGTTATTCAAACTCAATTGTGTGTAATATTAATAATGTAAGCCAAGTATAAAGTACTGGAAACAGACAAGCAAATTGATTTGAGGATTCTGGAAAGCTGTGACCTAAGTTATCTACAATCTATAACACTTGCCTGTTCTATATTCTTTTCTAATATACAAAAACTCCAGATAATCTACTGCAACTCATCTTAACATATTCTTCTCTCATTTAGAACAAAAGTAGTCTATTCATCAACAAAACATTGGTAATTCGAGTTTTGGTAAATGCCTGTTGCATTGTTGCAGGGATTTGTTTAATGTATCTGAAACACAATGTTAAAAGTTATTTTTTGTAAAATTGCAACTATACTTGGAATTAAACAGATTCCATTTTGTACGTTTGTTAAGTAAAGAAGTAAGCTTCCATTTTTAGTTTGGTACACTAGGTTTGTCATGAGGTAAGGAGATGGCAGTAGTTCTCTTGGGTTTGAGGGATATTTCCCTTGGCTAGCTTTCTAGTGTTTTGCTTTCCAAAATATTCCAGCAAATATGCAGAAACTATCTCATTCATGTTAAATAAGCTGGTAATTAGAACCCCATGCCTCACCTCCGTTATTGCATTTTTTTTATGGTCAATCTTTCTCACTTTTACCTTTTTGTACTGACTTAATGTTCTGAATGATTATGCATGTATTGCTGGTCCCAAGCAGTGTGTGGAGGCAGGGAATAGAAACTGTCCACTGGGTGTGTTATAATGTTTACATGGTTTGTACAATTCTTAAATATATTCTCTGCATCAGTTAAATAGGAAGAAGCTACTAAGAATATTTTTTTAAATGGAACAAAAGTAGATTAACTTTACAATTAAATCTGAACACAGATGTCTCCGTTTGTTCCTCTGGACTCTAGCCTCATATCAGGAATGTTCTGAATGCAGAATGAAATGTTTGTCAGAATTCAAAGCTTCGGTACTTTTTGTAGAGCAGTTCCAGACAGAGATCTCTACAGTTTTTCTGATATTAATAATTTCTATTTTAGATTTCATTGACATCTAACTATTCGTCTTTTCTGCAGCTGTGTGATAAGATACAATTTCCATCTTTCCCTTTTCACTAATTTCCTCTAATGACTGGACGAAAGTTCCAAGATTACAAAACCATAGGTTTCTTTCTTCACTGTTGGCTGTTGAATTTTTCAGGTGAAAAGATACATTCAGCAGTGAATTGTTGTAGCGAAATAATCACTTCAATTTTCCCAATATATTAATTCACCCAATGAAAAAATCTTCAGATCATTAAAAGGTGAATGATTTATTGTCCTTGCATTTCTGGCAAATTTGATTTATCATATTAAATGCAAACAATCAAAGAAGGGAGATTTAATATCCTGCTTAATCTGACTTCCGTCTGTCATCTAACCCGGTAGGGCCAAATGTGAATATATCTTTAATGCTCTTAGAATTTCCCATTGCACAACCATGCAGTGCCTTTATACAATCCTAATCAGCTGGTATGAAATCTTGGAACAGATCAATATAGAGTCTAACTCTCAGAAGTCTAATGTGATTAGCATTCAGTTAGGCCATGCAGTAGCATGTCCCAGGTCAGTTTTAATCTAGTAGTGAATGCACTGTAATTTGCACCCTAAGTTTTCTATAGTTAAAGTTATATAGTGTGCCACTGTTATTGTGGCAATAATTCCATCTTATAATGCAATCCTGACATTTATAAATGCTAAGATGCATGGATAGCTATGTTTATGTTTCTTTTTGATGAAGGTTCATAACTAAAGACCAAGAAACCAAATGTGGAACAACTCTTCCACGTGATTGTGTAAGTGTATACATTTGTCAAATGGGCAGACTGACAGCTGAGAACATTTCCAAAATTTGAAAAGATTGAGTTTCCCCACCCACTGGGAATAAAGACCCCACAATGCCAGATGGTTTATTTTAGCTACTGGTTTTACTTTACAAACCTTTCCACCTTTTGCATCGGTTTGTATTTGTGTGAATGTGTGAGTGTTTGTAAGTGCGTTTCTATTGCAAATTAATTTGGAACAAAACAGTTTTACATTTTTTTTACAAGCAACTCTTCATTTTGCATTCAGTAGTACTTAATTTATTAACTGCTTTTTTAATAGTTTTAATCTTGCACTGGAAGGTAAATATATATTTATAAAATTGAATTTAAAGCTGGTGTGTTATTTGTGCAAAATATAACAGTTTGGCAGTTTTGCTAACTCATCAATGATTCCATAGTTTGTTAAATTGCTATCAGCTGAAGTTTGGTTATCACACTTGATTTGCTACTTGTGTTTTGTGAATGCGAGAACCTATAATGAATTATAACATTGATCATCACAACTGAAAGCAGATTGGCAAATCTTCACAATATGGCAACGTTCTTCCTCTGAAAGTTCGTTAAGTTTGGATGCTGTTCTGGGCAATGGTCAGTTATGTGTGAACATTAGCTGAAATTTACTGACACTGAGCTGTTTAAAAATACAAATTCTTTATATTGTACACCAAGCAGTATTATTTATATTCATAAGAACAGATGTATGCAGCTAGGACCAGGCGTATTTGTAACTTCACAATCCTCATCCTTTGGTCTGAGGAACATGGGGCCCATTTTGATCATTATGACTGAAGCTTTGAATCTTGACACCTTTTTTTGTTTTTGTTCACTTTGTGGCCGTTGTTATGTTAGAGAAACTTCCCATCAGTTTTAAATTACATTTTTATAAAAACCTAAAAAGAACATAATGATTAGTAACAATTTTAAGTCTTTCTTGGGAATATTTTAAGACTTAATTTATGTAATTGACTAAAAAGAATTACTAAACATGACAAAATTATATCAACATCATCATTGCATTAGTGCTGACCTAATGTGCATTCACAGTTGTGTTATGTAAATACATCATTCTTACATTATGGGCTCAGTCGCTCTAAATCAGTGCAATCTTGTACAATAATGGTGATTTAGATGTTTATTGGAGCCCATTGTTAAAACAATAGACTCTGTAGAAATTCAGAATAACAAAGGGTTTTAAAGGGGTTTTGAAAAATTGCTGATGGGGAGGGTCTCCATGAAATTTCTAATTGATGCACTACAATAAATGGTTCTGCTTTGGCTTTGGAGCAGGGTCTGAATGGCTTTTAAGATGTAAATGTTGTACAGAAGCAGAAGAGAAATGTTCATAGCATTGTTTCGATAAAAAGCCATATCAGTTGTAAAGGTTTTCATCCCCTTTTGAGATGTGAAAACTTTTAAACAGTTCAAAATCCTTTTCCCTGACCTTTGTACCAAATGTGTAAATTATTTTTGACTATTTATTCTGTATGATTTGAGTTTTGTGGTTATTTAATATGCAAAGAAGCTGTTAAACTTTCATGTTGAGTTCTTTGTTTAACCTGTAGAGCTGTTTTTTTTAAATTCTTGCTGATAAACACGTTTTAAATACAGCATCTGTGATAATGACTGCTGATTTTCCATTTGGGTTGTATAGACTTTGTCAGAAGCCAGACTGGTAAATGATGGAATTTAATGATTTGGAGTCTAAAACCATAGAGTGGAAGTAGGGGATTCACAGTTTACAGGGTGGTGAGATCAAGGTTCAGAACCCTTTTTAACATTGGTATTTCCTGTTCCATGGTGATCACAGTAAATGTCAACTTTATTTTGTGAGGCTATTTTTTTAGGTTTGTTTTCTCTGAAGTATTAGTACTAGCACCCCTGAAAAAGCCAGTGTTAACTGTGGATTATGGAAAATTTTACTATTTTAATGTGCCTACTTCAAAACTAGAATTCCATATGCTCTTCCTCATCACTCAAACCATAAGATGGATCTAATTTAATCCCTTTAAGAGGAATAGAAGCAAAAATAGGAGCATGCATAGGATAGGTCATTTAGCTCTCTAACCCTCCTCTGCCATTCTGACAGCTGATCCTTAATCTCAAAATCATATTCTCACTCTCTCACCAAATCCCTTGGTTTAGAAACTTATCTCCTGTAAATGTCTTATCCTGTATTTTGAGACTGTAACTCGGGTTCTAGAATTCCTGCCTTCTCCCCCTCTACCACCATAAGGAAACCTATCGAGTCCTGCCAGCATTTTGTATGTTTCAATGAGATCTCTCATTCTTCTAAACAGGCTTAGTTGCTCCAACCTCTCCTTATGCAAGTTAAATCAGGTGAACCTTTGTTGCACTCCCTTAATGGCAAGCACGGGTTCTTGCCAGGTTACAAATACCTCACTAATGGAGAGCCTGGAATTATGCTGACTGCTGAGGAGCAATAGTCTCCTGCTGGATAGTAAAGGGTATTTTCCACGGATGCTGCCCGACCTTCTGAGTTCCTTCAGCATGTTGCTTTCACCCCAGCATCTGCAGAATATTTTGTGTAAACAGTATTCCTATACGCCTTCTCTTCCCCCGCCATATATGCAAACGCAATAATCAGCCAGGTGGAGCTGAGCCAACTCGCTCACTGGCAGCTGTTCTTCCCATAACCACTGGCAGCCCAACACAGATGTTTCTGTGACCTCGCTGAGTTTTTATTCATTTCTGACTTGAGAAGAGTTCGGATTATTAAGACTTTTCAGGAATGGAGCCTACCATAGCATGAGGACCTGCTGTATAATCCTTTATTTTAAAGACGATCTTCACACAGTTCTCCAGGTGTGCTCACTTCAAGGTCCTGTGTAGTTGTAGTAAAGCATCCTTGGTCCTCAATTCAAAACCTCTCAATAAAGACCCAAGGCATCATTTGTCTTCACTACCATCTGCTCCTGCACATTTACTTCCATTGATGGGTACAAGAGCATCTAAATACCCAAACTTTTCCCATTGTATTACTATTTAAATAAAACTTTCCCCTCATATTGAATAATTTCACATTTTACTACAATAAACACACAATTTCCTTTTCCTAAATCCATGTTGGTGGTGTTTTATTACACTGCTTTTTTTCCAAATCCTCTGTTACTGCATCCTTTATCATGGCTCTGTTAGTTGGGTAATTCAATCTGTAGCTCCCCATTTCATTTTCTAAATAGTGCAGTTACAACTGGTAAATGGCAACCAATGTATCAGGTATTTCCATGGCTACCTCTTCTAGTGCAGATTATGAAGATACAGGAATTGTATTCATTAGCTAGTTTAACACTTAAGTTCCTGAAGGTAGCTGTGAAAAGATGGTATGACCCAACTGGTAGGGGCTTAAAGTTATCCTCTGTATGCTTATAAAATAGTAAATTAGCACTGACAATATTGAGGCCAACATGATTGTTGCCATTGGCTTTACCAGCCCAAACCCAGTAAGAGCAGAATACCATACAGATGTTTTGATAAAGATACCAAATCAGTCACCCATTACATTCTGCATATGAATATCCAAGAGCAGTACATGATCATCCAGTAACGTGACTGCACAACCAGGATCATAACATACATAATTCACCACTCCTACACCCCCTATGGCCCTTATTCTATACTGCCACTACTGGAACATGAAAATCCCAGTTGAAGTTCCAAATGTACTTATTCTGCATAATCCAATAATACAACTTACAGGTGTGTAAAGATTTGTATCCATAACTCACTAAAGGCAAAACAGGCATAGAGCACTGTGCAGCACAGAAACAGATCTTTAGACCCATTGACGTTGACTATAAGCCCTCCGTACCCCTCCCCATCCATGTACTCAAGGGACTTGGGGGGGGGGGGGGGGGGGAGTCAGGAATTCAAATTGGAAAAGCAAACCAAAAATGAAGCAAGATGATCAAAACCTTGGTCAGAGGTAGACTTTAATATGAAATTGTCCAGAGATTTGTTGTAGGTAGGAGATAAACACGTATTGACCACTGGCACTTTTATTTACTGTACTTTATGCAGTTTTTTACAGCAGTTACTTTAGAAAGGATTCAGAATCCAGAATGTAAAATAAAACTTTATATAAATAGATTTCAAAATATTCTGGTCTTGAGATAATGTTTTAATACAAGGAAGACTATTTTCACCTTTTAATGAACCTTCAATCTCTTCTACAGCATCACACTCCTCCAGATAACAAATACAAGTTATCTGGATTGCAAAACTTAAATATTTCTTTACAATTCCAACATAGTAGAAGACCCTACTTATGTAGAATGTAACCTGACGCAATAACATTTGATTGAATATATTCAAGAAAACTTCATAAAGAAATTTTCATATTCAAGAAAGCCACTCAATCAAATAGATGCCTATGCAATTGAACAGAAGAGCAAGTACTTTTTACTGAATGCCATGCTGCATAATTGGTTCTTTTAAGTTCCACTTTGTTCTACCACAGGCTGGCTATTCCAATTTTATTGCATTTTCTAAAATGTGGCAGCAATGAGATGTATTGCAACTGTCTCATTTGGGGGTAGGCACAATAGGGTTGAATTTATAATGCTCCACTTCAGATCATCAGCTCTTTGGTTGAAATAAAATGTTGAATCACTGTTGATACTCCAACCAATGGGGAATGATATATTCCTGAAACTTACTGTCAGTAGGTAGGAGCTTTATAACTATGTTACATGCCTGATTTTTATGATGCTACATGAGCATTCTGCCCAAGGTTCAGAGCAAATACAGAATATTTAAAATATACACACTATATTGGTAAATAAAATAAACATTTTACACTGTTTGAAAAACTACATACCGGATGGCCAGATGCTTATCACATGATCCACCATGGCCTACATTTATCTCTAGTGCTAAATTGGAGAGTTCCTAAATTTCCCAATTCTAAACCCCTTTAATAAAAAGTCCAAAACCTGACATCCACTTAGACTTAATAGTAGCTTGTGTACAAACTATAATACTACACAAAAGGTAGTCAACATCCTTTTTAACTGGGAATAAAATTGTATTTTTTTTTAAAGATGTGAATGTTGACTCTCCAAATAAGGTCAAGCAAAATACTTAAATGTCATTGATGGGCTTTATTATATGACTGAAACTATTTCATCTGTGTTCTGCCTGATCACTATACATGTAATTAAATTCAAGGCTCAAAAATATCAAACCAATTGGACATGAGGTTAGTCCTATGTTAAACAGACATAACACCCACTTACATTCCAATCTGTACCAGCTGCTTTCATTAGCATCATAATAGCAGAGCTTGCTACTTGGAGTCTGTAGGAGATAATTCATTACTTAATTGAGAAAGTGAGCCAACTGTGCATTTTGCCATTAATTACCTGTTTTTGCTAGTGACTACTGCCTTATGATTAAGGTATATTCACGGCAGCTCCTTGTGACAGGTGCATGGCCATATCACCTCAACATACAAAACTAGAGAAAATAAGAAAATAACAAAACCTCAGATTTTCTGCTAGGAACTTAGCTGTTATTTTCTGTAGTGAATGTATTAATTAATTCTCATTTTATCTTTTTTTTTGGAAAATGTGATATACATTTAAAACACTTTCAACAGTGGTCCCATTTATTGAGAACCACAGATTACAAAATCATCTGTTGCTTGCTGAATGTTGAGTTGAGATTTTGAGCTCTGCCTTCTCAGGTATATTCACACAGATGGCCGCACCCAGCTGGGCAATATGGACTAGTCCTCAACCAGTTCATGATGTGCTGCAAGTGTCCACCATGGCTACATCCTTGGCACCAAACAAACAATCCTCTCACAACCTGATGGCAAACAGCACACATGCTGGCACACTGGTGGCATCTAAAAAAATGAGAGCACACATAACAATGATTATTACAATATTATTGAGTGCATATTGTGCTCAAAGTATCCAGATACATTTTCCCTTTGTACCATCAAAAACATGGCAAGGGACAGATGGCATTCTGGGAAACAATATAATTGACAATTAAGGCTAATCTGTTTACTGCAAATTTTTCTTCAATAATAATAGGAGAATGATTCCAGGAATGAAAGGTTTAGGAGCATCAGATGACTCCAAGCCTGTACTCACTGGAGTTTAGAAGAATGGGGGGAGGAGGATCTCAAAGAACCTTATCAAATATCAAATGCCCTTGATAGAGTGGTTGTGCAGAGAATGTTTCTTATAGTGGAACCAGTGGGCACAGCCTCAACATAGAAGAATGTCCCTTTAGAATAAAGATGCGGCATTTCTTGATCCAGACAGTGGGGAATCTGCGGAATTCATTACCATAGACAGCTGTGGAGGCAAGTCATAGATACATTTAAAGCAAAGGTTGATAGGTTCTTGATTAGTAAGGACATCAAGGTTATGGGGAGAAGGCAGGAGAATGGGGCTGACAGGGATAATAAAATCAGCCATGATTGGATGGTGGAACAAATTCGATGGGCTGAATAGCCTAATTCTGCTCCTAGGCCTTATGGTCTAACACCGACTCCAATTTGAGAAAGGCAATAATTAAATAAAAAGTACTACATCATCTCCACTCAGGACAAAACAATAGCATCATATCTCAATTCATGAGATGCACCACTAAAGGCATTTGTTGTAATTATTACAAACAGTAAACCTTCACACATAATTCATGGTCATATTGTTTAGGATAAAAAATATAAATATTATAATAGAATAATCTACCTATTCAGGCATTAGGACATGACTGATACCAAGATCAAGAATGTGATGATGTAACTAGTCCTTACACTAGAACAGCTTGCTACAGCACTATCAGTGATATATGCACCTCAGATCTAGTAGAGAAAGCAGTGCCCATTGTTGTCGTTCTGCGCCAACATAGATTCAAGACCAGTTACATTTTAAATACCATCTTTTTCCAACAACCAAAAATGGAAGGGGAGTTACAGCTTCATTCATCTTTCTTTTTAAAAGATGGTATTTATGCTCATGAAATTCACTATATTAGATGTAAATAAACAAGTGATTGTATGATCACAACAAATTATAAAAGTCTCTAGGAATGGAAAACTTGCTACTTCCACCACTTCCCAAGTTGGCATGGCTTGATTTGTCATTTTTGCTCTAATGTTTCCATCCTAAATCTCCTCAAAATTACTAATTTTCTGTTTTAAAAATCTTGACTGATTTCTCAGTGAAACTCAAAAGTTGCCTTAATGTTAGGTGATTTGAATATGTTAAATACACATGCATTTATAAAGTGCCTTCACAACTTTGTATTATACCAAAAATTGATGAAAATGCAAAATAACTTCAACTTCTAGTGCTAAAGATATTTTTGTCAGTTTTGGGCAAAGAATTTTTTTAATTAAAAAAATGCAGTAATGAACTTTGACAGGAAGTCAATGTCAGGCAACATCTATGAAGAGGAATAAACAGTTGATGTTATGAACCAAGACTTTTCCCAAAACATTGAGTGTATATTCATCTCCATTGATGCTGTCTGACCTGCTGAGTTCCTCCAGTATTTTATGCTTTGGATTTTGTGTGTTTATGTAGTGATTAAATTGTAAGCTTGCCCCAGCACACTTTAATGATTAGTATTATCAGCAGGTTGCACACTCAGGTTCTGCTTCTCTGTTAGCAAGTGATTAGACATAGCCCACCTATCACAGATCCAGCCCTTGCTGCTCATTGGTCGCTTGCAGTTGGTGCAGTTGATATGAAGAGTGGTTGACGCCTGGTTTAGACAATTGATGGAGCTGCATGTACTCAGCTTGATCACCTCATTTGAGATGTTCCATAGTTTGAAGCGCTGTAGCAGATCAATGTATGATGTGTACCAGTGTTCCTGGAAATAAACAATAAAATCTAAACATACAGTGCTATGGTCAGTTTTATCAGAGCAGTTTAGTTAATGCATTTTACATAAAGTAGTTCAGACTCAAACGAGCAGATAATAAACAATAATAACTTGGAAAGAACCAACAATATGGAACAAAAACTGAGGAGAGAGTGAAGGGAAAGAGCTACATGGGGTCAATGAGGCTGTAATCTGTCAATAGACAAGTGATGGTGCATGAGAAAGAAAAATGAACAAAAAATGTCAGAGCTGATGCTGTCAACAGAAAGATGATGAGTTGTCTCACTTGAAGCAAAAATCTTGAAGCCAGCATGTTGTAGATCAAATCCAGCGGAGGCGGAAGCAGAATGGTAACACTTGGATAGAACAAGCAAATTTTGAGATTATTCATGCTCCGAAGCTATAGTTAAGCCTCAAGACAGGTGTGAATAAGCGAGGGAAAAGTAAATGATGAAAGTGACAAGGTTTGAAAATTGTACACCCTCTGATAAAGCCTTCTATTTGGGAAGCTCAACTGACTCAAAGCTAAAGACCGAGTTAGGGCTTTTAGCAACATAGTATTCACATCCCTTCTTTCAGCTACTGATATAAATTGGTAAACAAGTCTGTAATAGAAGTAACTGCAGTAGATCCAAATGACAGTAGTGAGGAGTGAGCATATAAAAGGAAAGATGAGGATAATCTGCTTTGCCTCTTGATTGAATGGAACATTAGGAGTGGTAAAGAGACAGGAGTATAGCAGATGGCCCAGGTTCTAAAGGACAGAAAAACTCGATTGGAGGAGGTCAAAATTATACCCAAAGCATGTCAACATTATTAGTGCTCTAACAAGTTATTATTTAAAGGACTCGGACAAGCACATTATCCTCTACTAAACTGCTGGTATACAGAGGAGCGGGAAAGAGCTAGTATGCACATGTAGGATTAAAACCAGAAAAACCTAGAGGTTGATATGGTGTAATATTGAATAGGGTGACAAATCAAGTGTAGCACATTGCAAGAACAAACCAGTTGGGGAGACTGGTACAATGTACGAGTTACTGAAATGAACAGTGCAAGGCAGATGTGTTATTTCTAATTCATTAACATCCTCCACATTAATGCTGGCATGAATTATGTTCAACAGAAACATGGCTTATAACACACAATTCCAGGTTACTGAATATCTTGTAATAACAACTCTAGCAATACCACACAATATAAAGGTTAAGTGGTTTAAAAACTAATCTAATATAGTTAACCATTAACACAGACAACCTGATATTCAAGCATTAACAAAATTTTAGTTTTCACTATCAGCTGGAAAACAGTACAAATAAAGCGGCATCAAATTTTATAGATGATAATGTGGATGAAGACAGCAAAGAACTGAACTATTTAAAGCTATTGTAAATTTTGATTTTCTTCATAAAGACTTGAATTTCATATAGAGCACCATGAGCTGGTATTTCATAGTAAAATTAGGACAGCTTGGTGCACGATAGAGGTAGTTTTGTTGAAGTGAATCAATTTGCAAAGAAAGAAACAACACAAATCAAGTTTTCAATACTACATAAAGTGAAACAGAATCTCATGGCTGTCATAATTTTGCTCACAAACCCTGCCCATTTTTAAAGGGAACTTTCTCCCCACATTCTGCAACTAAATCTTACCTGAGTCTGCTCATCAATTTCTTTCCTTATACGGTCACCAAGTACAATGAGGACTGATACAGCCATCTGCACATCTCCCTCTTCTGCATAGTAATGCAGCATATCTTTAACAAGGGAATTAAAGTAATCAGCAGGTAGATACGCATCATAAAGTGGCTGTGAGATTGACATAAGGGAAAAGGATTCAATTGGACTCAGGCACACAGTCTCTGCTTCATTTCCACTGACGTGTGGAGATTCCACTTTATCCTGAAGTGGGTCTGGAACAGGATGGTTATCTATAATTTCATGACGCAGTAGGAATGCTTCCTGAGGCAAAATATATTCATGTTCCTCTGCTGACAGATAAAGACAGCATGTAAGGAAATTTTGGCTTTGCTGTTAAAAACAACCAAGATCTTATTAAAGAATAGCACTTTTATATATGGATAGTAATTTAAACTTATCAATAATTACAAGATGGGACCGGAGAGTACTTCAAAGTTGTAATATACACAAGTCCAATGTTACTAAGACAAACTGCTATAATTGCACTGGCTAAACTGCTAAAAAAAAAAAATCAGCCACACAGACTTGCTTGTAGGATAACATCTCTTGGTATAACCATTGGTTGTTCCATCTATTCTTCAGCATCAACCAACTTGTTAAACACATCATTGTAATTGCCACTTATTAAAGAAAATGTTAGAGCTATCAGGAAATCAATATAACAACTATTTATAAATAATAGTTGCTTATTGGCAGATCTTTTATTTACACCAAGAGATCTCTTCTGACTGACAAATTAACACGAAACAATGGCAACTCTGCTTGACAATTTTTGTGAAGAATGACTCACCGGGAGCATTTTCATGATCGACCATATAAAGGTCATCTTCATCTCCTTCCACATCTCCAAACAGGTAATCTGCCGGCACATCACTACCTTCCGTTTCCTCATTTTCTGTGGCATAGCAGAAGGAATATCTCAATTGGATTATATACCAAAATGGTAAAAGAATCTTTGCTCATAGAAAGTATTTAATCCATCACTAACAGAAATCATAACCAGCAGCAGAGAAATCAAACTGAGCATCATGATTGTCCAGAGTTATAGCAGTAATATCAGTACCAAATTATGAAGAGTAGCAGCTGGAGAGAAGCTTCCTTTTCACATTTATTTATTGATATACAGCACAGAATAGGCCCTTCGAGCTGTGCTGTCCAACAATCTCCTGATTTAAGCCAAGCCTAATCACAGGACAATTTACCATAACTGGCCGGGCAACACCGATTTATGAAAGGGAAATCACATTTGATAAAACTGTCGAATCATAAAAAGTTAGTCAGCAGTAGCAGCAAGTAGCATATTGCAATTTAAAAATAGGACAGTTTAGAGGGTTGGTAAAGCCATATCCAAGGTACTGTGTACAGTTGTGGTCCCTTTACCAGAGAAAGGAGATAGTAACACTGGAACCAGACCATACGAAATTCATCAGGCTAATTCTGTGATGAGAGGATTATCCTATTAAACTGGATCTATATTCTTTAGGATTTAGAAGCATCTGAGATGAACTTTTTGAAACATAGAAAATAAGAGAGCCTGACAGAAGAGATGTAGAGAATGTTTAACTGGTAGGAAAGTCTAGAATGACAAAGCATGGTTTCAAGATAAGGGACCATCGAATAAAATTGAGACGTGCAGAAATTTAATTTCACGAAGGGCAATGCATTTCTGGAATTCTTTATGCCAGAGTTAGGTACTTAAACAATGGAGAGGTAAATGTTTGAAAGTTTGGAAAATTGAGGGCTATGAGGATCTGGAACAGAAACAAATTGTGGCCTGGCTAGATTAGCCCGTTTCATATGGAATTGCAGAGGGCACGTTTGATGGATCAAGTGACCTACTCATACTTCTGACTTGTATGATTATTATACCAAACCTACAGCGTGAATAGATCCAAGTAATACATGTTATAATGCCCTAGTAACAAGTAATTGGATTAACTGGAATCTAATTGCACATACCTTCATTTGCAGAAATCAATGGGTTTGAGGAATCGATGTGATTAACCTCCTGTCGATTTTCAGACTTTCCTCTGGTTTCATTGCCAAGGGGTGCAGAGATCTCCTTAAAACTGTGGAGGGAAATAAAACATGAATCTATGAGATTATTCAATATATTAGAGTAGGAAAAAACAAGACTGATCTGAAAATTCAGCAGCTAAGAGTTAAATCGACATGAGGATCTTGAATTAGAATATAATCCATTAAAACAAAAAGTCATAGTTACAGCAAAATATTTATACATTCAATATTGGACTAAATAGGACCAACTAATTATGAAATGAGGCCAACCTTGCTGTCCATAATTTTGATCTTAAAGAACTACACATTAAAAGCATTATTCCCACTCCCACCCCCCAAACAACTACATTGGCTCTACTCTTCCCACCTGTTAATCAGAGGTAATCCTCCACTCTTGCCAATACTCTGATTCAAATTTACAGACGAAATGGCACCTGGATTGGAATACACAATCCTTAGCATCGTCCACGTCTGGGCCACCTAGACAGAGGAGGCGAAAATTAAATTTCCAAAGTAACTGATTGGCAATGGTGGGCAAGACCTGACCATGAAATGACAGATTTATTTCACTTCAACAATCTGTTCTCATGGTACTCAAAAGAGTGTTTACAGTCATCATGAATTTTTTAAAAATCAGACCAAAATAAATGGGGGGAAAAGTATCCACAAATTTACTAACATTAATTTGAATTTTTTAACCCAGATTTTAAGATGACTTGATAAAATAACTTAGATCCCATTCATAGGATTCTATCTCCGACACAGTAAGAGAATACTTTAAGATAGTGCTTGGGAATACCTTGGAAGGAATGTGGAAGGCACTAAGTAAATGCAAGCCTACTTTTCATGGCTCCGTTATTTACTACTTACAAAGTACCAGCTGTTGGGGGATTGATGTGGGGAAGAACAAGAAGATGCTTTACATTTGTATTGAAATAGTCCCATGGGTCAAATTGCGTTTGTTGGAGGTTAGTGGGTAGCACAGCTCGAAGGGCTGGAAGGGCCTATTCCACTCTGTATCATTACATTAAGATATATATTTTCTTTTGAAATGGTGTCAATGCTTGAGATTTCAGTCATACCTGGAGTCAGGGACCTTCAATTTTCAGCAAACTGTAGAGTCTATGTATCATTTATAACACACTTAACTCAATCAAACATTCTCACAATCCAATTCACTCTGGGTTGCTGTTATTTGTTGTCAGCAGTAACCCCACTAAAAGCTCCCATGAGTTCATTGCTTGTGTGTAATTCATGGCTGCCCTCACTCTTGCCTCAAGTGTAACATGTGCTTTCCAGGAGGTTTATACCACTTCGTCTCTGTTTCTGTAGATACAATGCAGGAACAGAAGAAGCCCTGTGGTAATTCCACCTCAAGAAACATTAACAGGGAAGAGACATATCCACCTTTGATCCAAGTAAACAGTACCTGATAACGATAGCATTCTTTAGCAATTTTTGCATTATGATCGCAGAGCTCAGCCAGTGAGCGGCCAGTTAGAAGATACTGCTGTGCCATGTTGACAAACCAGTACATGGGGCTGCTGCCCTGTTCAGTTTCAAACACATTAAGAGCACTGGATACATTTGCGAATTGCTCCGATAAATCAGGCTTCTTGAAGAAAAAAATGGGATATCGCCTATCACCACTATAGGTTTTCCGATTTGAATCAGTAGTGAACATGCTGTCTTTCCCTGCAAAAGCCAGATCTCCAAATAACCCATAGCACAATCCCTCTGGATTAGCACGATCAACAGGCCGGCTGGCATCTTTGAACATGTGCTGGTACAGTGTACTGTCTTTTGATCCAGAAAGTAAGTAGTAAGGGTCATGATTATGACGCCACATAATTCCTGTAGTAACATCCTTGTGCTCTTCAAACATTGCAAATGGAATGTACGGGCGGCGAATGTCCCAAACGTAGATGTTGTGATCTACCATCATGGAGCAGGTTGCTAGATGGTACTTCATTTCTGGTCGCCATTTCACACGAGCAACTGATGCGATAGTCTGCACACAGTAGATCTCCTTGGCCCTGTTTGTAGTCATGTCCCACACTTTCACCATTTTATCCCGTCCTCCTGTAGCTAACCATCCTCTGCAAAAAGAACATTAAAATATATATATTTTTTAAGTAAATTTATAGGACATTGTGTCACTGGCAAAGCCAACATTTATTGCCATTTCCCAGTCTGGAAATAACTGCATTTTATTATTTACTTATGGCGATTGTTAAGACTTGTCTACAGCTTGTTTAACCCCACAAAAAAAATTAAAATGGGATATGCATTGTACAGTTTAATGTTGAAACACTGCAATACTCGTACATCTGGTAGATGTTACAGGATCACTTTAAAGGCATGTGTACTGGGGAAGCCAGCAGAGTTTGGGTTAAATGCAGAGTTTTCCTATTAGTGAAGCACCTCTTTTTTCAATTTAGTCAAACTCTACAAAACCAAGAAGCCCTTTGAAGATATAGATCATCTCTTCAGTTTCCTTTGCTGCATCCCCATCCCATCCACATTCCAAAGGTGCCCTGATTAGTCCCAAATCACATATTTTTCTTATTTTTCTTTATGCCCTATCCAAGTTCATTTTTGTTCAAGAGAACTACTTCCTCAGCCTTGTTCCCATTATACAGCTAACCATATAATTGTCCTTCCTGGCTTCAATATTTGCTAACATTCTTAAGCAATTTTCCCCTTAGATACAGTTCTCTTCTTCAAATTTGTTATCTCTTTTCTCAAAATAATCCTCTATACTGTTAAGAATGCATCTTTCCCCTTTTCCAAACTTCTGTCCATCTCCAAGAACTTAAATGTACACTAGCCCTCCAAAGATCATGGTCATTTTTTGTTTAAGGCATTTCAATTATACTTTCCCTACCACAGTATTGGAACTGGTCTCATCCAAGTCATTAATGAAACAATATCTATTTGTGAAAAAGATAATCTATCTGACCTTAACCTTCTCAATGTGTCAGCAGCTCAAGCACATCACCAGTGCTTCCTCACCATCATGTAGTTGGAAAGGACTACATTCACCTCATTAAATTGTCTTTATCCACAGAGAATCACTTGAAATGACTTCTTGGCACATTTAATACTTCACTTCTGACATCCACAAATAGTTATTCTTTACGCTCTCTCATTTCTTAACTCCAGCCTAGTATCTGCTACCATCAACCTTCTTATAATTCTGGTTCTCTTGATCGATCCCAAATTTAATTCTTTTGGTAGTCATGCCTACAGTTGTCAAATGACCAAAAATTCCCTTAAGACAGTCCTTAGAAACATCCATATCACACAACCAGGTCCCAGGTTTTAAAAACAAAAAACACGTAAGTTAAAACAGTACAGCACAGTTTAGGCCCCTTGGCCCATGATTGTATGCTGACCTTATAACCTACTCTAAAATCAATCTAACCCTTCCCTCCTCCATTTTTCTTTCATTCACATGCCCATTTAAGAGTCTCTAAAATACCCCAAATGTGCCTGCACCACCCCTGGCAGGGCATTCCACACACTTAAAAAAAAAGCAGCTTACCTCTGACATACTTTCCTCCATTTACCTTAAAATTATGCACCCTCGCCCCCTCATATTAGCTATTTGTTTAGCAAAAAAACTGATACAAGGGGGCATAATTTATCATTAAACAAATTATTTTTCCTTTAAGTGCCTGGGACATATTGTTACATTAAGGGTGCTATATTAATAGAAGCGGTTGTTGCATTTCAGAAAAGCATCCTCAGTATAACAAAATGTTACATCATGTACAAAAGTTTATCAAACAAAAGTTAACACCAAACCATGCGATAATAGTAAGGTTGGTTAAAAGGGCAAGGTTAAAGAAATAAGTTAAAAGAGATCATCTGAACTGAGATGCCAAAGCTTAGGTGGAGAATTTTAGAGGTTAAACCCAAATCAGTTAAAGCACAGCCACTAATGACAAACCAACGAGAATGGAAATGGGGTAAATCAGAATTTGGGAAGTGCAGGGATGTCAGATGTTTGGTAATGTTTCAATATGATGACCCATCACTTTTGTACATGTGAAGGAACACTGACCCAACTTCTTTAGCTGCTCACAACAGGAAAACCCTCATCTCAAATTAGACTACTTGTTTTTCTTTAAAACATCCCAAGTACAGAAGATATCAATGAATCTTTCCACCTCCTGCGGTTCTCCATTTGTTGACTTCTGATTGTAAACCTTTGAATTGATAGGAGGGGAATCCAGATTGGGCAACTTCCAATTAGAAAAATAAAGAGTAAAGTACAAAAACCATCTGGGCACCCATTAGTAAGCCTCTTCAATACTGCAGCTCCGCCAAGAGCCAGATCTAGCTGCCTCTTACACATCATTGCACAAAATTAAGAAGAAGCAAGAGACAAATGGAGAGAAATTTTAAAGTGCTATGAGAGAAAATGTAAGAAGCTTAAAATAGTTTCATAGGAATTATTCAGCCCAGTTACAATAAAGATAGGGAGACATTTAACAAGGTTTACTTGTTGGAAATTTGAATGATGTTGAATAGGAGATTTGTAGATATTCTACAGTCATCCTTCAACTTCAGAAAGATTGGTTTTGTTAAAGTTCAACAATGAATGCAAAAGGAAACTCAGAAAAGCAGCAATTTGCATCAAGACTTTCAACAAGTATGTCTTAATAAGATTCTAAACACAAACACCAATCATTTCAAGTAGCACTCTACTCACTTATCATCTGGGTGCCAATCACAGCAAAAAACAGGCCCATTATGTGCTGTAAACATGCGCTCATATCTATCCGGTCGCCTTATGTCCCAGAGCTGAACGTTGCCATTTTCAAACGAAGCAGCAAATGTGAAATAGTCTCTGACACTGAACTGGACATCACGGACACTTTCCGACTGACCTAGAAAAGATAAAAGTTCCATTCTCAAAGTCAGCAGAATAGGCTCAACATTAACATCCAATAATACATGGCAGAATACATATATTTAAAGCCAATGACTTTGAGCCAAGTCAACGACCAAAGTACATAAAAATCCATGTTTCATGGAATGTCATCCATCATGCAAAATTAGCAGCAGTTCTAGATTTCAGAAGAATCACAGACTAGAGAGTAAAGCAAGCAAGATTGTCTACTGTTAGATGCATGGGTGAACTATAGATATCTGAATGATTTTCCCTTCAAATTTTGAAGCTATTTTCCCTAAAGGAAGTTATATTTGTTAAGTTATACTCACTTTAATATGACAAAAACAAGCCAGTTTGATAAATTTGGTTTTGTACTTAAAAAGAAAAAGACCAAAAATGATTCATGGGTCAAGATATGCACACGACTGGAATTTAGCACCATTTTGTACAATTTTAACACAGTTTTAAAATCAGTCTTATTTCACTAAAACCATATTATTTCATAATTATTGTGGTCCTTCTCTACAAAAGGTGGAAAGGAGACTGATCCTTTACTGGAGTGTGATAAAGAACTAGATCAGATCTTCTGCAAACAATCTGTTAAGTATGAATCTCCTTGAACAACATGTTTGACAAAATGGAAGTAGCAATAAGTGCCAGAAGCCTTGAAGCACTGTCTCATTTAAGAGCCGAGATTCAATCCAATCACTTGGCTAGATATAAGCACCACAGTATTACCAATTCATTAATGCTAATATAAATAGCATGGTCAGTACTTTAGTTTTTTTTAAAAATCACAATTCCTATATATAAACAAACAAATGAATGACTGCAGTTCGGAAGCATTACCTCTACAGCATTTTGGGTCAATAAGGGCATGAAAGGCATTTTTTTCTGCTATTCCATCTACAGCTCATTTAAAGACAAGGAAAGTTAACTTACAAAAATAATGAAACATAATAAATTATATTTTAAAAATGTTAGTGCTTATAAAATAGATTAAAAAATAAATCAGCAAATGATCTAGTTCCATCGACTTCATTAGAATATATTCTTTACCAGAGAAAGTGCTCACGGATTCCCTTTTCCTGAGATCGAAGCACTTCATGTAGCCATCTTGGGAGCCACTCAACAGCATGTGGACCTCATTGGGATGGAAGCACACCTTGTTAACTGTGCGTTTGTGCTCATTGAAAAGTTGGTCTTGTTTGTTGCGAGATTGCTTGCCCAGATTCCACGTGACCACAGCTCCATTTGTGGCAGCTGTCGCCAGCAAGCTCTCATCTATCTGATGCCACACCACATCCGCACAACTGAAGTTCAGAGAGAGCTTGCGCCCAACTCGAAGATTGGCCTTCTCCACAAATTGTTCCTCCTCGAGGGAATAGATTTTGAAAATGTTGCGGCCAGCCACCACCACCTGGGCAGCATCTCTACAAACACTAATAGCATTTGCAGGTGCATCAAGATGGCAGAACATTGTTCGCCCCGTGAAGGCTGTGCCACTCAGGGCAGTGGTCACTCTTGCCATTTTGTCCATGGAAAAACCAAGTAGTTCTGGTATTGTAGCAGCTGCAATTATCAATTCCTTCAGCCTTGCCGAACTAATCAAGATAATATGATTACGCAGTGGTCAGTCCTTATCAATAAGTTAGTTCATATGGTAATATTGTACAACTATACAGATACTGATAGCTTTTGAAAAATGTGAAACCAGTATTATTTCCATGTTGAGGGGCATCTTGAATTTCAAACATCACATTCAAGACACTTTAAGCAGCAACCCTTGCTCAAAAGAGCATTGCATAAGTAGGGAGATGATAATCAATTCCAGTATAGAATTCAGTGCTGACAGAGCCAAATCTGCAATGATCTCTGTTAAAAACCTGAAAGCAAAGAACAAGAAAAATAATTCAGTACTTTGGCCACATCACCTTTGTTTGATGGGAAGATAGAGAGTTTGTTCAATAAATAATCACATGGCTCCACTGAATTTCAAACAGCAAAAGATAAAGGAAACGTTAAAAGAAAAACTTTATACATTTTTTTCACAATACGACTGGATATAAAGGAATCCAAAAATATTCTATAGACATACAGATTAGAAGAGAGCTGCAGAAAGAGAAATTGAACTGATCAAAATAAAATAAATTTACTTAAGATGACATAGGGCATGGCTGACGTACTTAATGCTGAAGGAACCTCCTAAAAGTCTATGACATTGAAACTCCAGGTGGATAAAAACTAATAAAGAGCAAATCCGGGAAAAGCCACCTGAAAGGAACTACAAAACTCTGACCACTTTTTCTCAAACGTCCATAGGTTCAGAGGTAGTACCTGAGGATTGGAAAACAGCAAATGTTATACCCTTCTTCAAAAACAGATGTACAGATTAATATTGTAATTACAAACCAACAAGCTTAAACTCAGCGGGAAGGCAAGTTCTAGAAACAATCAGGGATAACTTTCATAAACACCTGAATATCTGTGGTTTGATTGAAGAAAGATAGCATAGATTTGTTAAAAGTAAATCATTACTAAATTGATAAGATGTTTTTACAGATAACAAGGTCAAGGAGGGAAGCACAGTTGATGCAACGTGTATGAATTTCCAAAAGGCATCACATGAAAGACCAATCACCAAGAGCAAAAACTACAAAATAAAAGGCGCTGTAGCAGTTTTGATTGAATATTGGCTTTGAAATAGGAAACAGTGGCTGTGAAATGTTGTTTGTCAAATTTGAGCTAAGTATTTATTGGAGACCTCCATAGGTCAACACATTAATGCCTTAAAAGTTGTGTGAAGAAAATAAATTCCAAATCTGTAGGTGACAATAAAAAAAGAGCATAGTGTAATCTGAAAAGGAATACAATAGACTTCAAGTAGAATAATGAGGCGTCACAATACAGGGGTAGAGAATGAATATGTTCAACAAAAGAGCCGAAGGTAATGTGATTGTTGTTAAACAAAGTAATTATGGTTTGAAGCTGGGTAAGTATCCAATATATATTTATCCAGGGGAAAGAGTTTACAGAACTGTAGGGGGAGGATAGAGTGGGATGACTGGATTGCTCTTACATAGAGTTGGTTAACGCTTGAGCGGCCAAGTGGTGACCTTGCACTTTGGAACCATTCTGCAAAGATCAATTGTTATGGCATATAAAGCTTATTCTGACAGATGCAGAGAGTAGACTGGATTTCAAAACATCATACTGCAACATGTACTGACCATACATTTGATGAAAATGCAGTAAAATCTGCCAAAATGGGAAACACTTAACATCAGCCGAATAGAATCAAAGCCAAACCTAGTCTGACCATCAGTGCTACCATCAATCCACACATAATCCATTTCCCATTAGAAGTAGCAATATGCTGTACCACTTGTACTTCACAGATATTAAATTGATATCATTTGTTCAATTTTGTGCAGCATCCAAACATCTATTATAAAACACAAAAACCCGGTAAACACTCAGATCAAATAACTAGAGAAACAAATCATTGCTTTCAGTTCTTCCAGAGCTTAAGATCTTTGAGCCAAAATGTTAACCCAGTTTCTAATTCCACATATGCTGTTTTACCTGATGAGCATTTCCTATTTTTTTAAACTGTAGATTACAAGCATCTGCCGGATTTTAATTTTCCAAACAACAGTTACTAACTGGCAGTTCAAACTGCTGGAAATGGCTCTTTCATCCTCCCAAGATAAATTTCAAAGCTATTAAATACCCAATCCGTAGCCTTGTCAAATCTGATGATATTGGCTTTCCTACAAAATCTGATCATTCACAATTATGCAACTGTAAATTCCTATCCAGGAAAAATGCATCTGGGAACAAACATGCCTTGTGTTATCTGCAGTTCACATTTCCTCCCATGGGACTGAGGTCATGTCATAAATAATTGCATAACTCTTGTATTAATGAGTTCAGCATATGATAAATGGGACATTGTGTTCATATATTTAAAAATGTTAAGACAACAAACTATGTCTGCATTCCCAAGTAGAGATTTAATTTTTCATTCCAAAAGTGATAGCTGAAAAGAGATGAAGAATGTTCAGTGAACCAATTGTGACATTAAGCTTCATACAAAATCAAATTTAAAATTGCCCATGTTGTGATTCAAGTAACTCCAAAGTTAATTTTTGAGGTAAAAATAAAAATCCCAACAAAATAAATACTGGAAATACACACAAAATGCTGGAGGAACCCAGCAGGCCAGGCAGCATCTAAGGAAGTTCCTCCAGCATTTTGCGTGTGTTGCTTGGATTTCCAGCATCTGCAGATTTTCTCTTGTTTGAAAATAAAGACTGAAATGATGAGTTGGAGTGGGTGTGTGGGGAGAGGAGGGATAAGAAGAAAGGGACAGTGAAAACAACATCATTACATTTTGAAACTTGGGATTGAATTTAGAAGTTATCTGTTTTTATTTAATTGTCTCAAGTAAAACTGTAAAGCAACTTTTGTCTTAAAGCCTAATATACAACATAATAGTTAAGCTGCTGTTTTGCGAATGCTAAGATAGATAAAGTAAATCTAGAATTTAATAAGACTGCTTACTGAAGCTATTGCAATGCAGTGATACTTAACTCAATTGCTTCCTTAGCTTAATTGCCAATCTTCAAGAACATGATCAATTCTCATGAGCAAATAAATGAAAAATATTAAGAACTCAAGTTTGCACCGGTCAGCAAATGGGAGTGAGCGTCTTTTAGACAAAAGATGGTCACAGCAGCTGTGGCCTGGTCACGTGTAGCACAGCTGTAACTTCCATCCCCAAGGGGCTGCCCCGTCCCCAGCATAACGGAAAATAAATACCCTCGGTCACCAAAACAGAACATGAAGCCGGCTTCGAACTTTATTCTGTAGGTTATATAATCTCACCATGCCCATTTTCATTGAGGCATCCCCTCGAAAGCCTGTGACCCTGTCAGCTATCTCTTGGGCTCTGGGTGAGCTGAGAAACCCAAACAAGAATTCCATCCAGCTGTAACAACAAACATTACCCCCCTTCCTTCACTACACACGTAGACTCACCTTCTCCTCGCTGCCATACACCGGAAACCGTCGCGCTATAGTTTCCGCCTGCCGACATCGTTCCGCCTGGACATCGGAGATTTTCGTTCCTCTTACACCGCGGCTTTCACTGAAGCTTTCCCTTAGTGGCTGTAGCTTATCCGGTTGAAGTCGAACCCGAGTGCACAGAAATGCCCCACTTTGCGCTTTACAAAAGGCTCTCAGGGTTACTCCAAATAGTAGAGACTATAATTCCCACCAACCTCAGCGCCTTATCCGGGAGCGCCAATTTCAAATGTCCGACTGCTAGAGGCTGCCGGGACCTGCGCTTTGTAGCCATGGTAACGGCGAGTTGTGCCGGCCCGAGGGTGTGCCATACGGTGTGGAAGGAGTGCATGCAAAGGCCGAGAGTCCGTGAACAGCTTCGAATTAAATTTACGCACTCGTGGGGTGTGGTTTTGTGAGCCTGCATTCATGACATACAAGAAAATAATGACACAAGAAATTCTGCTGGAAGTCTTGAGCAACACACACAAACGCTGGAGGAAATCAGCAGGTCAGGTCGAGTCAAGTCGCTTTTATTGTCATTTCAACCATAACTACTGGTACAGTACACAGCAAAAACGAAACAACGTTCCTCCAGGACCATGATGCTACATGAAACAACACAAACCTACTCTAGACTACGTGAAACAACACAAAACTACATTAGACTACATGAAACAACACAAAACTACATTAGACTTCAGACCCACACGGGACTACATAAAGTGCACAAAACAGTGCAAGACAGTACAATAATTAATAAACAAAGCAATAGGCACAGTAAAGGGCAAATTACAATATAATAATAAATGATGTAAATGTAAACAATGTTTTAGCAGGAATTGAGAAAGAAATGAGCAAAAATTGCAAAGGGAATGGAGTGGTGTTCAGCTGAGTGTGTGTGTAGGTTGGTGTCAGACTAGACTCTGGGAATTGAGGAGTCTAATGACTTGGGGGAAGACACTGTTGCACAGTCTGGTCGTGAGAGCCCGAATGCTTCAGTACCTTTTGCTAAATGGCAGGAGGGAGAAGAGTTTGTATAAGAGGTGCGTGGGTCCTTCACAATGCTGTTAGCTTTTCAGGCAGAAAAGCAGACGTTTCGGGCCAAGACCCGGGGTTCTGATGAGGGGTTGGCTGTTCATTTCCCTCCATAGATGCTGCCTGACCTGCTGAATTCCTCCAGCATTCTGTGCATGTTGCTGGAGAAAATAACAATCACACAACATGGTGAAGGAACTCAGCTGTCCATGCGCACCTATGGAGTGAAACGGGGCTCTTCATCTGGGAAGATAGCCGGTATTAAAAAGCTGTATGAAAGGGGTGGAGCAAATGATGGCAGGTGGTCAAATGTTCCTCCACCACTTTGAGTGTTGTTCAGATTCCAGCGTGCAGGTTGTATTATAGAACATAGAAATCTACAGCGCAATACAGGCCCTTCGGCCCATAATGTTGTACCGGCCATGTAACCTGCTCTAGAAACTGCCTAGAATTTCCCTAGCGCATAGTTTATTGGCTATCACTAACGAAAGGAGCCACTGCAACTGGTGGTAAAAGTGTGCTCCCTCACCTCTGACCCGCAACACAAGTACCCCTCAGGGCTGTGTACTAAACCCCTCCTTTACTCTCTGTATACATGACCACGTCACCATCCACAGGTCCAATCTGCTAATTAAATTTGCTGACGACACCACTGATTGGCTTAATCTCAAATAATAATAAGGCAGCCCTACAGAGAGGAAGTCATCACCCTGACACAGTGGTGTCAAGAAAACAACCTCTCCCTCAACGTCACGAGAACAAAGAAGCTAGTTGTGGACTACAGCAGGAATGGAGACGGGCTAATCCCTACTGACATCAATGGATCTGGGATTGAGGGGGTGGACAGCTTTAAGTTCCTCTGCATACACATCACCAAGGATCTCCTGTGGTCTGTAAGTAATGACTGTGTAGTGAAAAAAGCACAACAGCACCTCTTTCACCTCAGACAGTTGACGAAGTTTGATATGGGTCCCCCAAATCCTAAGGGCTTTGTACAGGGGCACAAATGAGAGCATCCTGACTGGCTGCATCACTGCCTGGTATGGAAATTGTGCTTCACTCAATCGCAGGACTCTGCAGAGAGTGGTGTGGACAGCCCAGCGCATCTGTGGATGTGAACTTCCCACTATTCAGTGCATTTAGAGACAGGTGGGTCCGAAGGATCATTGGGGACCCGAGTCACTCCAACCTCAAACTGTTCCAGCTGCCACCATCCGGGAAACGGTACCGCAGCAGAAAAACCAGGACCAACAGGCTTCATCCAACAGACCATCAGACTGATTAATTCATGCTGGCGCTACTATGTTATATTGACTATCCTGTTGTACATAATATCTATTATAAATTGCACTTTCAGACGGAGACGTAACGTGAAGATTTTTACTCGTGTATTTGAAGGATGGAAGCAATAAAGTCAATTCAGTTTAATTGAATCGACCCTGCCTCCTGGAGAAAGCGTCTACACTGAGTAAAAAGATTGCAATGAGAAGTACTGTATCTCTAAATTTTAGCAATCTATGATCCAGAGCAGTAACTCTTCAAATTAGTATTGGCTTTAAACAGAATAGTAGAACTATAGGCTGCAAAGATATGAACTGAATGAATGGAATTTCAGGCTAAATGCGGCTTTAAAAATAAACTACAGTGGAAGTTATTAAAATACAGTCATATTGGTGCTAAAACAAAACAAACTTCAGGAGGGTCGAAGCGGGGCACGCAGCATTCGCGGAGAGAAATGGGTAATTGACATCCGTTTCTGATACGTAGACCATTTCTCGTATTGATAAATGTTTATTGAAATAGGAAATATTAGACTAATTTCCTCTCACGAGGCATACATTCACTGGCACTCTGTAGCTGTACCCTTGCCAAATTCACTGTGAAATGTATCAATGTTTGTTTGATAACAGCTTCCAAATCCGCAGCCTCTAGAAGCGAGGATGGCAAGATTTGAGGAGATAGAGAATATTAATTAGAGAGATGGGTAGGGATTATAAACTATGTGAGAGAATTTTAAAATCCGGCATTGATAAGCAAAAATCAGAAATACTTTTATGTATCTTCTCGTCAAGATTAGAACATTGCTTTGAAGTCTCAAAGCCATGTTGTTTATTCTGATACAGAAACACGTTATATTCCACAAAATTTTTCATCCGCGTGCCTAATTTCAAAAAGCTAAATAATTTAACAAAGCGTATGTGGATACTTTTAACATAACCAATAACAGATTAATACAGTAGTTATAAAAATAAGTAGGAAAAAGTATTGCTGCCGCAAAGACAACAAATTTCACGACCTATGCCGCTGATATTAAACCTGATTCTGAAGCGTAGCAACATCTTCAGCGGTGAGCGAAACAGTTAATGTTTCAGGCTGATGACCGTTCATCGGGGTGAGAAAAGTTGCAGAGAAAGGCTGGTAGAGAAAAGAAAGGGAATGTCGTGACAGCGTGGAGACCAAAAGCTTGCCGAGATCCCACGATGCGTTCAGAGTCGTCTGGTCAGAAGGCAGGTCAGGGATGATAGTCGGAGATGGAGGATGATAGCGGAGTAGTGTGCCAGCCCGTTCCGCCTGATTGACCCGTCTCCTTCTCTGCTCGCTCCTACCATCCGGCCAGGGTGCAGAGCCTTGGGTCCCACGCGGCCAGGACCAGGAACAGCTGTCGCCTACAGCCATCGCTCTCCTGGACTGTCTTTATTCACCTCAGCGCTGAACTCGGCCTGTCGACTCACTTTCGGGGTCTCTGCAGCTCTCGTTCTCAGTATTATTTGTTCACTTTTCTATTATTCGCGTTTGTTTGTCTGTCTTTGTTGTGTGTGTCTTTTCGTGGATTCTATTGTATATCAAGGTCGTATATGGTATGCCAACTTCGATAATAAATTTACTTAGAACTTTGAATGACAAGATGAAGAGCTTCGACACATTTCGTCGCCTGTCCATCTCCCTCTACAGATGCTGCCTGACCCCCTTGAGTTCCTCCAGTAGTTGGTTTTTTGCTCCAGATTCCAGCATCTGCGGTCTCTTGATAACAAAAGATTTGCATTATCCCTCTCGACAGACAGCAGACCCTCGGCACTTGACAGGTACGGTCTGAGACCCAAGATGTAATTCCTCTAGTACTGTCTATACTGTTAAAGCACTATCGTGTTTTAAAAGCAATAACTGCATTTTGCCTGTATAAACGGTCTGCTCCCAATTTCTAACAAGGGTAATATCGGCGACTTTCTATTTTTGCTGCAGATTTTTTTCAGGCCTCGCTATTCCACAGCCCTATTGCCTGAGCCCATTCTGTTGGAGAATTGTGCTTTAGAGTTTTAGAACCTGCTAAGAAGACTTGTGCGGCGGGCGATATCGTGGTAATGACTGATGTTTCTCCGATATGATTCTACTTGCATGTCCACTTAGTGTATGGGGAATGTTGAAAATAAGTTTGTTCTGCGGGGTTCTTTCGGTAAACTGGGGTTGCGGTCGATCATAAATAACGTGGGATTATGAAACTGCTCGTGCTGTTATTGCTGGGGGTCAGAATAAATATAATAACGCGCACAGATCCCAATCTTATCAGCGGCTAGATGGTTTTCTCTGGTAACACATTGTGTGCGAATTGAAAATCTCGATTGTACAGGACTAACCGCATGCCGGTGATAAGACTGCGGCCCGGCCCAGTATCTGCTGCAGTAAGAATCGGTGTGAAAGAACAAAGAATGGTCGGGAGTCCTTCTTCTATGACACAAACAGTGACGCTTAAAGGAGAGCTAAATGAAATATGTTGAAACAAAGAACGCTAATACGTGGACTGTACGTTCCTTTTCCGAAATCAATTCATTGTCTTGTGTCTAATAGACTGCAGTGTAAGATATCAATAACCGGATGAATGAGGCATGCACGGCTCCCCCATGACATTAAATATCTTATTTCCGTTAATTTAGCTTCAATTAAGAGTTAAAGTTTCTAATTATAAATCTATATTTAAGTGTTTGGGCATTGAAATAGATAAAATTAAAGAAATTGAAGTCAAGAGATTCAGGAAGCAAGCTGCATTAAAATTTATCTACCACATTTCATTTAATTTGTCACACACTTCTGCAATAGCTTGTGTGTTCTCTCCTAGTTAATTTTTCACGGAATTTTGGTATTCAGGCTGTTTGAGTAAAGCACCAACACTGAGACACAGAGTTTCTTCACAACTCTTCCAATTTAATATCTAAAAGCACACACGGAGTCATGGTATGATATAAATAGAAAACTTTCCCTACTGTGGCATCTTGGAAAAGGCACAGATGAGCTGTATAGTAGACAATCCCTTAGACTTTGAGAAATATGCTTGTGTTTTGGTCAGAGACCAGGGGGGAAAAACAATGAAAATGCTGGCTTTATTCAATTTGTAAACCATCTGTTTGATTTGTGTGTGTATCTGATACCCAAATGCTGCTGCTATTGACCTATTTTATAACAATTTAATGCAGTGTTGACTTCCAGTCAATGGCCACTCTAACACAAGTATTGGAGGAACTTAACAGGTCAGGCAGTATCAATTGAGAGGAATAAACATTTGATGTTTTAGGCCAAGACCCTTTAAAACAAGTCAGGGCAGGAGCCCTTGTTGCAGATGACAATAGTTCCTCCTACTTATGTGCAACAGAGCACCAGAATACATTTCCCTCCATAGATCATAGAATCATAGAGCACTACAGCACAAAAGCAGGCCCTTTGCCCCATCTAATCTGTGCAAGTTATTATTCTGCCTAATAAAATCTTCTCGGGCTTCCATCCGGGTACAGGTATCAATTATAACCAACTCATCCCTGAAGAAGATAACACAGTTTGTCATCAAAACATCGATTATAATCGATACCTGAACCCGGTTTGAAGCCTGAGAAGAGTTTATTCGTTGTATATGCCAGGAAAGCACTAGATCCTTTTTTAAAAATTCTGCCTAGTCTCACTGACCTGCATGCGGACCGTAGCCCTCCTATCCATGTACTTACCCAAGCGTCTCTTAAATATTGAAATCGAACCCACGTCCACTACATCCGCTGGCAGCTCATTCCACTCTCTCACCACCCTCCGAGTGAACAAGTCTTCCTTCATGTTCCCCTTAAACATTTCACCTTTTACCATATATCATAATTTTATAGTATATCTCCCCTCATTCTCCTATACTACAGGGAATAAAGTGCTAAACTATTCAATCTTTCCTATAACTCAGGTCCGCAAGTTCTGGCAACATGCCACCCCTGATAAATTCCTCTAATTCCTCTTGCATTGCTTCAGACTGCAGCATCTTGCATCATCAGTCGTAGGATTTAATCCCAATACATTAAAAATTTGTGTCCCCCCCCCCCCCCCCCACACCTGATGCTGCTCGGCCTACTGAGTTCCCCAGCAGATTGCTTGTTGCCAAAAACTAAAGCAGATACCTTCAGTCGCTGGTAATGCTTTCAGAGCTGACTTGGCCTTGGGGCCTGGGTATCTTGATTTCCTTGTCTTTTTTTTTTCGGGACTCTGTCATGAGAAATGTTTGAGAATTTTGTAACCCAAGCTAAGTGCTCAAAAATATACAGAAATTCTGGTTAATATTAATCATTGTCAGAAATGAAAAGTCTTGTGCTGAAACTGTACAGTACCGTAAAAATTTTCAAAACAGTAAGTTACGCATCAATGGAACTCCACAGCTTCTGTTCCAAATGAACACAAGAGAGAAGAAAACAAATCCAGAAGACTTTCTCATGAAATGTCATAGGCCTGAAATGTTAATAGTGTTTCCATTAACAGCTGTTGTCCAATCTGCTGAATATTTCCTGTATTTTAGTAGAAGTGCGAATTGGTCTTTCCTTTGTGTGTTTCATCCAAGAGGACCACTACCTTGCCATGGGGTTTGGAGGATTGCGTGCCTCAATCACCCAGAGACCTACATTGGCTGGAGTCAGGGCCTTGTGCTTTGGCTCTTGGTAGGGTTACCCATGCCAAACAGCTCATAGGAAAGAGGCCAGACTAAGGGTGATCCACCGGTCCTCCAGGTTCAGGGGTTCAGCTCAGGGCTAACAACCCTGACTGGTCAAAAGACAATTGTCACAGACACATATAGCATCCATCTATACAGACAGGGAAGGAGGTCTTCATTACTGCCCTAAACATCTATACAGACAGGGAAGGAGGTCTTCATTACTGATCTAAACGCCAACGGTGAAACAGCCAGTCAGTAAGTAAATTTGTGTGTTCATTCTGACATCCCACAAGACTTCTGTACAAAAACAGGAGCAAATATTTCAACATACTTAGAAACACACTGAATTTGGTGAATAATCTAACTTTAGTGTAATCTAAATGTTGCCATTTTTCCATAGTGCAGGAGTAGGGTCAGAGTACAACAGAGCAGAGGTGGGGGTAACATTCAGCAGAGTTCAAAAGAGACAGGACAAGGCCATTAAGGAAGTGCATTGGTCACTGTGGCCATAAAATAAAGACACTGAATAATGAAACACAAATGTTATGTTTTGTAACTTCAAAACATAAAACTAATTAAAAGGAAAAGAGGAGAGCCAAGCAGATATAAGTATTATCACAAACAAAAGAAAATCTGCTGATGCTGGAAATGCAAGCAACACACACAAAATGTTGGAGGAACTCAGCAGACCAGGCAGCAACTACGGAAAAGAGTAAACGGTCGACATTTCAGGCCGAGACCCTTCATCAGGACTAAGATGTGAAGCTTAGTTTGTTCTTTACTTTAAACGAGGCGCGCATGTATCAATGTGGTGGCATGTGACGAATGCCATTCACGTGCTTTTACATATAGCCCATAATTAAGTATTTAAATGAACAAGATTTCTTAATCAAATAATATATTTATATTATTAGTTAAATGTACCAAAATACTCCTCCCTTCCTAGTTATATACTCCAACTCAATATAAAATGCATCTCATCTACGTACACAGTATACAATATAATACAACTATACAGACAACCACAGCACAGTAAATTTTAAATTGTCCCATTTAGGTCTAAAGATTTAATCACTGTAGAGGCCTTCTTACTCTTTTGGGATAACATCTTTCCTGACAAAGGGAACCCCATGGCAGGTGAAACAATCTCGGGTTCTGGGGCCTCTTCCATGATGGTTGTAGGAGTTGACCCTAAGACTATAGGAAGTGGTTCTGACAGCTTTCTTGTCCTTCCTTTTTCTTCTTATAGTTTGTGCCTCTTGATCTTGGGATTTAGTTCATTGGAGTATTTTCTTAGTAATCCTTCTATTGCTCTCTTTACAAAATGATCTCACCTCTTGCTTTCCTTATCCATAACATCATCTGACAAATCCTCAGTCTTCATATCTGAATTGACTCCATTTGGCATTCTATTTTTCCAGCTGGGCTTTGGTCTCTGCATCTACTTTTACAAGCAGCTTTTTGTCTCCCACTTGAAGTTCATGTAATAATCTTAATGCACACAGAGTAGATTCTGGTTCTTTATACTCACAAAAGCCAAATGCTTGCAACTTTTCTGAAGGTCCTTGAACTCTCTTCCACTTTAAAAGCAAGCCAAACTGTATTTTGCATGTCACTGCCTGATTAACATTCTCAGATATGTTACCTACATAAATTGCTGTAGTCAGACCTCTACTTTCATCACTTTCACGCTTCCTCTGAGCAGCATGTTCCTTCCTTGATTCAATCTGTTTTCCAAACAGAGGCATAGGGTTTGGAACCAACACATGTTTGTTTTCCGTTGCACAGCAGTTCATGGTGTACAGAAAGAAGACAGACGTGGCATCATCCAGTACTTTTCTTCATTCTCCTTCAATTGACTCAAATGCAGGGGATGTGGCAAGCAAATGGTGAATGGATCTCCAATCAAGTTTTACTTGTCTCAGCCACTCACGACCCCACAATGCTGGGCCTCTGTTTTTACCACATACAAGTCCAATGTGGCTTGTTGGTCATTGTATTACAAATGCCATTCCCACAGGGGTTATCGTTTCTCCAGTATAAATTATTGGCTGGATATCTGCAGGCTTCAGTTAAGTTTCTTTGAAATGCCATTCAATCTCATTTTGTGGAGGGACTGAAACAGCCGAGCCAGGGTCCAAATTCATTGTAATTAATTTGCCATTCACTTCTGGTGTAAGCCATATTGCTTGTTTATTGTTAGTTTTCACATTGTAAATCTCAAGGATAACCAGTCCTGTATCACCTTTTATTATCAGATTTTCCATCAACAGTATGCATATTAGTGCTCATTTTGAAACTGCAACTTGACTTTTTATCTTTATCTCTTCCCTGTATAGCCCATGTATTTTTGTCTGCCCAACATGCTCTTTGTATATGTCCTACTTTGTTGTACTTACTTGCAGTTTTGCATTTATACCTGCATTGGTCTGGTGTATGAGCCCGTCACACAATAATGCAATTTGTTCATTCATGCTGGTTTCTGTTTAGACATTGCAATTTTGTTCATGCTCACTTTCATTCCTGTCTGAAACTCATTTGTGTCTCTGCTGTTTCCATTGATTCAGCTATTTTAACTGCTCTTTTAAATTATGTTGTGCTTCAGTTAGGAGCCATGTTTGAATGCTTCCTTCACAGATTCCACAACCTAAACAATCTCTCACTGCATCCATTAAGTCCATCACTGAACTGACAATACTCAGACAACTTCTTCAATTCAGCCATGTACAGTAAAGTGGACTACCCTTCCTTTTGAATCTGCTTATGAAACCTAAAGCGTTCTGCATTAGTTTTGGCTCTAAGTGTTCCTGCATAACTTTCATGATATCCGCAAAGCTCATTTCAGTTGATTTGGTTGGACCAGTTAAACATCGAAGCAAACTGTATGCCTTTAAATCCAATGCACTCAGCAAAATTGGTGCTCATCTCTCATCACCTATTCCACTTGCTTCAAACTACTGTTCAATTAACTCAGTATACATGAGCCAGTTATCAGTTGTGTAATCAAATGTGTTAATCTTTCCAATAGAGCCAGCCATTCTGCTCCTTGTTTTTAATGATTGTTATCACCCAGTACTCACTGTTTATGAACCCATGAAATCTTCCATTTTCTGCTGTTTTTAACTTGATCATCTTGCTGTGCTTTTTTTTTTATTGGACCATTTCTTGCTGTGTGTGTTTTTTAGCATGAATGTCTTGCTGCACCTCAACATGGTGCAACCTCAGTCATCTCATGTTCATTTTAAAATGTATTTATTTGTTTGTTTATTTATTGAGATACAGTGTGAAATAGACCCTTCTGGCCCTTTGAGTCACGCCACCCAACAATCCCCCACTTTAATGCTGGCCTAATCAGAGGACAAATTACAATGACCAATTAATCTACCAACTGATAGGTCTTTGGACTATGGGAGTAAACTGGAGCATCTGGAAGAAACTTACATGGTCACAGTGAGAATGTACAAGCTCCCTGCAGGCAGCAGTGGGTATTGAACCCAGGTCGCTGGTATTGTAAAGCATTATACTAACCACTACACTACTATGCCACCCCACTGTCACCACAGTTATGTTTGTAACTTCAAAACATAAAACTAATTAAAAAGAAAACAAGAGAGCTAAGGAGATGTGAGTCATAGTTTGTTCTTTAATTGAGGTGCACACATATCATGCGATGACATGATGGTGTATGGCATTCACGTGCTTTTATGTATAACACATAATGAAGTATTTAAATGACCAAGAATGCTTAATCAAGCAATACGTCTACCATATTACTCAATTACTGAAATATTAAATACACAACAACAAATACTATTAAGTTAATACAAATTTCTGTTGGGCTTAATCTAAAGTATCGTGTACAATTCTGGCCACTGCACTTTGAGAACAATATCAAGGCTCTAGAAAGATTAGAACCAAAATTTGAAAATGGATTTGGTTATGCAGAGATTGTAGAAGATCCAATTGTTCCATCTAGAATGGCGACTACCACAGTGATCCCAAAGAGAGATTGTCAAAATTGTGAGAAGTTTTAGTAGAAGGAAAGTCTGGTAAATTGAGCAATAATTGGATGGTAGAAATTTTAACATTGGCAAAAGAGGAATAAGGGGAAACTCTTCACTATGTAGGTTTCTAAGCACAGAACAAATTGCCTGTCAGGATCGTGGAAGTAGCTGCCAAGAAATTGGTTGAAAAGCAACTGAAAGGTGTTAGTTTAGAAGGGTGTAAGGAAAAGATGGAGTGAAGTACTTCCTTGTACAGCTCTTTCAAAGAGCTGGGACAAATGTGGCCACCTGTGCTAAAATATTCTGTGAACTATAGAATATATAAAAACTTAATAATAGTAATAATAACAACATGTGTCCTTATTGTTAGCTGAAGCCAAAACACACTTTTCAGCATGGCACACTGCTTTAACATAAAACTGATAATATATACTACCCCACAGCATAGCAGTAGAAATCTTAACTAGGATATTACATGTATAAGATCATGAAGGGTATAGATAGGGTGAAATCATGTTGTCTCTTTTTCCAGGGAAGGGGTGCTAAAAACAAGAGGACATAGGTTCAAGATCAGAGGGGAGGGTATTAAAAGCAATATCTGGAGCAGCTTCTTCACAAAAAGGGTGTTGCACATTTGAAATGAGTTGCCAGAAATAGTGGCTGAGGTGGCCGCATTAGTGACCTTTAAAACACATCTAGTTACGGACATGGATGAGAGAGGTTTAAAGAGCTAAGGGACGAGGGTCAATGGGCAACAAAATTGGCACAGTTAAGTTGGGCCAAAAGGCCTGTTTCCATACAGTATGACTCTATGATGCTCAGTGCTGACATCTAATGCATTATACTAATCCCAATTCAATTGATCTCATAATATATAATAAAATGCTGAATAGAAAAACAGTCAATACATATATCTGTATGCCCTTGACTACACAAGTAGACATTTTCTAATTAAATTCTGACATATTAACTTTCATATTCAGTTACAATACATCAAGAAGCTCCTTCAGCTCAAAGCAATCTTATTCCCCTATTAATTTTTCTCTGTAGCGTGTTCTCTCCACATTCCCATCAATGATCCCAGTTTTTACTATGTGGCTGTACTATAGGGACAATTTACAGTGGTAAAATTAACCTACCAACCCACATGTCTTTGGAGAATGTTCTAACTCAACATAAAAACCACCCAAGGTCAGGATTGAACCCAGTCACCGTGAGGCACTCTGCTAGCTATGCCACTGTGTCATAGATTGAATGCTACTTAAAATGGTTTAAGAAACTGGATCAACTGTGCACTATGAAAATATCTCTTCTTGTTTCCAGGGATTGCATGATTTCATCATCTGAATTCTTCAGTATGGAAGAACTCGAACGACTAAAAAGCAATTATAATGCTGGTGGATTGGAAGCAGTCATACCAGAGATAAAGAATAAATTAGATGACCTGGTTAATGCACAAATTAATATTGCAGTTGCAGGTGGAAAATGTTCAGGCAAGTCTACCTTTATTACTGCTGTGGCAGGCTTTGAGATACATGAGGAGGGAAAGGATAGCAGTGAGAAAACTGATGAAGAGCCTATCATATATGCTCACCCTATTCTGCCTAATGTTCATATTGAAGAACTTCCAGGAATAGATTCTGATACTAGCCCAGTGAGTGAGTATCTGAAAACAGTAAATGTTGGGAAGTATGATCTGTTCATCATTGTGTCAGAATGCCGATTTAAAGGAGGCGAAGGCACACTCGCCAAAGCAGTTCAACAGGAAGGCAAACAGCTCTACTTTGTTCAATCTAAGATTGACAATGACCTCCACCCACTGGAAATGGATGGTATGACTTTGAACACAGAGTTGCAAAAGATAAGAATGGACTGTGTCGCAGCCTTGGAAGAGATGGGGGTTACAGCACCAGCTGTTTATCTGATTTCAAGCTTGCACCGCAATAATTACGATTTCCCTGCTCTAAAGGACATGCTTGCAAACAGTCTGTACAATGTAAAGAAGGCTGCTTTTTTGCTGTCACTCCCAAAAGTAACTTCAGAATTAATAGAAGAGAAAAGAAAAATGTTGGAGAAAAGAATCTGGATGACCGCTGCACTTGCAGGAGCAGTGGGAACGGTTCCCGTTCCTGGCATGTCCTTTGCCACTGGTATTGGATTGCTGGCAGCAGGGCTTGTTTACCTCTGGCACCATCGGGATCTACGCGACAAGTGCATGCAAAGTTTGGCAGACAGCAGTGGTAAACCCCTGGCACTACTGAGATCTGAAATCCACTCACCAGGCAAAACGACCCGAGCACTTATCAAAATAGCATTAGGTGTTACCGCTGTTGTTTGTACAGTAGCTGAGATCAAGTTTGACCTCACACCACTAATTGTCTCTGTTTTTGGTGCCGTATCGTCCTTTTGTTTCACAGCCTTGCTCTTAAAGGATTCACTGAACCAACAGGTGAAAACTGCTCAAGTAGCTGTCAAAACTGCTTTTGAAACTGATCAAAAATGACATGATTTAACAGACAACTCTGCATCAATCAATGACTTGGAGGTAGGGCAGAGAAGGATACTCGGTCTATCCTATAGCAAGCAATGTCAGTTCAATTAGAATAGTCTATTTCAAGGCAGAAAGAAAACATAAGCTACAACAACTTCTTCCAAGAAACAATAGGGTGATTTATTTAGAAAAATGCAGTGTTTGGAAAATACTTACACTCAGTGGCCACTTTATTAGGTACACTTGTACGCCTGCTTGCTAATGAAAATATCTAATCAGCCAATCATCTGGTAGCAACTCAATGCTTAAAAGCATGCATGCATGGTCAAAATGTTCAGTTGTTGTTCAGAACAAATATCATAATGGGGAAGAAATGTGATCTAAGTGGTTTTTACCATGGAATAATTGTTGGGGCCAGACGGGGTGGTTTGAGTATCTGAGAAACTGCTGATCTCCTGGGCTATCTGTCTAACAGAATGTGGTAAACTATGTATACCTGTCTGGACATGCCTCTCTGCTGACTGCTCCTGTGGCTCCTCCCACAGGCGATTGGGGCACTGCTCCTCCCTCAGTCTCCGAGATGTCGTGCTCCCTTTTGCTGCTAATAAAAGCCTATCGTTCACTTTCTGTCTCCGAGAGTTATTGATGGTGCATCACAGAATGCACACACAACAGTGTCTAAAGATACAGAGAATAGTGTGAAAAATGGGAGAAAAATCATCGAGTAAGCAGCAGTTCTGTGGGTGAAAACTCCTTGTTAATGAGAGAGGTTAGTAAAGTATGGCCAGACTGATTCAAGCTTTCAGGCAGACAACACTAATTCAAATAACCACCTGTTACAACAGTGGTGTGCAGAAGAGTATCTCTGAATGCACACCACGTCGAACCCTGAAATGGATGGGATTCTGCAGCAGAAAACCACAACGGGCTCCACTCCTGTATCTAATAAAGTAGCCACTCTGTGTGATCTTATTAGACAGGAATTACTTCATCATCTCTACTCTGGCTGAATATAGCAATATCTGTTAAAATTATTTACAAGGTATTCTCTAACTTAGTATTCACAGAGCCCTATATTCAACCTTATCTCCCTCAGCTTTTAGATTAATTAAAATCAAAACAAAAGATTAAAATTTATAACCTCTGGATGTCCCAAATTACTTTATGGCCAGTAGAAATAATCAGACATTGTCTGCAGAGTAGTCACCATTGCAGGAAACACACCAGCCAATTTGTGCAGATTAGCAGCCCTTAAATCCAATTGAAAGACAGTGACCTGAGTACAGGCGTTAGTTCAGGAGCATATCATTGTGCTAATGCAGTTAAGTGCTTTTTGTTTATTAATTTCTTAATCTTGTGGGAGCTATGAAGATAAGACAGTGTGAAAATTGACATGGAAGATTGGGAAATGCATTTTATTATAATTGGCTTGTACATCAGAGAGGAATATTTGAGTGTCATTTTGTTAGAGACTTGCTAACATTTGTTTGCTGAGTTTCTTTAGGATTGGGTCATTACATTGTGGAAGGAAAACAAGAGAAATAGAAGCAAATGTGAATGTAAACAGAAGAGTTATTTAATAACTGTGTAAAAGTAATCATGTAAACTCAGTGAAAGCTGCCAGTCAAAATATACAATGTAAATTGATATGAAAGTGGCTTGCATTTTGCCCAGAATGGGCACAGCCTGACTTTAATAGAAATTAAGACTTAGAGAGATACAAAATGTTTTTCCCTTTCGATTCATTCATATAGTCAAACAATACTCCCACTCCATCTGTTACCTCGGTCATTGCACCACACTTAAACACTTTAAACCATTTTTATATTGCTATTTATATTGTATTTATGCACATTTTATTCCTCATCTCTACTTCTACCTCTACCTTTATTTTTTTTATATAATTCTTTATTATTTCTATTTGTGGAATATTGTGGTTTCTTGTTGCACTCCAACATACCACAACAAATTCCTAATACCTGTACATGTAAAAGTATGTGGTGAATTAAGTTGATAATAAAGAAAAAAGATCCATTATAAGCATTCTCAATGATGTGATTTTTATTTTGGTGTCTGAATATTGTTTCAAAGATTCGACTGTTGGTTTTCATGTATTTGCATTCCAATGAATATTCAATACATTTTCAGGAGCATGGAAGATACAGAAAATCTTTGAACGCTTGTCAGCTCAGCAGCCATAAAGAAATTACAGTCTTTCACATCACCGTAATTCTTTCTCAGATAATTCCAGGGTGTTCACTTGAACTGTGCTGCCTGAAAATCTTTTTGGTGTACAATTTGACATTGTACATGACTACAAAGGGAATGATGTTTTGCATCTTTCCTTATCAGAATGTGCCCAAAATCACTACCAATCTTCAATCTGGCTTTTGAAACAAAAATCGTCTAATTATTATTAAGATGGCCACAGTTCCTTTGCACATGGCTATAGTACTAAGAACATAAGAAAATAGGGCTAAGATAAGGTTATAAGGCCCTTCAAGCCTACTCCACCTTTTAAGATGATCATGGCTGATCTATACTCGCCTCAACTCTTCTTCTGTGCCATTATTCAATATCCCTCTGTTCCCTGATCTATGAAATATTTATCCACCTTCACCTAAAATAACTATAATGATCTAGCTTCCTCCATCAGCCAGGACAGAGGATTCCAGAGATTCACCATTCTCTGTGAGAAGAGATTTCATGATATAAATGCACGCATGAAAATTTATCCATGTTTCTTCTGCCTTGATGTTTTTATTCACAATTATTGCTGGAGTTTATAGGTATGGTGTAAGGTGCCAAATAGATTAGTTGATGCTTAACCATCACAAAGGCATTCATCAGCCTCATAAGTGGACCACCAAAGACACTACCATGACTTAAAAGCAAGCTTGGTATGGGAACTGCTCTGAAGGTGACCACAAGATACTGTGGAGAGATGCGGACACAGATCAGCACTTCATAGCACATCAACCCCACTCCCCAACATGGATTCTGTCCATACTTCTCACGGCCTCTGTAAATCAGCCAGCATAATCAAAGACCACACCCACTCTGGGCATTTGTTCTTCTCTCTCCCATTGGGCAGAAGATACAAAAGCCTGAAATTATGTACCACCAGGCTCAATGACAACTTCTACCCCACTATTACAAGATTATTAAATGATTCCCTTGTATGTTTTAACCTCACAATCAGTGTGGCATGGCAACATTGTGGTTAGCGTGACACTATTACAGTTCAGGCATTGGAGTTCAGAGTTCAATTCCAGTGTCATCTGTATGGAGTTTCCTCCCAAGGTCTAAAGACATACCAGTTAGTAGGTTAATTGGTAACTATAAATTGCTCCATGATTAGGCTAGGGTTAAATCAGTGGGTTGCTGGTGGCACCGTTCGAATGGCCGGAAGGGCCTATTATGTGCTGTATCTCTGAATAAATAGATAATATCTACCTCATAATGATCTTACACCTTGTTGTTTACCTACACTGCACTTTCTCCGTAGCTGATACACTTTACTCTGCATTACTGTTGCTTTACCTTTTCTCTGCCTCAATGCACGTGTAATGATGTGATCTGTATGTAAGGCAAGCTTCTCACTGTATCTTGCTACATGTGGTAAAAATAAACCAGTTCAGCTCAGTTCAGTTTAGTTCAAGTTATGGGTGTGTTACAATCAAGGAAAAACCCGCAGGTTGGTTATCATGCACTGTGCAGTCGAAAAGGTCTGCTTGACTCATAGTTATTGGGAAACAATGAACATGTTCACATGCACAGGATTAGTAGGTCAATGTTAATAGATAGATGGACGAGCCCACAAAACCAACCAATCTCGTGATGTGATTCGGTACCTGAACAAAAACTGGTTTATCCCGGTGTGCATGTCCCCATTCAACTTTGTATCCCCTGCTTGACAGTCTGAATAGCTCTTTCAGCCATACTGTTTGATAATGAGTGACAAGGGTGCATATGTCGTAATCGAACTCCATTGTCTTGTGAAAATAGTTTGAATTCCTCACTTGTAAATGTGGGACCATTATCGAGATCCATGCATACAAAACAGTGTAGGTAAAATGTTTATCATCATCTAGCTGGTCAAAGTCTTCGCTGCTTTGGCCTCGATCCATTTAGAATGCACATCAATGACTACCAATAGCACGTGACTGTCTAATGGACCTGCGTTTAAATGTCTCCGGGATTTGGTGGGCCAATGCCATGGAAGCATAGACGCAGGAGCACTTAAAGGTTGCATGGGTCAGCATGCACAAACAATGTGCTCAATACCTTCCTCAGTTTTCAACACCAAATGTAATTCTGGGCTAGCGCTTTCATCCATAATACTCCTGGGTGTGCACATGTTTTCCAAAAGTTTGAGTGTTGCAGGTTTAAGCCTTGTTGGCTGTTACACTTAAGGTAAAACCCAGAGGTTGGAACAGAACAGTGTAAAGTGCAGTCGAATAGGTTTGCTTGACGCGTAGTCACCCGGAAACAATGAACACGTTCACACGCACGAGATTAGTAGATCAACATCAACTGATAGATGGCAAAGCCCATGAAATGGACCAGTCACAAGATGTCGCGTGACAGACTGATAAACAGTCGCACGGTGGATAGGACAGGGTGACATCAGGAAGATGAGGTATTATCCTTGAGCTTGCTTCAGGCCTTGTTGTGGCAGTGCAGAAGGCCACAAGCAGAGAGATCAGAATGGGGATGGGGTAGAGAGTAACTGTGGCAGGTGACACAAGCTGAGGGCCACTCCTGCACTCTGTATGCAGATGCTCTGCAGGGCGATTCCCCAGTCTGTGTTTGCTTTCCTCGATGTAGAAGAGGCCCAGTCATGGACTTTGAATGCAGTACAAAATGGTGACTTTATCTTTTGAGTAAATCGGGAGAAAAATGTTCCAAGGGCAGAATGACAGGTGACAGCGGAGCACAGATTGTTGGCGATTTGGAGATGACCTGCGCATGAATTGTAACATCAGATTGCTGTGATGTGGATTGCAATATCTGCAAGTGTTTTTAAAGCAAACTCGGCTGTGACATTCAAAAGAAAAGCAATGGGTAGTTTATTGAAGAGGAAAAATTTAGAGGGTTGTGAGGAAAGAGCAGGAAATCAAGATTAGTTAAGTAATTCTGCAAAAGAGTTAACATATATGAATGGGCTTGATAACACTTTCCATTGCTGACCCTGTGTGTGCTCTCCCAACTTCCCCTTCCTGAAGTCCACAATCAATTCCTTGGCCTTGCTAATGTTGAGTGCCAGGTGGCTGTTGCGACACCACTCAACCAGTAGATCTATCACACTCCTGTACACCTCCTCATTCGCCACCTGACGTTCTGCCAACAACAGTGGTGTCATTGGTGAATTTATAAACAGTACTTGAGCTGTGCCTAGCCACACAGTCATACAGTAAGTGTAGGGAGAGTAGAGAAGAGGACTAAGTACATATTGTTGAGTTGAGATTATGTATAATACAAACAAGTGTAACATACCCAAGTTTAATGGCAATAACAAGACAGGTGGTGTGGCTTGTCTTGCATCAGGCTGACAGCCTGGTTGTCGAAAGGATGTGGAGAGGCTTGAAAGGGGTGTTGTCACTCCTTAGTGACGTACATGTTTTAAAACTGACAGAAGATAGCAGATTTTACACAACCTTTTGGTCTAAATAAGTATTTGACCTTTGATCTTTGACCTTGGAATAACAAAGGTGGTGTATTTATCTCATCCTGAACTTCAGTTTTGTTTTTCCTTGTGTATCCCAGTGAACACAGAGCTCACTTGAGTGGCTCCTTAAAGCTGATGCAGTTTTACACAGTGTACACTATGGGGCACTGTGTCACCATGTAGGCTGCGTACATCTAATTTTCCTGTCCTGTACATTTATACACCACTACGTCTCTACCGTTTTGGTTTGCAGGTTGCCAAGAAATTGACTGGAATCGGGATTGCATCTGTCTGCCATCTCTAAGACTGCTGAACTCTCCCTCCATGACGTTATATAACCTGTGATCCATCTAAGTTTGCTGATTCAGTTTCACACCCGAATGGTTCATTGATTCAGTTCTCCTAAACCTGAGGTCATTCAAAAGTGAACTGGCACTAAGTTCCATGCTCTCCCCCGGTCTGCTTGCTGACCTACATAGCTTCCAGTGGACCATGAATTTAAAAATCTCATTCCCTTTCTCAAATTCCTCCATAGCCTCACTACTCTTAATCTCCCCTGCCCATTCACCGTCTGGAATACCTGCATTCTGCCACCTTGTTCACCCCCAAATGTGACCTCTTTCCTATTTGTGGGCACACCTCAACTGCCTGAGATTTAAGCTTTGAAGTTAATTCCTTTCACCTCTCTGTCTCATTATCTCTCTCCCCTCCCTTGACACCTTCTCTGCGACCCGGTATGTAGTCAGCTGCCTAAGTGTGACTTAGCATAATCTTTGTTTGACATTGCCGCCGAGAAGCATTTTCTTCTACGTTATTGTTTCTCCATATGATGGTGATGTCATTTCTGTAGCAGAATATTCGTTCTTTTCCCAGAATATTCATCCTGTCTCCATCCTTTTCCCCTGCCCCAGCACTGTTTTCTGATGGTCTCAATGTCTTTCCTTTAGCTTGCTTACAGAAATTCTGCTCTAGGATTGACTTAACCAGCCAGCTTCATACAATCTGATCCTTTGCTTTCTTTTGACCCTGCTTGTCGAGTTCAAGAGGAAAGTGGTATACAGTTATCACAGCACGGAAGCCTGGAATATTGTGTGCAGTTCTGGTCACCATGCTATTGGAAAGGATGTGATTAGCCTCTCACAATGCTTGTGGACTGTGTGTCCCACTCTCGTCAGGGAAGAGGCTACACAGCATCCACGTCAGGACCATCAGACTCAAACACAGTTACATCCCCAGGCCATCAGGTTGATCAACATCTCCACCCATTACAACACTCATAAAATATTGGAGGAACTCAGCAGGTCAGGCAGCATCTATGAAAATGAATAGATAGCCAACCTTTTGGGCCAAGACCCTTCTTCTGGACTGGGAAGGAAGGGGGAAGATACCGGAATAAAAAGGTGGGGGGAGGTGGGAAGGAGGCTAGCTGGCAGGTGATGGGGGAAGCCAGGTGGGTGGGAAAGGTTACGGGCTGGAGAAGAAAGAATCTGACATAAGAGGAGAGCAGACCATTGGATAAAGAGAAGGAGGACGGGACCCAAGGGAAATAATAGGCGGGGAGAAGAAGTAGAAGGTTGGGAGAGGGGAACATTTGTTCACTATAATGAGAAATTGCTCTTCAAGCCATCAGGTTGGAAGGTACTCAGATGGAATATAAGTCACCCCACCACCACTACATATATCACCTACTGTCACTTTACGTAGATACAATCAGCCTATGTACATAACAGTTATTTACTACATCATGCTTTATAGGATTGCTTTATATATATTTTTTGTTTTTAATGTGTTCTTTATGCTTATTGTGAGTTTTTCTATCTGCATCGGATCCGAAGTAGCAATTATTTTGATCTCTTTTACCCTTGTGTACTAGATCATGACAATAAATAATCTGGAATCTTGAAAAGGTTCACAGGGAGAACCCCAGGGTTGGGGCTGGAGAGGCTGAGCTGTAAGGAGAGACTGGAGAAGCTAGGGACTTGCTTCCCTGGAGCAGCGGAGGCTGACTATATTTCATTAGGAATTCGAGGAGATTTGGTTTGTCACCTAAAACACTTGAAAACTCTACAGATGTACTGTAGAAAGCATTCTGACTGACTGCATCGCTGTCTGGTATGGGGGAGGGGGTGGGGGGGGGGGGTGCTACTGTACAAGATCTAAATAAGTTGCAGAAACTTGTAAAATTAGTCAGCTCCATCATGGGTATTAGCCTCCGTAGTATCCAAGATATCTTCAAGGAGCAGTGCGTTAGGAAGGCGGCCTCCATCATTAAAGATCTCCACCACCCAGGAAATGCTCTCTTCACACCGTGACTGTTGGGAAGGAGGTACAGAAATGTGAAAGCACGCCCTCAGTAATTCAGGAACAGCTTCTTCCCCTCTGCCACCCGATTTCTAAGTGGACATTGAATCAATGAACACTAACTCACTATTTTTTTATTTCTGATTTTTCTTCACCACTTATTTTAACTTAACTATTTAATACACATATATATTCTTAATGTGGGCAGCTTTTTCTCTGAATGCATTTAGCATGTATTGCATCGCACTGCTGCTGAAAGTTAACAAATTTCACGACATATGCCAGTGATACGAGATCTGAGTCTGATTCTGCTTCCGCTCTGATTGAATGGTCTACTTCCCTATGTTAGAGGGCAATTGTATTGCTACGAAATGCTTCTTAGCACCCTGCTGCACCCAGCACACCTGTACACCCTGGCTGTGTGTCCTGGTCACTGATCGACTGGTCACATTTTAATCTTCCATTGCTGCTGTTTCACATATTTATACCACAGCTTGTTTTCAAAGTTCAAAGTAAGTTTATTATCAAAGTACAAATATGTCACTCTATACAATCCTGAGATTAATTTTCTTGTGGGCATTCTCAAAAAACCCACCATAAAATAATAACCACAACTGAAACAATGAGAGTGTCCAACCAGTGTGCAAAAGACATCAAGCTGTGCAACTACAAAAAGAAATAAATAACAACAACTACTACTACTACTACTACTAATAATAATAACAACAATAATATTAAAATAAATAAATAAATAAGCAATAAATATTCGAAAACATGAGGTGAAGAGTCCTTGAAAGCGAGTCTATAGAATGTGGGAACATTTCAGTGATGGGACAAATGAAGTTGAGTGAAGTTATCCCCTCTGGTTCAAGTGCCTGATGGTTGAGGGGTAATAACTGTTCCTGAACCTGTTGATGTGAGTCCTGAGTCTCCTGTACCTTCATCCTGATGGCATCAGGGAGAGGAAAGTATGACCTGGGAGGTGAGGGTCCATGATGATGGATGCTGCTTTTCCCCAACAACACTTCATGTAGATATGCTCAGTGGTGGGGAGGAATGTACTGATGATGGTCTGGGCCACATCCACTATTCTTTGTAGGATTTTCTGTTCAAGAGCATTGGTGTTTCCATACCAGGCTGTGATGCAACCAGTCAATATATGTCCACCACACATTGATAGAAGTTGTCAAAGTTGTAAATATCGTACTGAATATTCACAAACTTCTAGGGAAAAAGAGGAATTGTGCCAGTAACATTAGATTGCCTTACTAAAAATATACCTCACACTTTATGTCAATCTTCCGGCCTTGCCACTCAGGGACTTGTGCCAATGTTATTTTGTGACTGTAGGTGCTGGACTACGAGGGGTGATCGATACATTCGTGGCCTAAGGTAGAAGGAGTCAATTTTAGAAAACCCAGCACATTTATTTTTCAACATAGTCCCCTCCTACATTTACATACCTAGCCCAGTGGTCGTGGAGCATACAGAACTTGGACCTCCAGAAAGTGTCCACAGCAGGGGTGATTGATAAGTTCGTGGCCTAAGGTAGAAAGAGATGAGTTATTAACTTCTAACTTTCTGCATAATCACTCAAAGAGTTGAACTGCATGTACATGTAACAAGAGCTGTATAACTCATCTCCTTCTACCTTAGGCCACAAACTTATTAATCACCCCTTGTATATGTGCTGTGTGTGACTGTATGTACTGTGTTTTGCACCTTAGCTCCAGAGGAATGTTGTTTTGTTTAGCTGTATACATGTGCATAGTTGGATGACAATGAACTTGAACTTGAATGTCAAATTGCTTTTGGGCTAAGTGATGACAATTGCACCATAGACCAATAGGAGACAATCACAGGTTGAGCACTGAACTGCTGGTTAGATGTAATTTTCCTGTGACCTTCCTGCCTCGTCTGCAATCTTTTACTTTGACTGATGATTCAGAGAGCACTGGGTGAGAGAGAACCAGCGTGGAAGGGGCTAAACCTTTGTCATATGTGCAGCTTTTAACAAGTGGTCATTCACAAATGCAGGGTTGTGGAACGTACAGCAACTCCTTACAAAAGTGGTGAACTTCTCAGCCAAGTACTGCGGGCACCACCACACTGTTCAAGGTTTCAAAATCTCTGCTACAGAATTCCTGTGGAAGCAGTCTGATCTATGATACTCCAGGCAGTTGTGGGCTCCCACTGTCTGAGTCGTTGGATGGTGTCTGCTGGTTTCCCATGGGAGCTTGAGCCATGATATCAGTAGCTATCCTTTGTTACCCAGCAACCATTCATGCACATTGCATTGAGCCTCATAGATCTGAGATGGCACATTTCTCAGTCAGGATCCTGTACGACTTGGAGAAGTATGGCGAGATTACTAACTAGTGTTGGGATTCATGGGTTTGGAAGATCTTATTAAAGAAACTCTTCTGAGTTGATGCAATATTTTTTACAGTGACATTGACTCTTTATCCCTTTCCATAGACGATGCCTGAACATTTTGTGTGTCTTGCTCTCAATTCCCTGCATCTACAGAATCTCTTGTGTTTAAGTCCCTCAATGGGCTAGTTGACATCAATGAAAAGACTTTCAGTTTTAGGCAATATTGGCTTTGAATGAAGTACAGAGCAGATTCTGCACCCAAAACGATACTGAAACAGGTAAGATTAAATACAAGGTGGGGTTGCAGAAGCCTGGCTTGCTGAGCTTCCACAGAGATTAGGTTTAGGAGAGATCTCAGTGAGATGATCAAATAATCCTGCCACTGACTGTGAGGAGTCTGTACTGTGACCACATGGGTTTCCTCCAGCTACTCCGGTTTCCTCTCAGATGTATAGTTAGTGTTAGGAGTAGTAGATTCTGCGTGTGTATGTTGGCACTAGATGTGTGGCGTGACTTGTGGGCTGCCCCCAACACAAGTGTTGCGGATGTGACTTAACGCAGATGACACACTTCCCTGTATGTTTAGGGGCTGCGCGGTGGTGTAGCAGTTGGCGTAACAGTATTACGGTGCCAGCAACCCGGGTTCTGTTAGCCAGAAAGAACCTCAGCCTACAAGTCAGAGGATTCAGATGAATCAAGGACAGTGGAAGTAGGTAAGCTGATTGTCTTTGCTCTTGCCATGTGCTTGAAGGAGATGGAGATGGCCAGTTTGTGAGATTTTGTCCTTGCCCCCTGAGCTCTGAACTGATTCTTGCTCTGGGATAATCTAATCAGAGCAATTGAAAGAGGACGCAAGGAGCTTTGGTCAACGACCTGCTAAACCTGAGAGCGTTCTCAGATGAGTAGCTATTTATTATGTAAAGTGACAGGCTTGTAGGAGAAGCAGTCTGTAATTTTGTCAGACCCGCTGTCTGGGTCACCTGGTTTGCTTGGTTTGAATCAGTCAGTGTTGAAAGAAACAAAGGCACAAGGCTGAGAGCAGAGGCCATAGGAAAATGGTGGTTGTAGCCCTGGACCAGAGCCAGGAAGAAGTTGACCCACGTAGGTCAGGTGACCTTGAGCTGATGGGTTGGAGGTCATCAGTTCAGCTGATGAGGAACACTATAAGAGTCGGGACCTTAAAACAGTGATAACTCTCCAGAGACCAACCATCGTGGAAGTAGAGAACCCCACAGACAAGTGCAGATTGGAACCATGAGGAACACCTGGCCAGTGCAGACTCCTTTCCTGAGTAATATCTTTCCTCTTCATTTCCTGTTCATGGAGGGTCAGGGAATTCTAATAGGTGTGCACACAGGTAGTTAGTTTGTGAACCCACATGCTTTTTAATTGAAACAATAAAGGTCACTTGTTGGTAAATACAGATTCTCTCTGTGCCTCACTGATCATCATTTCAAAGGGCTAGATCCTTATAACAGTAAAATTCCCACTGCTGTCTGTAAGGAATTTGGGTGTTCTCCCTGTGACCTTGTGAGTTTCTTCCAGATGCTCTGATTTTCTCCCTCATTCCAAAGACGTACGGGGCAGTAGGTTAATGGGTTACATGATGTAATTGGGGGGCTGGTAGGGTCTGCTACTCTGCTGTACCTCTAAATACAATTCAATTTTAAAACAATCATAAATTCAATAAGATCCTTTGGGTCAGCAAATAGAATTCAAGGGATCATAGCTGATTAATTTACCACATTTATAAGTGAAATCAGGAGCAATTTTGCACACAAAGGGCAGTGGTAATTAAAAACTCTTTCCTTCAGTAGGAGCTCTAGGACTGATTGATAAATGGTAATCCAACTGAAATGTTGAACAGACCAGTGAGGCTAAATAGCTATAATAATCTTTTATAAATTATTGAAGGAATGAAGGTTGCTGTATACATATATATAGATAGATATAGATAGTTGCATGCCATCTTGGACAATGTCTCCCATCCACTCCATAATGTACTGGTTAGGCACAGGAGTACATTCAGCCAGAGACTCATTCCACCGAGATGTAACACTGAGTGTCATAGGAAGTCGTTCCTGCCTGTGGCCATCAAACTTTACAACTCCTCCCTCGGAGTGTCAGACCCCCTGAGCCAATAGGCTGGTCCTGGACTAATTTCCACTTGGCATTATTTACTTTTTATTATTTAATTATTTATGGTTTTATATTGCTATATTTCTACACTATTCTTGGTTGGTGCGACTGTAACGAAACCCAATTTCCCTCGGGATCAATAAAGTATGTCTGTCTGTCTGATAGATCTGAGAGTTCAGCTTTTCTTGGGTAGTATTATGAAAACTGTCCAACAGGAAGCCAAGCACAATTGCTTCCTCTGCCATTTATTTGCTCTCCTTCATATAGTCTCTTCTGGTGATCTCAAGAAGTTACCTGATAGCCAGGAGAAATTATCCATACAGCCTTTTGTGTCGGCTGATGTAAATTCAACTTGCTATTTCCTAATGTAAAGGCATCAATGATTTTTTTTTACTGTTCGAAGGGAGTCTTGTTAACAGAATGCTGTTCTCCTTTCTGGTTTCATACCCTGAGTGTTATACCCTAATTAATAAAAGTGTGAAGAGAATAACAGACTGATATTTGAGTATGTGGGCACTGCAGTCGATTATGCCCCATGGAAGTGCAGTTACAGTTGTGAATCAAATTCAGCTTTATTATCACTGACAGTAAAAATAAAGTTAGAATCCCGAAGCCCATTTCTCCCCCTCCCACACACAAGCAGCAACAAAAGTGTCAACCCGCCCCTTCTCTCCCTCCCCCACTTATCTCAGCAAAAACCATCAGCACCCGCCACCCACCAAGCACACAGCAGCAAAGTCCCCAAGAGAGACCAGGATCGGCAGTGCAACAAAAGCTAATCATTCACCCAGCAATTCAACATGCCACAGGCTCCCTCACTCCCCGCATAAAAGAGGGGGAGGCAACAACAAACAATTTGCGGGTTACGGGGTTAACGTCTGTTGCATTGAGAATCGGTAGCAAACTCTCCCCCACCAATGAGAAAGAGAGGGAGAGAGGGAAAGTGACAGCATACTATATATAGTATATTTCTTAATGTAATTTATATATACCTGTGTATGTATATGTATATATACATACACACACACACACACACACACACACACACATACATGCATACATATATGTGTGTGTGTGTGTGTGTGTGTATGTAATGCAAAAAGCGAACAAAGATACCTAAGATACCTGCTGGCGGAGGGGAAGAAACTGTTCCTTTTCTAATATTTTTATTAGTTTCGACATAGGAGAATACAGAGTACAAGAAAGTGTATATAAAAGGTCAAAAAAGATAAAAAATAAACCAACTACATTATATCTGTTTATAATAACAATCTCATTACCCCGTATTCATATAAGTTAATCAACAGTTATATTTAACTATACTAATTTATTACAAAAAAAAGAGTCTAACACCTACCAAGACCGAAGCTGTTCATTAAGGAGAAAAGAAAGTAAAATACCTTCTCATATAATAAAAATTAATAATAGCCAACATCTGAGTTTAAACAACAAATTGAAGGTTTTTAAAATAATTCAGAAAAGGTTCCCACAGTGTTTGAAAGTCTTGACGAGATTCAGATATTGAACAACAAATCTTCTCTAAATATAAACATGACATAATGTCACATAGCCATTGAACATGAGTAGGAGGAAGAACATCTTTCTATTTAAACAAAAGCGTCCTCCTGGCTATAAGAGAGCTAAAGGCCAAAATATGTAAAGCAGATGCCTTCAGCGTAATATCTTGTCCTGCAACAATACTAAATAGGACCATCAGAGAGTTAGGCTTCAAATTGACTTTAAAAAGTAAGGAAAAAGTTTGAAAGACTTCCTTCCAATATTTTTCAGGATTCGGACAGGTCCAAAACATATGAATTAATGAAGCTTCTCCATTATTACATCTGTCACAGTAGGGAGATATATCCGAATAAAAACGAGATAGCTTATCCTTAGTCATATGAGCTCTATGTATCACCTTAAATTGTAGGAGGGAATGACGAGCACATAGCAATGAAGTATTAACCAGTTTAAAAATTTCATTCCAAGTTTCCTCAGATGTTGATGTCTGTAAATTTTGTTCCCAGAGATTCTTAATTTTGTCTAAAGGAACATTGCTCGTCTCCAGTAACATACCATAAATATTAGATATTGAACCATTATGAAAAGCTGTCAAACTAAAAATTACGTCTAATAAGTTCTTATCTGAGTTTATAGGAAATGTACATAATTGAGATCTTAGAAAGTCTCTGATTTGTAAATATCTAAAAAAGTGAGTTTTGAGTAAGCTATATTTAGCTGACAATTGCACAAATGAAAAAAGGTTTCCTCCAACAAACAGATCCCAAAAACATTTAATACCCAACCTGTCCCATTCTTTAAAAATTAAGTCAGTCATGGAGGATTTAAAAAAAATTAGAATAAATGGGACTTGAAAGGGAAAATCTCAATAAACCAAAGTGTTTTCTAGATTGTATCCAGATCCTCAGAGTATGTTTAACTATTAAATTATCAGTTAGCTTACTTACAGATAAAGGAACTGAGGATCCAGGAAGAGAAATAATAGAAAATTTATTAACAGAGTTAGCTTCTAAAGAGACCCATACCGACAATCTATATGACTAATATAATATAGCCAAAACCTAAGATATCGTATATTAACAGCCCAGTAATAAAACCTAAAATTAGGCAAGGCTAAACCTCCAGACTTTTTAGATTTTTGAAGATGAACTTTATTTAAACGAGGAAGTTTATTTTTCCATATGTATGAGGATAAAATAGAATCAAGAGAGTCAAAATAGGATTTAGGAATAAAAATGGATAAATCCTGAAAAAGATATATAAATTTAGGTAGAATATTCATTTTAATAGAAATAATTTGTCCAATCAATGAAATTGAAAGAGGAGACCAATTTAATGATATCCTTTTTACATGATTCAATAAAGTAAAAAGTTTTCTTTAAACAGGTGCTTGTAATTCTTAGTGACAGTTACACCCAAATAAGTAAATTGATTTCTTACAACTTTAAAAGGGAGATTAGTATTAGTTGATACCAAGTTATTTAAAGGAAATAATTCACTCTTACGTGTGTTCAATTTATATCCTGAAAACTGGCTAAAATGGGAGAGTAAAGAAAGTACGCTAGGTAACGAGGTCTCAACATTAGAGATAAACAGCAATATATCAGCGTAAAGCAAAATTTTGTGAGTAATACCTCTCCTTAAAATACCACAGATATCATTAGATTCTAGAAAAGCAATGGCAAGGGGTTCTAAAGCTAGGTCAAAGAGCAAAGGGCTCAACTGACAGCCTTGTCTATTTCTGCGATGAAGTTCAAATGGTTTGGAAATTTGAAAATTAGTAACAACTCGAGCAGAAGGAGATAGATAAAGTAATTTAATCCATTGAATAAAATCTGGTCCAAAATTAAATTTTTCTAAGGTTTTGTCGTGGTTACTTGAAATGACTTGGAGACACAGACAATTCTTCAAGAAAAGTAAACCTTTATTTGCAAACAAAGGCTGAGGCAATCAATGAACTTGTCACCGAAAGCCCACCGAGCTCTGGTGTACAGCATTCTTTATAGTAATTTCTTATCTCAGTTACATTTCGGTTTTATTAGCATACCCAATCAATTTTTAGTTGCATATCATCTATATATGAATTAATTAATCGCTCTTGCCTAGCCCGCGGTACGTCACCATTGTTTTTCACCCGTTCGCATTGGGGCCTTATTCGTGGCCAAGATTATGTTTTTCAGACAACCTCCCTCACAGTACATTCCTGCTCTCAGCATCCTGTCCGCCACCATTATCTCGTACTAAACAAAGGCTGAGTGTAATACATGGGATGCATCGCAGCTAATGGTGTTGTAAAACAAGCAGGTGTACTGTAAGTGCCATAATATGCAGCTAAGAGAGTACAAAGTATCTAGTGAAAACAACACATAACAAAATGTGCCTAGTAAAATAATACATATTAATATTCAGTACCTAGAAGTGATTACATAGTATAGTAAATAGCTAATACATAGTGATTATAGTTCAGGTATATATAATGATTATATCAGGTATATTTCTCAATAGTTTTAAATAAATAATTCCATTCAACCCGATCGAGGGCCTTCTCAGCATCTAAGGATATCACACATTCTGCTGCCTCCTGGGAGGGAGAGTAAATAACATTTAATACACGGCTTATATTAAAATGGGAATGTCGGTTTTTAATAAATCCAGTCTGATCATCAGAAATAATAGAAGGTAGAATATTTTCAATCCTACGAGCCAGAACTTTAGAAAGGATTTTAGTATCAACATTGAGTAATGAAACTGGCTTATATGAAGAGCATTCAGTTGGGTTCTTGTTCTTTTTTAGGAGAAGCAAAATAGAAACTTCGTAGAAAGATTGAGGCAAGCTACCCAATTTGAAAGAATCCAAACAGACTAAGTGTAACTGCAGTATAATTAATGAAGGAAAAGCCTTATAAAATTCTCCAGAAAATCCATCTGGACCCAGAGCCTTCCCCGAGTGTAATAAATGTATAGCCTCGGCAATTTCCTCATAAGAAATGGGTTGATCCATCTGTTTACAATTATCTGCAGAAAATGCAGGGATATTTAATTGATCTAGAAAATTATTTATTACAGTTTTATCTTTAGGGGAATCTATAAAATTTAGAATAGAATTCTCTAAAGGTGTCATTTATTTCAGAGTGATCAGTTGTCCTATCACCATTAGTTTTACAAATTTCTTTAATTTGTCATTTAACTATAGAAGTTTTTCATTGGTTGGCCAATACTTTGCCTGATTTATCTCTGTGAATGCAAAATTGAGTTTTAACTTTAGGAAGCTGAGTTTCAATTGGATATGTTAACAGAAGATCATTTTAGTTTTAACTTCAACATGTCTTTTATATAAAACAGGATCTGGAGCTATAGCATATTTTTGATCTAATTGTTTCAGTTGATTGGCTAATTCAATTCTTTCTTTATTGGCTTTATTCTTAACACTCGCAGTATAAGAAATAATTTTTCCTCTAATATAGGTCTTGAAAGTATCCCATACAATAAGATTAGAAGTCTCTTCCTTTTTATTCTCTTCAAAAAACAAAATAACATGCCTCTCTAGAAATATAAAAAATTCCTTATCAGATAACAAATTTGTATTAAAATACCAAATTCTGTTTGTTTGAGGAAGACCAGGGAGATTCAGATGATCAGAAACAGCAATCTCTTTACATCCACAGGAACAAACTGATGAAATAATTTGACTATCAATAAAAAAAACAATCCTGGAATATGTATGATGAACATGGGAATAAACGAGTACCCTCTATCTAAAGGATATAAGAAACACCAAATATCAACAATACCACATTTCAATAACAAAGATTGAAGAAACAAAGCTGATGTATTAAGAAACGCTGGTTTAGAGGATGAGTGGTCTAAAACTGGGTCTAACCAGCAGTTAAAATCTCCTCCCATCATCAAAGAATAAAGACTCAGATCTGGTAAAAATGAAAAAGAAATGCTCAAAGAATCCTGGATCATCTACATTTGGGGCATACACATTGGCAAATACTATTATTTATTATCTAGTTTTTCTGAAACTATAATGAAATGTTCATTAGTATCAGACACTACTTTATGTTGGACAAAGGATAAGAATCAAACCTCCTCTAGATTTGGCTTGAAAAGACAAATGAAAACAAAGTCCGTTCCAATGGCTAAAAAAACATAGATTATCACATTTGTGTATGTGAGTTTCATGTAAAATTTTATTATGATTTTATTATTATTATTATTTATATTTATTAAATATATTATTTAACTCCTTCATGTTGAAACTGAGTAAGTTACTAGATTGGTCCAATTTTAGTATTATTTAAAGGAAGGGTTAAAATGTAAGTTAAAACCAATCCATAAACCTTGAGAAATGGTAACCAAGCAACAAGTTGGCTAAAAAAATCCGAAAACTGCTTCTGAGAAAAAAAACCACCCCCCCCCCGCCCACCTCCCAAAGAAGGAAAACCAACCAATAGAAAGCCGGCATCTACAACTACGGACAACCCCCCAAAAAACCTAGTGATCGCTTCAATTAGTTTCAAGGTTGTTTATATTCCAACCTAGACTAAACAATATCCAGACAAGAAAGTCAATTCTCATATATCAAAAATACAGTACTGTATTAAAAATACAAAAGGAAATTAGTTATAAAGGTTTACCAAAAGTAAAGGATACCATGATTCATACAGAAAGACATTAAACATTTAATCTTATATCTTCATGAAGAAACAGGCTAAGCAGTTAGCTTTCAAATTGAAAAAAATCTTTATGCTTCAGCATTCAAACGAAACCATTCAAAGGGTCCATCTTTAATGAGATTCTCAGTCAAATTGGGTAGCCAAGGGACGTGTTAAAACCCGTGATAAAAAAATTCCAACAAAGCTTGTTTAAACTTAGCACGTTCCTGCATAACCTCAGGTGAGTAATCTTCAACAATTCTAATCTTGCTGCCATGATAATCAATCATGCCTCTTTGATGAGATTAGCGTATTAACAGTTCCTTTGTTTTAAATTCATGAAAACAAATTATTAACTATCTTGGTCTATCTCTGTTAGGAGGTCTAAACACGGGAGACCTGTGTGAACTCGATCAATCATAGGCAAAGACGCCAAAATTTTCGGAAATAATTCTTGCAGAAAGTTTGCAAAGAATTCCATAGGATGATTACATTTGATAATTCTTCGAGACCCAGAACCCGTAGGTTGTTCCTTCTACTTCTATTTTCTACGTTGATAATCTTCTGTCTTAACTTTTCGTTGGACTTCGATTGTTTTTCCCAAAGCTTTTGCAGTTCATCCTCTTCCATTTCCAGAGATAACATAGCTTCATTATTTTTTATATGTTTATTGTGTTCATTAAGAGTTTGCTGAATAGAATCCAATTTACCATCTATTTGCTTAAATTCAGAGCTGAATTGTTGGAACTTCTCAGAGGCTTCTCGTGTATGACATTGTAGCAAATCCGTAATAGAATCCAAAGAAGCAGGGGATCCTCCATTTTAGTACCTCTGCCACCCCTTGATGTAGCCATAATGAAAAAATATCACACTTAATAAGGGGTTTCAAGACAGGTTGGAAATAGTAAGATAATTAGAGTTGGAGCAATGGGAGATTGCTGCTACTCTATCAGCCACCACCAGGAAATCTCCAAAGAAACTGTTCCTACAACATAGAGTGGGTGACTTCAAGCTCCTGTAGCTCCTCTTTGATGGTAGTAATGAGAAGGTGGCACTAATGAGAAAATGTGTTTTAAGAAATGCCTATTTGTTCACAGTAATCTTTCACAAACAGCTGTGTGATATTACTCAGATCTAAATGATTTTGCTGAAGAATCAGAATCAGAATCAGACTTTAATCGCCAAGTACCTATGCACATACAAGGAATTTACTTCCGGCAGATGTTGTCTCTCTGCTCATAACAATAATAATGATAAATATAAATGAAAATATAGATTATACATACAGGTAGTGCAATCCAAGTAATAGTTAGCCGACAGTTAACCGGCAGTTAACTGTTCAGCAAAGTGACCACAGTAGGGAAAAAACTTCTCCAGTGCCTAATAGTCTTAGTCTGGAGGGATCTGAAGCGCCTACCAGACGGAAGCAGATCAAACAGTCCGTGTAGATAGATAGATAGATACTTTATTCATCCCCATGGGGAAATTCAACTTTTTTTCCAATGTCCCATACACTTGTTGTAGCAAAACTAATAACATACAATATTTAACTCAGTAAAAAAATATGATATGCATCTAAATCACTATCTCAAAAAGCATTAATAATAGCTTTTAAAAAGTTCTTAAGTCCTGGCAGTTGAATTGTAAAGCCTAATGGCATTGCAGGATGGGAGGAGTCCTTTATGATGTTCCCCACCCTCTTCTTCGACCTGGAAGAGTACAGGTCCACAATAGAGGGCAGGGAGGCTCCAATAATGCGCTCGCAGTCCTCACTGTGCGCACTATTAACTATTAACTATTAACTGTTAATATTAACTATTAACAGTCCTCAATATTATTAAGGATTCCTGGATGAATAGTGCCTTGGGACAATTTATATCCACCTGAAAGAGTAGGTAAATTCTTAGTTTAACATCCCATTAAAAAACAGGGCTCTTTTTCTAGACATGATGTTGCTCTTTGGTGTCAGCCCAGAATCAGGTAAGGCTTCAGGTCTCAGAAGGGGAATTATATCACATCCCTTTGAATTAGAGGCATGAAGTAGTTGATGCTGCAAGTGTGAATTACACCCTGATCCTCATTTCCTGAAATGCAGTATCTCTTATTCCACTCTGTCGTTTTGAGCTAATTCTTTAGTTCTGCTCAATCACTTTTATTTGTAAGTTTAATATTTTCCAGTCAATAGTTTAATGAAGCAGAAAGCACGAATAAGGCTTTGAAATATAAAATCTCTTCAACATCCTCTTCTACAATAACTTCCAGCTGACAAATAAATCACAACTCAAAACAACATGTTTATAGCTCTTTTCTAATTAACCTTGGGGACTGAACTTATATTTGATGTGATTCAGAGCACTAAGATACAAAAGGTAATATATTTGTGGCTTTGATTTTGGTGTTGTTTTAATTACACCGTCCAATCCACTGCAGCAGCAATTGGGTTCAAAATAATAAAAAGAAAGTTGTCATAATTATGCTAAAATCTTTTCCAAATAGACAGAAGGTGGGCAGCAATATCACAAGCAGTATGATGCCAGATAAATATTGGCAGCAAACTGGTGCTGATCACAGTTATTATACCTCCTCCACAAGCAACAACAGTGCAAGAATTTCACCTCTTTCAGTGGCTTCCTGAAGCAGAATTAGAGTTACTTCTGACCTCTTTTGTGATGTTCAACTTAACATAAATACAGAGGATATATGAGGCACTTCAGTATTGAAGTTATCCATCCAACCTTTGGACATTGTGGGCTTTGTGAAGGTGTTGATATTCATGTTTTATGGCTTATGTCTGTTAGGTAATTATATTCTGGCAGCTTCATGTCCACAGGAAATGCATGTGCTCTTTTCATTGGTGCAGCTTACAGTAGAATTAGACGTCTTGCACTGAGGAGTTATATTTTGATCCAAGTGTAATTAAAAACTGTGCTGATCTCTGGCATATTAGTGAAGCCTATGTCGTAACACCCATGTTATTAAAATGCCCTTGCTTTTATGTACTTACAAATCTACAGAAAAGCTGCAGAAGACCGTTCTCTAACATGCAATAAAATGGTAATTATTTTAGGAGCAATTGTTATATTTCTTGCTCTGTGGAAGTTTTTGGGCAATAAGGATCAGCTGAGTGATGACTTGCTGATCTAAACTGAACAGACTGTGAATAATTTTAACCTCTTGCTTTGAACCTCTTGCCAACAAGGAGGCTCACGGAATTTCAATTTTACATACCTTTATACTCTCAGGTTGGCTGCAGACATTGCTACAAGGGCTGGTGTTTATTACCCCTCCCCAAATGGATCTGAAGAGGGATTTGTCTGAGTGATATGGATGGAATGTCAATATACGCTCAATGGCCACTTCATTAGGTCCACCTTTCAACCCGGTGTGGTCTTCTGCTGCTGTAGTCCATCCACTTCAAGGTTCGATGCATTATGCATTCAAACAGTGCATACTGTACTACTGTTGTAACGTGTAGTTTATCTGAGTTATTGGCACATTCCTGTCAGTTTGAAACCATCCGGCCTTTCTCCTCTGACCACTCTCATTAACAATGCACTTTTAACCACAGAACTCTGCTCAACAGATGCTTTTTGTTTTTCATACCATTCTCTGTAAACTCTAGAGCCTATGGTGCATGAAAATGAGATCAGCAGTTTCTGAGATACTCAAAACACCCCATCTGGCACCAACAATCATTTCACGGTCAAAGTCACTTCGATCACATTTCTACCCCATTCTGTTTGGTCTGAACAACTGAACCTCTTGACTGAGACTGCTTGCTTTTATGCATTGGGTTTGCTGCCGCATGATTGGCTGAATAGATATTTGCATTAACGATTAGGTGTACAGGTGTAGCCAATAAAATGGCCACTGAGGGTAGATTTGCATAATGAGCAGGTATACAGGCTTGGTCACAATTTACTGGCAATGGAGTGTATTTCTAAGTCACAATGGTATATGACTTGGTGGTAAAGGTTATAGTTTGGGATCTGATCTTGAATAAGAAATGTTGTTGTGTTTCCTCTGGATGATACACACTCCACAATGGGTGGTGGGTGAAGTTAAAACTGTTGTCACTTCTTTCTCTTTGGTCCTATTAGCAAACTGTGCTCCATATCATATGATAGTTCTAACTTCTCTGTAAGCTGCATTCTTTACATAATGTGTAAAATGTGCACCGTCAAATGCTTCTCCTGTTAAACCACAGGCAGTGAAGCCCTCTGTGCTGAAATTATATTATGCTATTGACATTTACGGTCTTGCTGTTCCAAGTTGGAGGTTTTATGTCATTCTCTAATATTGAAAAGGCTCAAGCAGTGAAGTATTTTAGCAACATCACACCGCGCGTTTACCTTCCCACTTTACATACCTCTCGAGAGCAACTAGTGTTGGCTAGTGAACGTCAGCTTTGCAAGTGACTCCTGAATAATGTGACTTAATGGATAAAAAACCTATTTTCATTGTAAAGACATTTCATTAAGCAGCAGCAAGAAATACACATTGAAGCTGTAAATTAGTGGTGAAGAATCAGCATAAAGGAGGGAGATTGAAAATCTGGCTGAGCGTTGCCCACACAATAACCTCTCACTCAATGCCAGCAAGACCAAGGAGCTGATTACTGACCTCAGGAAGAGGAACCTAGAGGTCCATGAGCTGGTTCTCATCAGTGGATCAGAGGTGGAGAGGGTCAGCAATTTTAAATTCCTCAGTGTTATCATGTTGGAGGACCTTTCCTGGGCCCAGTATGTAAGTACAATTATGAAGAAAGCACAGCAGTGTGCCTCTACTTCCTTTGGAGTTTGTGAAGAATCGGCATGACATCTAAAACTCTGACAGACGTCTATAGATGTGTGGTGGAGAGTATATTGACTGTCTGTATTACAACCTGGGCTGGAAGCACCTTGAACAGTAAATGCTGCAAAATGTAGTGGATATGGCCTAGCCCATCATGGGTTAAGGCCTCCCCACCAATGTGCACATCTACACAAAGCTGCCATCGGGAAAAAAGAACAGGAGCCTCAGGACTCACACCACCAGGTTCAGGAAAAGTTGTTCCCCTTCAGCCATCAGACTCTTGAACTAAAGGGGATAACTTCTCTCAACTTTTCTTGCCCCATCATTGAAATGTTCCCACAACCTATGGACTCACTTTCAAGGACTCTTCATCTTGTGTTTTCAAAATTTATTGCTTGCTTGCTTATTTATTTATTTGTTTGTTTGTTTGTTTGTTGTTGTTTCCTTCTTTTTGTATTTGCACAGTTTGTTGTGTTTTTAGTACTAGCTGAACACCCAAGTTGGTGTGATCCTTCATTGATTCTATTGTGGTTATATTTCTATTATGGATTTATTAAGTATGCCTGCAAGAAAATGGATCTCAGGGTTGTATATGGTGACATATATGTACTTCGATAATAAATTTACTTTGAACCTCTAACTTTAAAAGGGAAGACCTTTCTGTGGAGACAGAAAGAGATTTAACATTTCAGATTGCAGATTATTAACATTTCATCTACAACAGGGATCTAAACATACCTTCAAGGTGAAATAATTTACTTGCACTTTTTTCCCCAAATCAATCAGTGTGAGGGACCTTGATGCTTGAGAGGACAGTGTAAAACAAGCTGATATGCTAAGATATTGCAGTGTTTTGTGAAAGAGGACGTACTGGGAACTTTTGACAAGCAATAGGATAAATGGGTCCCAAGGGCAGTCAGGATATACCCCAGGTTACTAAGGGAAGCAGGAGAAGAGATTACTGTGCCTTTGGTGATGATATTAGCATCCTCACTGGCCACAGGAGTAGTACTAGATCATTGGAATGTGGCATATGTTATTCCTTTGTTTCGAAAAAGGGAGTAGGGTCCCCCCGGGAATTACAGAACAATTACAACTGAGGTGTACTATTTATTGGAGAAGATTCTTAGAGACAGGATTATGAGCATTTGGAGAAGCATAGTCTGATTAGGGTTCATCAGCATGGCTTTGTGAGGGGCCGGCCAGCCTCACAAGCCTGAGTGAATCCTTTGAGAAAGTGATGAAGCAAGACGATGAAGGTGGAGTAGTGAATATGGTGTATATGGAATTTAGTAAGGCACTTGATAAGATGCCTCATGGTAGGCTCATACAGTAAATCAGGAGGTATGGAACCCAAGGAAACCTAGCTGTGTGGATTCGGAACTGGCTTGCCCATAGAAAACTGAGGCTGGTTGTAGATGGAGCATTTCCTGCCAGCAGATCAGTGACCAAACACATCACCATTTCCAAACTTAAGATTCACGTTCTTGCAGGCATTCAAAATAACGCAGAAAAATGTAATAGAATCAATGAATAAAACTACACCCAAAGACTGACACAAAACCAAAGTGCAAAAGAAGACAAACTGTGCAAATAAAAAAAGTAAATAAATAATATTGAGAACTTGAGTTGTAGAGTCCTTGAAAGTGAGCCAGTAGGTTGTGGAGTAGTTCATTGTTGAGATGAGGGAAGTTATCCACACTGGTTCGGGAGTCTGACTCCTCAATACCCGAAGCCTGGACTGGCACCTTGCCCTATTGTCCTGTTTATTATTTATTGTAATGCCTGCACTGTTTTTGTGCACTTTACGCAGTCCTGTGTAGGTCTGTAGTCTAGTGTAGTTTTCTCTGTGTTGTTTTTTATGTAGTTGAGTCTAGTTTTTGTACTGTGTCATGTAACACCATGGTCCTGAAAAACGTTGTCTCATTTTTACTGTGCACTGTACCAGCAGTTATGGTCGAAATGACAATAAAAGTGACTTGACTTGACTTGATGACTAAACTGCTCCTGAACCTGGTGCTGTGGGACCTAAGGTCCCTGTATCTCCTTCTTGATGGCAGCAGTGAGGAAAGAGCATGGCCTGGATGGTGGATGTCTTTGATGGCGGACACTGTTTCCTTGTGCCAACGCTTCTTGTAGATGTGCTCAACGGTGCCTGTGATGGGTTGGGCGGTATTCACCACTTTTTGTAGATTTTTCTATCCTTGTGCTTTGGTTTCTCCATATCGAGTCATGATGCAACCAGTCAGGGTACTCTTCATTGTGCTGATTGAAGCAGACGTTAAATTCTTCCAATAATACAGAATTCTTACCACCTATCATTGACATTCAACGATGTTATCATTGCTGAGTGCCCTATTATCATTGACAAAAAAAATCAACTAATCTTATCACTAAGTACCATGCTCCAAGAGCAGGCCTGCAATATGGAACTCATTCCCTGACACGTCAAGACCTATAAATGCTTTACAAGGCACAAGTCAGGAGTGAGATGGAAAATTCTCCACTACTTGTGCTGTATGAGTGAAACACCAATAACTCTCACGAAACCCCTCACTATCCCAGGCACAGCAGCTCTCTTGATTTGCACCCCTTTCAACCACTCTAAAGATTCATCCCTCCATCACCAGTGCACAGTGGTTGTAGTGTACACTGCTAGTCATTCTTCTCACAGAGCTGCAGCTCAGTCACGCAGACACCCCCGTGTTCTCATCCGTGTTGCATCCATCCTGAGGTAGAGATGCATTGCTGGCCCGTCACTGTGGCTGGGTGTAGATCGCATGACGGCCCACTCAACATATTTGTCAGAAGGACTGCAGCAGTTCAAAGTGGCTGACTGCCCCTTCTCAAAAGCAGTTCACTAAATGCTGGCCTTGCTTGCGGTATCCAGAACTTGAAAAATGAGCCATCATCTATCATATGATTCTTTAGATGTTCTTTATGAATGATCAAAGTCTTAACTAGCTAGTTCTGCATGGAGGAGGCTATCCAAAGAGCCACATCTCAGTTTCTTCTGCTTTTTCAGTCCTGAATAGGAGTGGGTAGATCAGTTGTCCACTATATAGTGAACTGTTTGAACTTCTTTCATCAACTTCAGACATCAGCTGTCCTCTATGTAGTGAGCTCTCTGAACTTCTCTCACTATGTTAATTCATTGGGTTCCTGCTGCATCTATTTATGCATAAGACATTGATCATTGTAGGTTAACATTATCATTAATGATAGTTAATTGATAGTTAACATTATATATAATGTAAATATTGATAGTTAACATTATCATTATCATTAACATTGTAGGTTACCATGATGTGGTTAATGATAGCCCTTTGATTCCACTGGAGAGAAGAACCCAGGAATTCAACCATTCGAACTCTTTAATATATAGTTTATGTTTTAACTGATATTTAAATTGTATATGACCAATTAAACTAATAATGTTATACTTGAGACCGACTGTTGATCTTTCTAGCACTCTGTCTAAAGAAGCCATTGTTTTTCACATTCTTATCATACAAAGGCAGAGCTTCACACGATCCCTCAGCTGTGTTTTCTCATATTATTATTGAAGAATGAAAAGTAAAATTTAATTATCCTAATCAGCTCTATCTTTGAAAGCAATGGATAAAAATGATTCTTCATGGAATTCAATCTGTGCACATGAATGTAACCATAGCTCCAAAGAAATGGTCTTGATAACGTCATCATCTTAACATTATCATTATCAGTTAAGAAACACCTGTGAAATGACTGTGACTGTTAGTATCGAGTTAAGACACTGAAGGGAACTTTGTTTTGTTTCTCATCACTGCAAAGAAGTAAAGACACTCCAAACTTAGAAAGATTCATGAGCGTTTGGTGAAAACCTCACTTATTTTCTGGGAGGTTGATATTGAAATCTACTGGTAGCACCCACATTGCTGCTACAGTACCAAGTCTGGGCTGAACATGAAGGACTGAGGTCTACTTGGTTTCTAATATGTAGTTTATCATCTGGTACATTTTCTTAAAGCTGTTGATAGTTAGCATTGTGTTGACACGGTGGAATATGGAACCCAGAGGTAAATAGCCTTGGATAAGTCTTGTAAAATTTCCAAAGTATCTAACTATTACTCCAGGTACTCATAAACTGGAACTATTGAATTGGTATGGCCCCACTTCATGTTTCAGGCACATCAGGTCTTGAATCTGGCAGATAGGAATTAGCTGCCTCAGATTGTATGCCCAGGGCTGTCTCCTACTGGGTTCTTGAGTGCTGTCTATTTTATTTTTCCTAGGTTTAAGTCAAGGAGGGGTTTGAGAGGTATAGCAGACAGTTGTGTAGGTGCACTCCCTGCTTCTGCTTCTTCTAACCCACACCTTTGCCAATTTATTAGGGATTTAGTTATCAGAAAAGGAAAAATGTGACATTTATATTTAGATAAAAAGTATTTGATGCAGGATCTCAATCTGAAACGTTGTCCATTCCTTTGCCTCTACAGATTCTGCTTGACTCACTGAGTTCCTCCAGCAGTTGATTTGTTCAGCAGTGTAAGGTTGGGAGATGACAGTAACTGCTACTACAAGGGGAATGTATTGATGAGTGAGAACAGCCTGATGCAGAAGGCAGTTCATGCTGAGCTATAACAGTGCCATAGTATAGTGGGGCAGAATGGCCTGTTTCTATGGTGTAAATGATATACAGATGTGCAGGATTGGAAGCCTAACAATATCTGATCATTTATTTGACATTGTAATTCCTTGAAGGGCTCTATGTATCTGAAAGAAAAAATGTGTAAAGCTACAGGAAAACAACTGGGGAGAGTGGCTAATTGGATAGCCAGACAAGGAGCCAGTACAGTCACCATTGGCTTCATAACCTCTGGTGTGATGTTTTATTCACTGTTCTATGGCAGCTCAAGGCATTGAAGAGATAAGGCGGCACATCCTGCCATCACATTCTGAAGTACTGCTCAATAGTTAGCATTGTGTTGATACTGTGGAATAAGGAAGCTGGTGGTAAATAGTCTTGGGGAGGACTTGTAAAATTTCCAAAGTATCTAACTATTACTCCAGGTATTCAGAAACTGAAATAACCGAACATGCAAGAACCCAGTAGGAGACAGCCCTGGGCACATAGCTAATTCCTATCTGACAGATTCAACTCCTGATGTGACTGCAACATGAAGTGGGGCTTAATGAAGATTATTATACCGCAAGACATACGAACAGGAAAAATGTCTTTCTAGTCTTCAAGCATGCTTTGACATTTAAGAAGATTTTGTGTGATCTAACTTTCCTCTCAATTCCCTGACTAATTAGAAAGCTCTTCATCTCAGTGTTGAAAATATTCAAGGGCTGAGCCTGCCTCCTCTTTAGGGCAAGGAATTCCAAGGCTTTGAGAGAATGCTCATTTCTTATCCTGCGGTTATTCCTGTTGATCCAGGTCTATCCTGCATCCCTTCAAGTCCCAAAAAGTCTTGTAGACCTCCTGTTCTTCTAAACTCCAATGAGTACAGATCCAACCTGTTCAATTCTTCTTCAAAGGACAAGTACTCCATACCTGGGATCATTCTGAAGTTCAAAGTTCAAAGTAAATGTTATAATCAAAGTGCATCTATGTCAGCACATACAACCCTGAGATTCATTTTCTTGTGGGCATACCCAGCAAGTTAATAGAATAGTAATTAGAACAGGATCAATGTAAGACCAACCAAAGATCAACCAAGTGCAGAAGACAATAAACTGTGCTAATGCAAATAAAAAAAACAATAAATTATGAGAACATGAAATAATGAGATAAAGGCTCCTTAAAGTGAGATCAGTGGCTGTAGGAACATTTCAATGATGGGGCAAGTGAGCATAGGTACCCTCTTTTATTCAAGAGCCTGATGGTTGAGGGGTAGTAACTGTTCTTGAACCTGGTGGTGCAAATCCTGAGGTGGTCTCTGATGATGGATGCTGCTTTCTTACAACAGTGTTTCATGTAGATGTGCTCAATAGTTGGGAGGGCTTTACCCGTGATGTACTAGGCCAATTCCTAGGTTGATCGTCTCTCGTTGATTCAAGTCAAAATTTTTCGGTCCAGAATTTCCACCTCACCTATGAGATGGCTTTCTGGAGATCATGTAGCTTTCTTGGTCTCCAGACTTGAATGCCTCTGATCTGGCCCTCAGCAGACTTCAGATCTCATGATTCATCCAGAGTTTCTTATTGAGGAAGACTCTGAATGATTTAGTGGAGACACACTCATCCACAGCTGTTTTAGTGAAGTCCATTGCAACCATGGTGTATTCATTCGATCTCTAGATGAGTGCTTAAACATGGCCCAGTCCACTGACACAAAGCAATCACTCCTCTGCTTCCCACACCACCTCTAGTGAATCTTCTCTCAGTTCCCTCTTGCAATAATATACCTTTTCTTAAATATAGGTACCAAAGCCATTCATAATAGAGCCTCAGTTGTATCCTATGAGTTATTGTTAGGCTTCTCAATATTTATACGGTAACTCCCTTGAAAATAAAGCCACCAGTTCATAGGCCTTTTTGATTACCTGCCAGACTTGTATGCTAACATCCCCAAGCCCTTTGTGTTGCAACTTTTTGCAGACATTTTCCTTTTAAATATTAATCTATGTTACCATTCTTCCTCCTAAACTAAACAAATTTCCCATATTTGCTAACTTCTCCCCGCTCAATTAACATCTCTCTGTAAATTAGTTGGCATCCTCACAGTTTGCTTGCCCACCTACAAATCTGGCTGCAATACTTGTGCATCCTCCCTGCAAATCATGAATACATATTGTAAAGATCTTTGGTCCCTGCACTGTTCCCAGAGGATGCCAATCTCAGAATATCCCCTTTTCTATCCTTGCTTCTCCAGTTCTATTCAAGCTAATTTATTACCTTGACACTAAGAGCTTTTATTTTATGAAGTAACTTTTAGTGTAGTACCTTACTGAAAAAGTTTTGAAAATCCAAATACACTGGTTCCCCTTTGTTCACTTCGGCTAAATCTGCTTTAAAGAGTCCAAAAAAATTGTTGGATTTGATCTCACCTTTATGAAAATAAGTTGACTCTACTTGGCTATGACTTTGCCTTTATAAAGATTAGGACTTCCTACATGTTCTGCTATTAACTCCTTCATAACTAATTTTAACATTTTTCCAATAATAGCATTGGCAAAGAATCCCAAGGTCAGCTCTTTTTTTGGGTATCCTACTCTATTTGAATAGAGATATCATACTGGCAATTTTCCAGTCCTCTGGTACATTTCCAGAATCTAATCATTTTTGGAAAATCACAACAATATGTTCACTATGTCTATAACAACTACTTTTATGATCCTAGGATGCAAGCCATCAGGTCCAGGAACTTATCAACCATTGACCCCATTAGTTTATTAACATTAATTTTGTAGTGATGTGTAGTGCTATCATTAAGGACCCTCACCATCCAGGACATGCCCTCATCTCATTTCCACCATCATCAAGGAGATACAGGAGCCTGAAGATACACACATAACATTTTAGGAAGAGTTCCTTCCCCTCTGCTATTAGACATCTGAATGGCCCATGAACCCATGAACACCACCTCACTATCCCTTATTGGCAATATTTACATATTATTTTTTATGTAACTTATAATGTTGTTTTGTATCTTTCACTGTGCTACTGCCAAAAAGTAACAAATTTCATGACATACGCCAGTGATAATAAAACAGATTCTGATTCTGATTGCTTCTCTGTAATATTAACAGTAGAAGATACTATGTTTAATTCCTATACCATCTTCTTGTTCTTCATATTTCTTTCCCTAGCTTCAGTTTCTAAGGGGCCTATCTTCACTTTTATTTTGCTCTTCCTTGTAATGGATTATGGAAGTTCTGACTATTGTATTTTTCATATTTTCCTCGTTGGTGTGTATTTTCGCTCCTAAATATAAATTGTGTCTTTCTCAGTTTGTCTGTTATGTAATCTGCTAATCAAGTTTAACACCGTTGTTTCAGACCCAAGATTTTTGCTCTCCATCTGCTAAATCCTGTCATGACGTGAACACTAATTCCTATAGGATCTTTCAATTGAAGATCATATTGTAAACTTGATATGTTAATTGGTTACTGTAACTTGTCCCTAGTGTAGGCAGGTGATACAATTGCTGGTAACGTGAGGAGCCTTAGACTGCAAGGAATAGTAATGAGGTTGTAGGATTACTCGATGAGATGGCATAGATTTGATGGGCCAAATGGCCTACTTCTTTAATATATGGAAATTGCACGTTATTAGATCCATAATAAAACTTGTACCCTGGCTAATTCAAAGACATTATACACTTGGACAGTATACTGAACAAACTATATGAATGTGTTCTCAAAGCTTCTATTTTCATTTTGTTTAATCCAATCTACAGGAACGTAAATTTATGAAGACTATTATGGCCATCTGAAGGAAAATGTATTTTGTCAATTTGTACTGAGGTTTTGAAAATCTCCTTTGCATGCAGATGTGTGCATTATTGCAAATAGTAAATAATTGGCATCTCACTACTAACCCTGTGGGCAGATTAAGATGTTTTGTAGCAGTCGTCTGGCCAACTCATTGATTTAATAAGCCAGTGAATTCTAACACATACATTTTTAGTGCCTGAAGATACAAATTAATCATAGGAAATATTAGGAGAGAAAGAGTCCTTTGCCTCATTATGTCACAATTTCTAGCTCTCATTGTTCTCTTAGTTACAGTATATCAAGAACTCATCCACGGAATTTCTACTTCCACTATCTTTACAAACATTGTATTTTAGATTGTTCAAATTCTTTGGATAATTTCTTTATTCCTTAATCATCTTGATTTCTTTCTCGGTAGGTTGGACATGTTAGAGTATTGGCAGTATTGGCGATGAATAGTAGCCAAGCAATCACTTGAGTCAAGTATGATGTTCTCCTTGGGATTTGTCTATTAGTGAGTCTTCATCCGGTTGCAGAAGCTGATTAGGGATCACCACGGGTTGTCAGGGTGGATTCCCTTAATGGAGGATGCCTGTGTGTATCTTTGTTTAACATGAGGAGGCTGATGCATAGGCATTTGACAGATCAGGGTCAGGGTCCAGTGGCATGGACCACAAGGCAACCGGGGACCCTTCACTGCTGCAGCCTTCCTCTGCCTTCACCGCCTTTGTGATGAGTCATCAACCTGCCAGCTCCATCGCTGAGGCCTTGGTTGGATGGTTGTTTGCCTGGAACCTCTCCCTTGACCTTACCAGGAGCAAAGCTCCAGACAACATCACTCTCGGGATCTCAGGATCTTACAACCCTCTCCACCGCAACAAGTTGATGATCCTAGGAGTAATGGCTACATTACTGGACTAGCAGCCAGAGTCCTGAGCCAATGACCCTGGCATGTCATTGTAGCTGGGGAATTTAAGTTCAATTTACTAAATCAATTTGAAATTTAAAAAAAGTCTCAGGAAGAGTACATATTCTCCTGAAAGATTATTAGTGTAAAATATTAAAAATACACTTTTTTTTTCTCCACAGATGCTGCATTACTTGCTGATTCTCTCCATATTTTCTGCTTTTATTTGTAACCATGAAACTACAGAATTGTTAAAAGAAACATCTGGCTCACTGATGCCTTTCTGAGAAGGATACTTGCCATCTAGTTTGTCCCATATGTGATTTCAAATAAAGCACTGTGGTCAACCGCTGACTGCCTTTTCAGTTCAGGAGTAAATTAGGAATGAGCAATGAATGCCAGAATCCTGGCTACAAACCAATTTTTAAATCCTATTATTTAGTCTATTCCCTTTTTAATTTACCTTCCCAAATCCCTCTCCAGTTTTTGACGGTTAGTCAGGCTGTCAATATATCCCAAGGACTAAAAATATCTCTAATGCCTTCCATATGCCAAACAAAAGATTTTAATTGTCCAAAAAACTCAAGAAATAATTGTCAATTCTGCAGTTCCAAAGGAACATTCATGTTAGAATTTTTTCACTTTGATGCACTAAATTACAGTATTTTTTTCTTTATTTGATTCTTCCACACTGAAACTAAATAAGAGAATTAAGCAAAAATTCTATCAGAGATGCAATAGAAGCAGACGTCAGAGAATACATAATTAAGGAAATCAACAGTGTCTGGCTTGTTAGTAGATGTACTGAAAGATTTGAGTTTGTGAAGCTGTCTAAAGGTGGATGAAGAAGGGCCACCATGGCAAGGGCGTTTCAGAGACCAGTTGAATGGTAAATGGCGTCTTCTCTTTCTTCATAGGCTGCCTTGCAGGGCTGAGAATGGCATAATTTGAAGGAGTTTGGATGTAGGTATGGGAGGATGTCAAATGTAAGTTTTTTACATGGAGAATGTTGAGGATGTGGAACGCCCTGCAGGGGGTGATATTAGAGTTAGATAAATTAGGGGCATTAAAGTTAGGTACATGCAAAATAGAAAAGTGAAGGGCTATGCAGGAGGAAAGGATTAGATTGATCTTGGAGTACATTAGGAGGTCGTCACAACATCATGGGCTGAAGGACTTGTACTATGCTATGAGGTTCTATGTCCTATGTTTTACGTTCTATGTTCTATGTTCAGTGTTCCATGTTCTGTGACTTGCATCCACTCTGGTCTTGTGAGATCTGAGGTGGCTAATGAGTTCAGTGTGGGAACATCAGCCACAGGTGGAGCAGGAGGTGCCTAACATTTTCGTTGATTTGACTAGCACGGGTTTTCCTGTCAAAGAAATATCTGGATGAAATATTAAGTATTCAATGACAAAGGAACAAATACTATCTAACGTTCCTGTACAGATGCCTGTGTCCCAATTTGCATACCACCATCTGTTTTTTTTTCTCTCGTTCTTAGGCAAAATTTCAGCTGCACAGATCTATCTGTCACAGCAACATCCCATGGGAAGGCAAGATGCACAGGAATTTGTCATAGAGCCCACTGCAGTCAGGATAGCTAACATTATCAAAGAGAATTCTATAGATTCGGGTTTCCTTGCCAGCTTAGAAAGATTTCCCATTTTGCCGCTTCGCTAGAGAGAAAGATCTACATAGAAAATGTCTAGGAATTTACTTGAAGCTTCTTCTGAGTAGCATACTGCTTCCTATCCCATCCCAGTGCATTTGCATTAAATTTAGCAGATAATCTATTTATAAATTTCCCTTTAACTCTGTATAGAATTTATGGCAAGTATGTTGTGTATTTGATATTCCAGTAATATTTGAGTAAACTTGTAAAAATGTTTTTTGATTAAGCATTTTTTTTGCTTATATAATTCATTATAGTTATATGTAAAACATGTGAATGGTATGCATCATCATACTACCATGTGATACGTGCACACCTCGCTTAAAGTAAACACCAAGTTAGACTCACATTTCAGACTCCGGTGTCTTCCTTTGATTGGTTTTATGTTTTGAAGTTACAAAATATAACACAGAGCATAAGGTATCTCACAGCAAACTAATTCTATGAGGTCCTCTGGGGGATTTCATGTCTATGAGCAGACACTAGAATGACTGCCATTGGCGATGCACAGTGATTCTCCATCTATTCATCATAGCGATCTAGATAACCTAGCATATTACACAATGTAACACATACAAAATGCTGGAGGAACTCAGCAGGTCAGGCGGCATCTATTTAATTATCTGCACTGCATAAATGATTTACTTTTTAAATACCTTGAAGCTATTGTCAAATGATAACCCAACACAAATTGATATTTTGTTGAAAAGTTCAATTCTGAATTGTCAGCAACATGAAAGAGTTGGTTGTTAACTTTAGGAAGCAGGGTGGCGTACATACCCCTGTTCTGTATCAGTGGTGCTGAGATGGAGATGGTTGAAAATTTCAAGGTCCCAGATGCACCATGGAGAGCATCGTGTCTGGATGCATCATAGCTTGGTACGGCAAATGGTTTGCCTGTGACCGCAAGATGTGAACACAGACCACAAAAAGCAGCCCCATCTCCATTGACTCAGTCTACACTTTGTGCTGCTTCAGGAAAGGAGCTGATATAATCAATGTCACCTCCCTCCCCAGACATTGTCTTCTCCCTGCTTCTGTCAGACAGAAAATACTAAAGCTTGAAATGTACTGCCAGGCTCGAGGGCTACTTCTATCTTGCTGTTCTAAGACTCTTGAAGAGTTGTCCTATATGATGAAAATGCAGTCTTAATATCTCGGATAACCTCATCATTGTCCTTTAACCTCATTGTCTACTTACACTACATTTTATCTATAATTGTAACACATATTCTACACTCTGTCAACACACACAAAATGCTAGAGGAACTAGCAGGCCGGGCAGCATCTATGAAAAAGGGTGCGGTCAACGTTTCGGGCTGAGACCTTCAGCAGAACTGTGGGGTCCAGTCCTGTCGAAGGCTCGAGGCCTGAATGTCGACTGAAGTCTTTTCCATAGATGCTGCCTGACCTGCTCAGTTCCTCCAGCGCTTTGTGTGTGCTGCTTGCATTTCCAGCACGGGCAGATTTTCTCTTGTTTGTGATTCTATATTCTGTCATTATTTTTCTTTATGCACTACTATAATGTACTTATGAGTGGAAAGATTCACCTGGATGTCACATAGAACAAAGGATTTCATTGTTACATGTGACAACAATAAACTAATTAAGTTACCAAATGTCAAGTGTCCACCAAGCACAATTTGAATGAGCAAACTAATAACATTAGCTGTGAAAATTAATCTGGGTTATGGAATTGGGCATCTAGTTTACTGGTTGAGACAGCTGGTACTGGACCAAGGTGCTTAACATATGAAACAAGAAATAAATTAATACTGTGTTGTGTAAAGAGGTACTAGGATGATTGGTTAAAAGCTTGGCTAAAGGGATGGATCTCAGGGATGGGAGGAATGTAGGGAGGAGAAGAGTTTGATGAGGGAGCTCAAGAGTTTAGAACCATCACAGTTAAAAAAATGAACCCAAAACAGGAAGAGTAACTGGATGGTAAAAGTGCTGGGATTGGAGCAGGGCTAACTTTGATAGTGGTGTGTCTACATTTCATGGAAGTATACATTTTAAAATTTCAAATATCCAATAACATAATTAAAGAAAATAATATGCATTTTAAATTTTAAAAGAGCAGAAAATACTGGAAATGCTCAGCAGGACAGGCAGTATCTGCGGAGAGAGAAGCAGAGCTAATATGTCGGATTGATGAGCAGAACTGAAAGAGATGGAGGAAAATGTGTGCTAAGGAAAGGCTATCATCAAAGGGAAAGTTCTGTGACGGTGGGAAACTGGAAAAAAATAACAAGATGGATAAAGGTAAAGAGCGACAAGTAATGGAGCAAGTTAAGGAACATCAGAAGAGGTTGGGATTACAAATTGTACAATCCATTGCACAGTGTGAAATTGTATAATCGTATAGATTTCTAGAGCTTAGATAGGACAATATTGGAGATCAAAGACCTAGAAGGCAGGTTGGAAATGAAACCAAGAATTAAAGTAACAGGTGACCTGAAGCTCTGTACCAAACTTGTGAATTGAATAGTTTGCAGTATTTATTCAGTTACCCAAGTGTTATTTGTAAAGATACAAAATGTTGTAACTGAATGTTGACTGGCCATTTGGTTGTATCATGGAACGGTTTAATGTATACCCTCAGCATTTCCTATGTAAGCCTATAGTGGACAATGTCCTCATGAAGGGACTCGGCTCAAAATTTCAATGGTTTATTCCTTTCCAGAGATGCTGCCTGACCTGCTGAGTTCCTCCAGCCTTGTGTATGTGTTACACAGGATTTCCAACATCTGCAGAATTGAATGGATCTGCATCTTCAATGGAAAATCCTACAAAAAGTAATGGATATAGCCCAGTCCATCATGGGTAAGGCCCTCCCCACCACTGAGCACATCTACATGGAGTGCTGTCGCAGGAAAGTAGCATCCATCATCAGGGATCCCAACATCCAGGCCATGCTCTCTTCTCACTGCTGCTATCAGGAAAAAGGTACAGGAGCCTCAAGATCCATACCACCAGATTCAGGAACAGTTGTTACCACTCAGCCATCCAGCTCTTGACTCAGAGGAGATAACTTGACTCAACTTCACTCACCCTATCACTGAATTGTTCCCCCAATTTATTGACTTACTTTCAAGGACTCTTCATCTCATGCTCTCATTATTTATTGCTTATTTATTTATTTATTTATTTATCTATTTATCTATCTATCTATCTATTTATTTATTTATTTATTTATTTATTTATTTATTTTTGATCATTATAATAATAATGACGATTATTGGCATTGTCTTTTGCACATTTATTGCCTGTATGTCCTGTTGGGCGCAGTCTTCTATTGATTCTATTGTGTTTATTGTATTTACTGTAAATGCCCACAGAAAACTAATCTCAGGGTCGTGTATGTACTTTGATAATAAAGTTATTTTGAACATTGTGTTGGTGGACAATGATCAGCCAACTGAAGAATATTTGGCCCATCGCATCTGCAGAAGGGCTAGCCTTCCACTTGTCGTTTCAGAAAGAAGCTGTCACCTCTCCGGTATCTTTTCAACCGGATTAAGCATAACTCTTCTGCAGGCAACAGTAGAGTCTCCACCATAAGATTCCAGAAAGAATTGTGGGACCTAAGTTGGGGGTACATGGAAGTTGTCCAGTGACCAATATTTCATTGTGTTCTTCCAGCCCTGTGGTATTCAACATAATGGGCAGAAACAGTAAGTGTGAACATGAAGTTGGGGCATTTGGGAAGTAAGTGTGTGTGTGTGTGTGTGTGTGTGTGTGTGTGTGTGTGTGTGTGTGTGTGTGTGTGTGTGTGTGTGTGTGTGTGTGTGTGTGTTTCTGTGTGTGTGTGTGTGTGAGAGAGAGAGAGAGTGTGTGTGTTTCTCTGTGTGTGTGTGTGTGTGTGTGTGTGTGTGTTAAATGCGTGTAAGAATGGAGTGAGTATAAGAATATCACAGCTTGGTATGGAAGCTCCAATGCACATGGGTCTCAAGGTTGCGAAGGGTTGAAGACTAAACCAGCTCCATCACCGGCACAACTCCCCCCACCATCCAGGACATCTTTAAGAGGCTGCGCCTTGGAACCCATTAGTAAGGACCCCGGCATCAGGGACACGCTCTCATCTTGTGCTACGGGAATGAGATTTCTGAACGGTCCATGATCCCATAAACGCAACCTCGTTATTCCCCTTTTCTTGCGCTTTTTGGGGGTAATTTATACTAGCCTTAGGCTTTGCATTTCACCGCTGCCGTAAAACATCGAATTTCACGTCATCTAAGTCGGTGACGATAAAACCGAATCTGATTCTGAATGTGTGCCAACAGCGTGATGAGTGCGAGTGTGGACACTGACCTGTCGCTAAAACTCAGTGTGAGTTTGAACTGGAGATGTACTCATACGGAGTGCGCGTATAGAGTGGGCAAGTACTGAGTTTGTTTCCGTGGGGTGGGTGTGAGCAGAGATGATAACAGAGTGTGAATAAGAGACTCGGAGTGAGTAGGGGAAAGGGGAGCAGGGTTGCGTGACCAGGAAGGGTCAGTCTGCCCTTAAATCCTTGACACCTGACGAAAGGTTTGAGGACCACAGTGAAATACTCCATTGATGTAAGTTTTACGTAGAAGCCTAATAAGCGTGGCGGCCAGGCGGTTTCGCCCAGCACTTCCACGAGTGAGTGGAACGCGGCGGTTCAAAGCGAAAAGTTCATAGATTACCGGCGGTGGAAATCTGCATTCAGTTTATCCTCGCCGGAGAAACCGGGTCGGTTGCTGTGGCTGGGCGGAGGTGTCTGCCGACCCTGGTGTTGGTCGGACAAGACTTGATGATGAACGTGCGGGCGAGTGATTTGGAGCTTTCACAGTGAGAATCTGGACCGCGGCAGGAGATCGCGAGAGACAGTCAACACAGAGGCGCCTGTGAGCGAGTCTTCTTCCCAGCCCGACCAGTTCGAGCGACCTCGGCGAATGTTGCGGATCTCGGAGTTAGCAGAGAACTGGGTAAAGTAACAACACGGGGGGGGGGGGGGTAAATTACAAATCTGATTAACAGTTGCGCAAAAATATATTTGTATGCGTGTGTATGTGTGTGGGTGTGTTGAAGCGTGTGACACGGGTAAAGGGGGTTGAAAGGAGGGGAGAAGGACATTCAGTAGACATATGAGATTAAGAGACGGGTGGCAAAGTTAAATGGGAATGGATTGAAGATAAAGCCATAAATCAAATCAGATTTAATCTTTCCGTCGGAAGTTATCTTTACAAGAGCGCGGTTGACTAATGGAGTGGGACTTGAGGCCGAAAGGGATGCAGAGATTTGAAATGGAGTCTGTAACAATGTGTAACAAGGGCTGAACCCACCAGAGTGTTTAAGAACGTGTGTGAGAATAGCTGGAAACTGTGACTGCCAAGTTCGTGTCCGCGTGTGATGTGATAACGGGGGTGTGTGGGCGAGAGCGCAGGTCTGTCCGTGTGTGCGGACGCGTGTCTAAGAGGGCATTTATGCGCGTTTATACCTGTAAGTGCGCATGGTTGTGATAATGTGTAGAAGTGTTTATGTGTTTAGCGTGCATACGCGGAAAACATACGCCTTTAATTCACAACGTGTGACTGAATTGAAAATGTGAGCGACAGGCAGCGAGTGATCGGAAGCCACACGCAGACTTACTTTGAGTCATCACTTTGGGAGGTCGTAAAAGAAAAGATCGCCACAAACAGGGCAGCATTTTCAACTTTGCATCCAGGTATAATGAGAGATCCGGATCGGAAATTCATATCAACTAAAACATGGTGAAAATTGTTATTGTCCTGTTATGACTAAGAGCGTTCTCCGCAGCAAGCACACGTTATCTATCGGTTGTCATGTATCTGTTGTTAAACGTTTTGGATATGCTATAAATGGTTGAAAGTTTAATGATCGTAGACTTATATTTCTTGACAGGTTCGTTGGGTGTGGCTGAGTGAGCAAAATGTTTCAATTAATCACTGGCATGTCAATACAAAGATCTCAAAGTAAACGTACAGGACGGAGAATGACTGAGTGTTGTTTTCAGAGAGGGCGGGTAGAAAAGAAATGAATGGATGTGTAAAATATATCGAAGCTTCTGGTTAAAGTTACTTAGGTACGTTGTTTACATAATCCGCAGGATAACAAGAATGTGTGTGTGTGTGTGTGTGTGTGTGTGTGTGTGTGTGTGTGTGTGTGTGTGTGTGTGTGTGTGTGTGTGTGTGTGTGTGTGTGTGTGTGTGGTGTGTGTGTGATTGTGTGTGTGTGGTGTGTGTGTGATTGTGTGTGCGTGGTGTGTGTGTGTGATTGTGTGTGTGTGTGTGGTGTGTGTGTGGTGTGTGTGTGGTGTGTGTGATTGTGTGTGTGTGTGTGTGTGATTGTGTGTGTGTGTGTGTGTGTGTGTGTGTGTGTGGTGTGTGGTGTGTGTGTGTGTGTGTACTGTATACACACTATGTCCGTAGATATTTATCTGTTCATTCCTATACATCCGTTACACTTAAACACAGTCATGAATAATTGCACATATGCAACACGTAAACATTATAGATGGATATATCGCACATATGCATAAGCATGTCTACATCCATGTAGTGCACACGTAAATATATATTAGCATATTTAGCAATTAAATCCAATGCGCAGGTTACATTATACCATGCTTGAATTCCAATATGTAATGGCGGTATTTAAATAAAAGCTGATTTGGTGGCTCAAGTCTTGATGTCGTTCCAGTTGTCCTTTCCAAAAATTCCCAGTTGTAAGTGAAGGGGCAGAGATGTTATTTTATCAGGAGCAGAGTCCCTGCATGATGGAACGTCTCAGTAGTCGAGCAAAGAAGTCACTCATGTAAAACAAACATATCACTCTCCGATCGATGTGAAGAGCGAGCCAGCTCGTCCGCTCCCCGCTGCCGGGTTCGGAACACGGAGCAGGCGCGAAACAAACATGTGGCGGGAGAATGCACTCAGATGCTGCTGTGAAACACTTGGGAGAATGAATGAACACAAGGCTGCATTGATTTGGTTACTGGCTTTAAAATATTTTTTAAAAAATACTGGCCAGCCACCTGGTGCCAAGTTTCCTTTAGGGGAGTTTGCATATATGCACATCAGGTTTCTGAACGGACAATGAACCAACTAGCACACACTAACTCACCATTACTGCTCTTCTGACACTATAGTGCAAAAGGAGAACAATAATAGTGAGGTAGTGTTCATTAGTTGGTTCATTTACCGTTCAGAACTCTGATGGCAGAAGCATTTTCTAAAGCATTGAGTGTGTACTTCCTCTATATTGGTAGCAATGAGAAGAGATCATGTCTTTGGTGATGGGAGGGGGGGGGGTCTTAATGATGGATGCCGTTTGAAATTGCCCTGTATGCCGGGGAGGTTAATGCCCATGATGAAGCTGGCTGAGTTTGCAACCCTCTGCAGCAATTTTTTTCCCGATCCTGTTCAGTTCTGAACACGTTCCGAAGAGGACGCGTGTTCACAGGACGGGTGTTCACAGGACGCGTGTTCACAGGACGCGTGTTCACAGGACGGGTGTTCACAGGACGCGTGTTCACAGGACGCATGTTCACAGGACGCATGTTCACAGGACGGGTGTTCACAGGACGCATGTTCGCAGGACGCGTGTTCACAGGACGGGTGTTCACAGGACGCATGTTCACAGGACGCGTGTTCACAGGACGGGTGTTCACAGGACGCGTGTTCACAGGACGCATGTTCGCAGGACGCGTGTTCACAGGACGGGTGTTCACAGGACGCATGTTCACAGGACGCGTGTTCACAGGACGCATGTTCGCAGGACGCGTGTTCACAGGACGGGTGTTCACAGGACGCATGTTCACAGGACGCGTGTTCACAGGACGCATGTTCACAGGACGGGTGTTCACAGGACGCATGTTCACAGGACGCATGTTCACAGGACAAGTGGCGTAGAAGACTGGACACGGAGGAAGACCTTTTGGCTCACCATTACAATGTAAAATATTCTACCACCATGCTTCAGCACTATGCGTGACGACCTGCGTCCGTTTATAACGGTAGAACTTTTCTATAATTCGCTCTTCCATCGATATTTTATACACTTTCAAAAGCCCAGTGTAGGCATTACCAGCCCACCAGGTTAAAGTGATTGGTTGGGAGGGCAGGTGTCCTATTAAAACAAGCCTGAGATCAGTACTGGGAATTTTCCACTCCAAACTAAAATTGTGAAGCACCGATAACGGTGGCATTTGCAATGTCGTTCTATCTGCCCAGTTCAGCGCGTTACAGCTTGGCACATTTCACAACGCATTACTGTAGAGCAGTTAGTACTGCTCGTTTCTGCTGCTGTAGTTAACCTCCCTCACACTGCCACAGCGACTTCAGTGCGAAAGTAATTGTAATCACCTTAAACTATTCACTGCTTAATGGATGGAAGTTCCGTCTTTGCAAATTCTGACAATACATCATTCCGCAAGTATCAACATTTACAGCCGCATGCAGTTTTTATAAACGGGCCGAAGTTCAGCAAACAGTGGCTTGAATCAAGAAGTACAAAGTACTGTACTTGCGATTTAAAGTCAGGTCAGAGATCAAGGCTGGAGAGGGTGGATTTGTGAGTGTGTGGTGTGCGCGTTGTCACTATTTACTATCGAGTCCCTTGTGCTGTAATCGGCATGTAACTGCATTCCTGTTTAACCGGCGTTAAGTCACGGCAGTTTCCTATTATACTTCAGCCTAACATTGTGTAATCGTTCTTTTGGGCAGATATACTTTATTATAGCCTCGCTGGTGCAATTCCTTGCTCGGAATGCCGCCGCCGAGAGTTAGAATAGGGGCTGCTGTTCAGTTATCCTTTCCCGGTCAGTCATGCTGCTCGCTGTTAGAACAAAGTCGGAAGGGCAGATTCTCACCTGTTAGGGTTTACCTTCCTGTACTTAATACTCCTTACATTTTACCACCTGCGAGCGCTACTATTGCTTCGCAGTAGCCTTCTGCTGAGTTCCGCAATTTTCATCGTCAGCCGATGGTATTAGAAACTCGGGTGCTCTGCAGTGGCGCCGTTCCATGCAAATGGGGGAGCCTGTGTTCTGTTTGTAATCACTTCTGCCGTCTTGTATATTACTTGTCTCGGAAGCTTGTCTTGGGTTTTCATTCCCTTAATTGACAGATACAGGGAGGTAAAATGCCATGTGCTTGCGCATATTAAAAACAGATTTCATAACCATTCTGATTCAGTAAGAAGTGTGGAGGCACGCGCTTAGTTGGCTGGATTTGATTCCCAAAATGAGTTATCTGTCTCGTCTACATCTTGACGCAAGTCAGAATCGGGTTTATTATCATCACTGATGTATGTTTTGTGAAATTTTAAACACTAAAGATTTCGCGAGAAACCCCAGAATAAATCACACGAAGTACTGCAGGTGCACAGCAGGGTCAGACAGGGCAGCATCCGTGGAAATGAATACGCAGTCGACATCTCGGGCCGAGACCCCTCATCGGGGCAGACCAGGAAGGGGAAGAAGCCAGAAATAAGGTGGTGTGGGAAGGGGAAGCTCCAGCATTTTGTGTTGTGAAACTTCTTGTTTTGCGGCAGTGCAAGCCATAAAAATAAATATAAAGTTACAAAATAAATAAATACAACAACAAACTAGTGTTCAGGGGCTTCTCAGAAATATGATGGCGGAAAGAAAGAAACTGTTCCTGAAACGTTGGGCTTGGGTCCTCGTACCTGCTTCCAAAAGTCGGAACTCGAAGTGGGCCTGAACTGCAGGCTCGAGGCACCGCCTTTTAAAGAGGTCCATGAAAGCGAGGAGGGTGTGACCATGGATTGAGTCTACAACCCTCTGCAGCCCCTTGCAGTCCTGTGTACCGGAGGCCTTCTACCAGGGGTGATGCAGTCGGAATACTCTCCACCGTACATACTCTGTGTGTGTTGCTCCCCTCATGCACACTGGGGTCTAAACGATTTGCAACCTCTACACTACTTTTAAAATAGTGCAGTTACGTTTAAAGCGCCAGGGCCCTTTTTTCAACTATGATTTTTTTTTCTTAAAAGACTGCAGGAGACGCTGGCCTAACCTCAGCGACGTTGTCAAGGAACCATTGATGAGAACTGTGTTAAAAAAAAGTCACCGCATTTGAAAAGCACTATTTAATTTTGCGTACCTGCATGCAAATTTGTGCCCAAGTCAATATTTGTGAATGGGGAAATTAATACAATAACAAACTAGTGTTCATGGGCTTTTCGGAAATATGCTGGCGGAAAGAAAGAAACTGTTCCTAAAACGTTGGTCGTGGGTCCTCAGACTCCAGTACCTGCCTGTCTGTGCAAATTAATGTCTGCATGTATTTGTGACATGATGGTGTGTGTGTGTGTGTGTGTGTGTGTGTGTGTGTGTGTGTGTGTGTGTGTGTGTGTGTGTGTGTGTGTGTGTGTGTGTGTGTGTGTGTGTGTGTGTGTTTATGAACACTGTACAAGTGTATTTTCTAGAGTTGCAGCTGGAACACCTCAGGCTCTTTCCAGAGATTTAAAAAAATCTTTATTCTGAAGAGACAAGTTAGGAGAAGAAAAATGCCTCTTAATGAAGCTAATTTTGGTGACATTAATGAAAAAATATATGTTTACACAACATTCCACTGCCCACAAATCACTGTTCTTGGCAATGTATTTATATTCAGTGAGCAGCAATCCTGGAGAGTAAAATTTCACATGAACATATTGTGATTTGAACAGGACGACTGGCAATCCAACAGCAATGACTAATTTTTTTGACACATGCCTTGCTGTGGGTTCCTGACCTCTGCTGCCCAACAAAATATTCCACTGACCAGATGGACAATGGTGTTCAAAGGAGTTCTGCAGCTTCAGAGATGAATTAATAATAAGCTGCTTACATTTTTAAAGGCCCCTTTGTCGTATATATAAATGATTTGGATGAGAATATAATTGGCATGGCTCGTAAGTTTATACTTAACATTAAAATTGGTGATAAAGAAGGTTGCTAAAGATCACAACAGGAGCTAGTTCCGCTGGAAAAGATGGTCAAGCAATGACAGATGGAATTTGGTTCAGACAAGTGTAAAGTATTGCATTTTGGGAAGGTAAACCAGGGCTGTGCTTCCACAATAAATGACAGGGCCCCGGAGAGTGTTGTAGAATAGGAAGTCTAGATACACACGGTATATTCTTGTCTCGCCATGGCTTCGTTTCCTGAAAGCAGTAGTGTTTGTCAGCCATGTTAACAAATTGGATGAGGGTGTAGCTTTGATGGTTGGTAAGTTTATGTATTGTGTACAGTTCTGCTGGCCTCTTTATAGGAAGGACATTATTAAGCTGAACATGGTACAGAAAAGTTTCTCAACAGGTAAACAGGATGGTGAAGGAAGTATTTGGCAAACAGGGCTTCATTAGTCAGGACATAAAGTACAAGAACAAATACAATAAAGTCTGCAGGTGATAGAAATCCAAAGCGACACACACAAAACGGGTCAGCCAGCCTCTATGGAAAAGAATAAAGTTGACTTTTTGGGCTGAGACCTTCTGCAGGACCGAGAGGGAAGGGGGAGGATGCCAGAATAAACAAATAGGGGGAGGGGTAAGAGGCTAGCTGGATGGTGATAGGTAAAGCCAGATGGGTGGGAAAAGTTAAGGGCTGGAGAAGAAAGGAGAGGAGATTGGACCAGAAGAGAAAGGGAAGGAGGAGGGGATTCTGTGGAAGTAATAGGCAGGTCAGAAGAAGTATAAGGTCAGATTGGGGAATAGAGGAAGCGGAGATGCGGGGATTTGTTTACTGGAAGGAGAAATCAATATTCCTGCCATCCGATTAGGGGGTGCCCAGTTGGAATGCTCCTCCACGCTGAGCGTGGCCTCATCTTGGCACAAGAGGAGGCCGTGGATCAAGATGTCAGAACAGGAATGGGAATGGGAATGGGAAGCGGAATTAAGACGTTTGGCTGCCAGGAAGTCCCGCTTAGAGCAGGTGGTGCGGAGGTGCTCAACGAAGCAGTCCTCCAATTTAACGGCGGGTCTCTCCATTGTACAGGAGGCCAGATTGGGAGCACCGGATACAATAGGTGACCCCAGCAGATTCGCAGGTGAAGTGTTGCCTCACCTGGCAATTCTGTTTGGAGCACCGAATGGAGGTGAGGGAGGAGGTGAATGCGCAGGTGAATCACTTAGGGATGCAGGGATAGGTGCATGGAGAGAGAGCAGTGAGGATGGACAAATGGACAAGGGAATCGTGGAGGGAGCAATCCTTGCTGAAAGCGGAGCCGGTGGTGGGGGAGGTAGAGGTATGTTTAGTGGTAGGATTTGGGATGTCATATTACAGTTGTACAAGATGTTGGTCAGACTGCATCTGCTGCCTGACCTTCTATATCCACTAAAACATATCACTAAGAAAATGAACGATAATGTTCAAAGCATTTCTGCAGCTTTCTGAGATTTGTTAATAATAAGATGCTTTTAAAGTCTCTTTAATGACCCCAATGTTTGCCATCATATTAGCAGTTTGGATGAGAATGTAGGTGCCCTGGTCAGTAGGTGTACGCATTGTGTACGGTTCTGGTGTACGGTTGTAGGAAGGGCACTATTAAAATGAAAATGGTACAGAAAAAACTCACAAGGATGTTGCTGGGACAGAGGACTTGAGTTAAAAGAAGAGACTGGATTGGCTGGGATGATTTCCCCTGAGCGTAGGTGACTTCAAAAATGTACAGCATATAAAATCATGAGGGGCATAGATAAGGTGAATGGTCACATGATTTTCCCAGGGTAGGGGAGTCTAAAGCCAGGGGGGCATTGACTTGAGAGGGAAAGATTTAAAATGGGACCTGAGAGGTAAGTTTTTAAATAAAAGTGGTTGGTAGGTGGTACGAGCTGCCAAAGGAAGTAGTAGAGGTGGGTGTAATTCAACATTTAAAATACATTCAGATAGGTACAAGGATAGGAAGGTTTAGAGTGATTATGGGTCAAATACAGGCAAACAGAACTAGCTCATGTTTGGCATGGATAAGTTGAGCCCAAGGACCTGTTTCCATCCTGTAAAGCTCCACAACCCTGAATCAAAAGGGCATTGCTTTATATCAACATGTTATGCGCGGTGATATGCCAAGACCATTGACAAAAATGATCACAACTGCAAGGCAGTGACTTCATTAAGGCATGTATATCATTCACTGTTTTAAACTGAACTCTCAATACAGAATCACTGAATGGTTACAGCAATGAAGCTGACAGTGTATTGGCTGAATGTAAGAGTAACCCACTTATTTCCTCTCCCTTGCCATCTCTCCAAAACCATGCAAATCATTTCCATTCAGATACTTAGTTTGAGGCCCATTTGAATGCTGCAGTTGACTCTGTCTCATCAGTGCATTCCACAGCTTAGCTATTTAATACCAAAACAGAAGTTAAAATTTTGGATTTGGAATCTGGATGGTGAAGGCATGGGCACAATTATTAATCATCTTTGGTTGTCTGAGTTTTCTTGGTCCTGATGGAGTATTATCTCCAGAAGGACTGATGTGGCTCGAGGGTCTGCTAGGGATGGTTAAGCCAGTAGAGGCTCAGTGACCATATCCCCTACAATAATTCTGAGAAACAAGACAAAGTCTGCGGATGCTGGAAATCAAAGTGATACACACAAAATGCAGGAAGAACTCAGTGGGCCAGGCAGCATCTATGGAAAAGAGTAGACAGTCAGCATTTTGGGCTGAGGTCCTTCATCAAGACTGGAGAAAAGAGATGAGAAGTAGGGGGAGGGGAGGAAGAAGTACAAGGTGGCAGGTGATAGGTGAAACTGGGAGAGGGGGTGAAGTAAGGAGCTGGGAAGTAGATTGGTGAATGAGATAAAGGGCTGGAGAATGGTGAATCTGATAGGAGAGGACAGAAGGCCATGGGAGAAAGGGAAGGGGGAGGAGCACCAGAGGGAGGTGATGGGCAGGTAAGGTGAGAGAGGGAAATGGGAATAGGGAATGGGGAAGGATGGGGAGGGGGGGCAATTGCTGGAAGTTTGAGAAATTGATGTTCATGCCATCAGGTTAGAGGCCATCCAGATGGAATATAAGGTGTTGCTCCTCCAGTCTGAGGGTGGCCTCATTGAGGCAGTAGAGGAGGCATGGGCTGACATGTCAGAATGGGAATGGGAACTAGAATTGAAATGGGAGATCCCGCTTTTCCTCGTGTTTTTTGGGCGCTCAGCGAGGCGGTCTCCCAATCTACGATGGGTCTCACCGATATACACGAGTCCACACCAGGAGCACCGGATACGGTAGATAACACGCACAATAATTCTGTGATTCTATCCAGAGGATTCAGTTAATAACTTAAAACATGTTTTAATGTCAGCATCCTCCTATAATTATTCATACAGCTGTCAGTGTCTCTGGCAACTGATGAGTGTGCAATTCATTTTAAAACTTGATAAAAGAGCAGACGCCATGTTATTCTATAACACTACGTTGAGAATAGGTAGTCCCACCTTTCCACGACCATTTCATTCTCATGTCCTGTAGGACTGCAATGGTTCATACTGTGGCATGTGCATGTGTAGAATGAACTGAAAATATTGCTTGCTCGGCTAAGGATTTTCAAGGTAAGCAATGGCTGGCTGTCCCAGGATTAAATCCCACTGGAAAAGGTGCACAGTCTGACTGGACAGTTGGCACTATATCCAAAATAAACATCACAGGTCCTGGAATGTTTATTACCTGTCCCTGGACACCATAAGGAACCAACAGGTTAAAGAGCTAACTGAGTGGACAAGGTTATGTAATAATGAAATTACTTTTCATTTAAAAGATGATTAAACTAAGGAAGAATTTCATTCAAATTATAAAATTGAGTACAAGGGCTGAAATACGTTCCAACGTAAAACCAAGATTTAAGAGTGTGTTTGTATGGAAGAGGGTGCTGTTGTGTTTTTAAGGGCAAATGGCAGACCTGCTTTGGGAGAGGGACACACAATGCAATAACAGAGGCTGATTTCTGAGCTGTTAAATCTACAACAACAGCATCAGACCTTTAGCTTGTCCACTATTGCAGACACCTGCAGGTATTTCGATTAAGCTCACTGCAGAAATAACATCTTATTATGGCAAGGTCAAGTACCTTTTCAATAGCATTGTGTTAATGATTGCTAACCAAGCACTGTGGCACTGAAAATTACTTATCGTTGCTTTGTTTCATCAGGCTTTGAATTTTTTTTTGGACATGCATTTAACAATATTATATTTTATATTTGTTATAATTATTTTTAAATCTGTCCTTCTCTTACTCCATCCCATTTTGATTTTGTATCTAAATACATTCTCTTTAATTTCCCCTTCAGCTTTCTCCATCCAGTGTTTTTTCCCTTTCCAATCAATGTTTCATGTCTCCACTGAGTGTTTTCTTAATTCCATCAAAATCTCATGGGTTTAAGGCTGACTCCAGTGTAATGTCCTGCACCTCAGTGCACCAAATTGGGATATATTGTGAAAATGAAAGTGGAAATATATGTGGGTACTCACCGTTCAACTTTGTGTTATAAAAGGATGCTAACCGATTTTAGACAGTGGGAGCAAATAACAAAATCATTCAATGTTTCCTCATGGGAACTCTTTTATTTTTCTTCAGTTCTTATTCCACACAACTTGCCTGAATGATTGACGATGACGAGGACAGCATAATGTCTGGGCACTGGAATGCCTCTGAAAACTACCCATTGAACCCAGCCAGCATCATAGTGCCCGTCGTCTTCTCCTTAATCTTCTTGCTCGGGACCATTGGCAACAGCTTGGTACTGGCAGTGCTGTTCAGAAATGGCCAGATGGGCCACAACACAACCAACCTGTTCATTCTAAACCTGAGTGTGGCCGATTTCTTCTTCATCATATTTTGTGTCCCGTTTCAAGCCACAATCTACACGCTGGAGGGCTGGGTCTTCGGCTCATTCATGTGCAAGGCCGTCCATTTCTTCATCTACCTGGCAATGTATGCAAGCAGCTTCACGCTCGCAGCCGTTTCAGTTGACAGGTACAGTATGTGAAGGACTACTGAAACCAGTGATTTTGTCTCAAAACCCAATTATTTCAGGCATGGTACCCAATAGGCTTGATATACTTGGGAGCACTAAAGTGACCTGAAACTAATTAGTTCCTAAACATTTCCATTGCTGATGGGTTTCTTCACCTCATGCCTGCTCATCTGGCATAATGAAGAGAGATTGATAACATTAATGATGCAACAATTTCTTGTTATTTTTAGTCTACATAATGATGCAAATATCAACATTGTTCTTTGAAAATGACGGCAACTTTATGCAGTCTCATGGGACGAATCCAAAGTTGTCTCCACTTCCCCACTTGCTCAGCTGTTCTGCAGCCTTCTAAATCACGATGAAGGTTAAGTTAGATGAAGTGACAAAAAACACCCTAGATTGTTAAGTACTGTTACCTGATGCCTAAATGAGATATGTATGGTCAATTAAGATATAATCACTGTTCTCCAAACTGTCTGGTCCTAAAATTATTTCTATATGTGGATTTTGATTCAATACATTAAATATTTCAAAACATAGTGAACTAAAAAATTCCATCAAGTATATTTAGATTTCAACTTCTGTCTTATATTCTACCACATTTCAGAATCAGAACCTGAATCAGGTTTATTATCACTGGCACAGGTCATGAAATTTGTTGTTCCGCAGCAGCAATACATTGTAAGACACAATATGAAATACAAAAAAGAAAGGTAGTGCAAAAAAGAGCAAAGGAGGTAGTTTTCATGGGTTCATGGACAGTTCAGAAATGTATAGCAGAGAGGAAGAAGCTGTTGCTAAAGCTTTGAGCATGTGCCTCCAGGCTCCTGTACCTCCTGCCAGGTGGTACTAATGAGAAGAGGATGTGCTCCAGATGGTGAAGGTCCTTAGTGATAGGTGCAGCCTTCCCAAGGGTCTCCCTTTGGAACACGTCCCCGATTGGGGGGCAGGCTAGTGCTCATGATGGAGCTGGCTGAGTTGATAACCCTCTGCAGCTTTCTCCAGTTCAGTGCATTGGCATCTCCATACCAGATGGTGACTCAACCAGTTAGAATGCTTTCCACAGTACATCTGTAGAAATGTGTCAGACATACCAAATCTTCCCAAAAGCTATAATATACTTCAGCCATGGCTTAGCTAGTGTCTAATAATGTGTACTGTAACCTCCTTGTTATATTATCCCATGCTCTGGCTAATGAAAACATACATCTCCAATGTCATTTTAACCACTTCATTTACCCGTGCTTCTGCCTTCAGGGATCCATGCATCCTCCATTCCTCAGTATATCCTAGTGTTTACATACTTTTCTGAATTAAATTTCATCTATCATTTGCACTGCCCATCTTCCTAACTCCTCAATATCATTCTGTAGCTGAAAACACCCTTCTCGTTATCAGCTACACCACCAATGCTTGTGTTATTTGCAAACTTGCTAATCATACCATGTACGTTCACACCCAGGTTATTAAAATATTTCACAAACAGCAAAGGTTCCAGTGCCAATCCATGTAATAAACTTCTGGTCAAAGATTTCCAATTACAAAAGCAACCTTCCCACCATCACTGACTGCCTTCCATCACCAAGCAAAGGTAGGATCCGATTTGCCAAATTGCTCTGCATCTCAGAGTTCCTTAACTTTTGGACCAGTTTTCCATGTGGGTCCCTTTCAGAGGACGTACTGAAGTCCATGTAGATCACATTAGCTGCACTGTGCTCATCAACACATCTGGTAACTTCCCAAAAAAATTCAATTAAACTAGTCACACAGGATCTCCTTTTAAATCAACGATAAATATCCTCAATTGTTGTCTGCCCTTCCTCCCAATTGCAGAAGATTAATCTTGTCTCTCTGATTTTTTTTTCTTATAGTATCCCACCTCTGATAGAACATACATGATAGAACACTACGGCAGAGTACAAGGGCCTTCAACACAATGCTGTGCCGACCTTTTAACCTACTCTAACATCAATCTAGCCTTTCCCTTCTACATAGCCCTCCATTTTTCTATCATCCGTGTGTCTATCTAAGAGTCTCTTAAATGTCCCTGATGTATCTGCCTCTAATACCACCCCTGGCAGGGTGTTCTATGCACTCACTGCCCTCTGTGTAAAAAAAAACATCTCTGACATCCCCTCTAAACTTGCCTCCAATCACCTTAAATTTATGGCCCTTGGTATAAGCCTGGAAAAAAGTCTCTGGCTCTCCACTCGAGCTATGCCTCTTATCATCTTGTACACCTCTATCAAGTTGCCTCGGATGTAGGTCTGTATCTACCTGATTTATCCCGCTGCTCTTCTTGAGTGAAGGCACTATGTACACTTCCTGTCCTCCAACCGCCTGGCACCTCTCCTGTTTCCAGGGGCATTTGAACATTTCTGTTAGAGCCCCGGCTATCCCCTATTTACCTTCAAGACGTACATTTGACCACAGCATCTGCAGTGTACCTTGTGTCCCTATTTACCTTCCATTGGAGACTGAAATATTTCACATCAGGCTCCAGGAATTTACTCATCTTTAAGTCTGTTAAAATATCTTTTTCTCCTCCTTTTTCAATGATATTGTGTTCTGGAATTTTACTGTATCCCTCCCTGAACTCACTAATTGCAACATCTTTCTACACGGTGAATACAGATTTTAAAAAATCAATTTAAAAGCTCACTGCTGCTTTTCGGCTAAATACATAGATTGCCATTAATGGACCCTACTCTTCCCCTTAATAAGTAAGTAAAAGAGTTAAAGTCTGGGTGCTTACAACAATGTAATTCCTTTAAGTAAATTATTGAAAATGGTGCCAATCTGAACGATGATAATAAAATGTTTGCAGCACACGTGACTGGCAGTCAGAAGAGAAGGTGTTTACCCTTTCAGAAGCAAAGAACCTGCTGGAGGAACTTAACAGGTCCAACTGTATCTGTCGGGGGATAGAAATTGGCGACTTTTCGAGTCAAACTTCAGCAGATGCTGCACAACCCCTTGAGTTCCCCCAGAAGTTGGTTTTGCTTCGGGTTCCAGCTTCTGGAGTCTCTTGTGTCTGCTGTTTTGCCCGTTCATATATTCCCCTCATGACTGACAAGGCGACTGGCTGGAAGTATCAATAATATTCCATTTCTTTTTTTTTCGGCTCAGCAGTTTAATTGCCAGCGATTATTTCTCAGGTCAAAATGTCATGTCTCATTTCGAAAGTAATCGAGCTACTTGTCAGCTTCCTCCAAACTACTGTATGTTTAATCTGCAATTTCACAAAGGGCATGGTGCACCGATCTTCAACCAGCACGATGATCACTGTAACTGGGTCACAATAGACCAACAGACACCTTCAAAGGATATGCTAAAAGAATGCTGCTGAGAGCTCAGGCTTAGGACTCATTACCTATTCAATACCTGTATGCTTTAATTAAATTTGTTGAGCATCTTATTAGCTTGGGGATAACAGTCGTTGTGGAGTTAAAATCTGAGTAGTTTGTAGTCCCCCAAAATGGGAATATGGGAATTGGACCATGCAATCCCTTGAAACTGATCTGCCATTCAATAATGTAATAGTTGATTTGCATATTAATCCAATTTATTCATCCCATTCTATATTCGTTCAAGAGATATTCCTGAAGGCATCGTGATGTCACCAGCCTTCCTCATCATTGGAAGGCAGTGTTCTCCGGGCGAAGTGCCGTGGTCACACCCGCCCACAGATGCAGCCAGTGTTTATGAAAGTCTGTCCACCCCCTCAGATGCATTTGTCCTTCCCTTGGGGCAGGGTGAACAGCTTACATCCAGTGTTTTCCCGGCAACCAGACACCTATGGGGGGGGATTTCAGGAATCAATTCAATCACTCTGCCATTTCAAACAGCGGCAGGTAGTCCGGGGGAAGAGAAGTCCCAAGCTTCTGAAAATCTAAAATGAAGTCTAGATACTGGAAATCTGAAGTAAAATCGACAAAATGGAAACACCTAGTAGGTCGGGCAGCATCTGGGGAGACGGAAACAGTTAATGTTTCAGATTGAAGGGCTGCTGTCAAAACTGGGAAAGACTAAAGAAGAAAAGAGTTTAACTCAATGAGTAAATCAGTTTCTCTTTCAACAGACTAAGCTGGTAAGTGATCCCATCATTTTCAGCTTTAAAATCCCATACTCTGGTGCTTTTGCCTTTTTAACATTCCTTCCATCAATTCAACATCAACATGCAATGACAGGACCTTGGCAGGCAAAGCAACGCCCTTTCTTCAGACCAATCCAGAGGGTCACCATTGTCACCCCGTGTGAAACCGGTATCCTCAATGAGGACTGACAGAATAGCTGGAGTCACCGTATACACCCTAGTCCAAAGTCAAAGTAAATGACACAGTGCAACATAAATAGTTTACAAGTTCTAACAATTGGTGGCTGTAATTTCTAGTTGGTCCATTATTGCATGGTTTTGTTAGTTTATCTTTGTAATTTTATTCATATCACCCATCTAGTCTGATACATTTAACTACTGGGGCAATATGCTGTAGCATATACCTCCTACCCAAGATCTGGGTAGACCTAATGTCCACCTGGCTCCTATCCCCCCCCAGTACAGTCCTTTCCTGCCTACATTTGCGACACTTTTCATGCTCTCAATCCTCTCAGTAACTTTCAATTCCCTGGCCCTGGCCACCTCGTTTTCACAAAGTATGTTCAGTACCTATACACTTCTAACACCCATCAAGATGGCCTTGAAACTCTCCGCTTCTTTCTTGACAAAAGAACCAACCAAGTCCCCTCCACCACCACCCTCCTCCATCCGGCAGAACTGTCCTTGATGCACCATCAATGACTCTCAGAGACGTAAGTCAAGGTAGGCTTTTATTGGCTGGAAGAAAGCACCATCAGCAGCAAGTGACCACCACACAACATCCTGGAGACTGAGGCAGGAGCAGTGCCTCCAACCGCCTTTATACCGGGGTCTGTGGGAGGCGCCATGGTCTGTGGGAGGAGCCACAGGAGCAGTCAGCAGGGGGGCGTGTCCAGACAGGTATATTTAGTTCACCACAGCCCTCACACTCAATATTTTTTCTTCAGCCCCTCCTACTTTCTCCAGACTTGAGGGGTAGCCATGGGCACCCGCCTGGGTCCCAGCCATGCCTGCTTCTCCGTCGACAGCATAGAACAGCCCTTGTTCCAAACCTTCCCCTGGTAATGCTCACCAACTCTTCCTCCGCTACATTGATGTCTGCGTTGGTGCTGCTTCTTGCACCCATGCTGAGCTCGTCAATTTCATCAACTTTGCCTCCAACTTCCACCCTGCCCTTAAGTTCACCTGGTCCATTTCTGGCACTTCCCTCTCCTTTCTCGATCTATCTCTGGAGACTACCTGTTTATTGACATCTTTTATAAACCAAGCAAATGCAATGGTTGTTTTCACAGTACCTCTTCCCACCCTATCTCCTGTAAAAATGCTATTTCCTTTCCTCAGTTCCTTCATCTCCATCACATTGGGTCCCAGGATGTGGCTTTCCTTTTCAGGACATCTGAGATATCCTCCTTCCTCCACTATTGATGCTGCCCTCAACCACATCTCCTCCATTTGCTGAACACCCACACTCACCCTACTGACATGACAGTGATAGAGTTCCTCCTGCCCTTACCTACCACCCCATGACCCTCTGCATCCACATATTCTCTGCAACTTCTGCTGACTTCAACAAGATCCTGCCACTAAACATACCTTTATCCCCACCCCACCTCCATGCATTCCACTGGAATTGTTCCCTCCACAGTTTCCTTGTCCATTCATCCCTCCCCACTAATCTCCCTCCAGGCACACCTGCCCATTCACGTCCTCCCTCACCTCCATTCAGGGCCCCAAACAGTCCTTCCAGGTGAGGCAATACTTTACCTTCGAATCTGCTGCTGTTGTCTAATGTGTCTGGTGCTCCAGATACAGGCTTCTCTACATTGGTGAGACTCGACGTAAATTGGGGATCACTTTGTCAGACATCTTTGCTCCATCCACCAAAAGTGGAACTTCCCAGTGGCAAAACATTTTATTTCTGATTCCCATTCCTATTCTGACATGTTGGTCCATGAGCTCTTCTTGTGCCAAGATGAGACCACCCTCAGGGTGGAGGAGCAACACCTTATATACCGGCTGAGTTGCCTCCAACCTGATGGCATGAACATTGACTTCTCCTTCCAGTAAAAATTATGAATTCCTCCCCCTCCCCTTTTCCTCTATTTCCTACTCTGGCCATTTGCCTCTTCTCTCCGACCTAACACTTTCCCCTTGGTCCCCTCCTCCTTCCCTTTCTCCTATGGTGCTTTCACCTCAAATCCTTCCTCTCCAGACCTTTACCTTTCCCATCCACTTGGCTTCACCTATCACCTTCCAGCTAGCCTTGTTCCCTTTCCCCCATCTTTTCATTCTGGCATCTTCCTCCTTCTTTTTCAGTCCTGATGAAGGGTCTTGGCCCAAAACATTAACTGTTTATTCATCTCCATAGATGCTGCATGACCTGCTGAGATCCCCCAGGATTTTGTGTGTGTTGCTTTGGATTTCCAGCATCTGCAGACTCTCCCATGTTTATGACTTGCTGTAGTATTTGCTAGCTCATTGACAGAATCCTTTTCCCAATTTTTATCCACCACCAGTGAGAGTATCTAGACTTCTGTTTGGCTCTTCACCAGATGTGGTTTAGTTGTGGAGGTGAAGCTGGGCTTAAACTGTCCCATTGCCATCCACTTCATGGCCTGTCTCCCATTACATGGCCTCGCAGTAACCAGGCACGTTACCTGGGTATCCCACGCCTATTAACAGGTTGCACGATGTATCCTTGGAATTTTACATATGAATCTGGCTGTGCATTCTTCTGACCAGAATCCAGGCTCGTTCATTTTGCATAATCCCTCATCTGATCTCCTTTTCTCAACCATACAGATACCTGGCCATCAGATATCCCCTCCGATCGCGGGAACTGAGGACTCCCTGCAATGCTCTGACTGTCATGGTCGCCATATGGGGGCTTTCCATCATCTTTGCAGGCCCTTACCTCAGCTACTATGACCTTATCCCTTATGAATGGTTTTACATCTGCATGCCGGCGTGGCAGGAGCCGAGGAGGAAGATCATGGACACATCCACTTTCATATTTGGATATATAGTCCCTGTTGCAATTATAAGCTTGTCTTATGCGAGGACCATCAAGTATCTGTGGACAGCAGTGGACCCAATTGAAGACATATCTGAGTCTAAGAAAGCTAAGAGAAAAGTGACCAAGATGATTATAATTGTGACGGTTCTCTTCTGTTTCTGTTGGCTCCCTCACCATGTGCTGATCCTGTGCTTCCACTATGGACACTTCCCCTTCAACCAAGCCACTTACGCTTTAAGGCTGCTCTCCCACTGCATGGCGTACGCCAACTCCTGCCTCAACCCCATCGTCTACGCCCTGGTTTCCAAGCACTTCAGAAAAGGGTTCAAGAAGGTTTTTAGCTGCCTGCTGAGCAAGAAAGGGGTGAATAAGGTTCACATGGTTCATGTGGTCAATATGGTCACTGGGTCCACGGATGTCTCACACCTGAATGATGAGAACGCCCGGCAGCACGGCTGTGAGCTGAGGGACAGGCAGCCCATGAAAGCCCAGGGTAAAGCCATGACCATCACTGTGCCCTATCGGCAGACATCTTGAAAGGGGCAAAGCACCGCGACTGAACTCATTTGTTATTGCTTCTCCGTGAATTCTGTGTACTCAACTTTATTGTGTAGAGTATAAGCATTCCAACCTGGCTCTTGTGTAAGTTATCGCTGTGGACAAATATTGATTTGGGATGAGAGAGAAGCATTCACTCATTTGCTGGATGTGTCACAGTAACTCACCGGTGATTTCTTCTGAGGCTCATCCAAACCTCTACCACCTCAAACACAGGGGCAGTAGGTCCTTCTGCAAGTTTACTCCAAGTCATTTATTCTGACTTGGAAAAGAATCGCTGATGGGTTGAGGTCCTGGAATTCTAACAAAACTATGGGTGTCACTCCATTCCATATGGTTATACGGGAGTGATTTATACCACCCTTGAAAGTACTGTCCCTGAAAGTGATGTTCCCATCTCAGTAACATTTTCACAGTTGAATGTTACAGGTATAAATATTATTGCAAGAAACAATTTCTGTTTAGTCACCATCATAGGCAGTTAAAAACAGGACAAGAACTTAGAAGGGTATTCCAAGGAACAGTAATATGCAGAGGTAAAGGAGAACATTGCAAAATGGGGACATGGACTTCTCAATTTGTCTGTTTACACATACTTGAAAATTAGTGCAAATGGGCAACACTAGGGAGATGATAAAGTTGGATGTCAAATAGTAACGGATGAAATTCTCCTGTTAAAAATTGCCCGTTGTTAAAAAAAATGATTAGGTCTGATTCTTGAACGTGACCATTCCCAGGCAACTTTCTGTCTCGATTCACAAGATCGTCATTGCCACTTGGGGGCGGGGAAGCGGCAGTGGAGCGGGAATGAGCAGAAGCTTAAGAAAACTAATCATGGCACAAGTCACCACCAGGAACCATGAGGTGATAATTAAATATTTGCAGCTCCCGAGGTCAAAGCAATCTTGAACACCCTTCTTATTATAATTTCCTTGATTTCCAATTCATTACAGCCCCAGATCTGGGCGCAGGTGGGTGCTGAGAATTTGCTGCATTTTTTTAATGATCTTTCCCCCCCCCCCCACCTTCATCAGGTTGCTGCTTTCAACCCCAATAATTATTCGCAGCTAATAAAATATTCACACACTGAGCCAACAACGAATTAACTTCCAGATATAATCAGCCAGTGCTCCCTCTCCTTGTAAGTCTTTCAATACAATTCTCTGTCTTGCTGTGATGAAGTAATTTGAGATTTGCTAATCCTTTTTCTCCAAGAGGTTTATGAAAATGTTACATCACTGAAACAGCGAGAAGAGAGGAAAAAGAAAAAAAAACATGAAGGATAAATGTGGATGCACCTGTTACTATAATAAATAGATCAAGCCAGTCTGACTCTCCACTGCAATTGTTTTTACCCCTCCATGTTTCCCCCAAAGGATGATAGTTCCTTTACACGACACCCACCGGTGTTACACATTGAGGAGCAATAATTTGTTAATGTCAATTGCAGTGCTGAACCTACCCAGTGTGGGCAAATGATCCCCAAATTTCCACAGACATTAGAAACAGAGGGAATTAATTTGTTCTGATATACAAATATATTTTCTATCATATTTTCTTTTCAAAAACTGAGTACTTGAAAAGTATGGTGGGATTTATGAGTAATGTTTCGCTCTGTGTACTTGTATTTTAATGTGAACCGTCTTTGACTTTGTGTAGATATTAATTACTTCCTGCTATTTTGCTGCTAGGACTGTGAAGTGTAGTACTGCATTTTCTGAATTGTGTTCAGAATTAGTATGAATATGAAGTCGCAGTTCATGAATATTTCATTATTTGTAACATATCGTAGCACTGCTAATAAATAATATTTATTGTTGAACAATCCTTTGTAATCCATTCTGTGTGCTTGGTATTCTCTCTTCAAAGGGCTTAAGAAATCATTGTGGGCCTCCTTGTCTTTTGGGAAGGAGCAACATGTCGGCTAGAAAGGTTATTGATAGCTACTCCCATTCTCCCTAGGTTCTCCAAAGCTTCAGCTGCATAAGGGGGAAGGAACAGCAGTTCTCAATCTCACCAAGACCCTTCCTTAAACACTAGAGATTCTGCAGATGCTGGACATCCAGAGCAAAATGCTGAAGAAACCCAGCAGGTCAGGCAGCATCTATGGATACGAGTAAGAAGTCAATGTTTTGGGTTGAGACCCTTCATTGGGTTCATCAGACTCATCATCCATCTGATATGCCCTTGCTTGACATCAACATCAGCCTTTGCTTGTATTATCAGAATCAGACTCAGGTTTATTACCATTGATATATGTTGTGAAATTTGTTGTTTTGCAGCAGCAGTACAGGGCAATTCATAAAAAAACTACTGCAAGTTACTTTAAGAACTATATAAAAGTATTGCAAAAGGAGAGCAAAAATGAGGCAGCGTTTATGGGCTCGTGGTCTGTTCGGAAATCCGATTGCGGAGGGCAAGAAGCCATTTCTGGAATGCTGAACATGTACCCCTTCCCCCTGATGGTACCAATGAGAAGAAGGCATGTCCTGGATGGTGAGGGTTCTTTATGAAGGATGAGGCAGAGCCTATGGTGGATGTCTTCAGTAGTGGGGTAAAGGCATGTGGGACATACTGCTGCATTAACGTGCTTTAGAGGTGGAAGATTAGTTGCTGTTCTTGCAGTAAAACTGGGAACCAACGGACATGCCTTTTCTGTCTCATCTACTTGAAAACTCTGCACTTCAGCAAAGCTCCTGATGAGAATCTCATTGTAGAAATGTTCCCAATCAATATTGTTGAGGTCTGGCAAGGTGTAGAGCTTTTCAGACATCTGATATGGCCTGAACCTCTTGCCCCATAGTCTGACACCTGGAGGAATCGAGCAGCTGAGTGCTGTTTCTCTGGAAACATGGGCTATTAAAAACAATAGCCTGCAATGATATTGCCGAAAAGGAGCGAAGATCCTAATCACAGTAGCATAGCGGTTAGTGCAACAATTTACAATGATAGTGATTAGGGTTCAATTTCCACTGCTGTCTGCAAGGAGTTTGTACGTTCTCCCCATGACCGCTTGTGTTTCCTCCGGGTGCTCCGGTTCCAAAGGTGTATGAGTCAGGGTTAGTAAGTTGTGGGCACGTTACTGTACATTGGCGCTGAAAGCACGACAACACTTGGGAGCTGACCCCACCACATCCTCAGATTGTGTTGGTCGCTGACACAAATGGTACATTTCACTGTATGTTTCGATGTTTCAATGTTCACCTGACAAATAAAGCTAATCATTCTTAATCTTTACTCTATTCAAACATTTCCATGATTCATCAGCAGTTTCTTCATGAGTTCGGTCTTAAATCAATAAGTTTTAAGAACTATAACTGAGTTACTTGGTTAGTTGAATCAGTTCAAGAATGCTGCTAAACTGATATAATTCTCATTTTGTATGTGCAGTTGCAAACTGAATGCAAGACATTTGTAGTCAGATAGTCAGATAGAAGAAGATTGTGTCCTCAGTATGTTGATATATTGAACCCAAGATATTCTGATATAGGGAGGAGTATTTGCAATAGCTGTTACGTACTTTAAGATAAGACAAGATAAAACTTTATTTATCCCAGAGGAAGTTATTGTTGTAAGTTTGCTCAGTCAGAAATATATACTTTATAATACAAAATGTAAGCATTAGGGTACAAAAGAATACAAAATGTGTATTAAAAAGTAATAATGCAAAATACAGATGTGCATACTTATACACTTATGGAGCAGGAGTTGTCGAGTCTTATAGCCACAGGGGAATGGATCTCCTGTGGTGTTCAGTGGTGCACCTCGGTGGAATCAGTCTGTTACTTAAGGTGCTCCTCTGTTTGTCTGGTATGTCATGGAGGGGTAAGAGGGATTGTAGCTTCTGCCGCATCCTCCTCTCAGACATAACCACCAGGGAATCTAGACCCACGCCCAGAATGAACCAGCCTTCCTGACAATCTTCTTGGCATCAGCTGCTCTCAACCTGCTGCCCCAGCAGACTATAGTGTAGAGTAGGAAACTAGCCACCATTGAGTCGTAGGACATCTGCAGCACGTTACTGCAGTCATTAATGACCAGAGCCTCCTCCAGAATTGTCCTTCTGTGTTAGGTTCAGTATTTTAAATGTGTAGAGCACAACTAAATTAGGATTTCAGTAAATTGAATATGAGCAGAGGTGGGGGGGTGGTGAAGCCATTCTAAAAGGTTGAGAGTGTGTCTTCAGACTCCTGTACCTCTCTCTCTGATGGTAGCAATGAGAAAAGAGCGTGTGCTGGATGGTGAGGATCCTCAGTGCCTCCTTGAGGCATAGCCTATTGGAGATGTCCTCAGTGGAGGACATCATAGCATTGGATATTATGTATTATATTACTGATAGTTTTAATAAAATTTTTCACCGTGCTCAGGCGATTGATTATACCGATCATGTGTCTGGAGGTGATGCACAACACCCAGTTGCATTCTATAAACAAAATCTATAGTACAGAGAACTAACTACAGCAATGGGCCCATTTGTGATCCTCTGGTGCCATTTCCTTGCAATAACAACTGCTTTCAAAGCCATGAGCATCCACAGAGAAACGTAGGGATGACTCTAATACTTAGTAATTATGAAATAGATTGGAAATCCCAGCATGTGATCCATTCAGTCAAATAGTTTTGATTTTTAATACAAAACAATAGCTCTTCCCACCCTTATTGATGCCAGTTTGGAGCACCACCTCTGACAGCCCTTCCTTCTTCTCCAGAATATGCAGCAGTTGCTCTGTAGCCTCCTCAAGCTTAGTACCGCGGACCAAGGTGTCATCCCAGAATCATATCAACCAACCACCGAATCCCATGCCTGGTCCGCTAACTTTGGAAACCTATTGAAGCCTGTCAAATATTGGAAGGTCTAGATAGAGTGGACATGGGAGGATGCTTCCAACAGTGAGGAGGAATTTATTTAACCAGAGTGGGATAAATCTGTGTAATTCATTGACACAGACAGCCTAGGAGGCCAAATCATTGGATGTATATAAAGTAGAGGGTGATAGGTTCTTGGTAAGCATGGGTGTCAAAGCTTACGGGGAGAAGACGGGAGAACAAGATTGAGAGAGATAATAAATCAGCCATAATTGAATGACAGAGCAGACTTGATGGGTCAAATATCATAATTTTATTACTATGTTTTACGGTCTTTTGCAGGTTCCTAAAACTAATGCTCTCTTAACTCTTCTCCCATAACATACTGCTTAGTCAGTCTTAGTGCTTTGGTCTCAGATTGGAGTCCACTCCCTCAGGAAAACTTCACCCCATCATCATTCAGAACTGATTTCTGATTACAGAGCAAGAAGCCTTTGGGAGATCTCCTGAACCACTTGCCTGTTTCTGAGTTTGACACTCAGTTCCTTTCTGCTATCACCTTCTTCATCTGCACGCTGACTAGCCCCTGAAACATAAGCACTTTGTTAGGAATTAGCCTCTGCAACTATTAAATTAAAGCAAATGCTGTGTTATATTTTTTTCTTTACATGGACATGCTGTGATCAAATAGAGCTCCTTCTTCCTAGTAACCCCTGACAGATCACTGTTTGAACCGACTACTGTCCCCCTCTCTCGCTTCCTTACTGCAACAGTTCAGCTTCGTTTGTGATTGGTCTGTCAGGGCTCACTGATTATATTTAAATACTTTCGCACTTGGTGTCTCCAGTTCCCCAAAGACTAATGCCTTTGGTCTGGTGAAGGGGGAGTTTGGGCCATGAGTTTAACTCTAGAAAAACTAATTATGGAGGGACACCTCCCAATGAACTATTAAGCCGTAAGCAGAAATGGACCCTGTCATTAAACATAATTTTCATGAGAAATATGATGTGAAGGGTTGAGGCCAGGACCTTCAAACAGTTTTTCTCAGATGGTCGGACCAGCGTAGGACTTATATTGTGAATTGTAGTGTATTTGGGAGTGTAATGGAACAGAGGGAACTAGGAGAACAAGTGTATCATTATCATCATCATCATGGCCCTGTCATATGAAGTGGGTGATCATGGTCTTTGACCATGATAGTTCTTGGCAATTTTTTCTGCAGAAGTGGTTTCATTGTCTTCTTCAGGGCAGTGTCTTTACAAGGTGGGTGACTGCAGTCGTTATCAATACTCTTCAGATACTGTCTGCCTGGCATTGATGGTCACATAACCTGTGATATGTCCCAGCGGCTACATCTGCATAGTCTCCAGAAAGTGCAGAGAGGATGGTGAAAAGGCATTTAGCGTGCTGACCTTCATCAGTCAGGGCATTTGTTATAGGAGCTGGGACATTATGCTGCAGTTGTATAATTTGTTGGTGAGGCTGCATTTGGACTACTGTCCCACACACACGAAATGCTGGAGGAACTCAGCAAGTCAGGCAGCATCTATAGAAAGGAGTACACATTGACGTTTCAAGCTGAGACCCTTTGGCATGACTGGAGAAAAAAAAGATGAGGAGTAGATTTAGGCAGTCGATGTTTTGGGCAGAGACCCTTTATCAGGACCCATTTGGAGTACTGTGTCCAGACGTGGTTAAACTGGAGAGGGTGCAGAAAAGATTTACAAGGATGTTGTCAGGAGTAGAGAGGCTGGGCTACAGGTTCCAGGAATGTTCTTCCTTGGAACGTGGGAGAATTAGGGGTGACCTCATAGAGATGTGTAAAATTTTAAGAGGCTTAAATAAGGTGGATAGTAGCAGACTGGGAGGTTCAGAACTATGGGGCATCAATTTAGGGTGAGAGGGAAAGATCTAAAAGGGACCTAAGGGGCAACTATTTCACATATTGTGTGGTGAGTTTATGAAATGAGCTGCTGCTTTTTCAACTTCCTTCACCGGTGACACTTCCAACACAATCACCTCTAGCGCAAGAAGTCCAGTGGGGTTTGGATGGCGGAGTTGATGAAGTGTCTCAAAAGTGTGAGGTAGGTGATGCAGTTCTGAGGGCCCACCATGAGCGCTGACGTACATCAGGTTTTTGCTGCCTGCCTCACTGTGCCCAGTCCAATTCATCCAGCCAGTAGCTCTCTGGGCTCCTGTGGCTCTAATGGTTCCCCAATGCCTGCAGGCCCACTTGGCCATGGATTTCATCACAGGTTTTCCACCATCTGATGGGGCCTTAGTGATTGTGACAGTGGTGGACAGGTTCTCCAAGGTGGCTCACTTCATTGCCCTCCCAAATCTCTGTCAGCCATTACAGCAGACCTGCTTCTCCAACATGTAGTTTGCCTCCACGGTTTCCCTCAGGACATTGTGTCAGACGAAGGGCCACAATTCGTCTCCCACTTCTGGTGAGTCTTCTGTTTCCTCTCTCACACTTCACTGAGTTTGCCCACTGGCTAACATCCATAGACCAATGGTCAGTAGGAAAGAGCCATTCAGCAAATGGAGAAGCTTCTACGATGCTTCGCCACCTCTACTCCTTTGACATGGAATATGTATCTGCTCTGGGCTGAACTGTCTCACAATCTACACACCTCCTCTGCCACAGGTATGTCACCCTTTGAGGAGCTTCATGGCTACCAAACCGCGTTGTTCTCCACGGAGGAGTCAACAGTAGAGTTCCCAACCCTTTGGTTTGCCAATGTTGGAGTGTTTGGAAGAGGGCATGGAGGACCATACTAGCTGCCAACTGCATCTACTGCCACGAGGCTAACTGCGGCCGGTACCCGGCCAGACTATTTGAGCCTGGAAACCATGTCTGGCTGTTCATTTGAGATCTGCCCCCAAGCACCAACTCCTCCAAGCTCTTACCCTGGTTCATTGGTCTCTTTAAGATTATCTATTCCATCACTTGCCACCATCCCTAAGGATAACACCTACCTTCCACTTGTCCTGCCTCACCCCCATTGTCTATTGACCACTCAACTCATCTGAGCCTGCACCTCCAGAACCAAGACTGGTAGAAGGAGGTCCAGTGCACATGGTTCACTGGTTGATGGATTTACATTGTCGTGGATGGAGTATACAGTACCTGGTCAACTAGAAAGGGTACAGCCTGGAAGAGAGGTCCAGTGTCATCTTGGATCCATTACTTATTAAGGAGTTCCACTGGACCCATCCAAACCGTCAGGTGCTGGACGTAGGAGGGGAAGTCCTGTCAGGACTGCAGAGGCAAGCACCTCCCAGGCTTCACCCAGCAAACAGAAGTTACCTCCCATCCATTTTCAGCTCATCACCTGCAGCCTATTTGAACCCAGCTTTCATCCACAGCCCTTGTTCACTTATCAAACCAGCCAGCCTCAACCAGTTGCCCCTAGCCTTCAGTTATCTTGTTGCCTAGTTGTGTTAAGTATCTGTTCTCTCTTGTTCTGTGGCCTCTTGTGATTTGTTATTTTGCCATTTACTAGTAAAGTATTGTTTATTGCTAAATCGTCTCTGCTGCTTGGCTTTTGGGTCAAGCCTCCTCTACACTTCCTGATGAAAGCAGCTCCCATCATCAAGGACCCCCATCATCCAGGCCATGCTCACTTCTCACTACTACCATCTGGCAGGACGTACAGGTCCCACACCACCATGTCAGAAACAGTTACTATCCTACAACCATCAGGCTCCTGAACCGGGGAGAATAATTGCATTCAGTTCAGCTCTGAACTAATTCCACAACCTACAGATTCACTTTCAAGAACCCTACAACTCATCTTTTCAGTATTATTGTTTTTATTTGCACAGTTTGTCTTCTGTTTCACATTGGTTGTTTGGCAGTCTTTGTTTATGCATAGTTTTCCATTATCTCGATTGTATTTATTTTTCTGTAAATGAATGAAAAATGTATCTCAAATATTTGACTTTGACTAATCAGAGGGCAGTTTCTTTGGGTTATTGGTATGCGAATAGGCTTCACTATAACTTGCTATTTCAGTGGAACAGATCGAGACCTTCATTCAGTTATATGACAATAAATCATTGTGCTTAGGATGATAAGGTAATCTTAAGTAGTAAAAATATTTCCATGGAGCTGCTGAAATTGATCTTTCCCACAGAAGAAATCTTTTATGTGAGCCTAAGGATTTGCCGAGCTTTAAACTTCTGACTAAAGCTGGAATTATAAAGATTCATTCAATAGAAGTTCACAAATGCTAATAATTCACCCATACCTGAGAAATATTTTTGTGGGACAGTTCTCCATTTCCTGATTGCTTCTGTTTATCCAGTTAATGGGCCCATCAGTGGAAGGAAAGCAAAGAGGTCAGACACTGTTGCCATTTGCCACTTGGCCTAGTAAGGCTTCTTAAAAAATTAAAAATCTGTTTGAATCTGATGTCTTAATATGGTACAGGTTTGTGCGAAATATAAACACTGGCATGAATGAATTGGCATGAATGGTTTGTTTCCATGCTATGCATGAATCCTTAACAACCTCCCAAAATGTCATATAGAATGCAGAGTAACTTTTCCATAGTCCAATAAATAGCTAAACAGGTTGGGCAAGAGTTAGCTTCCAGGGTCAATGTATATGGTCTGAATCAGCAGTACTATCAATCAGAGAGTGAAGTTCCACACCTCCTCGTTGGCCAAGTTCTAATGGCAATGATTGGCTGTGGATAGAATGATGTCAGAGGCGATACCTCCATTACAGAGGACTCTGTCATCAGCTATAGAGTCATGCAAGATGGAGATGGGCCCTTTGACTGTTTTGCCCAATGAGCTAGTCTCATCTGCCCACGTTTTAACGAATTAGCTTTACCTGTCACATGTATATCGAAACATTGAAATAGACAGTGAAATGTGTAGTTTGCATCAAGGATATGCTGGGGGCAGCCCCCAGGCGTCGATATATTTCCAGCGCCACCATAGCGATGCCCACAGCTTAGTAACCCTAACTCGTAGGTCTTATGGGCAGAAATCGGAGCACCCAGAGGAAAACCACTTGAGCGCAGGTGAAAGTATACAAACAGCTTGCAGAGTGGGAAGTGAACTGCAGTCTTAGGTCTGCCTCTGTGAACTGTGCTGCTGACTGGTACACTACCATGCCACCTATGGGCATATAGACCTCTCCTATCCATGTTGTAAACTAAATGGCTTTGAAATACTGCTGATGTGCTTGTCATAACCATGACTTCTGGCAGCTTATTCAAATATGCAGCAGCCTTTCGTGAATAATCTACCCCGTTTTTCCTTTTAAACCTCCCACCTTAAACCTCAGCCCTCGTTTTCAGCATTCCTTCCCTGCGAAAAAGACTGTGTGCTTCCATATGCACTGCTTTTATTTTAGATTTACAGCATCTGCAGTTCTTTTTTGATCTTCACAAATCCTTTATGATGGCCACAAGGACAAGATGGTGAAGAGGCAAAGAGGCAAGGGTGTCAAGAGGCAAAATTATTGAAGAAACTGAGTGACGACATCACTGCAGCAGTAGGGTGAATCTGAGAATCTCATGATTGATTATCTCAAGTCTGATGTATAGAGGGCTACAAGGGAAAAGCAAAGATTGAAAAAAAATTGCAGTGTAAAGTTGAAGTGGGTACAAACAGCAGCCTAGTGCCCGAGCAATTATAATGAAATCTGGATAGTTCAAATAAAACATTGGAAACATTTTATTGGCCATTAAATGCTGAAAATTTTACTTTTAGACAAATAATATTGTGAAGTAGCATGACAATTTCTTGAACGAGTTCCTAGGCTCACAATAGAAGGTCATCCTCATGGCAAAAATAGATAGATACTAAAGTGATGCTAGCAAACTTACAATTGACATCCATTTTATGAGGTGATGGGAAAGTTACAAAGCCATTTCTGCCTATCTATATGGAAATTGTGGAGAGTTGTGAGTTTGGAATCTGTAATCAGACATTACTACGGTAGATTTGAGTGGTGATTGAATCGTTCTGTGGGAACCTGCTGTGATGTGATTTTAGTGAGTTCTCTGATCATGCCCTGAGAGATAGGTTTGTGTGTGGACCAACTGATGAGCATGTTTATCCAATCAACAAGCTAAAGGTAACTTTTAAAGAGCTACATCTTCAGAACTGGCCTTGTAAAATATGAAGGAACCTCAGCCCACGTGGAACGTTAGTATAAATGCAGCTGGTGGATAACTGCTGGAAGAAGTTGCAGGAGCCCTGGTGTTCATTCCAGATCATGTGAGCATGAATAACACAAAACGTCATTCTGACAGGAAACCCTCCTGTTAATAGAAGTTATTCAGTACTGATGTACCAGTACAGAACAGCAAAATGTTTTAATTGTTGGAAGAAAAAACACATAGCCCCTGTACTAAGCAATACACAAGAACCATGAAAATTGTTAAGACAGTAGGATTCTTCAGCAAATTCATTCTGTGTTTTATGTGCATTATGATTGAGCTTTTATGAAATACCTGATCTCGCTGGCTAGTGAGATAACTCCACACTTAGTGGAGTTATATTTAATTTATTTATTTTTACTTAGCATTTTATTTTAATTTAGAGTTATGGCTCAGTAACAGTCTCTTCTGACCCAATTACACCTATGCAACCAACTAACCTACTAACCCATACATCTTTGGAGTGTGGGAGGAAACCAGAGCACCTGGAGGAAACCCACATGGTCAAAGGAAGAATGTACAAACTCCTCGAAGTAAATTTATTATCAAAGTACATATATGTCCCCTATACAACCCTGAGATCCATTTTCTTGCAGGTATTTACAGGAAAAAAGAAACACAATAGGATTTATGAAAAGCAAAGACTGACAGACAGCCAATGTCCTGTTCACATCAGTGGTATTGAGGGTGAGAGGGCTGATAGCTTCAAGTTCCAGGCTATGACTATCACCAATAGCCTGTCCTGATCCAGCCACGCCACAGCCAAGAATGCTCATCAATGTCTCTACTTCCTCAGGATGCTGAAGAAATTCAGTATGCCCCTGTCAACTCTTACCAATTTTATTGTTACACCATAGAAAGTGTTCTTTCTGGATACCTAAAGATTTGATATGGCAACTGCTGTGCACATGACCATAAGAAAATGCAGGGAGCTGTGGACTCAGCTTAGTGCATCACAGAAACAAGCCTCGCGACTACGGACTCTGTCTATACTTCTCACTACCCCAGAAAAACACCCAGCATAATCAAAAACCACAGCCACACCAAACATTCTCTCCCAGAAGCATGTACCACTGGACTCAAGGACAGCTTCTCTCTACTGTTACCAGACCTTGCAAGCACTTCTTGTACGATAAGGTGGACACTTGGCCTCACTATCTACCTATGATCTGTGATCTTGCACTTTATTAATCACCTGCACTGCACTTTCTTTGGTAGCTTTTACACCTTGTTCTGCCTTGTTATTGTTTTACCTTATTCTTGCATAAACAGTATGCAAGACAAGCTTTTCACTATATCTTGGTATTTGTGACGATCGTAAACCAATACCAGTACTAATGGAATGGAAAGCTACAGGCCAAGTAATAGGACATTGATTAATCTAGATAGGTAATAAATGTTCAACACAGTCACAATGAGCTGAAAGGGTTATTTTCCAGTTGTATGACCCAATGACTCTACACACTGTGGTGTTCAAGCTGATAATTTGCTTCACCTTGAAGCCAGAGTAAACTACAAATGCCAAGCTTTTGATGGATACAATTTATTAAATTAGTTCACTGCTGCAATATACAGAACCATAATTGCTTTCTTTATCATCACAGAGGGCATACATAAAATTATTCACAGTTGAAAATAAGAAGTGAACAAGTTGATCTTAAATAAGAAATGTACTGACATAACTTAATTATCATGTCACTACAATGCCAATGGCTGATAAGATGGTTTGATTTGATGGAGAGTGGTGAATGGGAGTGTTAAAATTGCCTATGTCTCACCTTTTAAGGCATGAAGTTGGACTTCATAAAACTTACTAATTAAGGGTTGGGCATCATTAAAGATTAGCTTTATTTGTCACATATACATTGAAACATAGAGTGAAATGCGATGTTTTGCGTCAATGATTAACACAGTCGGAGGATCGTGCAGGGATTGGCAAGTGCTGCCACACTTCTGGTGCCAACGTTGCATGTCCACCACTTTTTAACCCTGACTGTACGCCCTTGGAGTGTGGGAGGAAACTGAGCACCCAAAAAAAAACCACAAGGTCACCGGGGACAAAGTACAAACTCCTTACAGGCAGTGGCAGGAATTGAACCCTGACCAGTGATCACTGGTGCTGGAAAGCAACTCTGCTAATCACTATGCTACTGTGCTACCCTAGACATTACATTAGCCATGCCATGGAGAATGGCCATAAGAAACAGTTTGCTTGTGACTAAAAACGCTCAGCTAGGGGAAGAGGGGATTCTATTTTGAATTACAAGGTTTCACCTGAAGAGATAGTTATTTACTGACCTCCTCTGAAGGCCATTCTGGCCCCTAAGTCTGTTATTTCCATGACAGTGGCCTCATGGATGCAGGAGTGGGCCATCTGATATCTCAAAACAATTACTACATTGAGCCCAGTGGGTCAGGCAAAATGCTACAGCAGATCGCTTGTCCAGACCATGATATAAAGAAGCCACAACAGATACAGGAAGCAAACTTTATATGCAACAAGTGGTAGAAGGCAATTTTCCTGTGAGAGCCCTGGAAATATCCAGAGCTGCACAAAAAGACCCGGTTATGAGAAAAATGTAAACATGTGTTTTAAGTGAAGGGACTGATTCAGACACATTCAGAATGAAGACATGAAGCTATTTCATTGAAAACAATGTGCACTGTTACAAAAGAAGGCTGGAGAAAACACAATGATAAGAAAGAACTCAATTCCAATTATGTACCATTCCAGTAGGCCTATATAATTTATTCAAATAGGGGGGTGTGGACAAACCTTTAGTATTGATTAACAATCATTTCAAGTGTATAGAAGTATAACATGTATAGTCCTGCATACCATAGGACATACAACAGAGATATTCGGTTCCACCGCCGTCACATGCAGCCTTCAAGAAGAAATAGTATCCAATAGTGGCCCATGGTTTAGATCTTTACAGTTGGAACATTCACTTCTCCTCACGGTGCAGCTTCAGATAGAGAAGGGGAAAGACACATTGGAGAAATGAGCCATGTAAAACTGATTACGCATCATTGCAAAACATCAACATACACATTTTCTTAAAACTATAAAACTCTCCTGCAAAATTGCTAATGGACAGGAGATCCAGGATATGGTTGAACCTCCTTCGCCCCCTCTATCTATTACCTCAATCACTGAACCGCACTGTAAACACTTTAAACCACTTGTTATATCGCTGTTTACATTGTAAATACTTACTGGTACTTATGCATTTATGCAGTTTATTCCATATCCGCACTTCTCACTTTACTTTTATATAATTTGCTATTTTGTGTAACTATTTAATGTTATTTTATGTTGTATGTCATACTGAAATCCCACAGCCAAGTCCAAATCATGTCAATATATATGCTGAATAAAGTTGATTCTTGATCCTTGGATTGGAAGCCGTTTTATCATGACACAAGCTGTAAGGAGAAGAAGTTCAGTGTGAATGAAAGAGAATCTCTCAAGTGGATGGAGATGAAGAGCAGGGTCTCCATATTCCTGACCTTGTTTAATCTCTCAATCAACATCTCCTTCTGCAGCTGGATCCTTAACTTTCTCATCGGTCAGTGTGGATCGGTAAAAAACAAACTGGATTACCTTTGTCTGCAATTGACCCATCCAGAATGAGATGAGAAACTGCTGCATACTTGTTCTTACAGAAACATGGCTCCAGAACAACATCCTATGCACTGTCAATTTTGAGGACATGCCACTCAGGGACTTGTGCTAATATTATTTTGTGGCTGTATCATAACTATACGTGCTGTATTGTAACTATACGTGCTGAGTGTGATCTCGTTTTGCTGTATATATGCATATGGTTAAATGACAATAAGCTTGAACTTGAACTTGGATGTCTCCTCCTAGCCGAAAATCATTACAGGTGCACCTCAAGGATGTCTGCTTAGCCCACTGCTCTACACTCTCTACAGTCTCGGCACACTTCAAATGCCAATGACGCCACTGTTATTGGCAAAACCTCAGGTGGCGATGAGGAGTGAGAGAGAACAGCTGGTTGTGTGGTGTCACAACAACGATCTTGAACTCAATGTCAGCAAGACCAAAGAAGTTATTGTGGCACCCTAGAAGGGAAAGTTGGTAGAGCACACACCAGTCCTTGCTGAGGGGTCAGCAGTGGAAAGGGTGAGCAGTTTCAGGTTCCTGGACAGGAAACATATCAGAGGATCGATCCTGGCCCATCATAGTCAGAGTTTGAGAAGATCTGGTATGTCACCAACTTCTCTAGCAATTTTTTACAAATGCACTGTGTACAGCATTCTGACAGGTTGCCTGATATGGAAGCTCCAATGCACAAGATCGAAAGAGGATGCAGAGATCTGTAGACCCAGCCAGATTTGTACCATTGAGGAACAAGTTTCCTCACCACTGATGACATCTTCAAAAGGTGGTGCCTCAAGAAGTTAGCACTCATCAGTAAGGTCCTCACCATCCAGGACATATCCTTTTCTCATCACTACCATCAGGGAGAAGGTACAAGAGCCTGAAGATGCACACTCATAGTTTTAGGAATAGCTTCTTTACCTCTGCCATCAGATTTCTTAACAGTCCAAGAATCCATAAACACTACCCCACTGTACCTCATTTGCTCTATTTATTTATTTATTCATCCATTTATTTATCTATCTATCTATCTATCTATTTATTTATTTATTTATTTATTTATTTATTTATCCGCCCATTTATTTATTTATTATTTATTCATTCATTCATTCATTTATTTTTATTGTAACTTACAGTCATTTTTTTACACCTTGCTCAGTTCTCCTACCAAAAAACAAGAAATTTCATGACATATGTCAGTGATAATAAATTTGATTGGGACATCACAAAAGTCAGATTACCTCGTTATTATCACAGACCTATTTATAGGAGCTTTCCTCGTAAATCTCCTTCAGAATAGAATAGAACTTTATTGTCATGTGTTACAACAGTTGTGTGCAGAAGAGCATCTCTGAATGCACAACATGTTGAACCTTGAAGTGGATGGGCCACAGCAGCAGAAGACCATGAACATGCACTCAGTGTCACTTTATTAGGTACAGGTGATACCTCATAAAGTGGCCACTGATTGTAGATGTATCCAGTACTATTGATGTTGACAGGGGACCAGTGGGTTAAAGCCGGCACAAAACACTTACCTGTCAGCTAACAGTTTGCCCTGTGCTCATCCAGTGCCATCCAGTTAATCATGCGGCAGTGACCAACTGACCTCCTTGCTCTGCTTTGTGATATATCTAACATAGCTTGTGACCTTTCCTAAAAATGTGTAGAGGTCACTGTTTTGCTGAGGACAGAAGAAAATCCTAGAGAATTAGCTTGTCATGTAAGTAAGATATCAGGGGAAATTTTTGACTGTACTTAACTGAATCAAATATACCTGTCATATAATTAATACATTTACATTCCCCAGAGAAATGGGAAGATTTGTTGCAATTTTCTGCCCATACTAATTACAGCAGAATAGATTGAAGTCCCGTCAGAATAGGAGTACCTGCTTAGAATAATGTGACAGCTCCACATTTAAACTGTCATTTAAGCTGAATAAACTTGTTATCATAAAATAAAATGAGAACACCTTTGGAATTGAAATAACTTGATACATCTAAATCAATGGTGATATTGCAACACTTGTCAAATAAACATCAAGGAGACAAGCTTGGGACACTCGGCACCATAGGCAATACTCATTTACCTTCTTGTCTGCAATGACGTTATTGATTGGCTTGAAAAATAACCGTCAACCTAAAGCAACCACTGCAATTAAAAATAATAATGTATAAGTTACTGATCAGAAGTTGACAAGGGGAAGATGTGCATGATAGTTTGTGTCATAAGGTGACACATGCACACGTGTTAATGATTGCCCTTGTCTCGCTTTTTCATTGGAGAGTGATGGAATGCTTTGTGTATCAAAACTGTGAGCGACACAAAATGCTGGAGGAACTCAGAAGGTCAGACAGTATCTGTGGAAATGAATAAACAGTTGATGTTTTGGGTGAGAGTTCTGATGATGGGCCTTGGCCCAAAATGTCAACTGTTTAGTTCCATAGATGCTGCCTGACCTATTGAGTTCTGCCAACATTTTTTTTTGTGTTGTTCTGGATTTCCAGCAGGTGCAGAATCTCCTGTGTTTAAAAACATAGATGCGTTGATTTAAAGTGAGAGGAAGGAGTTTGAAAGGGGATCCGAAGGTAAGTTTTGCACACAGGGGATGTTTGATAGCTGGAGCATGCTGCCATCAGACTTACTGCAGACAGACACAATTTCTATGCTTAAGAGGCAATTAGGCAGACATTTAAGGAGACAAGGTGTATTAGGATACATTCCTAATGAGACAAAAGGAATTACAAAAAAGGCATCTCCCCCCTTCCATCTCGGTCCTGAAGAAGGGTCTCGGCCCAAAACGTCGACTGCTAACTCTTTTCCATAGATGCTGTCTGACCTGCCGAGTTCCTCCAGCGTTTTGTGTGTGTTGCAAATGGAATTACTATCCGTGGGCTGGAAGGTTGGCATGAATATGACGGGCTGAAGGGCCTTTTCTCGGTGCTGTACAATTCTATGACTCAATAAACTGCAGATGCTGGAATATGGAGAAACGGTCAATCTACTGGAGGAACTGAGCAACCAGCGATCAGTTGCAGCTTAACCTGGTGAAATCCCCCAGCAGTTTGTTTGTAACTCTGTGACTTTATGAGATTATGTACATATATATGAAACACTCGGGTTTCCTCGGCAGTGTAAGTCTAGGGAAGACAATCTCCGGCCCTGCCAAGCATGTGAGATTGAGGCACGAGCCCCGCCCCCCCCAACTCCCTGTTTGTGTGGATGCTGTGTCATTTGCTGACCTGTTGCAAACTAATGCCACCAAATAACAGGCAGTACACTGCATAAGATTAAAGGAATTATATTTATGAATCTTAACTAAAGGGTTAACAAAGAATAACAAGAAGAAAAGGGCCTATTCTAATTAAACAGTCAAATGTGCACAAGCCTGAGCTCATCTTGAACTTCTCTGTCACTCACGCGCTGGGCCCACGGTCAACGTCAACGCCCACACCACCTTCCGAACATCGTCGCAATCCATCGCGAACAAATGGGTCTTGCACCGGATCGTAGGCCACGACTGGTTCTCCACAGCATCTTCTCTCTTCATCTCCTCTCGAACGTAAAGCCTAAGACCAACCTTATTGTCCCTCTCCAAGAAAAACCTCCTGCTAATTGAATGGCACACATTCCACATCTTCCCTTATCTTCAACAATAACCCAAATGGGCTGAAAGCAGAACAGAGCTGCTAAATGAAATACCTACGGCCTAACAGTAAAGATGTGAACCAGGGCATTACCTATAGATGGAAGGGATTTACAGTGCAGTACATGTAAGTGATATTTCAAGCTTCAAGATGAATACAGTGTGCTTGATAATAATCCTAATGGCTGTGACAACCTTATTCTTTCTTCTCTCTGTTGTGGTGGATCAGAGCGGTAAATCTGAGAAACTTCTGTGGAAGGTGGTGTTGATTTCCTAGATGTTCTTGTGCAGACTTCTTCAAGTAACCCGGGGAGGGGCATCGTAATCACTCTCTGGGGAGTTGGGGCTGTCTTTCCATGATTTTGTGCTGCTGGCCTTTGCCCTATAAACCATTGTCTCTATGCAAATCTTTTGGGGTTATGTGCCAAGGCAACTGGGAAAATGGATCCAATCACTGACTATAAATCACAGAAGATCCTGTGATGGAAGAGTATTTCAGGGAATTCTCATTCTGCTCCTTGGTTTCCAAAAAAGATAAGAAATTGAATGATTTTTCAATTATGGAAAGGTCAAAGTTGAGTTTATTGTTATATCCACAAGTATATGCATGCATATGTGCAAGGAAAAACTTACAGATACATAACATTATGGAGTCATAGAGCACTACAGCACAGAATCAGGCCCTTCAGCCCATCTAGTCCATGCTGAAGTATTATTCTGCCCAGTCCCATTGACCTGCTCCGGGATCATAGATCTCCATACCTGTCTGTACGCCTCTTAATTTTATTGATTCACAAGGACAAGAACAACCTAAGTTGTACACAATATTTTACAAGAAATTAAACACATAAAATAAATCATACTCACAACAGGATTAAAGCATTTTGTTGGAAGTACTGCAATTTATAAAAGTTTCAGGGTCAGAAAAATGATGGCAGGATTTCACTTCCAAAGATGAAGCGACTTTACAACAAAGAAGATTAGGAATCCAGAACAATAAAGATTTTGCCAAGTAAGTGGAGGAAAAGACATCATTGATGTTGTAAAAAATAAAGTCATATCCGAGTAAATGTAGAGACAAGGAGAATTTTAGTTTTATATATATTTAGAGGGCAGCTAAACAAAAGAAGAACTTACAGAAGTTTAGAAGATAAAATTTAGCATTTATTGTGGAGAAGGATTATAGGAAAGATGTCAACAAAATAGAAAGAGTACAGAGGAGATTTACTAGGATGTTACCTGGGTTTCAGCACCTAAGTTACAGAGAAAGGTTGAACAAGTTAGGTCTTTATTCTTTGGAGTGTAGAAGGTTGAGGGGGGACTTGATAGAGGTATTTAAAATTATGAGGGGGATAGTTGACATGGATAGGCTTTTTCCATTGAGAGTAGGGGAGATTCAAACAAGAGGATATGAGTTGAGAGTTAAGGGGCAAAAGTTTAAGAGTAATACGAGGGGGAACTTCATTACTCAGAGAGTGGTAGCTTTGTGGAACGAGCTTCCGGTAGAAGTGGTAGAGGCGGGTTCGATTTTGTCATTTAAAAAAAAATTGGATAGGTATATGGACAGGAAAGGAATGGAGGGTTATGGGCTGAGTGCAGGTTGGTGGGACTAGGTGAGAGTAAGCGTTTGGCACAGACTAGAAGGGTCGAGATGGCTTGTTTCCTTGCTGTAATTATTATATGGTTACATGGTTATAAGGATGATTAGAAAGCCTTTTTGGTTCAGTGAAAAGCATTATCTTTCTCTGTGGTATAAAAGATATGACTACATAGTTAAATATGTGGATTATTATCATTCTAGTTTGCTGGAATTCTCTGCTGAAGTCAGTGATATAGAAAAGATTCAGGGCTGTTATAACTCACGCTGCCATTAGTTGTGGTTGAGGCAGCTTGCAAAAGTTTGGTTAGTGCTCCTGTTGCAGCTAGTTTCCTCCAAACATTCTTCAGTAGATGTCTCGACATTGGAGAGTAGCAGGAATGCACTGTGACTGATTTCCATCTGTTCAATTCACCAAACAACACAAAAAGAGAGAAACCACAGAATAACTGAAAGGTCAGATGTTCAAAGTTAAGAGCCCACCTTTAAATACGCTCCCATGAGCTCAGATTCTTTAAGTCCTGAATGCATTTTGCTCTGTCTGATTCAAGTGATCTGTCTGTACTGCACCTCTTTACATGAGAATGGAAGAATCACCCTCATATTAATTTCCCTTTCACTTCCATTTTAAACTGAAATGAGCTATTCATCAGAGAGTGAGGCCAGCATAGGGCTGCCTGTTCAGCAGATAATGTCTGACATGCTATCAATACACAATCAGCAAAAGAAATCACGCTTCAACTTATTAGCTTCCATCATACAAACCACTTTAGCCCACCGGATGAAAAATTCATCATATCATCGAATCGTTGCAGCAAAAAAAAAAGGAGACCATTCCAGATCCCTTAAAGACCAAAAAATTTCCCTAGACGTTTTCTCACAGAGTGAGCCACTCTGATATAGAAGGCACAGCCTGAGGGGAGAAATTGGAGTGGAATATTCAAAATGTCAATTGGATATGGAAAATGAATGTCAAGGTTGCGGAGAATGAATGGAAATAATTGAGAAGTCTTTCTTTAGAAGATTCTGCAAGCTGGGCTGTACGAGTCATATGCATCTGTTCTCTACCTGCAACGTGCTGTGTGGCACGTTTATTGTTCAGTATGGCAACTAGTCACATGAGTGGGGGTGTGGTAAAAGCGAAGGGAATAAGTTGCGTATTCTTGCTTATTTCGTGGCAGTTTGCAGCTTGGGACTGTCAGATGATATATCTTTTGCTGACCACTCAATTATGCTTAGCTGACACTTGGGTATACTTAAGTTTCATTGATTTTATATTATATGTTTGCTATTTGCTAATAAATGATCGATTGCATATCCTCCACCTTTGGAGCCTTTATTGGAGCGAGGGCATGTCAAGCAAGTATAACAAATCTGCAGGGTCGCTGGCAGCAGCCACTATTTTGGCTTTGGTTTGGTTTGGCTGTTACATGGGCTAAATATTCAGTTCTGCCAGGGAACCTTTACCCAGGGGTATATGTGGCTCAGACTAGAGTAAGCAGTGTAAAATTTAACATGACAAACGTGAAGCTAACTCACTTCAGACTTACCCACTTCTGTTATCAATGGGTGGCGAGTTTCATCAACCAACCTACAGTCCTTCCAGGAGCAAGATTGGCCCTTCAGAATTATAATGAGTCGAAATTACTTCCTACAGGTTTCCTGGCTCCTACAGGTACCTGGGAGATAAGGCCTACTATGGGCCTTTCCAGCACTGATTTCAGACCTGGAGGAGCAGGACTGCTATCTTCATGTTTTCTGAGCTCCTCTGCTTCCCTATCATACCTGAGCAGCCAACTATTACACTCTTCTAAAATGGCAGAATAAGATGAATCTCTTTCTGTCTCTTTTGGTTTGTCTCTTCGTCAGTCTCTCTCTGTCTCTCTGTCTCTATGTCGCTCTCTGTTCCCCACCCCCTCACCTCTCTCCTTCTCCTTGTCTCTGCCTGTCTGTCTGTCTTATCTGTCTGTCTGTTTCTGTCAGTTTCTCTCTGCCTCTGCCTGTGTCTCTCTCTCCATTCCCTCTCTCTCATTTTCCTTGCCTCTGCCTGCCTGTCTGTTTATCTCTGTCAGTCTGCCTATCTGTTTCCCCTCTTTTTCTCCTAGTCTCTGCCCTTCTATCTCTTTATCATTCTTTCCCCTCTTTTTCATAATATTATGCTACCTGTACTGATGCTGGTGGATAGTATGTTTCCCATGTAACTTGTGACGTAGAGTGTGTAAACCAGATAAATCAGTTCATATTTCCCACCTAGCTTTCCTGTTGAAATAGAACTTGTAGGTATCATTGCCACTGTGGAGTCCATTTAAAACCTTAAACTTTTGGCTTATTGATGAAATGTTTTATTTTAAATCCAGTGGATTCATCTGAACCTGCTTATCAATTATTGCTATCGATGTTGTCACTAACCTAGCAACAGATTCTGTCCTCCCTCCTTCCTCCTCCTGGAATATCGTGTAATAGTGATCACCCTCTTCTGACAGTGATCAACGGCCTGTCAGTAGTGATGGATTTTGGATAGGGAAGGTGATGAATTAAAACTCCACAGTGCATGATCCCGGACTCTGGAGTTCCTGATTAAAAATACACAAGCCTCTGACTCAGAAAACGAGCTCCAGTCAGGATCAGGGTTTACTAACGTGTAATTCAGTGTGGTAGTGTAGCGGTTAGCACAGCGGTTTACAGTACAGGGGATCCGGGTTCGATTCCCACCGCTGATTGTGTGGGTTTCCACTGGATCTTCCAGGTTCCTCCCATATTCTACAAACATATCTGTCGGCAGGTTAGTTGGTCCTATGATCGAAGGGACCCGCGGCTCGAAGGGACAGAAGGGCCCATTTCATGCTGTATCTCAATAATAATAATGTAAACAACTTGGGAATATTTCTATCAAGCGATTTTACAGCAACTCCATTGGAAGCTATAAGATTGTAGTGAGGAAACTGGGAATTCTGGAAAATTGCCTACAGAATTGGAAAGCTGAAGAAAAAGTTAATCAGTGGTAGGTGGTCCACTTGCTGAAGAAGGGATTTGAAGTGTGCTGGAAACAAATAAAATGATAAGTTCACAATAGACTTGAAGCCAGACTTACAGAACATCATGGCTGTTGAGAGAAGACATTGAAGAACAATAAGTAACACATGGAAACAGTTTATACATGGGTATTTATTGGGTAAAAACGAGGCAGTGTATATCCACTGCAGAAAGGCATTGCAGTGGGATTGACATAACCATGTACAGTATTGGTTTCAGGTGGCATCAGAACATAGAGTACAGTTCTGGTCACAGACCGGAAATATCTCCAAAGGTCCTGCCTGTCTTTCTGAACATTTTCAGTTGTTATTTATTTAAAGATACAGTACGGTAACAGGTGCTTCCAGACTAATGACCCTATGTCATCCAATTACAGCCATGTGACTAAGTAACCTACGAACCCGTATGCCTTTGGAATGTGGGAGAAGGCAGAAGAATGGTGCTTGAGGGGTATAATAAATCAGCCATGATGGAATGGCAGAGAAAACTCGATGGGCTGAATGGCCTAATTCTACTTCTATGTCCTATGGTCTAATGAAACCAGAGCATCTGGAGGAAACTCACAGGGTCACAGGAAAACATGGAAACTCCATACAGAGAGTGGTGAAATTTAACCCTGGTTGCTGGCACTTTAATACCATTATTTCGACCGCTACACTCCCTTACCACCCCTATTATTTATGCAGCAAATCAGTTTCTTTCCCTCACTTCTTCTTTCTATTGCTCTATTTTTTTTGTGATATGTGCTCCTAGACTTGTGGATGGCATATTGTCCATGTAACAAAATCTTTTATCCTTTACCTATTCTTAGTTAAGAATTCACATGCTTTTTCAGAGAGATTTCAACTCAATTCAATTATATTGAAGTTTAATTGTCATTCAACCATATATGAATAACCTTGAATACTGCCAAATGAAAGAGCATTACTCCAGGACCAAGGTGCAAAACACTGTAACAACAGTCACACACAGCACAAAGCACCCATAGCATGTATAAGATAGCATAACATAAAGATATCAGTAAGATACATCCACACCATAAAAACATCCTGACTCAAGCCATGAATGTGCTTAGTTTGCCCATCCCTCTAACGTTTGCTTGTTATCAGAGGTTCCTGATGGGAACAGGGATAAATGAGATGGTTAGTTTGGATTGTGTAATTGTGGTGATGAGTTCTGTGGTGATGTGTGTCTTTATCCAGTCTCCTCCGAACCAATCACGCTTTGCAATCAGTCAGTTACAGTTGTTTTCACATCACCGATGCATCTGCTGGCATCAGCTCTCCTCACTTTCAGTGTTCTTTCTGTCCTGTGCCCAGTGATGAGATATGGTCTAATCAGCAGTCTGTGTGTGGTCTTCCTCATGAGCCTACCCCCCCAAGGGGTCAGCTGCTTTGCCAGCCTCCAATAGCTCCCAGCACTTCCAACTTCATTAACTTGCACCTCCCAACTTTGGACTCTCCTGTTGTCAGAATGCTTCGCTATATCAGAGCATTCAGTTGCTCTGACTTTAGATTTTGTGCCTCCTCTGACATTTGCTTTCAGTCATCTAAGTCCTGGAATTGTCCCTAAACTCCTCTACCTTACATTTCATGGCCCTCCTAAAACCCAACTCTTTGGCTAACCCATTGTCTGTGCCAGTTAATATCTCCTCCTTTGCTGAGAAGTCTATTTTTGTCCTTTAATATCTTTGCGAAACACACTGGGACAGTTTTTTGCATTAAAACACAAAACAATGTAAGCTGTTCCTTATTACTGTAAAGACCCATCCTGATGGAGGGCCTCAGCCTGAAACGTTGACTGTACTCTTTTCCATAGACGCTGCCTGGCCTGCCGAGTTCCTCCAGTGTTTTGTGTGTGTTGCTCGGATTTCCAGCGCCTGCAGATTTGCTCTTGCTGTAAATGTGCAGTCTTGATTCTGAGCTACTGAAAGGCTGTGATTTTTCGAAAATTGGTAATTGCTAGTTGTCGCGCTAATAACCCAGATGTCTGCAACAATGAGTTCAAATAACCACCATGGAAAAAAAGGAGGAATTCAAAGACATTTGGGTACAGAAATTGCATCTACAAGGAGCGCTACCACAAGAAAGCATCCATTATCAAGGACCCCCACTATCCAGTCCCTGTTCGCTTCTCACAGCCACCATTGGGAAGGAGGTACAGGAGCTTTGGATCCCTCAGCACCAGGTTCAGGAGCACTTACTGTCATGGTCGTGTCTGGCAATCCCCCATCTTGATATTTTCTCCTTGATTGGGCCTTAATCCCCTCGTCTGATTTCCAATTGTTCCCAGTTCCATTAATTACAGCACACCTGCTTTCCATCAGGGAATGCAGGATAAGAACCCTGGAGTCACAGCAATGAGCTGCCAGTTCGTTGGTCAACTCTTTTCCTGATCCCTTAGGACTGTTAGTTCCTAACTCCGCACCATTCCCTGGATATTCTACGTGAACCTTGTCTCTGAGTAAAGACTCTCCTGGGTATCTGCTCCATGGTCGCGACTGTGCTAGCGCCTCTCGACCATGTCGCCATGCCTGTATCCTGCACTTGGGTTCATCCTTAGTCATGTCCTTGCAACACTTACAGTATAATCCAACAGCCATCAGGCTCTTGAATCAGTGTGGATAACTGCATTCACCTCATCATTGAACTGATTTCACAACCAATGAACTCACTTTCAAGGATTCCACAACTCATGTTCTCAGTATTATTTACTTAATATTTTTTTTTGTATTTTCACGGTTTTTTTGCACATTGGTCATTTGTCAGTCTGTGTTTTTGTGTTGATTCTATTGTATTTCTTTGTCTTACTGTGAATGCCTGGAAGAAAATTATTCTCAATGTGGTGTATGGTGACAGATATGTACTTTGATAATAAATTTACTGTGAACTTTGAAGTTATCAGATGCAGAATCTACTTGCTCACTACAAAGTGAGCCAGCATCAACGATGGTAAGTCCCTATTGTTGGGCACCTGGCTGTCACAGAGATCTTGACCCAGGTAAATGAGCAAATGAAGGCAAAGAAAATGTGGGCACAACTTCCAAACTCAGTAAAGACTTTAGGACAACTGAGTTTTGAAGACCCTTTGAACATAGAAAGCACAGCACAGGGACAGGCCCGTTGGCAGACAATGTGCTGAGCATGATGTCAATTTAAGCTGCACAACTGTTTGCATATCATCTGTATCCCTTTATGTTTTGTCTCTACATGTATCTGACTAAATGTCTCTGAATTACTGTTATTATCTCTGCTTTTACTGTGGCCAAGTGGTTAAGGCATCGGTCTAGAGATCTGAAGTTCGCTAGTTCGAGCCTCAACTAAGGCAATGTGTTGTGTCCTTGAGCAGGGCACTTAACCACACATTGCTCTGCAATGACACCGGTACCAAGCTGTATCAGCCCTTGCCCTTCCCTTGGACAATATCGGTGGCGTGGAGAGGGGAGACTTGCGGCATGGGCAGCTGCCGGTCTCCCATACAACCCTGCTCAGGCCTGCGCCCTGGAAACTTTCCAAGGCACAAATCCATGGTCTCTTGAGACTATCGGATGCCTATTACCGTGTTTAATGCTGGTTAAAGGTTGATGTCATATCACCTTCTTCCATCTCCTTATAGCTAATTCTCTCTAATCCAGGCAACATTCTGGTGAACCCCCTCTCCAGAGCCTTCACTTCCTTCCTGTAATGCAGTGACCAGAACTGCACTTGGTACTCCAAATGTGGCTGAAGCAAAGCTTTATACGGCTACGACATGAGTTCCTACCTTTTATATTCAATGCTCTAACGATGAAGGCAGGCATGCCTTACTCTTTCTTTACTACTCTACCTACAGTATGTGTGTTGCCACTATCAGGGAGCTGTGGACTTGCATCTCAGGGTCCACCAATGCTCCTAAGGGTTGTGCAGTTCATAAATTCAGAATCAGGGCATCCAGTATGACATGGAATTTGTTGTTTTGTGGCAGCTGTCAGGCAATGTAGAGGATGCTTGATCCAAAGGCAGAGCAGCAGAGGTAATTTAACAGTACACAATATTTTACTAATAAACTGCAAAATAACACCATGAAAGGCCACAAAACAAAAGGGAACAGATACTTAACGTGATAAGGCAAAAAGGTGACTGAAGGCTAGGAGCAACTGGTTGAGGCTGGCTGTGTCATATGACTGAACAAGGATTGTGAGTAAGAGCTGGGTTTAAGTATATAAATTAACTAAGTCATGCAAAAAGAGAGCAGAAATTAGTGAAGTAGTGTTGTAGTGTTCATGGGTTCATTGTCCATTCAGAAATCTGATGGTGGATGGGAAGAAGCTATTCCTGAAACGTTGAGTGTGTGTCTTCAGGTTCCTCTACCTCCTTCTTGATGGTAGCAATGAAAAGAGGTCATGTCCTGGGTTGTGGGGGTCCTTAATGATAGATGGCACCTTCTTGAGGCAACACCTTTTGAAGTTGACCCCAATGCTGGAGAGCCTAGTGCTCATGATGGAATCTGGTTGACTTTACAACTTTCTGCAGCTTTTTCTGATTGTGCGCAATGCCCCTCTGTATCAGACGGTAGAACACAGAACATAGAAAATCTACAGCACACTTCAGGCCCTTTGGCCCACAATGTTGTGCCGACCATGTAATCTACTCGAGAAACTGCCTAGAATTTCTCTACCGCATAGCCCTCTATTTTTCTAAGCTCCATGAACCTATTTAAGAGTCTCTTAAAAGATCCTATTGTATCAGCCTCTACCACCTTCACTGGCAGAGATTTTCCACGCACCCACCACTCTCTGTGTGAAAAACCTACCTCCGATATCCCCTTGTATCTACTTCCAAGCACCTTAAAACTATGCCCCCTTGTATTAGCCATTTCAGCCCTGAGAAAAAGCCTCTAGCTATCCACACGATCAATGCCTCTCATCATCTTATACACCTCTAGCAGGTCACCTCTCATCCTCAGCCACTCCAAGGAGAAAAGGCCAAGTTCACTCAACCTGTTCTCATAAGGCATGCACTCCAATCCAGGCAACATCGTTGTCAATCTCCTCTGCACTCTCTCCAAAGTATCCACATCCTTCCTGTAGTGAGGTGACCAGAACTGAACACAGTACTCCAAGTGGGGTCTGACCAAGGTCTTGTATAGCTGTAACTTTACCTCACGGCTCTTGAACTCAATCCCACGGTTGATGAAGGACAACACACCACATGCCTTCTTAACCACACTGTCAACCTGTGCAGCAGCTTTGAGTGTCCTATGGACGTGGGCCCCAAGATCTCACTGATCCCCCATTCTGCCAAGAGTCTTACCATTAATATTATATTCTGTCTTCAAATTTGACCTACCGGTCAAAAAATCAGAATGCTTTCCATGGTACATCTACAGAAATTTGTGAGATACCAAGTCTCCTCAAACTCCTAATAAAATATAGCCACTCTTGTGCCTTCTTTGTAACTGCATCAATATTCAGAGATGTTGACACCCAGGAACTTGAAGCTGCTCACCCTTTCCACTGCTGATCCTTCAATGAGGACTGGTGTACGTTCTCCCAACATCCCCTTCCTGAAGTCCACAATCAATTCCTTGGTCTTACTGATGTTGAGTGCGAGGTTGTTGTTGCAACACCACTCAACCAGCTGATCTATGTAGCTCCTGTACATCTCCTCATCACCATCTCAAATTCTCCCAACAATAGTTGTGTCATCAGCAAATTTATAAATAGGATTTGAGCTTTGCTAACCACACAGTAGTGGGTGTAGAGAGAGTAGAGGTGGACAAAGCGCACATCCTTGAGGGGCGCGAGTGCTAATTGTCAGCGAGGAAGGGATGTTATTTCTTACCTGCACTGGTTTCAGTCAAGCCGTCAGAAGTCCACCTCCTCTGATGGGTTGTCTGTCTCGGAAAATGCCCATGACTGAAATAATACCCTATGACAACCGCGATGCGCGCAGGTTATGCTGTTTCATTTTGTGTGCACGGGATGCGCTTTCTTTCAGCACTGTTAACAGCACATGTAGCTATTCTAAGGTCGATGCTTTGGGCATGTTGGAAATGTAAAATAATGCTGCCATCATTTTGCAGATCAGGCAGCATCTGCAAAGGGCTCAGCAGTTAATTTTTCAGATCAAAGATAAATGGTTATTCATCCGTCTGCGCAGAATGTTCCATTATTTCTTAACAGAGCCAAAGAAGTTATTCCCTTTAATAAATATGATATACTTTGTTCTCCTATGCTACAATCAGTTAATCCATTATCTGCATGTTTTATAAATTATCTCAGTGCATACACACATTGCAATAAGCAGTGAAGGAGAACTGAAGTAAATTAATTGATCTCTTATCCTTTGCTTGTGGTTTGATTTAAGAAGCCTCTCATCAGAACTAGTGACTATTTGATGATGATGGCTTCTGATATCTTGTAAAGCATATCTCTATTTGTCATACTTCAAGTAACACAGTGACTGATTTAGTTACACATCGTTCGTCTGTCTTGTCAAAACATTTAATTTCAATTCAGTGCTTGGCTTTCGGATTGATTTTTCAAAGGAAGTCCCGATCATTGTGTTTCCTTTCTGTTTAAAATAAAGATCACAGAGGGGACCGGCTGGAAGCTGTCAGCTGTACAGACTTACACTGTTCTGTGCAACAAGATCAACGTATCAGCAGAACGATATGTAGAGAAGGAGAGCAGAGCGTTGATCACTGAGAGGGCCGAAGCTGCCAGCTTTAGGATTCACTGCCACTGGTAGTGGAGTGTAGATCATTGAATACTTGTGAAGTTCTCCTGGACCACACAGCGCTGCTCGGTTATAACTGTTCTGGTGATTCAGCTGACTTCATGGAAGTTTATTACATACTAAACCATGAAGAACTGCAATAACGAAATCCAAGCAATGGTTTTCAAATGATGACCAACGTAACAATGGAGCCATTAAATGTAAAGGTCATTGGAGCAGTTGCACTGAAGAGCTAGAATTTAATAAAGACAGAATTGCCTTTGGTGAGGTTATTGTTAGGTGATATTTCCAAGTATCACAAAAATAAAGGAAAGGGTACAGAGAAATTTTCTACCTGTAACCCTCAGGCTCGCCCAGCTCGTGTTGGTCTAGGGGAATCAGCCTTCGCCTCCGCCAAACTGGGTAATCACCTTTGTGTGGATGCTGTGTAATGTACCCCCCATTACAAACCGACAGTGCAAAATATCAGACAGTACACCATATGCAATTAAATGATAGACTTTATGAATCTTAATCTGAATATAGCATTAGTAATGAAAATTAAAAAAGGCCCAATTCAAGTCAGAAGTTCACATTGGAGCTCACTCAGTTGTCATTCTTCCACCATCGGTCTCCTCCGAACGGCGCCGACCTTCCGACCTCAGGTCCCAGTCCACTCCGTCCAGTAGTCTACCAGCTCTCTCCACACGCGTCTTCCCTCTTCATCTCCCCTCGACAAAAGACCGCGAAAACAACATCCTGCCGGAAACACAGGACAAAACAACAATCCCCGATTGGCTAACAGTCCTGTTATCTCCAGCCATAACCCAAACATTGCTGCTACAGAGAAACCATAACCTCAGCAGTGAACGTTACAGAGAAGCCATTACATACCCAAGACAGTGGATGGTGTGGAGGAAGTAGAGAGCAGGCCCTAAGAGCACAGTGACAAAGCAAACTGCATCACTTTTGGCCAGAATTTTCCCAGGCAGAAAGCATGCTTTTCCAGAGGCTTCCGAGTGAAAGTAATTAAGGAATATTGCATTGCGAATTTGAGGCTTTCCAAGAGAACTGTGGCCACTTGAGCTGGAGCAAAATTGTGGAATCAGTATTACAATTTCTCTACCAGTGGCAACTATGCCTTGCTCAAGTTATAAGCTCAAGTTCCACTCTGAAAAAGTGAGTCTGTAACTCAGCCCGACATTTTGGTGCAGTATTGAGGGCATTGGTATCACTATTGGAATTGATTTATTTTTGTCACATTTACAAGATACAGTGAAAAGCTTGTCTTGCATATTGTTCATACCGATCAAATCATTACGCAGTGCATTGAGATAAAGGTAAAACAATAACAATCCAGAATAAATTGTAAAAGATACCGAGAAAGTGCAGTGCAATTAACCAATAAAGCGCAAGGTCATAACAAGGTAGATTGTGAGGTCAAGAATCCATCTTATTGTACAAGAGGTCCGTTAAAGTGTATGATAACAACGGGATAGAAGCTGTCTTTGAGCCTTGCTATCAGAGTTGAGTGCCATTTGGGAAGAACATCAAGAAAAGCTAAACATGTTAGATCTGTATTCTTCGGAGTTTCAAAGAATAAGAGATTATCTTATTGAAACATAACATTCTAAGGGGTATAAGAGGGCTGGTGTTGAAATGCTTTTATTAGTGGGCGAGTGTAAAATGAAGGATCAACATTTCAAGAAAAGGAGAATGTCATTCCAAGGAGAATTAAATGCTAATTTCTTTTCACTAGGATTAGCTTAGCTTTATTTGTCTAAAGATTAGACTTACTTGTTACATGTGCATCAAAACAAAGTGAAATGCTTCATTAGCATCAAATCAAATCAGCAAGAAATATATTACTATAAGTTAGATCAATATTATTATGGCAGAGCGGAAGAGGCTGTTGATGTGTTTAGGTCTCTGTGCCTCCTTTCTGATGGTAGTAATGAGAAAAGATGGCCTGGCTGGTGAGTGATGATGCACCTTCATGAGGCACTGCTGCTTGAAGATATCGTCGATGGTGACAATGTTACAAAATGTTACAAAAAGGCACATTTGTGCTTTTCTCGATGCTTTCAATGCCAAATAGATGTGTCTTTCTTTGTATTGTCCATGGAAAATCTAGCTGGTAGTTGCCATTAAACTAATGATAACATAATTTGTGAAGTGACTACAGTCATTGCCAGCTGTGCTGTGAAATGCTCATTACCGGCTTGGCCAAGCCAAACCAATGTGTAGCTCAGCGCCAGCTGTAATAGCAAGGAGAGGTCAATGCTACTCAAATCAATCTTCACACTGCATGTGGTCAATGGGATCTACTTGCAATTTCCATGCAACAGCTTGTTGACAGCTGGAAGGAGATTTATGTAATAACAATGGGTTATGGCAATTCTGCCACAAACATAAAGGAAACATGACTCAAAAGCTTAATAGCGATCAAATCCAGGAATGGAGCAGAGCTTCGATTGTTTTGTCAGCCCCGGACCTTGCAGTAAATCAGGCTCTGGCAACCTGAGAAGTTTCTCTTTTGGCTTCCTGCTGTAAAACTGGCCTTCATGCAGCGCAGCCTCCAGGGAAATAGATTCACTGAAGGCCACTCACATTATAATGGGGGAGAGCATCCATAATTTCTGTACTACTGTGTTATCCTGTCACTATTCCACTGCTTGATTTTGTGACCTTTTACCACCCTTTCTCAATCCTGACAGAAAGATTAAATAATTGAGACCTGTAGATATTTCAGGCGGGTTCAAACTAAAGAACCTCTTTGCCCCTTTTACAGACCCTCAGGGCAAATATGCTGTGGTATGGGTCTCCAGATCCTTATTTCTACACTGGTGCTTTGATTATTTCCCATCTCCATCCCATAAACTAAAGATCTTCAAGTGAAACCCTTAACTGGCTTCTCTTTCCACGTATTCTACTTCTCTGACTGAGTTCTTCTAGCAATAACTACTTCTCTCCCCTCTGTTCTCCTCCCTCATTTACTTGTTTCTCCCCATTCTGATGGCTCTCTCACCTTTCTCTTCTAGCTCCCCCCCCCCCCATCACCTCCCTTTGGTTCTCCACCTCCTTTCCTTACTCCATGGTCCACCGTCTTCTTTGATAAAATTTCTTCTTCTTCAGCCCTTTACCTCTTCCACCTATCACCTTTCAGCTTCTCACACCATCCTTCCTCCCCACCCTCTCACCTGGTCCCACCAATCACCTGCCAGATTATACATCTCCCCATCTTCCCACCTTCTTATCCTGGCTTCTGCCCCCTTCACTTCCATTCCTGATGAAAGATCTTGCCCTCAAAAGTTGATGGTCTATTGCCCTCCATAAATGCTGCCTGACCTGCTGAGTTCCTTCAACATTCTGTGTGTGCTATTTAAGATTTCCAGCATCAGCAGATTTTCTTGAGTCTCTTCCAACATTTTCTGTTTTGGTCAATAACTTAAAAATAAAATGTACAGAAATCCTCAACCCCTGCTTACTCAAACAAATCAGAGACTTTGCAAGTCAGGCAGCATCTATGGAGACAGGAGATGAGTTATCATTTCAGATTGACGATAGGAACATCTACTCCTGCTTGAACCAATCATGTAAATTACCCATAAAATTCTGGAGGAACTCAGCAGGCCAGGTAGCATCTATAGAAAAGAGTAAGCAGTTGATGGTTTGGATTGAGGCTCATCATCAGTACTGAATGAAGTCCTGATAAAGGGTCTCAGCCAGAAATGTCGACTGTTTACTCTTTTTCTGTCAGTACCTCCAGATGAACTCTATCTTTTGGTGTGTTTCCCCTAGCTGTCAGTCTGTGGTTTTGTATTGCCATGTGCTCCTGTCCCCGCTCCTGCTCTACTCGGGCCCTGTGTTACTGAATACTCCGCGTCTCCTCTGTTTCTCATCATTACCTGTATTGCTGCCACCTGTGTCTCATTGTGCTCCACCTATCATCTGCCTCTCTGTTTATTGCTCAGTGTATTTCAGTCCTGTGTTTTCACCTGTTTGTTGCCAGATTGTGCCAGTGAATTTTCCTGAGCCTTTCCAGCATTTGTATCTGTACTCTATCTGTCTGAATATCGACTCTGCCTGTGTCCTGATTCTGGTTTTTAGGATTTCTCTGGATGTTTTGATCTCTGCCTGAACTTTGATGCTGACTTTGTTTGTACCTTGGGATTTGTTCCTCAATTAATATCACTGTGTGCACAGAACTGGGTCTGTGATTTGATTCCTACTCCAGCATTCTGACATTTCCATAGATTGTGCCTGACCAGCTGAGTTCCTCCACACGTACAAACAAGCTGGATGAACTCAGCAGGTCGGGCAGCATCCGTTGAAAGGAGCAGTCAATGTTTCGGGCCGAGACCCTTCGTCAGGACTGAAGAAGGAGGGGGCAGGGGCCCTATAAAGAAAGTGGGGGGAGGGGAAGGTGCTGGTGAAAAACCAATCAGAGGAGAGATCAAGGGGTGGGGTAGGGGAAGCCAGGAGGGGTTAATCAGGAGCGGTGAAGAGGGAATGTAAAGGGAAAGCACTATGGGTAGTAGAAGAAGGCAGAATCATGAGAGAGGTGATAGGCAGCTAGAAGAGGAGGCAGAGTGAAAGTGTGATAGGGGAAGGGAAGGAAGAGGGAGGGAATTACTGGAAGTTGGAGAATTCGATGTTCATACCAAGGGGCTGGAGTCTACCCAGATGGTATATGAGGTGTTGCTCCTTCAACCTGAGTTTGGCCTCATCATGGCAGTAGAGGAGGCCATGTATGGACATATCCAAATGGGAAAGTGAAGGAGAGTTGAAGTGGGTGGCAACCGGGAGATCCTGTCTGTTGTGGCAGATGGAGCGGAGGTGCTCGACAAAGTGGTCCCCCAATCTGCGTCGGATCTCGCCAATGTAGAGGAGGCCGCACCAGGAGCACCAGATGCAATAGATTACCCCAACAGACTCATAAGTGAAGTGTTGCCTCACCTTGAGTTCCTCCACATTTTGTGTGTATTGCTTTGGATTTTCAGCATCTGCAGATTTTCTCATCTTGTGACATCAAATATCCAATCCATTTGCATGTTATCCATGCCTTCAATTACTGTAGATACAAGAAATGAACCACCCCTCAGTCTACCCAAATCAACAATATCTAACTTGTATAGAGCCTTGAACATGACAAAAACAGGCCAAAGGTGCTTCATAGGAATATTATTGATCTATCATAACATCTTCTAACATACAAGGAGCTATTTGGACAGTTTGGCCAAGAGGCTAGGTTTTAATGAGATTCTTAAAGGAGGGAAGTAGTAGGGAGACAGAGGGGCTTAAGGGAGGAATTGTAAAGTTATGGCTCTGGCAGCAATGCCACCAGACGAGTGTAGTATAAATTCAGAGAGGGTCAGAATTAGACCATAGAGAGCATGGAATTCCAACTCTTTGGGCCAGAGAAGACAAGGATAGGCAGGAATGAGTGCATGGAATAATAGGAAAACAAGTGAGAATGTTCAAGGAAGAGTCAAATTAGGCCACCAACCCGAGGTTCAGGATGACCAGGGACCGATGCACACTAGGACTGGGATGGCAGAGTTTGGGATGACCTTAGCTTTGGGAGAGTGGAAGGAAAGAAGATGGTTGGAAGTACTTTGGAATAGACTTAGAAGAAAGAAAACACAAGGAATAGAAAGCTATGGATATACTACACCAAAGAAAACCTGCAGTCACCAGGTTTTTTTTGTGAACTGACGGTGTTTGCAGCTTGTCATGGTAATTACAGTGGTGCGTCCGTAGTACATTCAAAAGCACTTACTTTTAGGAATGAAATGAATGCATATTTAGCAGCAAATCAGCAGAAAACGAAATGGGAGTGGATACTGAATGTTGATTTTGTTACGTATTCAGGCAACAATAATTATAGATGAGTTAGACGAAGGGTTTTTATAACAAATAACACGTTTATTAAACACTGATAACAAACCCCCTTCAAAAGTAAACAAACCCAATGATCTGAGCTCAGCTTCTCAGACAGTTCTTAATAGCTTTGCAGTCTCAAACAGTCTTTAAAGTAGTATTGAAAAAAAACAGTTCTCCAAAGCGAATTGCCGAATGAAAACAGTTCAAAGAACGATATGCCGACAGTTCAAAAGCTCACGGTACTTTTAAAAGGAGAGACTTTTAAAAGCGATGTAAATTCTCTTCCACGTCGATGTCCTTCGATTCCCAGCGTCGAACTCCCACGTCGAATTTTATTAAATATAACAACTTAAAGTGACTGACCTTCCTTCCACAATATTCTCAATCTCCCGCTTTTTCCAGCGGAGACTATCATGAGAATAGTAAACGAAATCCTTCCGAATGAGGATCACACAAGGTCGAAGTCAATCCATCGAAAATCGATTTTCCTCGATCTCCATTTTCCAAACTTCATTCTCCCTTAGCAAAGAAATCGTTAGCTCTGACCTTTTAAACTTTAGGCATTATATAAAACTTCATTTTTAACTAAACTGCGTCATCACATTAAATCACCCAGTGATATGAAGTCATCTTGGCAAATCCAGCCACGAACTGCCCCACCTGACAGGGTGGGTCTCCCTTTTATACCCTGTAGAAAAAAACCTGTCACATGACCTCTACTGGCGGGAAAATGACATCACTCCACCATTACCTCATGTCCAGTATAACTTCAACCCCAGTCACGTGACAAGGGTACCACTGTCACGTGTCACGGGTACGTAACAATTTAAACTTTACAAGTCAAAATTGATCTTTTTACATATTTATATGAAGATTACTGAAATGAGTTGCAATTGGCTGATTTTTCACTTACTTGTCCAGCAAGAACACTCAGGGAGTAGTCAGGGTAACATATACAAAATGCTGGAGGAACTCAGCATGTCAAGCAGCGTCTACGGGAATGACTAGTCGATGTTTCGGGCCAAGACACCTCATTAGGACTGGAAAGGGAGGTGAAAGAAGTCAGGGTGTAGTCAGATGATATAAAGGAAGAAGGACTTGCTTGCTTCTTTTTTTTGGAACCTTTTGATAAACTCACAACATTCCAAAGTGCTTTAAGACATTCAGAAATACTTCTAACCCCTATTGTAGTGTAAAAAAAATAAAATATCTGCTATAACCAATAGAAATAGACTGGTAATTCACAAGGAAGCTCCTTTGAGCAATTGTTGGAGGTCAACTTCACACAGTGAGCTTTATATCTCTTGTGTAAGATGATTGCTTGTGAGAGGGTAGAATATCAGAACTTTGTTGCTGCTGAATCATTCTCATCCATCGAGTGGGAAGACTCAATGGCCATAAGTGTCATGAACATACAAGATTTATCAGAAAAGGCTCTCTTTTATGTGGGTCTTCAATGGAATCTAGCCATTTTAAGTATTTCCATTATTTAAAAGATTGATACAAAACAAAACAGGTGACACCATGTTGAGTAGTTTTCTATTATCCAGCTTGAAACATTGGGTCTATGTATGTTTCATAGTGATACACAAAGGTTTTTTTAATGTTTGAGAGATTCTTCACAAATCTCTTTCACATCAGCACTAAGGTAAGTACCTCAATTGCCATTGTTTAGTAGTAACACAGACATGAATGTGGCTTTAAAATTGCACACAGAACGGCTTTCAGAAAATCCAACAATAACATGATGTGGTTTCTGTAGTCTCTTTGCACCTTCAGTAAAATAGAATCACAAAAATCTGTAGAATCTGATGCACCTTGTGAATTTGCTTATACCTTGCTTGAATTTATAAATGATAATGTGATCTAAGTTATGTGACAATGCAATATGTTTTATGATAAAAAGGAGGGGTGTGTGGTGGATAGCAGAAGACAATAAGACCAAAGACTAAAGAGACAGAAGCAGAATTAAGCTTTTGGCCCATTGAGTCTGCTCTGCCATTCCATCATGGCTGATTTATTAACCCTCTCAACCCCAATCTCCTGCCTTTTCTGTGCAACCTTTCACACCTTGACTCTTCAAGAACCTATAAACCTCCACCTTAAATATACCCAATGACCTGGCCTCCACAGCCACCTGTGGCAACATATTCCATTGACTCACCACCCTCTAGCTAAAGAAATTCCTCCTCATCACCACTCTAAATGGATACCCTCAATTCTGAGATTGTACCCTCTGAGCCCCTGGCCCCACCATTACAGGAGACATCATCTCTACATCTACGCAATCTAGGCCTTTCAACAGTCAGCTTTCAATTAAATCCACCCCCCCACCATTCTTCTAAATTCCAGTGGGTACAGGCCCCGAGCCATCAAACAATTCTTATGTGATAACTCTTTCATTCCCAGAATTATTCTCGTGAACCTCCCCTGAATACTCTCCATTGCCAGCACTTCCTTTCTTAGATAAGAGGCCCAAAGCTGCTCACAGTACTCCAAGTGAGGCCTCATCAGAGCCTTATAAAGCCTTAACATTGCATCCTTGATTTTATATTCCAGTCCTCTCAAAATAAATGCAAACATTGTATTTGCCTTCCTCACCAGTGACTCAACCTGCAAGAAAACTTTTGGGAATCCTGCACAATGACACACAAGTCCCTTTGCACCTCGGATTTTTGAACTTTCCCCCCTTTTGGAATGTAATTTATGCCAAAGTGCATGTCCATATACTTCTCTACACTGTATTCCGTCTGCCACTTTTTGCCCTTTCTCCTAATCTGTCTAAGTTCTTCTGCAGCCTCTCTGCTTCATCAACACTACCTGCCCCTCCACCTATCTTTGAATTGCCTGCAACCCTAGCCACAAAGCTATCACCTCCATCATCCAAATCATTGACATATACCCCCCTATGGAAGGTAACTAATCACTGGCAGCCAACCAGAAAAGACTCCTTTTATTCCCACTCTTTGCCTCCTGCCAGTCAGCCGATCCTCTATCCAAGATAGGATCTTTCCTGTATTACTGTGGGCTCTTGTCAAGCAGCCTTATGTGTGGCATCTTGTCAAAAGCCTTCTGAAAGTCCAAGTACACAAAATCCACCGATTTTCCTTTATGTATCCTACTTGTTATTTAGACCATAAGTCTATAATTAGGCCATTTGACCCATCAGGTCTGCTGTATTTCCCACACAACTCCATTCTTCTGCCTTCCCCTCTTAATCTTTCACACCCTGACTTTTTAAAAATCTACTAAACTGAGCCTTAAATATACTCAATGACCTGACCTCCATAGCCGCCTGTGGCATTGAATTTCACAGAGTCACCACTGTCTGGCTAAATAAATTACTCCTCATTTCTATTCCAAATGGACGTCGCTCTCTATTCTAAGGTTGTGCCCTCTGGTCCTAGATCCCTCCCCCCTCCACTATAGGAAACATTCTCTCCATATCCACTTTATTGAGGCCATTCAACATTCAATAGATTTCAATTAGATCCTCCCTCATTTTTCTGAATTTCAGTGAGTACAGGTCCACAGCCATCAAACACTCCTCATATGATAAGCCTTTCAATCATGGAATCAATTTCCTGAACCTTCTCTAATGTCAGCAAATCCTTTCTTAGATAAGTAGCCTAAAACTGCTCACAATATCCCAAGTGAGGACTCACTCGTGCCATGTAAGGCCTCAGCTTTACATCCTTGTTTCTTCAAAGAATTCCAAAGATTTCTCAGCCAAGATTTTCCCTTAAGGAAATCATGCTTGGCCTATTGTGTCATGTGCCTCCAAGTACCCAGAGACCTTATCCTTAACAATCTATTCCAACATCTTCCCAACCACTGAAGTCAGCCTAACTATCCTATAAATTCCTTTCTTCTGTCTCCCTCTCTTCTTGAAGAGTGGAGTGACATTTGCAATTTTCCTGTCCCCTGGAACCAGGCCAAAATCTAGTGATTCTTGAAAAATCATTACTAATGCCTCCACAACCTCCTCAGCTACCTCTTTGAGAACACTGGGGTGTAGTCCATCTGGTCCAGGTATCTTATCTACCTCCAGACTTTACAGCTTCCCAAGCCCCTTTTTCCTAATACTGGCTACTGCACTCACTTCTGCCCCTTGACACTCTTGTACCTCTGGCATATTGGGAGTGGCTTCGACAGTGAAGACTGATGCAAGATACTTATTCATTTTGTCTGCCATTTCCTTGCCCTCCATTACTATCTCTCCAGCATAATTTTCCAGGGCCCGATATCTACTCTTGCCTCTCTTTAACTCTTGATATATCTGAAAAGATTTTGGTATCCTTTTTGATATTATTGGCTAGCTTACCTTCATATGTCATCTTTTTTGTCCTTTTGGCTTTTTTGGTGTTTTCTGTTGAATTTCAGAAGCTTCACAATCTTCGAACTTCCCACTAATTTTTGTTCTATTATATACCCTCTCTTTTGCTTGGATATCATCTTTGACTTCTCTTGTCAGCCACAGTTGCATCATTCTGTCTTTAGAATACTTATTCTTTGGTATGTATCTATCCTGCATCTTCTAAATTGCTCCCAGAAACTCCAGCCATTGTTGTACTCCCATTAACCCTGCTAGTCTCCCCTTCCAATCAACTTTGGCCAGCTCCTCTCTCATGCCTCTGTAATTCCCTTTACTCTGCTGTAGTAATGATACATCTGACTTTATCGTCTCCCTCTCATACTGCAGGGTGAATTCTAATATATTATGATCACTGTCTCCTATGGTTCCTTTAACTTAAACTCATTAATCAAATCTGCTTCATTGTACAACACACAATCTAGAATAACCTTTCCCCTAGTGGGCTCAACCACAATCTGCTCTAAAAAGCCCATCTTGTAAGCACTGAACAAATTTTCTGTCTTGGAATCCAGGTACAAATCAATTTTCCCAATCTACCTGCATATTGAAATCCCCTCTGACAATTGAAACATGACCTTTATCCATGCCTTTTCTATCTCATGTGTAATTTATATCCCACATGCTGGCTACCGTTCAGAGGCCTGTATATAACTCCCATCAGGGTCTTACTTACCCTTGCAATTTCTTAAATCTACCCACAATGATTGTACATCTGCTGATCCTATGTCTCCTCTTTCTTAGGATTTGATTTCATTTTTACCAACAGAGCCATGTTAACCCTTTGCCTACCTGTCTGTATTTTCAATACAGTACAATATGTATCCTTGGATGTTAAGCACCCAACTATAATCTTCTTCCAGCCACGACTCAGTGATGCCCACAGCATCACAACTGCCAATCTCTAAACTGCACTACCTTATTCCATAGACAGTGGGCATTGAAATATAACACCTTCAGTCCTGTATTCATCAGCCTCTTCAATTTTGTCCCCATGTTATACCGCAACTCATCCTACTGACTGTAATTTGCCCTATCATCTGCCTGTCCATCCTGACAGGCTTATGCACATCACCTGCTCATATACCAACAGCTCCACCCCCAGCCCTCTCACTCCAATTCCCATCGCCCTGCCAAATTCTTTTAAACCCTTCCCAACAGCTCTAGAAAAACTGCCTGCAAAGATATTTCTCCATCTGGGGTTCAGGTATTACTCGACCCTTTTGTACAAGTCACACCTTCCCCAGAAGAGATCCCAATGGTTCAGAAATCGGAAGTCCTGCCCCCTGCACCACTTCCTCAGCCACACATTCATCTGCCAAATCATCTTATTCTTACCCTCACTGGCACTTGGCATAGGCATCAATTCAGTGATAACTACACAGGGGGTCCTGCTTTTCAGCTTTCAACCTAACTCCTTAAATTCTCTTTTCAGGGCCTCCTCTCTCTTCCTACCTATATCACTGGTGCCAATATGTACCAGACGTCAGGGTGTTCATCCTCCCCCTTTAAAATGCCGTGGACTGGATCCAAGTCATCTTTGACCCTGGCACCACATACCTTCCAGGTGTCTCTTTTGTGTCCACAGAATCTCATATCTACTCTTCTAACTAAGAAATCCCTTATTATTATTGTGGCCCTTCCCTTCTGAGCCACAGTGCCAGACTCAGTGCCAGAGACTCATTGCTATGGCTACTCCCCTGGCAGGTTGTCTCTCTCAAGATGAACCAAAACAATATACTTATTATTGAGGGGAATGGCCACAGGGGTACTGTACTTTCTCTCCCCTCCCAGTCACACACTCCTCTGCAACGTAGGGGTGACTACATCCCTGTGGCTCCTATCTATCATCTCCTCACTTTCCTGGTGCAGACGTGGCTATCCAGGAGGTTGGAGCTCTCCCAGAGTTCCCACGTCTCACACAAAGAACACAACACAGTCCCTAGAGCCATTCTCACTGCACTATCCGACGCAGAATGAAGAAGAAACTTACCTCGCCAAAGCCTCCCCAGTCTAACACTGGCCCAATCACACAATGACCACTCCACTTGTCCCTACCAATGGCCCTTGCTAATAAATCTAGGTACAATTGTCCTGACAGTAAAAGCCAATACCCTTTTTAAATCGATCGCCCCGACTTGTGTGGAGCCTCCTCTGTCGGATTCAATTGGGCCGCAGGTAAAAGTCAAAAGTTTGCGTATGCTCCTTTTTAAATAGCTTTCCCACTCATGTGTGGAGCCTCCTCTGTTGATTAGACTGGGGAAAAAACAGAGACAACCCTTCATACCTGTCAGAAGCTTAAGGCTTTCTCGTGTAATGGAGTTCCCTTCCAATGATGACAAATTTCCCTTCAACACGCGTGCAAAAGTTAAAGTTCAAGTTATTCAACCGTACACATTATACAGCATAGGAGATCAACCAAAGGCCTTTAGGAATAAGAACAACTCTTAATACACGAAAGACAGATTGTTTGTGAAGTATTTTGTAGAGTCCTGCTTGTTATAAAAGGCAATATTGACACAGCCAATAGAGCCACTGCCTCATGGTTCCAGCTGCTGACCTTGCATGCTGCCTTTGTAGAATTTCAGTGTTCTCTCTGGGATGGCATGGAATTCCTCTGGGTGCTTGGAATTCCACACGAGTTCTGAAGATGTAGGTATGTGAAGAGCAAGAGGATAAGACGTGAGAGAATAGGACCAATCAAGTGTGACAGTAGATAAGTGTGCATGGAACCGGAGGAGACAGCAGAGGTACTTAATGAGCACTTTGCTTCAGTATTCACTACGGATAGTGATTTAGATGCATATCATATTTTTTTACTGAGTTAGGTATTGTATGTAATTAGTTTTGCTACAACAAGTGTATGGGACATTGGAAAAAAAGTTGAATTTCCCCATGGGGATGAATAAAGTATCTATCTATCTATCTATCTATCTATCTAAAAGGATCTTGGCAATTGTAGGGATGATTTTCAGCGGACTGAAAAGCTTGAGTATGTGGATATTAAGAAAGAGAATCTGCTGGAGCTTTTGGAAAGCATCAAGTTGGATAAGTCGCCGTGACCAAAAGAGATGTATCCCAGGCTACTGTGGGAGGTGAGGGAGGAGATTGCTGAGCCTCTGGCGATGATCTTTGCATCATCAATGGGGATGGGAGAGGTTCTGGAAGATTGGAGATGTGGATGTTGTTCCATTATTCAAGTAAGGGAGTACAGGTAGCCCAGGAAATTATAGACCAGTGAATCTTAGTTCAGTGGTTGGTAAGTTGATGGAGAAGATCCTGAGAGGCAGGATTTATGAACATTTGGAGAGGCATAATATGATTAGGAATACTCAGCATGACTTTGTCAAGGGCAGGTCATGTCTTACGAGCCTGATTGAATTTTTTGAGGATGTGACTAAACACATTGATGAAGGTAGAACAGTAGATGTAGTGTATATGGATTTCAGCAAGGCATTTGACAAGGTACCCCATGCAAGGCTTATTGAGAAAGTAAGGAGGCGTGGGTTCCAAGGGGACATTGCTTTGTGGATCCAGAACTGACTTGCCCACAGAAGGCAAAGAGTGGTTGTAGACAGGTCATATTCTGCATGGAGGTCGGTGACCAGTGGTGTGCCTCAGGAATCTGTTCTGGGACCCCTACTCTTCCTGATTTTTTTAAAGGACCTGGATGAGGAAGTGGAGGGATGGGTTAGAAAGTTTGCTGATGACACAAAGGTTGGAGGTGTTGTAGACAGTGTGGAGGGCTGTCAGAGGTTACAGCAGGACATTGATAGGATTCAAAACTGGGCAGAGAAGTGGCAAATGGAGTTCACCTCAGATGAGTGTGAAGTGGTCCATTTTGGTAGGTCAAATATGATGGCAGAATATAGTATTAATGGTAAGACTCTTGGCAGTGTGGAGGATCAAAGGGATCTTGGGATCCGAGTCCATAGGACACTCAAAGGTGCTGTGCAGGTTGACTCTGTGGTTAAGAAAGCATACGGTGCATTGGCCTTCATCAACCATGGGATTGAGTGTAAGAGCCGATAAGTAATGTTGCATTGAGAGGCAATGTTGCAGCTATATAGGACCCTGGTCAGACCCCACTTGGAATACTGTGCTCAGTCTGGTCACCTCACTACAGGAAGGATGTGGAAACCATAGAAAGGGTGCAGAGGAGATTTACAAGGATGTTGCCTGATTGGGGAGCATGCCTTATGAGAATAGGTTGAGTGAACTTGGCCTTTTTTCCTAGGAGCAACGGAGGATGAGGGGTGACCTGCTAGAGGTGTATAAGATGATGAGATGTATTGATCATGTGGATAGTCAGAGGCTTTTTCCCAGGGCTGAAATGGCTAACATGGGAGGGCAGTTTTAAGGTGCTTGGAAGTAGGTACAGAGGAGATGTCAGGGGTAAGTTTTTTACACAGAGAGTGGTGAATGTATGGAATGAGCTGCCGGCGAAGGTGGTGGAGGTGGTTACGATAGGGTCTTTTAAGAGACTCCTGGATAGGTACATGGTGCTCAGAAAAATTGAGGGCTATGGGTAACTCTAGGTAATTTCTATGTTAAGGACATGTTCAGCACAGCTTTGTGGGCCAAAGGACCTATTTTGTGCTGTAGGTTTTCTATGTTTCTATGTACAAGTGGATAGGTTAATTGGGTACTGTCGATTTCCCCTGCTGATGAGTAGTAGAATCAGTGGGAGCTGAGGAGAATGTAGGGAGGGAATAAAAACAGATTATGATAAAGGGGTGCTTGATGTTTGGCACAGACCTAGTGGACTGAAGGGTCAGTTTCTGTGCTGTAGGACATATTCTTCAGTAATTACAGTAGAGCATCTAGATATTAAGGAAATCCAGTGGTAATGTAGAAAAATATGGCTGTAAATCAGAGGTGACCTTGATCAGTGGCAGGTTAAAGGTCCAAAAAGACAAAACTTGCTCCTATTTCTTCTACTTATTCTTGAATCATAGTCCGAGGTGCTTCATTCCATACTCCAGATAATGTGGTTTTGGCCAAAAAGGCTAAGTTGATCCCAAACTTGCTTTCAATATCAGAAATGGTGTTTAATAGAATTAATTAAATAAGCTCCAAGTAGGAATTTGGAGGAAAAACTTAGCTTTATATAATGCTTTTCATGAACTCAGTTCATCATAAAACAACTCAAGAAAAATTTGCTGAGTTTGGTCACAGTTATAATGTATTGTGGCTCTCGGGGTCGTTCCTAGCAGCCAGTGCTACTTATTGTTCTTGCTTTAACATGCATTCATGGAATTATAGTGAGATGTTCCAGTTCATTTATTGTTACATTTCAGCTCAAGTTATACAGTTGTTTGCTTGTGTGTTTGTGGGTCACCCTGACTGTGACCGGGTGTGTAATAATCACCTCCCCTGTCTGTATGTGACTGAGTTGGTTCTCATCGAGTGACGGCACTCTGTCTGTTATTGTGCTTGTCGCAATGAAACTGGCAGTTGAGATGAACGGGCTCTTCTCGTCTGTCATCATGGACCGAATGCTCGCCACAGTATGAAAACAAGGCGTCAGCTGGGACTTTAGTAGAAATGGGAGGGTTGCAGCCTAGCCTGGAGAATTGGTATCAGCCTTTCTTATGTAATTAGTAGTGGCCAGTTCAACCCTCTTTTTTGATTTCTGAAAAATAGTTGAGTGTGTCCAGGTGGAAGGAAAAAAAATGGGCTTTCAACTTATTAATGACTGAATGGAAAAAGGCAGGTTTGTGCTGAGGAATCAAAGTAGATTGTGAGGTCTAGAGTCAATCTTATCATACAATAGGTCCGTTTAACAGTAGAATTCAAGCTGTCCTTGTGCCCTGTGGTCCATACGTTCAGACATCTGTGTGTTTTGCTCAATGAGAGGGGAAGAAGAGGGAATGCCCAGGGTGGCAGGGGTGATATGTTAGAGTCTGCAACACAGCACCAGGGTTAGCTCTGCTGACTGAGTTGGACTTTGCATAACTGGGAGAGGCACATGACTGGATTCACTCCAACCAGCTAGAGATACCTTACCAGGCTTCACAGTGACAATCAAGTGCTAGCTTCCCACTTACAGGCAGCTGGGCGCTGAGCTAGACTGATGACAAGTTTCACCAGAGTCCCACCTCCTGCCACCTTAATAATACTGCACTTTTCCTATCCTTAAATCAAAATAAATACAGCAGAATGCTTGGTCCATGGAGGATTTTGCATTTGTCGATGAAAGAAGTTTGTACTCGAGGGCACCTTGTCCCCCAGCTCACTGATTGTGATCAAAGCCTAGTGGTTTTCCTTTCCGTCTTGTCAGAATGAGGTGCCAAGGTGCATTAAGCTAATGGGCAAGGAAGGACCAGTGATGAGAGATCGATGTGCAACACAGGTTCCTACCGTGGGCTTCAGCTGGAGTGTCATTATAAGTTGCTGTTAAAGTCTCTAATGACCCAACATCAAACAGCAAAAGGCAAAGCAATTCCACACATTACACTAGTTGACATCATACTGTTGGTCTGTAAGGCCCATCCTGGAGTTTAATCTCCTTCTCACATGTGAAGCTAATCAATTTCATCCTTACAACATCAACGTAGTGCAAATGGAATATCAGTAAGTTCTAAAACAGTAAAATAAAAGATGTAGTTTCATTAACTGGTGCCGCCAGAGCAGAACCTTTCTGGCTGGCAGGAACAATCAGGAATCTGTGTGGAATATTGGACAGAAAAGCTCTGAAGGCTGGAAATTCATAGCTGCAGCTTTTGACGTAGTCTCCCCAATACTTCAAGGAGCTCTAGAACTCTGCAATACTCTGCAGCAGGAATTAAAATGCAGCATCATCTGACTCCTTTGTGGAGTGCAACCCCATTTTATAAATAGTAGCTTTGCAGGCCAGCTTGAAATTTCTCAGAGCTTCCAGTGGGTCTCATCACCCACCTCTTTAAGACACACACATACCATTGCTCTTCTGGTCATGAGTGATTCCACAGGGCAGGGCACTCTGAGAAGCTGGGGGGGGGGGGCGTCACTTGCAGGAGGTACATTCTATGCTCACTGGGTGAGAGAAACCCTTTGGGGCCACGGTCAGGTTGATCAGGAAGGAGATTGTCAGTAAGATCTTTGAAAGGACGGATTCTATCTCTGATGTCTTTGGAGAAGACTGCAATGACGGTGAACAACTGTGTTTGGTCTGCCTGCTCCTGTCAGCTGCTGGTCCGGCCTGGTGTAGTCACCGCCAGTGACTTCCTCAAAGGGGCGGTGAACAGCAAACTGCAACATAGACAAAATGCTGGTCGAACTCAGTAGGTCAGGCGGTATCTGCAGAAATGAATAAACAGTCGACGTTTCAGGCCAAGACACTTCATCGTGAATGGAAAGGAAGGGGGAAGAATCCAGAATAAGAAGGTGGGGGAAGGGGAGGCAAACAAGCGAGAAGCTTCTTGCTTTGTACCCCTCCCCCACCCACCTGGCTTCACCTTTCACCTTCCAGCTGACCCTCCTCCCCTTTCCCCCTCCTCCCATTTCTGGTTTCTTCCCCCTCCCTTCCATTCTTGATGAAGGGTTTCAGCCCAAAATGTTGACTATTTATTCATTTTCATCGATGCTGCCTGACATGCTGAGTTCTGCCACCATTTTGTGTGTGTTGCTCTGGATTTCCAGCATCTGCAGGATCCCTTGTGTCTATAAACTGTGACATATGAAAGATATCAGCAGGTGTGGACAGGAATGGTTTTAAGGTTAGGAAGTTGGAAGTTCACTCACGTTTGTGAGCTAGTACAATATGTAAGGTTACAAATGAACCATTGCATATCGACTGTGTCGGGAATTATAAGTCTTTTAAATAGCTTCCTATTAGTTGGGAACTTGATCTCATCACTTACTTCATTATGATCTTGCACCTTATTGCCTATCTACACTAGTCTTTCTCTGTAGCTGATATACATTATTCTGCATTGTTACTGTTTAACCATGTTCTGTCTCAACACACAGCCTTAGATTCCACACCACCAGGCTCAGGAATAGTTATTACCCTTCATCCATCAGGCTCCTGAACCAGCGTGGATAACTTCACTCACCCCAACTCTGAACTGATTCCACAACCTATAGACTCACTTTCAAGGACTCTACAACTCATTTTCTCAGTATTATTTATTTACAATTTATTTTTCATTATCATTAATTTTTTTTTGTTGTTTTTGCCCAGTTTGTCTTCTTCTGCACATTGGTTGTTTGTGTGTAGTTTTTCATTCATTCTATAGTATTTCTTTGTTTTACTGTGAATGCCTGCGAGAAAATGGATCTCAGAGTAGAGTATGGTGACATATATGTACTTTGATGATAAATTTACTTTGAACTTTAATGATCTGGTCTGTATGAAGTGTATGCAAGACAAGCCTTTCACTGTATCTCGGTACATATGACAGTAATAAACCAATTCCCATTCCAAGTGGGAGTGAGGACAACATTTTAATCTGTGGAGACAGTGCTTCATTGTGATGTGTACATAAGATTATTGCTTCCTGTGATAAGTTACATGCTGAGTACTTGCACGCTTCTTTTGCAGGATCCCATGGGCGTTTGTGTTATGTGGGAGGAGCTTCCGTGTCATCCAGGAAGGGAAACAGCAGGTTTACATACAGTTGGAGGCCACTTTATTAGGTACACCTATACATCTGCTCGTTAATGCAAATATCTAATCAGCCAATCATGTGGCAGCAGCTCAGTGTAGAAAAGGATACTTCCGTGGCCAAGAGGTTCCGTTGTTGTTCTGACCAAACATCAGAATGTGGAAGAAATGTGACTGACCATAAAATAATTGTTGGTGTCAGATGGGGTGATTTGCATATCTCAAAAAAAAAATGCTGATCCACTGGAATTTTCACGTACAATTTCTAGAGTTTACAGAGAAAATGGTGTGAAAAATAAAAAGCAGATGATCAGCACAGTTCTGAGGGTAAAAATGCCTTATAAATGAGAAAGGTCGGAGGAGAATGGCCAGATTCGTTTACACTGACAGGAAAGTAACAGCCAGGCGTGGCAACAATGGTGTGCGGAAGAGCTTCTCTGACTGCACAGATCAAACCTTGAAGTGGATGGGCTACAGCAGCAGGAGACCATGAATATAGACTGGGTGACTACTTTAAAGGAAGTACCTAACAAAGTGGCTACTGAGTGTACAGGCTTGCTGTAAATCAGTTACGGTTGTAACAATGTGTTTGAAGATGTTAGGAAGGTTTAACCTTCAGTATCAGCAGTGTGCAGTGTGGAGTGAATGTGTGCACACTCCACACTGACAATGAAGGCAGTTTTAATGTGATTGCCCCTTCAGTTTATTTACTGCGATACAGCGCAGAATAGGCTCTTTTCGGCCTTTTGAGCTGCCCAGCGATCGCCCAGTCTAATCTGAGCCTAACCACAGGACAACTTACAATGACCAAGTGACCTACCAACAGGTACGTCTTCTTACGGTGGGAGGAAACCGGAGCAGCAGGAGGAAACCCACACGTCACGGCGCGAACGTACAAGCTCCTTCCAGGCAGCGGCAGGAATTGAACCCAGGTCGCCTGTACAGTAAGGCTTTGTGCTAACCACTATGCCACCGTCAATCGGGGGTTGCTGATGGCGCAGCTGGAAGGGGCAGAAGGGCCTATTCTGCGCTTTATCTCAATCAATCAATCAATCCCGTCGCTTCTGACACTTCAAATGTTAATGACAGCTGACATTCTGAGTGAACCAATCCACACTGAGCCGTACTGTCATAGAAAAGTACAGCAAAGACACAGGAATATGAAGAAACTGCACCAGCAATCGTAAAATACTCGCTCAAAACTGAGCATTCAGTACTAGCCACAAGCATTCAGAAACATGGACATTGGCAACGTTGTCTCACCTCATAGTTTCGCTACTTTCAACAACAGAATGCCTTATCTGAATGAATTTCAGCTCTCCCCTACCCTCCAAACTGGACATAGAAGACCTCATGAGGCATTCTGTAAAAGAGGAGGGGAGATCTCACCAGTGTCCTTGGCAATATGTATCTCAATCAGCTCCTGAAAAATTGGTGATCACTATCAGACTCTAGATCATGGGAGCTTGTGCACAAAGCAGGCTTCATGCTTCCTTCATTAGAAAAGAGGATACGATTCAAAACTACTGAAAACAATTTGTCAACTCTTGAGGTTGTGAAATATGCTTTTTAAATGTGGAGCTTTCTCTTGAGTTTGGAACACGATTTCACTCCTCTGACCTGGCCTGGGAAAGTTTATCAACAGAGTGAATGTTCAGGTAGCTGAACCAAATAGTGGGGACCACAGTTGGAATGGTATTGACCAACACTGCTCAGGAGTTCTCACTCACATGGAGAAAGACTGAGTTCAGATGTAAGACCATAAGATCATGAGACAGAGCAGAATAAAGCCACTCAAACCATCAGAGGGAACAGACTTGATGGGCTGAATGGTCTAATTCTGCTCCTATGTCGTATGGTCTTATACTTGAAGTCAGATTTTATCTGATAATTTATTATCTTTCTCAACCTCATTCTCCTGTCTTCTCCCTGTATTCTCTGATGCTCTTGCTAATCAAGAACCTATCAACTTCCACTTCAAATAAACCCTGGAGCTGAGCTGAGCTTCCACAGCCACTTACGGCAATGAATTCCACTGATTCACCACCTGGCGAAAGAAATTCCTCCTCATCTCTGTCCTAAAGGGACACCTATCTGTTCTGAAGTTGTGCCCTCTGGTCCTAGACTCCCCCACTGTAGGACACATCCTTTCCACTGCCAACCTATTTAGCTCTTCCAATATTCAATAGATTTCAATCAGATTCCCCCCAACCCCATCTGGACCCTCTCCAGTTCCAGAACAACCCTCAGAACTCCATGCTGTTAATACCACCAGAAAAGGAGATAAAATTGTATGGTGCCCATAACAGGAGGCTTATCCTCATCTCTCTAAGACTCCTGGTAAGATTTCAATTACCCTGCCCTGGTCGACTTAGTCTGAGAACATCTACCGTCTCAGCCAGGAAACTTGGAAAGACGCTCAGTATTATAAAGAAAGCAGTGACAATTTAATGGGATGAGAAGAACATATTGCTTAGTTAGGATGGGAGGAATATTCTCAAGACAAAAATGCCTTTCTTCTCATTTTCTAGATGCAAAAGAATCTTTTCCTCCTGTAAAGATAAAACTTATCCTCGTAAAGCTTAACACTGGAGTTCAACTGAAGTGAATTAGCCATTAGAAAAACACAATTATTTAAGGAACATCTGTGTAGCCATATGGAAATTAGGAGTAATAAATTATACTGATAGTAATTTGGCAAGTAGGCCTAAAGAATAATTAATGCCACTGTTTTTTTATGAAATGCTCCCAAGTGCCTCATGAAATATACAACAGAAGAAAATTATCAATCCAAACATTTATTTTAACAAATAAGGCAACTTTTGAACAGTTTTATTCATTACCTGTGGAAAATTTGACTCCAGCTTTCAAATGGGAACCATTATCAAGAAAGATTTTAGGAGTAGTTTTCCTGATTGCTTGAAAACACAACAGAGAAAAGTGCTAATCATGCACCAACTCATGTCCATGTTAAATCATGTTTTTAACTTATAGGAAATAAGCCATATAAAATTCAACAACCCGACAAGACCCACTAAGCTGAGATGGCTATCTCCTTTCTCTCAATATTCTTTGTGTTGCATTGTAGGAGCTGTGATTCTTTTCTCACAGGCAGAGAGCAGATGTGTGATGCTTTGAGTTGGAGACACCAGATTTCATTTGTATATGTTTGCTCATGACGAGACCGAGGAGGCAAGTGTCTGCCCCTCGATGGAAACAGACAGTGAGAATTACCCAGGCTCAACCTGAAGTCAAGACACTTAGATGTATATCTCAAATCCAGCACGGCTACACACTGAAAGCCACGTGGACCCACTTTAAATTGTGTATCCAGAGGCCAGATCGTACATTCAGGCCATGTCTGCAACTTGGTCTGAGAAGTGAAGCTAATGCAGACGTTCCTCCAGAGAGAAGAAACTGTACAGGTGAAGAGAAGATTGATTTCCATTCTGTTAGTGAGGCAGGAGCAGAAGCAGAATACCTCCTAACTCCAAGAGACATTTTAAGCACCTGTGATCCAATTCCTTCTTTTCCCACATCTCCTCTCTTACCAAGTCTTTCCAGACTCATTTGTCAACACAACAAACTCAGGGCAAAGGTCACCTGTCAGGCCAGAGGTTAGTGGCCATCTACCAGCAGAATGGGCAGTCACACTGTACGCTGAGGCTTGGGAGCTGAAAATGCTGGGCATTAACTCCTCTCAGTTTTGGTTGTCTCCACCTTCAAAATGATAGCTTTGGAAAGAAGGATGGAACCTCAGGTCTACATGGTAGTGTTAGGTAGTCTAGTGATATTACTGTGCCAGATATCAGGGTTCAACTCCTGCCGATGTCTCTAAGGAGCTTGTACGTCCTCCCCGTGACCGTGTGGGGGTTTGTTCTGGGTGGTCCGGGTTCTTCCCAAATTCCAAAGACATAGGGGTTAGGGTCAGCAAGTTGTGGGCATCTTACGTTGGTGCCAGTAACATAGCTACCCTTGGAGGTTACTCCCTGCACATATTCAGAATGGGTTGTCTGTTGACACAAATGATGCCTTTCACTGTACAGTATGATTTGACATTTTAATGTACATGTAACAAATAAAGCTAATCTGTCTTTAATCTTTACAAGATCACCCTTGCAACCAAACAAGATCAACCATTATCCCACAAAATCCATAAACAGTGATTTACAAAATCTTAATTGTTTTATATTTGCAACCATGTCACATGACTCCAACATAAGCAGCTTTCCACTGCTGAAGTGAAACAAACGGCTTGGAAATTTTAATATGATCCTTCGGTAGATACGTCTCTGAGGTAACCTCAGCCTGATCATTCTGCGGAATAAAGATTTTAAAATGCTGAAATAAATTTAGCAGCTCAGGCATCTGTGGAATGTGAAACAATCGCTGGTTTGGATCTGTGATGATTCATTTTGAAGGACGTAGCCTCAATGTTGTAAAAGCCTATCAGACCAACCCTGATTTCCTCTGATTTCTGGTCTTGTCTGGCATGGGAAGCTCCATGCAACATCTCTTCCTATTTCACTTTAAACTAGCTGTCTCCAGAGGTAATGAAACAAAGCGCGTACAGAAACTGCAGCAAATATTCCTCAACCTTCTGCCTTGAATTTAGAGAAAAAATATTAGCCTTTTGTTTTAAAATGCTGACTTCTACTTCCCTTTTTTCCTAGGTAAGGCAATTTACCCAATTAAATTACCACTGGATCTAATGACATTAGCAGCCTTCTGGGGAAGTTGCTTCACTTAGTCTAAAAATACACTGAAAAGATTAAGAGTCTTGAGAAATGCCAGGTTATATTCCAGGCTAATCTGCTCATTCATTGTGCTGTCAGTTCAATTATTGTCTAAAATCTCAGCAGGTTTCTGCAGGGCAGCTGACATTTGGCTGCCTGTGGTCTCTTGCATTGTAATTTTGGAAATATATTAAGACATTTCACCTTGCCTTTCATTACACAGCCACTGAGCCCTGCACCGGCTTAAGGCAGCCTGTGGCCTAACCAGCTGGACAGAAGGTGCCGATGAAGATAGTGGCTGATCTCAGATTCGGCCGAGATTCATATATTACAGAAACTGGCCCTTCAATCCTCCACGTGCACGCCACCAATCAAGCACAAATTTACACTCATCCCACCTCATTCTTCGCATATTCCCTCCACTCACCCAGGTTCTATGATTCACGCTGGGACAATTTGTGGTGGAGAATTAACTGAGTGACCCAGATATCTTTGGGATGTGGGAGGAAGCCAGGGGCACCCATTTGCAGGAAGAATGCCACCCAGACAGCACCCAAGGTCAGGACTGCTGAGGCTGTGGGGCAGCAGGTCCACAAGCTACATCACCATGGTAATCTGGACAACCTAGGTTTACACACAGTAAAAGATTCGACCAAACATCCAAGTTCCCCCAAGTTACATAAATTACGAAACTAAATATGTAACAAGCAGATACTTAGCTAAGAGTGCAAGACTGGAACATACTTTCCCAATGGTTCTTCAGCACTGATCACAACCTCAATGTGAAGAGGAGCCCTTGGAGGCAAAAGGGAAAGTAAGCGAGCCTCCCGTGTGAGCTATTCTTATACCGCCGAGGTTCCTGAAACTACACACTGGTGCTGTGCCACACAACGTGAAAGAGCTACTACATACTTCAAAACAGGCACGATGGAAGTGACTTTCGACTGACAAGTAAGCTAACCCCTCATATAACAGGTGGTATTCATCATTAGGGATTCCCGTCACTCAAGACATCTTCCTATTGTTATCATCAGGGAGGAGATACAGGAGCCTGAAGACACCTTATCAACATTTTAGGAACAGCTTCTTCCCCTCCACCATCAGATCTCTGAATGGATAATGAACCAACACATTAACACTATCTCAGCATTTTTTTTGCTGTCTTTTAGATATATGTATTTTTTCGTGTAATTTATAGTTTATTTAAATGTTTTGCATTGTACTGCTGCAAAACAACAAATTCCCAACCTATATCAATGATATTAAAACCGTCTGATTCTGATACCCACACCCCCACCCCTCATGCAAACATGATGTTTGCCTCACTTAGTTCTTTCAGCACTTTCTTTGTTATTCCAGATTGCAGAACCTTCAGTCTCTTGTATCTCCATCTGGAGATAGAAAGCTTTGTGAAATCTTGAATGCAATTCCAACCATCAAAGGCTTCTATCTTCTCGATATAATTCCTGGTTTTTTTTAACAGCCTCTGATTTGCCCCAGGTCTCCTGCCACTTTCCCAGAGTGTTGGAGCCCCTGAGTTGCTTCCGCAGTTATCGCGCAGTTAAAATTGTGCAATATTGTGTGGAAAGCTGTGAATGGTTGGGTATACAATAAACGATTAACTCTATTTCTCCCTCTCGTTAACCCTGTCAGATCTGCCTATGTTTTCCATCATTTTCTGCTTTAATCACACAACTCCCATGGCTTATCAACTGACCCGCAGAATGGAGCAATATAAATTGTTCAGGCTCTGGTGAGTATCTGAAGAAGACAGAGAAATGAAACTCTGCAATGAAACTCCAAATGCTTGTGTTAGTGACATTTCCATCGAAAAGAATTAAACATTGATTGTCTGTCAGAAGGTGTTAAATAGCAGCCTCAGGGTTCATAGAAATACTGACAAAAAGATTAAGTAAGCTAATGAATGCCACTCATTTATAATGCAGGTTTCAATTGCTGTGAGTGGTTTGAAACCTTAAGTTTGCAAGTTGGAAATCCAGCCGTGAACCGGGTGCCCACACGACAGAAATTGCTGCCGTCTCACAGCAGCCAGAAAACCCATCCCTCTGGTCTTCCAGATGCTTGTTCACGTGGGCTGAATGTAAATTGGGCATTCATAGGCTGGGGGGGGGGGGTTACCTGTAGGGTAGGAAATAATAACACTTGTTAATTTGCCATTTACTGGGCAAAATCATTTCAGATCATCTTGGCCCATTTCTGATCAGAATTTACACTCGTTACGTTGTGTAACTCCAAAATTAATCTAAAGGAAGTCATGGGACTGGGAATGAATGTATCCAATTCGTTTTACTTTTTGTGAGGTGCTCACATATGATGTGGTGGTGGAATGACATAACAATTTATGCCATTCATGTACTTCCTACAAATAGCCTGTAATCAAATACGGAAGCAGACAAAAAATGTTTAATGTAACACTACTTTTGCAATAGCACTCAAATATTACTGAAATATTAAATGCAAAACACTCCTCCATGCTTAGCCATAAGCTCCAACTCAATATAGAATTCATGTCAAATTAAATATGTAATGTACTGGTCTCCAATCTTAGAAAGAAAGAAGTGACACAGGGTCACAAACTGTTGAATTATTGTGGGTAGAGCTAAGGAACTGCAAGGGTAAAAAGACCTTGATGGGAACTGTATACAGACCCCTAAATAATAGTAAGGATACAGTCTACAAATACGGTCTACAGCAGATAGAAAATACATGCCAAAAGGACAATATTACAATTGTAATGGGGGATTTCAATATGCAGGTAAATTGGAAAAATCAGGTTGGTTCCGGAATCCAGGAGGGGACATTTCTAGAGTGCCTGTAAGATGGTTTTTTAGAGCAGCTCACAGTTGAGCCTACTAGGGGATCAGCTATTCTGGATTGATTGGGTGTTGTGCAATGGACCAGAATTGTTTGGAGAGCTTAAGTTAAAATAACCCTTCGGGGGAAATGATCATAATATGATTGAATTCACCATGAAATTTGAAAAAGAGAAGCTAAAGTCAGACGTATCAGTATTACAGTGGAATAAAAGGAATTACAGAGGCATGAGAGAGGAGTTGGCCAGCATTGATTGGAAAAGAACACTGGCAGGGATGACGGTAGAACAGCAATGGCTGGAATTTCCGGAAGCAATTCGGAAGGCACAGGATATATACATCCCAAAGAGGAAGAGGTACTATAAAGGAAAGACAACACAACCATGGCTAACAAGAGAAGTCAAAGCCAACATAAAAGTCAAAGAGAGGGCATATAATAGAGCAAAAATCAGTGGGAAGTTAGAGGATTGGGAAACTTTCAAAACCGTCAGAAGGCAACTAAAAAACGTCATTTAGAAGGTAAAGATGGAAGCGAAAGTTACCTAGCCAATAATATTAACGAGGATACCAAAAGTTTCTTCAAATACATAAATTGTAGAAGAGAAGTGAGAGTGGATATTGAACTGCTGGAAAATGATGCTGGAGAAGTAGTAATGAGGGACAAGGAAATGGCGGACGAACTGAATAAGTATTTTGCATTGGTCTTCGCTGTGGAAGACACTAGCAGTATGGTGCAAGTTCCAGGTGCCAGGGGTCATGGAGTGTGTGAAGTTGCCATTACAAGAGAGAAGGTTCTTGGGAAACTGAAAGGTCTGAAGGTAGATCAGTCACGTGGACCAGATGGTGTATAACCCCAGGGTTTTGGGAGAGGTAGTTGAAGAGATTGTGGAGGCATTAGTAACGATCTTTCAAGAATCACTAGATTCTGGAATGGTTCCAGAAGACTGGATCATTGCAAATGTCACTCCACTCTTCAAGAAGGGAGGGAGGCAGAAGAAAAGAAACTGTAGTCCAGTTAGTCTGCCCTCAGTGGTTGGGAAAATGTTGGAGTCGATTATCAAGGAGGCTCATGATAAAATAGGCTGTAGTCAGCATGATTTCCTCAAGGGAAAATCTTGCCTAACAGATCTGCTGGAGTTCTTTGATGAAACAATAAGCAGGATAGACAAAGGAGAATTGACTGCTGTTGTGTAATTGGATTTTCAGAAGGCCTTTGACAAGATGCCACACATGAGGCTGCTTAACAAGCTATGAACTCATGGTATTGCAGGAAAGATTCTAGCATGGTTAAAGCAGTGGCTGATTGGCAGGAGGCAAAGAGTGGGAATAAAGGGAGCTTTTTCTGGTTGGTTGCTGTTGAATAGTGGCGTTCTACAGATGTCAGTGTTGGGACCGATTCTTTTTACCTTACATGTCAATGATTTGGATGATGGAATTGATAGCTTTGTTGCAAAATTTGCAGATGATGTAAAGCTACGTGGAGGAGCAGGTAGTTTTGAGGAAGTAGAGAAGCTACAGAGAGACTTAGACAGTTTAGGAGAATAGGCAAAGAAATAGCAGATAAAATATAATGTCAGGAAAGGTATGGTCATGCACTTTGGTAGAAGAAATGAGAGGGTTGACTATTTTCTAAATGGAGAGAAAATACAAAAGACAGAGATGCAAAGTGACTTGGGAGTCCTTGTGCAGGATTCCTTAAAGGTTAATTTGCAGGTTGAGTCTGAGGCACAGAAGGCAAATGCAATGCTAGCAATCATTTCAAGAGGACTAGAATATAAAAGCAAGGATGTAATGTTGGAACTTTATAAACCAAGGGTGAGGCCTCACTTGGAGGATTGCGAGCAGTTTTGGGCCCCTTCTTTTAGAAAGGTTGTGCTGAAACTGGAGAGGGTTGAAAACAGGTTTATGAAAATGATTCCAGGATTGAATGGCTTGTCATATGAAGAGTATTTAATGGCTCTGGGCCTGTATTCACTAGAATTCATAAGAACGAGGGGTGACCTCATTGAAACCTATCAAATAGTGAAAGGCCTTGATTGAGTGGATTTGGAGAGGATGTTTCCTATGGTGGGAGAGTCTAAGACCAGAGGCCACAGCCTCAGAATAGAGGGGTTTCCATTTAGAATGGAGATGAGGAAGAATTCCTTCAGCCAAAGAGTGGTGAATTTGTAGAATTCTTTGCCATCAAGTCTTTATGTATATTTAAGGCAGAGGCTGATAGATTCTTGATTGTTCAGGGCATGAAGTGATACTGGAAGAAGGCATAAGATTGGGGCTGAGAGGAAAATTGAATCAGCCATGATGAAATGGCTGAGCAGACTTAATGGGCCATATGGCCTAATTCTGTTCCTATATCTTAGGTTTTATGGTTATATATATATGATGACTAGAGAGCAATATATACAGTATGCTATATAATACAACTACTATATGGACATTCATAGCATAGTAAATTTTAAATTGTCCATTTGTCTAAAGATTTAATCACTGTGGAGGACTTCTTATTCTTGTGGGATAACATCTTTTCTGAAAAGGGGGTCACTGTGGTTTGCACGTGAGACTTGCGGCTGTGAAACAATCTCAGGTTCTGGGGGCTCCTCTGCGGAGGCTGTGGGAGTTGACTCTGGGATTGCAAGAAGTGGTTCTGACAGTTCTGGACACCTTTGTTCACCAAAAATTGACTCTGTCCTCCTCAAATGGTCAATGTGTCATCTCCAGAATACACCAGATGCAACCTCCACTGTGGAAGAGGGTGGTCCAGTTCTGTCCTAAATCTTTCCAAGTACCCACTTCTGATCACCTCTGTAGTCCAGTTTCTCGCTGGGAATGAAAACATTGAACCTCTTTGTTTGAGGAGCCATCAATTTTTCACAGCTGTCTGTCCGGCATACTCCTCATGAGATTGGGTTTGAGGAGATCCAAGAAAGCTGTTGAGTTGTTCGTTTTGAAGTGTGCTGCAGAAAGGAAATTGGCGAGCGTCTGATTCAGTGACAATGCTGTGTATTCAGCTGACATTGCTCACAGTGCATTGGTTAGACTCTGGATAAACCTTCCACTGAGCCATTTGTAGCTGGAAGATACAATGTAGATTTTATATGTCTTATTCCATTCACTTTCAGGAATGACTGAAACAGTTCTATAACAAACTGTGGTCCAATTTCACTGACGAAGTGTTCTGGGCCACCAATCCTTGAAAAGAGGCTTCTCAACATATCGACGGTGTGTGAGGCTGTAGTCAAGGCTATTGGGAATTCTTCTGGCCATTTTGTAGTTGCCACCAAGAAATTTGTGCCCATGAATGATCTGGCAAAATCCACAAGAATCCTTTGCCACTGCAATGCAGGTGTTACGTACCCGTGACATGACAGTGGTGTACTTGTCACGTGACAGGTGTTGAAGCTATACTGGACTTGAGGTAATGGTCTTGTGATGGTGGAGTGACGTCATTTTCCCGCCAGTAGAGGTCATGTGACAGGTTTTTTTTACAGGGTATAAAAGGAGGACCCCTCCCTGTGAGGAGGGGCAGTTTGTGGCTGGATTTGCCATGTTGACTTCATGCCACTGCGTGATTTAATGTTATGACGCAGTTTAGTTGAAAGATGAAGTTTTATCTAATGCCTAAAGTTTAAAAGGTCATTGCCAGCAGTTTCTCTACAATACTGCTAGTTGAGAATCAGTGGAGAGTGAAGATTGGAGTTCGGGAGTTAAAGATCGAGGAGAATCGATTTCGACAGTGAAACAGGTTCGACCTTGTTTGATCCTTATTCGGAAGAAATTCGTTGACTGTTCTCGTGTTAATCCCTGTGAAATATCAGAAAGGATTGAGAACAGTGTTGTAAAGGAAAGGTCAGTGCCTTTAAGCCGTTTCGTTTTGTTACGTAAATTCTTCGTGGGAAAAAGTTCGATCTTGGGAACCGAAGCAAAACGACGGAAAAGAGAATTTAAATCGTCTTAAAAAGTCTCTCCCTTAAATGGACTGTGAGCATTTTGAACTTCTGGCAATACTACTTTGAAGAACTGTTTTTGCAACATCGCTTTAAGAACTGTTTAAGCTTCATTGCTTTAAGAACTGTTTAGGCTTCATTGCTTTAAGAACTGTTTAGGCTGCCGCACAGCAGCTGATTTCCGGTTACGTCAGTGATTTGTTTACTTTTGGGGGGGTTTGTTTTCAGTGTTTAATAAATGTGTTATTTGTTATATAGACCCCTGCCTAACTCATATATTTATTGTTGCCTGAATCCGTAACACAGGCCATTCCCAGGGATGGAGAGGCACTGCTTTTGGCATCTTCTGGACTTGTTGGAAAGTCTAAGACCTGCTCCAGTGATTTGAGCACAAAGATTGTGGATGTAGTAAGGGAGAGTTGCACTATTGGAGCTGCTGCCTTTAAGATAAGAATGGTATCTGGGTTTAGAGACAGAATCACTGAAATGTATTTCTATGCCAGCAAAAGAAGATTTTAGTTAACCTGACCTCATGAACTTTTAGCAAGATGGCACTGGAACCTCGCCACTCATTGCAAGCTACTCTCCGAAGAAATACTCTTTAGCAGGCAGTGAAGAAAGCTAATGGCATGCTGGCTTTTATAACAAGAGGAATTGAGTATAGGAGTAAAGAGGTCCTTCTGCAGCTGTACAGGGCCCTGGTGAGACCCCAACTGGAGTATCGTGTGCAGTTTTGGTCTCCAAGTTTGAGGAAGGACATTCTTGCTATTGAGGGAGTGCAGCGTAGGTTCACAAGGTTAATTCCCGGAATGGTGGGACTGTCATATGTTGAAAGATTGGAGCGACTGGGCTTGTATACACTGGAATTTAGAAGGATGAGAGGGGATCTGATTGAGACATATAAGATTATTAAGTGATTGGACACGCTGGAGGCAGGAAGCATGTTCCCGCTGATGGGTGAGTCCAGAACTAGAGGCCACAGTTTAAGAATAAGGGGTAGGCCATTTAGAACAGAGATGCGGAAAAACTTTTTCACCCAGAGAGTGGTGGATATGTGGAATGCTCTGCCCCAGAAGGCAGTGGAGGCCAAGTCTCTGGATGCATTCAAGAGAGAGTTAGATAGAGCTCTTATAGATAGTGGGGTCAAGGGATATGGGGAGAGGGCAGGAACGGGGTACTGATTGTGTATGATCAGCCATGATCACAGTGAATGGTGGTGCTGGCTAGAAGAGCCGAATGGCCTACTCCTGCACCTACTGTCTATTGTCTATTGTCTATCAGCTCTTAGCCCTTAGCCTTACAGGTTAATATTGTTCCATGACTTAAGGGGTTTCACTTCACCAGCCTTTTAAGCAGTGACTTCCAGATCCCTCTCACTCGGTGAGTGAATTGATGGACTGGCTGAACTTTAAGCTCTCAGGTACGACTGCAATCTTAAACGTGGGAGTGCTGACTTTTTAAAAAAAAATTTATAAAGCATGGTAACAGACTGTTTCGGCCCAACAGTCCACACTGCCTAATTACACCCAAGTGACCATTAGTCTACTAAACTATATGTATTTGGAATGTAGGGGAAAGCTGAAGTACCCGGAGGAAGCCAGCGTGGTCATGCGGAGAACGTACAAACTCCTTACAGGCTGTTGTGGGAATGAATCTTGGCCATTGGTGCTTTAATAGTGTTACACTAACCGCTAGGCTACTGTGAATTGGGAAAGGGCATTTTGAGAGTTCAGACCTCTGGTCCAACTAAGAGAAGTAACCAGATGACTTGCAGGATCATTCACTTAAGAAATTGAATTGAATTGACTTTATTACTTACATCCTTCATGTACATGAGGAGTAAAATTCTTTACGTTACAGCACATGTTGGTGTCTGCATGAATGCTGAATCTTCAGGAATGTCACTGTTCCTCATTTCTGTTGTAAGTGTCCTGACTGGGTGCACCTTGGTTTGGTACGGCAATTTGAATGTGCAGGAAAGTTAGAAGCTGCAGAGAGCTGTGGATTCAGCCCAACGTTTCACAGATACATCCCTGCCCAAGATGCTTCCTCATGAAAGTAATGTCTGCATGAAAGATTCCCATCATCTGGGAGAAAACATCTTTTTGCAGCTGCTATTCAGTCTGAAATCTCATGCTATCGGGTTCAAGAACAGCTATTTCCTTTCAACCATTTGGTTCTTGAACCAACTGGGAGGCAATCCCTCCGGTTTAGCAACATTATGCACACTTTGACCACTTCAAAGGTCGAAGGACCTTTATCATCAAGTTATGTACAGTATATGTCAACCACATTCAATCTTGAGATTCATTTCCCAATGTGCATTCACAGTGAATGAAATACAATAGCATCAATGAGAAACTACACATACAGACTGACAAACAACCAATGCGTAAGAGAAGATAAGCTGTGCAGATTTAAACAATTAACTAATTAACTAACTAGCTAATAATTCAATAAATGATTAATTAATTAACACTGAGAACATGAGTTGCAGAGCCTTGAAAGTAAGTCCATAGATTGTGGTATCGGTTCAGAGTTGAGGTGAGTGAAGTTGTCCATGCTGGTTTAGGAACCTAATGTTTGAAGGGTAATAGCTTTTCACTAAAATGGTTCTAATTATGTTTCCTTGTTAAAAGATAGTGTATAATTTATAACACGAGAAAGTCTGCTGGAAATCCAAAGCAACGCATGCAGCATGTAAGGAAATGAACGAACTGTCATAGTTTCAGGCTGCGACCCTCCTTAGGTCCTTAATGTGCCTGACTTACAGAGTTCCTCCAGCATTTTGTGTGTGTTGCTCTGTATAATTTATGTTTTAGCCGTGAATGCTTCTCATCTGATGCTATGAGCCTGTGATGCTGCGGCAAGCAAGATTTTCATTCCACCTGTGCGTGCATGTACTTAGGCACCTGACAGTAAATCTGATTTTGACTTTATTTTTCTTTAAAAGATTTAATTTGATTACTTGTCCCATTTGGATAGTTGTGTTCCTTCATTTGAAGCTTGGGATGCAACTCAGGTGAATAGAAATCTTGGTCTCAGCCTTGTCCTTTGTGAACAAGCATCATCATTTCATACCTTTCTATTATCTGTCTCTCCTATATTACTGTCACAGTTATTTAATTACTGCTAGACACTACTGAACAGGCAAGGAAGTTCATGTGGCAGCTGTTAGTGTCCAATCTGTGATAGGTTTTTGATGGGATGATCTACATTTTTGTAAGGCCAATAATGACTGAACTCGTGAAGGAGATAAATCTCTTGCTGGCTAAATTCAACAGTCGCTGAAAGCAGGTGCAAGAATGGTGCCGTGTGATTAGTCTTAATATATGCTCAACAGCAGAAGGCAGCAGGCCAAGCATACTGAATGGCCGTTTTATTAGGTACACATGCTTGTTGTTACGAAGGATGAACAACTCTGATGGGCAGAAGGGTGCAAGGTTGCCCATGTCCCCCTCCCCTGGGAGAATTACAAACTGTTACAGTTGCCAGGCTGTTAATGAGAGAGAAAGAGATGGAACAAAACATACTGGGACTGGAACATTTGCTTCAGACAAGGGCGAGATAACACCGGGGGAGAGAGACCATATTATGACTCCTGTAAGACTCATGGCTCCGGAGAGGGCTGTTTACTTGGTACTATTCTGTTCATTAAAATTCCTCAGTGGACAGCCGGAGTGGGCTGGTTTGATGGACTAAGCCATTCAAAACTGATTGACATCTGAGACCCCGTGAGTAGGGGTAAAAGTGAGGTCTGGGGAGACACCCCTTAGACACACCAGGAGACGCACCAAGAGACACACTAGTGAGCACTGTTTAAGTGTTGGAACCCACGAAAAAAATTGGGGGGCATCGGAGACCGAACGAAGGATCGGTCAATTTTAACTCAGTGTTTATAGCGAGGCTGGTGGGGGCTTGTGTGTGTGTCCACCCTTGCCTGGGTGACGAGTCCACCATAGAAGAACGGTCTAGCTAAAGGACAGAGGGGTCATATCTGAATGGCCACAACAACACATCGACGGATCAGGATCGTAAAGGAAGGTTTGCAAGACAATAGCTGTCACTGTTTGCTCGCTCACTCTCTCTCTCTCTCTCCATCCAACGGTTATAACAACACATTGACCACAAGAACCAACAACTACCTCAGCCTACATGAACTGAACTGAACTTTATACTTTCCCATGATAATTTCTTATCCCCTAGACAATGATAGAGCTTGTTTATTATTGATTATTATTATACCCACACTTTTATGTTTAGTATTGCTAACGTGTATTATCTGTATATTTGCATTGTTGATATTGATTTGTATATTGTATAATAAACACTGTTTTGAAAATAGTACCAGACTCCAACGGATACTTCTATCTTTGCTGGTAAGACACCCAGTTACGGAGTACGTAACATTGTTAATATAAATATACAATCTGCTTATCGTGTGCCACCAACTCAATGCATAAAACTTGCAGAGATGGTCAAGGGGTTCAGTTGTTGTTCAGAGCAAACATCAGAATGGGGAGGAAATATGATGGAAGTGGTTTTGACCATGGAATGATTGTTGGCACTAGAAGAGTGGTTTGAGTATCTCAGAAACTGATGACCTCCTGGAATTTTCACGCACAATAGTCTCCAGGGTTTACAGAGAACGCTGCGAAAATCAAATAACATGCAGGGAGCAACAGCTTTGTGGGTGAAAACACATTGTAATCGAGAGAGTTCAGAGGAGAATGGCCAGTCTGATTCAAGCTGACAGGAAGGTGACAGTAACTCAGATAACCTCGTGTTACGACGGTGGAGTGCAGGAGAGCATCTCTGAATGCACAACACGCAGAACCATGAAGCGGATGGGCTACAGCAGCAGAAGACCACGAGCATACACTCAGTGGCCACTTTATTAGGAACAGGAGTACCTAACAAAATGGTCACTGGGTATATGTTTAACTTTGATGGTGCTAGTGAATAATGTGACCAACAGCAACGTCCCGCGGACAGTTCGCAAAACGACTTCTTTGCTCTTGGTCGGCAATTCGCCTGGAGCGATTGGTGCAGACTGGGCGCTTCGACAAAGACTGGTTCTGTGAACTGCAGTTGGCTAGCAGATCTGAACTGAGTACTCCTGAACTGAACTGAACTGAGTACTCCTGAACTGAACTGAACTGTGTACTCCTGAACTGAACTGAACTGTGTACTCCTGAACTGAACTGAACTGAACTGAGTACTCCTGAACTGAACTGAACTGAACTGAGTACTCCTGAACTGAACTGAACTGAGTACTCCTGAACTGAACTGAACTGTGTACTCCTGAACTGAACTGAACTGAACTGAGTACTCCTGAACTGAACTGAACTGTGTACTCCTGAACTGAACTGAACTGAGTACTCCTGAACTGAACTGAACTGTGTACTCCTGAACTGAACTGAACTGTGTACTCCTGAACTGAACTGAACTGTGTACTCCTGAACTGAACTGAACTGTGTACTCCTGAACTGAACTGAACTGAACTGTGTACTCCTGAACTGAACTGAACTGAACTGAACTGAACTGTGTACTCCTGAACTGAACTGAACTGAACTGTGTACTCCTGAACTGAACTGAACTGTGTACTCCTGAACTGAACTGAACTGAGTACTCCTGAACTGAACTGAACTGAGTACTCCTGAACTGAACTGAACTGAGTACACCTGAACTGAACTGAACTGAGTACTCCTGAACTGAACTGAACTGAACTGAGTACTCCTGAACTGAACTGAACTGAGTACTCCTGAACTGAACTGAACTGTGTACTCCTGAACTGAACTGAACTGAACTGAGTACTCCTGAACTGAACTGAACTGTGTACTCCTGAACTGAACTGAACTGAGTACTCCTGAACTGAACTGAACTGTGTACTCCTGAACTGAACTGAACTGTGTACTCCTGAACTGAACTGAACTGTGTACTCCTGAACTGAACTGAACTGTGTACTCCTGAACTGAACTGAACTGTGTACTCCTGAACTGAACTGAACTGAACTGTGTACTCCTGAACTGAACTGAACTGAACTGAACTGAACTGTGTACTCCTGAACTGAACTGAACTGAACTGTGTACTCCTGAACTGAACTGAACTGTGTACTCCTGAACTGAACTGAACTGAGTACTCCTGAACTGAACTGAACTGAGTACTCCTGAACTGAACTGAACTGAGTACACCTGAACTGAACTGAACTGAGTACTCCTGAACTGATCTGAACTGAGTACTCCTGAACTGAACTGAGTACTCCTGGACTGAACTGATCTGAACTGAGTACTCCTGAACTGATCTGAACTGAGTACACCTGAACTGAGTACTCCTGAACTGATCTGAACTGAGTACTCCTGAACTGATCTGAACTGAGTACTCCTGAACTGAACTGATCTGAACTGAGCACTCCTGAACTGAACTGATCTGAACTGAGTACTCCTGAACTGATCTGAACTGAACTGAACTGAGTACACCTGAACTGAACTGAACTGAGTACACCTGAACTGATCTGAACTGAGTACTCCTAAACTGAACTGAACTGAGTACTCCTAAACTGAACTGAACTGAGTACTCCTAAACTGAACTGAACTGAGTACTCCTGAACTGAACTGATCTGAACTGAGTACTCCTGAACTGATCTGATCTGAACTGAGTACTCCTGAACTGATCTGAACTGAACTGAGTACTCCTAAACTGAACTGAACTGAGTACTCCTAAACTGAACTGAACTGAGTACTCCTGAACTGAACTGAACTGAGTACTCCTGAACTGAACTGATCTGAACTGAGTACTCCTGAACTGAACTGAACTGAGTACTCCTGAACTGAACTGAACTGAGTACTCCTGAACTGAACTGAACTGAGTACACCTGAACTGAGTACTCCTGAACTGATCTGAACTGAGTACTCCTGAACTGAACTGAACTGAGTACTCCTGAACTGAACTGAACTGAGTACTCCTGAACTGAACTGATCTGAACTGAGTACTCCTGAACTGATCTGAACTGAGTACTCCTGAACTGATCTGAACTGAGTACACCTGAACTGAACTGAACTGAACTGAGTACTCCTGAACTGAACTGAACTGAGTACACCTGAACTGAGTACTCCTGAACTGATCTGAACTGAGTACTCCTGAACTGAACTGAACTGAGTACTCCTGAACTGAACTGAACTGAGTACTCCTGAACTGAACTGATCTGAACTGAGTACTCCTGAACTGATCTGAACTGAGTACTCCTGAACTGATCTGAACTGAGTACACCTGAACTGAACTGAACTGAACTGAGTACTCCTGAACTGAACTGATCTGAACTGAGTACTCCTGAACTGATCTGAACTGAGTACACCTGAACTGAGTACTCCTGAACTGAACTGAACTGAACTGAACTGAACTGAACTGAACTGAGTACTCCTGAACTGAACTGAACTGAACTGAACTGAACTGTGTACTCCTGAACTGAACTGAACTGAGTACTCCTGAACTCTTGGTTTGATGCTAACATTCTGTGTGCTACTCGCTCGCTTCCTGCTGGTTGTGGAATTTGTTCTGTTCTTTTGCACGTTGGGTGTTTGATGGGTTTTTTTAAGGAACAGGTTGTGTGGTGTTTCTCTGTTTTGTGGTTGCCTGCGGTAGGACGAATTTCGGTGATATGTTCTGTATACATACTTGGATAATAAATATACTTTGAACTTTGAATTTTTGACTATAGCACACAGTAAGCTCTAACTAGTCTGTTTGCTAGCTGCATGAGTTTATCACCAGAGGCTGATAATAACAATAACTAGTATTAACTGAAACTTACTTCTGCTGCTTGAAGCTAGCAAACATCGCTTAAAGTGGAAGTGCATTAGTACAGGCCTCCAGAATTGTGAGAGCTGGCACAGTACATGGGACCTTAGGAGTGGAGACAGAAATAAGGAAAGGTGTTGTACATTTACCATGGGTATAGACCGCTCTGCAGACATGTTTAATAGGACATGAGGAATGCAGCTGACTGGCTTATTTCAGGCTGCAGGAGTTCAGTGCTGAGGGACACACTGAAGCTTCGTGCGGCCGCCACAGAGGTCAGCGGGGAAGGGCTGCAGTATAAGTTCTTCCACAACTGGAGAGGGAGTGGCAAGATTGGGTGAGGAGACCTCTCAATTACTGTTGTAGTGCACTACCCTAGGGGGCCACATAATGAACAACAGCCCTATTAGTTTTCAGAAATGTAGAAAAACAGAAAATTTACAGCACAATACAGGCCCTTCGGCCCACAAAGTTGTGCCGAACATGTCCCTACCTTAGAAATGACTAGGCTTACCCATAGCCCTCTATTTTTCTAAGCTCTATATACCTATCTAAAAGTGTCTTAAAAGACCCTATCGTATCCACCTCCACCACAGTTGCCAGTAGCCCATTCCACGCATTCACCACTCTCTGAGTTAAAAAAAAACTTACCCCTGACATCTCCTCTGTACCTACTCCCCAGCACCTTAAACCTGTGTCCTCTTGTGACAACAATTTCAGCCCTGGGAAAAAGCCTCTGACTATCCACATGATCAATGCCTCTCATTATCTTATACACCTCTATCAGGTCACCTCTCATCCTCCATCGCTCCAAGGAGAAAAGGCCGAGTTCATTCAACCTATTCTCATAAGGCATGCTCCCCAATCCAGGCAACATCCTTGTAAATCTCCTCTGCACCCTTTCTATGGCTTCCACATCCTTCCTGTAGTGAGGCGACCAGAACTGAGCACAGTATTCCAAGTGGGGTCTGACCAGGGTCCTATTTAGCTGCAACATTACCTCTCGGCTCCTAAATTCAATTCCACGATTAATGAAGGCCAATACACCGTATGCCCTCCTAACCACAGCTTCAACCTGCGCAGCTGCTTTGAGCATCCCCAAGATCCCTCTGATCCTCCACACTGCCAAGAGTCTTGCCATTAATACTATATTCTGTAATAGAACACTACTTAAAGCATTGGCTGTGAATGTGTGAATGGACATAGATTGTATGGTTTATTCTTGAAAATATTTTTAAAATTATGAATAAAGTTTATTTTGGTATATAAATTAATTGGCCATTGGTTGCCAGGAGTGTCAGATCCATTTACCAATATGTGACGCAGTATATTAGTCAATCCAGCAAATAACAAACTACTAGAGGAACTCAAAGGGTCAGATCAGGCAGCATCTGTGGAAGGGAAATGAAACACTTTCTTTACCCCCCTCCCCCACAGTTATAACTTTCTCCAGCAGTTTTTTTCTCTCCAGATTTCAGCATCTGCAGTCTGTTGTCTGCCCACCTATTCCATCCAGGAGTGATTATTTTCTGTAGAAGTCCAAGGTCAGAAAACCCACCTCAAAAGACCAGTAAACATGTGTTGATTCATGTCTTGGCAAAAGAAATTGATTAATCAATAATCAGGCGCCAACTCCTTTAAACAGTATTGATGAAGATTCATCTGATTAACTGCATGTATAGTGGAAGGTTTAAGAGAGCTTCAAAATCGTTACTAGCTAACTAAAGCCATGATCTTGGTCAGGCTAGCATACATACATAAGGCAGCAAATGCTAATATCCTTACTAATGCATTGTCTAATCCATTAGTACCACAAGTGTGTGTGCATTTACCGTGGAAGTTATGTTGATTCTCAATGGGGTTTCAAAACATTCCAAAAACAAATATTAGCTTTTCTCTTTCCAGGTGGATTCCCCAAAAGGCAAAAAGCCAGGTGCTAAATTCCTCATAACGAATGTTGAAAATAACTAGTTAGCTGTGTGCGCTAAAAAACACTCACTCAAATGTTGAACAGGGGATATTGTAGATAAGTGGGACTACCATCTTGGTTGCCATGGACAAGTTGGGCCAAATGGCCTGTTTTCCAACTGTGTAACACCAAGACTCTATTGGAGGGGTCCCAAACATTTTTTTAAATGCCTTGGACCAATGCCATAGGTAAGGGGTCTGTGCACCCCTAGTTAGGAACCCCTGTTCTTTTGGCATGTGAATGAGGATATGATATTGGGAATTAATTGAGTGAATTAAATTGCTGGGATTGCTCCATCTTGGTGGGTTATACCTGGCCTTCTATGTCACTTGTGGAAAGGTAGAAGCTTCCTCAGAGGAAAGAGTTAATAACTATGGATGTCTGGTTGCAACCTAGCTCTTGAACAGACTTCTATCAAGACCAAATACAGCTCAAAGTTTCAGGTGAACAGTTTTGATAAAAATCTTATCTCTGTGGGCCAACCTGCTGCAGTTTGCAGACTGAAATTTCTGAGACACTGTGGATGGTCAATGATGCTTTAAGGTTTCATACATATCTGCAACATTTCAAAACACTATTGTCAGCAAATCTGACAAATCAATACTCCCTGAAAATGGATTAATGGTTTTATACTTGAATAACTGTATTCTTTCTTTAAGCACATTTATAGTTGAATTGCTCTTTGGCTCAAAGGAATAGGAACTTCAGGGAAACTCTACTGTGTGATATTAACATGCTAGTGTAATCTTTTGTTCTTTATTTATATTGATGCTTCTGAGCAAGATATCTTCAAAGTGGCAGAGTCATTGTTCAGAAGTGTTTGGGAAAGGCATCATGATTTACTTGCAGACCTGTGAAGTGCATTATGAAGGGATGAAATGCACCCTTCAATATCAAAGGAACTTGGATGCTCTCTCCCAGCTTTGAATCTTAGAAACTGAATTGGGTCGAACTCGGAGAGGAAATGTCAGTATACTGCAAGGATGGTACTGGCTTCATGTTCCGTCAGAGCAGTGAGATGAAGGTTTGCTGCCAATGCTCTCCAGCGTGCCAGGAAGGATGACACAGTTGTGAAGCAGTGGTTTTGAGGGCATTATCCCCCTTGCCTTTATTTCAGGTTGTTGAGAAGAGAAAACTTGTTCCGTTTAGGTAGCAGCCTCTTTAAAGTGCTCCACAATGCCTGTTGAGTGGAAGAATTGCTTGACAATGGCCCTGATACATGCATTAAGCCTTCAGTTTGGTATGAAGTGACCCAAATAAATTATGCCTTCCACAGTTTATATCAATATGGCAGGAGGATATTAAAAGTACATAAAATATGCATCACTTGTCATATTAGATGCTTCAGCAGAAGGAAATGTTCACTATAGGATTGATATCAAATGATTAATATCAAAAATCATGCAAATAGTTTCTTTAAAATGGGGGACATGTATCTTGGGAACATCTTTGAAACACATAATCTATAATAAAAGCTATTTGGCTAAAATTTAATTTTGACTATTGCACAGTCTAATAATCTTTTGATAGCAAATATGATCAAAAATTCTGATTTTTTAAAAAAACGAGATTTGTATATCAGACCTGAGGCTACAGATACATGTACAGTTGGTTCATGGTTGTGTTGTGCCATATTATGACAAAGTCTACAAAATGCTCATGATCAGTTTCTAAGGCTACGCTAGCAGCACCTCCAAATCCTTGAGCTCTCCTATTTAAAAGGACAAGGGAATCAGAAGAATTAAGACACCAGCATTTTCTCCTTCAAGTCACACATCATCCTAACTTGCTGTTTGTTCAGTGTCATTGGCTCTACAATACTGTGCAAAAGTCCCAGATTTTTTTTGTATGGTTTCAGATGGTATGGCCTCCATAGAACCCTGATCTCAACATCATCGAGGCTGTCTGGGATTATCTGGAAAGACAGAAGCAAGCAAGACAGCCAAAATCTGATGGCGAGTTCTCCAGGATGCTTGGAACCTACCAGCCGATTTTTCTTTTATAAAAACTGCACAACAGTGTACAAAGCAGAATTGAAAGCAGTTTTAAAGGCAAAGGGTGGGCACACCAGATATTGCTTCGATTTAGTTTTTTACTGGTTACTGCTCTTTATAGTACTAAGTTTGATAATATTTAGAAACTTTTCATTACTTTGAAAGCATCTTCACTTTACAGACAAACATGAGGAAATCTGCAGATGCTGGAAATTCAAGCAACACACACAGTATGCTGGTGGAACACAGCAGGTCAGGCAGCATCTATAGGGAGAAGCACTGTCGACGTTTCAGGCTGAGACCCTTCGTCAGGACACTATCTTTCCTTTCAGTTAGTCCTGACGAAGGGTCTCGACCTGAAACGTCGACAGCGCTTCTTCCTATAGATGCTGCCTGGCCTGCTGCATCCCACCAGCATTTTGTGTGTGTTGCTTCACGTTACAGAATTTTTTTTCAGGTGCCTATGTGCACAGCACTGCATATTCTGGAAATCCCTACCCATATGTACAAAATTTGCCCTGGCAGGACTTCAGTCGTTCAAGATGCTGGCTCGATGGCAACCACGGAAATGCAATAAATGCTGGCCTGGTCATTGGCACCCCCACCCCCCATTCCACCAGAATGCAATGATGTTCACGTGGGAGAAGAGCAGCTATTACCTTTCAAATTAATGCTTGCATTTTCACCATGTTCCTCACAAATGTTCAAAGGAAGCAATTCAAATTTTCACATAGTAATTTATCAATTGTATAATTGTACAATTATATAATTATTAATAATTATACATAATTGTATAATTGTATCGTTACTGTGTCATTCTGGCGCTGTGCAGAAGATGCTAAGTTTGTATGGTGTGGCATTGCACAGTATCAGTAAAACGTTAGTCATCCCTGAGGTCTCTATTTCTGCCTGTGTTAAGTTCATTAGAATCAGTGCATATTAACCAGAAGTTGTAAACACTTTCCTGGAAAACATTCATAGCAATGGTGTGCTTTACTGATAATTTAACCCTTTTGGAGATGGAAAAGTATAAGGACTGCTATGTGGTGCTAGAGAATGTGGTAACCACCACACATTCAAAGGAGATATTCCAGGTCTGCCTGGACCCTATCGTGTTAGTTAGCTGCAGGCCACTGAACAAGGGAACCAAGCTTGAGACAAAAATAAATACCTTTATGTTTCTTTCTGGGGGTTTTAAGTGCTCTGAACCTAAACACTGGAGAGACATCATAAGATGAGAAGAACCACCCACTCCCCCACCACAAACGAACCTTCTACCACTCCCTTCCCTACAAAGCCCACTGTTATCTATGTGCACCAGTCTCCAACTAGGAACCTCCTAAAAATCCCAAAATTGCCAACACAAATACTTGTGGTGGGGATTGGGTGGTTCTTCTCATCTTGTGATGTTCCCACCAAGTGGGAAGTGGGCACATCATTTATAAGACTGAATTCACTGTCAAATCAAGCATAGAAAGCAAAGTAAAGTGAGGGAAAGAACCTTTCCATAGATGCTACCTGACCTGCTGAGTTCCTCCAGCATTTTGTGTGTGTTACTCTGGATTTCCAGCATGTGCAGAGTCTCATGTGTTTTGAGATACAAGCAGTATTTTAACTGGAGGAATAGTGCCTATTTATAAGAAAATTAATCTTCAGTGCTAAAGAGGCTGCAGTTATTTTTGGATTGCACAATAGAACTCTAGCAGATAAGCTTCACATGTAGGAATCAGTAAATTCCCTTGGGATTTAATGGTGAACCTCATGGTGAAGTCGCTTCTGGGAGAGCATGTAGCGCAGAAGTAACCACCCGATTCTGCGCTTGAGTGAAAGCTGTTGGCCGTTTATGGGCTGTGAATGCTGTAAGCCTTATTGTCTTTTCTACCACTAAGTCAAACTGATCGTAATTCTCTGTGAGGCCAGCGAAGGCATATTGAAGGATTAACTTCTGCTTTGAGAAACAGGCCAATTCCTCATGCTCCTTAAGAATGTGCAAAATTAAAAGGTGTGGAAAAATCTGGTACCTAATATACACTGGAAATGCATGTAGGAGGTGACAATGAAAGAACTGATAGGTAACATATTGGTGTTCAACAGAGATTGATTAGCTCAATTTGGAGTTCTTGTCAGCTGGTTTCTCAACTTCTTTTAGTTTTGATGACTAGTTGCTTGAATTATGTGGTAAGTCCAAATAGGCTTGAGACGATTCAATTATCAGGACTGAGCAATGCATCACTGTTTGTTAACAAGTTCCAGAAATCAGCATTAATGTCAATGACAAGTCAGATTCAGGAGAATTACTCCAAATGGATGTTCTTTCTCATTGGTTACCATTGAAACTATTTGCTTACAAAAGAGCAAGTAAATTACTTTGAATCTACCAGAATGTTGTGAAAGGAGAAACAGTGACAAAGGATGATTAGATGACAGAAAGTCAACATAATTCAGCTTCCACCTGTCCTTTCGTCAAGGTGATATGTTCAAAGTAAAATTTATCATCACATACAACCCTCAGATTCTTTTTTCTGTGGGCATACTGAGCAAATTTATAGATCAGTAACTATAAACAGGATCAATGAACACAGCCTGTGCAAATAAAGATAAATAACAGTAAATAATGAGAGCATGAAATAACAAAATAAAGAGTCCTTAAAGTGAGACCAATGGTTGTAGGAACACCACAAAGAGAATGAGTGTAGTTTTCCCCTTTTGTTCAAGAGCCTGATGATTGAGGGGTAGTAACTGTTCTTGAACCTGGTGGCGTGAGTCCTGAGGCACTTTTGCCTTCTACCTGATGGCAGCAGTAAGAAAAGAGCATGGCCTGGGCAGTGAGGATCTTTGATGGATGCAGCTGTTCTATGGCAACGTTTCATGTAGGTGTGCTCAGCCGTTGGGAGGGCTCCACCTGTGAGGCACTGGGCCAAATCCACTCCCTTTTGTAGGATTTTCCGCTCAAAGGCATTGCTGTTCCTATACCTGGCCATAATGCATCCAGTCAGCACACTTTCCACCACGCATCCATAGAAGTTTGCCAAGGCTTTTGATGACATGCTGAATCTCCACAGCCTCCTGAGGAAGTAGAGGTGATTACATAGAATTTACAGAGAATAATATGATGCTTGAGTGTCATCACGATCCCCTTAATACTTCCTCTCACACTCTCAATGTATCTTGATGCTTTCTCCATCCTGTGTATAATCAGCTTCGTCTTAAAAGCAAGTTTCACATCTTAATTTGGTAAAGTGTTTTTTGGATTGATTTTCATTTCTGGCCTCTGATTTTGACCATTCCCACAAACTGAAGCACCTTTGCTATGATTATCCGATCGAACCCCTTCATAATTTTCTAGACCTCAGTCATGTCACATCTCAGTCAAGGAGAAAGAGCACTTCCTTGAGTGCATTGGTTGTTCATGCAAATGACACATTTCACTGCAGGCTTTGATGTAAAGCTGAATATGTGTTGTGAGTTTGTATAAATATCTGAATTGAAGAAGGATCTCAGTCCAAAATGTCAACTGTTTGTTCATTTCTATGGATGCTGCCTGACCTGCTGAGTTAGAGTCATAGAAAAGTACAGCACAGAAGCAGCCATTCATCCTATCTAGTTCCTGCTGAACCATTTAAACTGCCTACTTCCATTGACCTGCTCTGGGACCATGGCCCTCCATAATCCTGCCATCCATGTATCTATCCAAACTTCTCTTACATGTTGAAATCCTCCTCGCATGCACCAGCTGTGCTGGCAGCTTGTTCCACACTCTCACAACCCTCTTGAGTGAAGAGGTTTCCCCTCGTGTTCTTCTTAAACTTTTCACCTTTCACCCTTAACCCATCACGTCTAATTGTAGTCCCACCCAGCCTCAGTGGACATGCCTGCTTGCATTTACCCTATCAACACCCCTCATAGTTCTGTACACCTCTATCAACTCTCTTCTCAAACTTCTACATTCCAAGGAATAAAGTCCTAACCTGTTTAACCTGTCCTTATAACTCAGGTCCTCCAGACCTGGCAACATCCTTGTAAATTTTCTCTGCACTCTTTCCTCCAGGATTTTCTGTGTGTTGCTCTTAAAAAAGAAAAAGTCTGTTTAGATTTGAATGCTGTACTCCTTGTCATTGAAAACATTTTATTGCATTCCAATATTTTTGGCAATATCACCTCTTCACATAAGTAATGTGGTCATTTCTAATAATTTGAGAATAAACAGCATAAATAATGAGTTGAATTAAGCCAGATTCCATCTGCCACTCATCATTTGCAGAGTCCTCTAGTGAGACACAGCAAGGTCTTAGCAGTAAGTAGATGTTAGATTGTACTGTATTTAACATTACAGTAAGATTTGAGAACGGGGTACTGATTATTTATGATCAGCCATGATCACATTGAATGGTGGTGCTGGCTAGAAGGACTGAATGGCCTACTCCTGCACCTACTGTCTATTGTCTATTAATTTGTGTAATCATTTCTGTAAGTGGTGCTTTAGAAATGACCATGGTGGTCTTGCAGAGATACCACAGCTCATCTTTGTCCAGGCTCTTTTCTCTCTCTTAAGAATTATTATGTGTTGGGACAGTGGTGCAAATACTCTACTGCAGATTATCTGTTGGACAGGAAGAAAGCTTCTGAATTTTCTGGGTGGCTCCTAGGGAAAAACCATGGCTATTACAGTGCCGTTTATCAAAGTCAAATTACATCTGTCAAGATATACTACCTTGAGATTCATTTTCTTGCAGCATTTACAGGAAAATGAAGAAATTCAATGTAGTGGCATTGGCATCAGCACAGAACTTTGCAGTGAATGATCCCGAGTTCAAATCCGGCCAACTCCTCGCACACTTTCTGTCCGTGCTGTGTTGAGAATCGAGCTAGCAACTCAGCCTTGTAAAAAAAAAAGTCAAACAGTGCAGAAACGGCAAAAATGCCATCAATGCATGAAAAGGAACAACAAAAGAAATTCAATAGAACTTACGAAAAACTAAACATTGACAATCAACCAATGTGCAAAAGCTGACACATTGTGCAAATATAAAACTGAGAACATGAGTCCTTGAAAATGAATCAGTTCAGAGTCGAGGTGAGTGATGTTATCCACTCTGGTCAGGAGCCTGATAGTTGTAAAGTAATAACTGATTCCAAACCTGGTGGTGTGGGAAGTAAGGCTCCTCTACCTCCTGCCCAGTGGTAGTAATGAGAAGAGACTGTGGCCTGGATGATGAATGCTGCTTTCCTTTGGAAGAACTCCTAGAACTACAGCACAGAAGCTGGCCCTTTGGCCCATCTAGTCTGTGCTGAACCATTTAAACTGCCTAGTCCAATTGACCTGCACCCGGACCACAGCCCTCCCATCCATGTACCTATTCAAACTTCTCTTAAATGCTGAAATCAAAATCACATCCCCCACTTGCACTGGCTCAATAGTAGGGAGGGTTTTGCCTGCAATGGACAGGGCTGTATCTCGGAGGCAGAAAGATGTTTTGTGGTTTTGCAAAGTATAAATAACCTTTGGAAATTTTCCAGGCAACATCAATTTGGGAAAAGGTCTGGGACGGTATAGTAGCATAGCTAGCAGAGCTGTCAGCTCATCAGGCTGCATGGAGTTTGCAGATTCTCTCTGTGACTGCTTGGGTTTCCTTTAGGTGCTCCAGTTTTCTTCTACCTCCCAAGGACGTGGAGGGTGGTAGGTTAATTGACCACCAAGAATTATCCTTGTTGTGTAAGCAAGTGAACTTTCCCTAACAAAGTCAAAGGTTATCAGGTGTAGAGACCAGGCTTTACTGAGTTCTGATGGAACTTCACAAACCCAAAATGTTGACTTTGAATCTTTCTCACATGCTGAGTATTACCAGTTTATTCTGGTTTTTTTTTTGGCATAGTGACTTGAAACTGGCAGATCAATATCAGCATTGATTTTGTGATAACGATATTTGAAAATCCTACATCACAGCTGGCTGAAGCTGTGCATCTGCCTTTGGTGGCCAAACTCGACAACTTAGATAGATAGATAGATAGATACTTTATTCATCCCCATGGGGAAATTCAACTTTTTTCCCAATGTCCCATACACTTGTTGTAGCAAAACTAATTACATACAATACTTAACTCAGTAAAAAAATATGATATGCATCTAAATCACTATCTCAAAAAGCATTAATAATAGCTTTTAAAAAGTTCTTAAATCCTGGCGGTTGAATTGTAAAGCCTAATGGCATTGGGGAGTATTGACCTCTTCATCCTGTCTGAGGAGCATTGCATTGATAGTAACCTGTTGCTGAAACTGCTTCTCTGTCTCTGGATGGTGCTATGTAGAGGATGTTCAGAGTTTTCCATAATTGACCGTAGCCTACTCAGCGCCCTTTGCTCAGCTACCGATGTTATACTCTCCAGTACTTTGCCCATGACAGAGCCCGCCTTCCTTACCAGCTTATTAAGACGTGAGGCATCCCTCTTCTTAATGCTTCCTCCCCAACACGCCACCACAAAGAAGAGGGCGCTCTCCACAACTGACCTATAGAACATCTTCAGCATCTCACTACAGACATTGAATGACGCCAACCTTCTAAGGAAGTACAGTCGACTCTGTGCCTTCTTGCACAAGGCATCTGTGTTGGCAGTCCAGTCTAGCTTCTCGTCTAACTGTACTCCCAGATACTTGTAGGTCTTAACCTGCTCCACACATTCTCCATTAATGAGCACTGGCTCCATATGAGGCCTAGATCTCCTAAAGTCCACCACCATCTCCTTGGTCTTGGTGATATTGCTTGGGACCTATTACTCCATAAAAGTGGTGCCACATTTGTTGAGAGTTCTCCAATCATGTAAACGTGGTCCCCTTCTAATTCAATGTCAAGTTTTGTTTTGCTTTTTCTTTCAAGATTCAAGTTAATTTATCACACATACATCGAAACATACAGAGAAATGCATCATTTGCGTTTCTGCCTCTGTGAATTCTTGTAGGTTTATGCTATTCCATAGATCAAATCTTTACACCTATTCTGTTGGGCTTCTATTCATCTTTCAGGTTTTAATGCCTAAACATTTATTTTAAAAGCAGGATTATATATTAATGGAACATCTTTCTCCAACTCAACATTACCAAAAGCCCTTTAGAGTCAGGGAGTCATTCTGAAGGGTGGTACCTTTGGAAAATATCAAATTTCTAGGCTCACAGGGGGAAACAATTTGAATTAAATCTCAAGCTCAGGGAATGTTCCTAACTAACTGCAGTTTGTTACTTGGAAGGCAGATTTCATGGCAAGTTTGTCCTCCTCTTTACTGTAGAAACGTTCTACTTCAATGAAACCATTTTGAAGGTAATATGCTTTAGAAAACACCACTGACATCAACTTATCTCATTGTTCATTAACATTCATGACCTGTAGAACTATATTAAAGATGAAGTAAATCAGTAATGCATCCAACCAGCCAGTTAGGTTTAGATTTTATTCTTGTGAATGCATCCATCAAACTGAAACAATATAACATCCCACTCTGACAACATTATACAGTATTGCTGCTGAAAGCTTCAATGCGAACACTGCCTATTTTTCTTGCATGTCACATCAATCATTGTAAAGCCTCCTCTGAGTTTTATACAAACTACAGTACGCAATGTAGTGCCAATATGCAGACCATTAAATGAGTTGAGACTGTTGCAGGGGAGGTTTTAATCTCATCCAATTGAAGTATAATTGAAAATAAATCCAGAAGTTAATCTTCTGCTCTACCTTAAATTCATGTTCTGTTGAATTCACCACCGCAAGGCATGGTTAAAGTTTAAAGCACAGAATCATTTAAGGAGCGTCTAGCTGAAGATTAGGGGAAAAGGAATATTGGATTTGATTGACAGGCTTGGATAAAGAGGATGAAAGGCTCTCCTGGACCAAATGGCCTGCTTCTGTGATACACATTTTCTACCGTTCTTTATGAAATGTGCACCACTGTGTTATACAATATCTACTATCCATTGTTCAAAGTAAATCTATTATCAAAGCAGGTGTATGTCATGCATACAGAACGCTGGAGGAACTGAGCAGGTCAGGCGGCATCTATGGAAAAGAGTAAAGAGTCAACGTTTCGGACCGAGGCCCTTTTTCAGGGTTTCCAGCATCTTGTGTTTGTCAAATATATGTCACCAGATACCTTGAGATCTGTTTTCTTGCAGGCATTCACAGTAGAACAGAGAAGTACAACAGAACCAATGAAAAATGGCACCAAACAAAAGTAGGCAAACAGCCAAAATGCAAAAGAAGACAAACTGCAATAGAAACAAATTAATAATACTGAGAAAATGAGTTGTAGAGTTGAGGTGAGTGAGTACCCATCTGGTTCAGGAACCTAGAATACGTACACAACGCTGGAAGAACTCAGCAGGTCAGGCAGCATCCGTGAGAAAAGGGTAGCCAACGTTTCGGGCTGAGACCCTTCATCAGGAATAGGGGGGAGGGGGAGAGAGGGCCGAAGCCCAGTAATAGAGGTGGGGGGGGGGGGGTAGGGCCTAGAGGTGCCAGGTGGAGAACCAATCAGAGGAAAGATAAGGGGGGAAGGGGAGGGGATAAGCATGAAAGAACTGTAGAGATAAAGAAGCAGAAAGTTGAAAGGGGAGAGAGGCAGAGAGGGACCTGGGATAGGGGGAGGGGGAGGGAATTACCGGAAATTGGAGAATGGCTGAAGAGTAATAATTGTTCCTGAGCCTGGTGGAGTAATTTCTCAGTTTACATTGACTTCACTGTACTACTTGCTTGCCTGGGAAGTGCAGGGTAATCTTATTCACTGGCAAAGAAGAGAAAGTTTTGTTGAGGGACCCACTGTACATTAACAGAGTGTTGTGGTCCCACTTGAGAAACTGAGGGGGTCAGTAATGAACTTCAAAAGCACAGGGAGACAGGAGGGGCAGGTCTGTATTTGTTAAAGTCTATCTTTTTTTTCTTCCAAGTCCACGTGGTTTTGACTACTCTCTGTAGACACTGAAATCAACAAGATATTAGAAACTTCAGCTCCAAAAGGCCTGCGTTCTTTCTCAAAGTCTTTGGCAAATATTAATGGTTAGGTTGTTGCTGAGACATACCTCATTAATCAGGTGTTCAGAAACACTGACAAACACATAACTATTTCCATTAAAACACCATTGAGAGACAAGGTTGAAATGGGATGACATTTTGTCTGTGACCTTTATACACAAGCTATTAACTGGTCATTACCTATAAGGTAAAGCAGAGAGCACCCCACACTCCACCGAAGACCGAGACATTATTTTTGTCTTGGAATTACATAGCAATGCCATTAAGGTTATGCGCAAGAAAATGTATTTTGCTGAACAGTGAAAAATAGCTTAGTTGGTGGGAAGTAAGCGGAGTATAAATTGAGTTGATATCTGACGCATTGCCTGAAGACATTTCTGGGGGAATTTATTTATGGGAGATGGACATTAGTGAAAAGGTTAATAATTTTTGCTCTTCACTAAGTGTCCTTGGGTTGGCTGCTTAATTCAGTGATGAGTGATGTTGGATATGGAAATCTACTTTTTATTCTCTGCAGTAAAGTAGAAATATCGATGTCAGGCTGGCAGGTGGATCCGCAAGGTCATGTGCTGCCCTTATCTTTCCTGCCTGACATTACAAGAGAACAGTTGATTATCTCGGCCCCTTCCTGACAACTAATCTGATTCCCTGATGCCAATCAATCAGTATTTTCTATCACACTGGTCCAACTAATGTCCTATATCCATCCAAGCCATATCTGCTCTGTGCCTTGTCACCTGTACCTCAAGGACATTGACAAATTCTAAAACTTAGAAGTTAGTTTTTTTTTTGAAATCTATAATCCAGTGAAACCGATATTTTATTCCTCCATCTGGCTTTATATAATCACATTTTTGCAGTTAGGGAAACAGAGAGTTTCCCCAGGTGTGTGAAGCTCTCTATTTCTTCTGCCTAGAAGAACACACAGGAGAAGTTTCCCTACCTTTTTGCTTTTTGCAAACCTTCATTACCAACTCACTCTCAAAGTGATGGATAGAAATTAGAAATGGCCAACACTTTCTCTGCTAATGTGTGATATTGTAAATGCAGGCACTAGTTCCATTGCAGTAAACAAAGAACAAAAATTCTCTGTACATCTAAATGAGCCTTCACTGGAAATAAAGCTCGATCTAGCTGAGTAAGTCACATTCAAAACATTGTTACTTTTCTTTTGAATGGCTGACGCTTTTAGAATAATCATTCTTTGGTAGATGTATGTAAGGGAACCAGTAAAAGCATATGTAAAGCTCTATGACCATTTGGAAAAGAAATCTGAAGTTCAATCACATCTGCCAATGTCTGACTTGGATTTTCTTCCTATTTACTCCCTGACCTCTGTCTCACTGTCCACAATGATGTGACAATTGTAGGTGCTCCCATTGGTTACCACTGTCTACTAAAGGCAGGATGACCTTTAGTCCTTTCTTTTGACTGAACTACTGTAGGTGTAGAAGATACTGTGAATTACAAGGGGAAAAGAAGACCCCTCTTCCTAAAGGTGGGGCCAAGTGTTTGCTTGGGGAGGAGGGTCGAATCATGCCAGTTCCTGCTTCACCATTTGTGCTGCAGAGGTTCAGATATTGACTTCATTAATGGAAGATGGACTAGCATGGACCTGAGGATGGTAGGCGCATGGGGAAGCTATCGGCAAGTTTGTGCATAATGTTACTGAGATGGAAGAGCTAGGGGCCATCTCTCTGTAGAATGTGGAAACAATTCTCTCCATTGTGGACCCCCATCACCTCACAGTGGCAGCTTTGAAATCTCTTCTGACGGCAGCCATGATGGCCAAGGCTGACTTCCTAGTACCGAGTGACTGCTGGGGCACTATCCCAGCATGTGGCCTTGGTCCTGTAAGGGTGGCTCCTGCAACTCTCACCAGCTTCCTGTCTTACCACCCAAATCAGATATCTCTCATCCTACTTCTAACGCCTCAGGTCTACCTCCACCCTTCACCCCTAGTTTCTCAACTTAGCCAATAAGCTGGGGAGGGGGGAAGAATTGAACATCAGTTTCAATCAAAAATTGTGGTATTGATGGACATCAATTTCTCTAACTTCCGATACCTTTCCCCCCTCCCCCTTCCCTCTCCTTCCATTCCCCGCTCTGGTTCCTCTCTTTCCTACTCACCTGCCCATGGCCCTCTCCTCTTTCCCTTTCTCCCAGGGTCCACCCTCCTCTCCGATTAGATTGCTCCTTTACATTTTCCACCAATGATCTCCCAGCTTGTTGCTTCATCCCCTTTCCTTTGCAGTCCTAATGAAGGGTCTTGGCTCATTCAAAGTCGCGACACCCAGCAGAGCTGGTCATCCAGCCTGAAACGTGGCAGCACCTGAGAGTCCTCACATCCTGCACCAGAGCCCATTCTTCCTTGTCCTTCTTACACTGACCATCACCACCACAGCAAGACAATAAAGATATGCCAGATATTCCAGTCCTTCCATCCCTTTGCCACACTTTATCACACTCATTTTGCCTGATTCTATCATCTGAATAATATTTTGTCACCCCTGCCCCTATCCCCTCTCTATCATAAACTGTTTTCTTTCCTCTCTCCAATTTCCTCTCCTTGCTTTCATGTCACTTAAAAGCTGTCCATTTCTCTTGTTGTTGATGAGAAATTTCACTGCAATTCACTAATCTGGCCACAAAGAGTGGACTTCACCTGCACTATGTTAGTTTATTTCCAGCTGGCCAAAAGACTGATGCTGAATAAGCCGTAGTTTGCTATGGTGCTGGACACGGCCCTGCAGGAGACACGGCCTGTGGCACCAAAGTAGCTCCTTGCTGAGGGAATGGGAGCCCTTTCATTAAAAATGAGGCCAGCCTGGTAAAAAGTTCACTCAATACATAGACGTCTGAATTAGAGAACATGTCTTATGAGGAAAGGTTGATAGAGCCAGGGCATTTTCCTTGAGAGTGAGAAAGGATGAGATGCATCTTGCTAGAATTTAGAACCTAGCACAGTACAGGCCCTTCAGCTCACAATTTTACGCCGATCTTTTAACCTATTCCAAGATCAATCTAATGTTTCCTCCCACATAGCGCTCCAGTTTGTTTTGTTCATATGCCTGAGTCTTTTAAATGTTCCTAATGTATCTGCCTCTACCAGAAGCCCTGGTAGCATATTCCATGCATCCATCACCCGCCCTGGAGGAAAAAAAACACTTCAAATTATGTCCCTTGTGTGGTGAACTACATATACCTGTCTGGACACGCCCCCCTGCTGACTGCTCCTGTGGCTTCTCCCACTGACCGTGGCTCCTCCCATGGACCCCGGTATAAAGGCGATTGGGGACTCCGCCCCGGTCTCAGTCTCCAGGATGTAGCATGGTGGTCAATTGCTGCTTGTTCTTTCTTCCGGCCAATAAAAGCCTATATCTCGCCTCATGTCTCCAAGAGTTATTGATGGTGCATCACCTTGTATGAGCCATTTCAGCCCTGGGTAAAAGGCACCAACTGTCCACTGAGTCCACATAAACCTCTTACCATCTTTACACCTCCATCAAGTCACGTCTCATCCTCCTTCACTCTAAAGAGAAAAGCCATAGCGTGCTCATCCTTTTCTCATAAGACCCGCTCTCTAATCCAGGCAGCATCTTGGTAAATCCCCTCTGTTCTCTCTCTAAAGCCTCAATCGAAATGGATTGACCTGAACCTGAACTTAGCACATACTTCAAGTGTGGTCTGACCAGAGTTTGAGATGCATAAGATGATCAGAGGCATAGAGTGGACAGCCAGGGCCTTTTTCCCAGGGAAGCAATGGTTAATACAAGAGGATGTGCTGTTAAGGTGATTGGCGGAAAGTATAGGGGGGATGTCAGAGGTAGATGTTTTACACAGAGAGGGGCAGGTGCCTGTTATGTACTGGTGGGGGTGGTGGTAAAGGCTGAGACATTAGGGAGATTTAAGAGACTCTTAACAGATGAAAGAAACGTGGAGGGTTATGTGGGAGGGAAGGGTTAGATTGATCTTGCAGTAGGTTAACAGGTCAGCACAACACCGAGGGGTGAAGGGCCAGTTCTGGTCTGTGTTCTATGACAATGTGGGTTCTACCTCCAGACTCAACACCCTGGAGACATCTGATACAACACATGGAGTGTGTAGGTAGCTGTTCCTCTTATTATAGAAGACCTTAATGATCATCCCTTGTAATGATAGACTATGAATTGGAATTATAGAGGTCTTTCAGCCCACAATATTGTGCTGACCTATATAAACCTATTCCATGATCAAGTTAACTCTTTCCTCCTACACGGCCATAACTCTCCATTTATTGTACATCCCTGTGCCTCTCTAGGAGTCTTTTAAGTGTCTCTATTATATCAACCTCTATCACCACGCCAGGCAGTGTGCCCCAGTCACTTATCATGCTCTGTATTTATAAAAATAAATGCTTCTGCCTTCTCCCAGTAATTCTTCTCCACTCACCTTAAGTAGATGTTCTCTGTATTTTGTCCACGTACAACATGTCAGAAAGGTTAACAGCTATCGTCATCCGCCAAACCAGCTGTTTCAGTCCCTTCATAGGCAGCATCTACGGAGAGGAATAAACAGTCAACATTTCAAGTTGAGACCCTTCTTTAGGGCTGGAAAGGAAGAGGGTAGAAGCCAGAATAAAAGGGTGGGGTGGAAAGGAAGCTGGCAGGTGCTAGACGAAACCAGGTGAAGGGTAAGGTGTGTGGGAGGGGGAGGGGGGTTGAGGTAAGAAGCTTTGAGATGATAGGTGGAAGAAGTAAAAAGCTGAAGATGAAGGAATCTGATTGGCCAGGACAGTGGACCATGGGAGGAAGAGAAGTGATGATGAGGTGAGAAGAAAAATGGTGAGAGGGTAACCAGAATGGGGAATTGAAAATGAGAGAAGAGGGAGGGAGGAAAAGTTACCGGAAGTTAGAAAAATCAATGTTCATACCATCAGGTTGCAGGCTTAACAGACAGAATATGAGGTGTTGCTTCCCTTATGAGGTGTGCTCTATTTGGACAAAGTTAACTTAACAGTCTGCTGAAGGACGCACTGGGAAAATTGACCTAAAGTTAATTTTGAGGCCCGAAATGATAAACAACAACCGTACATTTGCACAGTGCAGCTTCTTAAAGTTCAGTTCCTTCTTAAACATTTACTCTTTCTCATCCCACAGATACAGACTGACCTCCCGAGTATTTGCAGCATTCTCTGCTTTTGTTAGAGATTTCGAGATTTCTAGAACCTGTGGCATTCTTTGGTTTGTATTTTTGCGCAATGGCCATTTTGTTCTTCACCAGCACATGCCTCCCCTATCGAAATTGTCCAGTAACTAAACTTCAAACAGGAAAGAAGGGCCCCTCACTGTTCAAACGCACAGTGGCTGAAACCCGGAGCAAAAGCTGACTGCCCGAGGAACTCAGTGGGTCAGGCAGCGTCTGTGGAGGCACTGAGAGATGGGGATGGAGTATCTGTCACCCTATTTACAGCTTTTCCCCGGTGCTGTCTGTAAGGGGTTTCTACATTCTCCCCACGACCATGTGGGTTTCCTCCAGGTGCTCCGGTTTCCTCCCACATTCCAAAGAAACACCAGTTAGTAGGTCAACTGGTCATTGTAAATTGTCCTGTGTTGCAGGTACTATTAAACAGGTGGGTAGCTGGGGGGCATGGCTCGTTGGACTGGTAGGGCCTCTTTCGTGTTGTATTTCTAAATAAACAAAGAAGCGATTACCCTGGTGTTGGCCTATTAGAGATGTGCCCCTCTCCCAGCTCCCTGCAGCTTTACAGGCTCCCTTCTCTCCTTTCAGTGATGAGGGATGGTCTCCAACCCGAAACATTCACTCTGTTTCTCTTCCCGACCTCCTGAGTATTCCCAGCATATCCTTTGCAAAACTGAATCAAAATTTAATATAAACATCCCAATTTGCGGTTTCCTTTTATTCTGCTGGGTGCTCTCAATGCCAGTGCAGTTATCGACACCAATATTGCCTCCCGGTTATTTATGGAGGTGCATCCTGCCTGGGAGACCTCTTGGTGCCCAAAAATTAGACACTGTGCAGTACAATTTCCAATGTGAACTGAGTTCCAGAACTGAACAAAAATATTCCCATCCATCCCATTTATTGACATTGGTAAGTCCACGATTTTATGAGATAATCCCTGCTGAGCCTGTCCTGGCTGTGATGACTTAGAACTTGTTTCTGCTTTTCAGTCTATCTTGCTGCTTTTGCCAACAGCATCACAAGGCTTAAACTTCATTTGAAGGCTTAGCCTGAAGGTATTAATCCAGACATTTGTGAGAATCCAAGAGTGCGGAATTTTCTATACAACCATAGCTCACCAGCTGATCTTTAAATTATTCCAGCGTAATATTAAAAAATGACCCTGTTGCTTCAATTTCCTTTTGGCTGGTGTTTCCATCTTTCATTGGCTTTTTATAAAAGGAACTGTACATCAACTTAATGTGCCCATCAGAACCATTTTTCCTTTCTTCCTAATCACTAGCATTTATTATTCTAATGCTACAAGGCTATGAAAGCAAGACAAAACAGCATTAGCAGCTCTGCCAATAAGTATGATCTACTCTCATAGATTTCTCAGCATTGCTGCTTTTGAAGTAAGAAGTACTTCAATTGTTCTATCAGCATGAGAAGGTTGCTGGAGCATCCCGATGTTACTTGAGGATATATGCTGAGTCTGGGAGCTGCGAGTGGGGTGAGGAGGGTAAGGGGATGAGTTGAATTAAGCAAAGGGAGGTCCTGATCACTCCTGATGAAGGGTTTCGGCCCGAAATGTCATCACTACCTCCTCCCATAGATGCTGTCTGGCCTGCTGAGTTCTGCCAGCATTTTGTGTTTTTATTTATTTCCAGCATCTGCAGATTCACTCGTGTTGCCTTGATGAAGCAAGTTTGGATTCAGAACTGGCTTGCTCATAGAAGCCAGGCAGTAGAGTTGGAAGGCTGGTATTCTGGCTGAGTGCCTATGATGTCCACAAGGATCAGTACTAGGACCTCTATTGTTTGTGATATATCTCAATGACTTCAATGAAAATGTAGATGTGTGTTTGCAGATGACAGCAAAATTGGAAGAGTTGTGGAAAGTGCAAAGGACTATCAAAGAATACAATGAAGTAGCAGAGAAGTGGCAGATGGAGTTTAATCCAGGCAAGTGTGAGATATTGCACCTTCCAACATCAAAAGAAAAGAGAACATAGGACATGGAACAGAACAGCGCAGTACAGGCCCTTCAGCCCACAATATTGTGCTGACCCTTTAACCTACTCCATGAACAATCTATCCCTTCCTCCTACATAGCCCTCCATTTCTCTTTCATTCATTTGCCTCTCTAAGTGTCTTGTAAATCTCCCTAATGTATCCACATCTACCATCACTCCTGGCTGTGTGTTCCAGACACCCACCACTCTATGTAATGTTAATACTTTATAAAGCACTGTGAGGCCTCACTTGGAGTACTGTGAGCAGTTTTGGGCCCTTTGTCTTAGAAAAGAAGTGCTGAACCTGGAGAGGATTAAAAAAGGAGGCTGATGAAAATGATTCCAGGATTGAACAGCTGGAATATGAAGAGTGGTTGATGGCTCTGGGCCTGTATTCACTAGAATTCAGAAGAATGAGGGGTGACCTCGTTGAAACCTATCGAATGGTGACTGGCCTTGACAGAGTGGATGTGGGGAGGATGTTTCCTACGGTGGGACAGTCTAAGACCAGAGGACACATCCTCAGAACAGAAGAGCATCCATTTAGAACGGAGATGAAGAAGAATTTCTTTAGCCAGGGAGCAGTGAATCTGTGGAATTCTTTGCCACAGGCAGCTGTGGCAGCCAAGCCTTTATGCAGGGGTTGATAGATTCTTGATTGCTCAGGACATGAAGGGATACAGGAAGAAGGCAGGAGATTGGAGCTGAGAGGAAAATTGGGGCCATGATGAAATGACAGAGCAGACTCGATGGGCCAAATAGCCCAATCCTGCTCCTATATCTTATGGTCTTATGCTCTTATGTGGAAAAAAAAACTTAGAAGGCCTACAGTTAATGGTAGACTCCTCAATAGCATTGAGGTACAGAGGGATCTTGGGGGCCATGCCCATAGTTGACTGTAAGTGGCTATATAAGTGGATATGGTAAAGAAGTTGAATGACGTGCTTGCTTTCATTGGTAAGGGAGTTGAGTTAATCCCTGCAGCATCTGGTCGCCCTGTGATCTCTGTCTTGGAGGCTGATGTCAGAATGTTTTTCGAGAGGGCGAACTCTTGCAAGGCGTCAGGCTCTGATGGTGTACCTGTTAAGGCTCTGAAAACCTGTGCCGACCAACTCTGCTGATCCACAATGGTAGCTGCATTCAGAACTGGAGGATCTTGGCCTGATCTTTCTGATTTGTGTCCTCACTTGGTGTCGTGAAACGAGTGAAACAAAGTTGATTTTCTTCCCAGCTGAGCCAGAGGTAATATGTCACTATTTAATTCCTATTCTTCTTTGTGCACAATAAAATGCCTCAATACGTGGGTCACATCAGTCCTATGGTAGTGGATAGATGAGATAAGTGGACGGGGTGGGCTATGGGGGATTGAAAAGCTGATCCTGTCACAACAAGATTTAATGGTCTCTGTGCAGAACAGCAGTAAGGAAAGATTCAAGGGACATCACTCATCTACAGAAATTTGTACTAGAAGCCTCCAAATGGCACTCCTCAGCTTCGCCCCGGTAGGATGGTTCAGCCAGGCCTATAGATCTGAGCTCAGTTTGTGACCTGGCTTTTTAAGTTGAAAGCACAATTTTCTAATGCATTTTTGCAATTAACTCATCTTGGGACTTATATTGCACCATGATGATGTTCATCAGAAATCTGAGATGCTTTTGGTACTGGAAAAGTAACCTGAAGAAATCTAAAGGAGCCTTGTAGGTCATGCACATTGAATATCTCAACAGAGGAGTATGGGAGTTAATTCCCGGTATGGCTTCCTCCCTTTAGGAAGTCTGACATCTTAATGGCTGGAGGCGTTATGTTAAATATTATTTCCCTATTGGATAACTTGGGGAGCAAAAGTATGTGTTCCTCATGCTTTATTCAGACCAAGAACTGTGAAACACTGCACAATGTTCAATAATAATGCCATGAAACTGGTTTGGAATTCTTGTTCTGCTGAATGGAATCAAACATTATGGACAACAGTTTAGCTGTGGAATCATTTGAACTCTGAATAGAAGGAAAGGGAATTGATTGAAAGGGAAAGAATAGGAATTCCATTCTTAGAAATACAATTCTTGTGCAGAAAATCCTAGGATCGAATCTAATGAAAAACCATAATCAGCTTTGTGGGGTGAAAAGAATAACAGCTTGGTGCAATTATGAAGTGAAGTCCTCAAATTCTTCCTTACTGGGGCTGGTTTATTTTTGGGATAGGAATGAGCTGCTGAAGAGATGGTCAAAGGTCATCTCTATTACCATTTGTGAACGACTAGACTATTCACACTGGTTTTAACTGAAACCAAATTCTTTATCCGATCGTTGTTTGACAACTTCATTAGAATCCAGAAATGAAGTAATGATTGAGCGAATCAAGTTTCTGTCTGGCTTTGCATAAATAAACAGAACAAATGGTTTTGGCTTTCAGAAGCAAGCGTGTATTTGACTACTTCCAGTCACAGCCAATAAAAGTTTGAGATGTAGGTGCTCGTGCAGTGCAAGGTCAGGTCGTGTGGATGTAGCTAGATCCCCCAATGGCAAAATGATGCTGACTAGTTAGTCTGGTTTACTGATGTCGATGGACAGATAAATGTTTGCTGGGCTACCGGAAAAATGCTAGTCACTACCAGCACCTTCATCCTCCCTCCTATTTCCATATGGCAGAATAGAATCTTTTGTGTTCACCTGGGCTTGAAGGTATTTCCTTAGCTTAAGGTGATGGAAACCAACAGTTTGTGCTCCCGTTGGGAAGCACTGAAGAAAGGCATGCTAACTCCTTATAAGATCAGATGGTGCAGTGTATGTAGGACGAGAGCAGGTAGTCCAGCCAGCCGACTGTAACTGTCTCATCAACGGGGTTGTTCCATCTCCTTGGGGTGTGGGTGTTGTGTAGCAAGCATCCAGGTGGAAGTTTCGATAATAATGAGGTAAATGAGCTTGGAAACTCACAAACAGGGGAAAAGAAAGTGAAAATAGCAACGCTACAAGTTAAGTTGATGATTTTCGTCCTAATTATTGACTCATGTCAAGTGAATTTATCAGAATGTGAGAAGAATCTCACTGACCAGTTTCATCACTTCAGTGGTTAGTTTTGAATTGCTTTCAAGGGACATTTTCTTATCTGCTAGATCTTCGACAAATGGTGCTTCGTTTTATAGTCAGTGTCTTCAACTGATGAAGTTTCTTAAAGAAAATTAACAATCAGCATTCTATATGTCCCAGGGATGCAGTACTGGATGCGATGTACTTTCACAACATTCCTCCAGGTGGGTAGCTAATTGGGCTAAATGGAAAAAAAAGACTCAATAAAAAATTAATGATTAATTTGAACTAGAAGATCTTAAACTGAATGAGTGTATGAATGATTAATCAGCACCCTTCTTAGATTAATTTTTTTCATCTGATTGTTCTTTGAATATCTGCATACAAGTTGTTTTTAATCTTCTTTGCTCCGATGTCATAGAGCAAAAGGCTCAGGTATTTCTTGGGGTGGATTACATTGCTGGGGCTGGAGGCCTCGTTGTTTGGATATATGGTGACTTCCAGGCAGGACACAATAACCGTTCTTCTGTTGGCTCTGGAGCTTCAGTCCTGCAACATGTGTTCTTTGTCTGTCACAGGTTCCCTCTCCACAAACCAGCCTATTTGACAGCCTTGGTTTCCATTCAGGCAGGGCACAGTCTGTATGACGAGATAGGTTTGAATCCCACCTCCCAAATATGGGGCACGAGGTTAATCGATGAGGTAGAGCATCTAAAACCTTTTCCCAAAGAAAGTGCCATGAATTAGGGGGAAGGGGAAGCAGTCTATTCAAAGAGTTCTGTGAAAAACTTGCTCGTCATACTAGTTTGCAGAACAACTGTTTTCATGCTCAAATTGTGGCACTTGTGTTCAGATTTGGGGAGCTGATTGTCTAATATAGAGTTTGCGGTCAATGAAATACATTGTTGCTCCTCCTATAGAGGCATTTCATTTTTCCCAAAGCCCTCTCCCATTCAGATCAAAATTAGAAAAGCAACACAAGTTGACCGGCAGCTAATGCATTTACATTTGCAGGTCCACTCTTGGAGTGGATTAGCTGCCTCTCAGCTCCTGCTCTTAAACCTGCTTAAAAACCTGGAATGTTTCTGAATTAATGATGAACTAAATTAAATAGCACTTGAAAGCAAAGTAAAAAAAAATAAGACTTAAAAGTAATTAGCTGAGTATTCTGTAATTTACTTTCTCCAACAAACTAACGGAGAGTATGGGGTTTATGCTTTCTGTGCAAATGTTGAAATCAGAACGGATGTATAGGCTAACATTGCACACTCTGCATGTGATGGGAAATGTCTAGGAAATACTTGTGATTGTACTTCAGTCTATTAAATCATAGAGCATTAACCGCATTATTCTTGGGGAGAAATAAATGGGGAAGGTGAGAAAGTTTAGATGGTTGCCAGACCAAAGAGGACAGGCAGACATTCCAACATCACCACACTGTCCCTGCACCAGACTGCCCAGATTTCTGGAGAAAGACTTGAAAGGTAGTGGGTCTGGCCAGTCCATCACGAGTAAAGCACTCCCCACAGAGTGTTGTCACAGGAAAACAGGACCCATCGTCAGGGACCCCCATCACCAGGTCATGCTCTCTTCTCACTGCTGCCATCAGGGAGAAGATACAAGAACCTCAGGACTCACACCACCAGGTTCAAGAACAGTTATTACCCCTCAACCATCAGGTTTTTGAACCGAAGGGGATAACTTCACTCAACTTCACTTGCCCCATCATTGAAATGCTCCCACAACCTATGGACTCACTTTCAAGGACTCTTCATCTCATGTTCTCAATATTTATTACTTATTTATTATTATTGTTTCTTTCTTTTTGTATTTGCAAAGTTTGTTTTCTTTTGCGCTCTGGTTGACCGCCCAAGTAGGTGCGGTCTTGCAATGATTCTGTTCTAGTTATCATTCTATTATGGATTTATTGAGTATGCCTGCGAGAAAGTGAATCTCAGGGTTGTATATGTACTTTGAATAAATATACTTCGAACTTTGACCAGGTGAGAATGTTCTAACAAAATTGGTTCACTCATTTTGTATGGGTGGGAAGGTGTTAATTGTGTGGTCAGGTAAAGAATATTTTAATGTTAAAATAAAAACATTCACACGCAGATAGTACTAATCAATTGTACCATTTTTGTGCACTTTATGGAGAACTGTGTCAATGCCTGTTTATTATATGTTAGCCTTTCTAGGGAAGAAGAATTTTCTGTTTCTCTCCTGACTGTCAATTTCCCAGTTGCCAACCAGACTTCAATTAAAGACCGATCTTCATTGATGTGTTCATACTGGAAACATCACTGTGGTCTTAAAGCTCTGTCCCATTTACTCATCTGTCACTAAAGTCAGTGTTGTGTTTCCATGGCACCAACAGGCAAGTGAGTAAAATAGAAAATAGATTTTGCTGTATATATTCCAGAACTTAACAGGCTGCACACCACATTTGAGGTTATGCTGCTACGTAATTTACGCAGGGTGACCGCGTGTTTTCACGCAGCAAGATCCCATACAAAGCATCGGGAAAATGTTCAACTAATCTGTGCACTGCAGGTTGGAGGATGAAAACTAGAATAAACAATTTCGATCACCCCTGCCCCCTCATCCCTCTAAAGTATGTCACTTTGACCACAGTTTAACATCTCTTCCAAAAAGATAGCACGTCCAAAGATGCAGCATTGGTACCGTGGTGACAGCTTACACGTTGGACTTCTGCCTTCAGTCGTCAGTGGCACTGCATTTCGTTCCAATCCTGTTGTTGTTGATGAGGAAATAAGCAGAATTTCTGGCAGCATCTGAACTAAACACAAGAGCGAGACTGCTCAAGATATTCATAACTTCATTTTCAGAAAAAAATACGCAGCCAAAAAGCTGCAGGACGTGGATTCCGCAGTTTCAATGCAGCTTCCTGCTCTGGGATTTGAGGCCCAGAACTATAATTTTTGTGACACTAATCTTCCAGTCATCTGATCTATCTTGTTGTTGAAAGTGCATTAAATTGACTTCATACGTCAGGCTGACAAGTAGTGGGCGGCTTTCTCAACTGCAGAAGAATCTAATCTCTGGGACTAGTTTTTAAGTGATTCTCATCAGCTTTGGAAGTAAAAGGTTAAAATTTGGAAAGAATTTAATCAAAAGTTAATTATTCTTTCAGCCTCCCTTGTGCTTTAATTTATACTATGTCAGCTTTAGGATGAATTTACATTTTGTTTTCAAAGTATCTTTATTTGTCTTCACAGTAGAAAATGCTAAAGGAAACTAACAATTGGAAGAAGCAAAAAGAAAAACACGGAATTTGAAATAATTAAAGCCACTGGAACAGAAATATTATGCAAACAGCCAGCCACCTAGGTTCTGAGGGTTGGTGCTGGAGATGGTGGGTGCAATAATGACATCTTTCAAAACTCCTAAGATTCTGGAATGCTTCTCAAGATTTTGCAAAAGACCAATTGTAACATATTTTCTATATAAAAAGCACAGGGAGGGAGGAAATGGGAAAAACCATGAGGAGAGACCACTTAATTAAAGAGGGGACAACCTTATCAATTACACTTGAGAGTACAAAATTCTACAGAGGGAAATCGAATGATCTAGAAATCACTTGTCACAAGGTCCATTGTGATTATCAAAGGTGTGTTGTTTTACACTGGTGAGGAATAAGCTGAGGAATATTGTAAGAAAGTTCTCCACCGATCAAGGAAAATCGCATTTTTTTTTTAGCTTTTCTCCGGCCCAGCCTGAATGTCTTTAGACCTATCATAGCACACATACTGTATCTAACTAGGTTAATAATTAGACTTATAGCTAACTGATCAAAGCTCTATCCTGTCTCATGGTATTTATCACTTACCTTACCATTGTCCAAGGGCCTGTACAATGACTCCCAATGTTCATTCTCCTCTCGTTAACCATTGGACTGATAAGAGGGGACCTCTCTAGTAGTCTGGTCCTGCAGTAACCACAGAAATGCACCCAATTCACATCTTCCTACTTGGCATCCTAGCATATGACTGTAACAATATGTGCTCTGTAGCAACCTCTGCTATGGCCTACCCTTGCAATTACATTCCTGTATCTTTGCAACTGTTTTTCTTTCATTGCTGTGTGCAGAAACTGTTAGATCTAATAAAATAAATGATAAATTAAAAAGTGAGATCTAGAGTGGAAATTACTACCAGAGTCAATAAGGAATAATGATTTTATTTGCTTGTTTGATATTCATTCATCCATAATTTTATCGGCAGGGTGTTATCGGTTATTTTTAAATGACCGCGATGATTACAGGAGTTCTGTTTTCATGCTTGAAGTATACCTGATCTTCATGCAACAGAGAAATTTTGTTTCTCTGGTCTTCTTTTATAGGCTCTATAATGAGTCAACCTATATCTGGGGGAGTGATGACCTCCTCCTGTTAGACTGTTTGTGGTAACTTATTTTGTATTCTTTCTACTTCTCTTCTAATATTTATATCTGTGCACTTTTAATGCTACTGTGACATTGTAATTTCCTTTGGGATCAATAAAGTATCTATCTATCTACCTTTGACTGAAGTTCACCACAGAGAAGGTGTTACCTCAACTTGCTCTCTCACATCAAGGTGCCTTCTGGTTTTATGGCCAATGATCTAACTTTTGGGATCTACTTGGCGGAAATGTTAAACCTCTAGCCATTAAAAATAGACATTGATATTGGCTATTACCAGATCAGTAAATTTTAGCTTAAGGCAGAGCTAACGGGAGGAGAATCAGGAGATCTACAGCATATTCGATCAGTCTACACACCATCAAAATCTTCTTCATCCAACCTATTTTAATGCTCCCTGTCTTCCCTCCCACGGACTGGACTTCCAGTTCCCCTTTCCCTCAGGTAAGCATTTACCTGGGAAACAATAGTTAACTCTTTGCTTTCTGGCTTCTTGGCTTACACTGACCCTGTTGCATGAGAACCAAAGTCCAGTATTCTAGATTGTAAACACTGAGAGGTTATTTCTGCTTTTCTTGGTCAAAGATGGATGCACACAAACTTCTATGCTCCCCTGTGATTTGTTCACTTTAAGGGCATGATTACAGATCAGAATAAATTGTTTGCAAAATGTCAAAAGGAATCTTTGGGAATCTAATGTGAAAACCTCAATTATTTTTTGAACTTTCAGAATGTTCAGTTATGAATCCAACAGGCCTATGTACCTCATTGACCTTTATCAGCAAGTAAGATTTTCTCCACCAGTTGGAAATTTAATTTAATAGTAAATCAGCAAAGTTCATGAGCTAATGAGGATTAAGAGTGGGCGAAGATGATAAAGTTCAAACTGGAAGCAGAAAATTTCACTGTGAATGCTACCTAGAAGAAACATCTTACAGAAAATATTTTCCTCATGACTAGATAAAAATCTCTGCACAGGCGTTCGTAGATGTTTTAATCATTCCTACTGTGTGAAGAACATGTGTCAGGTATTCAGTCAGAGAGTCATAGATCACTACAGCTCCGAAACAGACACTTCAGCACATCTACTCCATATTGAACTGTAATTCTGCCTAGTCCCATCGACCCACACCTGGACCATTGCCCTCCATATCCTTCTCATCCATGTACCTATCCAAACTTCTCGAGTCTGCTCTTCCATGCCATCATGAATGATTTAATTTCACTCTCAACCCCATGATCTTTCTCACCTTCTCCCCCTTTGACACCCTTGCTAATCAGGATCCTGTCGGCGTTTGCTTTGAATATACCCAGTGACTTGGCCTTCACAGTCACCTGTGGCAGTGAATTGCACAGATTCACCTGTCATCCCTTTTCTAAAGGGGCATCTTTCTATTCTGAGACTGATTATATAGCTTAAATAACTATTACATTTACATTTACATCTGGTCACCTCACTATAGGAAGGATGTGGAAACCATAGAAAGGGCGCAGGGGAGATTTACAATGATGTTGCCTGGATTGGGGAGCATGCCTTATGAGAATAGGTTGAGTGAACTCAGACTTCTCCCTGGAGTGACGGAGGATGAGAGGTGACCTGATAGAGGTGTACAAGATAATGAGAGGCATTGATTGTGTGGATAGTCAGAGGCTTTTTCCCAGGGCTGAAACGGCTAGCACAAGAGGGCATAGTTTGAAGGTGCGTGGAAGTAGGTACAGAGGAGATATCAGGGGTTTTTTTAAGCAGAGAGTGGTGAGTATGCGGTATGGGCGTCAGCGATGGTGGTGGTGGTGGATATGATAGGGTCTTTAAAGAGACTCCTGGACTGGTATACGGAGCTCTGAAAAATAGAGGGCTATGGATAACCCTAGGTAATTTCTTAGGTAAAGACATGTTCAGCACAGCTTTGTGGGCCAAAGGGCCTGTATTGTGCTGTAGGTTTTCTATGTTTCTATGATTTTAAATCTTGTAATTGAACCCACATCAACCACTTCTGCTAGCGGCTTCTGAGTTCCCCTTAAATATTTCACCTTTTAGCCTTAACCAATGACATCTAGTTCTAGTCTTATTCAACCTCTGTGGAAAAAGCCTGCTTGCATTTATCCGATGTATGTTCCTCATAATTTTGTGTATCTCTGTGAAATCTACCCCCATTCTCCTATGCTCCAGGGAATAAAGTCTTAATCTAATTAAACTTCCCCTGTAACTCAGGTCTGAGGGGTTGGCTTGGCTGAGGAATTCCTGAGGTAAATGTCTGAACCAGCCACTGCCGTGGCCTTTCGCAACTGAATTTTGCATAGTAGGCTCTTCATTTCCACGTATCGCCTACATATTAAACACATAATATTGATAAGGTGGAGAACAGCAAATGATTAAACGAGTGAAGTGTAAATGAAACTGTCATGATGAGAGAAACTGGGGAAGTTGCTACGAGGTTTTGGCAAAAAGAACAATGTGACAATGATCTGTTTTGCTTACACTAGCTGGCAGTTACTTATCACTTAACGCTACTATTCCTTAAAGAGTGCTGTGAACCTTTTTTACACCTGTGATGTTATATATTACATTCCAACATTACCCTGATGCAGTAATATGGAAAAACACAGAGACACAGAAACTGGTGGGAGCTGCTTGCTTATTTGGTTCAAGATCCATGATAAGACGTACGTCTTACACTTACAGTACATCAAACACATCCTCCATCTGAAAGCTAGATGAGGACAACATTTGATGCCTTTGAAAGGTGACTCCTCCTAAGTGTAGTATTCTCTTAAGACTTTTGACCTGGATAAGATGCTGAAAGCTGTCAGTGGTGAAAGGTCAACACCAGCAAGAAATGGATTTTTACATATTAAGCCATGCTACCATTACAATTCATTGAAAAGATTGTTGTATTATTCAAGGAAATAACCTTTCCTCCAAATAACAATTCCTCCAGAAGTTTATGGAGCTTGACCTCCATGTAACCTTGATTGGAGCAATAATCCCATCCGGGCTGACAACATGAACAAAAGAGCTTCTGCAAATGCCACTGTCCAAGAAAAGATTTCACAAGGAAAAGATTTAAAATGGATAAAGGTTATGAGCAAAGATTTAATGGAACTGGAAGGGAAATCAGAGATGTTTATTATGAAAATTAAAGCCTCTAATAATGAACAGGGGATACAAAGTAGAGAATTAAACAACACTGACACAAGTCATTATGTATTTTCTTCTTTCTCGTCCACAAGCCGTGGATGCCACTAGCATTTGTAGCCCACCAGAAGTGTCTGAAACTGAGGCATTCATTAGACCACCTTCGAGAGCAATTTAATGTAACCACTTTTCTTTGGGTCTGAGTCATATATGGACCAGACGAAAGAAAGATTGCAGAACATCCTCCAGTAACAGGAGGATGTTCTGTGAAGTGGTTGAGTTTCCTAAACAAATCAGCAGTTGCACTATTATTACTAACACTAGCTTTTTACTTAGCTAACTGCATTTAAATCCCTGAGGCTACATGGCACAGTAATGTAAGCAGTTAGTGCAATTCAATTACGGCTTCAGTGATCCAGGTTCAATACCACACTGTCCGTAAGGAGTTTGTCCCATGTTACCATGCTCTATCTCTAAAAATAAAAAATGGTCTAACTGCCACTGAGCTATTAGAATGTTAATGGATATTTTATACACTGTTTTAAAAATAAGTTTTTGGATCAAGTTCAGTCAACCAAAACCAAAAAGCAAATCGCTAGCTGTGCATCAGAATTTCAGTTCCTGAATGGTTGGGCAAAACAACCATCCACCTCCCTTCTTTTTCCATTTCCCCTCTCTCACCTGAGTATCAGCTCCCCCCCTGCATCCCCTCCTCCTTCCCTTTCTCCTTTGGTCCACTTCTCTCCTATCAGATTCCTTCCTCTCCAGCCACCTGGCTTCACCTATCACCTTCTAGTTCTCCTCCTTCCCTCGCACCAACCCCGTCCTTTCATTCTGGCATCTTTTCCCTTCCTTTCCATTCCTGAAGAAGGGTCTCGGCCCAAAACGTTGACTGTTTTTTTTCTCATTTCCATAGATACTGTCTGACCTGCTGAGTTCCTCCAGCATCTTGTGTGTGCTGTTTTGGACTTCCAGAATCTGGAGACTTTCTCATGTTAACCATTTACAAGCTGGATGGAGTATGTTACGGGGTTTAATATGGTAAAATATCTACTAACCTAACACGTCCAGCTTTGGTGCATGAGCTCCAAATACATGCAAATACTTGGGTGCATTGACATTCCTTGCTGTTTCAAGCAGCCCTCGATCTCTCCACTCGTTACCTTGGAATAACCCATCATCGTTCGCGAGGATGGACTGTAGCAGTTCTGGAGGGCAATTTACCAATGGCTTCTCAATAAGTACAGGTTTTGTAGCGATGCCCACATATAGTAAGTGTTTTTAAAGTGAAAGGTGATATGCTGACTGACTTAATAAGATCAAATTGATGGAAGAAGTGGTGCGGTGATCTGAGCCACATACAGTAAGACACAGAAGTAAAATTAGGCCATTTGGACCATTGAGACTGCTCCACCATTCCATCATGGCTGATTATTATCTCTCTCTCTCAACCCCATTCTCCCATAACTATTGATGCCCCTTACTAATCAAGAAGCTATCGACATCACTTTAAATATACCCAGCGACTTGGCCTCCACAACCATCTGTGGCAATGATTACCACAGATCCACAACCCTCTGGCTGAAGGAATTCCTCCTTATCTCTGTTCTAAAGGTGTGTTCTTATAATTAGAGGCTGTGCCCTCTGGTTCTAGAGTCCCCCATTACAGGAAACCCCCTCTCCATGTCCACTCTGTGTAAGTTTTTCAAGATTCATTGGTTTCAATGAGATCGCCCCCTCATTCTTTGACACTCCATCGAGTACAGGCCCAAGGCGTTCAAACACTCCTCTCACATTAACCCTCTCACTCCCAGGATCATTCTCGTGAACCCTCTCTGTACCCTCTCCAACGCCAGCACATCCTTTCTTAGATAAGGGGCCCAAAACTGTTTGCAACACTCAAAGTGGGGTCTGGCCAATGCCTTATAAAGCCTCAGCATTACACCGTCCTTTGCCTTCTCATTGTAACTGACAACAGATCAGTGATACCACCTAAAGTTGGCAAAAAGAAACAGCCCTAGTTAGCTCTTTCACTGCTTACACCCACAGTCCTATTCTGCTCTGGACAAAGAGGATCCTACTGAATGGCCCCGTCATTTTAAGTTTATGACCCCTCATTTCAGTGTCTGCTCTTTGGGGACTTCTCTGCTATAGTGCTGAACTGGTTGTTGCCCTGGTAATTAACTCTCCCCGGGTCATTCACTCCCTGCAAGCAGCACAGAAACAGCCACTCATTGCAAATAAGAAAAGATTTTAACCTGGAGAACGGTGACTATGTTCAGCATACCACTGTTTTATAGCAGTCATGGGAGCATTAAGCAAGATGCAGTGACACAGCTGGCTAAACTGCTGGCATATTTTTGCATAAATTATGCAAAGTGATGAACTCAGCTCCCTGAGGCAGAAGGCAGCGACACCCACGCCCGGTTTCTTCCAATAGATAAGGCCACAGAGTAATGAGATGCAATCGATTAGAGGCGACTGGTACATCAAGCCGCCAGCAGTTAAAGGAGAGTTAAAGAACTCAGAGGCATTAGCAAAAGGCTTTCAAAATAGCTGCATCATCAGTTTTGATTATATTTCAATGAAGTTTCTGAAAATGTAATTTCCAAAGAGACATGGTAAGAACTTATTGTCTAATGTGTATTCACAGCTGCAGTGCACTTATTTTAGACAGAGTATTTTCTTCAATTATGTTTATTCTCTAGCTTTTATGCAACTCAAACTCAATTTTTCCAACAATGCATTTCAAAAACTGTGCTGAAAGCTGCATTTTGGTGCTGCTAACTTCATGAGCATCAGTACCTGTCATCAATGCATACTGGCATTGAAGCATCGGGCTGAGGAAACGCTTCGAAGCTGACGTCGAAACCAGCCTGAGGAGATCCAGCACTGCGTCTACAAACTGGGAAGGCATTGCACTCAGTAGATGCACCTGGGCTACAGGAGAACGAACTCCGCTGTGCCGCAGAGAGCAAGTGGCAGCTGTGAAAGGAGAGACTGCGAAACCGAAAGACCCAGTCACCACCTACTCTTGCCCACACTGCTCCAGAGTAGGTGGATCCCAGATCGGCCCCTACGGCCAGCTGAGGACCCATCAATAGATAAACCCTCGGGAAAACATTACACTCAATGCAAGTGATTGCTTTACTTCTATTAGCACTGGCACTTCAGCTGGTATTGGTATATTTACACACATTTTATTCCATATTCAGGCTTCTCACTTATTTTCAGATAAATCTCTAGTTCTTTGTAATTGTTGAATATTTGTATGTCGCACCAACACACCACAGCAAATTCCTAATACATGCAAATCTATGTAGTGAATAAGGTTGATTCTTGCTCCTTGCTCAACGCTTCAGTGGCTCAATGGGTTAATTTAACATCAGAGAATGTATACAGTATACAACCTGAAATTCTTACTCTTCTCAGACATCCACAAAACAGAAAATCCCCAAGAATGAATGACAGAAATATTAGCGCCCCGAAGACCCATCCCCCATGCACAAGCAGCAACAGATGTATAGATCCTCCCCACCCGCTTCGCCCCCAGTTGCTCGGCAAAAGCACAAGCCCCCTCCCCATTCACGCGAGCAATAGCAAAGCCCCCAAAGAGACCTTGATCGAGAGTCCATCAGTCCGTAATCCTACACTTTGGTATCTCAGACACGCTCTCTCACTAGTCAGGCAGAGAGACAGGTCACTCCTGCAACAAAGGAAAGTGGGAGACAGGAAACTTGCTGTTTCAATGTTACAAACTGGCATGTCACTTCGTCAAGCCCCCCGGCTCGAGGATCAATCATTGAGATTGATAGAGAGAGATAGAGAGGGAGGGGGAGGGAGGGAGAGAGAGGGAGGGGGAGAGAGAGAGAAAGGGAGAGGGGAGAGAGAGGTAGAGAGGGGGAGAGAGAGGGGGAGAGAGAGAGGTAGAGAGGGGGAGAGAGAGGGGGAGAGAGAGAGGGAGAGGGGGGAGAGAGAATGAATTCCAAAAGACTTTTCTCTCTCCTTAGCGTCACATCACTGAACCTACGGCAACACTAGCCATTCAGTGTTAGATTTGTGATTATAAAAACCCAGCTACTGTAGAGTGGGGAAGGGTTAAAAAATTAACACTGTGTCCTTTAAAAACTCTCTACCATACTACTATTTGTTGTACGCAGTATATTGAATGCTCTGAAAATTCAGAACACAATGAAAAATTGGCAGGTGTTGTCATTAATTTAAATTGATTGTGATCATTTTTTTTCAGCCCTAGATAGATGCAGACCAAGAGACTTATGGTCTTGTTTAAAGATTTGTCTGGAAAAATAATTGAAAAACTAATAAAATATAAATTGGAATTTTTTTACACAAACGGCAGTAACTAAAAGACTAGGCAGGTAACTGAGCAGAATAGGCCTGAAGAAGGACAACAAAGTACCAATTGACATCAACATGAAATGTATATTGGTCGTGGCCGGAAACAACTCCTGTCTCAGCAAAGAACTGGACCTGCTGTAATTTGCCTGTCACCACAATAGGTCTAAAGCAGATGCAATCTCACTGGCACTCCACTCGGCCTTGGATCACCTGGACAATAGCAATACCTATGTTAGGCTGCTGTTTATTGATTACAGCTCAGCATTCAACACCATCATACCCTCTGTTCTAAGCAATAAGCTCCAAAACCTGGGCCTCTATACCTCCCTCTGCAAATGGATCCTTGACTTCCTCACCAGGAGACCCTGGTCAGTGCGGATCCGAAATAACATCTCCACCTCGCTGACGATCAACACAGGCACCCCTCAAGGATGCGTGCTCACCCCACTGCTTCATTCTCTCTACACCCACGACTGCATGACTAAGCACAGCACAAGTGCCATCTATAAACCTGCCGATGACACAAATATCGTTGGCCGAATTTCAGATGGTAACAAGGAGGTGTACAGGAGTGAGATAGATCTGATAAGTGGTGTTGCAACAACAACCTTGCGTTCAATGTCAGTAGATCAAGGAATTGATTGTAGGCTTCAGGAGGGAGAAGTCGGGAGAACACGCAATAGTCCTCATGGAGGGATCAGCAGTGGAAAGGGTGAGCTGTTTCAAATTCCTAGGTGTCAACATCTCCGAAGAGCTACTGTATCTTGGGCTCAACATATTGATGCAATTACAAAGAAGGAACGACAGGGGCTACATTTCATTAGGAGTTTGAGGAGACTACAGACTCTCACAAATTTCTACAGATGTACCACGGAGAGTATTCTAACCAGTTCCATCACAGACTGCAATGGAGGAACCTACACACAGGATCAGAAAGAGCTGCAGAAAATTGTAAACACAGCCAGCTCCATTATTAGCACTAGCCTCTTCGGCATTGAGAGGACATCTTCAAAAGGTGATGCCTCAAAAAGGCAGCAACCATCATTAAGGACCTCCATCACCCAGGACATGCCTCCTTCTCATTGCTACCATCAAGGAGGTGGTACAGGAAGCTGAAGACACACCCTCAGTATTTCAGGAACAGCTTCTTCCCCACCACTATCAGATTTCTGAATGGACAATAAACCCCATATACACTATCACACTTCATTATTTCTTGCTCTCTTTTTGCACTACTTATTTAATTTTAAATTTCATATATATTTCTTTTTGTAATTTTTAAAAAAAAATATGCATTGAAATGTACTGCTGCTACAAAATGTACTGCTGCTATAGACCAGTGAGCCTTACGTCTGTGGTGGGAAAGCTGTTGGAAAAGATTCTTAGAGATAGGATCTATGGGCATTTAGAGAATCATGGTCTGATCAGGGACAGTCAGCATGGCTTTGTGAAGGGCAGATCATGCCTAACAAGCCTGATAGAGTTCTTTGAGGAGGTGACCAGGCATATAGATGAGGGTAGTGCAGTGGATGTGATCTACATGGATTTTAGTAAGGCATTTGACAAGGTTCCACACGGTAGGCTTATTCAGAAAGTCAGAAGGCATGGGATCCAGGGAAGTTTGGCCAGGTGGATTCAGAATTGGCTTGCCTGCAGAAGGCAGAGGGTCGTGGTGGAGGGAGTACATTCAGATTGGAGGGTTGTGACTAATGGTGTCCCACAAGGATCTGTTCTGGGACCTCTACTTTTTGTGATTTTTATTAACGACCTAGATGTGGGGGTAGAAGGGTGGGTTGGTAAGTTTGGAGATGACACAAAGGTTGGTGGTGTTGTAGATAGTGTAGAAGATTGTCGAAGATTGCAGAGAGACATTGATAGGATGCAGAAGTGGGCTGAGAAGTGGCAGATGGAGTTCAACCTGGAGAAGTGTGAGGTGGTACACTTTGGAAGGACAAACTCCAAGGCAGAGTACAAAGTAAATGGCAGGATACTTGGTAGTGTGGAGGAGCAGAGGGATCTGGGAGTACATGTCCACAGATCCCTGAAAGTTGCCTCACAGGTAGATAGGGTGGTTAAGAAAGCTTATGGGGTGTTAGCTTTCATAAGTCGAGGGATAGAGTTTAAGGGACACGATGTAATGATGCAGCGCTATAAAACTCTAGTTAGGCCACACTTGGAGTACTGTGTCCTGTTTTTTTCGGCTCACTATAGGAAGGATGTGGAAGCATTGGAAAGGGTACAGAGGAGATTTACCAGGATGCTGCCCGGTTTAGAGAGTATGGATTATGATCAGAAATTAAGGGAGCTAGGGCTTTACTCTTTGGAGAGAAGGAGAATGAGAGGAGACAACTGCCCATCCTGCCATAGCTTTAGACAGCCTTCTTTATTATCCACAACACCACTACATCATTCTTCTGACATTCTCATCCAAGTCATGAATACACAGCGCTGCACAAAAGCCTCAGGCACAGGCCCATACAGCGTATATAGCTAGGGTGCGTAAGACTTTTGCACGGTACTGTATTTGTCAACGTGGAGACGAGAGTGAGTTTGCAAATCGGGTGGAAGGAAAAGAATGGTGAGAACGTAGGGCAAGTGGCAGAGATAGAGACCCAGGGGCGTGGGCTGGCACACGTTCAGTCACACCCAGCCCAAAGACACAGGGCAAGTCCATTTGATTCCGAACAATTGGTATATTGATCATCTCAGAATGTGCCTCCGGTACTTCCCGTTCCCTCCCCTCTCCCTTCCCCTTTTCCCAAGCATGATTACTCTTTCCCTGCCCCATTCCCACTCTCAGTCTATAATAGAGACCCATATCAGAAACAGGTTAATCGTCACTCACATACGTCATGAAATTTGGCTTTTTTTACAACAGCAGTACAGTGCAATACATAAAATTACTCCAGTACTCTGCACCCTAGCTATATGTGTCTAAGACTTTTACACAGTACCATCGTCACAAATAGCATAATTACGTCTCTTGTTTCTGACTGTGTCCTTTTTTTGCACTGTCCTTTTCTCTCTCTTTGCTGTCATATAATTTATGAATAATTTATATTTGGTGCATTGCCTAAACCTGCCAAACATGCCTGTGACATTGCTGAGTTTTTCATTCTACCTGTATCTCACTGTACCTGTGCACAAGATAATAAATCTCAACTTGACTTAACAAGGGTCCCTACATCAATCTATGCAGTACGTCACCTGTAACAGACTTAATACTTCGTCCACCACCATTCCTTCTGCCTCCCATCTCTCAGTCAGTTTGGATCCATAGGCCATCTTGCCTTGGATCCCATTTGCCTTCACCGACCATGTCGCATACCTTACTAAAGTCCATAAAGACAACATCTACCACACTGTCTTCTCCGTGGGCTTATTCTTATTCTTATTTTGGTCTGGGCAGGTCCGCTATTCACCACAGTATCCAATATGGTACCGAAGTGGCAGAGTATTCTTGTGAACTAACAGAAGGTGACAAGCCTCATCCATACTGAGAAACATTTATAATTTTGAGAATGATTAAAAGGTAGATACCTAGAGATTGGTTCTTCCAGATGCCGATTCTTGATCTTCTAGATAAGTAGAGACTCTCTTGATACCCAAAGGAAATTACAGTGTCACAGTAGCGTTACAAATGCACAGATATAGAAATTTACAAATATTAGAAGTAAGAAAGAATAAAGGAATAAGTTACCTCAGGAGGGGGTCATCACGTCCCCAGCTATAGGTTGACTCATTATGGATCCTAATGGCCGAGGGTAAGAATGAGCAGTGCACATGTCTTAGTATGACTTAGAAACATAGAAAACCTACAGCACAATACAGGCCCTTCGGCCCACAATGCTGTGCCAAACGTGTACTTACTTTAGAAATTACCTAGGGTTATCCATAGCCCTCTGTTTTTCTAAGCTCCATGTACCTATCCAGGAGTTTCTTAAAAGATCCTATTGTATCCACCTCCACCACAGTCACCGGCAGCCCATTCCATGCACTCATCACTCTCTGCATAAAAAAATTTACCCCTGACATCTCCTCTGTACCTACTTCCAAGCACCTTAAAACTATGCCCTCTCGCGTTGGCCACACAGCACACAATTATTTGTACTGCAAATGAACACGTACTCCATGTGGCTGGACATGTGGATGATTCTAGCGTCATTGAGTTAGAGTCACAAGTTGTGGGCATTTATTTTCAGCAGACTCTCTGCCTCTTATGCATTGCCAGTTTTGTCTTTCTTGTCATGTGGTTAACCCCCACCATCTTCCTCTTTAGCAAATCTACCAGAAGAAGATTAGCTTTATTTGTCACACATATATTGAAACACCGAAACAGATGGTGAAATGCGTCATTTGCATCAAACCAATAAGGATTGTACTGGGCAGCCCACGAGGGCCACCATGCTTCCAGGGCCAGCGCAGTACACCCAAAGGTCACTAACCCTCACTCTATGTCTTTGGATTGAGGGATGAAACTGATGCACCCAGAGGAAACTCACGCAGTCACCGTGAGAGCATACAAACTTGTCACAGGAAGTGGTGGAAATTGAACCATGATGGGCGCTTACTGGTGCTCTAATTACAGTAACTGCTAAACCACTTTGCTGCCTGATATCTCCGCCAGGCAGCCTAAACATGGCTGCCACGTGGGGGCAGCAGATGGACACCAAGTCATCAATGCTTTGTTTCAACATGCTACCAGTTGGCCACAGTTCATGGGTCCCACCAGATGTCTCTGGCCTGCATTCTGAAAGAAACCCTTCCACCCACATAAACTCTTAAATAATTCAGGGACTGCTGCCCATCATGAAATATCTACACAATAGTAGACTTAAGAGGAACTAATTAACTGCACATATGTTCAAATGAGTTCAATCCAATTCATAACACCACCACTGCCATTACTTTACTTACGTACCATTACTTTATCATTTCCAATCAGAGTCACCATATGTGCTGACACTCCTGTACCTTGTGTCACTTTATGTACATACAATCGATCTATGTATATAAGCCATCTTGTGTCTTTATATTTATTGTATTTGTTTATTATTGTGTTCTTAATCTTACTGTGTTTTTTGTGCTGCATCGAATCTGGAGTGACAATTATTTTGTTCTGCTTCACATTTATGTACAGAGAATGACATGAAACAATCTTGAATCTTGAATCCATGACAGAACATGCCAGGCTCCATCAATGTGACCTCACGTTCCTGGCAATCCAAACACCCCTTTCGAAAGCTGGAGAAGTCATTCACTCTGCCCGTCACGGGAGTGTGGAGTCATGCTCTGCAGAGTAATATTAGCCAAGGGTAGCAGAATCAAGGGGTAAGGCGAGAAAATTGGAACAGTATATTTTATTTGGTGTTCAGTTCTGATCATGTTGAAAGGTAGAGAAGGGCCGGATGGACTCTTTCTGCTCCTAAATTCCATTTTTCTATGTTTCTAAGGTTGCTTGAAGACAGTTTAATGCTGCGTGGCTTGCACTACATTTGTAAGAATATCTTCTAACAATCTTTGTGGATCAGCCTGCTGATCGTATGCACTTCATCGACTCCTAATACAGGAGATCATGTGGTTGATTTAATCTTTCATCTCCATCAGCCGGTTCCCATCACCCAGCATCCTTTGCCTCTTTATGATCCCTGCACAAAATCTCTCTCCATGCACTTCTTCACCCCAACTATCGCACCAGCATTTTTCTGCCTCATTAACCTTGAGGGCACAATTCCCAGAGATTCACTGATTGAAAGAGATGTCAAGTCTGTGATTGGATTCCTCAAACACTCATAAATAAAAGATTCGATATTCTTACCTATGCTGCCATGTCAACGTGCCTGCGATGCTCTCAAATATATTTTTCCCTGAATTTCGTTGCTAAAGCAAGCTAGGAAAGGAGGACATGTGTTTTTCACAACTCCAAATTACTTTCAAGCTAGTGAATTAATTTGGAAATGTTGTGATTAATCTAAAACTGGAAATGCAGTACACAGCAAGTTAACACTATAATATTATGATAATAAATGAGTTAGATTTAGTGAATGACAGATACAAATGCAGATAATCCTCTTGTTCTTCTCTAAAATAATGAAATGAGTTTTCACACCCATCTGATATGAGTGTAGACATTGTATGCCTGCCTTTGTATCAGTCCTTTTTGAACTCCAACCTTTAGAATGGGGTCTGAATCAGCAGCACTCTGACACAGATACTGGAGTCCTGCAAAAGGGAGGGGCAGAGACATCGGAACTACTTGATTGATAAGACACAGAGATATGAAGGCAGCAGTTGACTGAGCTGGGCATTAAGCAGTCGTGGTAAGACTGGAGTCAGTGGGATGGCAGTGTAGCCCAGCAGATAGAACACCTGCAGCGCTCGCGACCACTGATCGCGGTTCAAGTCCCAATGCTGTCCGTAAGGAGTTTTCCCTGTGGACCCATGTGATTCCTCTGGGTGCCCCAACATCCTCCCACGTTCCAAAGTCGTACGGTTGGGATTAGTAAGTTGGGGGCATGCTATGTTGGAATTAGTAAATTGGGGGCATGCTATGTTGGGATTAGTAAGTTGGGGGCATGCTATGTTGGAATTAGTAAATTGGGGGCATGCTATGTTGGGATTAGTAAGTTGGGGGCATGCTATGTTGGGATTAGTAAATTGGGGACATGCTATGTTGGGATTAGTAAGTTGGGGGCATGCTATGTTGGCAGCAGAAACTTGTGGGCAGTTCCCCAAACTCAGTTGATTGTTGACACAAGTGACGTATTTCACGGTTTCGATGCACATGTGCCAAATAAAGCTAATGAGGCGATTCTTCAAGCTCTTTAAACTAAGGGGAAAACGCATCAGCGGCTGGAATCATTTCATGCACAAAGCCTGATGGCTGTGGTTGCTGGAGGTCAAATATCAGAAACTCAGAACATCACTGCAGAAGTTCTTCAGGGCAGTATCCCAGGTCCAACAATCTGTAGGTACTTCACCTTGACCTACCTTCCATCATAAGGTCGGAGTTAAGGATATGCCGAGATGTTTGCACTATTTTCAATTCCATTCACAACTCTCAGCTCATGAAGCATCCCATGCCTGCACGCAACAGGAGGGGAAGGCTCAAATTTCGAAGTAAATTTATTATCAAATTACTTACAGTGTATGTCACCATATACAACCCCGAGGTTCATTTTCTTGCAGGCATACTCAATAAATCCCTAATAGAATCAATGAAAGACTGCACCAGCTTGGGTGTTCACCCATTGTGCAAAAGACAACAAACTGTGCTAGTACAAATAGAAGGAAATAATAATAATAATTTAAAAATGATACATATCGAGAACATGAGATGAAGAGTTCTTGAAAGTGATATCATAGGTTATGGGAACAGTTCAGTGATGGGGGAGTGAAGTAATCCCCTTTGGTTCAAGATCCTGATGGTTGAGGGGTAGTAACTGTTCCTGAACCAAGTGGAACAAGCTCCTGTATCTTCTTCCTGATGGCAGCAGCGAGGAGAGTCCAGGACCTAGGTGGTGGGCGTCCTGGATGATGGACTTGCAGGTTTGGACTAATAATGGCAAGCAGAATTTTTGCCGTGAACAGTGTCTATCACTAACAATAAAAAAAAGCTGTCCTCCTATTCTCAATACTTTCCTATTCTCATCAGCGTTCTGCAAGTCACTTTGACTAGAAGCTCAACCAGATCAGCCACATAAACATTACAAGGACAGGTCAATGGTTGAAGATCCTCTGGTAAGTGACTGATACCACAGGGCCTTTCCATCATCTGCAAAGCTCCAGTCAGGAACGTGATGGAATACCATCCCTTTAGAGCTCCAACAACAGCTGCAAAGCACAACACCATTCAGGATAATACTATCCACCACCCTCAGGATTTAGTCCTTACACCACCAACTCACCATGACTACGAAGTGTTCCTTCAAAAAAAGTGTGTTGCAAATACTCACCTTGCTGACTGTAGTAGCATCTCCCAAACCTGCCACCTCTACCACCCACAAGGGTAAGGCATGTGGTAATACCTGCACCTGCAGATCTCCCCCAAGTCTAAAGTGGGTATTTCAAACCGTCTGATGCATCACCATCAAGGACATATACTCCTGATGGCCACTTTATCAGGTACCTTCTGTACCAATTAAAATGGACACTGAATGTACATCCGTGGTCTTCTGCTGCTGCAGCCCATCTACTCCAAGGTTCAATGTGCTGTGCATTCAGAGATGTTCTTCTGCACACGACTATTGTCACATAAGGCTTTTTGAGTTATTGTCACCTTCCTGTCAACTTGACCCACCCTGGCCATTCTCCTCTGACCTCTCTCATTAACAAGTTATTTTCACCCACAGAATTGACACTCACTGGCTGTTTTTCATTTCTCACACCATTCTTTGTAAACCCTGGAGACTGTTGTGTGTGAAAATCCCAAGAACTCAACTGTTTCTGAGATAGTCAAACCTCCCTGGCAGGCACCAACAATCATTCCACAGTCAAACTCACTAGGATCCCATTTCTTCCTCACTCTGATGTTTGCTCTGAACAATAATTGAATCTCTTGACCATGTCTGCAACCTTTTACGCATTGAGTTGTTGCCACGTGATTGACTGATTGGATGTTTGCATTAATGAGCAGCTGTAACAAATAAAGTGGCCCAGAATGTACATTTCCATGGGCAGTTTTTAACATGTAAATATAGTAAGATGCTTAGCCTGTAATTTTAGCAAAAGAAAATTTTAGCTGGGTTATCTAGGATGCAGAAAAAAACATTAAACTGCCAGTATTACCATATTTATTGATATGGAACTCTAAACTGAAGGTTAGCAATTAGTCGATAATTGCCAAGCAAGTAAAATATCAACATCTGCCTCTGAGAAAAGCCATTATTGCAACCGTCAGTAAAGCAAATGATTAAACAGAACCATCCTTCTTTACAATAATGTTGATTGAGCTCAACTCTTGGTGATGGAGCATATCAAACCAGTAGTTTTTGATGATAATGATGCTGAAGCAATAATCTAAATATTCCCAAGATCTAACAGGAGCAAGATCCATCTTCAGCAACAGGAGGTAGTGAATTGGCCACGTGCATTCCATCACAATCGAGTTTCCTGATCGGCCATCGATCTCTTAGTGGTGATCTGGCTTCTGACTTGGAAGGCTATGGGTTTGTTCTCGAGAGATTTTAATACACAAATCTACGATGATACTTCGCTGTGATGTGGTGACTAGTGAACCATCAGCCTCAGGTTTTAGCACAGGCCAGTGTTGCTGGCTTACCAATTCCATTTTCCCTGTTATTTCATTAAATAACACCTCCATTTTATTCACCATTGGATGGGCTACTGTGAATGTATTGCTCTGTGAATTCCCTCTATAGCCTTCTATTCATAGAAAGTCCCATTCCTCACTGAAATATCAACCTCACTAATCCTATCCAGACGCATCACAGCTTGGTATGGCAACTCTGCATGTGACCGCAGGCAACTGCAGTCAGTTGTGGGTAGAGCTCAGCTCATTACGGAAACCGGCCTCCCCTCCATAGACTTTGCCTACACTTCTTGCTTTGTTGGTAAATTAGAATTTATTTAAATCTTACATCCATCCCACAATGTGAGGGAGTAAAAATCTTTGCGTGATGAGTCCGTCGCAATGTACAGACATGTGAATTTAAAAGTTTAATGGCTTGTGGAAAGAAGCTGTCCCGTAGCCTGTTGGTCCTGACTTTATTGCTGCGGTAGCTCTTGCCAGACGGAAGCAGCTGAAACGGTTTACGGTTGGGATGACTGGTGTCCCCGATGATCTGCCAGGCCTTCTTTCTGAACCTGCTACTATAAATGTCCTCAATGGAGGGACGTTCACATCCACAGATGCGCTGGGCTGTCGGTACCACTCTCTGCAGTGCCCAGCGATCAAGGTTGGTGCTGTTCCCATACCAGGTGGCAACACAGCCAACAAAATCACCTTGGACATTCTTTCTTCTCCCCACTGCCATTGGGCAGAAGATATAAAATCATGTACAACTAGGTTCAAGGACATCTTCTGTCCCACTGTTATAAGACTACTGAATGGTCCCCCTTGCTGCTCTAAGTGCCATGGCATAAGTAGGAATGGTCCTCCTAGTACAATGAGGGCAGTCCTCCTAGTACCCTTGACCTCATAATCTGCCTTGTTCTGATCTTGCACCTTATTGTCTACCTGCACTGCACTTTCTCCGTAACTGTAACACTCTATTTTGCTTTCTGTTATTGTTTCCCTCCATGGCACTGTTGTAATGAAATGATTGGAATGGATGGCATGCAAGACAAAGGTTTTCACTCTATCTCAGGGCATGTGGCAATAATTAACCAAGTGGAGCGTGGTATCCACAGCAAACCAAAGCAACACAATGAACTACAACCAACGTGGGACTTCCTTCTGCTTAAGTCACAGCCACTGCTCCTTGAGCAAGTACAGACACCATTGCTTTGGGGCTGATACCCACAACTCCACGGACCTGGGTCCCATCCTGACTTCAGAATTTGCAAGCTCTTCCTTTGGTTGTGTGGGCCTCCACCGGGCTGTCTATCTCCTTCCAGGTGTACTGGTAGGTAAATTAGTGACTTGGTGAGGTAAGTAGTAAAGGTGGGAGCTGATAGGTATGCGAGAGAGAATACAATGGAGAGAAATAAGAAGACGGGAAATAGGACTGCTGTCCTGAGAGCTGATTATAGACTCAATGGGCCAACAGTCCTTCTTTTGTGTCTTTATCAATGTGAAGCACAGTGATCATCTGCTACTGATTATTCTTGGAGGACCATTTGATTATTATGGACTAAGAGATGGGACCTGGAATTGGCCTGGATTACTGTTCTCGCCCTACATGGTCACAATGGGCTGAATGGCCTTGTTCTCCATGGTAACTTGGATCATGTGATCATTGTTATGGACAAGGAAACAAAATAAAGTTTTGTATAAAAGTGAGCAAATCTGCTTACAAAAACTGCTTTGAAACTGCTTAAAACTGAGATGACCAGAGGAAAATTTACAGACCTGTGTTATAAAGGTAATGAGTTAGATCCCTTTGATAATTATAACTGCATCTACACTATGACAGAAGTGTATGGAAATTCTAGCAGCTTTATTGCTCAATGGTATAGGATCCTTCCCAAATCATAAAGCATAACTTATGTCAATTAACATAACTAAAGCAAAACCTGAATAATTTCAAAACTAAACTATGCACATTCATTCATGGAATTACTTTCATTCTAACACCAGAGGGCAGAGGCTGTGTTGGTGCCAGCTCCTGATCTTGCTCACCTGTGCTGGCTTCCAGCCCCAGGTTAAACTCTCATCCTCTTTATTAAATCTGATTATGGCATTTCCCCTTCCTACCGCTATAATCTCCTGCTCCGTCACACCACAGCTCCTGCTCGCTACCTCTGTCCTTTTCAATAACACTATCCTTTATTCCAGCCCATTCACATCAGTTACAGATCACTGGACTCTACTCTTTCTGAAGTCTCTCTGCATTCCTGTTCTTCTTCAGGATTCATCCTTTCATCCAAGCTTTTCTTCAATCTTCACTCTGTTCCCTATATCTCTTTTTCTGTCTGCAGAAGGTGGGGGATACAACCCAGTCCATCACAGACAAAACCCTCTCCACAATTACAAGGAGGACTACCACAAGAAAACGGCATCCATCGTTAAGGACCCCCACCATCCAAACCATCAAATCTTCTCACTACTACTGTCGGGCAGGGGGTACAAAAGCTTCAGGTCCCACGCCACCAGGTGCAGGAAGTTATTAACCATCAACCAACATGCTCCTGAATTGATATGGATAACTTCATTCAACTTAAATCTGAAATGTTTCCACAACCTACAGACTCACGTTCAAGGATCCTGCAACTCAAGTTTTCAGTGTTTTTTTTTAAAATTTGCACAACTTGTCTTCTTTTGTACACCAGTTGTTTGTCGGTCTTTATTTATATACAGTTTTCATGAATTCTCTTTTCTTTATTTGCCTGTAAGTACTTGTAAGAAAATGAATCTCAAGGTAGTATATGATGACATGATTGTCCTTTGATAATAAATGTACTTTGGCTTTGACTTTGACTCTTTGGAAGTTTGTCATCCTGTTGGGGTATTTTTCCACGTGCTTGCCGACCTGCGTAGAGAAATGGAACTGTGTTAGATTGCAGACTGCTGCACCATTCATGGACTGAGGATGTTCTGTTTTGTGTGTTACTACACTGTACTAAGTGCTTGCTATCTTGCATGTGCTTTAGGCTGGGTGTGACTGTTGGTACTGTGCTTTGCGCCTTGGCCATGGAATGCCATCTTTTTGTTGGGCTGTATTCAATGTCTTCACGTACGGTTGAATGACAATTACACTTGACTTTGAACTTGAAGCAGGGATACGAAGAGATGAAAACTCCATGAATGAAATGAAACAATTGGAAAATTCAAGGTCACAGCCAGCTTTGGAACAACAGAAAGATAAGGGGGCAAAACGGAGTGCGGAAGGCTGAGGAGAGACCAAGTGGAATTTTATAAAGTTATGAGAGCAGAGACAGGGTAGGCAGTTAAAATCATTATTCTGAGGTAAAAACATCGATTACTAGAGGGCACACGTTTCAGATTAGAGGGGTACAGTAAACTCTACTGTTTACTGTTTACCTACGCTGCGCACTTCCTGCTCTGTGAATTACTATATAGTTTAGTAACCTATTTGTGGTAATATTTTGTTTCATGTGCAGTCTGTGAGATCCTGTATGTTTTGTGGGTGTGCCCTGGTGCCGGGGAAACGTTGTTTCATCTGGTTGTATATAAGCACAGTCAGATGACAATAAATTTGAACTTGAACTTGAAAAGTTTAAATGAGCTGTGCAGGGAAAGGTACTTACACAGAGTGATAGCTGCCTGGAATAGTGATGGTGGCGTTTGAGGCATATGTGAGTATGCAGCAAATGGAGGGATAAGGGTTATGGAGGGACAGAGGGGGTTAGTTTAATTTGACATCATGTTCAGCAGAGACATTGTGGGCTGAAGGGCTTGTATCTGTGCTGCACTCATCTATGTTCTAAAATGTTATTCCAATGCTGATTTATAAAATGTATTTTGAGGTGGATATCAGATTATGCTCTAAACGGCCTCCTTTGTTCAGGGTTGACCATGGATATTGCGTCCTAGCTGTCTACCTACGCAAGCCAGGCAGTACAATATGGAGAGCAAGCTCCCCCTCTCCATGCATCTGATGAACCCAAAAGAACGGCGGAGACTGATACAGTTTGGTATTTGCAGGAGTTGCCAATCGACATTGAACTCAATGCCTTAGGGACTCCAGCTCTGGAATTTTCCCTCGGGGTTTGCTCCCAAAGCCTTCCCCATGAGTGGGTATAGCCAGCAGGCAGCAGTTTTTGAGATCAGAGTTTTCCTTCTCCTAGATGAGCTCCCAACCATGGCAACTGGTTTTAAGGCGCCAGTAACCCGCCTTTGTCCTTTCTCCTGTCAGTAGAAACGGTTCCACCGGGCTTAGTAGCAAAGCCACACGTGACGGCCAGAAGCTGGACTTGGTTGTCAGAGGCTATTTGAGGCACACACCATTGGGAGCTTTTAATAGGTAGTGGAGCTTGACCCCATTACCACCCTCGGCTATATCAACTTTTGCTAAGAAAAAGAATTTCAGGATATACACGTACCTTTCTCTGACATTAAGTGTACCTATTGAAGGAATCAAATAAACAAAATAATAACAATGTAACTTCTAAACAAAGGTGTATACTCTATTCTGGTCTAGTAGGGCCCACGGTGCTCCCATCCTTTGACTCATGATGATATCATTATGTTCTAAACATACATCCCTTGCCTGGGTACAATACCTTAATACACTACATTGCTTTCCTCTCTGAAAACATTTGTCATGACTCCTCAGTGAATTTGACCTTCTCTATACGTAATAATTTCTGACTTGTCTTAATTCCTTGAACCGGAAAACTTGTCACCTCTTGGTCTGCCTCAATTTGATTCTATGTTGTCAGTAGGAAGAGTTCCTCATCACTACCATTTCAGTCACTTGGTTATAGTGACCACCTGGACATCTGATCATGTGGGCATTCCCACCCTTGCTTCCAGCAGGTACAGATGAAAGACATGGGGCAGATTTTTTCTATGGAGTTGAAGATCTTGTTGAAACACAGAAGATCCTGAAGGACATATTGGGGTAGATATTGAGCGGATTTCACTTGTGGGAGAATCTCAAACAAGAGCACATGGTTTCATGATAAGGGAACAGATAATTTAAAACTGAGGTAGGTGGAAATTTCCTCTCACAGAGGGTGGTGTATCTCCAGAGTTTTCTATCCAATAAAGTTGTGGGGGGTACACTATTAGAAGTGTTTAAGATGGAGGTAGATAAACTTCTGAAAAATTGGGGCTTTGTCATTGGGTGTATTTAAGGCAGAGGTTGATAGGTATCTGAGTAGTCAGGGCATCAAAGGTTGTGGTGAGAAGGTGGGAGAATGGGACTAAAGGGGAGATTGGATCAGCTCATGATGAAATAGCAGAGCAGACTCGATGGGCCGAATGGCTGACTTCTGCTCCTTTGTCTTATGTTCTTATGGTCTTTGGAAGTCTATGGGGATCTGAGAAAGAGTTGGGGCAAGTGCCATGATTACGCTGAACGGCAGGACAGACTTGAGTGGCTGTAAACCTCTTCCCTCTCCTATTTTCCTTTGTTCTTTGTATTTTTCTGGACTCCCATTAGTCAGTTTTATATTCCTTTCTGGTCTGATGACTAACTCATTCTGTTTAAAATTGCTTTATTTTGCCTTAATAGTTACTAGTTCCTTCAATCTACTCTGCTCTCCCTTCTAAATTAGTCCAGTTGGTCTAGCTTTCCAAAATATGCTTGTGGATTTCCTTCAGAAGTTCACCTTCTGGCTAACTGAGCAATCTCTGTGGCCTAGATGAGATATGTCTTGTTGACAATCGGCAGAACAAAAGGTATGCTTTTAGTACATGTGTTAGATGATTCATGTGGTAATCTGGACAGAGCGTCAACAATTACTTTGACAAATAACATTCTATTGTATTTTCAAAAGTGCCATCCTCTAAGCTGCTTTTGTTGAAATTGCTGCTCTAATCCTGTCTTACCGATAATGGATTGAGAACAAAAGAAATTCCCAGAAGGGAAAATATCCACGTCAATGATAATTCAGCATTCTCAATCTGTGTAGTAATATTGTTTGTAACAATAACAAAGAAGAAATGCTGCAGGTTGTACCGGCTCCTACAGGGGGAAGCTGCAGTGACTGTGTCTCTGGCACTGAGTCTGGATCTGAGGCTCAGAAGGTATGGGGACTGCAGAGGAGTGCAGTAGTGATAGAGGAGTCCATAGCTAGATGAGTAAACAGGGGATTCTGTGGATGTGAAAGAGACACACGGATGTTATTTTACCTCTCATGTGTCAGGGTCAGTGATGTCTTGGATCAGGTCCACAGCATTCAAAAGGAGGAGAGTGAGTGGCTCATATGGAGCCAGTGATCATTAATGGAGAATGTGTGGAGCAGGTTAAGACCTACAAGTATCTGGGAGTACAGTTAGACGAGAAGCTAGACTGGACTGCCAACACAGATGCCTTGTGCAGGAAGGCACAGAGTCGACTGTACTTCCTTAGAAGGTTGGCGTCATTCAATGTCTGTAGTGAGATGCTGAAGATGTTCTATAGGTCAGTTGTGGAGAGCGCCCTCTTCTTTGTGGTGGCGTGTTGGGGAGGAAGCATTAAGAAGAGGGACGCCTCACGTCTTAATAAGCTGGTAAGGAAGGCGGGCTCTGTCGTGGGCAAAGTACTGGAGAGTTTAACATCGGTAGCTGAGCGAAGGGCGCTGAGTAGGCTACGGTCAATTATGGATAACTCTGAACATCCTCTACATAGCACCATCCAGAGACAGAGAAGCAGTTTCAGCGACAGGTTACTATCGATGCAATGCTCCTCAGACAGGATGAAGAGGTCAATACTCCCCAATGCCATTAGGCTTTACAATTCTACCGCCAGGACTTAAGAACTTTTTAAAAGCTATTATTAATGCTTTTTGAGATAGTGATTTAGATGCATATCATATTTTTTACTGAGTTAAGTATTGTATGTAATTAGTTTTGCTACAACAAGTGTATGGGACATTGGAAAAAAGTTGAATTTCCCCATGGGGATGAATAAAGTATCTATCTATCTATCTATCTATCTATCTATCAGCCAGCAGTCATGCTACTTATTGGTACCAATGACATAGGTAGGAAAAGGGAGGAAGTTCTGAAGAGAGAGTATAAGGAGACAGGTAGAAAGATGGAAAGCAAGGTCTCCTGGATTGCTGCCTGTGCCATGTGTCCATCTGGGTAAGAACAGGATGATTTGGCCGAACGCGTGGCTGAGGAATTGGTGTATGGGCCAGGGTTTCAGATTTTTGCATTGTTGGGTTCTCTTCGAAACTGAGATCTGTTTTCCTGAGCTCCTGTATTTTTCTTGCAATTAGTTTTATGTTTTGGAGTTGGATTAACAAAAATGTTGAATTAAGGATGAGGTTTCACGGTACTTGGAGGCACTTGATAAAATAGGCCAAAGTCAGCATGTTTCTCTTCAGGGAAAATCTTGCTTGACAAATCCGTTGGAATTCTTTGAGGAAATAATAGACAGGATAGACAACAGAATCAGTGGACGGTGCTTGCTTGGATCTTCAGAAGGCCTTTAAGAAAGTGCCACACATGAGGCTGCTTAACAAGATAAGAGCCCATGTTATTACAGGAGAGATAGCATGGATTGAAGATTGGCTGACTGGCAGGAGGCAAAGAGCGACATTTTCCAGTTGGCATCTGGTGATTAGTCCTGTTCTGTAGGTGCCACTGTTGGGACCAGTTCTGTTCACGTTATATGTCAATGATTTTGATGATAGATTGATGGCTTTGTTGCCAAGGTTGTGGATGATATGGAGATAGGTGGAGGGGCAGGTAGTGTTGAGGAAACAGGGAGTCTGCAGGGAGACATTGTGAAACTGGGCAAAGAAGTGACAGATGGAACATAGTGTAGGGAAGTGTATGATCATGTACTTGGGAGTTGTATTCTATATACATCGATAATAAATGTACTTTGAACTTTGAAGACACCATTTGGAATGAATTTGAAACTTCATTTGCTAGTTTTAGTATCTTATCATGGTTAATGAACAAAGATTTTCCATGCTGATGGTGTTTTTGTTGTTTGACTAGCTGGAGCTGAGAAAAATATTATTATCAATAATAATAATAATAATAATCTGTAATAATAATCCTGATAAGAAGTACCACTAAGCTTAAAAGAGGGCAAAACCCAGAAATGAAAATATCATCACTATTGAAGAAAAGTTAACCAATGGAAGAACACGATTCTCCATGGAAGACATCCCCATTATCTGAGCAGATTAGATGTCGACAAGGAAGCGTCGAACTCCTGGCTCAGAGTTGGAGACCTCTTCCCAGAAACAGAAGGGTTCCTTGTTGCAATACAGCACCGTGAGTTTAACACAAGTAAAATCAAAAATACATAATAAAAGACCAACAAATTCAATATGTAGAAAATGCCAAGAAAAAAAGCCAGAAACAATCCAACACATCGCAGGATCCTGGAGCAGTTTAACACAATCTGATTACTTACACAGGCACAATCAAGTGACAAACATCATTCATCAAAAGCTTTTTAAAAAAATACAAACTCATCAAAGAAATCACACTTTATTATAAATGCATGCCTGATCCAGTTTTAGAGTCAGAATCCCACAAATGATATAATGACTGATCCATTATTACAGACAAGACAACCCATAAAAACATCCAGATATAATAATATAGGATAAACAAGCAAAAACAACTTATTTGTTAGATCTAGCCATTCCAAACACACTTAACTGACAGAAATCAACAAGTGAAAACACCAGAAATATGCTGAATTAAAAGAGGAAATGGAAAGATTTTGGAACATGAACAAGGTATACATTACCCCATTAGTAATATTTACAGCTGGTATCATCCCAAAGGCACTGTATAATAGCATTAAACAATTAGGACTACACAGTTATGTCTATGTAAATCTTCAGAAAGCCACAAAGCTAAACACCACTAGAATTGTCCAAAAGTTCCTCGCAATTAGAAACATAGAAACATAGAAAATATACAGCGCAATACAGGCCCTTCGGCCCACAAAGCTGTGCCTAACATGTCCTTACCTTAGAGCTACCTAGGCTTTACCCATAGCCCTCTATTTTGCTCAAAGTACATATACATTGTACAACCTTAAGATTCATCTTCTAATCTGTGCATGGAACCAAAAGATGGTGGATCCAATGAATTATAGATCTGTGTTCTCACATCACTCTGTTCTACCACATTCCTCAGTGCCCTACTGCTCACCACTTAAGACCTTCCCTAGTTGGTCCTGCCAATTTGCAACAGTTCACACTTACCTGCATTAAATTCCATCTTCCATTTTCCAGCCCATTATTCCAGTTAGTCCAGATCCTGATGCAAGATTTAATGGTCTTCCTTGATGTCCACTACACCCCCAATCTTGGTGTCATCTGCCAATTTGCTGATCCAGTTAACCACATCATTGATGTAGATGACAAACAACAACAGACCCACACTGCTAGATGCAGGCTTCCAGTCAGAGAGACAACCATCTACAACCACTCTTTGGCTTCTTCTGTGAAGCCAATGTCCAATCCAATTTACTACCTCATCTTGAATGTCAAGCAACTGATTCTTTTTGACCAACCTCCCATGTGAGACCTTGTCAAAGGCTTTGCTAAAGTCTATGTAGGCACCATCCACTGCCTTGCCTTTATCAACTTTCCTGGTAACTTCCTAGAAAAACTCTATAAGGTTGGTTAGACATGAGTTAGCATGCACAAAGACATGTTGACTATCTCTAATTACTCCTTGTCTATCCAAATACCTTCTAATAACTTTCCCACTACTGATGTCAGGCTCACCAGCCTACAAGTTCCTGGTGTATTCTTAGAGCCTTTCTAAAATGATGGAACAATGTTAGCTATCCTCCAATCATCCGGCACCTCATCTGTGGCTAAGGATTTTTAAAATATCTCTGCCAGAGCCTCTGCAATTTCTACACTAGTCTCCCTCACATTGTCAGGCCCTGGGGATTTATTCATGCTAATTTGCCTCAAGACAGCAAACACCTCCTCCTCTGTAATCTTTATAGGATCCATTACCTCAGTGCTGCATTGCCTCACATCTATAGACCCTATGTCCATCTCCCGAGTAAATACAGATGCCAAAAGTCCATTTAAGATCTCCACCATCTCTTTCAGCTCCATGCATAGATTACCAGTCTGATCTTCAGAGGACCAATTTCATCCCTTGCTTTCCTTTTGCTCTCAATATATTTGTTGAAACCTTTAGGATTCTCCTTCACCTTGTCTGCTAGAGAAACCTCATTTCTTCTTTTAGCCTTCCTGATTTCCTATATTTCTTATACTCCTCAAGTATCTTAGTTTTTCCTGATAAGCACCTCCTCTTTTTCTTAACCAGAGCCTCAAAATCTCTCAAAATCTAAGGTCACTAAGTCTATTATCCTTTTTTTTATTCTGACAGGAACGTATAAACTCTGTACTCTCAAAATTTCACTTTTGAGGTCCTCCCATTTACCAAGTACACTTTTGCCACAAAACAACCTGTCCCATTCCACACTTGCCAGACCCTCTCTGAAACCATCAAAGTTGTCCTTTCTCCAACTTAGAATGTAAGCCCCAGGACCCAACCTATCGTTTTCCATAACTGATGATGGCTGGTTCTTCACTTGTGAAGATCAGGAGGGAAGAAGAGACCTCAGGAACGACGGCATGACTATAGGTGACTGTAGAGGCCAATTCTGGCTCGCCAGACCCTGGAACAAAAGGAATACAGGAACAGCTGGGATGTGGACACTTGGGTAGTAGGATCCTTCCCGTGTCTTCTCTTCAGCAGTCACTCTTCTGGATCCCTCAAAATCCTTGGCTGCTCTGTGGATCTGCGTTCTCCAGCGGTCTCTGTCACAAGCCAGCTGCTGCCACTTATTGACTCCGATATTTGCCTGAGAGTGCTGCTGCTTAAGTTGATCTTTGTACCTCTTGCGCGGGGCACCATGATCTCTCTTGCCCTGAGCGAGTTCTCCACAAAGTGCTGCTTTCGGTAACCTGGAGATGAGACACGTGGCCTGTCCACCAGAGCTGCCTGAGCAGCAAAGTGGCTTCAATGCTTGGGAGTTGAGCCCTCCCCAGGACCTCGTTGTCGGAGACACGATCCTGCCAGCAGATAGACATGTTGGAGCGCAGGCAACGCTGATGGAACCGCACGAGAAACCGGATTTGCTTGCGGTACAAGACTCTAGCTTCAGAGCCGTATAGCAGTGTTGTGGCAATGGCAGCCCTGTACACCTCAGTTTTTGTGGACAGACACAGCTGGTCCAGAATAACCTTGAACCTAATGGCATTATAATCACTAAATGCAAAATGTACAAGCTTCTGTCATCTGCTCTGTCTCATTCCCTATTAGGAGATCTAGATCTGGTTGGGTCTGCTATGTGCTGATTAAGTAAAATTTTGTGAACACATTTGACAAACTCTTTCCCATCCAGACCTTTCACAGTACGGTAGTCCCAGTCAATATGTTGAAAGTTAAAATCACCTACTATTACAACTTTGTTTCTTGCAACAGTCAGCGATCTCTCTACTAATTTGCTCCTCTAAATCCCAGGGATTGTTGGGTGATCTATGATATCATCCCAATAACATGGTCATACCTTTCTTATTCCTCAGTTCCACCCACAAAGCCTCACTAGATGAGCTCTCCAATCTGTCTCATCTGAGCACAGCCATGACATTTTTTCTGGCCAGTAATGCCTCCCCTTCCTCATTAATCCCCTCTGCTTTATCATGTCTAACCAGGTCTAAAACAATAGAACATTGAGCTGCCAGTCCTACCTCTCCTGCAACCGTGTCTCATTAATGGCCTCAATGTCATAATTCCACATGTTGATCCATGCCCTAAGCTTATCTGCCTTTCCTAGAACACTCCTTGTATTGTAATATACACAGCTGGGAACATTAGTCCCACCATGCTTGATATTTTGATTCCTGACTTTGTCTGAGGTCTTAACAACGTCTTTCCCCGCAACCACTCTACTATCTGTTCAGATGCTTTGGTTGCCATCCCCCTGCGACTCTAGTTTAACCCCCTCCCCCCCAACCCCATGCAGCACTGGCAAACTTTCCCGCTAGAATATTAGACCCCTCTAATTCAGACACAGTTTAGCTTTTTTCTATATACAGCATGCCCTCTGAATTTCCAACATTGTATTTCATTTGCCACTTTCTTGCCCATTCTCCTAATATGTCTAAGTTCTTCTGCAGCCTACCTGTTTCCTCAACACTACCTGCCCCTCCACCAATCTTCATATCATCTGCAAACCTGGCAACAAATCCATCTATTCCATCATCTAAATCATTGATATACAGCATAAAAAGAAGTGGTCCCAACACCGACCCCTGCGGAGCACCACTAGTCAGTGGCAGCCAACCAATAAAGGATCTTTTTATTCCCAATTGCTGCCTCCTATCAATCAGCCAATGCTCTAACCATGCTAGTAACTTTCTAGTAATACCATGGGCTCTTAACTTGGTAAGCAACCTCATGTGTGGCACCTTGTCAAAGGCCTTCTGAAAATCTAAATATACAACATCCACTGCATCCCCTTTATCTATCATACTTGTAATATCATCAAAGAATTCCAACAGGTTTGTCAGGCAAGATTTTCCCTTAAGGAAGCAATGCTGATTTTGTCCTATCTTGTCCTGTGTCACCAAGTACTCCATAACCTTATCCTTAACAATTGACTCCAATATCTTCCCAACCACTGAGGTCAGGCTAATTGGTCTACAATTTCCTTTCTGTTTCCTCCCTCCTTTCTTAAAGAGTGGAGTGACATTTGCAAATTTCCAGTCCTCTGGCACCATGCCAGAGACCAATGATTCTTTAAAGATCATTACTAATGCCTCCACAATCTTTAATGCTACCTCTTTCAGAACCCTAGGGTGCAGTTCATCTGGCCTGGGTGACTTGTGTACCCTTATGTCTTTCAGCTTTTTGAGCACCTTCTCCCTTGTAATAATAACTTCCCTCACACCCTTCAACATCTGGCACACTGCTAGTGTCTTCCATTGTGAAGACTGATGCAAAATACTCATTTAGTTCATCTCCTCGCCCCATTATTATTCCTCTGGCCTCATTTTCTAGCGGTCCTATATCCACACTCATCTCTCTTTTATTTTTTATATATTTGAAAAAGCTTTTCTATCTACCTTGACATAGTTTGCTAACTTGCTTTCATATTTCATCTTTTTCTTTCTAATGATTCTTTTAGTTGATTTTTGTAGGTTTTAAAATGATTCCCAATCCTCTGTCTTCCCACTGTTGTATGCCTTCTCTTTTGCTTTTACATTAGCTTTGATTTTCCTTGTCAGCCACAGTTGTACTACTTTGTCATTTAAGTATTTCTTTTTTTTTAATACAACTATCCTGCACCTTCCTCATCTTCCTCAGAAACTCAAGCCATTGCTGCTCTGCTGTCATCCCTGCTAGCATCTCCCTTCAATTTACTTTGGCCAACTCCCCTTTCAAACCACTGTAATTTCCCTTACTCCACTGAAATATTGCTACATCAGACTTTACTTTCTCCCTATCAAATTTCAAATCGAACTCAGTCAAATTGTGATCACTGCCTCCTTTGGGTTCCTTTACTTCTGATTCGTTACATAACACCCAATCCAGTATAGCTAATCTCCTCACAGGCTCAACGACAAACTGCTCCAAAAAGCCATCTCATAGGCATTCAACAGGCTCACTCGCTTGAAATCTATTAGCAACCTAGTTTTCCCCAATCAGTCTGTATTTTAAAATCTCCCATGACTACAAACATATTGCCCTTTTGACTCACCTTTTCTATTTCCTGTTGTAATCTGTGGCCCACCTCCAAGCCGTCGTTGGGAGGCCTGTATATAACTGCCATCAACGTCCTTTCACCCTCGCAGTTTCTTAACTCAACCCACAAGGATTCGACATGTTCACATCTTTCTACTGATTTGATGCCATTCTTTACCAGCAAAACCCTGCCATCCTCTCTGTCTGCCTTCCTATCCCTCCGATACAACGTGTAACCTTGGACATTCAGCTCCCAACTACACCCATCCTTCAGCCACGATTCAGTGATGGCCACAAGATCATACCTAGCAATCTGTAAAAGTGCAACAAGATCATCCAAGTTCTTATACTCCATGCATTAAAATATAACACTTTGAGTATAGTATTTGCTACCCTTTTTGATTCTGCATCCCTAATGCACTGATACTCACCCTGCTGGCTGCAATTGTGTCCTTTCATCTGTCTACCCCTCCTGACAGTCTGACTGCACGCTATCTTTGCTTTTTTACCATCCATCCAATACTGAGTCCCTTCACTCTGGTTCCTAACCCCTTCCAAATTAGTTTAAACCGTCCTCAGCAGCTCAAACAAACCAGCCCGCGAGAATATTGGTCTCCCTCGGGTTCAGGTGCAACCCATCCCTTTTGCACAGATCATACCTGCCCCAGAAGAGATCACAATGATCCAATAACTTCAAGCACTGTCCCCTGCACCAGCTTCTCAGCCCCACATTTATCTGCCAAGTCATCCTGTTCCTTCTCTCACCGGCGCGCGGCACAGGCAGCAATCCAGAAATTACTACCCTGGAGGTTCTGCTTCTCGGCTTTCTACCTAATTCTCTAAATTCTCTCCTCAGAACCTCTTTTCTTTTCCTTCATATATCATTGGTACCAATATGTGCCAAGCCATCTGGCTGCTCTCCCTCGCCCTCCAAAATGCTGTGGACATGATCTGAGATGCCCCTGACCCTGGCACCAGGGAAGCAACATATCAAACAGGGGTCCCGTTCACAGCCACAGAATCTCCTGTCTGTGATACCTTGCTGGGTGGCAGGAGAATTTAGTTGCCATCCTAAATCAAAGGATAATGACTTGCATGGAATAATTTTGTTTTGCCATAGGTTTCACATTTGCATTAAGGCTTCTTACATAATGTTTGACTCCTGCTATATTTATTTGGAGGCTTTTATAGCTGCTAATGTACTAGTGTGTCCTTTGTGCCGGTTCTAACATTAGCGCCACTTAAAAGCAGGATATGAGTGGAACATTGCATGAAGCAGCAGCTTAAAAGAGCAGATTTGCATTTTCACAGCAATTACTGTGAGCACATCATCAACTAAAATATTCTCAAAACACCAGCTCCTCTCTGTCCATCTTCGCAGGATGCTAAGAAATCCGTCATGGTAGCATAGCAGTCAGCTGGACGTCCTGGAGTCCGGAGCTGAATGCCAATGCTGTCTGAAATGGAGTTTGTACATTCTCCCCGTGAGTGCGTGGGTTTCCTCCCACAGTCCACGGACGTACTGGTTGATAGGATAATTAATCATCATAAATTGTCCTGTGGTCTCACAACTGGCCACTATTCGATATACCAAGGACGTGGCCTAGAAGGCTAGTGCGCCTTCAGGGTTCCGGGATTTCGTGGCTCTGGAGGCCAGCGGTCTTGAGGTCGGAGCTGCCACAGGTGCAGCAGACTTCTAACATCGTAAATCAGCTAGTTGTTTATTATGTCTCCCCTCTCACTGTGAAGTGTGGACACCTCTTCTTCCCTTATTTAGGAGAGAGCCTGTGGTATGTCGAATTACCGGGTGAATGAGTAGTCTTTGGGATACTGCAAGTCTGTGTCTTTATTGATGCTTGCTGCACGCTTGAGTGCTCGGTAGCGGGGGGGGGGGGGTGCCGATGCTTTTTTTTGCTGGTGGGGGGGTTCATTGCTTTACTGCTGCTTATTCGTGGGTGGAGGGAGCTGGGGGGGGACTTTGGGGTTCTAACATTTAACTGTCATTCATTCTTCAGGGCACTCCGTTTTGGTGGATGCTTGCTAAGAAAAAGAATTTCAGGATGTATGTTGTATACATTTCTCTGACATTAAATGTACTTTTGAAACCTTTGATAACCAATTTTCTTCAAAACTTTCCTCCTCACTCCACTTCTTTCAGGTATAATTTACTCACCTGTGGTGAGATCACTCACTTTGGATCAGTTTGCCTTTTACCTGTGGAGCATTTGGACAGTTCTTCTGCATCAATGGTACTTTCTCTATGTAATTATTTGCATAGCAGGATAAGGTAAAAGGACACTTGCTGGCAATTTCTCATACAGTTTTGTTCTTTGTCAATTACTTTATAAGTTTGTTTTTACTTTGCAAAAGTCTATTGTTTCAGAAGAACTGGAACTCACAGGTGTGGTGAAATGTTCTGAACTTTTGAGAAATTATTGACAAAACATTAGGTCACATGCTTGCCCATATATGGGCCCACCTGACTCTTCATTTTATTCCTCCAAAGGGACCAAAAGCACCTTTAGTTTACAGTTAAGCTAGACTACTATGTTCCTATTTGCATATCTCTATTATCCCGGTGTTCAGTCAGCTTATTCCTGTGAAATAATGAGCCATGGCTCCAGGTGTATGCTACTTGTGGCTTGGAAAGATACTGAAAGGAAAATTTGTTTATCTATCTATTTATTTAGAGATTCAGTAAGGTAACAGGCCTCTCTGGCCCAACGAGTCTGTGTTACCCAATTACATCCATGTGACCAATTAACCTACTAAACTGTACATGTTTAGAATGTGGGAGGAAACTGGAGCAGCTGGAGGAAACCGTCATGGTCACAGAGAGAATGTATAAACGTTTTACAGACGACAGCTGAGATGCACCCCAGTTGACGGTGCTGTAATAGCATTATTGAATCCCCTCCCCCCACTTTTTCATTCTGGCATCTTCCCCCTTCCTTTTCAGTCCTGGGGAAGGGTCTCAGCCCGAAACATCGACTGTTCACTCATTTCCATAGATGCTGCCTGACCTGCTGAGTTCCTCCAGCATTTTGTGTGTGCTGCTTTGGATTTCCAGCATCTGCAGATTTTCTCATGTTTATGACCTGCCATACTTTCTGTCGTCTTCAACAAGATCCCACAATGATTTAATCATAAGATCATAAGGCACTTGAGCAGAATTAGGCCTTTCAACCTATTGAGTCTGCTCCACCATTTTCTCATTGCTGACTCATTATCCCTCTCAATGCCATTCTTCTGCCTTCTCCCCATATCATTTGATTCCAATTTCTTACCAAGAACCTATTAACCTCTGTTTTAAATATACCCAAGGACTTGGCTTCCAGAGCCATCTGTGGCAATGAATTCCATGGATTTACCACCCTCATAATGGGCCTCCTCTTCGCTGGAAGAAACAATTACAGATTGGATGACAACTCTGCAGAAGGATGACCCGGGGCTGCTAGTCAGCTGCCATTTCAATTCTCCAAGCTACTTCCACCATGAACTCTGTGCCTTTGCCCTCAGACCTAATCGTAATGTAAATCTGAGAAGCAGAATGTCATCTTCTGAAAAGGTTGGAATACTTGAAACCCCACTTTGAATTCAACAATCCTTTCCAGACTATCAGAATTGTTGGGTTCATATTATCAATCAGTAATGGTTTCCTCTCCCCTTGGATGCTGCTTGGCCTGCAATGCTTTTCCAACATTCCCTTTACTTTTAGATTTCTGTGTTCCATATCTTACAATTCCTTCACTGTTTCTTCTATCGTCTACTGTCATTCATCTCTTTTTATCTATGCCTGCTCCAAACAGACCAACCATGGCTATCAAACCTTTACCCCTTCTCTCAGGTGCACCAGAATCAACTTTGTCATTTAGTTTCACTTTGGTCTCCCCACATTACAGACAGGTAGTTTGTTCTCTTCATCCCTCCCCTTCTCTGTGACGTAGAACACATGGTTTCCAACTTCTAGCCCCGATAAAAGATCATTGATTTTAGAAGTCATAGTCATAGAACCTGGTCTGTAACCCTCCAAATTTCTCTTAAATGTTGAAATCGAACCCACATCCACCACTTCAGCTGGCAGCTCATTCCACTCTCTCACTGCCCTCCTGAGTGAAGAAGTTCCCCTCATGTTCTCCTTAAACTTTTCATCTTTCAATTTTAACCCATAATCTCTAGTCGTAGTCCCACCCAACCTCAGTGGAAAAAGCTTGCATTTATACCCCTCATAATTTTGTATACCTCTATAAAATCTCCCCTCATTCGCCTATGTGCCAGGGAATAAAGTCCTCATTTATTCAACCTTTCTGGGGAATAAAGTCCTAACCTTTCCATATAACTCAGATCCTCAAGTCCCAGCATCATTCTTGTAAATTTTCTTTGCACTCTTTCAATCTTATTCTTATCTTTCCTGCAGGTAGGTGATCAGAAATGCACACAGTATTCCAAATTAGGCCTCACCAACATCTTATACAACTTTAACATAGGTTTTTCCAACATTAGATTTTGTGTTAATTTTGCCAAAGGTAGGACAAAAATAATAGAAGAATAGACTATCTTTACATTTCATTAGAACAGCTCATCATCCTGAACAGTTCCTTCTCCCTTTCATAGACTCTTCCTGACTTTCCTGAGTAGTTCCAACATTATTTAAATAAAATGCTGGAGGAGCTCAGCAGGTCAAGCCACGTCAATGGAGAGGAATAAACATTCAACATTACAGGCCAAGACTCACAAAAGGTCTGGTCCAAAATGTTAACTGTTTATTACTCTTCATAGATGCTGCCTGACCTGCTATGTTCCTCCATCACTTTGTGTGTGTGTTACTCTGGATTTCCAACATCAACAGAATCTCTGTGTACAACATCAGCTGCTTTCATTTCAAATCACAAGTGTCTGTTGTTTTTTTAACCAGAGATTATAAACCTTTCTTCAGAAAATTATCTCATTTAATGATTAATACTCCCCAAGTCAATCTGATGCATGAACTCTGCAAATTATATTACTACTTGCTTGTGTTATTTATTCAGTGCGCATTATCTATTTAAAGATTCATATTTATTGACTCATTCTATTTCTATTTGACTTGAAACATTGTATATTTTCATCCACATTAATTATCTTGCTTGAATTACACCTGGATGAAATGAAATTATATTCACATTGTACAATACAAAATTATAGTCATTTCTACCACCTATATATCTGTTTGGATTAATGCCCTTCCCTTGGATAACATCGGTGGTGTGGAGAGGGGAGACTTGCAGCTTGGGCAACTGCCAGTCTTCCATAATAAAAAAAAACTTGCCCAGGTTTGCGCCCTGGAAACTTTCCAAGGCGCAAATCCATGGTCTATCAAGACTAACGGAGGCCTACCTTATCTGTTTGGCATGAGCAGAGCTAAAAATCATACTAAAAGAATTAAAGATTAAAAATCTTCAGTTAGCTTTAATTGTCACATATTGATGGGAATATATAATGGAAATCATCCTTTGCATCAACGACCAACACAGTCCGAGGATGTACTGAAAGCAGCCCGCAAGTGTTGCCGAGCTTCCATCACCAACATAGCATGCCCACCGCTTACTAACCCTAACCCGGATGTGCTTGGCATGTAGGGAGCACTTGGAGAAAAGCCACACAGTCATGTGGAGAACATAGAAACTCCTCACAACAGCAGATGGAATTGAACTCCGATCTTCTGATCAACGGCACTGTAAAAAAGTTACGCTAATCGCTATGCCTCTGTGCTGGCAATGAGATCACTTGTTGTGTGCTTTGAGCATGCGTTAGTGACTTTGGACATATGTGAAACAGTCTCGACTTCACACCCAGATGACAGGTTTAACACCATGACGGAAAGAAGCAGCTAGAGAAATTTTGCCTGGCTGTAAAAAGGCACCAATAGTTTGATAGATACTTTATTGATCCCAAAGAAAATTAGTGTCACAGTAGCATTACAAGTGCACAGACATATAAATATACAAATATTAAAAGAGGAGTAAGAAAAAACTTACTGTCTTTCTTAAGAAGTGGCGGGGGGGGGGGGGGGGGGAGGATCATCTCTGCCCCGGCTATGGGTTGACTCATTATAGAGCCTAACGGCCAGGGGTAAGAATGACCTCCTATAGCACTTTTAGGAGTAGCGCAGTTGTCTTGGTCTATTATTAAAAATGTTTCTCTTTTCAGCCAAGGTGGCATGCAGAGTGTGAAACATTGTCCAGAATTCTCAGTAGGGTCCTTTGTTCTACCACAGCCTCCAGTGTGTCCAGTTTGACTCCTCTCACAGAGCTAGTCTTTCTAATCAGTTTATTGAACCTGATGGCATCACCCGTGTTGAAGCCATTGCCCCCAGCACACCACCGTATAGAAGATTATACTGGTGACAATAGACTGGTAGAACATGTGAAGGAGAGGCCTGCATATTCCAAAGGACCTCAGTCTCCTCAGGAAGTAGAGGCGACTCTGGCCCTTCTTGTACACAGCCTCTGTGTTGGTGCTCCACTCAAGTCTGTCATCCAGGTGCACCCCCGGGTACCTGTAGGTTCTCACCACATCCACATCCTCACCATCAATAGTAACAGACTTTAGCCTTCCTAAAGTCCATCACCTTCTCTTTTGTCTAACTGATGTTGAGCTGCAGATGATTCAGTTGGCACCAGGGCCCTGTATTCCTCCTCCCTTTATACACCCAACTATTACTGAGTCATCAGAGAATTTCTGCAGATGACATGACTCAGTGTTGTATCTAAAAGATCAGGACGATGGCAGTTGTTATGTTGATGGTAGGTGCAGGGCAAGGAGGGGATGTAGATAATGGTAGCCTGTGTTGTTCATCAATGTGCTGAACTGGAAGGGGGAAGAGGGAGGAGGGGAGGCATGGTGCTGAGGGAGCATTGGGTGCCTCGGCACCTGGACTGGTATGCTGAGGGAGTGGTGTGTGAACTGATGAGCAATTGTCAAACGTGTTGAAGAATTGGCCCATTCACAGCTGCATTCTGAGGCTCTACAGCTAGGCAGATTGAAGCCAGTGATTTCTTCATGCCTCTCCACACCTTCCATGTGCTACTCTGCCCAAACTTGATCTGCAGCTCTCTCCTGTATTCTTATTTAACTGCCTTGATCTTCTCCTTTAGCTCCCTCTGCACGTTTCAAACCCTCCTTGTCTCCTGATCTAAAAGCTCTCTTTCTGTGGTTGAGAGGAGCCTTTAGATCACTGGTAACAGAGATACATTGAATTCTTTAGCACAAAGTTCTGTTGTTCCCAATAGCTGCTGGTAAATCTAAAACAATATTCAGTATCCATTTCACATACATAATTTATTAATGTCTAAACATCTGAGTCATGGATCCATTGATAGATGAATAGGGTTGTTGTGGAACAAAAGAAGGACATTTAGCTCAATTTGTCTAGTTATTCATTTTAATTTTAATTTTAATTTAATTTTAATTTTAATTTAATTTTTATTAATTTTAATGCCCTGCTGAAATGTAAAATATCCCTGGTATTGATTGGCAATCTAAACCAAGAAAGAGAAACAACGTGTTGAGTCAGCAGTGCCTCCCCGGAACTTTGCCAGGAAGATATTTAATACTTTTGTATTGGTCTCTTTTTAAAGGTGCTTGTTTACCAATGGCAATGGAACCTTGGGTAACCAATTGCTTGAGTAACTAACTTCTCGAACAATAAGTGCGCCAGGTTCTGTCAGGATCAGACGCTGCTGAATAGGAGTGCTGTTTTTTTGCAAAGCCCTCGTTGAACAGAATATGGAATTGGGGTCCCAAACCTGGGGTCCGCAGACCTCTTGCTCAATGATATTTGTCCATGGCATAAAAAAGGTAGAAACCCCTGACGTGGAGCTACAATGATGGGTAAGCACTTCTGTTTTCTGTGATGTCCTCAAGGAAGAAGTCATACCTGAGACAGGTGAAGAAATTTACACCAATCCAGCAATACACAGACCATCCAAATAATGAGTTTTAGGTCAACACGTACAAACAAGCTGGAGGAACTCAGCAGGTTGGGCAGCATCCATGGAAATGAGCAGTCAACGTTTTTGGCCGAGACCTTTCATCAGGACTGAAGAGGGAGGGGGCAGGGGCCCTATAAAGAAGGTGGGTGGGGGGAGGGTGGAAGGTGCCAGGTGAAAAACCAATCAGAGGAAAGATCAAGGGGTGGGGGAGGGGAAGCAGGGAGGCAATGGCAAGAGAGGTGAAGAAGGAATGTGAGGGGAAAGCACTATGGGTAGTAAAAGAAGGCAGAATCGAGAGAGGTGATAGGCAGCTGGAGGAGGAGGCAGAGTGAAACTGGGATGGGGGAAGGGAGAGGGAGGGAATTACTGGAAGTTGGATGTATATGAGGTGTTGTTCAATGTTCATGCCAAGGGGCTCATATACCTCATATACCGTCTGCGTAGTCTCCAGCCCCTTGACATGAGCATTGAATTTTCCAACTTACAGTAATTCCCTCCCTCGCCCTTCTCCATCCCAATTTCACTCTGCCTCCTCCTCCAGCTGCCTATCACCTCTTTCATGATTCTGCCTTCTTCTACTACCCATAGTGCTTTCACCTTACATTCCTTCTTCACCTCTCCTGCCTATCCCCTCCCTGCTTCCCCTCCCCCACCCCTTGATCTTTCCTCTGATTGGTTTTTCACCGGCACCTACCAGCCTTCTCCTTCCCACCCTCCCCCCACCTTCTTTATAGGGCCCCTGCCCCCTCCCTCTTCAGTCCTGATGAAGGGTCTCGACCCGAAACGTTGACTGTTCGTTTCCACGGATGCTGCCCGACCTGCTGAGTTCCTCCAGCGTGTTGTACATGTTGCTTTGACCACAGCATCTGCAGTGTACTGTGTGTTTACTAATGCATTTTAGGTGCCACTGGGAACCAGAACTCTCTGCTCTTGTATGTATTCTCCTATAGTTTACAATAACAGCAAAGAAGTCTGTTAGAACGATCCATCTACATATTGTGACAGCAAGGGGAATTGCTGGCTATAACACTGCTGGCTGAGTTTTGCACTATCCATTCCGATTTGACTGAAATGATCAACGCAAAAGATGTTACTGAGATATAACCCTCTGAGAATCAAGATAAGCTTTCAGCTGCATCCTATGTAAATGATTTATAGGAATCACCTTAATTATAAACAAAACAAAGCATTTATATTTACATGGTAACTGGCAATAACCTCAAAATATCCCAGTGCCTTTTAGACCAAATTCTGTACCTCTCCATCGGTTGTGAAATAGGTATTCTTCTGTAATAAAGAGAGCAGCTATTAATTTGCTCTCATCTGTGGCTTGGGGGAGAATTGGATATTTTGACTCTGCATCACAAAGATGTGGGCCCACATCTGAGCGAAGGGCGCTGAGTAGGCTACGGTCAATTATGGATAACTCTGAACATCCTCTACATAGCACCATCCAGAGACAGAGAAGCAGTTTCAGCGACAGGTTACTATCGATGCAATGCTCCTCAGACAGGATGAAGAGGTCAATACTCCCCAATGCCATTAGGCTTTACAATTCTACCGCCAGGACTTAAGAACTTTTTAAAAGCTATTATTAATGCTTTTTGAGATAGTGATTTAGATGCATATCATATTTTTTACTGAGTTAAGTATTGTATGTAATTAGTTTTGCTACAACAAGTGTATGGGACATTGGAAAAAAGTTGAATTTCCCCATGGGGATGAATAAAGTATCTATCTATCTATCTATCACAGACTTGGGCACAAAGTCTTGTCTGCCACCCTAGTGGAACACTGAAGTGCTGCACCATTAGTGGTGATACTCTGTAGATGAGAAGTTAAACTGAGATTTTGAAGATCCCATTACACAATTTTATAACCTTTATAAATCTGGCTCATCCAATCTAGACAAGTGAAAATCTGCTGATGCTAGAAATCCAAGCAACACTCACAAACTGCTGGAGGAACTCAGTAGACCAGGTAGCATCTATGGAAAAGAGTAAATAGTTGACGTTTCAGGCCAAGACCCTTCATTACGTCTAGATCTCCTGAGCCCAGTTGTAACAGACTTACTCTGCATTTTACTGGGGATTGAGTACATACCATTATGTGGGCAATGTTTATTGGCAACCATCAGGATTACCTGTACACTAATGCTTTATGTAAATGTTATATCTTTTGTTAGGGTGTATTCTGGAGTTAGGGTATATAACAAATATTAAGTTCAATAGCTGCCTTTCTTTAGATTTGAATGTGGATTGCAGGTGGAGTTTAAATTGCAGCCCTGAACAATAGGTTTCCTGGAGCTGTGCACTGGAGTTGATATCAAACCAGACTTTGCTGATGAACATTCGTTTTGGAGTGTGGGCGTGAAGAAAGAGGTGTGAAACGATATGTAACCCAAAGGAAGCATTGTAGATACATTGTAACTATAGTGTCTGTTACATCTGAAATTTAGCATATAAGATTGTCATGTAATATTGGGTCGAGTGTCTCATTTTGTTGAATGAAACACTTCTGTATCCACTAGCTTCAGTTTATCTCCAGTGACTTTGTTCACATTACAAAACTATCAAGAGCAGAAATACTCAACTCAAAGGACACAAAGCGCCTCAAATCGGAAACATTACTTCTGTTTCTCTTTGCACAGATGCTGACTGGCCTGCTGAATGATTGCAGCATTTTCTGATCTCTGACATAAACATTTTTCTAACTATTCATGAAGCAAAGTACATGAAATGCTGGAGGAAATCAGCAGGTCAGGCTGCATCTATGGAGAGGAATAGACAGTCAACATTTCAGGCTGAGACCCTTCATCAGTACTGGAAAGGAAGGGAGAAGAAGCCTGAATAAGATGGTAGGGGAGGGGAGAGTGTAAGCTGGCAAGTGAGGGGGAAGGTGGGTGGATGGGGGAGAAGGATGAATAAGAAGTTGGTGGAAGAAGTAAAGGCTGAGGAAGAAAGGATCTGATAAGAACGGAGAGAGCACCATAAAAGAAAGAGTAGAAGGAAGGGCAACAGAGGGAGGTGATAGGCAGGTGAGGAGAAGAGAAAGGTTAAGAGGGGAACCATAATGTGGAATGGAAAAGGAGAGAAGGGGGAGAGGTGAGAAATTACCAAAGTTAGAGAAATCAATATTCATGCCATCAGTATGGCAAACGGAATACGAGGTGTTGCTCCTCCAACCTGAGCGTGGCAGTAGAGAAGACCATTGACCATCGTGTCAGAATGGGAATGAGAAGAAGAATTAAAATGGATGGCCACTGGGAAATCCTACTTGTTGTGAAGGTGCTCGACAAAGCAGTCCCCGAACCTTACTTATTTTCTGCTACATAGACGGAATACGAGGTGTTGCTCCTGCAACCTGAGAGTGGCCTCAATGTGACATGGATTATTTAATGATGAGTACTGTATAGATTTTCTGCTGCCTCACTTGAGCTAAAAGGTGGTTAGCTCAAGGAACCTGCCAGTTCCAATATTATATTTGTGGGTTATTAATTAGATGGTTGAACGTTTAGCCATAGTTCTCCTTACACCTATTGTCAGGAATAATTTTCTGGCTGTGCTGTGTGCTCTCTCTAAAGTCAAAGGGGGTTAAATAAAACAGAGCATAAAGCAAAGAGCAGCATCTCTACAGTCAATAATACAATTGTGAATGGAAAGAGAAGCTTGTATGTTTTTTTTAATCTAAAGAAGTGAATCAAAACAATTAGGACAGAATCAGGAAGGAAAAATATAAATAAATCAGTTTCTGTATGCTATTGTACTGAGCTTGGTGTAAATAGATTTCCAGTAAGAATTAAAGATTCAGGATTGTTTAATGTAATTTCCAGTATGCAAGGGTAAAGGAGAATGAAATACTTGTACTCCTGATGTTATGCAGCACACAAAAGCACAATAAGATAAAGAACACAATAATTAAAACACACAATAAATATACATAAATAGAAACATAAAAGCCTAGAAAAGCTACAACAGAATACAGGCCCTTCAGCCCACAATGCTGTGCCGAACATGTCCCTACTTTAGAAATTACCCAGGGTTACTCATAGCCCTCTATTCTTCTCAGTTCTGTGTACCTATCCAGGGGTCTCTTAAAAGAACCTATCATATCTGCCTCCACCACCATCACTAGCAGCCCATTCCACACACTCACCACTCTCTGTGTAAAAAACTTACCCCTAATATCTCTCCTGTACCTATTTCCAAGCACCTTAAAACTGTACCCTCTCGGGATAGCCATTTCAGCCCTGGGGAAAAAGCCTCCGACTATCCACATGATCAATGCCTCTCGTCATCTTATACACCTCTATCAGGTCACCTCTCACCTCTGTCGCTCCGAGGAGAAAAGGCCAAGTTCATTCAACCTATCCCATTCATCCTTTCAGATAGGCATAGAACATGGCTTAAAAGGAAGTTAAACCAAACAGTGTTGCTGAGCAGAGAAATCTTGGGATCAAGTTCATAGCTCCATGAAAGTGGCTACACAGCTCGATACAGTGGGGAGGAAAGCTCATGGAATGCTTGTCTTTATTAGTCGAGACATTGAGTGCAGAAGTCAAGTTATGTTGCTACTTTCTAAAACTCTGGTTAGGCCACATCTGGAGTACTGCATACAGTTTTGGTTGCCCCACTATATTTTAAGGCTTCATAGAAGAGGTTTACCAGGACACTGCCTGGTTTAGAGGGCATGTGCTATAACGAGAGGCTGGATAAACTTGGGTTGTTTTCTTTGGAGCGGCTGAGGCTGAGGAGAGATCTGATAAGAGGTTATGAGAGGCATAGATAGAGCAGGCAGTGACTATCTTTTCATCCCAAGGTAGAAAGGTCTAATACCAGAGGGCACGCATTGAAAATGAGAGGGGGGTAGGTTCAAAGTGGCTGTGAGGGGCAAGTTTTTTTTTACTCAAGAGTGGTGGGTGTCTGGAATGTGCTTCCTGGTATGGTGGTAGAGGTACATACATTACAGGCCTTTAAGAGATGTTTAGATAAGCACACGAGGAAGATGGAGGGATATAGACTAGCTGGTTTGGCATAACATTGTGGGCCAAATGGCCTGTTACTGTGATGCTGATAAGATAGTTTGCTGTATATCCAGTACATAGATTGATTTTGCATTTAAAGAAAATTATTTAAATTCTTGAGTCAGCCTTTTAAAGAAAACATATGTCTTTGCAGAACCTGGGATTGAAAACACAGTGATCATCAGCTGCCAGTGATAGCTTTATCTAATGTACTATATAGCAATTATAACAGAATTAGTCAGCTTCCAACTTATTCTGCTGTAAATAATGTTAATATGAGCTGTTTCCAAAGTTCAATGTGAAATAAGAACTCATTTTATTGAACTACAGCAGGAAGAGTACTTCAACAAAGCTACAGTTCCTAGAGATGTTCTACTGGTTTGAAAGGCACCCTAGAGTTTAGAAGAATGAATGACAATCTCATTTAAACATATGGGATACTGAGAAAAAACAGTCAATGAGGAAAGGATGAACTAGATATACAGTCCCAGGATATTGGGTTGGTAGGTCACCTCCTATTTGAGATGAGGAGGCATTTCCTCACACAGAGGATTATAAGCTTTTGGCATTCTCTAAGCTAGAGGGTTTTGGATGACAAGTTGTTGGGCATATTCTAGCTGATCGATATATTTTTGCGCATAAGGGGAATCGATTGGGAATGTAATGAGCTGAAACATCAATCATAATATTTTTCAATGACTGACGAAGCACAGGGAAGGTACAGCTTAATCTTGCCCCTATCTTCTATGTACTTTCATTCTAAATTCAACATCTATCTCTCAAAAGTATTTGGAATCCATTCACTATTCTGACAAAGGGAGTCAGGCCTGAAGCGTTGACTCTGTTTTCCATTTCACAGATGTTACCTGACCTGCTGGTGTTTCCAGCATCTCTTGGCCATACTTAATACTTTCAGCATTTGGCGTATTTTTGATTTCATTTGGAAACCATTGTTGGGATTTGGCTGGAGAGAGAGCACAATGTTATTGCTTTTCGGCATGTCACCTAAGACTCTGACAAGCATCTATAGATACACAGTGCAAAGTATCACCACTCACTGCATGGAGGCCTGGTATGGAAACACCACTGCCCAGGAACAGAAAAACCTGCAGATATAGCCCAGTCCATCACTGGCAAACCCTTCCCCTCCATTGAGCATGTTTACATGGAATGTTGCCAAAGGAAAGCAGCATCCGTTATCAAGGATCTCTACTACCCAGTATTCTCGTTACTATCATCAGGCAGGAGTAACAGAAGCCTGAGGTCCCACACCACCAGGTTCAGGAATAGTTGTTACACTACAACAGTCAGGCAAATTCACTCACTTCAACTCTGAGCTGAATCCACAACCTACAGACCCACTTTTTAATCTATCAAATCTAATCTAATCTATCTATCTATCTATCTATCTATCTATCTATCTATCTATCTATCTATCTATCTATCTATCTATCTATCTATCTATCTATCTATCTATCTATCTATCTATCTATCTATCTGTTTAAATTTGCATAATTTCTTCTTGCATATAGGTTGTTTTGTTTATGTATAGTTTTTTTTTCATAAATTCTATTTCTTTATTTTTCCTGGAAATGCCTGCAAGGAAATGAATCTCACGGTAGTATATAATAGCAAATACGTACTTTGACAATAAATTTACTTTGACTTTAGATCCATTTTGTGCTCAGTTACATGAAGGAAGGAAGTCCTAGATAGAGCTCAAATATATCAAATGTTGTTGCTCCTAGGACAGGTGTAGCATACCTGGCCACAAGCTCCCTTTGCCTCAATCCCTGGTATTCCAACTTACCATTTTTTCACTTAATACACTCTCTATTCTGATAACCCGACTGACAAAATGGTTAACTATCATGAAACTTTGCAGCCACTTGGCCATCAGGTCTGTGGTGTATTTTACTTTGGATAAGTTTTGTCCCACCATCCCCACACCACCCCGTTCCTCTTTCTCAAGCATCTGCCTATTTCCCTTTCAGAAGAATTCACAAACACAGTTTCAAGATGATGCTTTAGAATTGTGTTGTCTATTCAAACCCCAATAAAGAAATTACTTCCTAAGTTCCATTTGGAAGGCATAAACAGTGACTGATATAAATACTCAGCATGTCAGGGAGAAGTAGAACTGTCATTTTAGATTGATGACTTTCCATCTAGACTGGCAGTTTATTTCTCATTCTCCCTCCAAGTGTTCTTCTTGGGCTCCTGAACATTTTTAATGCTTTCTGCTTTTATTTCTGTATTGGGTAATATTTTGTCCCTGTTCATGTCCACATGGGGAATTTAACAGCCTTCATTTAGTCAAGAACAATTGATTTCATAGTCATGTCTTTTAGGATACTTTGTTCATAATAACAGTTTTCCAAATATTTTCATAAAAATACAGATTTACCACTGAAAATTAATTCCAGAGATGCCTGAAAACTATTTTTCCCTCAGTTAGGTCAAAGCAGAGACAGGTAAAGGTAAATCAGCCCTTCTTGGTTTAATCTTTCCTTCCTAAGGAGATCCTTACCAAGACTAAATGTATCATCGTAACAAAAATGATTCATAACTATATTTTAGATGAAATCAGGAAATCAATCTGAAGTCAATTAAAAAGTACTTTATTATAGTATGATGGTTGCTTGATATGCAAAGTTATGATTCATGACACACAGTTGTCCAATTGAAGATAAACAACAATAATTACCCTTAATGTCAATGTGCTCTGACGATTCATAGCATGGATGGCAACTCAATTCAATACACACTTAATGAAGTGTGATGGAAGAGTGGGCACCAAGGAGAGAGTCTCCAGTGTAATGATAGAGAAATGCAATTCTTTAAGGTAATAATTAGGTCAGTAAAGGAAGGAATGTATAATGGTGCTCATAATGCCAGTTAGTGTTAGAAATGTATCTAAAGTTTAATGAGATTCTAACCTCATAAACGAGTCTGCAGTTGTTCACTATAAATGCAAGAGAAGCAGGTTGTTTAGGAAGTCATTTTCAAATGCAATTTTAATAAGGCTGATAAAAACAGGAAAATGGAAAAATGCAATAAAAAAGAGAGACCATATTAGAACCATTGATTGAATCATTAACTGCTACTTGGCCTGCTTAGACTTCCAGAATTTTCTGCTTTCCATTGCTGTCCAGATTTTACTTTTATACAAACCAAGACTCTATCCTTGAAATTTGGAAAGTTTATTGCTATTTGACTGAGGTTTCTCATAATATTGAGGGGATTTGATAGTGTAGATGAAGTAATTGCACCAGTTAGGCAGAGGACAAGGCTCAGTATAAATACCAGATTCCAGCTATTCAGAGTGAGGTTCTGCTGCTTGCTTGCAGAGGGCTGGCAATTTAAAACTCTCACACAAACACTGATTGCTGCTGGGCCAATTCCAATTTTCAAACTGAGACTGGTAGTTTTTTTAACCACATATTGGAAAAATAGGACGAGTTCCTTGTACTTACTGCCCATTACGCTGCTGGCTTTCAGGACAGCAAGGCAGATCCTCCATCTGTCTCTGCATGGAAGGATTTTTCATTGCCGTATCCATAACAGTTTTTTTGATCAGTCAGTGTTGTTAGCTATGAGCTGAACCCCTGAACCTGGAGGACCAGTGGACTACTCTTTGACCTGTTTGGCATGGGTGACTCTACCAAGAGCCAAAGCACAAGGCCCTGACTCCAGCCGAAAGAGCTCTCCAGGCTATTGAGGCATTCAAGCTGACAAACCTTATGGCAAGGTTGTGAACCTCGCAAAGGATGAGTACATAGAGTTAGCCATAATTCACTGAGTGAAGAAACAGGCACTAAATGACCCAGAGTTATATCTAAGTTCTTAAGGAACAGGAGAATCTTTTTCATTCAGTGAACCATCTAACCCACTGCTTCTTTCAGATGAACTGCATAAAGTCAGTCAGATACAGAGAGAAGTCATATGTAACTAAATAAATTTCACAGGTACTTGCACTTTATGATTAATATTGACAGCTTTGCAAGTTTATGTGTCTCTTATGATGTTTCTGCAACACAACTTATTTTTCTTTTTGTTAACCACCTGTTTACAAGTTAATTATGAAGGTGCAGGACAAGATAGAAACATAGAAAACCCACAGCACCATACAGGCCCTTCAGCCCACAAAGCTGTGCAAAACTTTGCAAAAACAAATAATAAGAAGAAGATAGCATGACTGCCTTCTGCTAAGACATTCAACAAAAAGGTATGGCAGATTTCGTTTTATGAAGGATATCAGGAACAAATGTTTTTACTTAAATAATCCTGTAGTTTTACGATCACCTTTAACTAGAGATAATTCTGTGATTTATTTAATTAATCGAATGTAGATGCCTCAGTTACCACGGTGAGCATTTTGAATTAGTATCTCCTCAATCCAGGCTCTGGAATGCTCATCCAATGTTACAGAACAAATAGCACAATGTTGGAGATAAAAAGACAAATAGAAATTCTTGAATTAGGTTGACAATTGCCAGTGAGGGATCATAATAAGATGCATTTATATGATAGCTTTAAGAATCAGTGGACATCCCAAAGCAATTCACTGCCAAAGAATTATTCCACCCAAGATTCCTCTGCAAGGTGAAGTTAACTTGTTCTTAGTGTTATTGAAATGTATTATTGAAATTACCAGAATTTCTCTTTAATTTGCTAAAATAATGTACATAATGGAAAATTCAACATCCACCTGAGAAAACAGACCTGGTCTTAACTGGGCATCTTTGTTGAAGGATATGGGAGATGGGGTGGGTGTGGCTAAATGGGGCAAAGATCCATTTCAGTAGTTACTGAGCATATTCAAGTTCAAAGTAAATTTTGTTATCAAAGTACATATATGTCACCATATACAACCCTGATATTCATTTTCTTGTGAGCATACTCAATAAATACAAAGTTTGTATATAGAATAATACACGTAACAGAATGAAGGACCATTAAAGGGTATTTAACCAGAGTGCAGAAGACAACAAAGTGTGCAAAAACAAAAAGAAAAAATAAGAAGAAGAAGAAATAAGAAATATATATCGAGAACATGAGATGAAGAGTCCTTGAAAGTGAGTCTATAGGTTGTGAGAACATTTCAATGGTGGGGCAAGTGAAGCTGAATGAAGTTATCCCTTTTGGTTCAAGAGCCTGACGGATGAGGGTAAATAACTGTACCTGATCCTGGTGGTGTGAGTCCTGAGGCTTCTGTACCTTTTTCTTGGTTCTGAGTTGCCAATGATCAGCCATGATCATATTGAATGGCAGTGCAGGCTCGAAGGGCCGAATGGCCTACGCCTGCACCTATTTTCTATGTTTCTATGTTTCCTGATGGCAGCAGTGGGAAAAGAGCATGTCTTGAGTTGTGGGGCTCCCTGATGATGGATGCTGCTTTTCGTTTTGTGTAGATGTGCTCAGTGGTGGGAGGGCTTTACCAGTGATTGACTGGGCAGTATCCATTACTTTTTGTAGGATTTTCCGTTCAAAGGCATTGCTGCTTCCATACCAGGCTGTGATGCAGCCAGATGTTAAAGGCTCATCCAGTTTTGTATCCGTCTCAGTGAATGTTGTGTCCTGCAAAAGCGGTCATATTTAAATAACTGCTCATATTCCTGAAGAATTATAGTGTGGTCCTCCCAGCAAGGCACTGAAGGGTCAACCTGTATTATTTTATACAGTGAAATTTAAACCCACAGTTTCCTGACTTATGGTTATTGTTAGTTTCTTTGCCACAGCTTGAGTACCCCGGCACCCTGTGTAGTTTTGTACTTTGTTTAGATTGATTTCAATACCTGACCATTCAGCTGATGGCACCTTTGGAATATTAAAGGTTACTGAGTAATGGACAAAGATTCATGGCTGATAATTAAAAAGGTCTAGGAACCACCATGCACTGTCATTCAAAATATGCTGCAAAATTCTGTTACGGTTTGCCAAGAATAAATGGGACATATTTTCATATCAAAATGACTCAATTTGTAACTTACAAATTTTAGTCATCAGTTACAATAACTAGTGCAAATGTTTTCATTTTAATTGTGGCTAACTTATGTGTGTTCCCAGTGGGTCCCTCTGACAAAATCCATTGCAGAACGTAGGAGCTTATAGACTGGAGGCGTGAGGAGCTCAAGCAAAGGGTGTCCATCCATCTTGTACAAAGATTCTTTGCAGATTTATGGGAGAATGAGGAGTGATAGATGGGAGCTGCAGGGAGGTAGTCACCCCTAGGTTGCAGGAGGCAGGTAAATGGGTGAAGTCAGGAGAAGGAAGGGAAGTGGGCCGCCCGTGCAGAGTACCCCTATGACCATTCCCCTCAATGATAAGTACACCGCTTTGATACTGTTGAGGGGGACGACCTACCGAGGGGAAGGTGGAGTGAGCGGGTCGCTGGTACTGAGTCTGGTGCTGTGGCTCAAAAGAGAAGAGAGGTGAAGAGGACTGTAGTGGTGATAGGAGGATCCATAGTCAGAGGAACAGAGACAAGATTCTGTGGCCGCCATAGAAACCCAGATGGCATGTTGTCTCCCTGGTGCCAGGGTCAGGGCCGTCTCGGATCAGGCCTATGACATTCTAGAGGGGGTGGGTGAGAAGCCAGAAGTCTTGGTACATCTTGGCAACAATGACATAGGTAGGAAAGGTGAAGAGATCTTGAAGAGAGATTTTAGGGAGCTACGTGGAAAGCTGAAAAACGGGACGTCCACAGAAGTAACCTCTGGATTGCTGTCTGTGCCACGTGCCAGTGAGGGTGATCTGGCAGATGAATGTGTGGCTGAGGAAACGGTAGATGAGTCAGTGGTTCGGATTTATGGATCACTGGGATCTCTTCTCAGGAATGTACAATCTGTACAAAAGGGATGGGTTACTCTAGGGGAAGCAATATCTTTGTGAGCAGGTTTGCCAGAGATGTTCGGGGGAGGGGGGGGGTTTAAGCTAATTTGGTAGGGGGATGGGAACCAAGGTGAGAGTGCTGAGGATGAGGTAGCTGGTATACAAACAGAGGCAATGTGCAGTGAGACTACATATGCAAGGAAAGGCTGAGGATATGGCAAAGTTGAAGTCAACAGGATGAGTTACAATTTAAAAGGCAAATAAAATCGAAAAGGATGAATACAGGACTGAGAGTGTTATATTTGGATACATGCAGTATACAGAATAAGGTAGAGGAATTTGTAGCACAGTAACAGATGGGGGGAATCACTGAATAGTGGCTGAAAGAAGATTGTAGCTGGGAGCTTAACATCCGAGGATACACAGTGTATTGAAAGCACAGGCAGGTAGGCAGAAGGGGTGGCCTGACTCTGTTGGCAAAAAAAGAAATCAAACCCTTAGAAAAAGGTGACAAAGGGCCAGAAGGTGTTGAATTGTTGTGAATAGAGCTAAGGAACCTCAGGGGTAAAAAGACCCTGATGGGAGAGATATACAGACCCCCAAACAGTAGTAAAGATGCGGTATACAAATTATAATGGGAGATAGAAATTACACATCAAAAGGGCAATGTTACAATAGTCCTGGGGGATTTCAATACACAGCTAGATTGGGGAAATCAGCATGGAGCTGGGTCCCAGGAGGGCATCATTCTAGAATGATTACAAGATGGCTTCTTAGAGCTCTCGTTTTTTCTTTAGTCCACTCTGAATTAGCCGTGTATTCGGCCATCACTTTCAGTGCCAACCAGTGAGATCTGAGTGTCAGCCTCACCCATGGATTTTACAAATTGAAGTAAATGCCATCGAGATCTGTGCTTTGTGAAGGGCTGTGCAATAACGAAGTGTCCAAATCTCTATTTGGAGATGTTCAACATGTAAGTGCATGGTGAGGATTCACTGCCTGGGCAAAAACTGATCAAGAGACATTTCAGTGCATGTTGATTTCAATTCCTGATGTGCTGAGAAAGAGTGCCACATCTGACAAACGGAGTGGTGGGCCCTGCAACAATAAAGTCAACAGGAAAACAATCAAAGGGTTTAGTTTCATTTCCTCTGATACTATGTGCTTAATTAATTCACATAAAAAATACCTTTCATTGTCATTAGCAATTGGGCACACAGGAAATTAAACTCTTGCTTGAGGGTTTCATTTGTCTTTCGTCTACTGATTATGTGGTAAATGAGTTATTTTGTAATCACTTTCTTTCTTGGGACACAGGATTTTTGTCTCATAGAGCTTTCATCCCTTATAACGTCAGTAACCAATCAACAGCAACACTGACTCATCCATTTACTTATTAGTGATAATGGAGTATTTATAATAGCTCTTCTCAATTACCGATTACAGTAATAGGATGCAAATTGGAACGCTGGTGGAAAGAGTGAAGGCTTGGCAAGTCAGGCTTCTCTGCTCAGGTTCCGTTGCAATAAAAGTAACTTTTGTTTGCACGTCATCCCTTTCAAATCGGGAACCCCACCTAATAACAAACACAAGATATTCTGCAGATGCTGGACATCCAAAGGAACACACACAAAATGCTGGGGGAGCTCAGCAGGCCAGGCAGCATCCATTGCAAGGAATAAACGATCGATGTGTCGAGCTGCGACCCTTCAGTAGGACAGGGGAGAAAGGGGAAAGAGGCCAGAATAAGACGGTGGGGTCGGGGGGACAGAGTTAGGAGTACAAGTTGGCAGGTGATGGGTGAGACCAGGTGAAGGGGAAGATGGGTGTGTGGGGGAAGGGGAATGAAGTAAGAAGCTGGGAGGGGATAGATGGGAAAAGTGAAGGATTTAAGAAGAAGGAATCTGATAGGAGAGGATAGTGGCCCATGGGAGAAAGGGAAGGAGGAGGGACACCAGAGGGAGGTAATAGGCAGGTGAGGAGAAGAAAAGGGGTAAGAAGGGAGCCAGAATGGGGAATGGAAAAAAGAGAGAAGGGGGAGTGCGGGGAAATTACCAGAAGTTAGAGAAATCGATGTTCGTGCGTCAGGTTAGAGGTTACCAACCTGAGAGAGGGCTTATCATGGCAGGAGAGGAGGCCGTGGACCGACATGTTGGAATGAGAAGTAGAATTACAATTGGAGGCCACCAGTAAATACGACCTGTTGCAGACTACGTGAGGGAGCTCAACAAAGCAGCACCCCAGTCTCACCTGTTGCTTTCTGCTCTCTCATGAGATGTGGGCTTAAGGCCCTCTCTGGCAAAGCAGCATTTACTGCCCTTCTCTGATTGGCCCCATGAAGATGTTGGCGTGCTGCCATCTCAAACTACTGCAGGCCCTCTTTTGAACTTGACCTCCAAGTACTATTAACCTGGGAATTCCACGGTTCAAGCTCCACAACAAGGGCGTACTTTCAAGTCCGGATGGTGAGTGATATGGAAAGGAGCTGGAGGACGTGACATTGTGCTTACTGCCCTTGTCTTATCTGGGGTCAGAAGCTGCGGGTTTGGCTAGACCACAAAGGAAACATAGCGAGTAGCTGTTGCGTATCTGATGGACCGTACACTGTAATACCTGTGCAGCACCGATGGCTGTTGCTCCATTTCAAGATGCTGTTCAGGTCCTGTTGCATGTGACCATGGGCAGCTTCATTTTCTGGGAAGTTCCTAATGGGATCGAATATTGTGGAATCTTCAGCAACTCAGCTGACATCTAAAATTAAGACAGAGGAATGGTTATTGAATAGCAGCTACCACAAACCCACAGAACTGGAGTTGAGGCAAGTCGATATCAATCCCAAAGGATTGAAAGGAAGAGACTAGTGATTTGTGTAACACGGTACTCTACAGCATAACTACAGTAGCAATCTAGTCCTTCATCAATTATAATATAACCGGTAGATAGTTCTTTCTACAGGAATGTACTTTCTTTTTGTCAACATGAGCTCTTCAGATGCAAATGCTATTAACTTCCGATCTTGTGAAAGAACTGCTCCCTGGCTTTTAACAGAAGCACCTGCCTGTAAAATGGCACTCTTTTTTTCCTTTACCATGTGATACATTCATATCTGTGCAGAATTTTCCTTGAATTTGTTGAGATTGCTTCAAGGGATCGTGGCCTTAGCATCTTCTTGCAGTAACTCTCTCTGACCTGAAGCATGATGAGAGAATGGATTTGCCCTACAGAACTTCCTAACGTTTTCCTTTTCTTAAGTTTCCATCTCAGTAATAGCTGTGAGTTTGTTTTTTTGCAGAGCATCACACACAAAATGTTGGAAGAACTCAGCATGTCAAACTGCATATATGGAGAGGAGGTTTTGGGCTGAGATCCTTCATCAGGACTGGAAAGGAAGGGGGATGAAAACGGAGTAAGAAGATAGGGAGAGGGAAAGAAGCACAAGCTGGCAAGAGATAATGAGTTTTAGGGGGCGTGGCTTCACTCCCTCTGCTCTGTATAACTTTCAGTATAACTGGCATTCTTTTTCTTTAATGGTGCGTTTGTCACCAGTCAGCCCCAAGTCTCTCCAGTTCTTCCTAATACACTGTAACACACTAATGACTATACTTCAATAGGAGGTTGAGGAGAATTACTATGTCAGCAGATTTCTACAGATGTACTGTGGAGAGCTCTCGGTCTGGTTGCAACATCACTTGGTATGGAAGCACCAACGCACAGAACTGAAAGAGGCTGCAGATGGTTATGGACTCAGCAGCTCCATCGTGGGCACAAGCCATCGAGGACATCTTGCAAAAGAGGTGGTATCCATCATTAAAGGCCCTCACTATTGAGAACATGCCCTCTTCTCATTATTATCATCAGGGAGGAGGTACAGGAACCTGAAGACACTCACTCAGCCTTTTAGGAACTGCTTCTTCCTCGCTGCCATCAAATTTCTGAATGGTTCATGAACCCACGAACACTACCTCACTATTCTTTGCTTATAGTATCTACTTACCTATCCATCTATCTTTTATTGTAACATACGATAGTTCTTTTTCGTCTTGCACAGTACTGCTGAAACAAAACAAAAAAGTTCACAAATGAGGTGATAATGAACCTGATTCTGATTCTCTTGATTTGTGTTCTGTCATTCTTGCCACCTATTTGGATGTCACCCATTGTGCCCACTGCTCCTTCAATCTCTATGAATTTTACCATATCTATTTTTAAACGAAACACTTCTCACTTTCTACCAAGATGAAATATAATCTGCATAATTCAGATGATAGCTTCGATGTTGTTGACAGTGAAGATTCCTCACAAGAGTGACATTCCATTCCTTGCATCCAGCTTGCTCAGAACTTCGGCCTCTGCCAATACTGGTGTGAATTTCTTCCAGACATGACGGTGGGTATTTGGTATCTCAATTCATGTCTCTTGGGTTTTAGTACATCTTCAGGTTTCTCTCCGGCTTCACCGGAGTTCAGCCAATGCTCGGTTTCCATGATTTTGACTGTCTACGGACTGTGCTTCAGTGAGTTCCACCTTCATAATGTTCAACTGTGATGAGTCCCATATGAAATGTTCCAGAAGCTTTTATATTTATTGTTCATCTACAGCCTCACCTCTTTACTGTTTAAGACTTTGGTATTCACATCTATGACTTGATCGCATCTCAATGTATGCACTTAGTTTTTCAAAGACACATAAGGGTATTTTTTTTTACATTCCATGTTATTTCTCAACTAGTGACAAGATCTAATCCTTTCTCATCAGTGATAAAGCTGCCTATTAGTCATATATGCCTTTCTGGAAAAACTACTATTGAACACTAGTTTAGAAGTCCTTAGTGTCACAGTCCATTGTGTGCTGAAACTGTATAGAAACTATAGTCAATTTTTACACTCAGACAATCACTACAAACTGGTTTTTTATTCAGCATTTGCACCTTCACATAATACAGAATAAATCATCCTTTATTTACTCCTGCTGCCAAGTTACATCTTGCTTTCTGGAGCATTGTTTGTGAAATAGATTTCATGACTAAGATCTCTATATTTATTCTATAATCATCATGTTATATGCTTGGATGAGTACTGCAAAGCGTATTCATCCCAATGATACAATGATGCAGTACAAGTGAAAAAATATATACTCTTACATAAGCATATTGTTCCTCAATGTTACAGTTATAAACCAGAGAGATTCGTGTTATATTATTGTAAGAATTTCAAGATCAAATGTAAGGAATAATTGAGCTTGGTGCCCTCTGAGGTGATATCTTTATCGAAGTTTTAATAATTCTACCACAAACACAAGAAAATCTGCTGATGTTGGAAATCCAAGCAACACATATAAAATGCTGGAGGGACTCAGAAAGCAAGGCAGCGTTTGGGAAAATGAGTACAGTCGACGTTTTGGGCCGAGAAACCTTCAGCAAGACTGGGGGAGAAAAGCTGAGAAGTAGATTTAAAAGGCGGGGGAGAGGAGAGAGAAACCCAAGGTGATTGGTGAAACCTGGAGGGGGAGGGATAAAGTAAAGAGCTGGGAAGTTGACAGGTGAAAGAGACAGAAGGCCGTGGAAGAAAGAAAAGGCAGGAGGAGCACCAGAGGGAGGTGATGGGTGGGCAACGAGATAAGGTGTGAGAGGGAAGGGGGGATTGGAAATGAAGAAGGGGTGGAGGCATTACTGGAAATTTGAGAAATCGATGCTCATGCCATCAGGTTGGAGGCTACCCAAATGGAATATAAGGTGTTGTTCCTCCATCCTTGGTGTGGCCTTATGCTGGCAGTAGAGGAGGCCATGAATGGACACATCAGAATGGGAATGGGAAGTGGAATTAAAATGGGTGGCCATTGGGAGATCCCACTTTTTCTGGCAGATGGAGAGTAGTTACTTGGCAATCTCACTGATACACAGGAAGCCACACCGGGAGCACCGGATACAGTACATGGCTCCAACAGACTCACAGGTGAAGTGTCGCCTCAACTGGAAGGACTGTTTGGGTAGTGAGGGAGGAGGTGTAGGGGGAGGTGTAGCACTTGTTCCGCTTGCAAGGGTAACTGCCAGGAGGGAGATCAGTGGGGAGGGACGAATGGACAAGGGAGTCGTGTAGGGAGCGATCCCTGCAGAAAGCAGAAAGAGTGTATGGGGCGGGGAGGGAAAGATGTGCTTGGTGGTGGGACACTGTTAGAGGTGGCGAAAGTTACAGAGAATTATGTGCTGGATGTGGAGGCTGGTGGGGTGGTAGGTGAGGACAAGAGGAACACTATCCCTGGTAGGGTGGCAGGAGGATGGGGTAAGAGCAGACATGCGTGAAATGAAAGAGATGCGGGTGAGGGCAGCATTGATGGTGGAGGAAGGGAAGCCCCTTTCTTTGAAGGGGGAGGACATCTCCTTCATTCTAAAATGAAAAGCCTCATCCTGAGAGCAGATGAGGCAGAGACGGAGGAATTGAGAGATTTTTACAAGTAATGGGGGGGGGGGGGGGAAGAGGTATAGTCCAGTGTGAGAGTCCATGGGTTTATAATAGACATCAGTAGATAAGTTGTCTCCAGAGACAGAGACGGTGAAATCGAGAAAGGGGAGGCAGGTAGCAGAAATGGACCAGGTGAATTTGAGGGCAGGGTGGAAGTGGGAGGCAAAGTGGGTGGTCGACGAGTTCAGCACGGGTGCAGGAAGCAGCACCAATGCAGTCGTCGATGTAGCACAGGAACAGTGTGGGACAGTTACCAGCGGAGGCTTGGCACATAAACTGTTCCATGTAGCAGACAAACAGGCAGGGAATGATTGTATCAAGTAGGCAAGCAGTATTAAGGCTGTGGAAGCAGAGAATTTAGGCGATTTTCAGTTTATGTGAATACTGCATGGCCATTCTAATTAATCTGAGGCTGAGTTACTGACTGTATCTCTCTTCATCCCCAAAACTATTTCCTTCCACAGCCGAACTACTTCTCGGCTCCATCCCCGCGGAACCTTCATTTGTGCCCTTGTTAGCTTACCACTAATCTCAGCACACTTCGTCTTTTAGATGATACGTGCGCTGAGTTTGCAATTTTCAGCTTGGTGCGGGCCCCCACCCTCCTCTCCATCGCCCTGATCCCTGGAGAAAACCCTTCTTAATTTGACTTGACCCAACCCAAAGCCCTGATGCTTGTGCTCCGGTCGCTGGGCAGATCTCCCCCAGTCCTCAATCCCCTCCTCAGCTTTGAGTGAAACATTTCCCATTGCTTTCAGTGTCACGCAAAGCCTTGAACCTTGGGTTCCACTAAACGCTGACATAGAACATTACAACACAGTACAGGCCCTTCGGCCCACGATATTATGTTGACCTTTTATCCTACCCTAAGATCAATCTGACCCTTGCCTCCTGAGTATCTTTTCATTTTCCTATCATCCATGTGCCCAAGAGTCTCTTAAATATCCTTAATTTATCTGCTTCTACCAGCACCCTGGCACCATGCACCCACCACTCTCCATGTGACCAAAACCTACCTCTGCCTTCCCCTTATACATTCTTCCAAACACCTTAAAATTATTCCCCCTTGTGTTTGCCCTTTTCAACCTGGGAGACGGCTCTTCTCATTCCATCCCACCCCAGAGAGCAGGTAGACTACAATAGCCAGAGCAAGAGACTACAGTGCAAGTCAGTCAGTAATTTATGAACCTTATGCAACGGTGCACTTTGGAAACTTGCTACTGAAGAACTTTAACATAGAATTTTCTACTTGTTTGTTGCTGTGCACTTACATTCTTTTCTGAAGTATCTAATACGTATGTGGCGCCTGTTCCATCACTTCTGTTTTGAGCCGCTTCACTTCCCCCTCCAACATTTTTAAACTCTTTTTCTGTTAAATAGTTAAATTAAAAATAGTGCAAAAACAAAAAAAAGAGTTTAAAAATCAAACACGAGGAAATCTGCAGATGCTGGAAATTCAAACAACAACAGTAAGAGAGAAATACTAAGAGATTTTTCTCTTACTATCTTTCCTTTTGGTTAGTCCTGACGAAGGGTCTCAGCCCGAAATGTTGACAGCGCTTCTCCCTATAGATGCTGCCTGGCCTGCTGTGTTCCACCAGCATTTTGTGAAGAGTTTAAAAATGTTGGACAGAATATATATATTACAGTAAATATATATAAATATATTTACTGTTATTTAATTTATTTTTTCTATATTTATCATATATTGCACTGTACTGCTGCCACTATGTCAACAAATTTCACGACATATGCTGGTGATATTAAACTTGATTCTGATTCTGAACTTTCAACATGTGAATTGTTTTTTCCCCAATAAATAATCATTCCCTGTTGATTCTTTCTCCTGTGACATCCTTCTTCATACTTAACCAAAATAATACTGCAAAATACATCCAATTCAGCTCTCAGTACTGTTCAATAAAAGCCTATATCACTCCCTTCTGCCAGAAGGCAGGAACAATTAATTAGCTTCCCGTCCAGTTCTCTCAATGAACCTGGATTTTGTTCTGTCCACTGGCATTATTCATCCTAATTACCACTCATTGGAATAGTACTGGCTCTGATCATGGGCCACGGATCATTTTTTGTGCAGAATATGCTCCAAACAAAAGGCCTCCAATTAAATTCATCTCAACTCAGATTGAAATAGATCTTTCTCAAACAGGCTTCATTAGTGGTTGCAGATATCCATTTAGTTAAATGCTTCAGAGGAATTAAAAAAAACACTGACCTGTGTAAGTCTAGATTGCAATTATACTTATGCTACTGATAATGCCAGTTGTGTCCCAGAGTCTAGATTAGAGGTATACCGTAGATCATACAAAATAAATGCAGACCATAAATGAGCTCACAAGTTAGTACCATTATATTCTTGTCTTCAAAAAGTTTTGTTTTAAATACAGGTCAAAGCTGTTGGTACCATCCTTTCAGGCAATACAGTTTGTATTAGCAATCACCTCCTCGCCATATTCCTAAACCCCATGTCTTTACTGGTGTATGGACAAACCATCCATATGTAGAGGTTAATAATATTCCAACTTACTTGTTTGTCTAAGCATTCATGTTCAGTGCTGGATAAAAGACTTTGGTAGGGTGCTACAACAAAAATTAGTTGGACTCTTAGCTGAGTGTTAACCAAGTGTGGAGGTATATCTTCCACAACTATTCCTCTGATTTATAAAGATTAGCTTTATTTGTCATATGTACATCAAAACATACAATGAAATGCGTCATTTGCATCAAATCAAATCAGTGAGGATTGTTCTGGGGGCAGTCACACTTCCAGCGCCAACATAGCATGCCCACAGCTTACTAACCCTAATCCTGATGGTATTCTTTGGAAACTGGATCATCCAGCAGAAACCCACACTGTCGCAGGAAGAACATACCAAGTGGTAGTAATCAAACTCCAATCTTACAGATGGAGCTAACCACTACACTACTGTGCTGCTCCGTGGTATATTTGTACATTAAATCTCAAGAACCAGCTGAAATTTTAATGCTAGCATAAGGAGGACAGCGCCTCTTGTTCCAGCTGTGGGTAATCTGGTAGGTTCTGGTGAAGAAGTGACACACGTCTTAATGAATGTGGGGTCAGAGGGGAGAGATTGCTTCCTTTAAGCCCTGAATAAAATACAAGTCTCCTCATCAAGTTCTGCTATTTTCTACATCTTGAAAGCTCTGTGTGTGGGTAGTGTTGGGGTGGTGTTATAAGGGAAAGGCCCCAGTGCTTTGACACCTGGAAATCCTCCTGATTTGACCAAGAGCCTCCAAGAACCAAGAAATAAGGTAATTGCTGGCTGAAAAACTGTCACCTTGAGAAATAAATTGGCATGCCTGACAACACAGCAACATATGTGCCCAGTCTGAAACTACAGATGTAGCTAACTACAAAGGTCATGGGTGGAATCAGACTCGGAATTAGATTTAATATCACTGACATATGTCATGAAATTTGTTGTGTTGTGGCAGCAGTACATTGCAATACATAATAATAAAAAATGTAAGTTGTGCCAAAAAGACCTAAAGAAAGAAAAAGGGCATGTTCTGGGTGTTAGAGGTCCTTAATGACAGATGCTGTTCTTTTGGGACATGGTATTTTGAGTGTGCTCTCAATGCTGGGGAGGCTAGTGCCCACGAAGGAGCTGGCTGAGTTTATAACTTCCCAATCCTGTGTAGCAGCCCCTCTGTTCCAGACGGTGATGCAGCCAGTTGGATACTCTCTCGGATACATCCGCGGAAACTTGCGAGAGTCTTTGGTGACATACCGAGTCTCCTCAGACTTCTAATGAAATATACAGCTGCTGTCGTGCCTTCTTTGTAATCGCATCAATATGTTGGGCCCGGGATAGATTTTCAAAGAAGTTGACACTCAGGAACTTGAATCTGCTCCTCCCTCGATCAGGACTCGTGTGTGTGTGTGTTCCCTTAACTTCCCCTTCCTGAAGTCCACATCAGCTCCTTGGTCTGACTGATGTTGAGTGCCAGGTTGTTGCTGTGACACCACTGGACGAGCTGATCCAGCTCCTGGCTGCACTTCACCAAGGGTCACATAATGTCAGACTACTTCCTACCTCTTTCCCATGTGGAACACACTGAGGAAAGCTGTCATCAGGATTTAAAAGAGGTTTTGGAGTTAATATCATCAGGCAGCCAATCTCAAACAAATGCTCATTGTTCCTAAATTTGTCCAAAACTAGAGGCAACAGCTTGGATGCCAGCAAGACAAGGAGTGCTCCTAATTGCTTCAGTACCTCCCTCATTCACTCTTCACCCTGAGATACTCCAAAATAATCAGCAATTCGAATTGTCAAGAGAAGTCCTAGTCACATCCTTATTGTGGCTTCCCTCACACAGGCTGCCTTTGAAACTCTCTGCACATGCTGCTAACTCCTGAGAAATTAGTCAAGTGTCTCATTCTTACCAGGGTGACATGGTAAATCAGTAAGTATTGTTCATAAACCTTTGTGTGAAGTTTTAGGCTCCTTATTTTAGAAAGGATATACTGACATTGGAGAGGGTTCAGAGAAGATTCATGAGAATGATTCCATGAATGAAAGGGTTTCCGTATGAGGAATGTCTGGCAGCTCTTGGGCTGTATTCCCTGGAGTTCAGGAGAATGAGGGGGGATCTCATAGAAACATTCCAAATGTTAAAAGGCCTGAACATATTAGATATGGCAAAGTTATTGCCCATTGTAAGGGATTCTAGGACAAGAGGGCATGACTTCAGGATTGAAGGACATCCATTTAGAACTGAGATGTGGAGAAATTACTTTAGTCAGAGGATGGTAAGACTGTGGAATTTGTTGCACAAGCAGCCGTGGAGGCCAAGACATTGGGTGTATTTAAGGCAGAGAGAGATAGGTTTTTGGTTAGCCAGGGCCTGAAAGGGTATGGGGTGAAAGCAGGGGAGTGAAGATGACTGGATGAAGTGGATCAGCCCATGATTGAATGGTAAAGCAGACTTGATGGGTCAAATGGCCTAATTCTGCTCCTAAACCTTATGGTCTTATGGTTAACCAAAGTTCAAATTCTACATTTCAGAGTAAATTTATTATTATCAAATTAATAGTCATCATATACTACCCTGAGATTCATTTTCTTGCAGACAGTCACAGTAGAAGAAAGAAATAGAAGAGAGTTAATAAAAATCTGCACACAACAATGGAGAAGCAACCAATGGGTAAAAGAAGACAAACTGTGCAAATACAGACAATAATATTAAATAAATAAAAATACTGAGAACATGAGTTGTAGAGTTCATTAAAGTGAGTCCAGTGTTGAGGTAAATGAAGGTATCCACACTGGTTCAGGAGCCTGATTGTAAAACCAATATTGCATAGAACACGTGTTACATTATTGTTCATTAATGGTTACTCAGACAAATATCAGTTGTATGCTTCATGGAAAGAATGCTAAGTACTGAAAATCAGATAAGGAGAAAACAATCATGAAAAGAGATTTTATTGTGATTTCCAATCCTGCCAAACATGCAGTCAGAAAATGTGAACAGAAAGAGTAAGCCAACTTTTCATAATTTAAGTTCTGAACTGGGACAGAGCTTGATAAGTGCACTAACTACTTATTTCCTGAGCTTCAGTCCAAGCTAGGGAGTTTGGAATTGAATCTATCTCTTTCCTTAGTAAAAAAAAAAATCAAGTTTGAAATCAAGCTTGTTGTCTTTTCCTGTAGAATGGACATCAATCAATCTGAAAGCAATAACTGTGAAACTTCATTTTGATTGGATTTTGTGCCTCGTACAGTCATAATATTCCAAGCAGCAGAGTATTGCCTTCGTCCAAATTGATACATTTTCTAACTGCAGGTGCCAGGGTAATTCCATTATGGTGCCGTCGTAAGATTTAATTTATTTGCTTTGGGAGTGAATGGGTTCTCAGCACGGAGAACAATGAAAGATACGGTGGTGTGCTGCAGCTGCAAAATGTCAAGTGCATGCATTGGATCAACCATCACAAAGCAGCAGAAGTCCTTGTTCATTATTGAACAGTTTCTCATTAAGAACGTGCATGAATGAGAGGAGTATGGAAGTCTATGGTCTGGATGCAGGCACATGGGACTTAGCAGAAGACCAATGCAGATGAATGAAAAATCCTACAAAAGGTAGGGTGAAACTCTCCCCGCCATCGAGCACATCTACAGGGAATACTGTCACCGGAAAGCAGCATCCATCATCAAGGACCCCCACCACCCAGGCTGTTTTCTTCTCGCTGCTGTCATCAGGAAGAAGGCACAGGAGATTCAAGATCCACACCACCAAGTTCAGGAACAGTTATTACCCCTCAACCATCCGGCTGTTGAATCAGTGATGATAACTTCATTCACCCCATCACTGAACTGTTCCCATAACCTATGGACTCACTTTCAAGAACTCTTTATCTCATGTCCTCAATATTTATTGCTTATTTATTTATAATAATTATTTTTCTTTAGTATTTGCACAACTTGTCTTTTTTACATTGGTTGTCCATCCTCTCGGGTACGGTCTTTCATTGATTCTATTGTGTTTCTTGCATTTACTGTGCATGCCCACAAGAAAACAAATCTCAGGGTTGTATAAAGTGACATAAATGTATTTGATAATAAATTTACTTTGAGCTTTAATCTTTTGAGGTCAGCTTGGATGAGATGGGCCAAAAGGCTTGTTTCTGTACAGTAGTATCTATAACTGTAATACACTGCATTAATTAAATTAAATTTAAAGTTTCAATTAAATGAAGCCTGGCAGCCAAAATTGAGGAAAGGGCTAACAAATTGAGTGAGTATCCTCACTGTGGTGCTGCAAATGATCTAGATTACAGGCAAAGGTGTACGATGTCGCAGAGTTAGATTGTCTGCCTTCAGTTTGCCCATGGCTTGCACTTGGAGGTCCATGCTGATTGATCTACATTGAACTTTGCCTTGTCTGGCAGGCTGGACCTCTGGCAAAACCCGTGCAGCTCCATGTTCGGTGGTGCGTCTGGGAGACCACATGATCAGCACCCACACACACCATGCTTCATCCTCCCAGGTAATTGACAACAAAATACTTGGAGAATTTCTCAGCATACATTGTTATTTGGATTGGGAAAGTTGCCTTATAATATCCTACTCAGCTAAGAAACATCAACACCCCCCCCCCCCTCCACACACCAACCTTCCTCCTCACCTCGTTTCATCCATCTTGTACTCCCACCTTCTTATTCTGGCTTCTTCCCTTTCCTTTCCAGTCCCAACTAGGGGACAAAGGGTCGCAGCCCAAAATATCAACTAACTGTGTATTCCCCTTCGTAGATGCTGCCTGGCTTGCTGAGCTCCTCCACCACTTTGTGTGTGTTTCTCTGGATTCCAGCATCTGCAGAATCTCTTGTGTTTACCTTTAAAGATTTGAATGTCCTCAACCAGAGGGCAAGAGCATACTTAAAACTGAACTGTTCAGCTTGCTTTATCAACTTTTAAAATGCATCAGTATCACCTCCATGAGTTTGGTACTAGATTCTGTCCTCTTCAAAATCACAAACAATAGCGAACCTGCATATTGAGAGGCGGTGCTGAAACTGTCCGATTGGTGCAGGAACCACAACCTATCACTCAGCCTCAAGAAGACAGAAGAAATTATCACTGGCTTCAGGAAGGCAAGAGGTCCTAAACAAGCCTCACTATTCATAAATGTTGAAGTAGTGGAAATGGTCTCCAGTTTCAGGTGTTTGGGGATGAACGTCACCAAGGAGCTCTCTTGGTCCATCAACACAAACTTGATGGTCGGGAGGCACAATAGCGACTATACTATCTGAGGTGCAAAGAATATCTAATCTTTCAACAACTTCTATTGATGTGCGATAGAGAGCATACTGACATATGGAATGACAGTGTGGTACCCTAGCTGCAGCAAGACAGATCACAAAGTACTCCAACGGGTGATTGCATTGGGACTCAACTACAGGACCCGGAGACAATCTATAACTCTTGGTTATTAAGACATGCTCATTGCATCATTAAAAACCCATCCCATCCCGGACACTGTTTGTTCAATCTCCTGCCTTTTGGTAGGAAATACAGAAACACCTTAGCCAAGACAGTGAGACTGAAAAATAGTTTCTTCTCAATGGCTGTTGTACAGCTGAATAATGCTACACTCGGCTTGCCAATGGCCTTTGAGTGCTCTGGACAATCGAAGTCACTTGTTGCATGCAAATATGATTTTTTAAAATTAAGCTGAACCACATGCATTGTAAATATCTATTTTTGCGTGGCCTGGAGTAGCACTGCAATTTCGTAGTCTTGAGCAATGACAATAAAGTTCTATGCTATTCCATCCTAGCTATACATCTTTTAAAATCCTTCCCCTATTCCCTCACACATTCCAGACTGACCCTGCTGAGTTCCTCCAGCACATTGTTCATTGCTCCAGATTCCAGCAACAGCAGTCCCTAGTGCCTCTGAGATAAAGACTCTTCTTTCCCAGATTTTCAATCAATCGGAGGTCATTCGCCTATTAGGGATCCTAAGATACACCAAACCATCTTGGTGGAGCTTGGATTGCAGATAGGGGAGGTTTCCTCTGCTGTTTAATCCAGGAGAATCGGTTCACAGTACGAGCACCACTTTGCCAGCAAGTAGCCTGTAGAAAGAATTACCGTTTGTCAATCTCCATTGGTTTCTAGCAATCTGGCCAGTTTCTGCCAAAATAGAAAGTACTAATACTTACTCCCATAATTGTAGGTCAGTAGATTAAAAGACCCAGCTCCATATGAGAGATTTGATGCAGCTATAATAGAGTTAAAGACTCCTGAAGTTGTTAAACAAGATATCAATGCTATGAACAGATACTTCAACTTCTTACCATTTTAGTATATCTATCAGTCATCCCTCAGTCTTTTCTCAGAGACGTAGTCTATCACCCTCCGCTGATATGTAAAGCCTTACATTTCTAGTATCATCCTTGTAAATATTTTCTGCACCTTCTCCAGTTCCTCTATAACTACAATAACTACAGCCACCAGAAATGTTTACAGTACCATAGAATCAGAACTACAGAATCATTGTAATACACATAAAATGCTGGAGGAACTCAGCAGGTCAGACAGCATCTATAGAGAGGAATAAACAGTGGACATTCTCTGGACTATGACTCTTTATTAGACCTGCTGATGAAGGGTCACAGCCTGAAACATTGATTGTTTATTCCTCTCCATAGATGATGTCTGATCTGCTGAATTCTTCCAACATTTTGTATGTGTTACTCTAGATTTCCAGAATCTTCTGTGTTCATAGAGTCATTGAAAATTTATGACACTGGAGGAGACCATTTGTCTTATTACATTGAGGTCTGGTCCCAATTATTTGGACAATTATTTTCATGATCATTTGTAATAACTGTTTATTTCTAGTTTTTCCAAACACATTAATATGGAAAATCCTGCCAAAAGTATTGGACACGAGCCTGTCCATCACAGGTAAAGCCCTCCCCACCACTGGGCACATCTACATGAAGCGCTGTTGCAGAAAAGCAGCATCCATTTTCAGGGACCCCCACCACACAAAACATGCTCTCTTCTCGCTGTTGCCATTAGGAAAGAGGCACAGGAGCCTGAGGACTCACACCACCAGGTTCAGGAATAGTTATTACACTTCAACCATCAGGCTTTCGAACCAAAGGAGATAACTTTATGTGTCCCATAGCCTATGGACTCTAGGTCTCATGTTCATGATATTTATTGCTTTTGTATTTTTTTTAATGTTTGCACAGTTTGTTGTCTTTTGCACACTGGTTGAACGCCCAAGTTGGTGCAGCCTTTCAGTGATTCTATAATGGTTTATTGAACATGCCCACAAGAAAATGAATCTCAGGGTTGTCTATGGTGACATATATGTACTTTGATAATGAATTTACTTTGAACTTTAAAACAAACACTAAAGAGCACAAGAAATACCATTATGTATCTCCATCACGGCCTCTAAAATCTCCTTGTGTCTTTAAAACTGAGCACACACAAGCTACAAAGCATCCCGTTGACGCAGATAAGACCAGCACAGAGCTGGATATGCCACAGTATAAAAAATACCAAACTCCAATGGTAGGTCAGGGGCTTTGATCCAAATTTGGCCTCGTTTAACTTCTTACCGAAACGAGGGACTTCACATTTATTCACACTGCTCCTCATTTACTAATCAGTTATCCATGTGGCAAGTTTATTAACGCCAGCCGATGGTGGACTGGCATCAGCAAAGGACTTTGAAGCCAGTGGTCCTGGGTTTGAATCCTGCTGGTTCCTTGCACGCTCTCCATCTGTGCTGGCTTGAGGGTCGAGCTAGCAACTCGGCCTCGTAAAATTATAGACAGAATGCTGAAGAAACAGCAAAGTTACCACCTGATGTGCCACAAGGTGCGGAGTGGAATGACAAGTTTATTAATGTCACCCGGTAGTTTATTACAGTCCTTGTTGGTATTGACTCATGACTTAGAATCATCTGCAAATTTAGAACTGTTTTCTTCGTTGTGAGGCCTTATTGGTTAATGTAAGTTGTGACTAGCAGGGTCAAACCCTGCTCCTAGTGAAACACCAGCTCCCACTCAATAATCATTCCATCTGGACCAATCATTTTATCCTTTGAGTTTGATTTGCTGATGTAATATTTCTCCTTTTTTAATATTTAAATGCACTCATTTCATTACTCATCTCATGACCTAGTTTCATATCAACCTGTTCCATCTCTCTGACAAATATCATTGGAAAATGATTTAATCTTTGTGCTACAACATCTTTAAAATATATTAACATTTGTTTTATGTTCCTTGATCATTTAATTTGTTTGCTCCCCTTTTCCCTTTTTTGTTTGAAACTCCAGGGAGTGCATATCACACACAACTTCTCATGGTCCCAGAATGCATCCATCTTAAGCAAACTCACCAAAGCCTCCAGTTTCTGAGGAGGCTGGAGAGAGCTGGACTTGGCACATCCATACTCACATCATTCTACAGATGTGGAGTAGAGAGCATCCTAACAAACTGCTTCACGACGTAGTACAGAAACTGCTCTGCGGCAGAGAGGATGGCTCCACAACGGGTGATCAAAGCTGCCCAACGCAACAAGGACACATATACTGAAAGGTGGTGGAAAAGGGCCAATAACGCCAAGAAGGGTCTCATACACTCTGCTGATGGACTGTTTGTCCCATTCTCATCAGGGAGGAGACCTAGTAGCATCCGTGCCAAGACCACCAGACTCAAAAACAGTCAATTTCCCCAAGCAGTAAGATTAATTAACACCTTGACTTATTAACTCCACCACCATTTTATTATTCTTGTCAGTCACCTTATGTGCAGCCTAGTGTCACTTTCTGGACATAAAATCAATATATGTATAGAAGCTATCTCAAGTATGTCATATTTTTTAAAATTTTTTTGCGTTTTTTTTTGCTCTGCATTGAATCCAGAGTAACAATCATTTCATTCTCCTTACACTACTTGTGTGCAGGAAATAACATTAGACAATCGTGAATCTTAATTGTCAGAATCAGAATCCAGATTATTATCACAGGATGTACTGTGAAATTTGTTGTTTTGCAAAAGTGGTCAAGATAAATAATAATTCAAAAGAGAATTAGCAAGTTAGCGTTCATGGGTTCACGGACTGCTCTGATGGTGGAGGGAAAGGAGCTGTTCCTAAAACTTTGAGGATGGGTTTTGAGGCTCCTGTGCCTCCTCCCTGGTGGTGGTAATGAGAACAGGACATTCCCGAATGGTAAGGGTCCTTACCATGTGTGCTGCTTTCTTGAGGCATCGCCATTTGAAAATTTCCTTGACAGTGGACCAATGTTCTGTCTTCTTGCCTTTCATATTCTTCTTCCATGCATTTCTTTGGCAATTTTATAATTAATTGATGCGTCATCTTTACTCTCAATTGTTTCTTTTGTCTTTATTCATTTACAGAGTCTTATTTTGTTCTTTCATTTTAGAGGAACGCATTCTGCCTGCACTGTGCTGGACAACAATTTAATTGGACATTGTCGTTCATAAATATTGTTGCCAGTTTTATATTCTCAAGTTCCATTGTCCACCGCTTAAAATCAAGTGATGCTGCCTGATTTGCTGAGTTCTTCATAAACAGAGGAGATTCTGCAGAAGCTGGGAATCCAGAGTAATACACACAAAGTGCTGGAGGAGCTCGGCAGGTAGGGCAGCATCAATTTAAAGAAATAGAGTGGACGTTTTGGCCGAGACTCTTCATCAGGACTGGAAGGTAAAGGAGGAAGAAGCCAGAGTGAGAAAGCTTCTTCCCTCTTCCTTTCCCAGTACTGATGAAGGAGCTTGACCTGAAACATGGGCTCTATTCCTCTCCGTAGATGCTGCCTGACCTGCTGAGTTCCTCCATATTTTGTGTGTGTTGCTGAGTTTTTCCTCCCTTTTTGTGCGGTTTGCTCTAGGTTTCCAGCATCTTGTGTTTGGGACATGAACACACACAGTTTCAACCTCACATGCAGCTAAGCCCTCGTCCCACACTTCCAGCTAAGTAGCTGATTCTGGTCAGTCCTGAGAATCCCAGAGTCGAGCCACTTGGATGAAGGGTCTCAACCTGAATCGTCGACCGGTTACCCACATCCATAGATGCTGCCTGACAGCTGAGTTCTTCCTGCATTTTGTGTGCATTGCTTTGGAATTTAAGTGACTGCGTAAAGACAGACCTAAAGACCTGGTATGGATTTATCGGGACTGGAAGGTAAGTGATTTCTTCTGGGGCAGACTTAGCAAACCTGGAGTGGATTCAGTTACCCTGTAAGGTACGGTAAGTTGTTATCCCATCCAATTCTGTAAATCCCTGAAGAGGAATGGACTTATTTTCACAACTTTTGTCAGCCTGGTGTTCTTCACAAATCGTCTTTTAAAAATTGTCAAACACGAGGAAATCTGCAGATGCCGGAAATTCAAACAACAAAACACACAAAATGCTGGTGGAACACAGCAGGCCAGGCAGCATCTATAGGGAAAAGCACTGTCGACGTTTCGGGCCAAGACCCTTCGTCAGGACTAACTGTCTATCTTTAACTCTTACTATCTTTCCTTTCAGTTAGACCTGACGAAGGGTCTCGGCCCGAAACGTCGAGTGCTTTTCCCTATAGATGTTGCCTGGCCTGCTGCGTTCCACCAGCATTTTGTGTGTGTTGCTTTTAAAAATTGTATTATTTTACAGTCACTTTTGCCTAGATACTTTTTTACCTTTATTTTTTTTCTCTCTGGTTGGACACGGATTGAAACAAGTAGCCTTGGTTATCCCAAAAATGATTGGAAAGCAGAATATAACTCATCTGGAATGTTTTCAATATCAGCCGTCATTAGTGCCTGACAGATATTTTAACCTGGGGGCCTACACAATGGAGGCTGAGACTCAGACATGAATTTACCCATTCGGTGAACTTCCAGTCTCACTGAGGGAGATGGCTGTATGATTGAAGGACTTTCATGCAGGGAGAAAGGTCACAACAAACCCATAACGTTGCCAAATCAGCCAGGTGCCAACTTGCAGCTCGGGATGGTCAGCTGCGTTTGCGATGCGAGCAAAGCAGAGATCTGAAGGGGAAAATTACAAAACTGTCGTTATCGGAAAGGAAAATTAATGCATCTTACCTTGCTTTCCATGCTTGCTGATTATTCTTAGAATCCTTTTAGCAGTGAACTGAAATAATGTTGCTGTCCGTAAAGTGGCACTCAATATTGATATGACAAAGATTTACTGTCACCTGTTTCACAACGAAGTGAAAACAAGCAGCAGTTTTGTGGATCTGTAAAAATTCCTACCAGGGTAACCCTTTACGGTTGAATTTGTACCATCCAGGTGGCTAGTTTATTGAAGAATGAGATTATTGGAGTAGAGTAGGTAAATGTGTTTTTAATTATCTGTTCATGCGAAACCTGTGTTGTTAAGTCCTATGTACAAGAACAGCATGGGTAAGCAGATTGATTGTTAAAAATAAATCACCAGTCTTGGCTGTGGTCCTGTAATCTGCTTCAAGGCTGTGAATGAAACAGACTATTCCTGTAGTAAATGGTGATGTGTAACATTGTTTAGAGAATGTCTTCTCCAATCAAGTTCCTCCTTCTTAAGCTCTTTACCTCTTCCACCTATCACCTGCCAGTTTCTCACTTCATCTACCCACCCACCTACCTGCCCCCTCAGTTTGTACTGCCTTCCCCTCCCCCCTACCTTTCCAATCCCAAAACATCGACTGTTTATTCCTCTCCTGACTTGCTGAGATCCTCCAGCGTTTTGTGTATGCTGCTGTGGATTTCCAGTGCCTGCAGAACCTCTTGTGTTTATGATCATTCCCGCTTGGACATCTTGTACTCTCTGAATTGAAACGTGTTGGCCACCATAGCTATGATATGTGACAATGCTGGCTGAGCTGTAAAGTCGTAAACACAAGAGAGTCTGTGGGTGTTGGAGATCTTGAGCAACACACGCAAACTGCTGGGGGAGTTCAGCAGGTTAGGCAGCATCGAAGAGAGGAATAACTGGACGTTTTAGGCTGAGATCTTGTTTGCATCACATTCATTTCTTTCTTTCAAAGGTTTCAAAGGTACATTTAATGTCAGAGAAATGTATACAATATACATCCTGAAATGCTTTTTCTTAGCAACCATCCACAAAAACAGAGGAGTGGCCCACAGAATGAATGACAGTTAAATATTAGAACCCCAAAACCCCCCCAGCTTCCCCCTCCCATGCATAAGCAGCAGCAAAGCAACGACCCCCCCTTCCCACCAGCAAAAAAGCATCAGAGTGCCCCCCCACCGAGCACTCAAGCGTGCAATAAAGACACAGACTTCAAGTATTCCAAAGACTACTTATTAGCCCGGTAGTGCAGGCTCTCTCTCTCTCTCCCAAATAGGGGAAAAAGAGAGATATGTCAAATTACCGGGTGAATAAGTAGTCCTTGGGATACTCAAGTCTGTGTCTTTATTGCACGCTGGAGTGCTCGGTGGTGGGGGCACTCTGATGCTTTTTTGCTGGTGGGAAGGGGGGGTCGTTTCACAGCGAGAGGGGAGACACAACAGGCAACTCACTGGTTTACGACGTTAAAAGTCCGTTGTCTCTTTTTTTCCAGGCTCTGTACCCAAAGAATTCGGGTCACTGGGCACACAGCCAGCAGCCAGCTTGCTGCTTTCGATCTTCCATCTCCCACGACACATCGATTCCCTGCAGAGGCACCGACCTCGAGTACGCCCGCCTCCAGAGCCACAAAATCCCGGAACTCTGAAGGTGAGCTAATCTCCTAGGCCATGTCCTTGGTACGTCGAGTAACGGCCAGTCATGAGACTGCGAGAGCAGGTCCCATTCCCGCAAAGAACTGGAATCAGCGTGTAACTCCAGGTCAGGGTCTGAGGGAGACTCTGTTTGGTGAGTTATGAGGTCGGGCACTCAGAGTGTCACCTCCTTCCCTCATCCTCGCTGGGTCAGCGGTGGCCACGGGCTAACACGGTGCCAGCTGGTCCCGCTGCTCAGGCAGCCACACCCAGTTTACCACATTGCAGATGCAGGGTCAAGCACCTCTCCCGGCCTCTTCCAGAGGCTCCCAAGCTTGGGGAATAGTCCCTTCTTCTGGATCCATTCTTAATCCCCCATTGTAAAATCCTGCCCCCCGGCCGCAGGTATCATAAGCCTGTTTTTGGCAGCCACTGACTGCACTTTGGTTCTGCCGAGCCACATTTTGACAGCCTGCAGACACCCCCTGAGGTGCTGTAGGTAGTCCAACCCGGCCTCTCCAGGAAACTCTGGCTCAGGAGGAGGGCCAAACACCGGATCCACCAGCAAACATGGGCACAGCTGCTGAACACCTGGTGCTCCCCTGAACTGCTGCCTGGTATGCCCACAATACTCGTGGTTGGCGGTGATCCCAGTTGCGCTGGTGCTGGCTGACAAGGTTGGCATCACTTTGTGGCTGAAGTGGGGCAGTCCGTGATTTGGTGATCCCCAGCCACTTGCAGAGATCACCAAAAGCCTGTGCCTCAACGTTGAGCCCTTGGTCACTGTGCTGTTCCTCAGGGGCACTGAAGGAGCAGAAGAACTCCTCTACAATTCCCTCAGTGGTGTCTCTCGTCTGGGATCGTGTAGACCTCCAGCCACTTTGTGAAGTGATTCATGGCCACGAGAGTGCAGTGATTCTTGGCATTGATGCAGGGGAAGGGGCCCAGGATGTCCCTACACTCTCCACTGGGGCCCCCACCAGGTACAGCGGCATTGGTGCCCTAGACTGACAGCTCAGCTCCTTCTGTGACATGCAAGAGTCACAGTAGGACACAAATAGTTCCATGTTTTGGCTATACCTCATTAGGAGTTTGAGGAGTTTGGCATGTCACTAAAGACATTTGCAAATTTCTACAGCTGTACTGTGGAAAGCACTCTGACCGGTGGCATCACCAGCTGGTATGACAGCTCCAATGCACAGGATTGTAAGAGGCTGCAGAGGACTGTAGAATCAGTCAGCTCCATCACAGGGACAACTCTCGCCACCATTGAGGACATGATTAAAAGGCCTCAAGAAGGCAGCATCCATCATTAAGAACCCTCACCGTCTGGATAATGCCCTCTTCTCATTACTAGCATCAAAGTTCAAAGTAAATTTATTATCAAAGTACATATATGTTACCACATATGATCCTGAAATTCATTATCTTGTGGGCATACTCAATAGATCCACAATAGAATAATAAACATAACAGAATCAATGAACGACCACACCAACTGGACATCCAACCAGTGTGCAATGACAGCAAACTGTGCAAATACTAAAGGAAAGAAACAATAATAATGAATAATTAAGCAATAAATATCATGAACGTGAGATGAAGAGTCCCTAAGAGTGAGTCCGGAGGATGTAGGAGCATTTCAATGATGGAGTAAGTGAAGTGAAGAGGAGGTACAGGGGCCTGAAGAGCTTCACTCAATGTTTTAGGAACAACTTCTTTCTGTCTGTCAATAGATTTACCAACAGTCCATGAACACTACTCTGCTATCCCACTCTTGCACTATTATTTTCTTGGACTTTTCTTTTGTTGCGAGACAACAAATTTCACCCTTAATCCATGACCTGCAGTTCTAGTCTCAACCAACCTCAGTGGAAAAAGCTAGCTTACATTTATCCAATCCATACCCCTCATATTGTGATATCTTAAGGTTGTCAAAGAAACTATATAAATGCAATAATTTCAATCTTCTTTCAATGATACAACTAAGAAAATATTTTCCTCTTTTGAACGTGCTGTAGCAGAAGTTCCTCTGGACTTAGCCAGCAGGAATCCGAGATCAATCGTGCTCTTCGCTCGATGTCTTCGTGCCATTGCTTTTCTTCCAAATGCACACTGATCTATCATGACAAGCCATCAGGATGACCTGAAGCAGGTTTGGCAAATATGCCTGTGTCATTGAGGAGAAATGGAACCTTTGTTCTTGGGGTGGTGCGTATATAACACATGCTAGAATTCTCTGCAGTTCATGCAGAACATATCTGACTCCCTGGTGCAAGGTCCCATCATCCTAGCTACCTGATGTGGTCTGACAGAGTAAAATCTCCTGTTTGCTGGTTTGTCACATTAATGTTGCCTCAGTGCTGTAAAGTACTTGCAACATGGTGCATTAACATTTTATACTAATCCATTCAATCCTTGGGCATGATTAGCATTGGATCGTGAGCTGTTTGGAAGTAAAAAATGAAAATAAAATGTCAAAATAAATAGATCCATTTCCTTTCCAGGTGATTAGTCAGCCCGATTAAGTTTCTTGAGCCTTGCTCCAGCAAGCTCCGTTCTTGATGGAATAGCTCATTAAGTAGACAGATTAAGAAGGCCAAACAACACACACAAAATGTTGGAGGGACTTAGCAGGCCTGGCAGCATCTAGGAAAAGAGTACAGTCGATGTTTTGGGCTGAAACCCTTCGGCAGGACTGGAGAGAAAAGCTGAGGTGTAGATTTGAAAGGGTGGGGGAGGAGGAGAGAGAAACACAAGGTGATTAGTGAAACCTGGTGGGGGGAGGGATGAAGTAAAGAGCTGGGAAATTGATTGGTGAAAGAGACAGAAGGCTATGGAAGAAAGAAAAGGGGGAGGAGAGCATCAGAAGGAGGTGATGGATGGGACAAGGTGAGACAGGGAAAAGGTGATGGGAAATGGAGAAGGAGAAGGGTGGGCATTATTGGAAGTTTGAGAAATCGATGTTCATGCCATCAGATTGGAGGCTACTCAAACAGAATATAAGCTGTTGTTCTTCCACCCTAAGTGTAGCTCATGACCTCATCACGATAGTGGAGGAGGCCATGGATGGACATATCGGAATGGGAATGGGAATGTGTGTGTGTGTGTGTGTGTGTGTGTGTGCGTGTGTGTGTGTGTGTGTGTGTGTGTGTGTGTGTGTGTGTGTGTGTGTGTGTGTGTGTGTGTGTGTGTGCCCTTAACTCCTGGTGGAGTCTTCGGGGCACCATCATGACAAGCTTTTTTGCGCCGATCTTTTTGATGATTGCTCATCGTATGGAGTGACTTGATCATCTGAAGCCTGATGGAGCCCATCCCTTAAGGTCGAGTTGTTAGCTCAACACTCAACCCAGGCACGGAATGGAGAGCGTGAAGGGAGTCAGCCGGATTCGAAATCGGAACCTCTCACCCTGAAGTCCAGCGCTGATGTCACTACGTCACCAGCCAGCATGGGAATGGGAAGTGGAATTAAAATGGATGGCCACTTGAGATCCCGCTTTTTCTGGCGATTAAAATGTGTGGCCACTGGAAGATCCCGCTTTTTCTGGCGATTAAAATGTGTGGCCACTGGAAGATCCCACATTTTCTGGCGGGATTCTGGTGCTGATCACAGGGTTTGGGTGTTTTGATCGTTAGGAGAACTCTTCTGTTTCTGTCCTCTTCAAGCAAGAGTAAAAAATGGCCTCCTAGAACCTGAGCAAACACGAGGAAATCTGCAAATGCTGGAAATTCAAACAACAACACACACAAAATACTGGTGGAACACAGCAGGTCAGGCAGCATCTATAGGGAGAAGCGCTGTCGATGTTTCGGGCCGAGAGCCTTCGTCAGGAGAAAACATCCTCTCCACATCCTCTCCTCTTCAAGCAAGAGTAAAAAATGGCCTCCTAGAACCTGAGACACCTTCTCTCTCCATTTGTAGCTGTGATGCTGTAACCTGCTGTTCTCCAGCTTCTTGTACCTTCCTAACTTGTTTCTCCCCTTTCCTGGTTCTCTTTCAGAGATGGTGAGCTTCCCCTGTACAAAATACCTGAAAGGAGAAGCCTTCTGAAGCAGGAATATCATGCATTTCACAGGTCCCTGGAATGATGCTTGAGAGTGATCTGGAGAACGTGTTGGAGGTGAGTCACCATCAGGACTATGAGGGGTGGTGCACACTGACGGTGGGGTGGGGTAGGGGGTCCTGTCTAGTATCATTTACCTGCCACTTTGGTTCAGCCATGGAACACTTTTTTCTTCTCAGCTCTATTTCTAATCCTAGCAAACTGCAGTGAAGACGGCAGTCAGTAGAACAGCAGTTAAGATTTCCATTCAGACATGCCAGTCCTGTTGTGTGGGTTTCATTTAAGGCTGGGCTAAGATCAGAAATTATATTCAGATTCAGATCAGGTACAGATTTATTTGTTTATCACAAGTATGAGGGGTGATTGATAAGTTTGTGGCCTGAGGTAGAAGGAGTCAATTTTAGAAAACCTAGCACATTTATTTTTCAACATAGTCCCCTCCTACATTTACACACTTAGTCCAGCGGTCGTGGAGCATACAGATCTTGGACTTCCAGAAAGTGTCCACAGCATGGGTGATTGATAAGTTTATGGCCTAAGGTTGAAGGAGATGAGTTATACAGCTCTCGTTACATGCACATGTGGTTCAACTCTTTGAGTGATTATGCAGAAAGTTTGAAGTTAATAACTCATCGGGGTGATTGATAGGTTTGTGGCCTAAGGCAGAAGGAGATGAGTTATACAGTTCTCGTTACATGCACATGTGGTTCAACTCTTTGAGTGATTATGCAGAAAGTTTGAAGTTAATAACTCATCAGGGGTGATTGATAGGTTTGTGGCCTAAGGTAGAAGGAAATGAGTTATTAACTATGTTGGTTCTGGCACCAGCATAGCACACCCGCAATGTTCAGCAGAACACAAGGAGCAACTGAACAACAGCAGCACAACACGCCCCTTTCCTCCCTCCCTCCCACCCACCCACCCACACACAGACAGTTCTCCAACCCCAGGACAGTTCTCTGGACCTCCTCTGGACTCATGGACTCTCCGACAGCAGGTCAGTGAACTCAGCCTCGTAGACACAGGACTTCAGCAAATAGGCTTTGACTTCCAATTGCCCTTCGGGCTTTGTTTGATCTTCGATATTAAACCCAGGACTAGCCGATGACAGGATCCTGAACTCCAGCCCTCGTATTTTAATTCTGTGCTTCAGGTAAGGAATTCAATAGGATGTTTTAAGCAATGTTTGAAAATGACCTTTAGGTTCTAAAACTGCACAGCGGAGATTTATGAAGAAGAACGTAACAGAATTCATCCAGCTGAAGGTGATAAACACTTAGAATAATTTCTTAAAATTGAGAAAACAATGAAGCATATGATCAGGGCTTCGAGTAATGGCCTTGAAAGGAAAAACAAATACTTTGCAATACCTTTACAGCTCACAAGTTTTTCATGATAACTTAAGGCAGGAGGATTTTATACCTTTGAAGAAATTTGAAAATTAATCCCTTAACTAAGGTAACAAATCTCAGTGGAGACTGAATTTGTACCTGGGTTAATCCAAGGTATCTCATACAACCTTTATGAATTTAATACCAAATTTAAATGACAAATACAGAATTTAGTGACTAACTGGTTACAACATTGCTCTTACATTTTTTAATCTTATGCCTGGTCAAGGTTAAGATGCATAAATAAAGATAAATTCCAAAATGAAAATTGGAGCAAGATAGGCCATCTGGTTAGTTGAGTCCACTTTCCTATTCAAGTTCATTTCCATACTTTTCATGAAGTAGAAGGAGACAATGTGGCCATCTACTCAATGCCAGCACTCAGGGCAATTGGTTCAATCCCAATCTCCCCAGTTGCCTCTCTGTAACTTACTCTCTCCCACATGCCCATTAACTACCAGTAATACTCCCAGCCATCAGTCCCAGTCCTAATAAGGATCTTGACCCAAGGTGTTGACTGTCCATTTCCGTCCGTACAAGTTGCCTGATCTGCTGAGTTCCAACAGCACTTTGCATGATGCTCCAGATTTCCAGCATCTGCAGTCTTTCCGTGTCCTTCATTAAGGAGCCAATGCAGGATACTAGAAGATTCTTCTGAATGCAGGTTATAATAGCGCACAGCAGTTACATTACTAATTTAGCTAGTACAGAGATCTGGACTAATGATTCACAAACCTGAGTTCAAATCCCTTGTCAGCACTTGGGGAGATTTAAATTCGGTTAATTAAATGAATTCCAGGATTAAAAAGCTCATGTTGATCAATAAATCACCAGGTTGTCATAATAATTCATCTTCTTCGGTATTGTTTTACCTAATCGAAACAGGCGTTTCCCCTCCCATTCTGCTGCTTTACAAATTTCTCATCTCCTTTTCAGTTCAGATGAAGGATGCTGACTTCATTTCTTTTCTCACAGATGTGGGATATTTCACCTGCTGAATATTTCCAATATTTATATTTTTGCTTCAGTAGCATTGCCTTGGGTTATAAAAATCTATTCCTTTATCTCGACTGGACAGATACATGAAATCTGGTTTCACTTTTAACGATCCTCTTAAATGGCTACTAAGTGCCATCCAGTGAGTAGTAATTGGTGGTCTTGTGAAAAATGCCTTCACCCAACAAAGCAAGATTTTAGAAGGGTTGAACTTTGTGTGAAAGTTAGACTCATTGATATATGAAAGAAGATGGAGCTAGATCGAAAAACAATGAACAAAGATGCCTGTACTTCTATGTTCCCAATGCCTTGATTCAATGTCCTCTCTGTCAAAATTCAAGATTGTTTAATAGCATTTCCAGTAGGCGTATGTAAAGAAGAACAAAATAATTGTTACTCCAGCTCCAACGCAGTGCAAAAAAAAACCCAATAAGATAAAGGACACAATGATAATTTTTTTAAAATACAACTTATACATAAGGTAGGTTAAATACAAAGATTGATTGCATGTCCATTAAGTGACCCCAGGTACAGGAGTGTCTGTACCTAAGGTGACTGACAGATAAAGTAGTGCTGATAAGGGGTGAGGAGGGGTGGGTTAGTGGGTGGAGGTCAGTTTTTTGAAACTGGTGATGCTAAGTAGCCTCCTCCCTGATAGGAGTGGAAATTGCAGACCGTGAGCAAGGTGGGTGGGATCCTTCATGATGTTACTGGCTCTTGTCCATCACTTGTCTGTTAATAGGGATGTTCTTTGCAGAATTGGAAATAATTGATAGTTACCAGTGAAACCCCCTTTTTAATGGGTGTCGCTAGACATGCGGCTTGTTAGCCGCTCGCTGACAGCCACTGGAGTCAGTGGTGAGAAAACCACCTTTCTCAAACTCCATACGTCTAGGGTCGATAAGATTTGGGTCCCACCAAAACTGGGAAGTTGAGATGTCTTGACTACCCAGACACCAATCCGTGTGAATTTTGTGCAAATTCTGGTCCCGTGCAACTAGCTGTCGGCAATAAATAACAGATCGCACACTGCATACAATTATAAAGTATATTTACAAATTTCAGCTTTATCGAACAATTAGTAGGAAAAATACAAGAAAAAAAATAAAAAGGGCCCATTACAGTTAACCCAGTCCAAATGGGCACAAAAGTAATGGAGACGGAGGCGGAGTTAAGACTCCTTTGCTTGCATCTTCGGAAACAGCTCTATTTCCATCTTTAATATCTCTATTTTTCCCTTTCAGGGTTCTTTTGAAGACCCTGACCTGGAGTTACACGCAGACTTCAGTTCTTTGCGGGATTGGGACCCATTCTTGGGGTTTCATAACCAGCCGTTGTGTGGCACGCCAAGGGTTCGGCCTGAGAGACCGGCTCGTATTTGGAAGCCTAAGATCTCGGGGCTCTGGAGACGGGTGAATCGAGGGTCGGTGTCACAGCAGGAGATCTGTGTGTCGTCGGGGGAGCCGGGAAATCTACTGCTGCTGTGGGCCCGAAGTCCCGAGATCTTTGCGATCTTCAGGCACAGAGCTCGAAAAAAGTGATGTAATGGACTTTTAATATCGTAAACCAGTGAGTTGTTTTTATGTCTCCTTGCTCGCTGGGAAAATAGAAACTCCTTCCTCTCCCTTATTAGGCAGAGAGAGAGAGAGAGAGAGAGAGAGCGAGAGAGAGAGAAAGAGAGAGAGCCAGTGGGTTGTCGAATGCCGGATGAAACGCAAAGTCTTTGTGGGAACAGCTAGTCTGTGTCTTTGCTGTTGTTTTGCTCACGTTTGGGTGCTCGATGGTGGTGCTGATGCTTTTGTTTTGCCGGTGGGAGGAGGGGGGATTGTTGCTTGCTGCCACTTCTGTGCAGGAGGAAGGAGTTGGGAGGGGGCTTTGGGGTTCTCATGTTTTACCGCCATTCATTCTTTGGGGCACTTCTCTGTTTTTGTGGATGTTTGTGAAGAAAAAGTGTTTCAGGATGTATATTGTATACATTTCTCTGACATTAAATTGGACCTTTGAACCTTTGAAGTTGGAGCTCATCTTGAAATTGTCTTTAACTCACTTGTCTACGTGAAAGCACATAGCACCTTCCAAATGTCGCTTGAAATCCATCTCGAACAAATGGGCTCCTCCTTGAAGCCATTCACCCACACAAAACACCTTGTGCAACAGGGGTGGCATCCTTTGCCACCTTCCCTCTTGTCTTCTCCCGGATCCTGCCGAAAAGACCTTGATCCACACCAGTGTCCGTAACTAAAACCTCACCGCCCAGCGTTCTCCAGGACCCTCTCCTAATTCCACCCTCCTGACTGGCTGACTGTGACGAGATCCTAAGGTTTATTCATTATGGACTATGCCTTTAAAAAGAGAGAGAGAGAGTGTGCTGCTGATTCAGAGAGAGAGAAACCAAGCAGCTCGTGAGTCACTATGGTGATGGAAGAGCGGAGCTATATAACAGACAGCTGGTGTTCAGCATGTTTGGATATATACACAAAGTCAGCTAGTTTTCTGGTAGACACATGGAAGACACACACAGAGACACAGACGAAACAGAAACTGGATGAGCTTCGAGTGACCACAAAAGGGTGGGTTTTGAGGATCGATCGGGAGAATCGATCGGGAGAATCGATCAATGGCTCTCGCAGTGTGGAAAAGGGGTAACCTGTGGAAAGCTATCAGTGTGTTTAACCCTTGCCTGGGTTGATAGCTTCACCACGTGAAGATGGTACCCTTAGCATAGTCACAGTCGGTGACATTAAAAGGTTTACGGAAGACAACGGGAAGATCGATGGCATTGGCTTACTTAGATAACAAATCACCTCTCCACAATTCTACTCAACTCAATATCACAAACTGAACTGACTTCGTTTGTACACCGTTGTAGGACTGTATCACTTACCACTTAAACTTGAAGAAGTTTGGGTTTTATATTTACACACTTATATATGCTTAAACTCTGCTAATCTGTTTGATTTTTCCGGTTTTATATTACTATATTATGTAGTTACTAATAAAACAGTGTTTGTTAATAGCAAAACCAGACTCCAGGTGTGTTCCATTTCTGCTGGTTCTTTTAACCCGTTGTGGGGTACGTAACACTGACACGACATTCATAAAGGGCTACGTTGAACAACATAGCCCCTGATCTTTGGCTCAAACCCGAACATGCTAAAAGCAGAACAGACTGCTCTTACAGAACTGCTAAAATGAAATACCTACAGCATAGCAGTAAAAATCTCAACCTGGTTTCTCAACCCAAGTTTGGAAATATAAATTAAGAGCCCTGCTGAAAGGCCATTGGTTTAAAATGTCAAATCTTCTTTACACAAAGAGTAATGAATACCTGGAAAGAGCTGCCAGAGGAAGTGATCGAGGTGGGTACCATGGTAACATTTAAGCAGCATTTGGATGGGTACATGAAAGGGAGGGACTTGGAAAGTTATAGGCCGATTGTAGGCAATTCAGACTAGCTAGGAGGATAATGTGGTTGGCATGGACCAGTTGGGCCAAAGGGCCTTTTCCCACGCTGTACTACTCAATTACTCTGTCTGGCAGATTACTTTTAATGTTGACAAACACTCAAAGGTTTAACTCGTTGCAATTTGAGGTTTGCATAGAGCAGCCAGAACTATGTGGTCAAGACCGAACATGCAAAAAACTTGATAGCCTTAAATTGAAGAAATTATTGGAAACTCAGAAACAGAGCAACTGAAATTGGTAAATTGTTTTATACGTGTCACATATAGTGAGGTACATAGTCATAGAGAAGTACAGCACAGAAACAGGCCCTTTGGCCCATCTAGTCCATGCGGAAAACCATTTAAACTGCGTACTCCCAATTACCTGCATGGGGACCATAGCCTGCCATGTCCCTACTATCCATGTGCCTATCCAAACTTCTCTTAGATGTTGAAATCAAGCTGACATGGACCACCTGTGCTGGCAGCTCATTCCACACTCTTATGGCCCTCTGAGTGAAGAAGTTTCCCCTCATGTTCCCCTTGCACTTCTCACCTTTCACACTTAACCCATGACCTCTGCTTGTAGAACCACCCAACCTCAGTGGAAAAAGCCTGCTTGCATTTACCCTGTCTATACCCCTTATAATTTTGTATACCTCTATCCAATCTCATCTCAGTCTTCTACATTCTAAAGAATACGGTCCTAACTTATTCAATCTGTCCTTATAACTCGGGTCCTCCAGAACCCGGCAACATCCTTGTAAATTTTCTCTGCATTCTTTCAACCTTGTTTACATCATTCCATCTTTCCTGTAGGTAGGTGATCAAAACTGCATAAAATACTCCAAATTATCTCATCAATATAACATCACATCTCTTGTACTTAATACACTGATTTATGAAGGCCAATGTGCCAAAAGCTTTCTTAATGACCCTACCTACCCATGACACAACTTTTAAGGAATTATGTACCTGTATTCCCAGATCCCTGTGTTCTACAACATTCCTCAGTGCCCTACCGTCCACTGTGTAAGACCTACCCTGGTTGGTCCTGCCGAAGTGTAAAACCTCACACTTGTCTGCATTAAATTCTATCTGCCATTTTTCAGCCCAGTTTTTTGCAGCTGATGCAGATCCCCCTGCAAGCCATAATAGCCTCCCTCACTGTCCACTACACCCCAAATTTTGACGTCATCTGCAAATTTGCTGATCCAGGTAACCACATTATCATCCAGATCATTGATACAGGTGACAAGCAACAAAGGACCCAGCTCCGATCCCTGTGGCACACCACTAGTCACAGGCCTCCAGTCAGAGAGGCAGCCATTACGACCACTCTTTGGCTTCTCCCACAAAGCCAATCTCTAATCCAAACGGTGAAAAGCTTGTTTTGCATTCTGTCCGTACAGATCAAATCACTGCAATGGTGCACTGAGGCAGCAGAATGAAAAACAATAACAGGATGCAGAATAAAATGCGACAGTAGAGACAGAGTGCGGAGCAGGTGGCCCGTAAGGTGCATCACAATGCGGTGGTGGTGAGGTCAAGAGTCTGCCTTACTATACCAGGGAAACATTCAATAATCTTATAATGACAAGATAGCAACTGTCTTGGAGTCTACTATGTTCTTTTAGGTTTATGCAGCTTCAGCTCCATGGGAGGGGAGAGAAGAGAGAACGCCTGCGATGGGCAGGATTTTTTCTTAGGCTGGTTGCAATGAGAAGTGTGGACAGAGTCCATGGAGGGGAGTCTGGCTCCCAGGCTGTGCTGAGCTGGGTCACGCTCTCTGTGGTCACGGGCAGACCACCCTGAGAGGATCGATGAAAACCCGCGGGGGCCAAAGGGGACATGCCGAATTTTTTAACCTCCTGAGGAACTTTAAGTAAATCAAGGCACTGATCCCGTGACAGTGCCATGATCAACATGACAGTGGAGGAGGCCATGGATGGACATATCGGAATGGGACGGGGGAGTGGAATTGAAGTGGGTGGCCACTGGGAGATCCCGGTTGTTCTGGCAGACGGAGCACAGCTGCTCGGCAAAGCGCTCTCCCAATCTTCGTTGGGTCTTACCAACGTACAGGAGGCCACACTGGGCGCACCGAACACAGTAAATGACTCCAACAGACTCACAGGTGAAGTGTCGCCTCACCTGGAAGAACTGTTTGGGGCTCTGAATGGTGGTGATGGAGGAGGTGTAGGGGCAGGTGTAGCACTTGTTCCACTTGTAAGAGTAAGTGCCAGGAGGGAGATCGGTGGGAAGGGATGGGGGGGGATGAATGGACAAGGGAGTCGCATAGGGAGCAATCCCTGCGGAAAGCAGAAAGTGGGGGGGGGGGGGGGAAGATGTGCTTGGTGGTGGGATCCCGTTGGAGGTGGCAGAAGTTTTGGAGAATTATAGTACCACCCCACCAGCCTCTCAGCCTCTGCATCCAGCTCATAATTCTCTAAAATTTCCACCACCTCCAACTGGATCCCCCCACCAAGCACATCTTTCCCTCCCCCCCACACACACAATCTCTGGTTTCTGCAGGGATCACTCCATACATGACTCCCATTTCCATTCATTCCTCCCCACTGTTCTCCCTCCTGGCACTTATCCTTGCAAGCGAACAAGTGCTACACCTCCTCCCTCACTACCATTCAGGCCCCAGACAGTCCTTCCAGGTGAGGCAACACTGGAATATAGAGAGCTATGGTGCTCCCGGTGTGCCCTCTTGTATATCGGTGAGACCCGATGTGGACTGGGTGACCACTTCGCCGAGCACCTATGCTCCGCCTACGAGTGGGATCTCCCAGAGGCCACCCATTTTAATTCCATTTTCCATTCCCATTCCGATATGTCCAGCCATGGCCCCCGCCACTGTTGTGATGAGGCCACACTTAGGTTGGAGGAACAACATTCTATTTGGGTAGCCTTCAGCCTGAGTGCATGAACATTGACTTCTCAAGCTACCAGTAATGTTTCCCAACCCCCAATTCCTTTCTCCATTTCCCATCCCCTTTTCCCTCTCACCTTATCTCCTTGCCTGCCCATCGCCTCCCTCTGGTGCTCCTCCTGCCTTTTTCTTTCTTCCATGGCCTTCTGTCTCTTTCACCAATCAAATTCCCAGGTCTTTACTTCATCCCCCCCACCCCCCTTCCTATCACCTAGTGGTTCTCTCTCCCTTTTTCAATAGATGCTGCCTGGCCTGCCGAGTTCCTCCAGCATTTTGTGTGTGTTGTCATGGAGAAAGCCTCTGTATATTTGTAAGTTTCTGTACATACATGTTGGTTTTCGTTTATCTATTTGTAATTTATTTTTCTTCACAACCTTTGGGCAGCTTTTGTTCTTTTATTCATGTGGCACTAAACAAAACCCCCTCGCACCAGCGTGCTATTGCAGCTTTTCATCTCATTTTATTTCCACACTTACCCACACATGATAGCGCGGTGGAACAGTACTTTATTGATCCAACTCCATCCATGACACCGTGAATGTCCTTTATCTACTCATGTGGCAGTGTAGTTAAGAAGGCTTGGAAGATGGTTCCTTTTTGGCAACCAGTTTAAGGGTGTCTGTGATCTGGGTAGGATTAGAGAGCTGGGACCATTTACACTATAGAAGTATACATTACAAAAGAAAATGACTGAGCTCTTTAAAATAATAGGAATATAGTTTGTTCAACTGGACGTATTATTTAAAGCAGATAGACAAGCTATAGGAACACAAGGCTAAGTTGGACACCACTCTCCTCCATCACTGCGTAACCCTCGACTTCCCCTTCCTGAAGTCCACAATCAATCCCTTGGTCTTACCGATGTTGAGTGTTGTTGTTGCAACCCCACTCAACCAGCTGGTCTACCTCACTCCTTGTCACCATCTCACCCCTCTACATTGGGGAGGGGGAGGGAGGTGGAATTTGTACATTTCAACATTTTAGAAGCTGACCAGAAGTGTACAATCCCCTTGCATTTGAGATCAATCAAGGCTGTGCAAAATGTGAAGCTGTTTGGCACCATGTTTTCTGATCATCCAGAAAGCTGTCATTTACAGTGCTGTCAATCCTTATATCCGAAGCAGTTCAGCACAGACTAGATGGGCTGAAGGGCCTGTTTCTGTGCTGTACTGTTCTGTGACTTTTATGATTGTAGTCATAACAGGACTCTGATTACTCGTGTGGTTTCATGCCATTATGGGATTAATTTGGCTCAACACAGCAGAGCTGGGAAGATTTAAATGTTATTTTCCCCAATGAAATGGACCCTATTGCATTTCAATTGAACTGCAGTCTTATTCAAGCTACTGGAATTGTGTTTATCATCTGCAATACAACTCAAGACGACTCTGTAACATTAAGGATTTTGGATAGGTACATGGATAGGAGGGGTATAGAGAGCTATGGTCCAGATGGGATTCATCATCATCATTATTATGAGCTGCGTCCAGATGGGATTAGACAGATTAATAGTTTGGCACAGCCCGATGGGCTGAATGGCCTGTTTCTGTGCTGTATTTTTCTATGAGTTCTATAATTGTATCAAATAGTTAAGACAGATACTTTACACTGCTCAACACATTCCTTGCTGATTTGACTTGAAGCAAACGACGCATGTTTCAATGGACATGTGACAAATAAAATTAATGTTATCTTCAGAAGCCAGGTAGTTGACGAGAAGAGAGCTGAAGTACTGTTTGTTCGAACAAGTGTGAGGGGCAGTGCACCGCTTATTAATCAATTGTTTCATGGTTGTGGGGTTTCATCTTGAAAGTTCAACAACTGAGCCATGAAAAGTACAGTCAGATCAGATCAGCAGAAGTCTTGCCTAGTTAGGTTGCCGATGGACTGACTCGTGGCCCCAGCAGGTCAGTTATGTAGCTTATGGCTTAGTGGAAGTGAGTGTGGGAGTGTGAGAAAGGAAGATAGTATCAGCTGCTGCATCCTTACTGTAATCCCTCAACCTAAAATTAAGAGATTACCTCATGGAATAAGGAATTCTGTATTTTATGATTAATTAGAAATATTTAGCCAGCATGTCTGTGGAATTGATGTTAATTTAATTACCAGCCCGCTATAAAATTGGTAGTCGGGTGAGACACCACTCGAGTAACTCCAATTAATTCATTTTACGTTGGCTATTAGGTGGAAATAAATTTCAGGCATTCTACATGCACAGCTTGCAGAAACTTGCTGAACAATCCTAGCAATGACTGATTTCCAATAAATGTCCATGTTATTATAGGCTTTGGGGTAACTGCGTGACAGATTCCTCTGTAACCTTTATTATTGTGCAAAATGATTCTGCAGTGCCCTGAATATAATCAGACACCAGTTAATCTTTCACAGTTCAGATAAATTCTTGACAAGTACAATTTTAAAAAAACACAAGGAGCTCTCAAGTATTTTTTTTCTGTTGCCACCAGGAATCCTTTCTGAACAGATTAGACAGCTGCACAGAATTCTGATTAAACATTAAAAGCTAATGCTCAATGCTCCCAGGTGGAGGAAGTGAACAGGGCACCACTCAGCCACATTAAATGCAGAAGTTCCACCTTATTCCAAAATACTTTACAGCTAATGACACCCAATTTTAACCCCAAACGGCAATGCAATAACACCTAGGTTATCCATTTCTTAAAACACAAAGTACACTGCAGATGCTGGGGTCAAAGCAACACGTACAACACGCTGGAGGAACTCAGCAGGTCGGGCAGCATCCGTGGAAACCAGCAGTCAACGTTTTGGGCCAAGTCCTGATGAAGGATCTCGGCTCGAAACGTTGACTGCTCATTTCCACGGTTGCTGCCCGACCTGCTGAGTTCATCCAGCGTGTTGTACGTGTTGCCTTATCTATTTCTTGATGACAATGGCTGAGGTGTAAACATTAACCAAGATTAATTACCTGTTTGATGATGAAGTAATGCAATGGGATCCTGTTTTCATCTGAAAGAACAAAGAAAAGCCCGGTTTAGCATTATTATCTGAAGATAGCACTATTGACAGTGAAATGCTTCTCTTGAACATCAGGTCAGACTCTCTGAAATGGGATTTGAAGCCTGAATAAAAGCAGAGATGTTGGAAATACTCAGATCACGCTGCATCTGTGGAAGAAAAAAAACAGGTTTAATGTTTCAGCTCTGAGACTCTTCATCAGAGCTGGAGTCGTAGAGCACCAAAGAACAAAAAAACGGCCCTTCGTCTGAACTAATCCATACCAGACGGTTATTTTACCTCGTATGAGAAAAGCTGCAGATGCTGGAAATCCTAGAGACACACACACAAAATGCTGGAGGCACTCAGCAGGCCAGGCAGCATCTATTCAGAATAGTAAGCAGTCAACATTTCAGGCTGAGACCCTTCATCGGGACTGGGATAAAAAGATGAGGAGTCAGAGCAAGAAGGTGGGGGGAGGGGAGGAGAAGGTACAAGGTGATAGGTGAAACCGGGAGAGGGGGAGGGGTGAAGTACAGAGCTGGGAAGCTGATTGGTGCAAGAGATAATGGGCTGAAGAAGGGGAAATCTGATAGGAGAGGGTAGAAGACCATGGAAGAAAGGGGAGGAGGAGGACCACCAGAGGGAGGTGATGGGCAATAATTCCTGTTAATTGCCCCTTTCACCAATCTCCCATTCACGTTTCCCTCTCTGACATTATCTCCTCACCTGCCCATCACCTCCCTCTGGTTGAGCTGGTGGTGAAGAAGGCGAATGCAATGTTGACATTCATTTCTAGAGGTATAGAATATTAGAGCAGGGATGTGACATTGAGGCTCTATAAGGCACTCGTGAGACTACACTTAGAGTATTGTGTGCAATTTTGGGCTCCATACTTTAGAAAGGATATACTGACATCGGAGGTGGTTCAGGAGGATTCACGAGAATGATTCCAGGAATGAAAGGGTTACTGTATGAGAGATGTCTGGCAGCTCTTGGGCTGTATTCCCTGGAGTTCAGGAGAACGAGGGGGGATCTCATAGAAACATTCTGAATGTTAAAAGGCCTGAACAGATTAGATATGGCAAAGTTATTTCCCATGGTAGGGGATTCAAGGACAAGAGGGCATGACTTCAGGATTGAAGGAAGTCAGTTTAGAACAGAGATGCGGAGAAATTGCTTTAGTCAGAGGGTGGTAAATATGTGGAATTTCTTGCCATGAGCAGGCTGTGGAGGCCTAGTCATTGGGTGCATTTAAGGCAGAGAAAGATAGGTTCTTGATTAACCAGGGCATCAAAGGATATGGGGAGAAGGTAGGGGAGTGGGGATGACTGGATGAATTGGATCAGCCCTTGATTGAATGGTGGAGCAGACTCAATGGGCCAAATGGCCTACTTCAGCTCCTATATCTTATGGTCTTAAAGACAAGGCAGGAAGATGACATGGTAGGGGCAACATTTCAGCATAGCAGTTAGCATAATACTATTACAGCACCAGCAAACCTACGTCGACTGCACTCATTTCCATAGATGCTGCCTGACTGCGAGTTCCTCCAGCATTTTGTGTGTGTTGCTTGGATTTCCAGCATCTGCAGATTTTCTCTTGTTTGTAACAAGCTAACAAGTCGAGCCAATATAACAAGAGTACCACTTGAGTTATAGAATTTAATATTGACTGAAAATAAATACTGTATGCCTTTTGATTTTGTGTTATATATTTTGCATTTTCGCTCGTTTGTTTTATTGCCATTTGTGCAATTATTTTTGCGTGTGTTGGGGAGAGGGGAGTTTGATGTTCGATATTTTTCTTTGAACAGGTTGGTTCCATGGTTTGTCTTTATTTTGTGACTGTCTATGGGGAAGACGAATTTCAAGGTTGTATACTGCATACTTTGATAATAAATGTACACTCCATCTCTGACTCATTGGTGTGCAGCCTCCATCCTGTTACGTTGAAGCCCTTTTCAAGCACCTCATCTTCCCCCTGGGCACGTTGCAGCTTTCTAGACTCAATACTGAATTCTGCAACTTCAGGCAACCTGATTTCTCTGTTGGTTTCTGACATCCATCTGCGATACAGGCTCAACTAGTTTTCATTTTATCCTTTTTCTTCTTGTTCTGTGGTGGACATGTTCAGCTGACCTCCTAGTCATGTCCTCTGGCTTTGCACTTTGCAACTCTTACATTCCTTTGCCCATGTTCTTACCTTCTAACTGCGTCCACTCTCTCACGACCCGATAACCTCCCCACCATTGCCTACAGCTTAACAAGCTTCTTTGCTCTCCTTCACAGGGGTTTCCACCCAACACATTAGTGGCTTCTTTTCCCATAGATACACCCTGATGTCAGAATCAAAATCAGCCTTAACATTAATGGCACATATCATCATGAAATTTGTTCTTTTGTGACAGCAGAACATTGCAATACATTTTTAAGCTATAACTTGCAATAAGAAACATATATCATATATATAAATTAAATTAAGTAAGTAGTGCAAAAAATAAGGACAAGAAGTGAGGTAGTGTTCATGGGTTCATTGTCCATTCTGATGGCGAAGAAGCTGTTCTTGGAACACTGAGAGTGTGTCTTTGGGCTCACGTACCTCCTCCTTGATGGTTGTATTGAGAAGAGGGCATGTCCTGGGTGGTGGAGGTCCTTCATAATGGATACTGCCTTCTTGAGACATGGTATCTTGAAGATGTCCTCGATGCTGGGGAAGCTATGATGGTGCTGGCTGAGTTTACATCTTTCTGCAGCTTTTTCCGACCCTGAGCAGTGGCCCCTCCACACCAGGTAGTACTGCAACCAGTTAGAATGCGCGCCACGGTACATCTATAGAAATTTGCAAGAGTCTTTGGTGTCTTAACAAGTTTCCCCAAAGGTTTTTTACTGAACATTTCTGGCATTTTCTGGTTTAACTATAGATTTCCAACATCCACAGTTCACTACCCCCCCACCCCCCCCCCCCCCCACCCCTCCCTTCTTTTCATTTGCTTGGGGTTTGAATTCACAGCCTTCTGATTTGGAAATGAATCTGTTGTCAACTGAACGATCTAAGAATAAGACTGACTGAAGGAGCTCAGAATTAGAACAAGTTTACTGTCACTGATATGTGTCATGAAATTTATTGCTTTGTGGCAGCAGTACAGTGCAAGACAAAAAAAGTTACCTTGTTATGATAAATAGACAACCAGACAGCGCAAAACATGAGGTAATGTTAATGGATCATTCAGAAATCTGATGGTAGAGAGGAAGAAGCTCTTCCTAAAGCATTGAATGTGGGTCTCTTGGCTGCTGTACCTTCTCCTCAATGACCTCTCTCTTAACTCCAACATCCTAGACCCAAATGGTAGTAAATTATACAGGAATAAGATCCAAGCCTCTTTGGCCATGATATGATTTTGAAAAATGATAGGAGAAGTCACTAAAGATTAAAATAAATATTTGAGGTATGTGTGCTTCCTTGGTAGTTTAATATCTAAAAACATATAGGACTATTTCCATGTAGTTGTCTTTCAAGTTAATTAGTATATTTAGGGTGTTGATATGTGCACATCCTCTCAGTTTCAAGACACTTAAAAGTTCAAAGTTCAAAGTAAATTTATTATCAAAGTACGTAAATGTCACCATGTACTACTCTGAGATTAATTTTCTACTGGGTATTCACAGTAGGTACAGAGCAACAGATAGAATTACATTCTCCCACTTTATAACTTTAACTGTAAGAAATAAAAAGCTTTTAAATTGTAAAAAATTGCGTTCCAGAGTAAATTTCTATTAAGTGGCAGGAGAATGTGTTTGAGAGGAATAATAAATCAGCCATGATGGAATGGCAGTGCAGACTCGATGGGTCAAATGGCCTAATTCTGCTCCTATGTCTTAAGGTCTAAAATCGGGTCCTGGTCAAATTCGCCCTCTCTTTTTTCAGTGTTATATGTTTTTTTTTTGCCAAAAACTATTAAGGAGGATGTGGGTACAAAGAAGACAATATGAATTTGTGGAGATGTTTGGGTCAGGACGTTGATGACACCACCCCACTATCTTCTGTTCGGATCCGCTGCCCGTCTGCAAGTTGATGAGAACCTATGATAAGTTCAAGCACAAGCAAGACTATATTGTTGAACACTGGCTCTTTGTTCTCTTCACCATTAGAGTCAAACACATGAAAGTGTAGGGGACCTAGGTGAGAACAGAGATGAAGAGGAATTTCTTTAGCTTTAGCTTCATCCCTCCCACTTCAGGTTTCACCTGTCACCTTGTGATTCTCCCTCCCCTCCCCCCACCTTTTAAATCTACTCCTCAGCTTTTTTTCCCCTGTCCTGCCGAAGGATCTCCGCCCGAAACATAGAAGCTGCCTGGCCTGCTGAGTTCCACATGCATTTTCTGTGAGATGCTTGGATTTACCAGCATCTGCAGATTTTCTCTTGTTCATGATTTACATGGCCTATCAGCGGTGTCAACAGAGCTTTACCAAGAGGGATTTCTCGCAGGTCGGTGGCGGTTATTTAAAAAGGGAGCTTCGAGAGCATTTGTCCATTGTACATGGCCTATGAGTGACTATAACCAGAGCAATAATCGTGAGTTAGATACCAGGGAAGGTTCAGGCATAAAAGGGAGACACTGCCCAGCAGAGCGGTCGTCAAAGGAGAGGACATTGACGGGCTGATCTCAGGCAGAGTGGTAGGGCTTTGGCGGTAATGGGTCGAGGCGAGATAGGTTACCTGTGAGGAATAGAAACAGGAAGTTTGTCTGTGAGGCCAGTGTTCTGTACTGGGTGTCAGGTGTGGGAAGTCCGGGAGACTCCCAGCCTTCTGGAAGGTCACATCTGCACCAGGTGCATCGAGCTGCAACTCCTTGGGACTGGATTAGGGAATTGGAGATGCAGCTCAATAACCTTTGTCTGGTCAGGGAAAGTGAGGAAGTGATAGAGAGGAGCTAGAGGCAGGTAGTCACACTGGGGCCTCGGGAGATAGATAAGTGTGTAACAATCAGGAGAGGGAAGGGCAAGAGTCAGATACTACCCAATGGCTGTCCCCCTTAACAATAAGTTCTCCTGTTTGAGTACTGTTGGGGTAACGAACTACCTGGGGGAAGCAACAGTGGTCGCACCTCTGGCACAGAGTCTGGCCCTGTGGCTCAGAAGGGTAGGGAAAGGAAGAGGATGGCAGCAGTGATAGGGGACTCTATAGTTAGAGGGTCAGACAGGTGATTCTGTGGACACAGGAAAGAAACACGGATGGTAGTTTGCCTCCCAGGTGCCAGGGACTGGGATGTTTCTGATCACGTCCACGATATCCTGAACTGGGAAGGTGAACAGCCAGAGGTCGTAGTACATATTGGTACCAACAACATAAGTAGGAAAAGGGAGGTAGTCCTGAAAACAGACTACAGGGAGACTACAGGAAGGAAGCTGAGAAGCAGGACAACAAAGGTAGTAATCTCGGGATTACTGCCTGTGCCACGTGACAGTGAGTGTAGGAGTAGAGTGAGGTGGAGAATGAATTAGAGATTGGAGCAGGGGGCAGGGATTCAGATTTCTGGATCATTGGGACCTCTTTTGGGGCAGGTGTGACCTGTACAAAAAGAACAGGTTGCTCTTGAATCCCAGGGGGACCAATATCATGGCAGGGAGGTTCGCAAAGGCTATTGGGAAGAGTTTAAACTAGAATTGATGGGTGGGAACCAAACTAAAGAGACGGAGGAAGAGGTGGTTGGCTCACAAACAGAGAAAGCTTGGAGACAGTGTGAGAGGGAGGAAAGGCAGGTGATAGAGAAGGGACACACTCAGACCGATGGTTTGAGATGTGTCTATTTTAATGCAAGGAGTATCATGAACAAAGCGGATGAGCTTAGAGTGTGGATCAATACTTGGAACTATGATGTTGTGTCCATTACAGAGATTTGGATGGCTCAGGGGCAGGAATGGTTACTTTGAGTGCCAGGCTTTAGATGTTTCAGAAAGGACAGGGAAGGAGACAAAAGAGGTGGGGGTGTGGCACTGCTGATCTGAGATAGTGTCACGGCTGCAGAAAAGGAGGAAGTCATGGAGGGATTGTCTACTGAGTCTCGGTGGGTGGAGGTTAGGAACAGAAAGGGGTCAATAACTCTACTGGGTGTTTTTTATAGACCACCCAATAGTAACAGGGACACTGAGGAGCAGATAGGGAGACAGATTCTGCAGAAGTGTAATAATAACAGGGTTGTTGTGGTGGGAGATTTTAATTTCCCAAATATGAACTGGCATCTCCCTACAGTGAGGGGTTTAGATGGGTGGAGTTTGTTAGGTGTGTTCAGGAAGGTTTCCTGACACAATATGTAGGTAAGCCTACAAGAGGAGAGGCTGTACTTGATCAGGTATTGGGAAATTAACCTGGTGAGGTGTCAGGTCTCTCAGTGGGAGAGCATTTTGGAGATAGTGATCACAATTCTATCTCCTTTATCATAGCATTGGAGAGGGATAGGAACAGACAAGTTAAGAAAGCATTTAAATGGAGTAAGTGGAAATATGAGGCTATCAGGCAGGAACTTGGAAGCATAAATTGGAGACAGATGTTCTCAGGGAAACGTATGGAAGAAGTGTGGCAAATGTTCAAGGGATATTTGCATGGAGTTCTGCATAGGCACATTTCAATGAAACAGGGAAAGGATGTTAAGGTACAGGAACCATGGTGTACAAAGGCAGCTGTAAATCTAGTCAAGAAGAAGAGCTTATGAAAGATTCAAAAAACTAGGTAATGATAGAGATCTAGAAGATTATAAGCCTAGCAGGAAGGAGCTTAAGAATGAAATTAGGAGAGCTAGAAGGGGCTATGAGAAGGCCTTGGTGGACAGGATTAAGGAAACCCGCAAGGCATTCTACAAGTATGTGAAGAGCAAGAGGATAAGACAAGAGAATAGGACCAATCAAGTGTGACAATGGAAAAGTGTGCATGGAACCAGTGGAGATAGCAGAGGTACTTAATGAATACTTTGCTTCGGTATTCACTACGGAAAAGGATCTTGGCGATTGTAGGGATGACTTTCAGTGTATTGAAAAGCTTGAGCATATAGACATTAAGAAAGAGGATGTGCTGGAGCTTTTGGAAAGCATCAAGTTGGATAAATCTCTGGGACTGGATGAGATGTACCCTACACTACTGTGGGAGGTGAGGGAAGAGAATGCTGAGCCTCTGGCAATGATCCTTGCATCATCAATGGGGACAGGAGAGGTTCCAGAGGATTGGAGGGTTGCCGATGTTGTTCCCTTATTCAAGAAAGGGAGTAGAGATAGCCCAGGAAATTATAGACCAGTGAGTCTTACTTCAGTGGTTGGTAAGTTGATGGAAAAGATCCTGAGAGGCAGGATTTATGAACATTTGGAAAGGCATAATATGATTAGGAATAGTCAGCATGGCTTTGTCAAAGGCAGGTCACGCCTTATGAGCCTGATTTAATTATTTGAGGATGTGACTAAACATGTTGATAAAGGTTGAGCAGTAGATGTAATGTATATGGATTTCAGCAAGGCATTTGATAAGGTACCCCATGCAAAGCTTATTGAGAAAGTAAGAAGGCAAGGCACCCAAGGGGACAATGCTTTGTGGATCCAGAATTGGCTTGCCCACAGAAGGCAAAGAGTGGTTGTAGATGGGTCATATTCTGCATGGAGGTCGGTGACCAGTGGTGTGCCTCAGGGATCTATTCTGGGACCCCTTCTCTTCATGACTTTTATAAGTGACCTGGCTGAGTAAGTGGAGGGATGGGTTAATAAATTTGCTGATGACACAAAGGTTGGGGGTGTTGTGGATAGTGTGGAGGGCTGTCAGAGGTTACAGTGGAATATCGGTAGGATGTAAAACTGGGCTGAGAAGTGGCAGATGGAGTTCAACCCAGATAAGTGTGAGGTGGTTCATTTTGGTAGGTTAAATATGATGGCAGAATATAGTGTTAATGGTAAGACTCTTGGCAGTGTGGAGGATCAGAGGGATCTTGGGGTTCAAGTCCATAGGACACTCAAAGCTGCTGCGCAGGTTGACTCTGTGGTTAAAAAGGCGTACAGTGCATTGGCCTTCATCAATCGTGGGATTAAGTTTAAGAGCTGAGAGGTAATGTTACAGCTATATAGGACCCTGGTCAGACCCCACTTGGAGTACTGTACTCAGTTCTGGTTGCCTCACTACAGGAAGGATGTGGAAACTATAGAAAGGGTGCAGAGGAGATTTACAAGGATGTTGCCTGGATTGGGGAGCATGCCTTACGAGAATAGGTTGAGTGAACTTGGCCTTTTCTCCTTGGAGCAATAGAGGATGAGAGGTGACCAGATAGAGGTGTAAAAGATGACGACAGGCATTGATCGTGTGGATAGTCAGAGGCTTTTTCCCAGGGCTGAAATGGCTAACATGAGAGGGCACAGTTTTAAGGTGCTTGGAAGAATGTACAGAGGAGATGTCAGGGGTAAGTTTTTTACGCAGAGAGTGGTGAGTGAGTGGAATGGGCTGCCAGTGACGGTGGTGGAGGTGGATACGATAGGGTCTTTTAAGAGACTCCTGGATAGGTACATGGAGCTTAGAAAAATAGAGGGCTGTGGGTAACCCTAGGTAATTTCTAAATTAAGTACATGTTTGGCACAGCATTGTGGGCCGAAGGGCCTGTATTGTGCTGCAGGTTTTCTATGTTTCTGTGTTTCTATTTATACTGCGATTGGTGTCATTTGATGACAGTATATAACTGAGTTACACAACAGAGTTGAGCAGAAGAAGCTGGACATATGAAGGAGAGTACACACAATTTGACCATCACTGAGTAGGATACTGGAAATAGAGGAACTCAGTCCTAATATTTAAACTCAAAAGCACACACTTGTTGGTTTCTGTCACAGAGTTTGTAATTATTTGTCTGTGAGGGACTGTCTGTCTGTTTCCCAGAGTTCCTGGAATTTGGGGTCCCATCATCAGCTAGCCTGGGGGTTGATACTAAGGATTGATACCAAGGATTGGAGCCCAAAGCTCGATCGGAAGTCGAAGCCTGGATACCTGGACTGGAGGCCTGTCTTGGAGTTGGAGGACTTCCTGTGGTTGGGGAGGTGGTAAAGGGGCTTGTTTCGTTGCTTTTTGTTTTCTGTTTTGGTGCGGTCTGTGTTGGCCTGCTGAGCATTGTTGGCGCTGAAATGCGTGCTGACATTTGCGGGCTGCTCCCAGCACATCCCTAGATGTGTTGTTTGTTAACGCAAATGGTGCACTCCACTGTATGTTTCAACGTACATTTCATAAAAGAAATCTGAATATACATTTGAAATTTTTATGCCTGTAGTAATATTTTTGAAATTAAGGACAATTCCTTCAAATAGTCAGAAGTTCATCTCTACTCTCTGGTCCTAAAGTAGTGCTGTTGTAGTCCTCTCCCAATATTCATTAGCATCAGTGCGTGGAGAGTTCCAATTATGCCATACATTAGTGTTGGGTAGAGATAAAGAGGCAAAGGTTAAAAATTAGCTTTATTTGTCACATGCACATTGAAACGTAGAGTGAAATGGGTCATTGATTGCGATGTGCTGGGAGCAGCGCACCATTATCGCCAACATAGCCTGCCCACAACTTCCTAATCCTAACCACACATCTTTGGAATGTGAGAGGTAAAAACTCATGCAGTCACAGGGAGAATGTACAAACTGGCAGGAATCGAACCTGATGAATGATCGCTGGTGTTGTAAAGCATTTTCATGAACCATTACTCTACATTTATGGTACATGGGTGGTGATCTGGGAAGTATTTCAACCCCTCCAATTCCATAGCATCTAGGGCCTCTGTAAGTGGAAACCAATTAGATCCAAGGATTTCTTGGTATGAAGAGAATCTGAAATTACAAATGTAGTTCAACAACTGAAGTGATCGACTGAGGTTACAAGTGCAAAGCCCAAATCTTGATACAAACTCATTCAGTGCAACCACAACTGCTGGGAAGTAAATTGCAATAACCTCAACAGCAGAGATTTTTGAAGCTGAAAGATATCCACAGTGTGAAATGGAAGAATAGTGGCAACACCTATGTGAAGGAGGTCATTCCGCAATTGAAATTTAATTAATAAAAACTTATTGATTCATAGAATTTCTGCCTCCTTACAGAGAAGAATAAATACAGTGGAAATATATCACCAGTCCCTTCCATTTCAAGAAATTACAAAACAGCTTGAAGTCCAAAGATTCAGAAGAGGCTGATACAATCATTGGCCACTTTATTAGTTATCTCATGTACTTAATAAAGGTGGCCATTGAGAGTATTTTCATGGTCTTCTGCTGCTGTAGTCCATCCACTTCAAAGAGCAACATATTGTTGCCTCAGAGACGCTCTTCTGTTGTATTGTGTCAGCTTGAACCCGTCTGGCCGTCCTCCTCTGACTTCTCTCATTAACAAGGCCACAGAACTGATGCTCATTAGATTATTTTTATTTTTGTTTGTCACACCTTTCTCTGCAAACGCTAGAAATTGTAGTGCATGGAAAATCCCAGCAGATCTGCTATTTCTGCGATACTCAAACCACCCCATCTGGCACCGACAACCATCCCACAGTCAAGGTCACTTACATCGCATTTCTTTTCCATTCTGATGTTTGGTCTGAACAATACTGAACATCTTGACCATGTCTGCACGCTTTTATGCATTGAGATGCTGCCACATGATTGGCTGATTAGCTATTTACATTAACAAGCAGGCGTACAGGTGTACCGGATAAAATGGCCACAGAGTGTATGTTACCAATCCCTCCCAAAGCAGTCTAAAACCAATAGAAAAGAGTCTTATAGGTATCATTAACTCCACCATGGATGGTCCCAAGCCTAGCTGCGAAAGGAGGAGGGCTGGGTAAAAACCTAAAGCTACAGGAACACCATCAGAAGCTTCAAAGACCTAAGAGAAAGGATCTTCACCTAGAAGACGTATGAAATTATGTGATGAAAGCCACAGGTACGTGGAAACCAAAAGGTGATCACCCTTCTATCATCCAGGACCACCACCACTGGAACATGAAATGTAAAGACCATGTATGGAAGTGGACAGACGGAGCAAGTGGCGGCCAAAACGAAGAACAACAATCTGATCCTGCTCGGCATCGGTAAGACAAGATGGACATGGTCTGGGCAGAGGCGGCTGATGACAGGAGGACTACTGCTTTATTCAGGGCATGAGGAAGATGACTCTCTGTGCACACAAGGAGTGGCGTTCATGCTATCAAAAGTAGCAGTGGAGGCATTGATAGGATGGAAATCCCATGGCCTGCAAAATCTCACTATTAGAGCAATGAAGAAAAAGATCAAGATGGATGCCTTGCAGCATTATATGGTAACTAGCACCAACGAAGAAATCAAGAACACTTTCTACAACAAACCCCAGAACATCCTAGAAGAGTATCCTGAGAAAGATTCTCACGGGAGAGTTCAATGTAAAACTGGGATTAGATAACACCGGCTACAAGGTGATTTGGGAACATTCAAACTGGGTAAGATGAGCGAGAATGGAGAGTGCTTTGCCAACCTGTGCTCATTGAATGACATGGGCACTGGAGGCAGCATCCTTCCCCCACAAAAGAATTCACAAAAACACCCAGGTGTCACCTGACCACATAACAGAGAACCAAACAGACCACATCTGTACATCGGAGAAATTCAGGAGATCACTTCAAGATGTCAGATTGAGGAGGGGAGCACTTGACACATCTGCCTATCAGCTCTTAGCTGTGAAGCTAAAACTGGAGAAGAAATAGATGAAATCAGCATCATTGAGGGAAAGCGCCAACTTTTTGAGAGACACATAGATCCAAGAAACATTCTAATTGGTCCTTATCATCAAGTTCCAAGTGCTACAAGAACTATATGAGGAAGAGGATCTACACAAGTGGCAGAAATTTAAGGAGGTACTCGGTGCCAAAAAGGACCAGCAAGAAGATTGGATCTCAGCTGAAACTTTACACAAGATCAAGCTGAGGAGGCAGGAGAAAGCAGTCGCAAATAACAGCAGGACTAGAGTGGGAAAGACAAACACACAGGAAGAGCATGCAGAGGCTCTCGGGGCAGTGAAGAAGAGTGTTAAAGCAGACAAGTGCAGTTATATAGACTGCCTGGCAGAACAAGCAGTGGGTCTGGCAACATGAGGAAGCTGTACGACACCAGAAAGAAATTATCTCTAGGTACAGAAAGCCTGAGCGACTAGTCAAGGACAGAGATGGAAAGGCCATCGTGGGAACAGAGCAGCAGCTGAACAGGAGGGCTGAGCACTTTGAAGATCTGCCGAACAGACATGCACCTCTAAGCTCAGCTGACATCCCTCCAGCCAATACTGACCTACCCATAAACTGCAACGTGCCTACCAGAGAGGAAATCAGCAAAGCAGTAAGGCTGCTAAAGAATGGGAAAGCATCTGGTCCGGACGACAGCCCTGAAGAAGCTCTCCAGGCAGTCCTGCACACTACAGTAGAGGGGCTGTGCCCTCTCTTTCAGAGGATCTGTGAAAAAGAGCGAATACCAACAGTCAGGAAAGAGGGCTACCTTGTAGAGATTCCTAAGAAAGGAGACTTTAGCAATTTTCTCCAGCTGCAGAGACATAACACTCTTGTCAGTCCCTGAAAAAGTCTTCTTCAGGATAACACTGGAAAGGATGGAGGGTGCTGCAGAAGCAAGCTGAGATAGACATACAGGCTTATACAGGAATGGATCATGCACTGGCCAAACAGCGACATTAACTATCGTAGTCGAGCAGTCAATTGAGTGGAATTCATCTCTGTACAACAACTTCATCGATGATGAAAAAGCCTTTGATGGTATAGATAGAAAGATCCTGTGGCACAATGGACTACCAGGCAAGATGGTCAGACTGGTCAAGAATTCGTACGAGGGAATGTCCTGCAGAGTCAACCATGGTGAACAGACCACCAACAGCTTTCAGGTGAAAACAGGAGTCAGACAAGGGTGCCTGATATCCCCTTTCCCGTTCCTTCTGGTCATAGACTGGATCATGAAGCCATGGTTCATGATTCTTTTTACATGTTTCTTTTCTACAACACTGAAAAGAAAGGGGATCCAGTGGACCCTATGGAAACAACTGGAAGACATGGCTAGACTTCGCTAATGATGAAGCTCTCCTGTCCTACGCCCACAAGAAGATCAAGGAAAAACAGACAATGGCAACCACATCAGTGCAAGTGGGCAATAACATCTACAAAGGGAAAACTGGAAGTCATCAAGATCAACTCAAACTGTGTTGACCCAGTCACTCTTGAGGGAAGTCCACTCGGGTAGGTAGAAGCCTTCACCTACCTGGGTAGTATCATTGACAGACAGGGCAGCACCGATGCAGATGTCAAGACAAGGTGCGGCTAAGCTGGGGCAGCCCTCATCCATCTCAAGAGCATCTGGTGCTCCGAGGAGCCATCACCGTGCATTAAGATCAGGCTGTTCAACCCCAGTGTGAAGTCAGTTCTCTGTAAAATCTTGGAGGATAACAAAAACTATCATTTAGAAAGTGCAGATCTTTTAAAAAATCTCTGGATCTACTGGCCAGAAGTAATCAGCAACACTGATCTATGGCAAAGAACTCACCGGACAACAGCAGAAGAAGAATTAAGGAAGAGGAGATTGGGGTGGATAGGACACACAATTCAGCTTCCGCACATTCTTTTTCAAATGGTAAGCCATTTACCAACATCACCAGGCAAGTGCTAATGTGGAATCCCCAAGAAAAGACCAGCCAAAAAACACCTGATGGTGCATCAAGAAGAGGGGCTACACCCAGGGACAACTTGAAAGACTGGCCCAGAACAGAGGGCTCTGGTGAGCTGCTGTTGGCACAGTAGGGCAATGGGCTTTACTAACTTTTAGGTATCATTCACACAGGAATGCTCCCCTCCAGGGTGCTGATATTTACACCCGAGCACTTTGAGATTGATTTAATCAGTAGGCAATTTTACTCAAGACGGAATGATGAATGAATCACCAAGGCAATGAAGCTGTCGCTCCTGAGTCGATCATGTACTTTCATCAGTGGTTAGCTTCTTGACAAATCCTCTGACAACTGATTTGAACCCTGTTATTTTATGAGCCATTTGCAGAGGGTGTGCGATGTTAGCTGTCAATGTTATGGAAACTGTCTATGCTTTGTCTCGCTTGCCACTGAGAAATTTTCCTTTCTGCTGATTACATGCCAGGGAAGTTTGGACAATTCAGCGGGAGTTCTTAAATATATGGTAATCTCCAGTAATCGGATAAATCTTCTGAGTACAGTCTGCAGGGAGATTTCTGATACACACATATGGGCATATAGCAGACAAAATATGCAGCTTTATACACAAACACACATGCACAGATGCAAAAGACATACATACAACTTATGTGCAGCTACAAGTACATACACACACAATTTTGTAGTCTAGGCACATAGACGCCACTAATGAATTAGCTTCCATACATTGTTTTACAAAGTCATGGAGTCTGTTTCCTGGGAAGGGTCAATTTATTTTATTTGTTTCTCTGATATTTACATCTTGCAGCATGTCTTCATCTGTGGATTCCTTAGTCTGGATTCTAAAACACCAAGCAAAAAGCACTTTCCAGATTCAGGCGAAGTTAGTTGCCTTCTCTGCAGACAGTGAGATGTTCTGAGAGTTTAAATGTCTTTAAAAGAACAATTGTGTTTATGCTCTGGAGAGTTCACCTTTCTTGAAATATTTCAAAAGATCTGTGTAAATAGAACAAATGAAGCAGAGATCTTAACCTTTTCTTCTCTACAGGGAACAACATGTCTCGGCTGAAAGTGGGAAGGAAAGTTGAAAGGCTAATTGCTAAATCAGTCTGGTTTAGGGCTGTCAATTGCTGTCAGGAAATAGTCTATTGTAAATGAGCTGTCTTATACAAACTTAACAAACCTTAATGTCTGGGCAAAAAGCAAAAGCATGCATGGAACAATTGTTTCAGCACTTGCCCTGCCCCTAATAAAACCCAACTTTTAGGACAGCTGAAGGAGCTTCATTGTGCATCCTGCAGGACACACAGCAATGAAACTGCAAGGGGAGTAAGCTCCAATGAATATCAGTGCAACAATGGCCAGATTTGTTTGAGTGGTGCTGGTTGAGGAGTAAACATTGACCAGGACTTCAGATAGAATTTTCTTTGTGAGTTCTGAGATCTTCTGCACCCATTTTACAGAACAGTTTTATCTCATATTGGTTGAGCCCACTAGGAAATTCTGGACTGATGTTGTGTAATGAACCAGATTTGTTTAGGGAGCTTAAGGTAAAGGAACCCCTTGGAGGCAGTGATCATAATAGGATAGGATCAACCCTGCAGTTTAAGAAGGAGAAGTTAAAGATAAATGTATCAGTATTACAGTGTATTAAAGAGAATTACAGAGGCATGAGAGAGGAGCTGGCCAAAGTTGATTGGAAGGGGACTCCAACAGGGATGATGGCAGAACAGCAATGGCTGGAGTTTCTGGGTGCGTATCAGAAGGTGCAGGATTAATATGTCCCAAAGGTGAAGAGGTAGTCTAAAGAGAGGATGACTGACCGTGGCTGACAAGGAAAGTCAATGATGGCACAAAAGGAGAAAGAGAAAGGGCATATAATACAGCAGTCAGAGGGAAGTTAGAGGATTGGGAAGCTTTTAAAAGCCAATAGAAGGCAACTAAAAAGCCATAAGGAGAGAAAAGATTAAATATGAAGAAAAGCTAGCTAATAAAATAAAAGAGGTATAATTTTTTCCAGATATATAAAGAGTAAAAGAGAGGTGAGAGTGGATATAGATCTGCGGGAAAAATGATGCTGGAGAGGTAGTAATGGTGGGGACAAAGAAATGATGGATGAACAAGTATTTTGTGTCAGGCTTCACTGTGGAAGACATTAACGGTTTGCCAGATATTCAAGAGTATCATAGGGCAGAAGTGCGTGTAGTTTCTATTATTAATTGAGAAGTTGCCTGGGAAGCTGGAAGGTCTGCAGGTAGGTAAGTCACCTGGGCTAGAAGGCCTACACCATCTGAGGAAGGTAGCTGAAGAGATTGTGGAGGAATTAGTAAAGATCTGTCAAGAATCACTAGATTCTGGAATGGTTCAGGAGAATTGGAAAATTGCAAATTTCACTCCGCTGTTTAAGAAGGGAGGGGAGCAGAAGAAAGGAACTTGTAAGCCAGTTAGCCTGATTTCAGTGCTGGGGAAGATGTTGGGGTCCATTATTAAGGATGAGGTTTCGGGGTACTTGGAGGCAAATGACAAAGTAGGTCAGAGTCAGCATGATTTCCTTAAGGAGAAATCTTGCCTGACAAATCTGTAGGAATTCTTTAAGAAAATAACAAACAGGATAGACAAAAAATGCTTATTTGGATTTTCAGAAGACCTTTGTCAAGGTGCCACCTATGAGGCTGCGTAACAAGATAACATCCCATGATATTTCAGGAAGGGTATTAGCTTGGATAGAAGATTGACTGGCAGGAGGCAAAAATAAAGGGGGCCTGTTCTGGTTGGCTGTTGGTAACTAGTGGTATTTGGCAGGAGTCTTTATTGGGACTTAAGTTTGAAGTTTGAAGTTTGAAGGAAAGTTTGAAGTTAATAACTCATCTTCTTCTACCTTAGGCCACAAACATCAATCACCCCGATGAGCTATTAACTGATGAGTTATTAACTTCAAACTTTCTGCATAATCACTCAAAGAGTTGAACAGCATGTGCATGTAACAAGAGCTGTGTAACTCATCTCCTACCTTAGGCCATGAACTTATCATTCACCCCTGCTGTGGACACTTTCTGGAGGTCCAAGATCCGTATGCTCCACAGTCACTGGACTAAGTGTGTAAATACAGGAGGCGACTATGTTGAAAAATAAATGTGCAAGGTTTTCTAAAATTGACTCCTTCTACCCTAGACCACCCCTTGTATAAAAGGCAAAGAAGAGGAGATAATTCTGGGATAATCCAGATATCTTCCCACAAGATAAAGTGGCAGGAAAATCAAGGCAGCTATCCTTGGACAAGCAAAGGAAGGGAAGGAGGCAAATAAAACAAACCTAAGGGTGTGTATCAGATTGATAACACAAGTGAGAATCAGGCTTATTCTGGGGGAGGGAGCGGGCAAAAGGAGAGTAGAATCAAACAGTCTTCTACAGAAACATAAGCAATAAATGAATAATAAGATGAGAGATGGCAAGTTGGTAGGTGTGCACTGATCCAGGGTCATTATAAAGAAGAGGCAGAGTGTCTGAGTACCTGATATCATTCATTACCTCGCTTGGTAATGCTACTGGGTTGTTGGCAAATGGGGATATAATTGAGAGACTGGATAAGCTAAGATTGGATAGAGCGGAAGTATGAGAAGGGATAGTTGTTCTTGCAGTCCATAAATTTCCTGGCCCAGATGAGATGCCACCTATGTCAATAAAGAAACTAATGGAGGGAATTGCAGAGGGATGTATGGGAGGAAGTTGTGGCCACCATGCTGCAGTATGGAAGAGGTCCTTGGCGACTGGACAATTATAAACCTGATATCTTTATTTTTAAAGCAGAGCACAGGGTAAATCCAGCAACCACAGTCTGATTAGTTTAACGCTGGTGTTGAGGAAACACTTAGAGGTGATGATTCAGGATCAGAATCGGGTTTAATATCACCAGCATATGGTGAGAAATTTGTTGTCTTTGTGGCAGCAGTACAATGCAATACATAATAATAGAAAAAATGTGTATTACACTAAGTATATATGTACATACACATAATAGTTAAATTAAATAAGTGCAAAAATAGAAATAAAAAGTAGTGTTCATGGACAGAATTAGCATATACATGGAAAAGTGTGAATTGATAAGAGAAAGCCAATATAGATAAGTTAAAAAATGTTTTCTGACTAAAGAAGACCTTTGTCGAGGTCATTGACAGGACCAAAGAGAGAAAGGATATAGAACTTCAAAAGCCTTCTGATAAAGTGACACCTATTAGCCTTAGCATCAGCATTAAATTTCATGGACTAAAAGGACTGCAGCAGCACAGGTAGGAAATGAGCGATTCGATGAGAAGCAGAGATCAGTGAAACATTATTTTGTTTAAACTGGAGGGAAGTGTAAAGTGGTGCTCTCCAGAGTTTTTATGAGAATCACGAGGACGTATGAGGTCGTTTTCTTAATGCATTGCTCCAAAGACCACTGCACTTCGTACACAGGAGTTCAGTGTGGCAATAACCTTTGCCAAAGATGCGGCTCACAACATGAGATCAGGACTGGCTGTAATCCATTCATCCTGTCGAGGCTGTTTCACCATTCTGTGAAATTCTTACTCCCCTCTTTTGCCCATATTCCTTCACACCAATGCCTAACTAAAATATCTGTCTAAACTCGGAGTATATCGTTGTCGATTAGGATAAAGTTTGCCAGGATACTGTATGAACCCTGGTTTTGCAGAAAAATGACACCTTTCCCTCCATCCGAGTAACCGAGGCTCCAGAATTTTAAAGGGGTTTCATACTGACCTCTGCTGGATACGGCTGTGAACTGCAGGCCGAGCAAATGAAGATACCGATGCTCCTCCAATCCTCCACTTGTCTGAAACCCACCTGTTTTATCCTTATTGCAGTGGTTCGACCTGCCCTGGATCCAGTGATATTTCTGTTGCTGGTATGACGCTACTGCAAATAAGTTTTTCATTACAACTCTGCATACATATACTTCATTTATTTCTATTTCATTATTGAGATGCTCTGTGGAAACAGGCCTTCGAGCTTCACCGCCCAGCAGTCCCCCGGTTTAACGCATGGAACAATTTAACAATGACTAATTAGCCTACTGACCGGTAAGTCTTTGGACTGCGGTAGGAAACCAGAGAAAACCGACGCATTCCATGGTGAGGACATCAATGAACTCCGACACTCCCAAGTTGTGATAGTGACTGTGGCGCCAAATTCAGAATCAGTTATTTGTGACATCAAAACATACAGTGAAACGCGTTGTTCTGCATTAGCAACCAACACACAAGACTTCTGTGCGCCACAGTCTCCGAGGACACATTGGATTGCGTAGAGCAGGGGTTAATGATAGGGGTCCTGGCATGAAGAGGTTGGGAACCCCCGGTGTACGGGTGGAGTTTAAAAGAAGTGAGCGGCTGGTCTCACACGCTCAATTCCCGAGGAGACATTAGATTGTGCATGGTTCGGCACTTGACAAGGGCCAGTAGAAAGAAGTTAGGTTTAAGCGGAACAGCCATTGTGTGAGTGGGAGGTGGCTCACCTGGGGGAGTCATCGGTAGATTTATTTGCGTTATTTACGCTTTCTTTCTGACAGTCGTGATGCCAGGCAGGATAATGCAATGGGAAGGCAGAGAGACCTCCTTGATTCCTACACCTGCAGAACGTGCTGGGGCTTCAAACATACAGTGTTAGGAGTCGGAGCTGAAAATGGACGAACTCCAATTCATTTGGGAGGCCGAGGGGGTGATAGGACATACAGGGAGGACAGGGTGCTGTCAGGAGGGGGAAAGGGGATAGGCAGCCAGTGCAGAGCACCCCTGTGGCCATTTCCCTCAACATCGCATTGGATACTGTTGGGGAGGGTGTTGACCTTGTAGAACATAGGTGTCAAACACAAGGCCCGCGGGCCATATCCGGCCCGCGAGATCATTTTAGATAGATCTATTATTTTAATTATTAATGGCCCGGCGATATGAAGCGCTGATAACACACAAACTACAGATCCCATAATGCAGCGTAACAGCTGCCGATAGGCTACCCGGGAACATTCCCGCGTCAAGCGTCTGTTGCTGTATACAACGCTATTCTGAAGTCAAAGCTAACCCCTAACAATGGCGAAGAGAAAAGTTGATTCTGAAAAAAGAGTCTTTCAAAACCGATGGGTTGCTGAGTATAGTTTGTGAGATAGCCACTGATCTAAGAACACAGTTGATTGAAAGAAGCAACCCATTTATTGCATACTCGCTTGCTGTGGATGAAAGTGCTGATATGACGGACACTGCACAGCTGGCTATCTTCATCTGAGGAGTGGACTCCAATTTGTGCGTTACAGAGGAAATATTGAACATTAAATCGATGCATGGGACAACGACAGGAAAAGACATTTTTGAAAATGTATGTCAAAGTGTAACCGACATGAAATTGCCCTGGGACAAACTTATTGGACTTACAACAGATGGAGCACCGGCGATGTGCGGTGAAAAAAGTGGACTAGTGGGAAGGATGTGGGTAAAGATGCAGGAGGAGAACTGTACTGGTGAGTTAACAACATATCACTGCATCATACACCAAGAAACGCTGTGTGGTAAAGTCCTAAAGATGGAACATGTAATGAGCACTGTAACACAAGCCGTAAACTTTATCCGAGCTAAAGGTTTAAATCACCGGCAATTTCAGTCTTTTATGCGGGAAATAGATTCAGAGTTTGCCGACATTCCTTATCTTACAGAGGTGCGTTGGCTGAGTCGGGGAAAAGTTCTCAATAGAGTTTTTAAGCTCAACATGGAAATCTGTCAGTTCATGGACAGTAAAGGAAAAGACTCCACAGTTTTGCGGGATGAAAAGTGGAAATGTGAGTTGGCGTTTCTGGCTGACATAACAACACATCTCAGCGTCTTAAACCTTCAGCTCCAGGGACGTGACCGCATGATCACTGACATGTATGATGCAGTGAAGGCATTTCAAGTGAAGCTGCTCTTATGGGAGACACAAATGCACCAGTGCAACTTGCCTCATTTTCCCTGTTGCCAAGTAATGTTGAACCAGGTCGGCGCAATGATGTTCCCAAATGCGCACTTTGCTGATAAACTGAGCGCACTTCGCACTGAGTTCGCACGGCGCTTTGGTGACTTTGAAGCACAAAAAATTAATTTCGAGCTGCTTCGCAACCCATTTGCCGTCGACGTGGAAACTGCACCTGTACAGATTCAGATGGAGCTGATAGAGCTGCAGTGTAATGGGACACTAAAGGCAAAGTACGACACTGCAGGGCCCGTACAGTTTATTCGCTCCATTCCTGAAGCAATGCCTCAGCTCCGTCTACATGCGGCTCGAACCTTGTGCATGTTTGGTAGCACATATCTGTGTGAGAAGCTTTTCTCAGTGATGAAGATTAACAAAACATCACACAGGAGTCGTCTCACTGATGAACACCTGCAGTCCATCCTGAGAATCTCCACAACACAGAACCTTACATCAAACCTAAACGAACTTATTGCCAAGAAAAGATGCCAAGCATCCAGCTCTGACAAAATGGCATAAGAGCAAAGAAAACTGAGTGTTTTGATTTGTTGTTGTTTTAACTTTTGCTGAAAAGCACAAATTTTATTTATATTTTCAGGGTTTTTTTGCAGCATGCTCATATTTCTAACTCGTATAATACTGACAGGAGATATTTTTATGGAGAGCAAAATATTTAAGTTATTTAAAGTTTTAGTTTATTTTTTCTGGAATAATATTCCTGTCTGTTTTTATTCATATTTATGTTCAAAAAATGTTTCGTTTTAGTGTGTTCAATAAATGTTTATCCTGTTCGGCCCGCGACCTAAAGTGTGCTTTGAGTTTTGGCCCCATGTGCAATTGAGTTCGACACCTCTGTCGTAGAAGAAAGCCCCTGCACTGAGTTTGGCTCTGAAGGGAGGGGGCGGAATAGGCGAGCTGAAGTGATGGAGGACTCGTTGTTTAGGGAAGCAGAAAGGAAGTTCTGTGGATGTTAACGAGATTCCCGGATGATATGTTGCTTCCCGGGTGCTAGGATCAGGGACATCCCGGATCGAGCCCTCGGCATTCTCACGTAGGAGGATGAGTAGCCGGATGTCCTGGTCTACACCGGTACCAATGACGTGGGTAGGAGGGGTGATGAGTTCCTGCAAAGTGAATTCAGGAAGTTGGGTGCTAAGTTAAAGAACAGGAACTCCAAGGTTGCGATCTCAGGATTGCTACTCGTGCCATGTGCTAGTGAGGCCAAATATCGGAAGATGATACAGTTTAACATGTGGCTAAGGAGGTGGTGCCGGAGGGAAGACTTCAGGTTTTTGGATCATTGAGTTCTTTTCCAAGGAAGGTGGGACCTGTACAGAAGGAACAGTTGGCATCTGAGCTGCATGGGGACTAACAACCCCGCAGGAAGGTTTGCAAGTGCTGCACGGGAGGGTTTAAACTAGATTTGCAGAGGGAAGGGAACCAGAGCAGCTGAAGAGATAGTGGAGTGGTTGTGGAGAAATATGCCATTAAGCATATATACAAAGTCAGGAAGCAAAAGGTTGAGCGCGGTGGGACTACTGTTCTGAGCTGTGTGTACTTCAATGCAAGGTGGATGAGCATAGGACATGGATCAGCACATGGAATATTGAGGCATTACTGAGTTGTGGTTTGCAGCAGGGATTAATTTGGAGGAGTGTCAATACTAGGGAGAGAACATGTTATGGCAGTGTTCAGTCAGGACAGACTGGAGAGCTCATCGACTGAGGCTTTAAGGGTAGAGCTGAGGAATAAGATATGCTGACATTAATGGGGCTGCATTATAGAGCACCCAATAATCCACGGGATTTAGAGAAGAACATTTGTAGAGAGTTCACAGCTGTTGCAAGAAGCATAAGGTTGTGATAATAGATGATCTTAACTTTCCACATATTGACTGGGAACCTATACTGTAAAAGGACTAGATGGGAAAGAGTTTGTCAAATGTGTTTAGGAAAGTTTCCTTTGTCGATATATATAAGTCCCAAACAGAGAGAGTTCAATACTAGATCAGCTATTAGGGAATGAGACAGGGCAGGTGACAGGAGGGGAACACTTTGCAGTGGTCATAATGTCATTAGTTTCAAGGTAATTATGGAAAAGGATAAGTCTGGTCCTTGGGTTAAGGTTCTAAATTGGAGAAAGGGCAATTTTAATGGTATCAGAAAGGATCTTGCAAGTGTGGATTGCGACACTTGCAAAGTACAGGCAAGGGTGTACTTGGTAATTGGGAAGTCCTCAAAAGTGAATTTTTGGGGTACAGAGTTTGTATGTTCCTGTCAGAATAAAAGGCAGGAACAACAGGTTTATTGAATTTTGGTTTTTGAGAAGTTTTAAGGTCCTGGTTATGAAAAAGGAGGTGCATTGCAGGTACAAGCAAGTGGCACTAAATCAGGTTCTGGAGGAGCATAAGAAAGAGGGCATATAATGGAGCAAAACTTAGTGGGAAGTTAGAGGATTGCGAAGCTTTTAAAAACTAACAGAAAGCAACTAAAATGTCATTAAGAAGGTAAAGATGGAATATGAAAGAAAGCTAGCCAATAATATTAAAGAGTGTACCAGAAGTTTCTTCAGATACATAATGTGTAAAAGAGAAGCGAGAGTGGATATCGGACCACTGGAAAATGATGCTGGAGAAGTAGAAATGGTGGACAAACTGAATATGTGTTTTTCATCAGTTTTCATTGCGGAAGACACTAGCATTATGGTGAAAGTTCCAGGTGTGTGAAGTTACCATTATTAGAAAGAAGGGTCTTGGGAAACTGAAAGGTCTGAAGGTAGATGAGTCACCTGGACCAGATGGTGTACACCCCAGAGTTCTGAAAGAGATGGCTGTGGAGATTGTGGAGGCATTAGTAATGATCTTTCAAGAATCACTAGATTTATCATTAGATAATGGTTCTGGGAGTCTGGGATTTTGCAAATGTCACTCCAAGAATGGAGAGAGGCAGAAGAAAGGAAGCTATAGGCCAGTTAGTCTGACCCAGTGGTTGGGAAGATGTTGGAGTCGATTATTAAGGATGAGGTCTTGGTACTTGGAGGCACATGATGAAATAGGCCATAGTCAGCATGGTTTCCTCAGGGGTAAATCTTGCTTGACAAATTGTTGGAACTCCTTGAAGAAATAACAAGTAGGATAAATAAAGGAGAACTGGTTGATGTTGTGAACTTAGATTTTCAGGCCTTTGACAAGGTACCACACATGAGGCTGCTTAACAAGCTAGGGCCCATGGTATTACAGGAAAGATTCTAGTATGGATAAAACAGTGGCTGATTGGCAGGAGGCAAAGAGTGGGAATGAAGGGAGCCTTTTCTGGTTGGCTGTCAGTGACTACTGGTGTTACACAAGAGTCTGTAGACTATTTTCTAAATGGAGAGAAAATACAAAAAATCTGAGGTGCAAAGGGACTTAGGAGTCCTTGTGCAGGATTCCCTAAGGGTTAATTTGCAGCTTGAGTCTGTGGTGAAGAAGGCAAATGCATTCATTTCAAGAGGACTAGAATATAAAAGCAAGGATGTAATGTTGAAACTTTACAAAGCACTGGCAAGGCCTCACTTAGAGTATTGTGAGCAGCTTTGGGCCTCTTCTTAGGAAGGATTGCTGAAACTGGAGAGAATTCAAAGGAGGTTCACAAAAATGACTCCAGGATTGAATGGCTTGTCACATGAAAAGTGTTTGATGGCTCTGGGCCTGTATTCACTAGAATTCAGAAGAATGAGGGGGGACCTCATTGAAACCCATCAAATGGTGAAAGGCCTTGATAGAGTGGATGTAGAGAGGATGTTACCTATGATTGGAGAGTCTAAGACCAGAGGACACAGCCTCAGAATAGAGGGGCATCATTTTAGAACAGAGATGAGGAGGAATTTCTTTAGCTAGAGAATGCTGAATCTGTGGAATTCTTTGCCACATGTGGCCATGGAGGCCGTCTTTATGTATATTTAAGGCAGAGGTTGATAGATTCTTGATTGGGTCAGGGCATGAAAGGATACGAGGAGAAGGCAGGAGGTTGGACCAGAGAGGAAAATTGGATCAGCCATGATGAAATGGCAGAACAGACTTGATGGGCCAAATGGCCTAATTCTGTTCCTACTTCTGATGTTCTTATGGTAAATGCAAGAGAATACTTAAGAAAGAAATCAGGAGTGCTAAAAGCAGATATGAATTTGCTCTAGCAGACAGAGAGGACAATACTAAGGGCTTCTACAGATACAGTATGTTAAGAGCAAAAGGAATGCAAGGGACAAAATTGGTCCTCTGGAAGATCAGAGTGGTCACCTCTGATGGAGCCAAATGAGATGGCGAAGATCTTAGATGGATCTTTTGCATCTGTATTTATCCGGGAGACAGACACAGAGACTAAAGATGTGAGGTAAAGCAGCATCAAAGTCATGGACGTATACAGATTACAGAGTACGATGTTTCTGCTGTCTTGAGGCAAATCAGGGTGGATAAATCCCCAGGACCTGACAAGCTGTTCCCTCGGACTCTGTGGAAACTGCAGGGACCCTAGAAGAGATATTCAAAACATCCTTAGCCACAAGTGAGATGCTGATGGACTGGAGGATAGCTAATGCTGTTCCATTGTTTAAGGAAAGCTCTATTAATAAATCAGGAATTGGTAAGCCAGTGAGCCTGACATTAGTGGTGGGAAAGTTATTGGAAGGTTTTCTAAAGGACTGGATATATAAGTATCTGGATGGACAGGAGCTGATTCGGGATTATCAACATGGCTTTGTGTGTGGTAAGTGGTGTCTAACCAATCTTAGAGTTTTTGAGGAGCTTACCAGGAAAGTTGATGAAATCAAGGCAGTTCATGCTGTTTATATAGACTTTAGCAAGGCCTTTGACAAAGGTCCTGCATGGAAAATTGGTCAAGAAGGTTCAATTGCTTGGCACTCAAGATTAGGTAGTAAATTTGATTAGACATTGGCTTTTCGGCAGAAACCAGAGAGTGGTAGTAGATGGTTGCCTCTCTGCCTGGAGGCTTGTGACTAGCGGTGTGCTGCAGGGATTAGTTCTGGGTCCATTGTTGTTTGTCATCTACATCAACTATCTGGATGATAATGTGGTAAATCGGTTGGGTGAGACTAGAAGTAGAGATCATGGGTTAAGGGTGAAAGGTGAAATGTTTAAGGGGAATACGAGGGGAAAATATTAACTCAGAGGGTGGTGAAAGTGTGGAACGAGTTGTCAGTCAAGTGGTAGTTGCCGGGGCAATTTCAGCATTTCGAAGAAATTTGGATCTCTACGTGGATGGGAGGGGTATGGTGGGCAATGGTCTGGGTGCTGATTGATGGGACTAAGGAGATTAATGGTTGGCCACAGACTAGATGGGCCAAAGGGCCTGTTTCTGTGCTGTAATATTCTACTATTATATAACCTAATGATGTGCTGGGGGTAGCCTGCAAGAGTTGCCACACATTCCGCTGCCAAATTAGCATGCCCACAATGCTTGGCAGAACAACACAGAACACAAAATATGACAAGCAATGAAACAACACCACCAAAACAAGGTCCTTTTCTCCCTCCCATACACCCAGTCACTGAAGCAGACAGTCCTCCAACTCCAGAGCAGGCCTCTGGCCTTCTAGAAGACTCACAGATAACAGGCTCCGATTTCCCCAGTGGGCTTCAGACTTGTAGACCCTAGGTTTTGCCAATCGGGCTCTGACTTCCAAACTTCCTGTTGACCTTTGGCCTTCTACAAATTTTCATTGCTGTCCAGTCATGTGTTGGGGTAGGCCTCGCAACATGGAGAAGGCCTCCCAATCAGCTGAATATTGACTTACATGGAGTGGTTCAGTGACAGTCAACTGGTCACAGGTGAGACCAGGTGGAACTACAAGGAGAACTTGCATTTCCATAGCACCTTCCACGTTAATGTCCAAGAACTCTCAAGGCCCCTTACAGACAATGAAGCGATTTAGGTGACTTTTATGATTTTGTCAATTTCTGCACAAGCCCCCACTAACAGTAATTAATGACTAGATTCATTTTTTTTAATCAACGTCGATTGAATGACAAATATCACCAGGTGAGCTGAGAAGACTTTTCCGCAAGACAGTGCAATGGGATTTATTTTTTTTTACACCCATCTGAGAGGAGAAATTCAGACTAACATTTCAGCCAAAAGATAGCACCCCTGATGATGCAGTTCCCCCACTGTCAATCCTATGTCTTCCCATGGAAGGTTATTATACTTCAGCATCTTATCTGCTTTAAACAGCATTCACTTCTGCTTCCTAATTAGCCTAAACTAATTCAAACTGCCACAGACACCAGAAATCTACCTGTAGACATCTGCCAAGTGGTTGCAAATCAGGGTGTAAATGGTTAATAAACCTCTTGCTCAAGATTTTCACCATCTGCAGAACCTCTTTGTGTTATTAAATCTTTTCACTTATAAAGGTCAAGTGACAACTGACCACTTTGACAACCTTCTGTGGTTGCTCAGTTACCGTGTTAACTCCCTGTAGTAGAAAGAGAAGCAAAACAAGGCCCCACCCAGCCAGTGTTGAAAAAAAATCCTCATCAACAGGAAGAGGCAGAAAAAGCAACTGAGGAAGAAAAATAAAATGGCCATACTGGATTTTTGACAAGAAGTATATATGTGTAAACCTGTTCTGTAGGGGGTTCTAATTTACTTAATCATATTGAGCCAGCGCTGAATAATAACCAATAAAGCACCTGTGAGCAGGTCTGTAGGGGATTAAACCTTTGTCCTTTTTCACTTCGGTTTACATCACCCAAATGTGACGTGGTCATTTCAGCCCCAGAATCCACTGTCAGCATTGGCTGGCTGGGTAGAAGGATTTGCATTTACGTAGCTCCTTTCACAGTGCCCCGAAGCCACTTACAGCCAATAGCATTCTTTTGAAGTGTAACGTATGTTGCAATATAGGAACCCTGGTGTACAGCAAGATTCCGTGAACCGCAATAACACATTGGCAGTCTGGAATCATTTGCTGTGTGGGAGCCTGGATTATTGCATCTGTTCCGGAGTCTGGTGTCAGTCTGCAAGTGATTATTCCACTCTTCAACAGTGGCAAAGCAAAAGGAAAGCTTCGATCCTGGAGACGGGGGCCGTGGCTAGGATGTTGGAATTGGCTCCCACATCCTGTCAATAGATTTAGAGGATTCTGGAGAGACTATTAGTGAAGCCTGCACAGAGTTTCTCTGCGTCGGCCATTTTTCCCAAATATACAAGCAAGTGGGAATCACTGCTGCTTCGTTAAATATTTCTGTCTAGAGTTAAGCTGGAAACTTCCAATGTAAGCTCAGCACGATGTAACTACAGTATTATAGATGGTAAGATTTGAGAAAAAAAAGAACACACCTAGAAATGTATTTCTTTATTTAGAGATGCAGTGTACAATAGGCCCTTCTGACTCAACAAGGCAGACTCCCCAGCAACCTCCCTATTTAACCCTGCCTAATCACAGCCAATTTACAACGGCCAATGAATCTACTAACCGGTAGGCCTTTGGACTGTGGGAGGAAACCAGAGCACCCAGAGGAATCCCTTGTGGTCAAAGAGTGAACGTACCGTCAGCACCCAGATTGAACTCTGACGCTCCGACCTGCGATAGCTACCGCAGCGCCCTAAGTTTATCTACTTAAAGAAGATACATGTTCACATCTGACACAGCAGCCATATTGTATGGTTACATTTTAGGACTGCCTAGAGTTAAGGGTTCTGTCTCAGTTTGTCCAAGTCCCAGGGGCAGTGGAAAAATACACTGTGTGTGTCCGCATTACCAAAATGAGATGTGGTCCAGTCGCCGTGTGTTTCTGGCTGGCTGGGGAGGCTGCAATCGGGAAGAACTTGCTTTTACAACATCACGCTCTGCTGCTTCACCTCCAAATATCCAAAAGTCACCTTGTGTGTTTGTTGCAAATACTAGCAGGTCAGAGAGTAGTTCAGCAGATCATGAAAGGAACACAGGGGAGCAGACCCTGCTTCCCTGGTTCCTCCCGACCCGCCCTTACCTTGGACGTGAAGGTGGAGGTCAGGTACACAGGTCTTCTGAGTTTCAGAATCAGAATTAGGTTTAATATCACCAGCGTAGGTTGTGAAATTTGTTAACTTTGCGGCAGCAGTGCGGTACATAGAAATATAAAACATAAAAATATAAAAGTACATAAAATATAAAACATATTACAATAAATATAGATTGTGTTTATTAAATAGGTAAATTAAAAATAGTACGAAAGTAGAAATTTAAAAAGCAGTGAGGTAGTGTTCATAGGTTCACTTAGTAATCGGATGGCAGAGGGGAAGAATCTATTCCTGAATCGCTGAGCGTGTGCCGTCAGGCTTCTGTACCTCCTTCCTGACGGTAACAATGAGGAGAGCATGGGAGGTGGGAATCCTTAACAATGGACACCGCCTTTCTGAGGCATCGCTCTTTGAAGATGTCTTAGATTCTACGGAGGCTAGTACCCAAGATGGAGCTGACTAATTTTACAACTTTCTGGAGCTTCTTTCGATCCTGTGCCCCCATCCCGCTACCAGACATTGATTCAGTCTGTTACAGTGCTCTCCCCGCTACATCTATAGAAGTTGTCGAGTACTTTAGATGACACACCAAATCTCCTCAAACGCCTAATGAAGTATAGCTGCTGTCCTGCCTTCTTTCTAACTAGTGCTGTGTTTTGAGCGGTGACTGAATCTAGAGCGGGGCAGCGAAGTTCTTTTCTCCAAAGTTCGGGCGAGGTTTTCTCACACATCCAAGCTTTAGTTGGCTTTGAATGGTTTTTAATGCTCCTGACTCTCCGATACATTTAAAATCGTGGTAGTGAAAACTCCCAAAAAGATAAAGTAACGCATTAAAAAGCTGATGGATAATTTGGGAAAAAAAGTGTAGAAAAACGTATGATTTGAAAGAAATTACTTTACCTGCCCTCCTTATTGATTAAAAATGGACAGGCTCCTCCTACCTGGCTAGTGTAGTTAATACAGTAACCAATCAGGGAGCGGGCACGGTGACCAATCAGGGCGCTCTCACTTCAGGGTGTAGATCTTGATGAAAGGTAGGGCCGGGAATCGAGTTTGGAGGGTTGTTTGGCTTTTTTTTTGACCAAGCGTGAGGTTGGTGAAAGGGAGCGGAAAGAGGAGAGTGAGACTTCAAAAAATACTTACGGTGAAGAATACGCAGAAGGTAAGAAGTAAGGGCTAACGCTAATTCTGATCACCGAGTTGTCGACTTGGATCCTAACAGGTGTAACAACAGATCCAGGAAACAGGTTACAAAAAACTATACAGGTGTGAATCAAAGTCCATTTTCTCAGAGTAGATCATATATCTGATCGCCAATATTTTAATTTTGCCTTTTTAAAAGTAACAAAGCGAACATTGAATGCTGTTGAAGGTGGAAATACTGCGTCATTTTTTGTGGGCATGGTAATTTAATGAAGGTATTTCTTGAAATGTGGCTGCAGGAAAGCCAAAGGCCGGGGTTTTTTTAGGGAAATTACTTCCTGATCTTGTCATGAGTTTCACGGTGCTTTCCCACTGCTTCACCAGACGGCACAATGATATATATTTCTATTTAAACAAAAATAACAAGTAAGGTACACGATACACCTGAAGTAAATCATAGAACTGTACAGAACAGGAATGGGCCTAGATCATCCACCTTGATGTCTGTCTGCGCTAGTTACACTTCCCTTCTTTGGGCTTCTATCTCTGAACTTCCTACCTAAATAGCTGTCCAGGTGTGTGTGTGTGTGTGTGTGTGTGTGTGTGTGTGTGTGTGTGTGTGTGTGTGTGTGTGTGTGTGTGTGTGTGTGTGTGTGTGTGTGTGTGTGTGTGTGTGTGTGTGTGTGTGTGTGTGTGTGTGTGTGTGTGTGTGTGTGTGTGTGTGTGTGTGTGTGTGTTTTAAACATCTGCCTCTACAACCTGCTCTGGCAATACATGAATATCAATTGAATTATTAAATCCAGAAATCTCTACAAATAGAAGTTTGGACACTGCTCCAAGTAAGTGGATGGAAATTCACTGAAGTATTCCGTTCAAAGTACATTTGTTATCAGAGGATGTATGTTATCTGAGATTCATTTCCTTACAGGCATTCACAGAGAACAATAGAATCACTGAAAAACTACAGATAAACAAAAAGGGACAAATGATGTGCAAAAGTTGACAAACCACCGAAACAGTAATAAAAAGTAATACATACGTACATAACTAATACTGGAAGTTGTAGAGTCCTTGACATTCCATAGGCTGTGAAGTTGAGTCGAGTCAAGTGATCCACTTTGGTTCAGGACTCTAATGGTCGAAGGGTAATAACTGTCCCTGACGATGTGGGACCTAGAAGTCCTGTTCGTCCTTCCCAATAGCAGCAACAAGAAGAGAGCATTGTCTGGATGGTGTAAGAGAATTGAGATTATTGGTGTTTTGGCTGCTATTAACGTTCTTATTTCCAATGTCGCGTCCAGTCACGTTTTTACATGGTGAAGGCCATATTAGTGTGTGGATAGTAAGCATCTGTTGAGCAGATCATCAGTTGGCATGAAGGCTGATTGATGTTGGCTTTGCTGTGCTCTCCACACCCCAGCCCACATCTCCTCTCATTAGTCTTGCACAGTGCTGGTGATGGTCGGTGTAATGATCAGCTGCTGGGCGGTGTCATGCTGAAGCACGTTTCCACAAGTGCCGTTGTGTTCTGAGTTACTTCAGAGAGTTGGTGAGGTGGGGGCTCTAACACAATGCACGAGAGGGCATTCCCTAGGGATAGCAATGCGAGTGGAAGAATGGGCAGTTAAATGCCGTTAACCCTTTAAATTCAACCTTCCAAAATGAATCACTTCACCATTTTCTGGGGTGAGCTCCATCTGCCACTTTCATGGATTTTGTTTCAGAGCCTTGGTGACCTGCTGGGTTCCTCCGGCATTTTGTGTGTTGCCCTGGAGATCCAGCATCTGCAGGATCTCTTCTGCTTAGGGATTGGTTTGGGGTGGGTTTAAAGAAAGCTTTCAGTCTTGGCCCGGCTCTTAATAAATAAGTATGCCAATGGGACACAATAAGTGTGGGGGTTAGACCAAAACGAGAAATCAAAAAATTGTCAATGAGTGGTTTTCAATCCAAAACTGCTGACTTTTATAAGTATAGGATCATCTTGGAACCATGCTATAGGGAACATTTGCATTGACTGCGGCTTCCCAATGATCCAGCTCCAATGACCCGGATTTGCATCAAACAACTAAATTACTCTACCCTACTTAACATTACTGAGGGTACATAATTCCTTACTGTTTCTCTGTGCATAGTGACCAGAATTCTAAGGTTGATATGAATTACACAACAAGGCTGAAACTACTTACTGGAAGTTCATTAAATAACTTTCCTTGATGCAAAATTTGTCTTTCTTTGTCATTGCTGCTGTGGGATCGTCATGTTGTTGACAACTGTTGCTGCAATTTGATGTAATTATCAAAGTACATCAGGCACAATGCAATCAGGACCAATTACACATTGCAGGTTTCTCCATGTGACTCATAGCTGTTCAGCACAGCTAAACAGGTTTTCATTCCCATTCCTAATTTTATTTTTCCTCAACTAGTAAGAAGTTTTCAAAAGTGTGAAGAGTAAACTTGCCGAAAGATTGAAGTATTGTGAGCAGTTCTAGGTCCCTTATCTAAGAAAAGATGTGCTGACATTGGACAGGGTGCAAAGGAGGTTTACAAAAATGATTGTGGGACTGAAAGACTTGTCAAATGAGGAGTGTTTGAGGCTCTAGAGCTCTGCTCACTGAAATTCTGACCTCATTGAAGCCTATCAAGTGTTGAAAGGCTTCAATTATATCGTGAGTTATATTGTACTGCTGCTGCAGTTCAAATTCTCAACACATGCCAGTGATAATAAACCTGATTCTGATTCTAATAGAGTGGATGTGGAGAGGATGTTTCCTGTGGTGGGTGGGTGGCAGGGGGGAGAGTCTAAGACCAGAGGATATAGCCTCAGAATAGAGGGCCTTAGAATGGTGATGAGGAGGAATTTCTTCAGCCATTGAGTGCTGAATCTGTGGAATGTGTTGCCATAGGTGACTGCGGAGGCTGAGTCATTGGGTGTATTTAAGGCAGAGGTTGATAGATTCTTGAGTAGTCAGCACATGAAAGCATACGGGGCTGAGAGGGAAAATAGAGCAGCAATGGCACAGCAGACTCGATGGGCCAAATGGCCCAATTCTGCTCCTATATCATAAATAAATAAATAAATTGGAAATAGGTGTAGGGTTAATCTTCCCCCATGCAGACTCAGCTAGGGAGGATTAATCAGCTGACTGTGGACTCTGATTTCAATGAGTTCAGTAACGAGCTAGTGAACTGATTGGTTGCCAGGTAACGCCTCTTAAAGGAGACATGCGATCCGGCTGGTACAGGGACGCGGTGAATTTCACCTGGGAGACGTTACAAATGGCGCATGGTGGGGTGTCAGAGGCACTGAGCTTACCAGATGTTGTACTGACAGCCTTGCTGAAGAAAGTACAAAGTAGGCGCGAGAGCCAATCTCTGCAAAACTTCCAGACACCCGAGCAGAGGTTTGGCGGAGATGTCAGTATCGTAAGTCGAGAAGACTCGCGTGGATTGTTGGAGCAGTACACACAAAATGCTGGAGGAAGTCAGCAGGTCACACAGTTTATGATTTAGGCCAAGATTCTTCATCCGGACTAGAAAGGAAGGGGGGGGGGGGGAGGGCAGAAGCCAGAACAACAAGGTGGGAGGAGGGGAAGGAGCACAAGGTGGCAGGTGTTAGGTGAAACCAGGTGAGGGGGAAGGGGGTAGGCGGGGGAGGGGGTTTGAAGTGAGAATCAGGGAGGCGATGGGTGGGAGAGGTAAAGGACTGAAAAAAGAGTAGAGGAGAATGGACCGTGGGAGGAATGGAAGGAGGAGGAGCACCATTCTTCCACTCACATAGTTGTGGTCCACGACCATAGATACCCCAAAGTTGCCACACAAGTTGGTAGGATCGTTGAGAAGGTGTATGGTGGGTTGGCCTTCATTAGGAAGCAGACTGAGTTCAAGAGCCGTGAGGTAATGTTGCAACTCTTTCAAAGCCTGGTTTTTCCACACTTGGGGAATTGTGTTCAGATCTGAGTGCCTCATTATGGGAAGGATGTGGAGGTGCAGAGGAAATTTACCAGGATACCTCCTGGACTAGAGAGTATGTCTTATGAAGATGGGTTGAGCATGCTAAAGCTTTTCTCTTTAGTGCGAAGGAGGATGAGAGATGACTTGACACAGTTGTACGAGATGAGGAGAAGCATGTATCAAGAGGATAGCCAGAGACTTTTCCCTAGGGTAGAAATAACTAATACAAGAGGACATATTTTTAAAGTGATTGGAGCAAGGTATAGGCAGAATGTCTATTACACAGAGAGTGGGGAGTGCATGGAACACCCTTCCAGGAGCAGTGGTAGAGGCAGAAACATTAGGGGCACCTAAGAAACTTAGGGACATGATTATAGGGGGAAAGGGTAAGATTGACCTAATAAAAGGCCAGATCAACATCGTAAACTGAAGTGGCTGTACTGTGCTGTTGTGTTCTGTTTTCTAAGATTAATGAGTAGGCAGATGTGGTAGAGATCGATCTTTGTAAAAGGTGTAAGACAGGACAAATGTTTTATTAACAGATGCTAAAATAGCCACAGTCTGAAGTGTGAATGTGTTTGTTTTACTGTCTGCAGCTCAAGCCATGTGGTTACATATTGTTTTCAGACTTGCTGGAGTGGTAAATATGCATGAATCTAAAGCATCAGTCATTATGCCCACCTCTTGCTGCAGAGCACGCAAACCTGGGACCGAACACACTCTTGTCTCAGGGGTAATAAAGCACTTGCCTGTCAGAGAAGCATAAACAGGAAAACAGCTGCTCCATATGATCCAGTGTCAACACATAAGCATCTCGGCTTTGTACCCAGCAAAAACAATACTGAACACCAATGCAGTGTGCACCGTGACCATTCGGAGCTTTTAATTCCGCTCCGCATTCCCTCATGACCCGTCCGTGCAGAATCTCCCCTACTGGCAGGGTGAGGCCAAGCACAGACTGTAGGACAGCATTTGTCCCTGTGGACCTGGATCCTCAATTTCTCGTTTGCAGACCCTAGTCCACACATCTCCATAATCACCATCAGCACAGGTGTACCTCAGAGCTGTGGGCTTAGTCCCCTGCTCTACTCGCTTAATATTGTGAGGCTAAGCACAGCGCCAATGCCACATTTAAGTTTGCTGATGACGCCACTGTCATTGGCCAAATCAAAAGGTGGTAACAAATCAGCATTTAGGAGGGAGACTGAAAACCTGGCTGAGTGGTGCTACAGCAACAACCTCTCACTCAATGTCAGCGAAACCAAAGAGTTGATTATTGACTACCAGGAGGAAGAAACTGGAGGTCCATAAGCCAGTCCTTATTGGGGGATTAAAAGTGGAAAGTATCAGTAACCTTGGTGTTACCGTATCAGAGAATCTGTCCTGGGGCCAGCACATAAGGGCCATCACAAAAAAGGCAACACAATGCCTCAACTTTCTTAAAAGTTTGCACAGAGATGGCGTGCCATTTTAAAACTCTCAAACTTCTATAGATGCACAGTGGAAAGTATTCTAACTGGTTACATCACTGCCTGAAAATGCAAAAGTCTACAAAAAGTGGAGAGTGTTTGACGGCTCCAGGCCTGTATTCACTGGCTTTCAGAAGAATGAGGGGTGACCTCATTGAAACCTATTGAATGGTGAAGGGTCTTGATAAAGTGGATATGGAGAGGATGTTTCCTGTGATGGGAGAGTCTAAGACCAGAGGATACAGCCTCAGAATAGAGAACATAACATAAGAACATAAGAACTAGGAGCAGGAGTTGGCCATCTGGCCCATCAAGCCTGCTCCACTATTCAATAAGGTCATGGACTCATCTCCACCTACCTGCCTTTTCCTAATAACCCTTAATTCCCCAACTATGCAAAAATCTATCCAACCTTGTCTTGAATATATTTACTGAGGGAGCCTCCAGTGCTTCACTGGGCAGAGAATTCCACAGATTCACCACCCTCTGGGAAAAGCAGTTCCCAAATCTATTCCCCCGAATCTTGAAGCTATGTCCCCTAGTTCTAGTCTCACCTACCAGTGGAAACAACTTTCCTGCCTCCATCTTATCTATCCCTTTCATAATTTTATGTTTCTATAAGATCTCCTCTCATTCTTCTAAATTCCAACGAGTACAGTCCCAGGTGACACAATCTCTCCTCATGGCCTAACTCCCTCATCTCTGGAATCAAACTGGTGAACCTCCTCTGCACTGCCTCCAAAGCCAGTATATCCTTCCTCAAGTAAGGAGACCAGAACTAGAGGGGTGTCCTTTTAGAATGGAGATGAGGAGGAATTTCTATAGCCAGAGAGTGGTGGATCTGTGGAATTCTTTGCCACAGGCAGCTGTGGAAGCCAAGTCTATATGCATATTTAAGGCAGAGGTTGATAGATTTTTGATTGGTCAGGGCATGAGGGGATTTGGGGAGAAAGCAGGAGATTGGGGCTGAGAGGAAAATTAGATCAGCCATGATGAAATGGTGGAGCAGACTTGATGGGCCAAATAGCCTAATTCTATTCCTATATCTTATGGCCTTTCAAGGATTCTACAACTTATGTTCCCACTATGATTTGCACAGTTTGCCTTTTGCACATTGGTTATCAGTCCTTGTGTATAGTTTTGATTGACGCTATTGTATTCATTTGACCTATTATGAATGCCTGCAAGAAAATGAATCTCCTGGTGCATTTAGTAACATACAGTTTACAGTAACATCCTTTGAAAATAAATTCACTTTGAACTTTGAATCTTAACATTTTGGCTAGGTTGTCCAGTAGGATCAACGTTGAATTTTCTAATTCTAGACATCCCGTTCCCTATCTCTGCTTTCATTCTCTTTCTGATTTGCTCAGCTCCTCCCTTGCCCCCACACTCCCATCACTCAATTTCTTTCCCCTACCCAACTACCCAAATGTTTCAATCCACCTCCCCATTTCCTTTATTTGGTTCCATGCTCTGCCGCCTTTTTATTACAGATTCCACAATCTGCGACCTTCTATTTTCGCCACCACCATTTCTCGGCCTCTGTCACTATTTCCCACCCACCCTTCCCTACCTGACTCCATTTTGCAAACAACACCAACCCCCCACCCCAGCTTGGATCAAACTACCACTTTCCAGATCTCTCTGCACCTCTTTATACAGGCTAACTCCCATCTATTCTTTCAGTCCAGCTTGAGGTCTTGACTCAGATGGTTGACTGTTCACTCCCTCCACAGATGCTGCCTGACTTGCTGCGTTCCTACAGCAATTAGTTTTTTTTAACCATCCTCTCCACCTATCTTCATATCATCTGCAAACTTGGCAACAAAGCCATCAATTCTATCATCCAAGTCATTTTTTTTTTCTCTGGATTCCAACGTCCTTTTTTTTTAAGATTAACTTTATTTGTCACTCACACACCAAAACACACTTCCACGCTTCTTTCAGCAACATAGCATGCTCACAACTCACTAATTCGGAACGTGAGAGGAAACTGGAGTAGCTGAAGGAACCCCAGGTGGTAATGGAGAGACGGTAGAGGTGGGAATCAAACCCCAGGCAGTGATCACAGGCACTGTAAAGTGAAGTGCTAAGCACTGTGCTGCTCCTATAGTCTATCTGAAAATGTCCTCTTCCTTGATCATTTCCATTGCCATATTAGAGAAACAGTAAAGCTAAACAACTGATTTATTCACTAATCACAGCCCGCACCAGTAACCTTCTCCCAAAAACATGTTCCTAGTCCTGTACGTCTCAGCCCTCATGACACACAATGACTAATTATATTGAAAGTGCAATAGGTTTCTCATAACTTGGGTTGTAGGTTGAATGAGGTTTTTCAAGTTATTTTCTACAATAGCCTGACACAATAGGTTGATGTTTCTCCCCAACTGAACTTTGAAAGTTATTGCTCAGGTATTGGAAAGTGGCGGGTTCCATCATTGTGTTAATCTGCTTCAGACAATAAAGGGACTACTTACTGCATACCTGACTGCTACCCCCACCTCGGAGTAAAAATTTACTCCGTTGGAGATCTTGATCTTCAGTGAGCCTCTTTGAGGCTTGAGATTTGACCTCAAAGGGTCAATTTGGAAGCAGAGAGCTGCGCCTGATCGAAAATCTCATCATTGTATCAAATATGATGGAGGAGCTGGGAGAGTGGAACAGAACCTTGGTGGGAGCCACGGCGGGATGAAGGGTAGTCTCTGGGGCTTTGTAGTATTGCGATGGATATTAGTGTCCAGCCTATCTCCTGAGATGGAGATGGAGATATGTAGAAAAGGAAGAAGCAGATTATCTGTGTAAAGGTAAGAGCAAGGTGGAGGTTGGTAGGAAGAGAGATGGAGTTGTTGATTTCTGTTATAGGAAGCAACACCAAAGTTCAGTCAGCACCAGTCATCGGTATTCTACCACCAGATACATGCTTCCTTGTCCTTCACTTTCACCATTTTGCAGGGGTCGTTCCCTTCATGCCTGGTGCACTTGTCCAATTCCACAACCGCCTCACCTTATGACACATTCTCTTGCAACTGCTTGTTCTTGCAAGCACTTGTCCTTTCAAGTTTTCCCTTCAAAGAAACAGAAATTTACAGCACATTACAGGCCCTTCGGCCCACAATGTTGTGCCGACCATGTAACCTACTCGAGAAACTGCCTAGAATTTCCCTAGTGCATATCTCTCTCTTTTTCTAAGCTCCATGTACCTATCCAAGAGGCTCTTAAAAGACCCTATTGTATCAGCTTCTACCACTGCTGCTGGCATGCACTCACTACTCTCTGAATGAAAAACTTACCTCTGATATCCCTCTTGTACTTACTTCCAAACACCTTAAAACTACGCCACTTCGTGTTAGCTGTTTCAGCCCTGGGAAAAAGCTTCTGTCCATCCACATGATCAACACCTCTCATCGTCTTGTACTCCTCTATCCTCTCACCCTCCATCGCTCCAAGGAGAAAAGGCCAAGTTCACTCAGCCTATTCTCATAAGGTACTCCCTCCAACCCAGGCAACCTCCCTGTAAATCTCCTCTGCACTCTCACTATAGTATCCACTTCCCACCATCCAGGGACACAAACAATCAGGGGTTCCCAACCTGGGGTCCACCGACCCCTCGGCCTTTCCAGACAAAACTGTGGTCTGTTTGCTCTTCCAGTCTAGTGTACTGCATTCTGTATTCACAACGTGGCCCCACCTACAAATGCTTATGAAATGACCACTTCGGAGAGCACCTGAATTCGGTCTGCAGGGTGACGTTGAGCTTTAATTCTGCATTCCACTCCCACCTGACCTATTCACCACCTGTGTATGTGATTAGAATGAAGTCCAAAGCAAACATGCGGAGTAACACCTCGTCTTGTCTGAATGTGCTACAACCTTCTGGACTCTATTATGCTATTAAAGATAATTTAATTCCTCTGTCAGGATCAGTCCTCTGTCTCTGACATTGGCTCTACCCCACCCCGCACACCCCCCATCTTTCCTATCCCCCCCTCTCCCGGAAGAGGAAGGCTTGTTTGACCTGTTGGGTATGCCTTCCTGCTCTGTATTTTGCAATTCTTTTGCCTTATGTTTCTTTTATGTTGGTGGTCTCACTCTCTAACTGTTCCTCTTCACTCGTTGACCCGATTAGCATATTTTCAGCTGGTCGCCTTGGTTTTAACCAATCAGAGACATCCTCGTCCTCTTCCCATCACCCCTGCAGCTGAACAAGTTTTGTTTCCTTTTCCTAGTTCAGACAAAGAGTCAAGGGCACCTGACTTGCTTCTTTAGAAATGCCTTGGCAAGCTTAATGGATCCTAAACATAGGTTAAATTTATTAGCATTTGCACCGTGGTACACCGCCCCAACGGGCAGACCCATGTGAGGGTGACCAGCAGGCATGGTACCCCCCCGGCGAGACAGGGACATGTCTGGCCTAGCATATGAAGTCAGCTCCGTTGCACAGGATGATGAGATCCAGAGGCCGGGAAGGCAGTTCTGCAACATTTTGTGGAGAGCAAAGGGCTTGACAAGACACACAAGAAGTCATGGTCATGCACTGCAACCAAGGGAGACCCCAGTTTGTGCCAGCTACTCGTACCACTGGATCCGGACTTCCAAATTCGAGAGAGTGGAACTGCCCCAGTGCCATGGCTTTTTCACGTTTACACAGGTCTCCTGTCATTGTCGGATACGACGGGCAGCTATCAATCAACCTTCCAGTCCTGAAATAATTCATAAAAATTCAACTACAGTCCATGTTTTGCAAAGTTGTCCATCTATTTCTGTATATTTAATTTATGACAAGCTGTCAACTTTGTACACTTATTGTGATTGGATGTTACATGTGTAACCCTCTCACCGTGGCTCGTAATAAACCAGGCTCGTTAGCTGCCTCTGGCTAACAGCCATGTGGCTCAGCACTGCATGGGTAGTGGTGAGGAGGCCACCTTCAATAAACAACACACGTCCAGGGTCGGAGTGATTCAGGTTCAAACAAACAGGCAAGTTGGAATGTTCCAGTGAGGGGATGGAAATTATGGTGAATGTTGTGTAAGTGCTACCCTATGCAAAGTTAGTCTTTGCCAGGAAATAACAGACTTTTCACTGGCATATCATTAAAGTGGAACTCTACTTACAGATATTTAACCTTGAAACAACTAAAAGTGAAGAAGGGCCCGATACAGTTGAACCAGTTTAAATGTGCACATAAACGTTGGAGCTCATCCCTGGAGTAGCTGGGTGTTTCCCTTTGATTGCTTATATACGGAACCCACATTCTGTGTGAAAGACACCAGCCACAGTTCGAACTTCCCTCGAAGACCGTTTCAAACGAACTCAGGAGTTCAAAGTTCCTTCTTGGAACCATTCATATGCACAAAGCACTTTTTACAACGGTGTCGCTCCTTTGGGCTGGATTTTGTAAGCATCGTCCCTTTTGCTTTCCTCTGCACCTCCTTCTTCTACCAACCCCTGCGGACAAAACGTCCAAAACCAACCCACTGTTCCTCAGAAGTCTGATCTTGCCCAGCACTCTCGAATGTTCCGTGGCATTCCACAGGGCAGAGTGTTACCTAGACGAGCCATACTGGCTGATACAACCTTCCTAAACTGAGCAAACGGCTCCGTACCTTGGCAGAAGCCAAATTACTGAACTGCGAATTGTGAAGCTTAATTAGCAGAACACACTGCGTTTTACAGAAAAGCTGCAGAGAATAAAACACTTAAGGGCACAACACGTTCTTAACCAGGGCATTACACGTGCTAAGCTGCATGCTTGCGGTTTGTAAACTTTTTCAGCAAGCTGTTCAATATTTGAGGTAAATTTTTCTTATTTTAAATATTTCTAAAGAAATAGAATTTGGCATTTCACCAATGGCTGCTGAAAATTGAGATGGATTTGTGCCACCATTATTTATTAATGGGGTTTGGGCCCCATGGTATGTGTTATATGTTCCCTAATGTACTTGAAAGCAGTGATGGGCTACTGACATGAACCTGATGTTGCACATACTCATCAGGCACGTTGGGCAGGAAAGAACCAAGATGTTGCTCTAATCATGCACAGGAAATTGACTTTGTGGAGACAGTGTTGTTCCCCTGTGCTTGTTGACATTGAGAACAATTGTCCTATGACATTTTATCCCCTATTCTTTGTGTTTTCTTTGAAATTCTCTATTTATTTATTTATAAAAGAATATTTCACCAAATGCACTCAAAACACACCTTATCCTGCCTCTCCTTCCATGTGATTGTTTGGTTTTCCTGTGGACAATGGACTGTAATGACCCTGAAACTATCAGTCTCATGAAACCTTTTAAAATACGATCCACATCTGAGCTTGTGAGTGGGAGAAGGAAGCTGTTGATTATATTGTAAAGGGACGGATTTTCTTTCTGGTCGCATGATAACTTTTGAATGATTTTAATCCTGTTGCACAGTTGTTGCTGTTTGCCAAGTGGCGTTTGGAACAAGCCTCTACAACTGAACCATATACAGTCACAATTGAAAATGGCTGACCAAGATGTTGGAAGTCAGATTGAAGCACAGTTTTATGACGCTGTGAGGAGACTACAAAGCAAACATCTTTTTCAGTCTACCTGGGATATTGCCACCTTTGCCATTTTCTTCATATTTATTGGTAAGTTGCCAAAGGCAAACAGAGGTTAGTAATTTTAAACAACTTGTTCTACATGTAGATTGTTTCTAAAATTTAGGAATTATATTCAGCCTAACTCTTTCAAAAGATCTTTCTTCAGATAATGTTTACTTCTACTATAGATGGCAATCATTATCTGAAACTTTTACACTTTCTTCTTCTTCTATCCTACTGTTAGCAGGCTGTTGGACAGACCACTTGTGCGATAAGATGGCCTCCTGATCTCACAATCTGCATTTTCTCTGTAGCTTTTTCACTTTTTTTCTGTATTGTTATTGCTTCATCTCGTGCTACCTCAACGCATTGTGTAACGATTTGATTTGCATGAAAGGTACGCTGTATCTTGGTAGATGTGACAAGGATAAACCAATTCCAATAATGTTGAAACTTGCTCTTCTAGAGATTTGTAGTTGAATACATTAGATTTATGCATAATGTAGCAGAAAAAGCAAAAGCAGCTTATCAGCAAAGGGAGACAAACACTTATTATTAATGTGCCTCCTCAATAACAGATGGTTGTGTTTTCGAACGGTGCCAAGTTCGGTTTAAGGAGGCTGTCCCATTTTGATTCACTTGAACACCCTTCGCTCATGACTATACTGCCACAAGGCACTCTGTCATGCTGTTGACTGTCTTCTCGAAGTGATGTGCCAACAGAGTAGCATTTTAATCCCTGACGAGAACTTGATGCACAGAAGTTTGAAGCCGCCGTCACCCCAGGCCGCCCCCAATTTAGCTTAGCACCTTGATGTTTATTACAGCAAGTCTGCGCATGGTTTAATTCTGAGATCTTTTGACAAACTTATTGGTCCAGAATTGAGGCCCAGCTTGAATTAGTGTTAACAAAGATGAGTCTGTTGCATAATCCACTGGCTATGCAGGAATACTCTAATCTTCCATCCTAGTCTGCCAGCACCTGACTAGAAAATAGTTTTGCCCATTCGAATGCCAATATCTAGATGGTCCTGAGTCTTCTAACAATTAAACTATTAATATTACTAATAAAAGATCCAGTAAAGCTTTAGGGAGCTACTGTGAAAGATGTTTCTACATATTTCAATTTTTTTTTTGAATTTACTCCAAAAAACAAACATTTAACTTCAAATTTTGTATGTAGCAATGTTGAAGTAAATTATTTCATAAATAGTATATCACTTTGGGTATTTCATTTGTAGATCATAATTATCTGGAGTGATATTATTAAACTAGTACATTGCAGTCTGAAGAACCCTTCCTGTTGAAGGTCCATTTGTTGGAACTGCCCTGCGATAAAGCATATGTGCCACTTTTCCTGAACTAGTTTGTGTATTATCGAGGTATCCAGATACCGTGCAACCTATCAGTAATGTCAGAAAATCCTTTCTAAAAGTATTTCATTGGAAAATTCAACATCCAAGAAAAGTTATTTGAGGCCATAAGACAGAATTAGGCAATTTGTCCCATCTAGTCTTCTTTGTCATTCCATCATGACTGATTTATCATCCCCCTCAACCCCATTCTCCTGCCTTCAGCCTGTAATATTTGAAGCCCTTGGTATCAAGAAACTATTGACCTCCACTCTAAATAAACCCAATGACCTGGCCTCCACAACCACCATTTGCAATGGATTCATCACCCTCCAGCTAAAGAAATTCCTCCTTGTCTCTGTATATTTTATATTATTTTATTATGTTGTTTTATATGGTGACATTGCTTTGTTTACAGATACAAGGGGCAAAGTGCTGTTATGATCCTGGAGGCTGTGTGTTTAAATATTATGGTTCAATAGTTCTATTTAATATCAGATAACGTAGATAATATACAACCTGAAATTCTCACACTCCGCTGAGATCCTCAAAACAGAAGAAAAATCCCCAAAGAGTAAATGAGAGAAGAAAGTGAGAACCCCCAAAACCCCTGCCCCCTCCCACGCACAAGCAGCATCAAGCCTCTCCCCGTCCCCTCACATATTCTCACCTAAAGCTTCAACATTCCCACCACCCACCATGGACGTAACAGCAAGATCTCCCAAAGAGAGACCACGGCCTACAGTACATCAAAGACTAACTGTTCACTCCAACATTTCAACATCCCATAGGCTCGCTCTCCCGGACTAACAGGGGAGAAACAGATCTCACTCCTTCCACAGTCACTATTTCAATGTTACAGTCAGCCTGAGGTGTTGCTCTTTATTGCAAGTTCCCTGACTCGAGAACTGGCAGCGAACTCTCCCTCACCATTGAGTGCAGTGCTCCCTGGCAGCCGCTCTCGCTGTCTTTGATGTTCCGGCTCTCACTACGTTTCAATTCATGACAACAGCGAGCATTCGTGCCCTCGGTGCTGCAGAAGGCTGCACTCCAAAGGGGGCCGACTGCAGGCCGAACCTGGACACACTGAAACACGGCCCTCTAGCGAGCTCCAAGAACTGAAACATGCTGCCCTGCAGAACTGCTGTTTGAGTGCCGCTGTAGATCACAGACTCCGACAGGACCCCAGCCACCCTGAAAAGGAAAATAGAGACATTAAAATAGGAAGAATTTAACTGTTCACGGATATGCTGGGAGAAGTTGTTCTCTGGCACCATCTTGGCCATTGTGGTACCATTGTTTTAACAAGATGATATGAAGCAGGAATATTACCTTCCAACATATCAAATCCAGATGCTAAACGATTGTGCTGTTGTTAATTCTGCCTGATTCCTCTGTTTCCATTTACTAGGTGCTGTGTTGGTTTTGGTTCTCTTGGTCATTATTCGCTGTTTCTGGTGTGGCTGTTGTTCTTCCCCCAAAAAGGTGTGTTTTCCTTACCTTTTGCTTTTCTCCTGAAAGTGTGGCTGGAAAGCTTCATGACTTCTTCCTGGAAGAAATGTCATATGAGTGAGGTGGCACTTAAAAAAAACAAAAGAAATGTGTGGGTTTCCTTTGCAATCGGCAGAAATATGTAAATTTTTCAGAAGGAATAGCATCTTTCTCTGTTTCACTTGTCATCGCAGTATTGAAGAAACTCATCTAATTATAAATCTGGAAACACCACTCCACTTCAGTGACAAACACAAATAATCTATATACTTCCTTACAACCATACCATGACAAGAAGGCCCATGTTGTCCTGAGCTAAACTCTGCAGGAAAGTTGCTCTCTTTTGGAGGGATCTTATCTAGTAATTAGTGCAACCTGTCAGCAACATCAGAAGGGTTATGAGTTAGGCCTCTCGTATAGAGACAGGCCTCTATTTTATTACTACTGCCCTCTGGACCTGTCATAGATTGGAGCCTTCCTCATTCTTCTGAGTTCCAAAGAATACAGGCTCTGAGGCATTGAATGCTCCTCATATAATAAGCCGTTCAATCCTGGAATCATTCTCGTGATGAACCTCCTTTGAACCCTTTACAATGTCAGCGCATCCTTTCTTGGATAAGGGGCCCAGAACAGCTCACATTCCTCCAAGTGAGGGCTCATCAGTGCCTTATAAAGCCTCAACATCATGTACTTTTTCATTATATTCTTTTAAGACTTTGGTTTTAAATCACTAGGTGGAATAATGGAACTTTAAATAATACAAAATGATTTGATCATCTTTTCCAGCATTCGAAGCGCAAAGTGGGTGTTGACAACCCAGCACTAGAGCCTTAGATCAAATTGGATCGAATTGGATGTTTGACCAGCGGCTGGATCATTTAACAACCTTCATTGCATCACACGTTCCTGGGCAATACTTAGTAACTTGACTGGTATCTTTTCTGAATTGATTCCAACAATGAATCTGTCATTTTTCAGCATTCTTGCTACAAACTGCTTTGGATCCACACGCTATGAGCCATCAGGCAGATGACTAGCTGCAAAATATTTAACAGCCCCTTAATAATCACTTGGTTATTGCAAGGTGATCCTGAAAATGGTTTGCTTGTTTGTTTATGTTAAAGGAGAGCAGACATGGAATTGAGTTTGGGAGTTCTAAAATGACTAATTGTACAACATCTCAAGATCTAAATCAGCATCTGGTATATCATTTTCTTTCAGAATGTTAACTACAAACACTAACTAAATTATTTTGGTGAAATACTAATTGAAATTAGTGCAGTAAAATCTATTGAATGGCTAATTTTTAGAGTGCATTTTATTTAAACTAAGTTGATACATTTCTGTAGTGCAACAATCAACATCAGCAGTTAATTTTGTCTGGATAACTTGCACTTTGCCAATATTTTAAATAATGTACTATTTATTGCAGTTTATTTCAAGATTTTTAGGGAAATGATTTTGGTGGTTTACTTTGCAATGAAATTGCTTTTAAAATGCAGCTTTGTAAATCTGATGTGTTTACTGTCACTGATTTACATCTTTGCTTTTGATTAATAAATGAATGGTTTTAACATCAGCCTGTCTTTGGCACAGTGAAAATGACATAATACTGCTAGCATTGGCTGTGGAAAAGGACCAGAAACAAGACTTTCCTGTCTGTCCACGAGGGGAACGGAAATTTGTCCATACGCCATTTCAATTCATTGAAATGTTTATGAACATTCAAGTGACCTGAAGGAAGTTGTAATTTACAGATTAGGAAGTGTTCTTAACTTGATCATGGCCATAGCAAGAATGCAATTGACTGAATAGCTTCAGTTTTTCTGGTCAGAATTTCCTCCATATGATCCATAAAATGTCTATTTTACCCATCTGATCTTGGATAGGTATAATGCTTTTGCCGCCACCAATTTATCCAGGTAATCAGTACAAGTGCTGGTATTTCTTTGAAATTTCTTCCTCCTCCCACAACCCTAAATGATCATGCATAAACTTTAAGTATTTTTCAGTACAGGGTTAACTCAAAGGCTAAGATATCCCTAGGATGTCTATGATAGGGATATTTGGGAAAGAGCAGTGTCAAAATTGAATCAAACAAGTTCCTTGTGAGAATCGTTTGTTGATACGGCTGTTGTGTGCTTTGATGACCACCAGATGGCAACAGAGATCCAGAAACATACAAATTGCTGGAGGAACTCGACAGGTCAGGCAGCATCTACAGAAAGGTCCTGATGAAGCATTTTGGCTCAAAACGTCAATACCTTCCATGGATGCTGCCTGACCAGCTGAGTTTATCTATACAAAATACCGGAGGAACTCAGTAAACATGTTATTTGGGAGTTCCAGCATCTACAGAATTTCTTATGTTAGAGATCCAAAAACTTCCTTTGCAAAATTTGCAGGTTTTTAACTGGAGGTTCTTTATTTCTTCAGGGTGGGTGGGGAATTGTTCTGTACCATGTATAAAGATTGTTTAACTATACATATGAGTCTTGTGTACCACAAGGCCTGATCATGGCTGATTGGTTTCAGGCCATATCACCTCATCTGTATCATAGCTCTCAATCCTGTTTTTATTTTTAAATTATCTAATTCCACTTCAGACATCTCTGCAGTGCTATATTCTCCACTAATCTCTGGGAAAGAACTTCAGTTTAAATGACTGCCCCCGAATTTTATAAACTAGCAATTATGGCCCCTTGTTTGGGATTCACTCATAAGTGGAAACAACTTGATATCTAGCCTGCTATGCCTAGTAAGATCTGGTGTTTAAATAAAATTACCATTTTCTGAACTCCAAAGGATATAATTGATTTTAAAACAACCCTCTTATTTCCAAAAATTAGCCGATTGAATTTCTTGTAGTTCACTTCCAATACCTCCTTCCCTAAATAAGGGGAACAGAAATTGAGGTGCAGCCTCAATCCTACCCTGCACAATTTAACTACTTCCCTATTTCCAAACCCCCAAGCTTATTGAGATGAAAGCTAATGTGCTATTTTCCTTCCAGAAGACATAGGAGCAGAATTAGGCTGTTCAGCCCATCGAGTCTGCTCCATCACTCCATGGCTGATCCCAGATTCCACTCAACCCCATACACCTGCCTTCTCTCCATGACCTTTGATGCCCTGACCGATCAAGAAACTCTCAATTTTTGCTTTCAATACACCCATGGACTTGGCCGCCACAGCTGTCTGTAGCAGAGCATTCCACAGATTCCAGCTACTCTGGCTAAAATAAACCTCCTTACCTCCGTTCTAAAAGATCACCCCACAATCTTGAGGCTGTGCTCTCCAGTTTTGGACACCCCTGCCATTGGAAACATCCTATCCACATCCACATTATCAAGTCCTTTCAACATTCGTTAAGTTTCGATGAGATCCCACCGCATTCTTCTAAATTCCAGTGAGTACAGGCCCAAAGCTGCCAAACAGTCCTCCTACGTTAACTCCTTCCTTCCCGGAATCATCCTTGTGAACGTCCTCTGGACTGTCTCCAATGACAATGTATCCTTTCTGTGGCCCAAAACTGTTGACAATGCTCCAAGGCCTGACCAGTGTCTTATGAAGCCTCAGCATAATCTCCTCACTTTTAGACTTTATTCCCCTTGAAATGAATGCCAACATTGCATTTGCCTTCTTTACCATAGGCTCAACCTGTAAATTAACAGTCTGGGAGTCTTGCACGAGGACTCCCAAGTCCCTCTACACCTCTGATGTTTGGATTTTCTCCCCATTTAGGTAATAGTCTGCACTATTGTTCCTTTTACCAAAATGCATTATCATATATTTCCCAACACTATGTTCTATCTGCCTGTTTCCCAACCACTTCCTGCAGCTGAATGCCAACATTTTACAGTTAGCATATACAAAATATTTTAAAAATGCCAGAAAAAGCAGGATCTCCCTGTAGCCACCCATTTCAATCCCACTTCCCATTCCCAGCTGGCATACAGTCCATGGCCTCCTGTACTGCCACAATGAGTCTGCACTCAGGTTGGAGGAGCAACACCTTGTATTCCGCTCTCGTAGCCTCCAACCTGATGGCATGAACATCAATTGCTCAAACTTCTGGTAATTAACACCCCCACCATACCCTGCTGCACCTGGTGACCATGTGATCTCCGTCTCAGAGGCCGATGTCAGCTGTCTTTAAAGAGGATGAACCCCGCAAGATGGAAGGTCCAGATGGAGTACATGGTAAGGCTCTGAAAATTTGGGCCAACTAACTGGCAGGAGTATTCAAGGAAATTTTTAACATCTTTCTGCTATGGGTGGAAATTCCCACTTGCTTCAAAAAGGCAACAATTATACCAGTGCCTAAGAAGAATAATGTGAGCTGTCTTAACAGCTATCACCCAGTAGTACTCACATCAACAGTGATGAAATGCTTTGAGAGGTTGGACATGACCAGACTGAACTCCTGCCTCAGTGAGGACCTGGACCCATTGCAATTTGTCTATCGCCACAATAGGTCAACGGCAGAGGCAATCTCAATGGCTCTTCACATGGCCTTAGACAATATAAACACTTATTATGTCAGAGTGCTGTATATTGACTATAGCTCAGCATCTAATACCATCATTCCCACATCCTGATTGATAAGTTAGAGAATCTGGGCCTCTGCACCTCTTTCTGCAATTGGATCCTTAACCTCCTAACTGGAAGACCACAATCTGTGCAGATTGGTGATATCTCCCCTTCGCTGATTATCAACACTGGTGCACCTCAGGGGTGTGTGCTTAGCCTACTGTCTGTACCCATGACTGTGTGGCTAGGCGTAGCTCAAATACCATTATAAATTTGCTGATGATACAATCACTGTTGATAGAATCTCAGATGGAGATGAGAGGGCGTACAGGAGTGAGATATACCAACTAGTGGAGTGGTGTCGCAGCAACAACCTTGCACTCAACATTAGTGAGATGAAAGAGCCAATTGTGGACTTCAGGAAGGATAAGATGAAGGGACTCATACCAATCCTCATAGAGGGGTCAGAAGTGGAGAGAGTGAGTGGTTACAATTTCCTGGATATCAATATCTCGGAGGCTCTAACCTGGTCTCAACATATTGATGCAGCTATAATGAAGGCAAGACAGCAACTCTACTTCATTAGGAGTTTGAAGATACCTCGTATGTCTAATGTACCGTGGAGAGTATTCGGACAAACTGCATCACTGTCTGGAATGGGGGTTGGGGGGGGGGGGCATTCCTGCACAGGGCCGAAAGAAGCTGCAGAGGGTCGTAAATTTAGTTGGCTCTATCTTGGGTACTAGCCTACAAAGTACCCATGACACCTTCAAGGAATGGCATCTCAGAAAGGCAGCATCCATTATTAAGGACCCCCAGCACCCAGGACATGCCCTTTTCTCAGTTACCATCAAGAAGGTGGTATAGAGGCCTGAAGGCACACTCAGCGATTCAGGAACAGCTTCTTCACCTCTGCCATCCAATTCCTAAATGGCCATTGAACTTGTCAACACAACTTCACTTCTTTAATATATATTATTTTTGTTTTTGCATTATTTTTAATCTATTCAGTATATGTATACTGTATTTTTTTCTTCTTCTATATAATGTATTGAACTGCTGCTGCTAAGGTAACTAATTCCATGACACATGCTGGTGATAATAAACCTGATTCCTGTTTCCCTCTCACCTTATCTCCCTATCTACCCATGCCTCCCCTTCCCTTTCTTCCATGGTTTTCTATCCTCTCCGATCAGATTCCCCCTTCTCCAGCCCTTTATCTCTGTAACTAATCCTGCTCTTTATTTCACCCCCTCCGTTTCACCTATCACCTTGTACTTCTTCCACCCCTCCCCCACCTTCTTACTCTGTCTTGTTCCCTTCCTTTTCAGTCCTGAAGAAGGATCTCGGTCTGACTTGTCGACTGTTTCCCTATTTTATATATGCTGCCTGACCAACCAAGTTCCCCCTGCACTTTGTGTGTGTTGCTTTGGATCTCCAGCATCTGCAGAATTTCTCGTGTTTGAGGATAGAAAATTGCTTTCTTTCGAACAGCACATTTAAAAATATTCCAATTGATACCACCGTGATTGTAATGATTATGGGAGAAATACATGCCCCTGGTAGCCACATCAAGATGCAAATTCGGTGGATTAGCGTCATAGTGTTACACAGTGCAGGTAGTGTTCTTTTGATCCAACTCATCTCTGCTAAGTTCTCTACTTGAACTAATCCCATTTCCCTTTCTCCCCCATATCCCTCTAACCCCTTTCCTACTCGTGTATCTAAACGTCTTTTAAATTTGTTATTGTACCTGCCTCTGCAAATCCTTTTGGCATCTCATTCCATACACCCACCACCAACTTTGTGGAAAAAGTTGCCCCCAAGTCCCTTTCAAACCTCTTCTGTTTCATTTTAAACCAATACCTTCAAATTTTAGACTCCTCTCCTGGTAAAAAGACTTGACCATTCATCTTTTCTATGCTGTTCATGACTGCGCATAACTGATTCTCCCTTCCTCTCAAGTGATCAACAACTGCGAAGTAGCTAGCTCCAGATTCCTGAGTGCTGAATATCCTTTTATTCAAAATTGCGTCTTACCCTTTTCATTCATATGCTCTAAGGCAGCCTAAGATATATTTCCAGTAGCCTGCTGAGCGGACAAGTATCTTTGAATAGGTGGCATGAGATTTTAAAGAACAAACGAATGAGCGTTCATTGCCCGAAAGGGCACATACAGAGCATCAACACAGTTGGAAGATGTAGTATCTGCTGAGTTTTCTGATCACTTGTCATTCTTGAAAGGAAATGGTGGGGTGTAGTGGCTGCATAATTAGAGCCACGTGCAGCCAACATTTAAATCTTGTTTGTACGTTACGAACAAAAGCCCATTGTCCCAAGGCAGCAAACCAAGTAGTTGTAGGCGGATGCTGTTTTGAATTACGGTTTCAAGCACTAACCTCCAGGCTAAGATCCTATCAACACACCCCTCACCCACCCACTTCGAAATTGATTGCATATATGACATATTCTCAATTGTCTCTTTAGCTGTTCTTGTAAGATTCACACAAGTTCCATTTACTTGTTCTCTAGTCTTTTGGCTGGGATCAAGATTGAAGGCTGCAAAAAGAGATCAATGTGCTACTTCACTGATAATCATATTCTGCAGATTAACTGTCAATACATGTTAAAAAAAAAGTACCAAATATCTGTGGTCCTTTGAAATCAGTACTTTATTGCAGATACAATCTTGACGTTTTGATTGGTCCACACTATATTCTGAATAATTCTACAATCCATAAACTGATCCCAGTTACACTGCATATGTAACATATCCAATGTTTTCTTTAATGGTTGATCACAAGGACATTAACAAAATAACTACATTTAAGTGAATATATTCATATTACATGATACTGGAAGACATCACACTTCTTTTTTACAAGCTTATTCAGGTTTAATTCATTTTGAATGAGATCCAAGCCCCACTCTCTGCTAGCAACTTCAATGTGTATGACAGTGAACAGCTTCACAAGTAACACTATTTCAGGATAATGCCTTATACGGGAACCTTTGTACCTGATGTACTTAAACTGTATTTTAGTTTTTAGACATCAGCAACCTTGCAAGGATGTGAGAGAGATTATCTGAGCACTGGTGAAAAACAGCAGTCTGCACGCAGAACTTCCAGAGATCAATGCAACGAGCAGCAAAAAGGGCAGATATTTGCAATGAACAAAGTAGTATTGAAATTTTGAATCTTTAAAGTGATAGTTTAAAATATTAGAACATTTCAGTGCAAATTCAGGAATCAGCCAGTGAAAGTGCTTTGTACTGTCCTGTGCTTGCACGATTGCTGAATTGTAGCAGCAATGCAAGTAGTACAATGCTCTGAAATGAAAACAAACTGCAGTTACTGGAAATCTGAAATTAAAGAAACACAGCAGGAAGCACTCAGCAGATTAGGCATCTTCTGTAAAGAGAGGAATCAAGATGTGTCAGATTCTCTGACTTGAAATGTCAACTCCACATTGTTCTTTCCACAGATGCTGCCTGGACTGCTGAGTATTTCCAGTTTCTTTATTTCAAAGCTCTCAAATGTTGAGCATAAGAACGCTCAAAACTTGGACAGACATTCAGCAACTTCCCAAGCAATGTAGACCTGAACATCATGGAACAGGTTACAACAACCTTGAAAACAGAAAATAAGATGGTTTGAAGAACTTTGGCTGGAACATTGTAGACAATTTGAACAATGGTCAATCAAACCAGTGCTGAAACTGGAACTGATCAGTTTACCATTTGAAAAATGGTTTATAATTTTTTTTCAAGCAGATTTCTATACATATTTATTACACTGGAAAACAATTCAACCTTTACAGGAAGGATTAAACTCTGGAACAAAACTGATCAGTGTTATTCATTCCTCAAACGAAACATGTCATTTCTCATGTCCGTTATTAATCAAATGGTGGTGATAGTGGGGCGCAGTGGCTGCATAATTACAGCAAGTTCTACAGGAAAATCAGTGTTCTTCTACATGCTAACATCTGTTAAAATACCATAGAATGAACCTTAAAAATAGCAGCGTCATGAATGGCAATGTTGAAGCAGTGCCAATTTCTAGACTCCTCTACGCAAGCAACAGAAAAACAAGTTGTCTCATTTTGGCATGAAGAGAAATATTTCAATTTGATGCAACAGAAACGTTAGAACTACATACGGTTTATCTAAAAATTATCCAGTCGAAATGCGTAAATTCACCTCACTTATGACCCGCACTTGGGAGCTTTATCACATAGTTTGAGATCACCTTGTGCGTACTCCACTCGAAAGCTTCCTACATGCATGAAACCATGCCTGCTGAATTAACAGAACAAATTATATTGCCAGTAAATGTTCCTCTTTACAGAAATACATGTTAAATATACACAGTTCCACTGTTCTTTGTTAGTGTCCATAAATTAACAAATCAGTTTAAAATACAATATTTCAGTGGTTAAAATGTTCATCTACAAACCTCCATCTAAACACATACACAATAAAATTGATCATAAGGCTTACTGAATTATTTGAGACTGTTTGAAAAACCCCCAATCAATTATTTTTGTGATGCACATTTTTTCTCCACATCGTTTCACCAAGCAACGTTTATCATCTGGGTAATGAACATGGTTTTCAGTGCTTCTTATTTTTGTTCCTTCTAAGTTGCTAAGCCCCTGAACAGAATAAATCCACACTCCCCAGATTACAGAACTCCTAACACAAGAATAATCTAAATTCAGGTTGAACACTTGCCATTAAAATATAAACACCGACTTCAGGATCTGGTTAATTTATGACCAGCACAAACACAAAACTACGAATGATGATGAATATGTAGGGTAAGCATAATGTGTTTAAAACTAAATTATTTTTCTAACTTTCCATTTCGTTATGAAGACATTAGCAGTCTCAAAGATACTGCAGCCCAAAAATACTTGATCGACCCTAAAGAGGTATAACATATAGTTTTTGTTCTTATAGCTCCCTAGTAAGTAATTGAAAAGTATTAGTTTGTGGTTGAACATTGAGCTCTATGAAAAGACGATTTTCCCTTCTTCCTTCCACACAGGTCAGAACGAGGTGATAAAAATCTATAAAGTTCTACACAAATTATTCTACTTAACTGAATAGATTATATTCCTTCAGCAGATGAAAATCAGCCCATACCATAAAACCCAATGCTTTGAGGAGAACACCATGGTGGCTTAAATTTCCCCATCTGGTGGTATATCCAATCATTATCCAGGCAGGGATCCACTTCATTAAAAATAATGTGGCAAAGGCAGGTGAAAAAAGTGCACCATGTAACTTATTGACCTAAACATTTCACAGACACAGTGTTTACAGTGGGCAGACGGGCAGCTGCAGCAGTAAGTACAAAGTGCAAACTGATCTTCAGTTAGCCTGTCGATCTAGATCAGTAGGGTTTGAAGTTCCAGTAATTGGAAAAAACAGAGATCTGTAAGGAAAAATTAAATACAATTACTGCATCACCCGATAATAAATTCTCAAATCTATACACCTAAATATGCCAGTTTTGTCAAAAATTAAATAAATAACAAATTAGATTTGTTTCACAGAAGTGTATATATTTTATCATAGCCACTGGTTAAACTCCAGCTTTAGCTTTGAGTTTTACTTAAGGCTTTAGATTTTTGTTTAATTTCAAATCAAACTCTATTTCAAACAAAATTAAAAAAATAACAAAGTCGTTAACCCAGATGGACTCCACACTTCATTAGGCAGGAAGGCTTATTTAGTGATTGCTTCCTGCAATTTATTACAGACTTTGAAAGGAAGAGCAGATTTAGTCAAAGCAGAGAGATTGCTTGTTGTTTGCTCTCTACCAGATCAGCAAAGAAGGTTCGGGGCGGAGAAAGGCTTCATACATCTGTACAGATTTGACAAAGGAACTCTTTTCTATTTTATCAGGAGGAATTTAACATCCTAGAATTTACATTCAAAGTCAAATAACAGTACGTATTTAAGTAACTGAAACCAGTCATATCATTGCAGTATGTTAAATGTATAACACTTCTGTTTAACTTACAAATTAAAGCAACAATTTATACCTTATCCTTCAGTTGCTGACAAAGCTGTAGAGCAATGGTAAAGAAAACCAGTGTATCATTTAGCCAGGGGACCACACATTCCACTTTGTGTACATGGCTAACTTCAAATTTCTGGTTATTAATCTCACTGCAATGATAAAATGGAAAAAAACAGCATTTATCTTTTTTCACCCATAAAGTGCTTACTGTATGCATTACTGTGATTAACAAAGCTATAGATAGATAGATAGATACTTTATTCATCCCCATGGGGAAATTCAACATTTTTTTTCCAATGTCCCATACACTTGTTGTAGCAAAAACTCATTACATACAATACTTAACTCAGTAATAATATGATATGCATCTAAATCACTAACTCAAAAAGCATTAATAATAGCTTTAAAAAAAAGTTCTTAAGTCCTGGCAGTAGAATTGTAAAGCCTAATGGCATTGGGGAGTATTGACCTCTTCATCCTGTCTGAGGAGCATTGCATCGACAGTAACCTGTCGCTGAAACTGCTTCTGTCTCTGGATGGTGCTATGTAGAGGATGTTCAGGGTTTTCCATAATTGACCGTAGCCTACTCAGCGCCCTTCGCTCAGCTACCGATGTTAAACTCTCCAGTACTTTGCCCACGACAGAGCCCGCCTTCCTTACCAGCTTATTAAGACGTGAGGCGTCCTTCTTCTTAATGCTTCCTCCCCAACACGCCACCACAAAGAAGAGGGCGCTCTCAACAACTGACCTATAGAACATCTTCAGCATCTCACTGCAGACATTGAATGACGCCAACCTTCTAAGGAAGTACAGTCGACTCTGTGCCTTCCTGCACAAGGCATCTGTGTTGGCAGTCCAGTCTAGCTTCTCGTCTAACTGTACTCCCAGATACTTGTAGGTCTTAACCTGCTCCACACATTCTCCATTAATGATCACTGGCTCCATATGAGGCCTAGACACCCAAAACACTTCTTTATTGAACATGACGTGCAGCCAGATTTTCAATATCCCTCCTATATGCTGATTTGTCACCACCTTTGATTTGGTCAACATCGGCGGTGTCAAAACAGACTATGTTGTTGATATATGAAATGAAATAGTTCCAAATAATATCAGAAGCACTCGCTGCAGTAAGCATCTCAGTAGTGCAACTTCAGAAGGGTAACATTATCAAACGCAAGGCTAATACATCATGACTACAGGATAAAACTCTAGGGATCCATGGGTTAACCTTAAAACCCTGCTCTCTCGTGCTAGCAATTTCAGCCCTGGGAAAAAGCCTCTGACTATCCATATGATCAATGCCTCTCATCATCTTATACACCTCTATCAGGTCACCTCACATCCTCTGTCGCTCCAAGGAGAAAAGGCCGAGTTCACTCAACCTATTCTCATAAGGCATGCTCCCCAATTCAGATAACATCCTTGTAAATCTCCTCTGCACCCTTTCTATGGTTTCCACATCCTTCCTGTAGTGAGACGACCAGAACTGAGCATAGTACTCCAAGTGGGGTCTGACCAGGGTCCTATATAGCTGCAACATTACCTCTCAGCTCCTAAATTCAATCCCACAACTGATGAAGGCCAATGCACTGTATGCCATTTTAACCACAGAGTCAACCTGTGCAGCAGCTTTGAGTGTCCTATGGACTTGGGCCCCAAGATCCTTCTGATCCTCCACACTGCCAAGAGTCTTACCATTAATACTATATTCTGTCATCATATTTGACCTACCAAAATGAACCTCCTCACACTTATCTGGGTTGAACTCCATCTGCCACTTCTTAGCCCAGTTTTGCATCCTATCAATGACCCGCTGTAACCTCTGACAGCTCTCCACACTATCCACAACACTCCCAACTTTTGTGTCATCAGCAAGTTGACTAACCCATCCCTCCACTTCCTCATCCAGGTCATTTATAAAAATTACAAAGAGTAAGGGTCCCAGAACAGATCCCTGAGGCATACCACCGGTCACCGACCTCCATGCAGAAAACAACCTGTCTACAACCACCCTTTGCCTTCTGTGGGCAAGCCAATTCTGGATCTACAAAGCAAGGTCCCGTTGGATCCCATGCCTCCTTACTTTCTCAATAAACCTTGCATGGGGGTACCTTATCAAATGCCTTGCTGAAATCCATATACACTACATCTACTGCTCTACCTCCATCAACATGTTTAGTCACATCCTTGAAAAATTCAATCAGGCTCGAAAGACATGACCTGCCTTTGACAAAGCCATGCTGACTATTCTTAATCATATTATGCCTCTCCAAATGTTCATAAATTCTGCCTCTCAGGATCTTTTCCATCAACTTGCCAATCACTGAAGTAAGACTCACTGGTCTATAATTTCCTGGGCTATCTCTACTCCCTTTCTTGAATAAGGGAACAACATCCGCAACCCTCCAATCCTCTGGAACCTCTCCCGTCTCCATTGATGATGCAAAAATCATCACCAGAGGCTCAGCAATCTTTTCCCTCGCCTCCCACAGTAGCCTGGGATGCACCTTGTCTGGTTCCGGTGACTTATCCAACTTGATGCTTTCCAAAAGTAGTTCTCAGATTTTGTAATTAATCTGGATGCTGCACCTAGCAATTCTATTAATGCCAATACTGAAAATGTACATTACTAACCTTGACTAATTTATGTATCAACAGCCAGGAGTTTCACATATACAAGAGAAAAACAAGTGTTGCAAATGAACTATAGATGACTAGGCATTAACATTGTGCAGCTACATGTTATTTGTGAAACACTATTTATTTGATTTGCTGTTGAGGTTATTGTGAAGATATGGTGCCTCTCAAAGCACGATGTGATGATTTTTATCTGTACAAATAGGATGCAAGACAAGCTTTTCCCTGTATCAATAATAAACCAATACCAAATTGGCAAAACTACATCCATTATTTTAGCAACAAGCTTTTAAAACATGGAACACCTGTAATTTGCGTTGGCCTTCAATAGGTTCAGAGTTGCTGCCATTCCCATGAATAATTATGTTCTTTCCCTAAATCTTTTTAGATATGCATTTTCTGTGATATCCGAAACTTCGATGGATATTATCCAAAATGTAACTAAAGAAACCTTTGGAAGGCAGTAGAAAATGCAAATATAAGATACAGTATATGCAAAGTGCAGATGTAAATAAGCTTTGGTTCATGCTGCTACTTTCACTATTACTAATACTCGCTATTCAGAACACGTACAACATCTCTTTTGCAAATGTCCATAAGACAAAGGAGCAGAAGTCGGCCATTTGGCCCATCGAGTCTGCTCCGCTGTTTTATCATGAGCTGATCCATTCTCCCATTTAGTCCCACTCTGCCTTCTCACCATAGCCTTTGATGCCCTGGCTTCTCAGATACCTATCAATCTCTGCCTTAAATACACCCAATGACGCGGTCTCCACTGCTGCCTGTGGCACCAAATTCCACAGATTCACCACCCTCTGGCTAAAAAAATTTCTTCGCATCTCTGTTCTGAATGGGCGCCCTTCAATCATTAAGTCATGCCCTCTCGTACTAGACTCCCCCACTATGGGAAACAACTTTACCACATCCACTCTGTCCATGCCTTTCAACATCTGAAATGTTTCTATGAGGTCCGTTGCTTCAAAACTCTAAAATGAAGAGGAAGAAGCCTGCTGGTTATGAGGTACTTCTGCCATACTGCTTCAGGCAGAGCAGGCTTGATGCATTCATTTGTGACTATGAACAAGCTCAAAAGAGAAGCACTTACAACATGGATCCTGGGTTGTGAAGCACAGAGCTGCCAGCAGGTTTGAAATTCTAAAAGATGAAAGCAAAACTGATCAGATGACAGCGAAAAAAGGATAAATTCCACATATCATAGTTCCTTTCTGCAATTTATTACTCATGGTGTGAAGACATCAAAACTGGCTAGAAAGATTAATTCCTTTAAAGATCACAGGACAAAAATTATTTAAAAATTGATTAATGCTAAATAATAAAAAGCTAATGCTCTATTAAATGCCTTATATTTAATCAGTGATTCCTAGTTCTAGGATCTTCCAAATAACAGAAGACACTAGATGTTTTAGGGTTCTACCCCACCACTATCAAATTTCTGAATGGACAATGACCAATCCATAAACACTATCTCACTATTTTTGCTCTTTTACCACTAATTTAATAATTTTATATATATATATATATATATATATATATATATATATAGTATACATATTTCTCATTGTAAATTACAGTATTTAATGTATTCCACTATAATGCTGCCGCAAAACAACAAATATCTTGATATATGTCAATGATATGAAACCTGATTCTGATCCAATGAGGAACGATCTGTTCCACATCCACCTGTTTAAATGCTCTCAGAATGTGGGGCTTGACTGACTAGTCCTACAGACTAGTAAAGAAGCATAGTCATGCTTAAAGAATCATACCTTGAAACAACATTCATAATCCCTGGGTAGGTCCTGTCCAGCTGACAGGAGAGATATGCCAGCAGTGGCAGCATAGTGATTTACAGGAATTTAATCCAAACGCAACTGGTAGTGTAAGCAGTTAGCGTGACCCTATTACAGCTTAGGGCATTGGAGTTTGGATTTCAATTCTGGCGCAGTTGGTAAGGAGTTTCTATGCTCTCCCGGTGACTAGGAGTTTCCTCCCAGTGCTCTGGTTTTCTCCCACCGCCCAAAGACCTACCAGTTAGGAAGTTAATTGGTCCTTGTAAATTGTCATGTCATTAGGCTAGGATTAAATATTAAAAAGGTGGTTTGATGGGTGACATGTCTCATTGGGCCAGAAAGGGCTGTTCTACACTGCACTTCTAATCAATTAATTTCCTGCTTGTATCTGCAGAAGCTGCTGCTCTTTGCAGTTTAAAGTATCTGCAGTCTTAGATACAAAGCTGGTATCATCCAAACCTGATGCTAACAGCTGAGACCCCAGTGCAGATTTCTGGATAACACCTTTATGCATAGTCATTTACACAACCCACTACGTTACAAAATTACCCCCATTTAGTGCTCTTTCACTTTCACTACAACGCTCATTTCTGGAAGCATTTTAAAAGCCTTTTTGAAAATAATATAGACAACATGCACAGAGACTCCCTTATCAACCACTTAATAACTTTTCAACAAATTCCAGCAAATAACAATAGATTATTTACCCATATACAAATTTGAAATTTGGTCAATTTTTTTGTTTTATTTTCTCAACCTCTTACAATCCCAAAATTCCATGTGGAGAAGAGAAAGCAGCAGCCCAATCCATGGAAAACACACCAAGCAGTCACCTGGAATTTAGGAGATTATTCCTTGGATTACCTTTTCCTCGATTTCCATGAAGACTTAGTATGGACAACAAGATCTTCTTTTCTTAAGGAACAGACTCTAAAACTCTAGAGGGTTCCCAATCTGGGATCCACAGAACCCTCGGTTAATGGTAGGGATCTGTGGCAAATAAACGGCTGTGAACCCCCTGCTTTAGATCAGGTATATTCAGTATCATGATAAACTCAGATATCAAGTTATACAGTGTCCATATTGTAGACAAAGTCTGTGCTCTAAACTAAAGCTTTGATTTCTGAATTACACATACGTAAGACAATGTTCAAAAAGAACAAGACACTAAACAACTGTACAAACTATCTAGTTTATATTGATTAAATTAAAACAGCTTACACATCTAATCAGCAGCCTTCCTGCTGACAGAATGCACTCTAAATGCTGTTGTTTTACATCACCTTGTTCAAATTGGGCTGCAGAAGATGGAGCTGGTAGACAATTAAACAAAGTTTGCTCAGATTAATGTAGAAGTTGGCAAAGACATCACCAGGAAGAGACGGTGTGAACATTTTCTAAGAGGGAATCAAGGCAGTTACTAAAACAACATACAAATAAATGAGACAGAAACTTAAATTTTAAAACTTAGTAATTAGTAAGATATTATACATTGATCAAAATGACAAGGGAACTAAGAAATAAGTATATTTCTGAGGGTTATACAAGTATACATTCAAGTATACAACCAATGCAAGGTGAGGAGTCCAGTATTCACTTCACATGCAAGATAATGCTCACAACCTTTATCTTAAGCTTTAAGTTTAACATCTTTGGAATGAACTTAGTGACTAGATACCCCTGGATGACTCCTTAGGGAGCAAACACACTATAACTACAGTACTACTTCAAAGCTATTCACTCCTCACTATCACTAAATTTCAAATTTCAAACAGGAGTTGTTGACAAATGAAAGTGGTTATGCAGCTGTAAATAGAGAGGGTGGAGTGGGCAGGTATCTGGGTGATGTGGAGGGGGTAAGGCAGGAGGAGAGGGAGGGAGGCAGAGGGAGGGCAGGAGTGGGGACCTAACTGCATCCCGTACGCTTTCCTAACCATATTGACCACTGGCCCCAGATCCCGTGGGTCCTAATCTATTACAGCTCAGAAGCAGGCTCTTTGCTCAACACTTCCACATGATCCACGCGAATCCCAATTTCCTGAATTTAGCCCATAATTTTCTATTGCCCTGCTATCAACCCACCGATCTCCCACATGAGACCTTGTCAAAGGCTTTAGTGAAGTTCATTTAAATCATATCTCAAGCCCTTACCCTATCAATCCCTTGTTACCTCTTCAAAATATTCTATCAAATTGGTCAGATAGAATCTGCCTGAGCTACACTGGATGTCTTTGATTGTAATCCTTATTAATCCACTCCCTCAGGAGTTTTTCTCCACAGGCAAGCATAGAGAAAGCAGGAAAGCTGAAGATCATACAGGAGGACATATACTCACCATTAAACTGCTTGAGGCTACTTCTGGGAGTGTCATAGCTGCAGGAGTGGTGAGTCTATTGCGAGCACGGGTTAGCTGCAACATTACTGCATCCATGAGCTTAAAGAGAAAACAGCTTTGTTTTATCAAGTTCAGGCTGATTTAAGAGTAGGTCAATATTAATTTATATAATTTTCTGGATGAATTAAGTACAACTGTCACTCAATTGACATAGAACAGCCACCCATCTTCTGCAGATACACATCTTCACTTTTAAGCTGACTGTTGTGTTTCTGAGGAAAACCACAGCCTATTTTTTGAAATTTTTATGTACAAGAAATGTGAGTGGACAATTTAGAATGATTGATATGAGAAAATCAACACTGTCTCAACAAAGACAGACTAGAGAACTCACAAGCAAATCAATGTTGCCTCACCAGTAAAGAGAACTGAGTCACTTGTCATGGTCTGGATACTCTTATGAAGAAACGTTCAACTTAAAGATGTATTTAAATATTTTGGAGTCAAAAGACTTCTTGTTGCTACTTTTACGATTCTTAATACACCTCTGATTATCTAAATCATTTCACAAATACTACTTGGCTTTTAAAAACTGTATTTTAAGCAGAATCTTCACAGGCAGGCAAGCAGGAATGTTATAATCAGGGTGGTGGACAGGTGAAGCAAATTTCTTGTAGAAATTGCATTTCATTTATATACTGTGCTTCTGAAAGCACTAATTCATTGCTGGTGATGTAATAGATTTAGAAGTCACAGGCAGCCTCCAGGATGATGTGCTTCATATTTAAGGCCAGATACTGAACAGATACTTAAGGCTATTTAAGATAGCCTTAAAAAGATACTTAAGGCTGAACATTTGGAGGAGATCACCAAACTACTGCCCTCTTTCAAACCGTACTACCCTAGGTAAGTCACTGGAATGTGTCCAGAGGCAGGAAATTTGATCCAAGTGTGACATTCCCACTGCCAAACTAGCAGAGATCTCAGGAAAGATCCAGGAACTGAACCAAATCTAGGCAGGATAATTTTGTGGAACAATTAAAAGAGCCTCCATTACCTTTGTTAAGTGTGCAACACTAGCCTTGAAGTTGAAGTAGAGGCCTTGTGTTGGGAAACAGTTTTATCGCACTGGATCAGTCAGGGAGGAGGGGCAGGTCAAAAAGCAAGCAAAAGCAGCCTCTATCCTCAATCCGCAACAATACTTGAAGGTTAATCTTTCTGTGTAAAGACTATTTACAGATTAAAAGTTTTGCGCATAGGCAAAGTAATCAAAAGCTACTATTCAATGGATTTACAGCTTTTGGAAGGACTTTAATGACCAATTAATTAAAATGTGATGAATTAAAGGCTATTTAATGCCAAAGAATCATCAATATTTGTCTGACCTTGTTGACCTCCGCCCCACTCTTAAACTGGTATGTTTGATCTCTGCTGTTTAGTAGATACAGAGCTTGGCCTACATGATTCCTGGCATCCTGAATCTGTGAAGATGGGAAGAAAAGATTAATAAAAAGAAATGAAGGATTCTAAGACACACTGTAGTCAAAGGTCAAATTAAATGTCAGAGAAATGTATACAATGTACATCCTGAAATGCTTTTTCTTTGCAAACACCCACGAAAACAGTGAAGTGCCCCAAAGAATAAATGAGTTAAACATGAAAACCCCAAAGCCCCCCCCCCCCCCAGCTCCCCCCACTGTCGGGTGAAGGTAGAGAATCAGGGTTTTAAAAAAAAGCAGAACTGTGCATTTGCTTTCAACAAGAATACAAGAACAAACAGAATGAGAGATTTCAGCCCATTAATCACAATAAGCTGCTCTGTCGTACAATAAACATTGCTGATGAGCCAAAAAAAGTGACCCTGTTGACTGTACCAGCTGTTATACTCAGCATCATACATTGGGATCCATTTACTTCAATGTCGCTAAATATACAGAGTGGCCTATAGATCTCACAGTTAAATTTCTCCATCTGGGATCCTAACACTACATTTTGTTTTTATTTCCCTTTTTTATGGCAATCAGAAATAATCATTGAGAACAACAGTTGAGTTTTCAGAACGAGTTTCTTCATCTGAAGAAGCCTCAACCCAAAACTGCCAGCTTCCCTCTGCAGATGCTGCCAGACCATTGAGTTCATCCACAGACTTGTTTTTTTTGGGTCACCCAGAAACAGTTGGCTGAACAGTTACACAAGAAGTCTTGACAACGGATCTACAACCTGCCATTGCTTCCAAACCACGCTTCAGTTAATTACGAGTCAGACCACAAAGGTTAGAGATCAGTAATTTTTCATCAGAAGCCAGACTAGAGTTGAACTATGTACCCTTCCCCGCAAGTGCTGCCTGATCTGAAAAGTTTTCATTTTTGTTTATAATCCACATCTCCAGCATTCATAGCATTTTTGTTACTTTTTCCTAGCTGAGTAGAATTGCCATAATTTAAACATGATTGATGCTGAGGCTCTGTAAGTGATTGGTTAGACCACACTTGGGAGCACTGTGCTCAATTTTGGGCCCCATATCTAAGAAAAGATGTGCTGGCATTGGAGAGGATCCAGAGAAGGTTCCTAAGGATAATCTCCAAAATGAAAGGGTTAACATATGAAAAGTGTTTGATGGCTCTGAGCCTGTACTCACAAGAATGAGTTGGGAATCTCTTTGAAACTTATCAAATATTTAAAGGCCTAGACAGTGTGGACATAGAGATGATGCTTCCTATAGCGGGGGAGTCTAGGACCAGAGGGCATGGCCTCAGATTATAAAGACATCCCTTTAAAATAGAGATAAGGAATTTATTTAGCCAGAGGGTGGTGAATCTATGGAATTCATTGCCACAGACGGCTGTGGAGGCCAAGTCATTGGGTAGATTTAAAACAGAGGTTGACAGGTTTGTGATTAGTGAGGGTGTCAAGGATTAAGGGGAGAAGGCAGTACAATAGAATTGAAAGGGATGATAAATCAACCATGATACAATGGTGGAGTAAACCTGATGAGCTGAATGGCCTAATTCTGGCATGTTTTATGATACTTGATACCCCACCTGTAAATTCTACACCATCTCTGAACTAATTTTCTGCATTTGTATCTTAAGAGGTGGGTTAAGTGTGGGAAACATAAGCACCAAGTGGAATGAGAAAATTATCAATTACTGAAGATCGTTATTAACCTCTAATGGTTAACAACTAAGTAGTAACAAATTGAAGCCAAAGTAAACTTGGTCCAATCATGGTCATCATGCAAATATCCTGGCACCAATATTTTTGTCAGAGTCTAAAGCAATTTGATCAAAAAATAAACACCCATCTCCATGGAAAGAAGAAACTGTTTTACCTGCTGCATTTTCCATTGTTTGTCCTCTCTAAAGGTAAAATGCAGAACCTGGTTGTGTTTAGGCAGCCTCAGGTTAATATCCTATTTCAGAGAACAAATCTTCAATTAAAATTCATATGCGGCCTCTTGGATATAACTGTTGCTAAGGCATGGTAGAACTCGAGATATTAGCATACAAAGTACTTATGAAATAAGGACATTACTCGTCGAATATAACATTTTTAAATAAATATCCCTGTGTATCAGAACTGGCTGGGTCTAATGCAAAGTTAACTCAGATTTTATCTCCTGAACAACTAGGCATTTCTAACATTCCTTTTTATTTCAGATTTCAACAATTGTTGTGAGTTATAACTCAAGTTTCAGGTTTTGTTTTCTTTCTCCACTGATGTCATTTTCTCCATTTATATCTCTGCTGGACAGATCCAGTGCAATTATTAATTTTTCAGCATTCTCTCAATGTAAATACACTGAAGTGAAATGTTAACTCTTCTTCTTTCAGCCTGACCTGTTAGATATCTCCTATTTTTTTTCTTGCTTTTATTTCCAGATTAATAAAAGCTAGCTCCAGTGAGGTAGACAGAAAAGCACTGTGGTCATTTCATTGCCATATTAAACCAAAGCATTGCCGACCTTGATATCGCATTTTGACCAAAAATATCCTGCACTCTTCCACCCTGATGCTGAACAACCCACTGAGTTTCTCCAATAGACTGTTTATTGCTCCAGTTTTCCTCTGCTTCTATTCTCAGGTGAAAATTCAAGATCCCAGCTCATGGCTTCAGAGATGCAGAGGAGTTTGTTTGTCCTGTTGTCTTGACCAATGTTAATCTCTTTTCTGTAATGTTATCTGAAGGAGAAATTACTGATTTTCACACAGGTATTTGACTATCAAAATAGTAGTTTAAAAAGATACATTGTTAATTGTTAAGTATTTTGAGATATGTTGGGACCTAACAGAAGCTTTATAAAAATCTTTTGCTGATCCCTCCCTTCTCAAAATTACGCCCTTGGGTAGCTGGTGCTAAATATTGGAGTTCCAAGGTCCATACCACTACAAATTTGACATGGTGTGTAAACTGCCAAAACCAGGAAGACTCGGCACCAAAATATCAAAGGATTAGATTGCTAGATATATACGTACTTTTGACTAAATGCAAGTAATGTGATCCATTTGTTTTATTTTACCCGGAAATATATAACAAAAGAGTCATTACAAATACTGTACAGTGGATTCTAGTTAATTGGGACAGCTGCTTATTTGGGACAACTCTTAAAGAACAAAAACTAGAACCATAGAACATTACAGCAATTTCGGCCCTTCTTGGCTGTGAATCATTTTTCTGCCTAGTCCCACTGACTTGCACCTGGCCCATATCCCTCCATACCCATCTCATCCATGTACCTGTCCAAGTTTTTCTTAAATGTTAAAAGTGAGCCCGCATTAACTATTTCATCTGGCAGTTCATTCCACACTCCTACCACTCTCTGTGTAAAGAAGCCGCCCCCCCCCCGCTAATGTTCCCTTTAAACCTTTCCCCCTTCACCCTTAACCCATGTGCCCTGGTTTTCTCCCTTGCCTCAGTGGAAAAAGCCTGCTTGCATTCACTCTATCTATACCCATCATAATTTTTATGTACCTCTATCAAATCTCCCCTCATTCTTCTATGCTCCAAGGAATAAAGTCCTAAGCTATTCAACCTTTCTCTGTAACTCAGTTTCTCAAGTCCCAGCAACATCCTTGTAAACTTTCTCTGCACTCTTTCAACCTTATTAATAATCTTCCTGTAATTCGATGGCCAAAACTGCACACAACACTTCAAATTTGGCTCCACCAATGCCTTATACAACCTCACTATAATATTCCAACTCTTATACTCAATTCTTTACTATCCTATCTACCTGTGATGCCACTTTTAGGAAATTTTATATCTGTATTCCCAGATCCCTCTGTTCTATTGCACTCCTCAGTGTCCTACCATTTACCTTGCTCCTTCTACCTTGGTTTGTCCTTCCAAAGTGCACACCTCACACTTACCTGTATTAAATTCCATCTGCCATTTTTCAGCTGGTCCAAATCCTCTGCAAGCTTTGAAAACCTTCCTCACTGTCCACTACACCTCCAATCTTTGTATCATCAGCAAATTTGCTGATCCAATTTACCACATTATCATCCAAATCATTGATATAGATGACAAATAACAATGGACCCAGCACTGATTCCTGTGGCACACCACTAGTCACAGGCCTCCACTCAGAGAAGCAATCCTCCACTACCACTCTCTGGCTTCTCCCATTGAGCCTATGTCTAACCCAATTTACTACCTCACCATGTATACCTAGTGACTCAATCTTCCTAACTAACCTCCCATGTGGGACCTTGTCAAAGGCCTCACTGAAGCCCATGTAGGCAACATCCACTGCTTTCCCTTCATCCACTTTCCTTGTAACCTGCTCGAAAAACTCTAATAGATTTGTTAAACATGACCTACCACACACAAAGCCATGTTGACTCTCCCTAACAAGTCCCTGTCTATCCAAATACTTGTAGATCCTATCTCTTAGTACTCCTTCCAATAATTTACCTACTACCGATGTCAAACTTACCGGCCTATAATTTCCTGGATTACTTTTAGAGCCTCTTTTAAACAACGGAACAACATGAGCTATCATCCAATCCTCCAAGTAGTTGAGAAAATAGCCAGGATTCCTTTCGTTTATTTGAGGCACTATGCCGCTTAATTGGGACAAGAGACTGTTGCCGAACAGTTTCTAGCTAGCGTCAGCCACATGCATTTGTGTGGCTATTAGACACTACACTGCACTTACAGGAACATTTCTTAAACAGCGTTAGTTGTGTGTGTTTGTGTTCAAAAAGCAGTGATTTTTGTCGCTAATAACTAGTGAGAAACAAACAATTCAGAATTGCTCTGCTCACTGTGATTTCAAGCATTCAGGCTTGGGAGATGCCGGAAATGGCCATGAGTGAAAATTAAATGATTTACTCAGCAAGTCTGGAACAATGAAGAATTTGGAGGTATTAACAATTAGCTTGAATGTTACAATGAAAAAGATATGGAGGCATTGTATGAAGCCAGTTCATTATCTGCACAGGGCGTCTGCACTGATTTTGTTCTTTAACAGTCAAAAGTGAATACTGCATGAATTTCCCTGCTGATAACTATTAGGAACTAATACAGTTTTATAGTACTGTAGTAGTATTGATAGTGTTCTAATTTGTTCTGTACTTCAATACATAATTTGTTACTCAGTTAAAATTAGTTGGTCTTTATAATACATTTTAAACTATTTCCAAGAAACTTCAGCCAATTGGGAAGGCTGCTTAACTGGACTAAAATGTACTTATCCTGATGTGTTCCTATTAACCAGAATCCACTGTACATATATTTAGCCACGTGGTCAGCATATTTTCATCTCTATGGTATTTGTACTTACCGCTTGAGTCAATGCATCTCCTTGTAACGTTAGGACACCCTTCACCTGATCTGTGCTGGATAAGAAAATCAATCTGAGAAACTAGTCAATTCATGATTTATAATATAATTTGTGTTTGTTCTATGAAAAAGCTATCAGTATTTTTCTCTATAAGAATGAGGCTGAAAGAAGATCACAATTACAAAATAAGATAACGAAAAGGAAATTGCATTTGACAAATGAGCTAAACTTTTTTTTTGGAAAAAGCCACAGGTGAAATAGATACTGAAGGCAGTAGGTGTGGTTCATGGTTTATTGGAAAGCCTTTGATAAAGTCTATCTTCAGATGAAAAAGGGTCTAATGCTTTCCCGGCAAATATGATGAATTAACACTTCTCAGGCTACCAGCTGGGTACAGGTATCGATTTTAACTGACATTTCAAAGAAAAACTCTGCCATCTTCACCTTCATCGGTTGAAATGAATACCTACACCTGGCTGGTAGCCCAAGAAGTTTATTCTATCTTTAGATATTAGTGTGCAAAATTTAAGCATATGGTTTGATGGTATTAGTTTGACATAGATTGAATAATTGGCTGACAGAAGGGAAACAGACTAGGAATAAATAGGATTAGTGTTTGAGCTGAGCTATTCACGATATAGATTAATTGAATTGAATTGACTTTATTACTTACATCCTTCATATATACATGAGGAATAAAAATCTTTACGTTGAATTAATGATTTGGATGAAGAAACTTTCATACATTTTTAAACTTTATCAATAACATTACGAATAGGTATTGTGAGGAGGATGTAAATATTTTAATTAACAGTTAATAGAATGTTAAAGAAGATTATTTAATCACGTCATACTCTTTTGGATATTCCAGAGTAAAAATGGTGAACATTGCCCATTTTCCTCCTTTCTTGATACTGCTAGACATCATCTTTCACAAGGGGATGAAAAATCAAATTGAAATTAATGTCTATTCTACTTCCTTTCCATGAATCTGACTAATTGTTCACAAAATCTGGAGGTCAGCCAAAATTAAAAAGCTTCTTTGCTTTATTTCCAGACAATAGGCAACTTTGATTAATTTTATTTTTCTTTGTATCAAGATAGCAGACCAATTAGTCTCTCTTAAAAGCTTGCTGTTCCAACAAGATCAGGTCTACTAAGTAATAAATGAACCTGAAATGATCAATAGGTTTATGGTGAAATGCTAATCAAATATAAATGCATAAACCAGGAATGTACATGATCAGGCACAACCACTTTAATCCGGCCTGCCCCATTTCTTACATGGAATGCACAGGTCACAATCTGCATCACTCAATATTTTACTGAGACAACATTAGACCAACAGACATAGACTAGGTCACTCGGTCCGTCGAGTCTTCTCTACCATTTGATCGTGGCTGTTTTTTTCATCCTCTTCAACCCTGTTCTCCTGCATTCTCCTCCTAACATTTGATGCCCTGACTAATCAAGAACGTATTAAAAACAATCACAACCTTAGGAAGAACATTTTATTTCAAGAAAGGGAGGCATGTAGTCCAAATGAAGTAAATAGGAATGGTGTAGTGATGTACTACACACAGCGCTGAAATAACACGCAGTTGATAAGTCATTTCGAGACTAGTTTATTCAAACTTCGCGGCGCTGGCATTTAATCCCTAGCGCCCGCCCTTTCCGGGCGGAAATGACGTCAGAGGTGCATTACCAAAGTCTGTCCCCGCGCGCTGGCTATTTGTGAGCCGGTTCGCCCGCGCAGAAAGTGGGTCACCACATAACCCCCCCCAAACCGGTGATACACCCTCCATTGTCCACAGTCTGGATCAGCCTCTGTTTGGGAGGTCTGCCTCTGCGCCGCGGTGCCTGAACCTCGACCGGCTGCGCCAAGTCCACATGGGCTGGTTAGAGTCGGTCCACTGTGAAAACCTCCTCTTTCCCCCCAATGTCCAGAACGTACGTGGACCGTTGTTGTTGATCACCTTGAACGGCCCCTCGTACAGCCGCTGTAGCGGTGCCCGGTGTCCTCCCCTTCATATAAACACAAACTTACAGTTCTGCAGGTCTTTGGGTACATGGGTCGGGGTCTGTCCGTGCTGTGAAGTCGGTACGGGGGCCACGTTGCCGAGCCTTTTGCGTAATCTGTCCAGGACTGCTGCGGATTCTTCCTCTTGCCCCCTTGGGGCTGGTATGAACTCTCCTGGGACAGCCAGGGGTGCACCGTACACCAACTTGGCCGACGAGGCGTGCAGATCCTCTTTGGGCACTGTGCGACTTCCAAGCAGGACCCAAGGAAGCTCGTCCACCCAGTTAGATCCTCTCAGGCGGGCCATGAGAGCGACTTCAAGTGATGGTGGAAACGCTCCACTAGTCCGTTCGACTGTGGGTGGTAGGCAGTAGTGTGGTGGAGCTGCGTTCCCAACAGGCTGGCCACAGCCGACCACAGGCTGGAGGTGAACTGGGCGCCTCTGTCGGAGGCAATGTGGGCCGGTACCCCGAAACATGCTACCCAGGTTGCAATCAGTGCTCAGGCACAGGAATCGGCAGATGTGTCGGTGAGCGGGACCACCTCTGGCCACCTCGTGAACCGGTCTACCATAGTTAGGAGGTACCGCCCTCCTCGGGACACTGGTAGGGGGCCCACGATATCCACATGAATGTGGTCGAACCTCCGGTGGGTGGGTTCGAACTGTTGTGGCAGGGCTTTAGTGTGCCACTGCACCTTGGCTGTTTGGCACTGCACGCACCTTCTGGTCCATTCACTGACATGCTTGCGAAGTCCGTGCCACGCGAACTTGCTGGAGACCAGCCTGATGATTGTCCTGATAGATGGGTGCGCCAAACCATGTACGGAGTCAAAAACTCGCCGCCTCCAGGCTGCTGGGACGATGGGGCGAGGTTGGCCAGTAGCCACGTCGCACAGGAGGGTCCTCTCGCCTGGGCCTATGAGAAAGTCCTGCAGCTGCAAACCCGAGACTGCGGTCCTGTAGCTGGGCATCTCCTCGTCTGCCTGCTGCGCCTCCGCCAGTGCTGCATAGTCCACCCCCAGGGACAGGGCCAGGACAGCTGGTCTGGAGAGTGCGTCCACAATGACATTGTCCTTTCCCGAGACATGCTGGATGTCCGTCGTGTACTCAGAGATGTAGGACAGATGTCGCTGCTGGCGAGCCGACCAGGGATCGGACACCTTCGTGAACGTGAAGGTCAACGGTTTGTGGTCCGTGAACGCGGTGAACGGCCTGCCTTCTAAGAAGTACCTGAAATGCTGAATTGCCAGATACAGTGCCAACAGCTCCCGGTCGAAAGCACTGTACCTGAGTTTAGGTGGTCGTAGGTGCTTGCTGAAGAACGCCAAGGGTTGCCAGCGCCCTTCGATGAGCTGATCCAGCACCCCACCGACTGCTGTGTCGGATGCGTCCACCGTGAGGGCGGTCGGAACGTCCGTTCTAGGGTGCACCAGCATCGCGGCATCTGCCACCTCCTCGTCCCAAGTAATGTCCTTGTCTTTACGCGACATCAGGGTGTACAAAGGGCGCATAATACGGGCTGCTGAGGGGAGGAAACGGTGGTAGAAGTTCACCATACCAACGAGCTCCTGCAGGCCATTGACCGTGTTAGGCCGGGCAAAGTGGCGGATTGCATCTACCTTGGCGGGCAGAGGTGTTGCCCCATCTTTGGTAATCCTGTGGCCCAGGAAGTCGATGGTATCGAGACCGAACTGGCATTTGGCCGGGTTGATCGTGAGGCCAAAATCACTCAGGCGGGAATAGAGCTGGTGGAGGTGGGACAGATGCTCCTGGCAACTACTGCTGGCTATAAGGATGTCGTCCAACTAGATGAACGCAAAGTGCAGGTCGCGTCCCACTGCATCCATTAGCCGCTGGAACGTCTGTGCGGCATTCTTCAGGCCAAACGGCATTCGGAGGAACTCGAACAGGCCGAACGGGGTGATGAGTGCTGTTTTGGGGATGTCTTCAGGGTGCACTGGGATTTGATGGTATCCCTGGACGAGGTCTACTTTGGAAAATATTCTTGCCCCGTGCAGGTTTGCTGCAAAGTCCTGTATGTGCGGCACAGGGTAGTGATCTGGAGTGGTAGCCTCGTTCAGTCTGCGGTAGTCGCCGCATGGTTTCCAACCCCCCGGCTGCTTTGGGCACCATGTGCAGGGGGATGGCCTATGGGCTGTCGGACCTCTGTACGATCCCCAATTCCTCCATCCTCTTGAACTCCTCCTTCGCCAGATGGAGCTTTTCCGGGGGGAGCCTTCGTGCGCGGGCGTGGAGGGGTGGTCCCTGGGTCGGGATGTGGTGCTGTACCCCATGCCTGGGCATGGCTGCCGTGAACTGCGGTGCCAGAATCGATGGAAAGTCCGCCAGGATTCTGGTGAATTCTTTGTCCGACAGCGTGATGGAGTCCAGGTGTGGGGCCGGCAACTTGGCTTCACCCAGGGAGAACGTCTGGAAAGTCTCGGCATGTACCAGTCTTTTCCCTTGCAAGTCGACCAGCAGGCTGTGAGCTCGCAAGAAGTCCGCCCCCAGGAGTGGTTGGGCCACGGCGGCCAGCGTGAAGTCCCATGTGAACCGGCTGGCGTCAAACTGCAGCTGCACTGTGCGGGTGCCGTAGGTCCGTATCGTGCTGCCGTTTGCGGCCCTCAGGGTGGGTCCTGGCTTCCTGTTGCGGGTGATGTACCCCATCGGCTCCGGTGTCAACCAAGAAGCGGCGTCCCAACTGTTTGTCCCAGACGTACAAGAGTCATAGTCATTAGCGGCAGCTGGCCCTGGCCCTTGCAGGGCAGACGACAATGGCGGGCTTTTGTGCCCCACTGCTGGTAGTAGAAACACCACTGTTCACTGGCCTCCTCACTCCTGCCTCTGTGTTGTGTGCGCCCCCCTGCCGGGCCTGGTCTGGTCCGCTGTTAGGCGCATGGCCTGGTAATCTGACCGACGGACGCCACGCTCTCCCTCTTGGCATTCCACAGCACGTTTGCCCGGGCCGCCACCTTCCGGGGGTCGCTGAAATCTGCGTCGGCCAGCAGCAGATGTATGTCCTCGGGCAGTTGCTCTAGGAATGCTTGCTCGAACATGAGGCAGGGCTTGTGTCCGTCAGCCAGGGCCAGCATCTTGTTCCTCAATGCTGACGGCAGTCTGTCTCCCAAACCGTCCAGGTGAAGCAGGCGGGCACCTCGCTCACGCCGTGAGAGGCCAAAGGTCTCAATGAGCAGCGCTTTGAATGCTTCATATTTGCCTTCTTCCGGGGGCGACTGTATGAAATCCTTAACCTGGGCGGCCGTCTCCTGGTCAAGGGCATTCACCATGTGGTAGTAATGTGTGGAATCAGAGGATATCTGCCGAATCTGGAACTAGGCTTCTGCTTGGCTAAACCACACGCGTGGTCGCAGCGTCCAGAAAGTCGGCAGTTTTAGTGAAACTGCGTGAACAGATGAAGAGTCGGTCCTCTTTGGTCCAAATCCCGTTTGGATTGTCGGGGTCACCAATGTAGCAATGTACTACACACAGCGCTGAAATAACGACACGTAGTCGGTAAGTCGTTTCGAGACTAGTTTATTCAAACTTCGCAGCGCTGGCATTTAATCCCTAGCGCCCGCCCTCTCCGGGCGGAAATGACATCAGAGGTGCATTATCAATGTCTCTCCCAGCGCACTGGCTATTTGTGAGCCGGTTCGCCTGCACAGAAAGTGGGTCGCCACAATGACACACAAAAAATTAAAGCCAACATGTCATTTCAGAGCAGATCATGATACAACGAAAATAAACGAGCTAAGTGATGTCCTTTATCCATATATTACACATTATTCAATGCTTTGAAAATGTGAATAAAGAACATATTTTTTAGATACCTTGCTACATTCAGAGATGAACGAGGCCAGTCAAGAAACTAAAAGGATTACAAATGAGAAAAGCCATGCAAAGCAGCCCTCCTATTGATGTGTTCATTGAATTATTTGATTAAAAATATTTTCATTTATAGTTATTCTTCTTGACTGGAGCTCCTTGGAGATGAGTATTAATAATTAAACAAACTTTGTGTTCAGTGCAATCAAAATCATTAGGTACAGCATAAACTGAGGACAACTGCTTACGCTGAGCTTCCCAGTTTGAAGTTCTCCTGCCGGGTTTGACTTTCAGATCCAGAAGCTGACAGAGTACAGCGACGGGAAGCCTCCTGTACAAGAGGAGGCTATCATTAGTAAAGAAAATGCCAAAGCAAGTACTTTGTTAAGAAGCAAAATTACATTAGCTACCAACAGTCTGCAAGGTTTTTTTAATGTTAAGAATTATGGAAGGCAGATTTTAGTAATTTTCATTCATTAATTCCTCAATGTTGAGATTGGATTAATTAGTTAAAACTGATTCTAGTCTAATTATGGGATTAAATTGCTAAAATTGGTTGACTTTGCACTGAAAAATCACCTGTCATATTGCATAAATCATGCAGCAACCAGGCTAACAGAATAATGTGTAACTTCAATGTGTACGTCACATCAGCAATTTGACACGGAGTTTGGGATCTTTCCTTCAGCCCAAAACATGTTGGAAGTAAATGTTTTCTGAATTTGATCAATGTCCTCTTGGACATATTCTATAACAAATTAATGAAAGGGTGGTTCCAATTAGACTGGCCAACAATTTGGTTGAAGCATACCTGTGCTGCAAAAATGCATTTCTTTATAGATGCAAGGACAATGACACTATCAGACCTAGGTTGCAAAACAAAATGTCAAGGAATATGCTTGCAGACATATTACCTTGTTAGATTAAATGCCAAATCTAACAACACAGTTAGAAACATTTGTTAATCTGGATGGATAGTCTATTTTGTGTTAGTTTGCCAGCACGGAGTTTCATAAAAGCACTTAACGGAATGAAGTATTTCTAGAGGGATAAATCTGAAAGCAGAGAAGTTAGGTTTGGTGTTTGTTATTCATTGTTTAAGCACTACAAACATTTTTGGTGCGCATTTAGTAGGAAGGACACAGAGGTGCTGAAAATGAGATTCACTAGAATGCTAATAAAACTACCCAGGTAATATTGTTTTGCTCCAAAAGGAGAGAATTTGTTTCTATTGAATTCATAAACAATGTGACATCATTTGAAAAAATGGAAGTTGAGAAAATGTTTCCATATGCAAACAAAAAATGGTGGGTCATGTGTAAAAGAGCCACCAAGTTTCCTCTGCAAAGATCAAAGTAAGAATATCATACCTTAAGAATGTCTTTCAGCTGTTTCAGGACAGCATGAACTTCTTCACGCAATAACCATTTAAATTCTTCTTCCTGAAATATTCCATAAAGCAAGTAATCCTTATCACAAACATAATTTGGGGTTGAGAGTGCTTTCATTTCCAGATTAAGGTGGCAACAATGAACTGGAACACATAATTAAAATCACTAAAATAATACAATAACCAAGCTCTGAGAAGTAAACATTTTAAATCTTTACATTATAAAGAAATGATGTTCAAAAAATAGGGACATTACACAATTTTGTTCTTAGTGGACAGCCACGAACATAGTAGGAAGTTCTGAATATCACTTTTACTAAACAAATTTCCACAACTAAAAACAGCCACTTCCAAATTATGCAATAGAAATGGAACCTGCTTCATTACTCTGTTCCTCCATCAAACACAACAGACAAAACTTCTGTTGTGACCCTTAACTAGATCCAGTCTAACCTTCAATTTCTCTTAAAAAGATGAAATTACTTGTGCTGTATCTCAAGTACTATATCCTGCACAAATAAAAAATCTTTAGTTGATTATTTTCTGTGATTATTCTTTTTTAAAAGTTGAAATCTATTTACATGTTCCCCAATGCAAATATCATTAGTCCATCTCAACAGTATAATCCCCATGCTGCACTCTTATCCTGCCAAATCTAAGCTGTGCACTAAGTTTCTGTGCCAATCTATGATTACTCTATCACTTTAGGCCTCATTGAAATCTAAAGTGCAGTGTCTACTGTAATGGTACAAAATATCATCTGTGTTTATTACTTGCATGATTTAGTTATTCTTCAGACCTATTAGCTTTGTAGTTCAGTAGTCTACTTCGAACTTTGACACGGAGCTCAGTAACAAGAATTAGAATTAAACTGTTTTCTGTTCAAGTAAAAGATAAACTAGAATGATTACATCAGCAGCAATACAGTCAGTCCTTGATCAGATATTGATGTGAAGATCAGAAAGAAGGACTGATGCATTGTAGGATAAAATAAAAGGAGCATTTTCTTCTGTTGACATGCATAGAAGAGATTTTGTTGATAAGTGGGGCTTGTTAACTTCAGAACTGAGTGATTTTAAAAGATAAAAGGTAATGCATACAAGCACTGAAATAATGTAGAAAAGAACAAGAAGAAAAAAGTGAACACATTGTGTATTACTTAACATAAAAGAAAATCATTCCGGAAACATTCAGTAGGTAAGGCAGCATCTAAGGAGGGAGAAGCTATTGATTCGTCAAAACTAGAAGTCAGAAATCACTGAAAAAACTGTAGCAGCCATTGGCCTTTTCTGCTCTCCATTCAAACCCTTTAATGCATTTTATGCCCAGAAATGTATTTATATCTTTGGTGCTTTGACTCCACAGGCTTGTTGTGTTAAGAGAATTCTACAGGATCACAAACCTCAGTGAAGAATATTTTTCCAAACAATACACACAAAATGCTGGAGGAACCCAGCAGGCCGGGCAGCATCTATGAAAGTTACAGTTGACATTTCGGCCCGAAACCTCGACTGTACTTTTTTTCCATTGATGCTGCCTGGCCTGCTGAGTTCCTCCAGCACTTTGTGTATGTTGTTTAGATTTCCATCATCTGCAGATTTTCTCTTGCTTAATATTTTTCCTAATCTCGGTCTTAAAAGTGTTATTCTTAGACCAATACTAAAACTCTGCCGTCAAAAGGGAAAGCATCCACCCTGAATTAAATCTGTCACACACCATCGAATTTATACATTTCAATGAGGTTTCCTTTTGTTCTTCTAAACTTGAACACAGGGTTTCCCAACCTGGGGTCCATGGTATTGGTGCCATGGCATGAAAAAGGTTGGGAACCACTATTCTAGTTGACCCAGACTCTGATATGTTAGTTCCAACAACTAGGAATCAGTCCAGCTTAATGCACTTGGTGCATTTGCTTTCATGATTGTCACGCAAAAACACCCCAATCCCCCTTTACATCAATATTTTCATTATTTAAACACTTTCTGATTTTCTTGTCAATTACTTCAAATTTGTCCATTATTGCATCTGTGATGTATTTGTCCAATCACCTTGAAGCCCCTTTGCATCCTCTCCACAACCCCACCCAGTTGTGTTGTTGATAAACTTTGAAATTCACTCACCAAAATCATTGATTTATATTATGAATAGCTCAGCTCAATTACTGATATTTATTCCTCGCTTGATTTCCATCTGTCAATTATTCAATCTATATCAAACTAATACCATCAAACCACATGATTTAATTTTATATGTCAACATTTTAAAAGAAATTTTATCAAACATTTTCCAATAAACCAAGTGAACCACACCCACCATCCCCATTATGTTTCATCTATTACATGCTCATAAAAGTCTCGGTTTGTTAAACAATTTCTCCTTCAATACTCTACTTCGACTCTCTCTAATACCATTGATTATTTTCTAAGTCTTGTGCTTATAATGGACTTGGCACTCAACATCAGTAAGAGCTGATTGTGGACTTCAGGAAGGGTAAGACGAAGGAGCACATACCAATCCTCATAGCAGGATCAGAAGTGGATAGAGTGCGCAGTTTCAAGTTCCTGAGTGTCAAGATCTGAGGATCTAACCTGGTCCCAACATATCAATGCAGACATAAAGAAGCCAAGACAGCAGCTGTACTTAATTTGGAGTTTGAAGAGATTTGGCATGTCAACAAATACACTCAAAAACTTATATAGTTGTACCATGGAGAGCATTTTGACAGGCAGTGTCACTGTCTGGTATGGGGGGGGGGGGGGGGGGTTGGGGGGGGCTACTGCACAGGACCAAAAGAAGCTGCAGAGGGTTGTAAATCTAGTCAGCTCCATCTTGGATACTAACCTACAAAGTACCCAGGACATCTTCAGGAAGCGGTGTCTCAGAAAGTCAGCGTCCATTATTAGGGACCTCCAGTACCCAGGGCATGCCCTTTTCTCATTGTTACCATTAGGTAGGAGATACAGAAGCCTGAAGGCACACACTCAACAATTCAGAAACAGCTTCTTCCCCTCTGCCATCAGATTCTTAAATAGACATTGAACCCTTGGACACCATCTCACTTCTTTAAAATATACAGTACTTGTTTTTCTGCACTTTTTTAAAATCTCTTTAATATCTGTATACTGCAATTGATTTACTTATTTATTATTATTATTTTTTTTTCTCTCTCTGCTAGATTATGTATTGCATTGAACTGCTTCTGCTAAGTTAACAAATTTCGTGTCACATGCCGGTGATGAAAAACCTGATTCTGATAAAAGGCCAAACTACTGAAAGCTTTGGTCACCCTGTTACAAAATGAATGAAGGTACACAAAGTGGTTGTCTAAGATGAATTTAATCTCTGATGTAAAGACCATGTTGTCAAGATTCAATATAGTACACTAAATTGGAAGTGCAATTGTGTAAACCTGGAAGAGTCTGGTTCTTAGGACTGAAAGAAGGGAACAACAGGTGTGGCATCCCCTGTAGATCCAATATGAAGGTGCCACTCGAAGAGAGGGTATTGAGGAGATAGAAGAATAAACCAGAGACATGGGAGGGATCAGTCCCCTTGGGGTACTAAAAAGGGACAGGAAGAGAAGATGTACCAAGGTGTCCTGCCAACCACGTTAAAGAGGACAGGTAAGAAAAAAGTGAAGATATCTCAGAAGTACTAGTATGAATATATTGTCAAAAAAAGGCAACTGACCCAAAAAAACTGGGAAGATGGAAGGGAGTTCTTGCAGGAAGTAGGGTGGAGATTCTCCAGGCTTTTAAATGATTAGTAACCAACCTTCACAACCTTCCCTCAATTTGCCAACACAAATCATGTCATTTTATCCTCTTGGTCCCTAAATCACAGACATGTGCTGGTGACGCCAGATTACAAGGATGTTGTCAGGCGTGGAGGACCCGAGTTATAAAGAAAGATTGAATAGGTTAGGACTGCTTACTTTAGAATGTAAAAGACTGAGAGGAGATTTGATAGAAGTATACAAAATTATGAGTGGTATAGACAGGGTAAATGCAAGCAGGCTTTTTTTCACTGAGGTTGGGTGAGATTATAACCAGAGGTCATGGCATAAGGGTGAAAGGTGAGAAGTTTCAGGGGAACATGAGGGGAACCTTCTTCACTCAAGAGGATTATGAGAGTGTGGAACAAGCTGCCAGCACAGGTGGTGCATGCGAGCTTGATTTGAACAATTAAGATAAGTTTGGATAGGTAGATGGATAGTAGGGTCATGGAGGCTACGGCCCCGGTGCAGATAGATGGGAGTAGACAGTTTATATAGCTTTAGTATGGACTAGATGGACAGAAGGGCTTGTTTCTGTGCTACACTTCTCTATGACTCTACATGGGGAAGCTTAACCTTAGTCTTGCTAGGTGTGAATCATAAGTGAACAGAAGTACAGAAAATGGAAGTGATGTGGTCAAGTGTCCTGTCAACCACGTTAAGGAAGAGAGGTAAGAAAAATATGAAGATATCTCAGAAGCAATAACATGAGCGTATAATCCTCAGAATACTGCAACTGACCCCAAAGAAACTGGGAGAATGGAATGGAGTCCTTGCAGGAAGCCAGTGGGTGGGAGGATAATCTTGGCTTTCAAAGTATTGACCATTAACCTTCAGTACCCTCACTTTACAAACACAAAACTATGTCAGGTTTTTTCCCTCTTGGTCTCTAAATTTCAGATATTCCCTTTACTGCCTCCACCCTCTGGGAGTTAAAAATACATGTGTTTTCTGACGCTTCCACAGCAAAGTCATAGACCTGAACTATTATGTTTCTCTCACCACAGCTGCTAGCTGAACTGCATTTTTTTTATATATGGATCAATGCCCAAAAGTCAATCAGAGGTCCAGATCAAAGCCCGAAGGTTGATCAGAAGTCAAGACATGATGGCTGGAGACCAGGTCTGCGAATCCGCTAGTTCCCAGTATCTGTGAATTCATGAGTCTGATGGAGGCTGAAGAAAAAGGCCTCTCCTGGGTTAAAGGACAATGTATGTGGGTAAGTTGGGGAAGCAAAGGAGGAATTGGGCTTATTTCACAGCTATTGCTGGGGATTTTGCGCTGTGTTCTGCCAAGCATTGTGGGAATGCTACGTTGGCACCGGAATGTGTGGCAACACTTGCAGTCTTCCCCCAGTATATTCTTGGGTGTGTTGGTTGTTAATGCATGAGACATTTCACTGTATGCTTCAATGCACGTGATAAATTTAAATCTGTATTTTAAGCATCTGCATTATTTAATTTTTGAAATGCATTTCTATGAAGGTCAATGTAACTTATGTTACAACTCTCATTGCTTAGGCATGCAGTACAAAAATGCTTTCCCCCCCCCCCCCCCCAGTAAAAGTAAGCTAATGCTTGGCATATGTCTGCCAAGTGTTATGACACACAACACATCTCGGGGCATTGTAGTTCAATTCTGATGTCATCTGTGAGGATCTGTATGTTCTCCCCACAGTCACGTGGGGTTTCATCAGGGTGCTCCAGTTTCCTCCCACAGTCCAAAGACGTATAGGTTGAAGAGTTAATTGGTCATTGAAAACTGGCCGTGATTGGGGTAGGGTGAGATCAGGGGTTACTGGGTGGCACGGCTTGAAAGACCTATTCCATGCTGTATCTCTAATCAAATCAAAAATGCTCATCAGCTATCAATTTCCTCTACAGCAGAGAAGTTTTAACAAATACTAACATATTTAGTTTGTGTGAATGGGTCCCAAAACGTTAGCTGTGTCTTTATAAGAGTCATACATAGAAACAGGCCTTTTGTTCGAACCTGCCCAGGCCAACTGAGATGTCTACCCAATGTAGTCCCTTTCGACTGCCTTTGGTTCATATCCACCAGAACCTTTTCTATCCCTGTAAGTATCCAGATGGCTCTACAAGCTCCCACAGCTTCTGCCCTTTCAAAACTTTCCCCTCTATATCCTCTAGTTTTAGACTCCCTATGCTGGGAAATGGACTGTGCCCACTCACTTTATCTATGTCCTCAAGATTTTAATATACCTCTATAAGCCTCCAACACTCTAAGGGGAAAAATCCTAGCATACTCAGCATCTCTTTATAACTCAATTCCAGTAACATCCTCATGAACCTTCTCTGCACCCTTTTCAGCTTTATTCTTCAGCCAGAACAGCAGCCAACATTCAAAGTGTGTTATCGCCATCGATCTGCACAATTGCAATGTAATGTTTGAACTGCTGTATTCAATACCCTGGCCGAAGGCGGCAAGCGTGCCAAAGCTTCCTTCATCAGCCCGTCTCTCTTGTCGCCTGACCCGTCGAGTATCCCAAGCATTTCAGATTTCCAGCATCTACACTGTCAACTCACCGTAACCATCGTAAACTTTACCGTTTAAGTTCGGGGGTTTTGGATCCATGGGCTATAAGCACAGAGTGCAAGTGAAGCAATCGGCCCCTATGCCCCGGCTACATCCACCCTTCCCTTTTGACCTAATCAGAACAGGTATTCAGCACCCACTCCCGGTAACTTTCATTCCATTCCGCACCCTCTGAGCTGTTGCCGGCTCATCCTTTGTTTTCTTTCCGGTTCTTTCTATGGCCAAGGGGTGATGTACACTCACCAACACTGCCCGCTCCGCCTCACTCGCCGCCGCCATCTCCTCCCGAAGGACCAGAGCCACTTCCGTTTTTCGCTTGTTGAATCATTCCCGCCCCCTTTCAGCTGTTCCCTGACTGACTGGGCCCCGCCGTCGACTGGACGTGGAACAGCGTTCCCCCGCAGGAAATGCCGAGCTTCAGATAGGGAGCACATTAAAATGCGCACCGCCGAAAAACTCAAGTCAGTTTTAAACTCACTGAGATTTTGATACACTATCTTCAGTCTGAGTTTAAAGAAAACAATTGAAAATCTGAAACAAAGCCGGAAATGCTGCTTTTACCGACCTAAGTGACAAATGTGGAGAGGTAAACAGAATCAATATTACAGGTCAATGCACACTAAATGCTGGCTGTGCTGATCCAGACGTCCAGCCTTTACGGCCTCTCATCTCCATTTCAGGTCAACAATTCTGCCACTGAGGATCTACAGGGATCTTTCACTGCTCTGTATTTGTCTCAGATAGTTTATTGATCCTAAAGGAAATTACGACGTCACAGTAGCATTACAAGTGCATAGATATACAAATATTAGAAGAGAAGTAAGAAAGAATAATAAGTTACCTCAAAATGTGTAACAAGTCATCACATCCCCGCAGATAGGTTGGCTCATTATAGAGCCTGATAGCTGATGGTAAGAATGACCTCATATAGTGTTCTTTGGAGCAGCGCAGTTGACGTAGTCTATTACTAAAAGTGCTTCTCTGTTCAGCCAAGGTAACATGAAGTGTGTGACAAACATCGTCCAGAATTTCTGTAGGATCCTTTATTTTACCACAGCCTCCAGTGTTTCCAGTTTGACTCCTCTCACACAGCCAGCCTTTCTAATCAGTTTATTGAGCCTGTTGGTATCACCCGTATTGATACCATTGCCCCAGCACACCACTGCATATAAGATTATACTAGCGACAACAGACTGGTAGAACATGTGCAGCAGAGGCCTGGATACTCCAAAGTAGAAGCGTCTCTGGCCTTTCTTGTACACAGCCTCTGTGTTGGTGCTCCAGTCAAGTCTGTCATCCAGATGCACCCCCGGGTACTGGTAGGTTCTCACCACATCCACATCCACATCCTCACCGTCAATAACAAGAGGGAGCAGTGCAGGCTTAGCCTTCCTAAAGTCCATCACCGTCTCCTTTGTCTTACTGATGTTGAGCTGCAGATAATTCAGCTGGCACCAATTAACCAAGTCCTCCACCAGGGTCCCGTATTCCCCCTCCCTTTATACACCCAACTATTATTGAGCCATCAGAGAATTTCTGCAGATGACATAACAAGTGTTGTATCTAAAGTCAACACGGTCCCCTGTGTGGCCAAGTGCCGATTATAGCCATGTCTGACATACAGCTGTGAAGCTGCACAAGTTGTGATCTGCCGGTCAGGTAGTCTATTATGCAGGATACAATGGAAACAGTGTAGTTTTCTAGTACCAAACACAATAATGTTAGAAATTGAATAAACAGTTTAAATGCTTCGACTTTAGTTCTATAGGTTTTAAGTAGCTTGAGGCCGCTATAACAGCCATAAACCCAGCTCGGGATGTGTGCATAATAGTCTTGAGAGGCACACTCAGTCTAATTTCGCTTTGTCGGGTGGGGGAAAGACTTCCACGGGGAGTGGTAGTGGAGTAAGGATTCCCACAATTACTCTTCAAAGATTCCTTAACACCGCCTTTAAGTTTCTGGTAATCTTTGTGCCTTTAACATTATTTAAAAGATATTCTCTAGAAAAATTAACTCCCGTCCATCAAATTAAAATTTTCAACTATCTCAATAGATAATATGCTTTGTTATTACAGTATACACAACTATAGAAGGCAACAGAATAAAAGCATATGTAGGAAAATACATATACATTGTGCTCTATTCAGATGAATTTTTTCCACACCCTTTATAAATCCATGTCACCTAGTTCCATTGCACGAGACAGCATTTGTACCCAAAGTACTTACAGAGAACTGTACTGTACATTCAACTGAATAGTAATCATTGCAAAAGCAATTTCTAGAACAAGTTTTTTAAAATGTTGGTGCCAGCAAGATATGTTTGATTTAGTGTTCTTGTGCATGAAAAAAATATTTAGCATAATCACATAATTAGATATAAATAGTCTGGAACAAGCCAAATGTTTGATCTTACTTGAGCTTCTTAAATGTAATCTTTCATCTGTTGCTTTTCTCTCTGCTCCAGATTTGTAAGTCAGCCCCTAAAATAAACCCCCTCTGCTTCCAACATTAACATGACAAATATTCACAGGGCAACTAGGAATCATACAAGAGCTGATATGGATTCGGGTTCAATTTCTCCTCCTCTGCCCTACAAAGGACCAAATGGCCATATTCTAATTGTTTTGTTCCGTTCTTTCATTAAATCACATTCAAGCTGTTTTCCGTGTCTCCATCAACAAAAGAATGTGGGGTCCTGAAACTGTTGATAAAACCACTAATGAGTGGAGTACTACTGTACTTACTACTTTATACTGCAGTAGTACTCTAGATGTTGTATTTCCCATTTAGTTCCCCTCCCTCTCACACACATGTTGCGTCCAAATTTATTTCCAAATCTGATGGTGCTTCTCATCTCTACTTGATAGTCTCAGGTTCCTTGTTGATCATTAAGCCTGTTTATTTGGCATTTATGTTTAAAGTTAATATCTCCACATTGTACATCAAAATAAAATACAATTACAAATCAGTTTCCTGAATAATAACCGCTTTTATTGACCAAGCTAGACTGAAACTTATTAAAAAAAAAATATCCACTACACTTTCAAACACTAATTTGACAGATTTTATACAATTGTGTACATAACAAAATAGTTATGGATCCATAAAAATAGCCAATTTCTCAATATTGATCTTAAAATGAAATACCATAAGCGGTATAAAAATGCAATGCTTGGTTAGTATAGATTTGATGCAGTTTAAGTTCAGGCTACAAAGAGCAGAGAAAGGTACAATAAATTCACAAAAATATCACAGTTTGTGTACACGTTCATTACAGAATTCATATTTTTATCTGTAGCTATTTATTCAAAATCTTTGCAGAAGGCTAGCCAGTGATAACTAACAAATTAATGGTGTTTTTCTGAAGATTAAACTCTCCAGGTTTGTGCAAATAATCTCATTGCAAATCCTATCGAATAGATTTTAAATGAACATAAACGATGTCATTCAGTCATGGAGTGCGTTTCCAGGTAGTTTTAAAACTATAGTAAAGGTTATTTTTGTGAAACTGTAGCACTAGATATGTACCGCTCTCTATCACAGACACAGATCACTCAGCATTGCAAGGCATCCTTTAATAACTCAAGAAAACAACCTTTGATGCAAAGTGGAAGCACAATGGTCGTGCAAGAAAACTATTCAGGAATCATTAATCACATTACAATTAAATAAATTCTTTCCAAATGTTAAATTATAATACAGAAATATGATGCAAAAGGCCATTAATGATTGTTAGTCTGTATTTTAATGTGACTTGAAATCTTGTTCTTATATTTTTGAAATATCAAATAGAGAAATTACTTCAGAGCGCCATTAGAATTCAGCGTGGTTCTATTCACAATCTTTAATGCACTCATGATGTACAATAATCTCACAACTCTTGACATGTTGCCATAAAATGTTTGCTTGAACAAAAGCCAGTACAACCTTCCAAATGATGAACTATGCCATTACCCAATATCATTTAATTTAAAAATGGAAGTTGCTTATTACCCTCACATGGTCTCAACAAGTTGAAAGATTTATTTCCATTTATATTTCAAGCCGATCTGACAATAACTTCCAGAAAAACCCCAATCAACACTTGAAGTAAACATAACTTTCCCACATAGCCTGCTTCTGTGTATAACATTTCTCTTAAGGACTTCCAAGCTTGATAACTGACAGAAGTTGGAACCCTGGATTGGAGACTAATCCCAAAACATTATTTTTGTGAAAAGTACCACAACAAAGCTAACAAAAAGGTTCCATTCTCACTATTTGAGAGAGTAGACTTTTACTTCTGAGCATGCAAGATAGAGTTCGCATAAAAGCAAAAAGTATTCTTTGATGGCAAGAGATGTTCCTCGAAGTTGTTTCCTGGGCAGAATCTAAACCACCGCAATACAGCTATCACTCTTGTGGGGTGCTAACAATCAAAGATATGCATGCAATATCAATGTCATATTTCTTTTTCAATTTTTGTATTCCTTTTCAATCAGAAATCTAGGGCTCAATTATCTAGCTGCTTAACATACAAACGTTAAAAGCAGCTTCAAGGATTCTGACTTTCCTTCAGGTTAAATATATTAACATGGTCATGTGGAACATTTGACCATCATGCTTTGGTGCAGCCAAAAGTGGTCACATGCCTTTCAGTAAAGTGACCAATATTACATTCCATACCTACTTCATGCAACAGAAAAACCATGGTAACACAAAAGCATTTAAAAGTAGATGGTGTCACGTTCAATTTGCATTCCCAAGTAGCATCAACGTCAACTCAAAGACCCACAGTTATCAACCAAAAACACTGACATGTTTGCATAAATTTTTATATCAGTTTCTGGACAAGGGAAAGATTGCTTTCAAATCAAAAGTAAATAAATACAAGATTTTAAAAAATAATTTTAGTTTGAATAGGACCATGCATGGAAAATAGATATTAAAAATGCTAAACAAAGAACTTTTCTGCACACATTGCCATTTAAATAGTCTAAACTTTCGTGCTGGGTTCCTACAGATTTGAGACTGAGGAAAATAAACTGAGGTCAAACCGACTACATCATCATTAAAAGCACTATTGAGCACTGCACAAAGGGATGGCCAATTGCAAGGCAGCAAAATATATTTTTTCCTTTGGAAAACTTATTCAGAAATATCAGGAACGTTTTTATTTGAAAAGCAACAAACAAAAACATCATTGCATGCAAAACAATTGTTGGTCACAATTGGACTTTTAACAGTCTGGTTTAAAAGCTGTGCAGTCTTTCATTTTTCTTCCTATTTGAGCTCATCTTTTTTCTAAAGTACAAATCACAGGGGAAACTTTAAGCAAGACACTAATGAAAGGTTTCATTCTGTACTAGATAGCCATTTTCTATTATACAAAACAGACTCTTGAATTGCTGGGATTATCAGAGTACACCATACAGATCTTAAACTGCTTAAGTATTCAATTTTCCTTTTCAGTGTCCTGATATTTCTTCATGAATTTTGCACATCTGTCCCTTGTTACATGATATTCAATAATGTTGATGATAACATGCAGGACCAGCTTGGAATTTGTATCAACATTTATATCAGGAGGAATTTAACCAAACCAATAAAAAATGTAAAGGATTAACACCAGCATAGACCTTTGTTAACAACCTATTATTCCATAAGTAAACTCCTTATACCATCTTAACAAAATTACAAAGAAAAGCAGCAGATGGTTGGCACACACTCATTTTAGTCTCAAGAAGTGCCATGTCAGTGCATTAACAAGATTTGGCTGGGTATAGGCAATTTGATCCTCAAATCACCAGAGGGACATATTTACAATGGCCAGTATGGAAAAATAAAGCATTTATTGATAATGAGAAACATGAAAATCAAATTAAATGGCCCCAAAATTTTAAAAGAAACAATTAAAAGATTGTAAGTCACTGGTTGCAGGCCAGGTACACTGCAGACATATCATTTTCAGATTGGTCCAAGGCCTTTGCTTTTTTAAACACCTAAAAGAAAAAACAAATAAAAGATTGAAATTAATGTTAAAACTGAAAAGAGCAATATCCCCAAAATTCCCTCAAACAAGTTTTTTAAACTATCATTCAGTAAGAATGCTAAGAGGCCATGAGGAATCCTAAAGAAAATAACTGCGCTGGTTTCAAATACTGTATTAATCAGCCACAAAATAGGACAAAAGCAAATTCATTCTTAAATTCCATTCAGACAAGGTGAACATAAAATTCAAGCTTGCTTTTAACAGGTAAAAGCATCGTGGAAACTGCTTATGTTGGTACAGAGAAACACTGCTTAATTAATAAACTATTTATGATCAATTCAGTTCAGGCTATTAATACTACTAATAATATTACCTCTTCAGATCACTAACATTTTTAGATGCTCAGAGATGGTCTGAATGGTAGAAATAATCTCAGAAATCATCACCAGGTAGAAACCACATTAACCAATTTGATTCACAAACAAATATCGGGGCATAACATGTCTAGAACTTACTTCATTGGCCGCAGCAGCCATTGGTGTTGAATGATTGACAGAATCACCCATTGCAATAGCTAACCTGAGGTCCTTTTGTACATGTTTCAACAGGAAGTCAGGCTTGAAGTTTCCCTGTAAAATACCTGATAATGAAAGAATCACTAGTGGGTACAATAAATTGTTCTGGAAGTCAATTATTGTTATGTGTAATAGTCATAGAACATGGTTGTAACGGTGTTAAAAAGGCCAATGATGGCACTAAAATTTAAGGAAAATTATACCTTTGGACTATAAAGATAGATTATACCTGTAAATTCACAGAACAGATAAGCGTAAGATGCTGATTTAACTGTTGACATGCTCGTAAAAAAATTCTAGCATCTCCTGCATTTCCTTATGACCAGCCATAGAGCATTGAAATCCAATACACAGTATATTCCAGTTCTAATCTACAGACATGAATGGTAACTTTCAAAATCAAAATCAGTACAAATTCACCTTCAAGGCCAAGGTCAGTCAGTGGTTGAAGTAATTAATAAACCAATTGTTTCATACAACTCTAGTGAATTTCGTTTCAAAAGTTTAAAGCTGTTATCAAGTTTACATAAGAGTTAACTGTTCAGCAGTCTCATAGATTAATCATTCTCACCCATGGTTGCATTATATATGTTAAATATTGAAAAATAAGTTGCCATAATCACTGCTAGCTACAGTGGCAGAGGTGGATACAATAGGGTACATGGAGCTTAGAAAAATAGAGGGCTATGTGGTAGGGTAATTCTAAAACATCTTCTAGAGTAGGTTACATGGTCAGCTGTGGGCTGAAGGGCCTGTAATGTGCTGTAGATTTCTATGTTCTATAATCAGTAACAGCTATTTGTCAATATACAAAAGGGATGTGCTCCTGGAAAATGTTTTATGAGCCAAATTTTGCAAATCGTAAAGTTGGTGTGAAATGCATCATGAGCATTTTGTTACAGAATGGCACGACGTCCTTTAGAAAAGACAGCTTAGACAGCAAAAAACATGTATCCCAAAAAGTAAGTGAGAGTTTGGCAAAAGCTCTGAAATAGTTATAATTGAGGAATCATTCTATTTTACTGGTGCTGGCATAACAATGACCAAATCTTAACTGTAATTAGTGTGCTGAATTAACTTTTCTACTGCTTAAACTATGCACACAATTGCAAATTACAATACTAATCTAAGCAGGAAAACTTCATCAATGCTATTATGGTTTAGCTTCTTAGCCCAACAACTCTTCAAAATTTGTTACAATACTACATAAAGCACCTGAAGGAGTTCTCATCTGCTTAACAACCACAGAGATCACCATGCTTGCTGCAATAATTAGAAGCAAGCAGAAAGAGTTTGAAATAATTGTGTAAAATGGGTAGAAACGAAACGGCAGAGTTAAGTAGTTATGGTGCCCAACAGCGACTCCTTTGATTGCATCTTCGAAAACAGTTCTATTTCCATCTTTAATATCTCTATTTTTCCCTTTTAGGGTTCTTTTGAAGACCCTGACCTGGAGTTACACTCTGACTATGGTTCTTTGCGGGAATGGGACCCACTCTCGGGGTTCCACAATCGGTCGTTATTCGGCAGCCAAAGTCTCGGCCTAAGATTCGGCTCGGATTCCGAAGCCTGGGATCTTGAGGAACTGGAGACAGGCGGATCAAGGGTCGGTATCACCACAGGAGACCCGTGTGTCGTTGGGGGAGTCGGAACATCTGCTGTGTGCCTGGGGACCCGGGATCTTTGCAATCTTCAGGCACAGGGCTAAAAAAATGACGTAAGACTTTTAACATCATAAACCAGCGAGTTGTTTGTTATGTCTGGAAAATGGAATCACCTCTTTCTCCCTTATCAGGAGAGAGAGAGAGAGAGAGAGAGAGAGCCTGCAGCATGTTGAATTATCGGGTGAACAATGTAGTCGGGTAACTGCAAGTCTGTGTCTTTGCTATTGCTTTGCTCACGCTCGAGTGCTGGTAGCAGGTGCTTTATTTTTGCCGGTGGGGGGAGGGGGATTGTAGTTCGCTGCCGCTTACGCATGGGAAGGAGGGACTTTGGAGTTCTAATATTTAACTGTCATTCATCCTTGGGGCACTCCCCTGTTTTCATGGATGGTTGTGAACAAAAAGCATTTCAGGATGTATATTTCTACATTTCTCTGACATTAAATTGTACCTTTGAACCTTTGAAATACTCGTAACACCTATTATCTATAATACAAATATTATAGACACTCCTACAATATTTCCCTAACACTTCAGCCTCTATTGGCTTGTGCATGAGGTTAGTTAAAGACAAATTAATTTTGTCTTTGGTTAAATTCTCACATTTACGTACAAGAACGCATTTGCATTGGGGAATTAAATTCAGGTTATCGTAATTTTAATGCTAATTCAAACAAAAAAGCCCCGTTCCCTTAACCAATACCCCTAAAAATTTCATAAGTTATTACTTTGGCACTTCTGGTCCAAAAAAGCACACGCTAAAGGTCCCTGACTGAGGATATAAAGCAACACTTCTTGCGACTGGCTTGCTATTTTAGCCAATGTAAATCCTTCAGCTATAGAAGCCATGAAACTCCCCAGGATCATATTTACAATCAGCATCATCTTCGAAGCATTGCCCACCTCTCCTGAAAAAGAAAAATAGACATTGACATTGGTCATTTACGTGTTCCATATATTTCTGAAAGTAGTACTCTCATAATAAAATATATACAACTTAGTGAAATTGTCAATATTAACCATAACATTATTATGGAAATTAATATGTAACTTGGGCAATAGCAAGATGAGAGGTGCCTTTTCAAAACTCAAGTCTTCCCATTGGAATTGTCTTATTCTTTTCCTTGTTTTTTCTCTCCTTCACCCCACCCCCACATAACCTACATATTTACACATTTTAAATGCCAAATGCCAACTGTTATCATCTTGTGCATGGTGAAATATTACCAAAGTTGTGATGATCAAACATGTAGCACTGCACACCATTACTTTTTTTGTTGCAAGTAAAATATTTATTTTGGAGTAAATATCATGGACAGCGGCTTTTCATAACCAGTTATATTATCTGATACAGCACCATGCACAATATAAACAGATGGAGATGGCAAGATATAAAATCTGAGGACCAGGCTCATCAATGCTTTAAATATAGTTTTAGAGACTCCAACTAATAACCCGTTGCAAAACAAACTAACAAATCCGATGGAATGTCATATGACTTCCTATCAAGCACATTTTATAGACTGCATAACTGAATTTACCACAAAGTTTGCCTTTCTACCTGGCAAAAACAAACATCCCTGATAAGTATTTCAAATATATTTTCAAGGAGAAATAATTGGAGGATTCTATAAGCAGGGACCTACCCAAATAGAAAGACTTCTTCCCCATGGCCTGAAAACAGCTGCTACAATCATCAAACAAAGCCTTATCTCCAGCTGCAAGGATCACCAGCATTCCATTTTCCGATAGCTGCCGATTCCCTGAGACTGGTGCTTCAAGAAAGCGCCCCCCTCTGGAAGTGATCACCTATGTAAGAGTAACCATTACACAGATCAGTCCTGGCCACTGTGCCATCTTGCAGCCTAAAGTCTACCCTAGTTAAGACCTACCAAACTTTAGATCTTAATGAAGCACCAGACACAGCACTGGAATCAAAGAATTGATACACAGCACTAACTAAAGTGCCCATCAAGGGATGAGTTATCTACTCTGAAAATTTGGACAGCAAGCAGAAACTGCCCACTTGAGGTCTTTAAAGCAAATGTCCACTAAGCAATTTTAAACTGCAGATGTCCTAACATTCACTTTTGTAATTTTAATTCCTGGTAATGACACCCCAACCTCATCAACTGAATATTTAAAAATTATGATAAAACATTCATGCATATTCTCCTCTTCAATTAAAGTGCTGTTTGATTTGAAATGCATCAGTCTTGTCAAAATTTCCCCATTAACTTTCCAGGAAATATTATGGAGAATGATTTAATCACAATCACTGCTAAGCTGAACCTCTCTAAACATGCAGACAAACCCTGTTGTTTCACGTTTTGCTTCTTCAACTTAATTAATAAAGCACATACCAAGATCAACTCTCAAACGTTCAACTGAAACTGCATAGGATCACACCTAATAATGCTCTTGCCAAATAAACTGCTTAAGTCAACCTTCTTCACTTTTTACATAAATATTTTGCTTTGGTTACTTGATAACAGAATAGAGCAAAATAACAGGAAATAACCAAACAAAACTATAAGCTAGGAAACTAGAACACAAATCTTCCATGAAAATCTAGAAATTCACAGGTAAACAACGCTGAGGAAGAAAAGTAAAGTGGAACCAATGCATTAAAGTGAACAAGCTATAAGTTCTCGAAAGAGACCGAAACAAAATTTAAGGAAAATATTGGTGTTCTATAAGGAAGCAGCATGTTAGGAAAGGCTCAGGACCACTGAAGCAAAGCTCCATTAACTACATTATTGAATGAGATTAACTTTTACTAGTTTTCAAGGTCTGATATTTGACTCAACCAACCCACAACGTAGATTTTGGCAAGCTTTGCATCCTACTGAATACAGCCATGCAACCAACTGGCCAAAAACAAGTTACTAATCTCTGAAGCTGAATCTGGAGAAGGAGTAGGCCACTTAGCCTTCAAGGCTGGTGTGCCATTAAATAAGATCACAGCTGACTTGATTGTAACCTCAACTCCAAGTTCTTGTCTATTCTACGTGCGTTCCTATCCCCTTATCAAAAATGGATCGAGCTCAGCCTGAAAATACTCAAAGACTCTGCTTCTACCCTTCTTAAAGGATGAGACTTCCAAAGACTGAAACCTCAAAAAATTGTGTTAAATGGATGAATTTAGTTCTAAAACAATGATTTTAGTCATTCTAGATTTTATAACAAGAGGGCACATTCCTTCCATGCTATCAAAACCACTCAAGATTTTATATTTTAATCTAGTCACATCTTACTCTTCAAAATTCCAATGATACAATCCAAACCAATTCAATCGTTCCTTGAGACAAATTATCCAACCCAAGATCCTTTAGAGTAAATTCCTACATACTTCCAAAATAGCTACACTCATCCTTAAATAAAGAGACCAATACAGTATGAAACCCTTCAGATATGGTCTCACCATGCCCTACATAACTGAAAAATCGAGGTGAGTAAGCCCAGTATTTTAACATTCACATAAGTGATGAATTATTTCATAAGCACCAGTCATTGTTGTATGGTTGGAAATTCAGCAGCCAATTCCCACAGAGCAAACTAAAACAAACAAGAACCAGAGAGTCCATTTTAGCTGGTTTAGTGAGGATAAATGTCAGGACACCAGCTGTAGGTCAGGCAGAGGCTTTATAAGGCATTGGTCAGACTGCACTTGGAGGATTAAAAGCATTAAATGTTCTCTTAGCTAAGAGAACATTTGGCATTGGAGAAGGTCCAGATGCCCCCAGGAATTAAAGGGCTAACGTATGGAGCATTTGATGGCTCGAGGCTTGTATTCACTGGAGCTTAGAATAATTGGGAGGGTGGTGGTGGTGGGGGCGGGGGGGGGGGGGAGGATCTCATTGAAACATGTCGAATATTGAAAGCTCTAGATAGTGTGGATGTAAAGAAGAGGTTTCCTTTGAATTCTTGGACCAGAGGGTACAGCTTCAGAACACAAGGACGTGCCTTTAGAACAGAGGTGAGAAGGAAGTTCTTTAGCCAGAGGGTGATGAATCTGTGGAATTCATTGCCACAGAGAGCTGTAGAGGCCAAGTCATTGAGAATATTTATAGCGGAAGTTGAGAGGTTCGTGATTAGTTAAGAGTTATAGGGAGAAGGCAGGAGAATGGGGTTGTGATGGATAGTAAATCAGTCATGGAATGCAGAGCTGATTTGATGTGCCAAATGGCCTAATTCAGCTCTCCTATGTCATATGGACACCAAGGATTACCTCTTAATTTAAAGATTTCCAAGATCCTGAGATTTCCTAATTAGTTATGGTATCTCGGGGATTCAGGCACAAACTGCACTATCTCTGTACCTGTTTAGATATAATTTTAAAAAAATATAATTCTCACAATATCAGCCATTTCATATTTTTCCCCCTTACTTGTTCCATTTGCAGCCTACTTCATACTTTCTTGTATATGTATCATCAGCAATTTTAGTAAACTACACAGAAAATTTACAAGGATGTTTATGGGACTTGAGGACTAGGAAAAGCTTAAATAGGCTAAGACTTTATTCTCGGGAGTGCAGAAGAATGAGGAGGGATTTGAATCAGATATACAATATTATGAGGGGTGTTGATATGGTAAATGCAAGCAGGGTTTTTGCACTGAGATTGGGTAAGATTAGAACTAGAGGTCTTTGGCTAAGAGTAAAAGGTGAAATATTTAAGGGAAGCCTGAGGGGGAATTTTTTCACTCAGAGGGTAGTGCAAGTGTGAGGCAAGCTGTCAGCGGAAGTAGTAGATGCAGGATTGGCTAGAACATTTATGTTTGGATAGGTACATGGATGGGAGAGGTATGTTGAGCTATGGTCAAGGTGAAGGTCAAATGGGACCAGGCAGAATAACTGTTCAACACAGAATAGGTGGGCTGAAAGGCCTGTTTCTATACTGTGGGGCTCCAAGACTTGATAATCATGCCTCTGGTGCTTTAATCCCAAGCCATATGTATAAACTACATACAACTGAGGCCCCAACACCCACTCATTAAATTTTTCCAATCACAGAAAAAGACTCAATTTTGTTTACCCTCAACTTCTTGTCAGGCAGTCAATCTTTTGTCTCACAGTATTACAGAAATTAATAGCTCATAATCTTTGACACAACACATTATCAAATGCCTTCTGGATATCTAATAGACAATTGAACAATTCTCCTTAACTACTAGCACATAATACTTTTTTTTAAAGAACTCCAACAGATAATGGGATACAAGCTAAGCTTAGTCAACCTTTCCTCAAGACAAACGTGACTTTCTTTCATAAAATCACATTATAATTATTAGTTCTCTGATACAACATCTATTGAAAACTTCTCAAACATTTTTCCTGTGATAGCTGTTACTCCATCTGCCCTATATATTCTTGCTTTGACTTCCTTCGTTTTTGGAAATAGTAGAAATAATTTCTTTATTCAAGATAGTGAGAACTTCCCTAAATCTCAGAAGATCCCTGGTGATTCTATTCCACTCCCCCATCACCAAGAGTTCCTCCCTCCATTTCAATACTTGACCTTCAACTATTTCTTGAATGTTACATATTTTGTTGAATGAAGATTGCTCAAAAATACCAGTTTAGTTTAAAGACCAATTCTTTATTTTCTATTATTAATCTTCTAGTTTATAAACAATCAATGCCCATTTTGTTAATTATTTTTCTTTATGTACTTTTACCCAGCTGTGTCTCATACTTTAATTTCACCTTGCCTATTACTTTCCCTTGTGGCTTTTATATTCCATGCAAAATTCACATCTGCTGACCATACAAAAATATTAGCATGTGCCAGTTAACATGCCAAAATCCGTATCAAGCTTAAAGAACAATTGCACAGTTTATAGAATAACTATATTTACATCAGCAGACTTAAAAAGATCAAGACCATCTACATACTATTTTGTTATATACATTTCATACTGACTGACATCAAAAATAGTTTAAATAATGCAAGTTTATCTAATCACCTGTGAGATCTCTGTGGATGTCTCAGGGTCCATTGTAGACATATCAACATAACACTTGCCTGGTCGAATCCCTTGCAGTACCCCACTCGGACCCAGAACCAACTGAAAGCACAAGTAACACTCAAAGTGATCAGATACCAGTTTCTTTCAATTACGATAAATTAAAGACCCTGTATTAAAATTTAATTACCGTAACATTCACAAAGACAAGAACTAGGAATCGTCTTCAGCTCACCCAGATAAGTCCATCATTCAAGACAATTAGGACTGATCTGAACTTGACCTTTGCTATACCTCCCCACTTGTTTCATCTAGCTTTCAACTTCCATGCAGATAAAATATGAATATACTCAAGGCTGAGATTGATAATGACTCTGCTTACAAAACTCTCTGGGAGAGAAAACTACAAAGATTCATAATTCCTGAAGAGAAGAAATTCTTCCTCAACTCTATCTTAAACTGGTGTCGACTTATTTTGAAACTGTGGTCCCTAATTCTAAGTTCTTCCACAAAGCAGGGAGAAAACACTCAATAACCCATTAAAACCTTGTGCTTCCTCTCCATAAACTAAGCAGTGCTTAAAATAATCTTCAAGATTTCAAATACCATAAACATTATTTGTCATTTGGTCCATCGCTTAAGAAACATCCGGTTTACTTACATCTTTAGCTGCTTTTGGATCAGAAATGCAAGAAAGTGTGATATCACAAGTTGAAACCACCTCTGCGGGTGTCCGTCCTAAACGTGCCCCTTCTTGGAGAAAAGGATCGCACTGTCACAAAATGGAAGAGGAATTTCATAAATGTTCCACTTTGCAGAGCAAATAATTCACACACATTTTATAAACAGCTCCTTCATGACACATTATATTGTGACAGGATTGCCAAATGACATGGCCTGATCAAATTTCAGTTACAGTGTTGGTTGTAGCCAGCTTCTAGATCAAATGAACTTGCTACATTAGCAATAATACCTTAGTAGTAGCAAGGCAATCATTTGTGTTGAGTATGATGTTTTCCTAAGGGATTGTCTATTGCTGGATTTTCAGGTGGGTGGTGCAGTGTGGGCAATAGTAGGTGGTGCCTGTGGTTAGTGGTTAGGTCTTTTGGTTGTTCAGTCTCTCCTTTTATAGCGACCGCTTGTTTTCTACAGTACGGTGGAGAATTCACATAGTGCAGTTCTTTCTTGAACAGGATTTCCTTCAGGTCTGTCTACTAAGTGCAACGTCTTCTGAGTTTTTAGATGCGAGGTCGTTTTTGATGATATGACCTATCCATCGGAAATGGTGTTGCTTTATCATGGTGGAAATGCTATTCATGTGGTCCTCCTCCAGTACACTGATCCTCAAAATCTTTCATAAGGTTCTTTGGTGGTATTGCTCCAGGGTTTTCAAGTGTCTACTGAAGGCCGTCCATGATTCAGTTCCACACAGTAATATAGGAAGGACAAATGTGCTATTGACCAAAAGTTTTGGTAATGTTGAATTTCTTCAGGCTGATTTTGATACCTTTGAAGCTTTTCCTTTGCCAGGGTCTCGTTGATCCTCCTTCAACTGTGAGTAAAGGATCTGTTCGGGATGATGCGAGTTAGACCTACAGGTTGGGGCCTTTAAAGACTCTTTTCCTTAATCTTGCATAGGCTCCACCAGCATGAGCTAGGCCATGGTTGATCTCCAAGCTGACGTCTGCTTTTGAGAAGAAAATGCTGTCAAGGTAAGGAAAGTGGTCTACATCTTCAAGGGCAATATTGTCAACTTTTGTTGAGGCCTGGATAAATGGCTGGTTAGATGTTAGCTGACAGAGGACCTATGTCTTTTTTATATTCAAAACTAGACCTTGGCAAAGGCATTCAGGATACATCGGAGGCTTTTTTCAGTGTGTGCTGCAATGGAGTTGTCATCCACATACTTAAGCTTCATGATAGTGGTAATGCTGACCTTGTTCTTGGCCTTGAACCAGTTAAGGTTGAAAAGCGTACTGTCTATTCTATCCATGATTGGAATTCCCACTACCATGTTGGTCAGTGAGGTGAAGGAAGGCAGCAATAGAGATGACAAATAGGCTGGATGCAATGATGCAGCCCTGTTTTCGACTCCTGTCTTGACAGTGAAGGGTCCTGATTCAGTACCATCATGCATTAGCATCAATATTCTTAAATACTTGTCAGGGTAGCCATGTCCTTATAATATATGCTAGAGAGCCTGGTGGCCTACTATATCAAATGCTTTTGTCAAATCTGTGAAAGCCAAGAACAAGGATTGCCTTTGTTCAAGACATTTATCCTCTAATCGGCGTGCTGTGAAGATCATGTCTACAGTACTTCTAGATGGGCAGGAACCACACTGTGATTTAGGGAGTACTTCTGCAGATAGCGGAAGCAGTCGGTTGATAAGGATATGTGCAAGCACTTTGTTGTTGACAGGAGTGATTTGCTTTTGTAATTACCACAATCTACTTTTTCTCCCTTCTTGAATATGGTCACTATTAGAGCATTCCTGAGCTCCAAGGGCAGTTGTTACTTTTCCTAGACATTCAGGAGACTTAATACCTGCAAAAACTCCAGAAAACAACAGGATTAGTTTGATGATAACAATCTGGAGATAGAACAACTCATCTCAAGATAAAGGCAGCCTTTTGTGCCTGGCAGAATAACATCAGCAGCAAAGCCAAAAGAGAAGATAACTCCAGAGCCAAGACAAATGTCCAATGCAGGGTGAGGACAGTAAAGAATTCTTGGTCGACTGAGAAAGCCCTGGAAATTCAAGGACTGGCAGACTCTGGTAACATGACAGGCTTCTTCAGTGCCACCAAAGCAGAATATGCTCCAACCTACTGTGGAGGAAACCCTCTGCACTCAAAGTACAGGAAGAACTTGGTAAAAGATCAGAGGGATATCAACAATCACTGAAGAGAGCACTTTCAAGAACTTAACTGTAACAGCACTGAACCAGAGGTTAGAAACCAAATTCTCCAGAGACATGTGAGAGATGACATGGGGTAACCTCCCAGTATAAAAGAACTCAAAGATGCCATCAGGAGCCTGAAAAGCAACAAAGCCACTGGTCCTAATGGGATCCCAGCAGAGATCCTCACGGAAGTTGGACAGTACTTCTGCACATACAACAATAGTATCACAGCTCAATGATCCCGCACATTTCATTTCAGTGAAGGATGTGCACATAATTTAGGATATCCCAAAATATATTATAACTGAGAAACTTGAAATGAAAAAGAATAGATCAGAAAGTAAAATAGAATTTCAAAACAGGATAGTCCTGGAAAGCCATAGGTTATTTTTAGATTTCCTTTGGAAAATGCACAACAAAATGAAATCACTTGAGATGGTAACCATACCTCCACACCACTATAATGAAGGGTACCAAAAGTATGGAAGACTAATGAAAGAGGTTGGGTGTAGCGAGAGAGTGGGAAGAGATATGGCTTTCGAAATTAATATTGTGGAACTTGTTTATATGTAGGAACATCTTTAAGTAGTAACAGATATGGTCTGTACTAATTTCACAGGTTTACACACTGCAAGTTCTCACAATCATATACTGCTTTTCAGTGATAATCCTTCAACAAAAAAGGTCAGAAATCTTCTCTGTTGATTCTCCATTAAGATTTTTTTCCCCTGAAACTATGTACTTGAGACTCAAAACACAGCATCTTTGAGTGTCTGGCTGAATTATAAATCATGGTCTCTGGAGACAGAGCCATAACATTCTAAATTTTAGATGTAGGAGTGCTATTTAAAGGACCAAGTTGACATCGCAATAACTAAGCAAGTGAAGCAAAACATAACTTTCAAAAAGCCATACCTTTTCTCCTGTGCGATTCCATACAGTGACCATGTGCCCCATCTTTAAGAGATTTGCAACAATTCCACTTCCCATCAAGCCTAGACCAAGAAAACCTATCCTGAAAAATGCATAAAGAAAATCACTTACTCCTCAAACTTAAAATCCACCTAGATAATATAGATCCTTGTTCTTAAAATCCAATGCTTGTATATGGAAACATGAGAAAATTGAAACCCTTTCAACATTCAATAGATGATTGACCAATCATCTCAATGTCATATTCTGGCTCTCTCCCCATATAGCTGGATGCCTTTGTATTTACCAATCTATTTCCTTGTTAAATAAATTCAGGATACAACAAGTCTACTGGAAATACACTACAAGAGCAATTAACTGAGGGATTGCAACTTGCCAAATAGAATCAAAATTTTGGAAATATTCAGCAATTCAAGCAGCATCTGTAGAGAGGGAAATGGAGTTAACATTTCAAGTGGATGATTTTCATAAGTAGGAAAAATTCAAAATCAAACATGAATGAAGTTGTAATGAGGGAAGAGGGATTGAAAGACAAAAGGGACATTTTTAATTCAGCAATGACAGCTAATATTTACAACAAATGGTTGCACCAGTTATAAAAGTATATGAAGGCTTGATGGTCACAGCTGATCTATCTTAAGGAGATACAAATGAGACTGATAAACCAATGGATTGATTGCTACCTGGTTTGTTCCTTTGACAGAATGTCAGAACAGTATTTATAACTTTCCAAATCCAAAATAGAATACCTGAGATCAGAGAACTTTATAACTGTTGACTATAATTTTCCTCATACATTTCTTTCCAAATATTCTAGGATAGAAACTAACAAGTCACAAAAGTGCATAATAAATAGGTACAGGAGAAAGCTGTGCAGCCCATCAAGTTTTCTGAATCATTCAAAAAGATTGTGGCCGATTTGATTTTTGCCCACCAAAATCCTTAATTGCCCTGTAAGGTAAAAATCTTTCATAGCCTTGCATATATTTAATGACTCATCATCCACACCTCTGAGACAGAATAAATGCATGACAAAAATTCACACCTCAGACCCTGATGATCTCTTTTCTCTACTAAGACTTTATTTACCATTACAAATATGGATGCCATTGGCATGGCTGACACTTACTGCCTAACACAATTCTCCTTGAAGTGATTAGGCCTTTTCAGTGCAAACAAAAATCAAAGTCAAAAGATCCGCAGACACTAGAAATTTAGAAGTAGAACACAAGATGTCAGAAAAAGTCAGATCATTCAGATGTGGAAAAATGAAAGATCTTTGACTTGTTTCTTTTTCCACAAATGATTCCTGCTGATTTTGTCCAGCATTTTCTGTTTTTGTGACAGCTAAAAACTCAGGAGAACTTATAACGATATAAAAAGTCAAATTTCCATTCCTGAAGCTAAGTGGTAACCAGTGCTTTAAAATTTGGTATGTGTTTGGCCACATTAGAAAGGCTAGCTTTAAAAAAGATTGGAAACTATCTGAGATGCCCATCTAGAACAGAAGGATATGAAGTCCGTTTTCTCGGCTCCTGACTGTAGTCCAGTAATTTAATCACCATGCTTAATAAAGCACAGTTGAACAGTCATAAAAGCTCAGCCTCATTGTTGGCCGAGATTTTACAAAAACTACCAGCATACAATATCAACATCCCAGAAAACTGACACCAGGTTTAAAGTTATTGTGCTCGTGGGATTAATAGTGTTATCCCAAAGTTGTTCTGCAATTTGGCTTATCACAAGGTGTGTTGTTTGAAGCTTTCAAAGATCAAAAGTTCAATGTAAATTCATTATCAAAATGCGTATGTCAGCATATACTACCCTGAGATGCATTTTTCTGCAAACATTCACAATAGTACAAAAAAAACAATAGAATTAATAAAACCACAAAAACCAAATCACTTGAACTAAGATGTGATTGCTTCACAAGTTATCAGAAATTTACAAGAAATGAGTTTTTAAAAAATACTTAATTATTGCTATGCAACTGATTCTTAAAATGTACATTATACAAAATATTTTGTTTAAGCAAATTTTTGATGTTTCAGAATCTACTTGAATACCTGTTCCAAATGTTACAGCACTCAGGTTAACAAAAAGACTAATAATACTGTTCCTAGGTTTGTTAATGAAAAGTCGCTCATTCCTTTCCATGACACTGGATAGCAAAAAGCATCTAAAAAGGATAGTTTCCAGAACAGAATAATACATAATAATTTTTTTTAAATCACTTATTATAGATTGTGAACAGCTAGGTCAGCAGAAAGTAGCAAAAATAGTGAAGTAGAAATCTGTAAATTACTACAAAGAATAGGCTGGTCAGACACAAGAAGAATGCAGTCCAGGTCCAGAGTATTACAGAACTTAGACAAAGGAAACATCAGCACAGCAGTACCGTACTTTGGAGTGGATGTCTATAGACACCCAATATAGAGTGACAAAACAGGTAAGTGGGATAACTTCCCTTGATAAAATACAAAATATAAAATCAGAGAAATCCTACACAAAGTGTAGAACATAGCAGTTACTGCCACAGTTGGGGTAAACAGAAATGCAAGTGGAATATTCTACCTCTTGTGCCCATTCACATGATGAGATCATGATTGATCTTTTAAATCAGCAACAATTTCCTGCAATAAACCCATAATACCTTGACTCCTGAATATTCAAACATCTACTCATCTCTGTCTTGGCAATCACCAACAGAAGGTCTTTCCTATTTGGATAAGAAACTCCAAAAATTCCTAACTTCTGGATGCTAAAAACCTCATCTCATTAATAGCTGAGACTTTTTTGAGACGACAATCTGACTCTGTCACCACTTGCTAGAAAAAGCAATAGCCTCAAATCTCCCTTGTTAAGCCCCTTAAGAATTAAATTTTCATTTAGATCACTCCTCATTCTTTTAAATTCTTCCTAGTCAGCTAAATCTCTCATGTGACAAACATTCCGACCTAGGAATTAATCCAGCAGATCTGTGTACAAGAACATCCAAGTCCCTCTAAACATCAACAGCTCTCAATCTTTCACTGGTTATAAATATACTCTACCTTTCTGTATTCTTGTAAAAAATCTCATTTTTTTCATATTATATTCAAACCGTCACATTTTTGCCCTTTTACTTGAACTATTTTTATCCTCCTGAAGCTTCTTGACATCCCCTCCTTGGTCTATATTGCCACCATGCTTTATATTATATTTGATTTCATTATCCAAATCATTGATTGTGAATTGTAAACAGCTGGGGTCCCTGCAACAGTTGCAGAACCCAACTAATCTCAACCTCCCGAGCCAAAATGATTATATTAAATTTAAAACACGAGTTTAAGATGTGACCCTTAAGTTTTATTAATGATGACCATACCATCATTTGTATCTGGTTGAAGTCAACATGACATACACAAGTTAGTCTCAATTATGACAAAACTGGAAAGAAGAATGGCAGATTGAAAGGGCCATCAGATTAGTGGTAGGAAAGCTCAGCACATTAAGCCATAAAAGCAGGTGCTAGCAAAGATCCAAGTTTATTGCTGATTCTGTACAGAAATGGTTATATCATTGGATGCTGACTACTGATCTAATAATAACAATATGCACTCATGTTCTGTGAAGCGAATTCAGGTGTAAAGACAAATCATGCCTTCAATTTGTTATGTACATCAGAAAACTTTTTCTTCAGAATCAGAATCAGGTTTATGACGTTTATTCCAGTTTATTCCACTGGTGTGTGACGTGGAATCGTAAACTTAGCAGCAGCAGTTCAATAAAATACATAATCTAGCAGAGAAAAAAATAATAAATAAAATAAAAATAATAGTAATAATAAACAAAGTATATCGATGACACATATTGAATAGATTAAGAAATGTGAAAGAACAGAAATGCTGTATATTTTAAAAAAGTGAAGTAGTGTCCAAAGATTTATATCTTCAACTTTATCATATACCAGAATACAAACTAACACAAGTATTAGAATACTTTCACAGAAACGAACTTTCAGCGATTATATTTCAAAAGCAAAATACTGTGAATACTCAAATTCTGAAATAAAAATTAAAAATCCTGTAAGTATTTAAATAGCATCTGTGGAGAGAATTAAAAAGAATAATATTATTGTCAATTACTATTCACCAGTTCGGAAATGTTAACAGTGATAATCTCTCCCAAGATGCAACCTGATCTGTTGGTAATTTTAGTTTTTTTAAAATTTCAAATTACCTTTATTACAATAACTATTTTATGACTTTATTACAATGCCCAAGTCTTTTGCATCTCAGTAATTAAACTTCATCTCTAATGGAAGACTTTCACGTTTAGTTCAAATATTCAACTCCAATTATTTTTACCTAATGAATAATGGCATCTTGAGTTTTGTTTTATTCTTTGGCCCTTACCTTTTGTCTGTGGGAATAACATTTCCGTTAGTTGCTGTACTATCAGCTGCCTGGATGGAGGTTGACTCTGCTTCCTGTGACATTACACAAAGTTAAAGCTTACTTTCATTACTTGGGCACATAAACAAAACAGTAAGTTAAACATGAAACTAAGAAATTTTAAAAACTTTCTGGTAAATGTTTCAAAAATCAACGAGTGATGCTGTTGGTAAATTTCCACACTTCTAAGTTCATTTTTTTCTATTAAAAACTATAATGTCAATGAAAGATTACATACACAGGCCACAACACTGCAAATGAAATATTCCATTCAGAATCCGTCTCAAAATTATAGCCTTTTAAAACTGTAGTATGGCTTTTGGTACAATATTAGTGTATAAATATAACATTAACTTGAACCAAGGATGGTCAGCATAAATTTCTGGAAAGTAGACTGCACTTGGTTAATTCAAAAAGATTTTCAAGGACCGATAAGAGATCAAAGACAATAAATGTGATGTGACACATTTCCAAAATTGCTTGCAAATTATAGAGATTTGACTTGGTACTAACTTATGAAAGGGAAAAAAAAGGCAAATGACCTTTTCTTTGCTCTAATTCTGTTTGATTTCACTTGCAATAGTAAGAACTAAAACTAGCCTTATAACTTAAAGAACAACCAGAAATTAAGAAAAAAGCAGAATACCTCTTCAGCCGTACACTTCAGCTTTTGAATTATTGCAGAACATGAACCTGGCTGTTAAGAAATAAAATAGACTTAATTTATAAACCAAGGAAAAATGATCTGCATAAAAATTGACTGTACTTAATGTATTTTAAATCCAACAGGCCGTTAGTCTGATGACATTTATACTTAATTTCTCAGTTTTAAATTAATATAATTTTTTGTAAAGCTGTATTATTCAAACCCAACATCTCAGCAGAAGTAGCTTTTATCCTTGTGAAACTAGTAGCATCACACTTGAATATAAATATACAGTATAGATCATTGCAAGTAAAGGCTTTTCTAGTACAATCTTCCATCTCTATGCAGTCAAATAGACAGTAACATTTGCAAAATTAAAGTACTTGATGGTCATCCACAATGACATTTATACCCAAAGGTTCATCAGGTGGACCACACAATTGTACGTTAAAATGTGTTAACTATTACGGGAGAATGTATCAGTATTACAGTGAGGTAAAGGGAATTACTGAGGCATAAGGGGAAGAGCTGTCCAAAGTTGAATGAAAGGGAGCCCTGGCAGTCAGAACAGCAATGGCTTAAGTTTCTTGGAGCAACCAGAAGTCACAGGATTGATACATCCCAAAGGCCATTAAGCATTCTAAAGAGAAGGCCAGGTGACCATGGCTAATAAAGGAAATCAAAGACAGCATGAAAGTAAAAGGGCATATAATAAAACAAAAATTAGTGGTAAGGTAGAGGATTGGGAATCTTTTAAAAACCAACAGAAAACAACTAAATAAGCCAGAAAGGGAGAAAAGATGAAATATGAAGTTAGCCAATGATATAAAAGAGGATACAATTTTTTCAGATATATAAAGAGTAAAAGAGAGATGAGAGTGTATATCAGACTGTTGGAAAATGAGAGGTAGTAATGGGGGATAAAGAAATGGTGGACAAACTTAACAAGTATTTTCCATCTGCCTTCACCGTGGAAGATCTAGCAGAATTCCAGAAATGTAAAAGTGCCAGCAGGTAGAAGTGAGTGTTGCTGCTATTACTAAAGAGAAAGTGGTTGGCAAAGCTGAAAAGTGTGAAAGTAGATAAGTTACCTGGATCATATGGACAACACTCCAGTGTTCTGAAAGAGGTAGCCGAAGAGACTGTAGAGTTATTAGTAATGAGCGTTCAAGAATCACTAGATTGTGGAATGGTTTGGAGGACAGGAAAATTGCAAATGTCACTTCCCTCTTTAAGAAGGGTAGGTAAAAGAAAAGAAATTATAGGCCAGTTAGCCAGACTTCACCAGTTGTAAAGATGAAGGAGTGTATTATTAAGAATGAGGTTTCTGGGTACTTTGACAAACACAACAAAATAGGCAGAAGTCAGGATGGTTTTCTAACAGGAAAATCTTTGAGGAGATAGCAGGCAGGATTGACATGGGAGAGTCAGTGGATGTTGTTGCTTGGATTTTCAGAAGACCTTTGACAAGGTGCCACATTGAGGTTACTTAACAAGATACGAGGCCGTGATATTACATTAAAGATATCAGTATGGATAGAAGATTGGCTGACTGGCAGGAGGCAAAGAGTGGGAATAAAAGTGGCCTTTTCTAGTTGGCTGCTGGTGACTAGTAGTGTTCTGCAAGGGTGGGTGTTGGAACCACTTCTTTTCATGTTATATATCAATGATTTGGATGGAGGAATTGATGGATTTGTAACCAAGTTTGCAGAAGATACAAAGATAGGTGGAAGGGCAGATAATGTTGAGGAAGCTGTGTGTCTGTAGAAGGATTTAGACAGATAGGGAAAATAGGTAAAGTAGTGGCAGGTGGAATATAGTGTAGAGATGTGCACGGTCATGTACTTTGTAGAAGGAATAAATGTATAGACTATTTTCTAAATGAGGAGAAAAATTCAAAACTCGGAGGTGCAAAGCAATTTGAGAGGTTAACTTGCAGGTTAAGTCTGTGGCAAGGAAGGCAAATGCAATGTTGGAATTCATTTTGAGTTGAGAATACAAAAGCAAGGATGTAACGTTGAGCTTTATAAGGTATTGGAAGGACTGAACTTGGAGTATTGTGAGCAGTTTTTGGTGCATTATCTAAGAAAAGATGTGCTAGGACTGGGTCCAAAGGAGGTTCACAATAATTGCAGGAATGAAAGGGTTAACATATGAGGAGAGTTTAATGGCTCTGGTCCTGTACCCACTGGAGTTTAGAAGAATGGGGGGAGCGGGGGGGAGAAGAAGAAACTCATTGAAACCTATAAAATATTGAAAGGCCTACACAGAGTGGATATGGAGAGGATGCTTCTTATAGTGGGGGAATCTAGGACCAGAGGGTACAGCCTCAGAATAGAATGATGTCCATTTAGAACAAAGATAAGAAAAAATTTCTTTAGCCAGAGGGTAGTGAATCTGTGAAATTCATCGCCACAGATAGCTGTAGTGGCCAAGTCATTGGGCATACTGAAGGCAGAGATTAATTATTCAGGGCATCAAAGTTTAAGAGAAGGCAGCAGAATGGGGTTAAGAGATAATAAATCAGCCATGATGGAATGGTGGAGCAGACTCCATGGGCCAAATGGCCCAATTCTGCTCCTATGTCTTATAGTTTTATGGGATACAAACTGGATTCAGTAATCTTAAGAAAACAGCTTTAAAATAACAGGCCTATTAGGAAATGCTCCTTAACAAAATTTGACAACCTACTCAAGTAACTGGATTAGCAACTTGTATAATCAGAACTTGTTGATAGTTGTTTGAGATCATATGTAGAGCAGCTCCAACTTCAAAGTTCACCATTGGTTGCTACCTCCACTATACTTTAGAGTAGGGATGGTGTTACTGGCTGATGCACAGTAATGGCCTTATGCCACACATACCGCTTTAAAAAAAAAAGCATGTCCTTGCCCATAAGAATTTTGCAAAGCTTCACTTATAAGATACTGTAAAGATGTGGAAGGTGTTCTTGTGGTCAGGTGAGACTAGATGACACTAAAGTGAAACTTTGTGGGCTTGACACTAAACATTATGTGTGATCTAAATCTAATACTGCACATCAGCCAGGTAACACTGTCCCTACTGTAAAGTATGGCAGATGATTTTCAACAGCAGGGACTGAAAATTGATGGTAAGACAGATGTTGCTAAATACAGAGAGATCCTGGATAAAAACCTGCAAACCTCTGTCAGGAAGTTTAAACTGGGAAGGAAGTTCATCTTTCAGCAGGACAATGACCCAAAGCACTCTGCCAGAGGAAACATGGAGTGCCTTCAAATGAAGAAAATTGAAGACCTTGAGTGGCCCAGAGTCCTCAACTTAACCCGATCAAATATCTCTGGCAAGACCTTAAGATTGCTGTCTGCCGCCACTCCTCAACTAACCTGGCACAGCTTGAGCAATTTTGCCAGCAGGAATGGGAAAATCTTTCTCCATCACACTATGCTAGTCTCTAATAGAGACTACTGGCTAAAAAGTCCAAAAAGTCTACTTGCTACAATAGCTGCCAGAGGTGGTTCAACTATGTACTGAACAAAAGGGGATGAATACTTTTAACTGCTGACATTTCAGTTTTTGAATTTTTAGTTTCTCTGTTTTTCGGGCTCTACTAAGAAAGAGGAGCATGTGATTCACAAATAAAAATGCTCAGTTAAATTGATCAAAATCCCTGGTTATAATACTCATTTATGTGAACAAAGGGTTAGGGGCTGAATACTTTTACAAGGCACTGCAAATGCTGTATAACAAGGTCAATTGTTGCCAAAATCGATTAAAACAGCATCAGGTACAATGTTAAGGGCAGAGCCTCAATACCAAAAAAGGGGTAAAAATGCTCAAATTGAACAGCAATTTCTTGACAAGCTCAATGCCCCATGGAAAACGATGGAAAAAGGAAATTAGAAAAGGGAAAATATAACTGTCTGTAAAACTTATAACTTTAAGCTACAACTTTTAAGTCCTTGCAAATTGATTAATGTAATATTTTGTACCATGAAACCAGCATAATTGCGCATCTACTATCTCTAGGATGGAAGATGGCATAAAAGAATTGGCTGATGCGTGTTTTTTTTAAAATACTGAGTTTTCAACTCGTGCAAAATGTAAAAATAAATCACAAATCTTTGTCAACACCTGGTTTATGCTAAAAACTAGAAGCGTGGGTGAAAGAATTATCCAACAAAAACCCTTAAAATATGATACTTTTATATTATAGGATGAAAAACTACAAACACATTGGGCATCAAACATTAAGTCATTGCTTTTTTCCTGCTTCCATGGTTATACAAAGTAGCCATTTTAACTTCCATTAATACTGAAGAATTTCCTTACTTACACGTGTAGACAGGAAGAAACTTCTTCCCCAATACAGAAATGTCTAAAACTAGAGGGTGTAAGTTTAAAGCAAGAGTAAAGGACATGAAGCAGGAACACAGTGCCTGAGTGAGTGGTGGTGGTACTCCCACAGCATTTAAATGTACAAATGAGCCATTATGGTAATGATTTAGAGGGCTACAGATTTAGAAATGGTAAACAGGATTATGATAGATGCACAGTTGGCAAGAATATGGTGCGCCAAAGGACTTGTTTCTGTGAAATATGACCATGACTCTCAATTATTAAAATTAGTAAAAGTAAGTGCAGTATATCTTATTAATAGCACCGAATATTGTCTGGCTCAGTCATATCTAGTGTGCTTGAATCCTGCCAGTTGACCCCATGTGTCCATTTAAGCTATCTAAACACAGGCACCAGGACTTACTCTAAAAGGAAAAATAAAAGCAATAAATCTAGGAAGACTATGAAAACCGAAGAGAAGCAGATCTGAAAGGGGTTACTAAAGCTTTGTTTCCTTGAATTTAGTTTATAATTGATGAGAAATAACACGACTAGACTGCACACTACTTGCACTATCTTACCTTCTCAGACTGACTGAGCAGAAAGTGATGGAAGTGAGGGTCGTCCTTTACTTGCTGCAATTAGAAAAATCAAATCTGAGCAAGGTAGTTATACTCTAATCCTATATCTGAAGATCTGTGATGTCAGAGACAGAATATGGCGGTAGCTACTGCCTGTCTAATAATCCTGGAAATCGAACTGGAAAGCTTTGCAATGAATTGGAGTCCCAGGGAAAGACCTTCTTTAGTTAGTCCCTTCTGCACCTACTTGTGGAAAACTACCAAATCAGCCTCTTCTAATTCTACATTAATGGTTTTCCAATTATATTTCTGATCATTTCTCACTGGACATAATTTGTTTGAAGCAATATGGGCAAGACATAGAAACATAGAAAACCTACAGCACAATATAGGCCCTTTGGCCCATAATGCTGTGCCGAACATGTACTTACTTTAGAAATTACCTACGGTTACCCATAGCCCTCTATTTTTCTAAGCTCCATGTACTATCCTGTAGTCTCTTAAAAGACCCTATTGTATCTGCCTCCACCACCGTTGCTAACAGCCCATTCTATGCACTTACCACTCTCTTACCCGACATCTCCTCTGTACCTACTTCCAAGCACCTTAAAACTATGCCCTCTCGTGTTAGCCATTTCAGCTCTGGGAAAAAGCCTCTGACTATCCACACTATAAATGCCTCTCTTCATCATACACACCTGTATCAGGTCAGCTCTCATCTTCCGCCGAGTTCACTCAACCTATTCTCATAAGACATGCTTCCCAATCCAGGCAATATCCTTGTAAATCTCCTCTGCACCCTTTCTATAGTTTCCACGTCCTTCCTGCATTGAGGTGACCAGAACTGAGCACAGTACTCTAAGTGGGGTCTGACAGGGTTCTATACAGCTGTAACATTACCTCTTGGTTCTTGAACTCAATCCTACGGTTGAAGGCCAATGCACCGTATGTCTTCTTAACCACAGAGTCAACCTGCGCAGCAGCTTTGAGTGTCCTATGGACTTGGACCCCAAGATCCCTCTGATCCTCCACACTGCCAGGAGTCTTACCATTAATACTATATTCTATCACCATATTTGATCTACCAAAATGAACCACTTCACACTTATCTTGAACCATGATTTGGAAGGAAAAAAAACCAAATATCATTAAAACTATTGCACTTCAATATTTCCCAATTTGTATTGCTTCAGTATTCAATCCCCCTTATTAATCCGAGCATTTGCAGTGAGAATGACAAAATGGCCCAAGATCCTGTTTTAACCAATTCAACTCCTTATGGTCAGATGTGTCATGAATTCAAATGCAAAACAAGCCAACGCAATAATTCTAAACTGGTTCATATTCTCTGCACAGCCATTTCCAAAATCATGTTTTCCCAATCATCTGGTAAAGAGGACTTCAACTGAGTTCAAATGCTAGCTACATAATAAGACATGGACAGATAACAGTTAACATCCTGGGCTCCTGGCAACACAATGATCTAGTAATCACATAAATGCATTATTGTGCTAAGTTTCCACATATTGGCCCTGATAATTACTCCATAACTGGAACAGATATTTCTCACAAAGTTTACTCATTTAAAAACTAGGCACTGAGAGAAAAAGCAATACAATGATTTAAGAGCTTAGTTTACACTTCTTCCTCAGAAACAGTAAAGTACAAATTATTTGTTAGCCTTGTCTTATACAGTATATACTTCACACCCATCACTCAAGTTAGACTACAAGACATGGGAGTACTTTAGACCACATGCACCATTCAATTATGGCTGATTTTTAAAATAAAAATCTCTCCCACCTTCTCTCTGTAACCCTTCTTTCACTCATCAAGCACCTATACAGCACTCTGTGGCAACAAACTCCATAGTTTCGCCATCTTCTGGTTAAAAAAAAATCCCCCCTTTTTAAGGGGTGTTCTTATATTCTGAGGCTGGGATCTGCCTGCAGATCCTACACTCCCTTACTAAGGGAAGCATCCTCTCCATATCTAAAACCAGGCTTTGAGGATCCAGTAAGATTTAAAGAGATCTCCCCTCATGCTTCTGAACTCCAAATACAGGCCCAGAGACATCAATATTAAGCCTTTCATTCCTGGGATCATTTTTGTGGACACTGGGCCCTGTTTGGAGTCAGAAACTGGGCCCAAAGTTGTTCTCAATATTCCAAATGGAGTCTGACCAATAACTTATAAAGCCTCAGCAGCACATTCTTGCTTTGATATTCCAGTCCATAAGGTGAGATGTTTCTGGTTCCAGTTACTCTATTTTCATCTGTGTTCATAATCAAAGCAGAAGAGATTTTTGTAAATAAAACAGAAAGCTACAATGAAATGATTCCTTTGGGTTCACATTAAAATGGAGAATATTTAGAATATGAGTTAAATCAAAAACAATTTGATGTAAATAATGTACAAGTTTCCTTTCCCTACAAGTTGGAGGATACTTGCAATGTTGAATTAATTGAAACCATTTAATGCATTGGGATCTCTGATCATCTCTTAGGCCCCTTACCATTAGGCAGACATACTGTAGCATTGGGACAAGAACTGTTACGATGGGAAACAGAAATCCCCCCAACCCCCCCCCCAACCAGGCTGTAAGACATCTGAACTCCCTGCCACCACCTAGGTCTCATCACGTATGAAGCACCAGTATTATACTGATTACTTTTTGGACTTGTGTCATCAAAATTTACTTGTGGTAATACAATGGATTCAGGTTGCAGTGGTGCTAGAAAGTTGTAGAATTTTCTTTATTTCCGCTTAAATAAAATGTGATCAGATCTACATACGTCCTATATCTAGAGAACAAAATTAAATACATAAATAGCACAGGAAAACATTATACTTGTTTATTTACTCATTGAGAAAATTTATCCTATTTCATGTACATGTTGGAATAAAGTATGTGAACGTCTGGGGTAATGCCTTCTACAAAAGCTATTTGAAGACAGGTGTTCCAGTTAATGAGATTGGAGGCGTGGGTTTTAAAAAGACACAGTCAGTTAACTGGCAGTACCTGTTCCTTTCAAGAATGATCTGTTTATGTGCACCATGCCTCAATCAAAACAACTTTCAGAGGACCTTAGAAGAATTGTAGAGATGCATGAAGCTGAAAAAGGCTACAACAGCATTTCTAAAGACCTGAATGCTCATCAGTCCACAGTAAGAGAAATTGTCTACAAATGGAAGAAATTCAGTATCGTTGCTACTCTCCTTAGGAGTGGACATCCTGCAAAGATCAAACCAAGAATATGTAATGCTGAAGGAGGGTAACAGCAAAAGACTTGCAGAAATCTCTAGAACTTGCTAAAGTCACTGTTCATCTGTCCACTATAAGAAAAACACTGAACAAGAGAATGGTGCTCATGGAAGGACACCACGGAGGAAACCACTGCTCTCCAAAAAAAAACAATGCTGCATGTCTCAAGTTTGCAAAAGACCACCTGGATGTTCAACAATGCTTTGGGGACAATGGTCTTTGGACAGATGAGAAAAAAAGTCGAACTTTTTGGCAGAAATGTATATTGCTATGTTTGGAGGAAACAGGGCACTGTACATGAACACCAAAACCTCATCCCAATTGTGAATCATGATGGAAAGAGCATCATTGTTTGCGGCTGCTTTGCTGCTTCAAGGCCTGGACAGCTTTCTATCGTTGAAGGAACAATGAATTCAAAATTGTATCAAGACATTTTACAGGAGAACGTCAGGGTAAGTAGTCCTTCACCTGAAATTTAATAGAAGTTGAATAATGCAACAAGACAATGATCCAAAAGACAAGAGTAATTCAACAAACCGAATGGTTTAAATATAAGAAAATACATATTTTGGAATGGCTGAGTTAAATTCCTGACCTTAATCCAGTAGAAATGTTGTGGAAGGACCTGAAGTACGCAGTTCATGCAAGGAAGCCCACCAACTTCCCAGAGTTGAAGCCATTTTGTAAGGTGAAGTGGCCTAAAATTACTCCTAGTCGATGTGCAGGACTGATGAAGTTACCAGAAACGTTTGGTTGAAGTTGTTGCTGTACAGGGGGTCACACCAGTTACTGAAAGCAAAGGTTCACATACTTTTTCCCAACAAATATATGTAATATTGGATCATTTTTCTCAATCAATAAATGAAGAGAGATAATGTTTTTGTGTTTATTAATTTAATTGGATTCTCTTTATCTAGTTTTAGGATGCGTGAAGATGAGGTGGGGGGGAAGAGAGAGCGCGAGAGACATCTGGAATACACACACACACATTAGTTGAATGGCAATTAACTAAACTTGAACTACAGGAGGTACCGAATAAAGTAGCCACTGAGTGTAAACTGCCAGTATATAAAATATGCAGTGATTAACCCTTTCCACTAACAGCTCTTTTATTCATCTTAATATTAAATGCATAAAGGCCCCAGGCTCTTAAATCGAGCCAAATGGTCTGTTCATTCTAAACAGTGGTGACAACTTTCAAACTGCAAGAAGTGCCAGAAAAGATCCAAGTAATGTTGAAAATTTTAGCACCTGCTTGCAAGCATGCATCATAGGTCAAATTTAACACATTTGGGGTCATTTGCATCTCGCTTCAGAAATATCAAAGAGAAATGTACAAATGTAAGGGAATAACCAAACTTTGACAGCACTCAAAAAAACACATTGGGGGATTTAATTCCACAGGCTAAACTGTGACTGATATCTGAACTTTGAAAACCCCGATAGCCCAAAAATATTTTTTTAAAGAATGGAAAAAAATGAACATACATAGGCATGTCTTAGATGTTTCTTGGAGTTAAATAATCAAAGATGAAGATGATTGTGTCAGTAAACACTCTTGCAGAAATACAAGGAGACTTTCCAGTGCTGGTAGAAACAGTGCTGAATCTCAAACAATATATTCCAGATCACAAATGGAAAATTACTGCATGTGTTTTTGAATGGGACAAAATAACCGGAACACTTACAAACAGGTTTTAGTTGATTTGTTAAATTAATCAGAAAGGTGTAGATGAGTGCTTTCTTTTTTCAAAAATTTATATTCTTGTTTATGACCATTCTAAAATCTTCCAAGGTGCAAATCCATGGTCTCACGAGACTAACGGATGCCTATTATTTTTAAGAGCAGCTGATGGCCTGACCACATCCTGAAACATGGCGAATTTACCTGAAACAAAAACTAGGCTGATATCGGACAACATATAACAGGTTACTGCAGTGAGTATGGAAATATAATTGACTAAGAAATATATCAAACAATGGAAATGGATGATGATTCTGCAATGAAAGGGGGCATCAGACAACATACGACAATGTATCATGAAATGCTTAATCAGGCTAACTGCTCAAATCAAATGGACACCAATAAGAACCTTGGAGAAACTAAATATTAAACAATAAATAAAATTAACAAAAATACATGTGCATACTTAAGACAAAACAAAGCCATAGAGAAGGATAGCGGACTGAGGCAGTTGACAGCAAATGAGAAATAGGTGAAATGTTTGAAATGGAGCACTAAATCTCGGTCCATTTTTGCCATTGACACTTTATATGTACATTGTTTATAGCACAAATTGAAAAATTAATTAAGTGAACATGTGAACCAGAAAGGGCTATATTCCTGCTAGATATCTAATAAACATTTGTTGATGTTAATTATGAATATGATGCAGAACTATATAAAAATTCACTTAGTCAAGTATGATGCCAAAAGTTGCGGGGGGTAGAATTACTTAGACTAATACTAATGCCTAGCTCAGTTATTGGAAACATGAGAAAATGGTGGCACCCAGAAGTAAACATGGAACTTTCTCCCTGGATTCAAATGATTTAACATCCAGTTCATCGAGACACATAATACACAGTTAAGCACGATATCATTATAGTCTCTGGGAAGAAGAAAACAAACACAAGAAGTGGAAGTCATATGGGAACAGGGTTTGATGGGCCAGCACAGTTATTCTGGGAATTTGCAAGAGACAACTTAAACAAGTAAACAGTTTTAAATGAAAAAAATACATTGATACATGATCTGTCCTGGTGTTTTAAAATTGCCACAGTAATGGAATAGCATTGCAAAGATCCTTAAAGCAAATGTAATATTAATTGTACACTAAAGTCATACAAGACCAATAAGCAAACTATAAGTCAGTCAAGTCAAAAATAATGTGAAGTAAACAATGTGCTTAAACAACTTGTTTAAAACTTGCAAAGCATTAATTTAGACTGTGGGACTGGGGTGTGTTGAAAGCAGACACTCTGGGACAGGATACCTACAATAAATCTTCCAGGAATCTGCTAACAAATTATGTACTTGAAACAATTAGGTTAGAATGCTGATTAAGAAATACGAAGAAGGGTTTGAAATAACTAAAAGACATTGCTATTGAAGCAGTAGCATTTGTTACATACTTCAGGACCAGAAGCAGAGACAAAGTAATAAATGAAACAGAAAATGCATTTTTGAGAATCTCTGGGAGTTAGTTGTTGGCAGGTAAGATCAGAAACAAAAAGATGCCCCAAAGTATCTCTCCAGGATGCAATGGCATTCATTGAAGAACAGAGTAAGTGGAAGCCTCAGAGAATCAGCCTGATGATTTGCTTTGCTGCATGCTTGGTAAAAGAGGTCCCAACTAGTCCATTCCAACCAAGATGCCCTCCTCCTTCAAGTTTCTCTCTCCCCTCCCCGCACCTTTCAAATCTACTCCTCAGCTTTTTTCTCCAGAAGGGTTTCGGCCTGAAATGTCAACTGTACCTTTTCCATAGATGCTGCCTGGCCTGCTGAGTTCTTCCAACATCTATAGATTTTCCCTTGTTTGTAAGTTTTTGTCTCAGTTTGGCCTACATCTCTAAACCTTTTCAATCCATTAACCTAAGTACCTTCTAAATGTTGTTAATGTATCTGCCTCAACTACTTCCTATGACAGCTCATTCCAGATAATGAACACCATCAGTCAAAAATTTGCCCCTCCAGTTCCTAGTAAATCACTTTCTCTCACACACACACCTACACCTTTAAACCTGTGCCATCTAGTTCTTGATTCTTCAATCCTTAGTACAAGGCTGTGCAATTTCACCCTATTTCATATATCTCTGCAATGCCCACTTAAACTCTGAAACTGCAATGAAAAAACTTCAAACCTGCTCAACCACCCTCCGTAACTTCAGTCCTAGCAACATCCTTATAAGCCCTGTCTGCACTTTTTCCAGCTTAATGGCATCATTCTTTTAGCAGGGTGACCAAACCTGAATATAGTATTTCAATTATGGCCTCACCAACACCTCACATATCTGCAAGATAACATCTCAATTTCTATACTCAATTGCCCTGACAACATGCCAAAAACTGCTTCCACCATCTATCTGCAACACCAACTTCAGGGAACCCTGTTCTGTAAACCACCCCAGGACTGTACATTCAATGAAGGTCCTTCCCTCACTTACCTTCCTAAAATGCATCACCTCACACTTAAAGGCATTTCATATTGTGTGGAATGAGATCACAAGCTTACCCCTCCATTGGATAAAGCACTGAGTGGAATCAAATGGTCTTCTGCATTGCCAAATGACCAAAGTGACTGCAATTATAAAGCAGTAAATACCATTCAGGCAAGTCACATTGAGTGAATACCTGAAGATAATGCATATTGAAGAAGGGAGTCAGAAGATTTACTGGGAGAGAAGAGAGATGACAAGCAGTGTCATGCATGTACAGTATTCAAGACTGGAAAAGGATTATTGAAAAAACAGCAAGTTTTGTCAGTTGGGAAGTACTAATCAGGGTTAATTAGCAAGTTTGAATGTGTCTAACTTCTTCAAAGTGTGTGCTTGATCATTACAATGGGACAGAAAAATCAGACCAGTACCATCTGATGATTTTAGTTGAGAAGTTGATAAGCGGAAGAAACTCATCAAGAGGTTGGAGAAAATACAATGGCATTTTTTTAACTTGAGGTAGCTGTTATGAAGCATGTCACTGCAGAACAAATTCCCTGTCCAACTGAATAAGGTAGATTTGATTTGTGTAATCAAAGTAACAAAACTCAAGATGAGCAGTCTATTGCCTTTGAATTAGTGTATTTAGAGAAAGTAAACGTGCACCACTGTAGGTTTTATGGCAGTAGTAAGAACTCAGAAATTAACAAATAATACAAGGATAATATTGAGAGACTAATACACACAAAATGCTGGAGGAACTCAGTAGGCCAGGCAGCATCTATGAAGAAGAGTAAACAGTTGATGTTTCTGGCTGAGACCCTTAATCAGGACTGGGGAAAAAAAGATGTCAGAGTAAGAAGTTAGGGGGAGGAGAGGAAGGAGTACAAGATACTAGGTGATAGGTGAAAGAGATAAAGGGCTGGAGAAGAGGGAATCTGATAGGAGAGAAAAGAAGGCCATGGAAGAAAGGGAAGGACTGCAGATTTTCTCGTTTGTGAATTTGGGAGATTTCTTGTTTCAAATGAATACAGGCAAGGGAAGGGGATAGCTAATGAAAGCAGATGGTAAGTGATACATGGAGTCCTCTGGAAGAAAGTGGACTGGTCAATAATCAATAATTAACTGTAGAATGGATTCTAGTTAACTGGAACACATCAGGACTAGCACATTATGGCCCAATTAAGCGGTAGTCCCAATTAGCCGGTTTTATGGAAATAGTGAAAAAGGTATAAAAGACAAGCTACCACTTAACTGAATAAAAATTATGTAAATAAAATACAGAACAAATTAAAACACTACCAATACCTACAATACCGTAAAACTATGTATTAGTTCTAAATAGTTATCAACTCAAGAACATATCCAGTATATGCCGCCATGTTCTTTTGATTGACTAAATGAAGGAAATCAGAGCAGATACCCAGTGGATAATGGACAGCTTTCAAACAATACTTCTGACTACTGCATCTTTCAAATCTTTATTTGCATTGTAACATTCAAGATGATTGTTGATACCTTCAATCTCTTTGTATTTCCTTACTTGTTGAAGTAGTGAAATTATTTCATTTTCACTCCTGGCTATTTCTGGCATCTCCAAGCCAGAATGTTTGAAATCACAGAGAGCAAAACAATTCTGAATTGTCTATTTCTCACCAAATGCCAATAACAAAAATCATTGCTTTTGAACACAAACACACACAACTGATACTATTTAAAAATTGTTTGCTCCAAGCATGATGTAGTGCTCCAATGCATGTGGCTGATGCTAGTTAGAAATTGTTTTGTGTCAGTCTTTTGTCCTAACTAAGCAGTATAGTGTCCCAAATAAATTGCAGCCCCAATTAACTGGAATCCCTGTATATTGGTCAAGAAAATGCCCATCCATGGTATGTAACCTTAGAATTAAGGCCACATGTACCTGAATTTATGATATAACAACTGTACGGTGGGAGATTTCAGCTGTCTCTGCATGGCTTCCCTGGATATGTTCGAATTAGACAATGAATGAACGACAGAACAGACAAATTATTGCATGTGCATTGGGCAAATTAACCTACACAAGACTCAACAAGTGCATCATTTTGCAATAGAAGTTACAAGATCACCAATGAAGCTGTTTTGTATAACCATGAGAAATTACAAAACAATCGGCCAAGCATCCTGTCACTTGCAACATTTTATACAGTCCATAAGCATGTTGCTTTCTCAGTAATCCACGTACTCCCAAGGAAATTTTAAACTCAATTCATTTTTCATTATTCCACTCTTCTGCAGCAGACATATAAATCACTATTCCACTGTATAATGCACCTGGCACAGTAATTCACAATGAACTTTTTACATTTGTGGCAACAAGCATCAATCATGTTAGAAGCTCTTGATGAAAATAATCTGTAAATTAATCATTGAACTAAAATACCTAGGCATGTGCCATAAGTAGAAATTGTTACAAACACAGCTCTAAATTATATAAAGTAAATGATACATATGGTATTTTGCATACTTAAACATAAAATTAAATTTTTTACATAGAAAGCAACTTGGCTGATGAAAGACAACTGTTCTAGCATGAATAAATACTACACTGATCCAAACATTCTCTTTAGTGTTGCACATTCAACTATTAGGAACTTGAAAGGCCTTTGAATTGTGGACACATTCCCATGCAGTAACCTTTTCCAAATTATGTAGACTCCACAGTAATTTGGTTCTGCACTCCCCAACTTGTATATTCTCAACTATCTAAATTAAAATGCCTTCTCAAATTCAAGACAATTGATAGTTTTAAGAACAAAATACAACAAAAAACCATAAAAAACACAAAATGCTGGCAGAACTCAGCAGGCCAGACAGCATCTATGGGAGGAGGTAATAACGACGTTTCGGGCCGAAACCCTTCATCAGGAGTGAAGTAACATGGGATGGTCGAGGGGGGGATAAGAAGTGGGGGGAGGGATAGAGAGCTGGGAAGTGATAGGCTGGAGGGAAATGGGCTGGGGGAAGGTGGAGGTCAGTGAGTTGGATGTTCATGCCGGCAGGAAGGAGGCTACCTAGGCGGGAGATAAGGTATTGTACCTAGGGAACATCCAACTCACTGACCTCGGTTGATACCCCTGCCCCCCACCCTTACCCTCATCCCTATCTATTATTTTAGTCTGGTTCTCTTTCTCTCTCTTTCCCCCCTCACTATAATCTCTCCCCCCAGCTCTACCTTTCTTTCTCTTTTATTTCCCATAATTCTCCACCTTCCCCCAGCCCATTTCCCTCCAGCCTATCACTTCCCAGCTCTCTACTTTATCCCTCCCCCCACTTCTTATCCCTCCTCGACCATCCCATGTTACTTCACTCCTGATGAAGGGTTTCGGCCCGAAACGTCGTTATTACCTCCTCCCATAGATGCTGTCTGGCCTGCTGACTTCTGCCAGCATTTTGTGTTTTTTATTTATTTCCAGCATCTGCAGATTCACTCTTGTTGCCTTTCAAAAAACAAACCATGCTTAATTGAAGTCAATAATACATTTACTATCTTATATTTTTGTCTTTTCACAAACACACCATTGCCACTTGCTCCAGTTATTGATGATAGTAGTCAATGAATAAACTGTAAATACTTAAGATACTTTGCTCTCCAAGACAGTTTGTTGTCTCCTCAGACAGTCCTATGGGAGCAAGGATGACATAGGCTTTGAGAATTCTGAGGTGGTTAATCAGGAGGAAAGGGAGGGAGGGAAAGGGAAGGGAAGGGAGACTCTTACAGATGGGACAGGTCATGGGTAAGTAATTAGTAAAATAGTCATCTTCTTCCACTGATTCTGCAAGACCTCCATGTACCTGACCCATGATTTCCAGGTTCTTATCATGGGCTGCAAGTTTCAGGAAGTTGTGGGAATGTTGTATTTGTTCAATGAGGCTTTGAGCGAATCTGTAAACTTTTATTTATCTGCAAGATCACTTCTTGCCACAACAGTAGCTACACTGGGAAATTGATGTCTGATGTGCAAACGACACTACTTGCACAGTGTGACTGACTGAGTGTGACAAAGACCTCAAAACTACAGATATCGACTTAGCAGAGAGTAATGATACTGGCTCATTTGTCCTTGCATTAAATTTGGAGGATTTTGCAGAGAGAATGATGGTGCTATAATCCAACATATCGACATGCCAGCTGCCAATAATCCAAATCTCAGGAAAAACAAACAGAGAAGAAATCCCTGCTGCCCAGTAGACCATGAGTTCAATATCAGGTTTGAGGTCAATCTTCAAATACCCTCTCCTCAAATGACTAAAGGCTATGCAAGTAATTTGAAAACAGTGGCAAGCTTCATCATCAATATCTAGCAACACGTACAACACGCTGGAGGAACTCAGCAGGTCAGGCAGCATCCATGGAAGCGAACAATCAATGTTTCAGGCCAAGACCCTTCGTCAGGACTGAAGAGGGAGGGGGCTCCCTCTCCCTTCCCCCAACCCAGTTTCACTCTACCTCCTCCCCCAGCTGCCTATCACCTCTCTCATGATTCTGCCTTCTTCTACTACACATAGTGCTTTCCCCTTTCATTCCTTCACCTTTCCTGCCTATCCCCTCCCTGCCTCCCCTCCCCCCACCCCTTGATCTTTCCTCTGATTGGTTTTTCATCGGCACCTACCAGCCTTCTCCTTCCCACCCTCCTCCCACCTTCTTTATAGGGCCACTGCCCCCTCCCTCTTCAGTCCTGATGAAGGGTCTCAGCCCGAAACGTTGACTGTTCGTTTCCACAGATGCAGCCCGACCTGCTGAGTTCCTCCAGCATGTTGTACACGTTGCTTTGACCACAGCATCTGCAGTGTACTGTGTGTGTCATCAATATCTATCTTTGCCAAAAAGGTGCTTATGAGCATATCAAGTGCTACACTTTTACCTAGCCCTTGCCATCAATCTTTATTGAGAGGGCAAAATAGTCCAAAAAAATCTTTTGTCTTGTAGACACTGAATTCAAGTGTGTTCAATAAGTATCATCTACACACTGCAATTCCATAACCAAGTAATTTTAATGGAGTAATTTTGGTTCTGGAATGTAGTTGCTATAGGGCGAACAGTTTACCATTAGTTCGGGAGATCTGCTCCAGCGCTGCAGTTTTTTGGATACAAGGTACAACACTACAACCAGAAATTTTGAAAGAAATGTTGAGGCAATGATGGGGTCTTGATTGACACCTGTCTTCACTGGATCTGCTGTAGACTCATTGGTTAACATCATGAACTCATGTTATTATGAAACAAGCACAATACACAGATGAACTTCCGTGGCAGCACAGCTGCAGAAGATTCAAGGAAGCTTTAAAATGGATTTGAGAAGTTTAGTTAGAGCAAGATTATCTACAGTATTTGTGATTTGTAAATGAAGATGGGAGATTTATACTAAGATCCGGAAGAACTTATTTCTATTTCTAGAAGTCAAAGACTAGGAACATAAACTGAAATTAATAGGATGAGAATCAACAACTCAGAGCTGCATAATGGAATTAGACTCAAATACGCTTTTGGCTGGCATGGACACAATCACTACTTCTTCCGTTGTACATTTCAGTGAGAAATTTACTACTTTCAAGGCCACAGTATCTATTGCAAGAGCAATAGTCTGACGTAAAGAACGGTGCAAATTTTCTCCAAAAATCACACAGAAAAATGACATTCCAGAGCCATAATGCTCTGTTCCAATCCTGTAGTTTCCAAAGCTACAACTTAAATATCAGAATCACCATTCCCCAGGTATACTGCAGCAAACTGATGTGTATCCAACTTGATTGTTTGTAGGATATCAAAAGATAAATCAACCAAATAAAACCATTAGCGGTAAAGTGATAAAGCTACAGGGTGTAACCAAATTTAAAGAGAAGTTTGCACCTCACCTTCCATTTGTAGCTTGCAACTGGACTTGCATCCAATCTCTTTACTGTGGAGGGCTCAGGAAAAGCATCCTGCATTTCAAACAAAACATCACAAATACACACATTATAAACAGGAACATGCTATAAACATATATTGACTGGGACTTCCATACGATAAAAAGTAGATGAGATTGTCAAATATGATCCAAAAAGTTTCCTTAATCACTATGTAGAAGTCCCAACAAGACAGTGCATGAGACTTGATCTATTAGGGAACGAGACAGGGTAGGTGACAGAAGTTTGTGTGGGGGAACACTTTGCCATTTGTTTCAAGGTAATTATGGAAAAGGGTAGGTCTGACTGTCAGATTGTGATTCTAAACTGGAGACAGGCCAATTCTGATAGCATCAGAAAGGATCTAGCAAGTATGGACTGGTACATGCTGTTTTCTAGCAAAGGTGGCTTGGTAAGTGGGAGGCCTTCAAACGTGAAATATTGAGAGTACCAAGCTTGCATGTGCAGACAGTATAAAAGACAAGGATAACAGGTTTAAGAAACCTTGGTCTTCAAGAGATACTGAGGCCCTGGTTAAGAAACAAAAGGAGGTGCATAGCAGGATTTGGCAGGCAAGAACAAATACGAGATACCTGGAGTATAAGAAATGCAAGAAAACACTTAAGAAATCAGGAGGGCTAAAAGAAGGGATGGGGTTGCTCAAGCAGACAAGGTGCAATAGAATCCTTGGGGCTTCTACAGATATATGTTAAGAGCAAAAGGATTGCAAAGGACAAAATTAGTCCTATGGAAGATCAGAATGGTAATTTATGCATGGAGTCAAGAGATGGGAGAGATCTTAAATGAAATGTTTGCATCTGTGGGAGGTTGGTCAAGAAGGTTCAGTCACTTGGCATTCAAGATGAGGTAGTAAATTGGATTAGACATTGGCTTTGCGGGAGAAGCAAGAATGCTAGTAGGTGGTTGCTGCTGCTCTGACTGGCCTGTGACTAGTACCGCAAGGATCAGCGCTGGGTCCAATGTTGCTTGTCATCTATATCAGTGATCCGGATGATAATGTGGTTAACTGGATCAGCAAATTTGCAGATTAACACCAAAGATTAAGGGTGTAGTAGACAGGGAGGAAGACCATTACAGCAGGATCTGACCAGCTGGAAAAACAGCAGGTGGAATTTAATGCAGATAAGTGAGAGGTGTTGCATTTTGGAGGACCAACCAGGGTACACAGTGAGCTGTACAGCATTGAGCAGAGAGGTAGAAAACAGGGATCTGGGAATACAGGTCCATAATTCAGTGAAAGTGGCATCACTGGTTGATAGGGTCATTAAAAAAAACTTTTTGGACATTGGCTTTCATAAATCAAAGTAATGAGTACAGGAGTTGTGATGTTATGTTGAAGATGTATAAGACATTGGTGAGGCACAATTTGGAACATTGTGTGCCCCACAGGAAAGATGTCAATAAGATTAAAAGAGTATGGAGAAAATGTACAAGGATGTTGCACAGACTGGAGGACCTAAATTATAAGGAAAGATTGAATAAGTTAGAACTTTATTCCCTAAAACATAGGAGATTGAGGAGATTTGATAGCGGTATACAAAATTATGAGAGGTATAGATGTGGCAAGTGCAAGCAAGCTTTTTCCACTGAGGTTGGGTGAGACTACATCTAGAGATCATAGGTCAAGGATGAATGGCGAAATGTTTAAGGGGAACACAAAGGGAAATATCTTCACTCAGAATGGTGAGTGTGGAACAAATTGCCAGCGCAAGTGATGGCTGTGATTTCAACGTTCAGGAGAAGTTTGGATAAATACACGGATGGGAGGGGTATGCAGGTCCTTGGGACTAGCCAGTTTAAATGGTTTGGCACAGATTAGATGGGCCTAAGTTACTTTTTCTGTGTTGCAGTTTTCTACGACTCTATACACCTCCAAAATTGACAAAAGTGAATTTACTTTCTTCATCTAACTAGACTGTGTGATACAGTGCAAGTTTTGTGAACTGCAGTTATCTGCTCACATTCTGTTTTTGTCTGTGGATGCAATGGTGGTCATGGTCATTGGGTTTAACACATGGAAAAAGTAAAACCATAAAAAACCCATCCCCGCCCATTGAAAATATTTAATGCATCTACCTAACACTAACCTTTTCTTCTTTGGGTGGTCGACCCCTTTTCCTTGTATTATGTTCTGAAATTTCTGCTGCAGATGAAGTTTGTCTTTTGTCTTCAGATGAAATATGTTTGTTTTTATCTTCTGATGAGGTAAGTGCAGATACCTAAAAAGTAATTAGCTTAAAATGAAGGTGCACACCAATAATCCAGAAAACTGCTAAACATTACCTTAAGTGGCATGGATTGTGAAAAGTCACACTTCCAGACAATTTGTAAATCAACTTGGCCCAGACCATCCACCGATGTACTTTGTCTCATCCATTTGGAGTTTTAATACTAACTCAATGTGCTGGATTTTTAAAAATTAACTCAAAGGTCATCAGCTACAGCACAAAGTCCCAGTATTGAGAGGCAAATGAATAAAATACTCTAAATACAGTTTCCTCTGCAGAGTTGGTGTGTGCCTGATAGACCAAATAGTACAGTATCAATTTTGAGAATCTCAGTATCTCAGGGATACTTGGACATGTTAGATTTCCAGCATCCATCTAAGTGAACTGAATATAGAAATGATTTTCATCACTTTCTCTATGCACTAAGTCAATGTAAAAATAGACTTCATCATCAAACCAAGAGACTATTGAAAAAATAGTAAACAGCACAGTTGCACCCAGTCAATTTAAGATAAACAACATTAACATGAAAATACTACTAATATTGAAGAATTCCAAATGATCAATGAGTTTTGACTTTCACAGCTTATTATGAAATCTGAAAAATAAGGTGCCACACAAGAAACTTAAAAATAAGATACATGGAGTTGGAAGAAGTGTATTGGCATGGATAGTGGATTGGTTAACCAATAGAAGGCAGAGAGTTGGTATAAATGGGTGTTTCTCCGGTTGGCAGTCAGCAGTGAGTGGGGTGCCTCAGGGGTTGGTGCTGAGCCTACAGCTGTTTACTATTTACATTGATGATTTGGAAGAGGGGACTGAGTGTAGCGTTGCAAAATTTGCTGATGACACTGAGTGGAAAAGCAAATTGTACACAGGACGTGGAGAGTCTGCAGCGGAATAAATAGGTTAAGTGAGTTAAGGTCTGGCAGATGGAATACAACGTTGGTAAATGCCAGATCATCCACTTTGGAAGGAATAATAGAAGAGCAGATTATTATTTAAATGGCAAAAGATTGCAGCATGCTGTTGTACAGAAGGACTTAAGAGTGCTTGTTCATGAATCGCAAAAAGTTGGCTTGCAGGTACAACAGGTTATTAAGAAGGCAAACAGAATGTTGGCCTTCATTGCTAGAGGGATTGAACTCAAGAGCAGGGAAGTCATGCTGCAACTATACAGGGTACTGGTGAGGCCACACCTGGAGTACTGTATACAGTTCTGGTCTCCATACTTGAAGGATATACTGGCTTTTGAGGCAGTGCAGAGGTTCACCAGGTTGATTCCAGGGATGAAGGGGTTAACCTATGAGCAGTGATTGAATCGCCTGGGATTATACTCTCTAGAGTTCAGAAGAATGTGGGGGGGGGGGGGGGGATCTTATAGAAACATACAAAATTTTGAAAGAGATAGATAAGATAGAAGTAGGAAAGTTGTTTCCTTTGGTAGGTGAGACTAGAACTAGGGGACATTGCCTCAAGATTCAGGGGAGATGATTTAGGACACAGATGAGGAGAAACTGTTTTCCCCAGAGAGTGGTGAATCTGTGGAATTCTCCGCCCAGGGAAGCAGTTGAGGCTTCCTCACTAAATATATTTAAGAAACAATTAGTTGTGTTTTTACATAGTAAGGGAATTAAGGGTTATGGGGAAAAGGCAGGCAGATGAAGCTGAGTTTACGGACAGATCAGCCACAATTTTACTGAATGGCGGGGCAGGCTCGATGGGCTGGATGGCCTACTCCTGTTCCTATTTCTCATGTTCTTATGCATATTCCAATTATGGCCTTTCCAGTCATGCTTTCAAAGCTAGAGCTTAAAATAGTTATCTTTCAGGTTCTCCAACAGCATTAAGTCAAGCTTAATACAGATATTAACAATTCCAAAAGGTATTCAGATCATAGAAAATAAAATTCTCTCAAAGAAAATATGGTATTTGTTATTTTAGAAAGATTTGTATTCACACTACAAATGACAAGTTATATTTTGAAGAGTTTTTTTTACATAAAGATTACATGTCAATTTAGCAAACTAACTACAATGATGCAATTCTATTCAATCACAAAGCAAAATTAAATCAGATATTGTGCACACGAACTCACAATTTAGTCCTCAGGGAGGGATATACTCACTTTAGAGACACTGGACATGTGGGAAATAACTAAATTATTTATACCAAGAGCAAGGAGGAAGAAAACAGATCAGATGAAGGTAAAACAGAAAATTTCTGTTGTTACAAATTGAGCAAATGGCTGTCAATTTCAAAAAGCTGACGGAACACTAAGATGATTTATTTTCCACATAGTTACTTTGTGAAGTGTACAGCACAGAGTCAGAATTTACCATATTGTTATGACTACCGTGGTTTCAAATACATTGAATTTTATTTAAAATACCAGCATACTAGTTACGTACTTGGTTACTAAAGTTAACATACCTCAGAAATACAGGTTGATACAGGTTCACAATTAGAAAGATTTGACTGTTATAATATGCATAATAAAAAATGATCAAGCAGAAAAGTCTTAATAGAGGTGTACAAGATGATATGAGGCATAGATCAAACAGATAGCTAGAGACGTTGCTGGGTGAAAATGAAGTATGAGGGGGCATAATTTTAAAGTGAATGTCGAAAATATAGGTGGGGAGATGCCAGAGGTAGGGTTTTTTTTAACAAGGTATGTGGAACACACTGCTGGGCATTGTAGTAGAGGCAGATGCATTAGGGACATTTAAGAGACCCTTAGATCGGCATATGGATGGTAGAAAAATGGAAGTCTATGTAAGTGGGAAGGATTAGATTGATCTTAGTGTAGGTTAGAAGGTCAGCACAACATCATGGGTCAAAGAGTCTGTACTGTGCCGTAGTGTTTTACGTTCTAAGTCAGCTAAGTTATCAATCAGCAATTCTGTTGCTCACTGATTTGATCAACAACATACCTGAGATATAAAAGGATAATGCTCAGTAGGTACTGCTGTGAAACAAAACCTTAAATTTTAATACAACTGAGGCAGAGTGTGGTAAACTATTTTATTTGCCAAATCCATTTTAAAAATAAGCCGATTTTAAGAACGAAGTCCGAGGGGGAAAAAAAGGAATTAGTAGCACATGGTAGTGGAGGAAATGGAAATAGCTAACAAGAGACAAAGCCTGCTATTGAGGCAGTCAATTCCACGTGATGCCTACAATCTGCATAAAGTTTTCTTTTGAACACAGCTACAGACTTCTGCCAATCACCTTAAATGGGAGAAAATCCATTCAAAACTTCAGTTCCTTTGCTCACTTGACCCCATCTGCCTAGCTAATGGGAACAGTCTTCCCCCCACCAATATCTTATCCAAGTCAGTTCAGACCTAATATATAGCAGATAAATTACCTCAGGCTTCTCCAAGGAAAATAACCTGAGATTTTCTAGACAGTGACAAACATTTTTGAGTGCATGTGCCTAAATTGGCAATAATCTTCTAAAACATTCTCTCGTGTGCCATAATAATTTTGAGCAGATAATCAATTATTAATCATAATTATGGACTTTAAGGAAAAAGGAATGTTGCTTATTTACATTGTTTTACTATTAATAAAAGTATAACAGAAACAAATTGAAATAAATGAAGCATTAGAAAATCTGCATAAAAATATTAAGCTTTTAAAAGAAAATTAACATATATATTAATAATATAACCATTTACTTTCTAAATACTTGTGTACACCAGGTCTGAAAGGATTTCAAAACCTATCATCCAACATCACATGTTCTCATCTAGCTGGCGCTAAGCTAACACGAGACATTTCCTGTGAAAACATCTCATTGCTCTCAGGTTGTAAACAAGTCGCACGCTGCTTCATTTGGCAGTAAAGGTAATCATTATGTATCTTTTTATTAGGGGTGGGGTTTAAAGAAGCAAGGGGTGGCCATGTAACCATGCTCTAGACAATCTTCTGATTCAAAACCCATTATCCTGGAGTCATTCCAAATCATTTTCTTCAGGACCTGCATTCCCTAAAATGCAGTGACCAGAACTTACAGTAAGACTTAGCTGTAGCCTATTAAGTTCATAATTAACTCCGTACTTTTTTGCATCCAATGCCTTTATTTATGAAACATTTCCAAAAGTTTGTTAATTGCTTTCTCAAGATGTCCTATTTCATGTATCTATTCAATTATATCCCTCTAGATTTCTCTGCATTCCCTTTCACTCACATAATCTTCCCACTAGCCTTTGCACACCCCCCACACTACCAGTATCCTCCTCCTTACTTAAAATTCATCTAATTTTCATACCATCTGCCACAAGTATGCACTAGTCTAAACTAAAAGGAATGAGAACAAACTTACCTGGTTTAAATAAAACTTCAAATAAAGTAAACTTTGTCTGTACAAATGTTAGCATTCTAATTTTAAAATCTATTTAGTTTATAAAATTACTCAACTATTTGAATACTTTTGAACACCAGACATTCAGAAGCATTCCATTTTGCAACAGGTTCAACAGCCTGCAGGGCAAAATTCTGGCAGCAAAGTAAGTCACTGCTGGTTCTGTTCTGTCTTGGATCTCTCCAATCAGTTGGGAACCAGCCTCCCAGCCAAGGCAGGCATTTGCAAAACAAGGGTTAGCAGCTCTTCCGCATCACCTGCCTTAATATTGGGAACCAGCTCTTTTCTTCTTTCACAATTTTCCAGTCCGACCAATCTATACCTGCTTACATAAATCCATATATCTGCAATTGCAGAGTATGAACTTTATTCAACACATTTTAACCTTTTATGCCTCAAAACAAATAAACTTTTCCTAATTTGACATCTTATACATAAATATTATTTTTCTCAGGTTCCATCTAACACTTTTCAGTCCTTTGTGTAACTAATCCCTCCTTTATAATGGCACATGCCAGTGTCCAACCAATGCCAAGTAACGGAATTCATCAAGAGCAAACATGTTACTTTTGGGATGGAAGACTGTGATTGGTGGAAAACCACAGGTTATCAACCTCAATTATTCCCATTTTAGTCAGAAGAATGAAGTGATCTTAAAGAAGAAATAAACTTCCTATTAGACTTGACAGTATTGATACTGAGTTGACATTCCTGAGGCTCGGAGCCAGAAATAGGGATTTGTCTTGAAATAACAGCTCATCCATCAAGTACAGGGATGTAAAGAAATTTCACCAACCAGTGAATGCTGAATCTTTGAAATTCTTTACCCATGAGGGCTGTAGAGGGAAAGAGAGTAGCAGTGGAATAAACAAATCTTATAGGCCCAGGCAATTTTGCTATATCACCTCACCAAGGAAATGCACATTCCTTGCATTTCTACCCACTGTATCAAAAAAAAAATGCTGTCATGAAGACCATCACTGTAAGAGCACCACAATAGCATATCAGTTAGCATGACATTATTACAGCTTAGGATGTCAAAATTCAGAGATGAATATTGGCACCATCTGAAAAGGAACTTGCATGTTTTGTCAGTGACATAAGGATTTCATCTGGGTGTTCTGGTTTCCTCCCACAGTCCAAAGGCATACTGGTTAGTAGGTTAACTGATCATTGTAAACTGCCCTATGATTTTTTTCACTCTCCATGCTTTGTGGCATATCAGGTGGTAACCTTGCCGTTTCTTTGGCAATCTGTCTGTTTTTAAATGAGGCCGAGTTGCGAGCTCAATGCTCAACCCAGCACAGTGCAAGAAACCAGCCGGATTCATACCCGGGACCACTCACCTCAATATCCAGTGTGGATGGCACACCACCAGCCAGTTTTGTCCTATAATTAGGTTAGGATTAAATAACTGAGCTGCTGGGCAGCTCGTTTGACTGGAAGGACCTATTCCGCACTGTATCTCTAAATAAATACATGATTACTTTTAATTCTACTCTCCACTGTCAAAACATGTGCTGTCTTGAAGACCACTGTAAATTCTTGCATCAATAAGAATGCTCCATGAATGATTGAGTATGAATGTTTACCAGGGATAACATTTTAAGTTATTTATTATTTTGAGTTGAAAGAGAAAAAGGAGAGTTAATTTCCTCCAGATGATGAATATTAAAAGAGCAATTTTAGAATAAGGGGATGATAATCTGAGATGGCATTATTTCCTTGATACCAGGCCTGTAAAATCCTCTAGAAAGCTTTGAGAGATAGATTTTGAAATTGAAGAATACAGAGATTGAGCAGAACAGTTGACTTTAGTCTCCAGCCATGATCTTAAAAAATTGCAAAGCAGACTTCAAGGACTCGTTCTATTCCTGCTTCTAATTACACGTATGAAGTGGGTATGAAGAAGCATCAGCACCCTGCAGACATATTTGAAATATCTGAGAAACTCAAAAACCAGCAACACTGAAAATAGCATTTCCTAATTAAGTAATAGAAACAGCCCCATGTGGATAGAAATTAGTTGCCAGTTACATTGAACTTCCCTATAACTGTATCTTATGATTCTCTGGCTATCCTCTCAAACCAAACAGGAAGCACACATGTTTTAATTCACCAGATATACTACATTACTTTACCTTGGATTTAATGAATTCCTCAACTGCATCCACTGCCTGTTGAAAGCGTTTCCCTTTCGTAATTTTTATCATTTCCTCCTTGTGAAGATGGTAGGATTTAAGTTGGTCGACTTTGATCCATGCACTGGAACAAAATTTAATCAGTTTCCAGAATCATATACTTTGAATTTCTGTAAAAGGTTTGTCTAAAATTGTTACCAATTCTGAGATCTGTCATTAGCAACATACATTGGCATTTAGTGTGTCTTGATAGAACACACAACTCTCTCAGTCACTGCTACTACATCAGGCTAATACAATTAGCTACGGATTATGACTTCCACGTATAAAATTTCAAGAAAAAAACAAAGATAAAGTTCAAAGTAGATTTTAAAGTAGATTCATTATCAAAGAATCAGAATCATGTTTAATATCACTGGCACATGTGAAACATGTTATGTGGCAGCAATACATTTAAATAAAACTAAATTATAATAAATATACATAAAAATTAAAATAAATGAGTAGTACAAAAAGAGAGAAAAAATAGTGAGTTAGTGTACATGGGGGTTCATTATCATTTCAGAAATCTGACGGCAGAAAGGACGAAGCTGTTCCTTAAACACTGAGCCTGTGTCTTCAGGTGCCTGTACCTCCTCCTTGATGGTAGCAATGAGAAAAGGGCACGTCCTGGGTGATGGGGTCCATAATAACTTTTTTAAGCATTGTCATTTGAAAATGTCTTTGAAGCCGGGGAAGCTTGAGCCTGATATAGCTGGTTGAGTCTGCAACTTAGTGCAACATTTTCCAATCCTGTGCAGTGGCACCTCCATACCAGATGGTGATGCAACTAGTTTGAATGCCCTGCATGGCACATCTGTAGAAACCTGCAAGTGTCCTTGGTGAGTATCAATTATCCTCAAACTCCTACTGCAATACAGCTGCTGTTGTGACTTCTTTGTAATTGCATCAATATGTTGGGCCCAGGATAGATCTTCAGAGATGTTGACACCCAGGAACTTGAAACTGTTTACCTTTTCCACTGCTGATCCCTCAACGAGGACCGGTATGTGTACCCTTGACTTCCCTTTCCTGAAGTCCAAGGTCTTTGGTTTTACTGATATGGAGTGCAAAGCTGTTGTGACACCACTCAACTAGCTGATCTATCTCACACCTGTCCACCTCCTTGTCAGCACCTGAAATTTTGCCAAAAAGTATGTATACATTGCCATATACTGCCTTGAGATTCATTTTCTTGCAGGCATTTATGAGAAAATACAGAAATATGAAAAACTGTACATAACAAAGACTATCAAACATCTAATGTGCAAAAGCAGACAAATCATGCCAGTAATAAATAACAAAAATGTAAATAAATACAGCTTAAGAGAATAGTTGTAGAGTCCTTGAAAGTGAGTCTCTAGGTTTTGGTGCAGCAGTTATGAATACTGAAGTTATCCAGAATTATAACAAGCATAATCAATCAATTCAGATGTAATGGAGGAATAACCATAAAGCAACAAGAGATCAATAACACTGTCAAGGACAGTCCCAAGCTGTGAAAGGAGGAAGGTTAGACATGGGGCTGGCTACCAATGCCATTCCATAAAAACATTAGTGCTACAGAAACACAACAAAACCTCCAAGATCTCATCCCTGGGTGAAGAAGGATCTTCGAAGATAAGTTACACCTGGGGGTAACTTAAAACACTGGTCCAGGACGGAGGACTCTAGCAGCCTATGCCCCAGTTGGGGTGATAGGCTTAAGAAGAACAAGAGATCTTTCCTGGAGTGTTGAGGGTAGGATTACAATGTTCAGTCTAAGACACTGAAGCACTTTGTGAATTTAACAAAACTGCGTGAATTTCACAAGACTACACTTGTCTCTATAACCTGTGAGTGCTGAAGTAAACCAAAATATCTACATGAAGTGCTTTCATGAGTGAACTTGTTATGCAGCTGAAGGATAATTTCTCAAAGCACAACTTTGAAAAAAAATCTAGGTACAGGCATATAAAAATTACAACAAAAATTTTTTAAAATATTTAAATAAAGTTAATCTTGTTAAACAAAACAGAGAAGCACAAACTAATAGAATTCTTTAAAGGTACACTTTAAGACCATTTCTTCAAGTATTACCCTTTAAAATGACCCAGTTAACCTAGTGAATCGCATTTTGAAAAAAAAACAAAGATTTTTTTAAACCACCTGTTTAACAAAATGCAACTACTTACTGATCTTCCGTTCCAAAGAATTTTACAAAGAAGCACTTCTTTCCTCGTGGTTTCTTTAGGTCTTTTGGTGGATTTACAATCTTGAAGCAAATAAAAAGTTCAAACATTGTAAATTGGTTATAAAGAATGAAAAAATGTCCACAAAAGGGAGAAAGTAAATCTATCAGAACTTACAGCTGATACATTTTACAAAAACAGAGAAATATCTCAATAACAAATATCTTTGACAATTTGAAATTAATTTATAGCAAGTCCATATTTATAATCAGATGTAGAATATTTACTGCAACACAATAGCTTCACAACTATATTCTGCATCATGCAATATATAAAAGGCTAGATTCAAAACAGCCAAATTTCTTTTACATAATGTCAATACATTTTCCAATCCAACTTAATCAATAATCACTTTCGGGATTACATTTTTCTAAAACTTATTTAGTTATACCTATAACAAATGCATTAGTAATTATCAGTAATTCACACAACTCATAATTTTCAGCTTGGGAATACTTACTGCAAAATTGATCTACCGTTATTTACAACACCACAAGTACTGAACATGATCCAAGCTTAAATATTTAGTCATGTTTCTTTCTGAAGCCATGACACAATTGCTTTGTATCTCCTACTTCAGATTGCCATTGTTGCAACTGAACAGAAATTGCTCACTATAGTTCTCCATACTTCACCCCCATTAACTTACAGGTCCATTTCTTCCTTTCCTTGCTGGTGGGCATTAACCCTACACTAACACAATGTGGGCTGGAAGAGGAGTCAAATAAGTTTGTCAAAACAGGGAAAAAGACACAGTTGGAGTATATTATTAAAAATTCTTATAGGCAACATTTCTTTCTGTCATAAGATCATCTGGGACAAATTTGTGGTTTCACTGATCAAATATTTGTGTTGTAACCAGGTTTCATGCACAATAACAAAAAGTAGTTCTATTTACATATTCCTTACTGTTAACTTTGAGCATTTAGAAGCATTCATAATTTACTTCATTCCAAATCCCAGCTGATAACCTTTAACAGCAAATAAAGGAACAAACACGCCCCCAAGATACCCAATAGAGATCAGAAGCCAAAACATTATGTTCTAAAACTTCTTGCATCAATGTATTCCTAGTTTAAACATTTATGTTCCCTTTTGAAGCCACATCACATATGCTTCAGTCAATGTTGCAATAGGTCAAAATTTGCTCAGTCAATAGCTTCGAGTTTTTCTCCATTACCTTCAAGGTTCAGTTGATTCCCTTCTTGTTGCTGAGATTAACAATCAGTTTCAGAGCTCAAATAATTTTAATTGTTTTTCCACAAAAAAAATCAAAATCATTGAAAGCGAGGAACACGAAGTTAATAAAATAGTTAATACAAAAGGGACAAAAAAGCAATACTGTGCCACCAACATAGCCAAGGAATGCGCAGACCAACTTTTGTGCATCCATATTCAAATGACATCTACGTTTCAATTACATTCTAATAGCAAAGCGTTCAAATCATTTTTTAAAAAACACTGAAAGCACATTAAATCTCTTCAAAGAGAAAATAAGGTTTAATATTCCCTAAAGTCTATGTTGTAGAACCAACTGAACAACAAAATGATTTCGTTCTCATAAAAGATCATCTCCATACTACATGACCTATTATTCCCAGTATTTTCTGTAGTTACCTTAATGATTTCCTCATTCAGTGAAAAGGTTCATCCAAATCAGTACACCCATTGGTTCCTAACACAAAACCATTTTTTCTTTCCCGATTTGAGCACTCCTCATCTGGAAATCTAAGATCTCGTTATTCGCGTTTCAATTTCCAGACACATATAAACGTTCTTCACTTTGAGTTACTGACTCACCTTTCCGGGCCAAGGCGGATATCTACCCAGCTTCCCCCTAGAAAAGGAAAGCAGAAGAAAGCATGTATAAAATAGAATGTGACACTTCTGAAGAATAAAATCATTTGACACTGCTCTAATAAACGCCCTCTACAGTGAGAGAATAGCCGTCACTCACCAAACCAAGTCTCCTACCCGTAAACTCACTGTCGCCATCTTACTCACAGTCCATCGCCCGCTGGGAAGCGACAGCCCCCACCCTCCCACGTGCTCCGGACTCGGGGTTAAAGGTCAACATTAATCCCGTCTAATTTACTTTAAGTGGTATTACAAATACCTGCCAAGGCTTAGGTTGGCCTAGGTTAAACCGTTGTAGAATGATGCGGGTTCTTTGGAGAAAATAATTACGCCTGAAGCCTTTGAAAATATTCCCTCCGGTGTCGACGAGCGCGCACGCGCACGGTGGCGCGCAGGTCGGGAAGATGGCGGCGGCCGAAGTTTGTGGGGTTTGTTTTTGTTACCGTTGAGGGGGATTGTGATCGTTTCGAGTTCATTTGTCGCCACCAGCAGTGCCGTGGGCGGCAGGCGAACGAAAGGGACGGGCGGGAAATAGCGATAAAACGTGAAGGGAGAAGCTTGTGGGTCTAATAACATGGCCGAACCGCGGCGGGTCTCTCTGACTACGCTTCCCGTCTCGGCTCCTCTGTTGAAGAAAAAGAAAGAAGAGGACGAAGAGGAGGAGGAGGAAGAAGAGGGGGGAAATGTGAAAAAAGGTGGAATATCCACCATCACGTCACGACACACGTTGGCTCTCTTTGAGTCAAGCGAGAAGAGTTGCCCCGAGTTTTATTACCCCGAGTTAATGCGAGTGCGAAAGGTAAGCAAAGGTTGGCATTCAAGCCAACAGAGTTGCGCTTAAAAGTATAGGACTTGGGTTCAGCCAGGAGCCATCCCATTCCCGACCCCTATTATGAAGGCAGTAAATCAAGTATTTTAATAAATCAATCACTTAATGGAGTGGAAACTTCCATGAGCTTTCCGGTCGATGCGTAAAATTAGCCCAGTTATGCTTTTAGTTGCGGTGAGTTTCCATCGATGTGATCTTCCTGTGCTGTCAATATTTTCAGTTAGAAGAGTAGATGGTACGCACTGATATGGCAGGCTTGCGACCTAAATAGGAAATCATAGTCCATTGGTTGTCCTGTTTCAGCTCCCCGTTAAGTCGGATTTCTGAGCTATAAACTTTCAATCGGTGATCGATCTGTAGCGCTCACTCTGTTATTACATAACTACAAACCTGTGTATTGACGGTGTTAATTTAAACAATCTATCGCCTCCTTCGTCTTCGACTAACCCAGCATCATACAATAGTTTCGTTTTGCAATCGTTCACAACGCTTTTAAGATGCTATGGAGTTGTTTTTCTGATTACACTGATATTCAAATTATTAACGGTCAACAATGGCTAAATATCGAGGAAAAGGCATTTTAACTTTTAAGGCATTGTATTTTTCTGACGGTTTCCTTGGCTTAAATGTTGTGGCAACGGATTAACGTATATATGTACAGTACTTTGAAAATTTAGTAAGTATTTTGAATTAAAACTTTTTTAAAATTCAGCTTTAACAAAAATTATTTTATATTTTAGCTGTTATCATTTAAACAGACAGGTAGTTGCATTCTTGTCACTAGTGCTTGGCACTGTAACTTGCTTTTTATAAAGACTCCTTGACGTTCTGTGTTATTTTTGTTCTCTATCTTACCTTCACTCTGAATTGTCTTTGGCACACTTCAAACAAGGATCAAAACTGAGAAATGGGTTTCTCATCTGCTTGAGCATGTTGCATCAGATTAAACAAATTCAGATTTCTTGCATTTTTTTCATGGTGAAGCTAAACAGTTTTGCTTAGTATTAACTTGTGTTCTCTCTCCACGAGCAATTTTGGCGTGATCCTTTCTACAATTCTCCTTCTGGTTCCATTTTGACAACAGCTTCAATCTTCATCTTTGTCACACATCCCTTTGATTTTTTTACTTTCTCCAACTGTCCTCAACAATCTATTAACCAGACAGCTCCATGCACAGTAAACAGGATTACTTCAATCATCCTGATTTCTTTTTGTATTTCCCAGTCTTCTGAGTGAAGCACTAATTGTTTCTCTTTCCATAGATACCACACAACTAGCAGAGCATTTCCTTGACTTTGTTTTTACTTCCTGATAGAAAATAAGAGCACAGAATGGCCAAATGGCTTATCAAGACTATTCTGCCATTCACTGCAATTGGTTAAATCAGACATTTCAATGCCATATTCTCACAACTCAGTGATGCCTTTTGCATAAATCTAAAATATTCATAAACTTAGCTGTTAAAGCCCTCTGTGGTGAAGGATTTCACAGGCTCTGTACTCTGAAATAAATTCTTCTTAGCTCAGTCCTAAATCTCACCCCAGCCTGAGATGTGACTTCCCCCACCCCTCCATTCTAAACAACCAGGAGACCACACCTAATACAAGTCTTACAATCCATTAAAAAAAGTTTGTAAGTTTCAATCTTCCATCATTCTTTGGCTTTGGAATGCCATTTGTCTTGGAATATGGTGGGGGAGGGGATGGAATTAAGCAAAACCCTTGGGAATCAAGAGAGAACATGCAAATTCATGTAAATAGTACCTGAAGCTGGGATTGAACCTAGATCTGTAGTGCTGTGAGGCAGTGCCATAGGGCTGCTCCTAACAGCAAATTACATTTTAAATAGGGAGGTTGGCAACAGCACCCTGATTTGGGATCAGTGTGTGTTCAAATTGATGAATTGAATGTTAGTTCAAAACTGGCTGTGAGGCTTATTTTGAAAACTTTTGTCAATCTGAGTGTGCTTCATAATAACCTTAATGAAAGTGAGGAGCTTCCTTCAGACAAAATGTGTATTTTTGGTTTAAGTACCAGTGAAGTGACAGAAATAAGGAATCAAGTTGGATTTCTTTGCAGTGAAGTGAGATCATGAGCTCAACTTTATTAAATGTTTCATCCTGGGACTTGATCTGTATCACATCAATGGTTTGGCATGAATTTAGTGCCCAACAATCTTATTTGGCTCAAATAGAATGTTTTTTTTAATTGTACAGATAATATCTGGTCAACTTTATGACTTTTACTTTGAAAATTGCATTTAGAAAATGGAATTTAATGCAGAGAAGTGTAGGGTGTTTCACTTTGGAAGGAGGGGTGGAGTATGCAGAGAGTGGTAGAACAGATGGATCTGGGGATCAATAATTCCTTGAAAGTGGCATCACAGATAGACAGAGACGTAAAGAAAGCTTTTGTCAAGTTGGCCTTCATAAATCAATGTATCGAGTACAGGTCCTGATGAAGGGTCTCAACCTGAAACTTCAACTGTTTATTCATTTCCATAAATGTTGCCTGACCTGAGTTTTTCCAACGTTCTGTATGTGTTGCAATGAGTGCAGGATTTGGGATGTTGTTGTATAAGATGTCGTTGAGACCTAAATGTGTGTAGTTCTGGTTGTCTACTTACCCACAGGAAAGATATCAATAAGATATCTACCTTTTTGCTATCCTTTACCATAGCATTGGAGAGGGATAGGAACAGAAAAGTTAGGAAAGTGTTTAGTTGGAGTAAGGGGAAATATGAAGCTATCAGGCAGGAACTTAGAAGCATAAATTGGGAATAGATGTTCTCAGGGAAATGTATGGCAGGAATGTGGCAAATGTTCGGGGGTATTTGCGTGGAGTTCTGCATTGGTATGTTCCAATGAGACGGAAAGGATGGTAGGGTACAGGAACCGTGGTGTACAAAGGCTGTTGAAAATCTAGTCAAGGAGAAAAGAGCTTACGAAAGGTTCAAAAAAAACTAAATAATGATAGCGATCTAGAAGTTTATAAGGCCAGCAGGAAGGGGTTTAAGAATGAAATTGGGCGAGCCAGAAGGGGCCATGAGAAGACCTTGGTGAGCAAGATTAAGGAAAACCCCAAGGCATTCTATAAGTATGTGAAGAGTAAGAGAATAGGACCTATCCAGTGTGACAGTGGAAAAGTGTGTATGTAACTGGAGGAGATAGCAGAGGTACTTAGTGAATACTGAAGCAAAGTATTCATTACGGAAAAGGATCTTGGCGATTGTAGGGATGACTTACAGTGGACTGAAAAACTTGAGCATATAGGACATTAAGAAAGAGGATGTGCTGGAGCTTTTGGAAAGCATCAAGTTGGATAAGTCTCTGGGACCAGATGAGATATACCCCAGGCTACTGTGGGAAGCGAGGGAGGTGATTGCTGAGTCTCTGGCAGTGATCTTTGCATCATCAATGGGGACGGGAAAGGTTCTGGAGGATTGGAGAGTTGCAGATGTTGTTCCCTTATTCAAGAAAGGGAATAGAGATAATCCAGGAAATTATAGACCAGTGAGTCTTACTTCAGTGGTTGGTAAGTTGATGGAGAAGATCCTGAGAGGCAGGATTTATGAACGTTTGGAGAGGCATAATATGATTAGGAATAGTCAGCACGACTTTCTCAAAGGCACATCGTGCCTCACGAGCCTGATTGAATTTTTTGAGGATGTGACTAAACACATTGAAGGTAGAGCAGTAGATGTAATGTATATGGATTCCAGCAAGTGATGTGTTAAGCTACCCCATGCAAGGAGGCATGAGATCCAAGGGGACCTTGCTTTGTGGATCCAGAATTGGCTTGCCTACAGATGGCAAAGAGTGGTTGTAGACGGGTCATATTCTGCTTGGAAGTCGGTGACCAGTGGTGTGCCTCAAGGATCTGTCTGGGACCTCTTCTCTTCGGGATTTTTATAAACAACCTGGATGAGGAAGTGGAGGGATGGGTTAGTAAATTTGCTGATGACACAAAGGTTGGGGGTGTTGTGGATAGTGTGGAGGGCTATCAGAGGATACAGCAGGACATCAATAGGATGTGAAACTAGGCTGAGAAGTGGCAGATGGAGTTCAACCCAGATTAGTGTGAGATGGTTCATTTTGGTAGGTCAAATATGATGGCAGAATATAGTATTAATGGTAAGATTCTTGGCATTGTGGAGGATCAGAGAGATCTTGGGGTCCGAGTCCATAGGACACTCAAAGCTGCTGCACAGGTTGACTCTGGTTAAGAAGGCATACGGTGCATTGGCCTTCATCAACTGTGGGATTGAGTTCAAGAGCCGAGAAGTAATGTTACAGCTATATGGGACCCATCCTTGAAATGAGGATTTGAGGACCTGAGTTTATAGGGAAAGTTGAATAGGATGGGACTTTATTACTTGGAGCACAAGAGAATGAGGGGAGATTTACCAGAGGTAGTAAAATAGCGGGATATAGATAGGGTAAATGAAAACAGGCTCTTTCCACTGAGGTTGGCTAAGATTAGAACTAATGGTCATGTGTTGACGATGAAAGGTGAAATGTTTAAGGGGACCATGAGGGGAACTTGTGCACTCGGTGGTGAGAATGTGGAACTAGCTGCCAACTGAAGTGGTGGATGCGGGCTCGATTTCAACATTTAAGAGAAATTTGAATAGGTACGTGGATGGAAGGGGTAGGGTTGGCTAAGCCTGGGTGCAGGTTGATGGGACTCAGCAGAATTGTAGTTCAGCATGGACTAGATGGACTGTACGGCTTGTTTCTGTGCTATTGTGTTCTATGACTCTGAAAAAGAGTAAAAACAAACTAAATTCAAAACTAAACAAAATATTGTGGGGCGTGATATGTTTAGTAACTATTAATCCTGTAAGTGTATGAATACATTATCAATGCATTAACAGCTTTCATTTTTCTGACTGCTGACTTGGCTTTCTTGACTCTCACACATGCACAATTTTCAATTTCCATTCACCAGGAAACAGCTAGGTGATTGGTTACTATAGCCGATTTTCCTGTTTTGGATTTCCATGAATAGATAGGTGATGATGGAGAAGGGATGCGCTCAGCCCGAAGTTGTAGGGGAGAAGAAAGAAAAGGATAATAAATTTGAATGCATTGCTAGGGATGAAAAGAGAGGAGGAGGTGGAGAGTATCTTAAATGTATCTATTTTAATGCTAGGAGCATTGTAAGAAAGGTGGATGAGCTTAAAGTGTGGATTGATACCTGGAATTATGATGTTGTAGCTATTAGTGAAACATGGTTGCAGGAAGGGTGTGATTGGCAACTAAATATTCCTGGATTTAGTTGCTTCAGGTGTGATAGAGTAGGAGGGGCCAGAGGAGGAGGTGTTGCATTGCTTGTCCAAGAAAATCTTATGGCGGTGCTTTGGAAGGATAGATTACAGAGCTCCTCTAGGGAGGCTATTTGGGTGGAATTGAGGAATGGGAAAGGTGTAGTAACACTGATAGGAGTGTATTATAGGCCACCTAATGGGGAGCGTGAGTTGGAAGAGCAAATGTGTAAGGAGATAGCAGATATTTGTAGTAAACACAAGGTGGTGATTGTGGGAGATTTTAATTTTCCACACATAGATTGGGAAGCTCATTCTGTAAAAGGGCTGGATGGTTTAGAGTTTGTGAAATGCGTGCAGGATAGCTTTTTGCAACAATACATAGAAGTACCGACTAGAGATGGGGCAGTGTTGGATCTCCTGTTAGGGAATGCGATAGGTCAGCTGACAGATGTATGTGTTGGGGAGCACTTCGGGTCCAGTGATCACAATAGCATTAGCTTCAATATAATTATGGAGAAGGACAGGACTGGACCTAGAGTTGAGATTTTTGATTGGAGAAAGGCTAACTTTGAGGAGATGTGCAGGGATTTAGAGAGAGTGGATCGGGTCAAGTTGTTTTATGGGAAGGATGTAATAGAGAAATGGAGGTCATTTAAGGGTGAAATTATGAGGGTACAGAATCTTTATGTTCCTGTTAGGTTGAAAGGAAAGGTTAAAGGTTTGAAAGCGCCATGGTTTTCAAGGGATATTAGAAACTTGGTTTGAAAAAAGAGAGATGTCTACAATAGATATAGGCAGCATGGAGTAAAGGAATTGCTCGAGGAATATAAAGAATGTAAAAGGAAACTTAAGAAAGAGATTAGAAAAGCTAAAAGAAGTTACGAGTTTGGTTTGGCAAATAAGGTGGAAGTAAATCCGAAAGGCTTCTACAGTTATATTAAAAGCAAGAGGATAGTGAGGGATAAAATTGGTCCCTTAGAGAATCAGGGTGGTCAGCTATGTGTGGAGCCGAGGGAGATGGGAGAGATTTTGAACGATTTCTTCTCTTCGGTATTCACTAAGGAGAAGGATATTGAATGGTGTAAGGTGTGGGAAACAAGTAAGGAAGTTATGGAACCTATGACAATTAAAGAGGTGGAAGTACTGGCGCTTTTAAGAAATTTAAAAGTGGATAAATCTCCGGGTCCTGACCGGATATTCCCCAGGACCTTGAGGGAAGTTTGTGTAGAGATAGCAGGAGCTCTGACGGAGATCTTTCAGATGTCATTAGAAACGGGGATTGTGCCGGAGGATTGGCGTATTGCTCATGTGGTTCCATTGTTTAAAAAGGGTTCTAGAAGTAAGCCTGGCAATTATAGACCTATCAGTTTGACATCAGTGGTGGGTAAATTAATGGAAAGTATTCTTAGAGATAGTATTTATAATTATCTGGATAGACAGGATCTGATTAGGAGTAGCCAGCATGGATTTGTGCGTGGAAGGTCATGTTTGACAAACCTTATTGAATTTTTTGAAGTAGTTACGAGGAATGTTGACGAGGGTAAGGCAGTGGATGTAGTCTATATGGACTTCAGCAAGGCCTTTGACAAAGTTCCACATGGAAGGTTAGTTAAGAAGGTTCAGTCGTTAGGTATTAATGCTGGAGTAATAAAATGGATTCAACAGTGGCTAGATGGGAGATGCCAGAGAGTAGTGGTGGATAATTGTTTATCGGGATGGAGGCCGGTGACTAGCGGGGTGCCTCAGGGATCTGTTTTGGGCCCAATGTTGTTTGTAATATACATAAATGATCTGGATGATGGGGTGGTAAATTGGATTAGTAAGTATGCTGATGATACTAAGGTAGGAGGTGTTGTGGATAATGAGGTGGGTTTTCAAAGCTTGCAGGGAGATTTATGCCGGTTAGAAGAATGGGCTGAACGTTGGCAGATGGAGTTTAATGCTGAGAAGTGTGAGGTTCTACATTTTGGCAGGAATAATCCAAATAGAACATACAGGGTAAATGGTAGGGCATTGAGGAATGCAGTGGAACAGAGAGATCTAGGAATAACAGTGCATAGTTCCCTGAAGGTGGAGTCTCATGTAGATAGGGTGGTGAAGAAGGCTTTTGGAATGCTGGCCTTTATAAATCAGAGCATTGAGTACAGAAGTTGGGATGTAATTTTAAAATTGTACCAGGCATTGGTAAGGCCAAATTTGGAATATTGTGTACAGTTCTGGTCACCGAATTATAGGAAAGATATCAATAAATTAGAGAGAGTGCAGAGACGATTTACTAGGATGTTACCTGGGTTTCAGCACTTAAGTTACAGAGAAAGGTAGAACAAGTTAGGTCTCTATTCATTGGAGCGTAGAAGGTTGAGGGGGGATTTGATCGAGGTATTTAAAATGTTGAGAGGGATAGATAGAGTTGACATGAATAGGCTGTTTCCATTGAGAGTAGGGGAGATTCAAACGAGAGGACATGATTTGAGAGTTAGGGGGCAAAAGTTTAAGGGAAACACGAGGAGGTATTTCTTTACTCAGAGAGTGATAGCTGTGTGGAATGAGCTTCCTGTAGAAGTAGTAGAGGCCAGTTCAGTTGTGTCATTTAAGGTAAAATTGGATAGGTATATGGACAGGAAAGGAGTGGAGGGTTATGGGCTGAGTGCGGGTAGGTGGGACTAGGTGAGATTAAGAGTTCGGCACGGACTAGGAGGGCCGGAATGGCCTGTTTCCGTGCTGTGATTGTTATATGGTTATATGATGTCACATTGCACGAATTGTATTTTAGCATTTGTACTGTGGCAATCTGATTCAAAGTTATGTGCATTTGTCCCTCTTTGTCAGTGATGATATGCAGTGCATTCTTTCTCTCCAGAAAGCATATGTCTCATGTAATCTACTTTGCATTTAAACTTGAACTGAATTTCCACCTTGTTTCAATTTTGATCTTAACTAGCATTCACAGTCATCAGTGTAGGTTCTACAGGTGGTCTACTGTGATAATTACTGAACAATAGATTTATGTAATAAACATATTTTAATAAGAGATCCTAGAGAGCAATTCCCAAGATGAATCTTACTTTGATTAAATAGTAGCGTTCTTGAGAAGAAAAAACATTTTGGAGAAAACATTAACTACATTATTTTGGCTATTAATTTTTATCGGTATAGATGGAGATAATGCTGGCAGGTAAAATTAATGAAATTGTATAAATGGCTCTTATTTTCTGCAGAATGTGTTCTAATTTTGAAAATGCATTTGGTAGAAAAATAATCAGACTTAAATATTTGGAGCTAAGTATTGAATCTGTTGATTTTGGACTCTTCAATATTATTCTGGCTTGAGCATACATTTAGAACAGTTGAGGGGGTATTTCTTTAGTCAGGTTGGTGAATCTGGAATTCATTGTCCCAGGTGGCTGTGGAGGCCAAGCAGTTGGGTATATTTAAAGTGAAAGTTGATAGGTTCATGATTAGTCAGTGTCAAAGGTTATGGGGGAAGACAGGAGAATGAGGTTGAGAGAGAGAGAGATAATAAATCAGCCATGATGGAATGGTGGAGCAGGCTTGATGGTCCGAAGGAGCCGAATTCAGTCATATGTCTTATGATCTAAAAGTTGCTACTTTCCTCACTGTTTCTTATTACCTACTAGTTCCAGACCAGTTGTGTCCATTTGGTGTGATGGTTCACAGAAGTAGTCAGTTTTTATATATATATTAGCTTATATCTCATTTAAGTAGCTGGATCTTATTAATTCTGTGAATACAAGTGCAACAAATTGTTGATGTTGGAAGTGTTCGTGTTCAGCAGGGATCCAGACTGGGGCTTCTGTTGTTGGCGATGCATGTAAATGACTTGGTTGAAAATGTGTATGCGTGGGTTTGTAAGTTTTTAGATGACTCAAAAATTAGTGGCATTGTAGATTGTGTTGAATGTTGTCAAAGGATACAGCTAGAGATGGAGCAGTTGCAAGTCACTGATGGAGTTCAATCTGGGTAAGTGAAAGGACATAGTTAATGACAAGACCTTTTTTGCAATGATGCACTGAGGAATTTTGTAATCCATGTTCATAGCTCTCTGCAATTGGTCCCACAAGTTGATGTGGTAAAGTCGATGTGTAGCATGCTTGGCTTTAGTGGTTGAGGCATTAAGTTCAGTAGTCCAGAAGTTAGATTGCAGCTTTATAAAACATTGGTTAAGATGCAACTGGATTCAGTTCTGGTCTTCCCATTATAGGAAGAATATGGAGGCTGTAGAGAAGGTTCAGAAATGGTATACCAGGGTGCTGTCGGACTAAAGGGCATATACTATAAGGAGAGATTGGGCAAACTGATGCTCATTTTATCTGGATTGACAGAGACTGATTGGGAACCTGGTGGAAGTTCATTAAATTATGAGAGCTAAAGAGTACACAACTAATGCCCTTTTACAGGGTTAAAATGTCTAATACTAGAGAGGGAGAATGTTCAGAAGAGATGTGCAGGACATATTCTTTCTGCATAGATCATGCTTGGTACTTAGAATGTGCTGCCAGAGGTGTTGGTGATAGTGACAGGTGGAATAGAGGCATTTAAGACATTTATAGATAGGTACTTGTATATGCAGAGAATGGATGGATATGGACCATGTGCAAACAGAAGGGATTAGGTGTAATTAGCTTAAATTACTTTGGCACAACAATTCAGGTTGAAAGGCCGTTAGGGGAAGAAATCAAAGCAATTATGTAGAACTGACCTGTTACTATGCTGTTCATTCTGTGTTTTATCTGAAGTAAAATAGAAAATGCAATAAAGATTCAGTAGGTTAGGTTGCATTAGTGAAAAAGGAAAAAGACTTTACATCTGAATAATGAATACAGAGAAAGCAAGTTGGGTTTTAAGTTTCTGAGAATCTGGGGTTGGGTTTCTTTTTAAGGCAAAGTGAATATTTGTGATTTGATAAGACAAGGGTTGTTACAAAGATAAACTGTTGATGAAGTCAGCAGGTTGATTAGTCAATGAAGGTAATTGAAAAACAGAAACAACAGGAAAACTGCAGAATACAAGGCTTTCGGAAAAGAGAAGAATGGGAAACACAGCTAGGTGGAAATTTGCAACAAAATTAATGAAAGTGCTATGTAATTTTGAGAAGCAGCGCCATTGTGATCATAAAACATAGGAGCAGAATTAAGCTCATCGAGTCTGCTCCACCAGTTCATCATGGCTGAACTATTCTCCCTCTTAACCCGATTATCCTGCCTTCTCCCCATAACCTTTGATGCCCTTACTAATCTAGGACCTTTCAACCTCTGCCTTAAATATATCCAATGACTTGGCCTCCATAGTTGTCTGTGGCAACGAGATCCACAAATTCACCACACTCTATCTAAAGAAATTCCTCATTTGTTTTTTAAAGGCTCTGCTCTCTGATCCCAGAATCCCCCACTGTTGGAAACATCCTCTGCATGTCCTCGCTATCTAAGCCTTTCAATATTCGGTAGATTTCAGTGAAATCCCCTCATTCTTTTAATCACCAGTGAGTACAGTCCCAGAGCTATCTCTGCATGTATTAGCCCTTTCATTCCTGTGATCATTCTCCTAAAACTCTGAACCCTCTCCAATACCAGCATATCCTTTCTTAGTTATGGAGTCCAATGTACTCCAAATGTGCTCTGACCAATGTCTAATAAAGCCTCAACATTACACTCTTGCTTTAATATTCTAATCCTCATGAAATGAATGCTGATGTTGTATTTTGCTGCTTTTGCTATTGGCTCAACTGCAAGTTAACCTTTATGAAATCCTTCACTGGGACTCCCAAGTCCCTTTGTACATTGTATTTTTGAATTAGCTCCCTGTTTAGAAAATAGTTGACACCTTCATTTCATCTACTGAAGTACATGGCTATTCACTTCCTTGCACTGTATTTGATCTGCATACTCTTGTTTCATCGGCGCTACCTGTCCCTCCACCTAACTTTGCATCACCCGCAAATTTGACCACAAAGCCGTCAATTCAGTTATGCAGACCATTAACATATTATGTGAAAAGTATTGGGCCCACTAATCCCTAGTCGCTGGTAGCCAACCAGAAATGGTCCCCTTTATTCCCACTCTTTGCCTTCTGTCAGTCAGCCAATCTTCTGTTCATTCTAGTATCGCTCCTGTAATTGTCGATTTTAATAGACAAAGATGGAAGGATTCCAGAATTGGGCTGAGATGAAGACTGTTAGGATGGGAAGCAGTTTCTTTCTCCAGGCTGTGAAACTGACCACTACCTAGGTCTCATGAAGCACTAGTAGCGTTGTATTCTTTACTTTCTAATTTGTGTCATAAATGTGTTCTATGCTAATTGTCAATCTTCTGGATTATATTTTATTGTTTATTTGTAGTAATATTACATTGTGCTTCTTGCTCCAAAGGAACAAGAACATATTCCGTTGTTCCATTTGGCAGTATACATGTATACGGTTGAATGACATTAAACTTGAAGTTGAATTGCAATATGTTAATCACTTTCTGTACATTTTTTCCCTCACCCTCGCTACTTTCACAACACTCTGTATGTCATCTTTCCTCTCCTCTAAGCTCTCTGATCTTTTTGCCTTATTTTCTGATTGATTACAGTTATAATTTTATTTTTACTCTAATTATATTTCTAATGCCATAAAATGCACAAAGGTTTATTGCACATAGTATAAAATGCTTCGAGAAAAATAATTGGTATTGTAGAATTACAATTCCATGTAGTTTTAACTTTCACAAGAGAAGATGTCTGGGGTAGAGTCCAGATGATATTAAACTGCACTATCCTTTACTTCTACTCTTTACCGATACACTTACCTTGTATTTCATTAGTGCATTTTATTATTTTAATTTTGTGGAAGCAAAATGGTAAAAGCTTATTGACCATGGAACATCCATTCAAGATACAAGATTATATGATAACTCATTAGATTATACAGCCAAATCTGCATTGCACTATCCCATAATAGCCCACACTTCAGTGTGGAAAGTTTTCAAAGCCAAATAACATGATCCATGCTGCAAGTCCTGAATCAGCATAATTTCCCATCAAAGTTAAACCAAATTGAGTAGATGACAGTACTTGCGTACATCAACAACGTTAACGATCTTAATGCTTAGACTTCTAACTGACCCTAAAAATGATGTAAGCTATAAATAGCACTTTTCACAGATATGAAGAATGTGTTATAAAATTTAATGGCCTGTAAATCCATTATAAGATTGATGATTGATATTCAAAATGAAATTTAGTGAGCCCGTTATAATAACAAGCATTCTACATGGATCCTGAGCACTTATTTTTAAAATTGTTTTGAAACAGTATTGAGTTGTTCCTTAGATCTCTATTTAATTAGTAATAAATTAATCTTACATATTTTATCTAGCTGATCTTGCTGAGCTTGTTCATGGGTATACAATTGCAGTTCTCCTTCCCATCTGCCATTGAAAAGACAGTCTTGCTTTTGCATCCCCTTGGGTTCTGATATTAGAATGCTCTTCTCCCTGCTCCTGACACTACACCGTATTTACAGTTGCTAGAAAAACAGTTTGTGAACCCTTTGCATTTACCTGGTTTTCTGCATTAATTACTCAAAATATAGTCCAGTCTTTATTTAAGTCACGATAGTAGTCGTACACAATCTGCCTAAACTAATAACACAAACAATTGAACTTTTCATGTCTTTATTGAACACATTATTTAATCATTCACAGTCCAGGCTGGAAAAAGAATATGAACCCTTGAATTTAATAACTGGTAGAACTACTTTAGTAGCAATAACCTGCACCAAATTTTTCCTGTAGCTGCCGATCAGAGACGCAACAGTGAGGAGGAATTTTAGACCATTCCTCCATACAAAGCTGTTTCAGTTCATCAGTATTTCTGGGATACAGCCCTCCACAGGTTATGCCACAACATCTCAATTGGGTTAAGATCTAGTCTCAGATTTGGCCATTCCAAAACACTAATTTTCTTTTTAAACCATTCTGTTATTGATTTGCTTTTGTGTTTTAGACCATTGTCTTGTTGCATTATCCAACTTCTATTAGACTTCAGGTGATGGATCGCTACCCTGATACTCTCCTGTAAAATGTCTTGATACAATTTTTGAATTCATTGTTCCCTCAATGACTGCAAGCTGTCCAGGCCTTGAGACAGTGAAGCAGCCCCAAACAATGATGCTCCTTCCACCATGCTTCACAGTTGGGATGAAGTTTTGGTGTTGGCGTGCAGTGTTCTTTTTCCTCTAAACGTAGCAGTGTGCACTTAAGACATAAAGTCTCAGCTGGCCACAGAACATTGTCCTAAAAGCATTGTGGAACATCCAGGTGATCTTTTGCAAACTTGATGAGCAGCAATGTATTTTTTTGGAGAGCAGTGGTTTCCTCTGTGGTGTCCTTCAATGAGCACCATTCTTGTTCAGTGTTTTACTTATAGTTTATTCATGAACAGAGACTTTAGCAGTTTCTAGAGATTTCTGCAGGTGGTTTGCTGTTACCCTTGGGTTCTTCTTCACTTCCTTCAGCATTGCACAATGTGCTCTTGGTGTGATCTTTGCAGGATGCCCTCTCCTAGGGAGAGTAGTAACGGTACTGAATTTCCTCCATTTGTAGACAATTTCTCTTGCTGTGGACTGATGAACACAGGTGTTTAGAAATGCTTTTGTAGCCTTTTCTATTTTCATGCATCTCTACAATTCTTCTAAGGTCCTCTGAAAGTTGTTTTGATCGAGGCATAGTTCACATAAACAGATCTTTCTTGAGAAGAGCAGGCACTGTCAGTAAACTGGCTTTGTGTTTTTTTTTATTGGGCAGAGCACCTCTACAACCCACACCTCCAATCTCATCTCATTGATTGCAGCACCTAACTCCAAATAGATTTTGTAGAAGGCATTATCCCAGAGATTTGCATACCTTTTTGAACCTATACTGTGATCGTTTAAATGGGGTACTCAGCATTGACGAGAAGTACAATTGTTTGTGTTTTAGTTTAGGCAGATTGTGTTTCTGTTATTGTGATTTAGATGAAGATCAGACCACATTTTATGAGTAATTAATGTAGAAAAGCAAAGGGTACACAAACTTCTTTTGTAACTGTAAATCTTGAGCATTGCACTTGTACATTTACAGGTTTTTTTTGCCCATTACTCTTAAAATCCTGCATTGGCATCTGTTCGCATTTCTGATCTATGTAGTTTCATGGCAGCCTTTTTTTATCCTTGTTTAACTTTTATCAGCTTTTTATTATTCAAACTCAGATCTTCTGCGTTTCCACCATATTTGGTTGTTAACCCTGTTGTGGCATTCTCTTCTAAACTCTTTTGCATTTCCTGGACCTTCTCCTTATGTTCTCTGTTTGCAGCCATCTATGCTTTAAATTTCTCTGAAGTGCCTGCCAACATTTTTCTGTGCTAACTGTATTTTGCAAAGTTTAAAGGTTAAGGTCACTGTTTATCCAGTGTCTTAGAAGAGATCAAATGAATAAATCATAGGTATATGCGAGATTATTGAGACTTCCTGTGGATTTCAACAGCTGTCATCTTACCAGCCTGTCCAAAGTCAGACAAGGCGGAAGTAGTAACTAGTTTTCTTTTGATACTGTTTGGTTGTGATTTGTTGGGTGTTTGGTACACATAATTAACACTAAAGTTATGTGTGATTTAGAACATAAGTGTGCAAGAGGATAATTATGAAGAGTAGAAAATGGTGTTTCAGTTCCGTCAAAGTTTAAGTCACCATCCCTGTTGAAGGTTTATACACTATGAAGTTGCAAGAAGTTCTATTGGTCTTTGTAATCAAAACTTGCCATTTTGTATTATTATCTCAAATTATTTTGTTTTAACCAGAAAGTAAAGACAATGTTGTTATATTATTTTATAAACTATAGGTTTTGCATTTTATAATAGGAAACCTGAAAGGCTTGGTCTATTACTTGAACCCCTTGTGGATTTAACAGTTTAGCATAGTTCTAATACTGAAATAAATAGGGTATCATAACATAAAGAACACTGTTTTCCCCTTCTATTTGATTTATTTTGCTTATTTTAGAAGTATTGTAACTATACAGTTATTTTAGTAATCTGAAAGAAAGATTTAAGATGTTTAGGACTAAAATGGAGTCTGTTCATGAGATGGAACTGTAATTAAAGCCTGTTGATCCCAATGAACAGCCATTATGAGGCCCTCCCTTGATCAGGGTTGACCATGAATGTTGCATCCTAGCTGTCTACATGATACACAAGCTAAGGCAGTATGAAATGAAGAGCAAATTGTTGCCCATGCAGCAAGCTCCCCCTCTCCATAGAACTGCTGAATCCAAAGGAAAGGCAAAGACTGATGCAGCTTGGCACCAGTGCCTTAGGGACTCCGGCTCTGTATTTTCCCTCGGGGTTTACTTCCAAAGCCTTCCTCTTGAGTGGGTATAGCTGCAAGGCAGTGGAGGTTTTAGATCAGAGTTTTCTTTCTAGATGAGCTAATAACCATGGCTGACAAGCCCCAGCTGCCAAAAGTGGCTGGTTTTAAGACAATAGTCACCCACTTTTGCCTCTTCTGCCAGTAGAAACTATTCCACCATTGGGAGCATATAGTAGGTAGTGGGTTTATCCTCATTACCTCCTCAGACCATGACAATCTTAAAGAACACCCATTGCGTCCTTCTGATAATGCAAATTATGATCAAAAGTCCATTCTTACATATGAAGATCAATATTGAATCACTAACCCCTTTTAGCACTCAATAGAATGTCTGATGTTAATAAGTCTTTAAGACATTTTCCACATATTCCCAGTTTGTGTAATCATCTTCCCCTGGAAGTGAAGAACTATCATGTGCGCACAACAGTTTCTATGCTTCCTGAGGTAAAATCCAAAAATAGTCAAGCAGTGATTTTGGATGAATTTGAACACATTGTATTCCTCGATGTTATTGCATAAGATCACAATGGATAATTAGGAGAGCTAATTGAATTTTGGCACATTCCAAATGGGTTGGAGTATATACAGTAAGCATGGGAAGTTTTTCTACAACCACAGAAGACACCAGTGAGACTGTATCTGCAATACGGCATTAACATTTTCTCTTTTTGTAAAAGAGGGAAATACTGTTCATTGTGATCAGTTCAGAAGAAGGTTCACTAGGGTGATCCTGTATCTGGACGGAATGTAACAGTTTGAATCTCTATTCTTTAGAATTTAGTAGAATTAAGGAGGACCTTGCTAAAACACAAGATTCTGAATGTTGAGTGAGACTGTCAGATTAAGGGGTTACACATTTAATTATGAGATGAAAAGTATTTCTTCCTTGAAAAAGTTTGAATCTTTGAAATCTCTTGCCCAGAAAGCTGTGAAGACTGAATGCTTCAATGTTTCAAGTTTTTAATCAAGAGTTATGGGGAGAGGTGTCTAAATAGCCAAGATCCATTCTTGTGTATTGTTTTGTTATTTATTTTACTCAATTGTTAATGAATAGGTGAAGGGTGAGACATTGATCTTTAACGGGCATAAATATTTTGGGAAATTGTTGATTTTTGAAGGTAACAATCTTATTACAGGTTTCCCCCGCAATTCGAAGGTAGAGCGTTCATATGAAACGGTTTGTAAACCGGAATGTCATAAAGTGAAGAAGCAATTACCATTTATTTATATGGGAAAAATTTGTGAGCGTTCGCAGACTCAAAAAATAACCTACCAAATCATGCCAATAACACATAAAACCTAAAATAACAGTAACATGTAGTAAAAGTAGGAATGATCTGATAAATACACAGCCTATATAATGTAAGAATACTTTTCTACAATTATTGCAGCACTGTCCACCACAGCGAAAATCTCACGCAAGCGCTCTTAGCAGCACTCACAGCAGAAACACACGGCGCAAGTGCTTCCGGCAGAAGCACTTTTTCCAGTAACTTAAGCTTTGAAGCGACCAAATAACACATAAAAATCCATAGGCTATATAAAGTAGAAATAATGTATGCCCAGTGTAATTTCACTTACTGGAATCGGGAAGACAGTAAGGACACTGATGATGGTGTGTTAGGCTGAGTCCTCGGAGGCTGGGGTGGTGGGACACTGGGGTGTCATCTCATCGTCGTCTGTTTCCATCAGGGTAGGCAGGTCACCTTCTTCTATGTCTGCTTGCCTCAATGTCGAAGGTCGAGTTTCATCGGCTGATGTGGAAGGCTTGAAAAACGACAGTATGCTTGACTGTTTAACCTCATTTTTCTATCATACAGTTCTTTGTAAGCACTCAAACCATCCTGAAAACCTGCCCTAAACCTACATACCCTTTCAAAATTAAAGTCATACTTTTCTGCAATCATTGCAGCGTTGTCAATCGCAGCAAAAATCTCACGCAATTGCTTTACGTTCAGTTCCTGGATGTCTTCACTTTTGGGCCGTTCACTACTGCGTTCGGCTTCAATTGTTATCCTTTCCTCTTCATCAGCTCTTCATCTCTCAGTTCTTGGTCAGGGGATGCCAAAACCTCTTCAACATCATCTTCGTCAACTTCCACAAACCCTTAGCCAAACTCACTATATCCTTACTTTGTTCACCACGATTGAAACGCTTTATTATGTCTAGTTTTACGCTAAGTGTAATACCCTTACGCGATCTTTTAGGCTTTTCCGTTACCTTAGAACTCATCTTGCTAACGGATGCACAAAATAAATGGACATAAAGCACAGATGCTCACAGACACGTGTTTAAGCAATGCCGGCTAGAATGCAGTTCCGGGGGAGGAGCTAGTCTGCTCGGCGCACGCTGCCTTTTTTCACACGCTGCCTTTTTTCATAACAGTGAAAACACCTTCTGTTAGCGAAAACAGGTAACTAATGTGGTCTTTCATAACAGTGAGTTGACGTACAGCGAATGTTCGAAAAACGGGACACCTGTATTTTTAAGAAAAATATTTAATCTGAATTTTACCCATGCAGTTTCAGAGATCAAGATAGATAAAAATGGATTTAAATTTAAATAGAAGGCATAAAAGTCTTTGTTCTCTTTTATCCCTTCTCAATTTTTACCATAGATTAAAAGAAAATTTTTACATTGAGAATACAAATGGTTATTTTAATTTCTCCTCATTGGAACCACCTCTTTTAGCTGCATGAGGGAGTGGAAATCAGATCAGTTCTAAGAAGGTACTTCAGAAGAAAGATTGTGTGATAGCAAATGCTTTACTCTTTTTATATAAAAATTGCTCTTTATGAATATACTCCATTTTAAACAGCTGCTTGCTCTATAGTTTATATTCTGAAGCCTCTTTTAAAGCCTCTGCTTACTTGTAAATATTCAGAAAATTGAATTGAATGTGGTTACGCATTGTGGTAATCAGCTCAAAATTATTTTCAATGTCATGAAGTTTGGCAGGCTGATTGAAAATAACAGTCATTGTTAGTTTTTACTGCTGAATGGTAATTCATAAAGGTGCAAAATTTGGTGAATCTTGCTGTTAGCAGTATTTGATTTTTGTGTTGTATAATCTGCTGCCAAGCATAACTCTGATGTTCTTAGTTTGACTGATAGTATTCATGTCAAGATTCTTGGCAGTGTGGAGGATCAGAGGGATCTTGGGGTCAGAGTCCACAGGACACTCAAAAGCTGCTACGCAGGTTGACTCTGTGGTTAAGAAGGCATACGGTGCATTGGCCTTCATCGATCGTGGGATTGAGTTTAAGAGCCGAGAGGTAATGTTGCAGCTATATAGGACCCTGGTTAGATCCCACTTGGAGTACTATGCTCAGTTCTGGTTGCCTCACTACAGGAAGGGTGTGGAAACTATAGAAAGGGTGCAGAGAAGATTTACAAGGATGTTGCCTGAATTGGGGAGCATGCCTTATGAGAATAGGTTGAGTGAACTTGGCCTTTTCTCCTTGGAGCGACAAAGGATGAGAGATGATCTGATAGAGGTGTACAAGATAATGAGAGGCATTGATCATGTGGATAGTCAGAGGCTTTTCCCCAGGGCTGAAATAGCTAGCACAAGAGGGCATAGTTTTAAGGTGCTTGGAAGTAGATACAGAGAAGATGTTAAGGATAAGTTTTTATGCAGAGAGACGAGAGTGCATGGAATGGGCTGGTGGAGGCAGAAACAGTAGGGTCTTTTAAGAGACTCCTGGATGGATACATGGAGCTTAGAAAAATAGAGAGTTAAAAATAGAATGTAAGCCTAGGTAGTTCTAAAATAAGGAGATGTTTGGCACAGCTTTGTGGGCCAAAGGGCCTGTATTGTGTTGTAGGTTTTCTATGTTTCTATGATTGGAGTTTTATTCTAAGCTTGAATGAAGTAGTAAAAAGGTTGATGAAAAATATGAACTAACAAATGTAAATTGATCAGTTAGTGATCTGTTTACAATGTTTCTGTGATGAGAAGAGCCAGCAAATGCTTTGCAGTTCATTTCTGCTAGTTCTGACATCTTGGTGTTGCAAGCCAAATACTGCTAGGCATAAACAATGCAGTAATTCCAATTAACCTCACCTTTTATAAACTACACATTCCTTGAAATATAAAACATCTCCAGACCTGCACTTGTCTATACATGAAGCAAACTGATGTACTAGGCAGTCCGAGTCATATTCTGTGAATGAGTGTCCTTGTTTCTTGTCACTTTTGTAATTTATTTTTTTATTGAAGTTCATCATCAAATAAACATTTCCATAAGATGTATTTCAGACATTGTACATATATATCATATAATCATATATATCACAAATCTGCACAAAGTATTTATCTGAGGTATACACTTATAGAAAAGAGTGGAAAGAAAAAAACAAGCAAAAGGAAAGAACTATGGACAAGTAGGAAGTGATCTTTTTTTACAACAGATTCATTGATTTGTGAGAATAAAATCAGGCCTATGAGGCATTATGTAGTTAAACCATTTTTCCCAGTATGAATCAAATTGTTCCAGCTTATGGTTAACAGATGCTGTTATCTTCTCCATTTTGTAAATGTCCATTGTAATTTCCATCCATGTATTTAAAGTTGGGCTCTCCTGTGATAACCATTTCCTAGTAAGAGTCTTTTTACCAGCCACCAACAGTATATTCATTAATTATTTATCTCTTTTCAGCCATTCTTGAGGTATATATCCAAAATATATGGTCTTACTCTCTAAGGGTATTTCACATTTAAAGATGTCTTGTAGGGCATTGTGTATCCCCCTCCAATAGTTTTTGATAACAGGGCAGTCCCAAAAAATATGACAATGATTTGCATTTTGATTTCCACAATTTCTCCAGCAAACAGGGAGGTTACTATCATAATGTCACTTTTGACGGAGTTTAGGTTTGGCGACCTATTAAGTTTTCCTTAAGTGCCATCTGGTGGCAGATTCCAGAAAAGCATTGGGTATAGAAATAATTATCATTGTGAATAATGTTTTAAAGTTCTGGAGAACATAAGAATAAATTTGGGGGAAGGGGAAAATTTCATTGCTGTAAAGCAGCACACATAATTTCTTTCCATGGTCTGTTTGGAGTGATGATTTTGTTTTTTTTAATTTTAGAAAGATGGATTGAACAATTATGGTACCCCTTTTAATGATGACAAAAGGGAAGATGAAGAAATTGAGACCTTGGCAAAGAAATTTGAAGAAAAATATGTGAGTTTAGCTTCTTTATTTCTCTTAGTAAGTTATCAAGAAGACAAAATGGCTTTTTAGTACAAAAGGTAATTCCCAAGTGTTTATTTTGTAAGGTGTCTAGAAATCAAACAATAAGGTTGATCATTTGTGGTCTGAATTATCAGGTACAAATTTACTTAAATCTGTAGGGCTCTGTAAAAGTTTTAAATGTAGGGCATGTTGTTTTCTAAAACAAGAATGTTTTTCTGAATCTTTCCATGTATTTGAATTCATTAATCATGAGATGCAATTAGACTTATTGTCATTCAGCACAAAAATTGACCCCCTCACCCCAGTGAGTCCACATCAAAGATCAAGAACCCATTTATCTAATGCTACACTGCTCCCATTTTATTCTTCCCATCAAACTAGTCTTCCCCACGTCTTCTACCTAGCCATGCTGAATTCTGCCTCTCACCTACAAAAGGGGAAATTCACAGTGGCTAATTAACCATAAGTCTGTGAGATGTTGGAATAAGTTGGAGCACCTGGTGGAAGCTCTCAGGGTCACAGGGAAGACAAGCTAATTCCACACAGGCAGCACTAGAAATCAGGATTGAACCTGAAGCTAGCTCTGCCACTCTGCTACCGTTGATAAAATTGGTTTTATCATTTGGTATAGAATGAAAAATTGTGTTTCATTTGTGGTATTTTTTTTAATTGATACATTTCTTTTTCAGATGTGCATGATAGACATGCATTTAGTGTGTTTACCAACAACGTTTAAGTTGTTTTCCCCCCTCCAACACAGAGGTTGCTACTTAGCACATGACTGCTTTTTCATAACTTGTGTACCATTTTTTTAAAAAAAACACACAAATGTGCAGTTGCCCAGCCTGCTTCTATGATAATTTTTTGTAGTGTAATGACATGATGGTTATGTTGGTGGGGTTATGATTTAGAGACCTAGAAATGTGTTCAATCCATCTGTGGCGAATGGAGAATTCAGATTCAAAAAAATCTATTGAATGTCCATTGAGGATAATGGCATCCTTGTCGAAGTTGACCTTTACTGATCTAGACACCCTGCAATTTAGTTAGCTTAATCCATAAATGATCTAGGAAGCCATCACCTTCTCAAAGCAAATAGGACATAATAAATGCTTGTCTTTCTGGCTGCTAGTGTAAAAGAGTAGAAAAAAACATATAGAACTTTGATTGAGAAAACAATCCAAAAGCTCCAGAAGTGCAGCAGCACTTGGGAACATTGTGATGCAAGTTTACTGATATATTCATGGCAATAAACAATGAAAAAGACTGAAGCTTACAAATGTAAGTTGATAATCTAATGACAAATTCCAGTGACACACTTTTTGTATTGTATGTCTAAAAGTGATCCTTAATCTCTCTTGAAATATCCAACCATAAGTGTCATTGCTATTCTGTCAGATATTGCTATCAAGCAGTTAGAAATAGACTCTAAATAAAAGTGATATGAGCAAAACAGCAACTTTAAAAAAAATTAGTTTAGAAATAATTTAACTCTGATTGTACTTCAGAACTTTTCACTTCCTTGTTTATTTCTAAACTTGCTGGACCTTACTGCCTGTTATTATTAATTATTGCCATAATACTCGAGGAGATTTTCATTAATTGAAAGCTGTTACAATCTGAATAGCAAGCCACAAGATCATTCTTCTATCCTGGTATAATTTTATATCAACTATATTTTATATCAATTTGTTTTATATAGCACAAGGATCCTTGTAACCCACACTCTTAACTTGAACTTGGGTTTTGTCTATTAGGCTGGATGTCAACCCCATTGTTCACAGTATCAGAGCTTTTGTCTCCAGTTGCCAGGACTGGAATGTGATTTGAACTTTAACAATTCTGATTGGGTGGTTTTTTTTGAGAAGTGCAATTGTCTGTAAACTAACAGGTTGCAGCACTCCAACATTCAGAATTCAGTGATGAGAAGTTGTTTTCCCTTAACTGCATGAAATGAGAGTGAAATCTGATTGATTTAAAAAATATTAACACCATTACAATTAATGAAGTCTGTTCATGTATAGTTTTTACTTTTTAGGGCCCAAAAAAACGTAGGAAGGATCGTATCCAAGATCTTATCGACATGGGTTATGGATATGATGAAACTGACCCATTTATAGATAACTCAGAAGCTGTAAGTATAATTAATTAATATCATCAGTAAGCAACAGTGATAAGTCAAAGTAAATAAAGCACTTTATTGTTTGGATGTAAAAAGTAGTAATCAAATGAATTTTTCTTTCAACTATTTACTTGTAGCTTGCACTCAGTGGAGTACTCTAGCTTAAATACACAATGTTTGAAGCAAACATCACTGTTCTTCTGCAACTTAGAATAGTCGTTCAGTATCCCAGCAAAACACCTTCAGAATTTTTGTGTTCTTCTGTTCTGTAACTTTTTGCTATATTCATTATTTTTTTAAGTAATATAAAACCCACATAAGAGCAAACACCAAGTTGAGTGAAAACTTTTGAAAAACAGCACTTGTGTTCTCACGGTTGGTTTTGTTCATCTTTAAATTTGTGAGCTACAACCTTTGCTTCTCAACTACTCATTCAGCACTTCCACAAGAAGAAATTTCTTGAACCAGAGAGAGTGAATCTTGGGAACACTGCTCAAGTGGAACCCAGAAGACATTGTTTTTGCATATATTGAAGAAAGGTTGATTTTTTTGGATATTAAGAGAATCAAAGGGATTCAGTCGGGGAATGGGTGCTAATATAAAAGATCAATCTTGATCTTATTGAATGACAGATAAGATTGAATCAAAAGACAAAGTGCCACTTGTAATAATTGAACAGCTTCTACACTGCCATCATTAATGTACATAATTCATGTTTTTCTCCATCTTCCTCCTCAAACTCTTCAGCAGTTTGAAACTTGTTTACTGATTTGAAATACTTTAATCAAAAAGAGAATTTTTTAAAAAATCAGATGGAAAGTCTCTATATGAATTGAATGGCCTGGCCACCTAATGTCATCTCTCTTTGTGGTGCTTTAGTACGATGAACTTGTTCCAGCCTCCTTGACCACTAAGTTGGGTGGTTTTTACATTAATAGTGGAACTTTGCAGTTCCGTCAAGCGTCTGAATCGGATGGGGATGATGACTTTGCAAAGGACAAGAAAAAGACAAAATCTCCAAAGGTGAGCAAAAGTCAATGACACAATGTTATATTTTTCACAGCTAATTTGTTATATTAGTCCTTCGGATTTTATCTTAGAGTAAAGGTTGATGTATGGTTATCAAAACCTATAAATCTTTACACAGAAAAGTGTTTGGCTCATCGCAAGCTTGTTATTGTTTAGATAAAATGAATGGCTTTAAATAAACATCTTTTCACACCCTTTGTGAAAATTAGTAATTGAGAATAGTAATTGTGACTTCCTTGGAAATAAAATCCCACTTAAAATCTACCCCTTTATAATCTGAAAAACCTTGCTTGGTTTCTCTCTTTCCCTTTTCTAATTCAGTGCAAAATAATCTGAAGATCTTTGATTCGGCCTATTATAAGACCATAAGACATTGGAACAGAATTAGGCCATCTGGCCCATCGAATCTGCTCCACCATTCAATCATGGCTGATCTTTTTTTCTCCTCCTCAAACCCAGTTCCCAGACTTCGCCCCGTAATCTTTGATGCCATGTCCAGTCAAGAACCCAAGAACCTGTCAATCTCTGCCTTAAATACACTCAATGACCTGACCTCCACAGCTGCATGTGGCAACAACTTCCACAAATTCACCACCCTTTGGCTAAAGCAATTTTTCCGCATCTGTTTTGATAGGGCGCGTCTCTACCTTGAGGCTATGCCTTCTTGTCCTAGACTCTCCCACCATGGGAAAACATCCTTTCCACATCTACTCTGTCTAGGCATTTCAGCATTCAAAATGTTTCAATGAGATCCCATCTCATCCTTCTGAATTCCAGTGTGTACAGACCCAGAGCCATCAAACGTTCCTCATAACCCTTTCATTCCTGGAATCATCCTTGTGAACCTCCTCTCCAATGCCAGCACATTTTTTCTAAGATGAGTTTAATACAGACAAGTGTGAGGTATTGCACTTTGGAAGGAAAAACCAAGGTAGAACATACAAGGTAAATGGTAGGGCACTGAGGAGTGCAGTAGAACAGAGGGATCTGGCAATACAGATACATAATTCCCTAAAAGTGGCATCACAGGTAGATAGGGTAGTAAAGAGAGCATTTGGTACATTGGCCTTTATAAATCAAAGTATTGAGTATGAGAGTTGGAATGTTATGGTGAGGTTGTATAAGGCATTGGTGAGGCCGAATTTGGAGTATTGTGTGCAGTTTTGGTCGCTGAATTACAGGAAGGATATTAATAAGGTTGAAAGAGTGCAGAGAAGGTTTACAAGGATGTTGCCGGGACTTGAGAAACTGAGTTACAGAGAAAGGTTGAAAACGTTAGGACTTTATTCCCTGGAGTGTAGAAGAATGAGGGGAGATTTGATAGAGGTATATAAAATTCTGATGGGTATAGATAGAGTGAATGCAAGCAGGCTTTTTCCACTGAGGCTAGGGGAGAAAAAAACCAGAGGACATGGGCTAAGGGTGAAAGGGGAAATGTTTAAAGGGAACATTGGAGGAGCTTCTTCACACAGAGAGTGGTGGGAGTGTGGAATGAGCTGCCAGATGAAGTGGTAAATGCGGGCTCACTTTTAACATTTAAGAAAAACTTGGACAGGTACATGGATGAGAGGAGTCTGGAAGGATATGGTCCAGACACAGGTCAGTGGAACTAGGCAGAAGAATGGTTTGGCACAGCCAAGAAGGGCCAAAAGGCCTGTTTCTGTGTTGTAATGTTCTCTGGTTCTATGAGGGGCCCAAAACTGTTCACAATACTCAAGGTAAGGTCTCACCAGTGTCTAATAAGGCCTTGCATCACATCCTTGCTCTTGTATTCTAGACCTCTTGAAATGAATGCTAACATGGCATTTGCCTTTCTCACCACCAACTCAACTCAAGTTATCTTTCAGGGTGTTCTGCACAAGGTCTCCCAAGTCCCTCTGCATCTCGGATTCCTGGATTTTCTCCCCATTTCAGAAACAGTCCGCACATTTATTTCTACTGCCAAAGTGCATGACCATGCATTTTCCAACATTGTATTTCATTTGCCACTCTCTTGCCCTTTCTCCTAATCTGTCTAAGTCCTTCTGCATCCTACCTGTTCCCTCAACACTATCTGCCCCTCCACCAATCTTAGTGTCATCTGCAAACTTGGCAGCAAATCCATCTATTCCATCATTTAAGTCATTTATATACAGCATAAAAAGAAACTGTCCCAGCACAGACCCCTATGGAACACCACTAGTCACTAGCAGCCAACCAGAAAAGGATCATTTTATTCCCACTCGCTGCCTCCTACCAATCAGCCAATGCTCTAACCATGTTAGTAACTTTCCAGTAATTGTCTTCAACTCCTAGCACAATGGTGATAAATCTTCAATATGCTTTTGTACTTTTAAAATCCTTTAAAAATTAATGTTCAGTTTGTATAAAATAGCGTTAAGTCATAATTTAAAATTGTATGTTCGTGCTTTTAAACTTTGAATTTTTAATTTTCCTGGTCAAACAAAATTAAATAACTAAAGAACAATGTTAGCATTGAGTTATGAACTATAAGTATCCATGCAAATCTTCTGAACAATCTTTTTTGCCTTTATTGTAATTTTGATTTTATACGCAACAAACAGCAAGCATTTCCTCTAGGACATGTTATCTTGAAAGAGTAAATTTCTTGATTTGATGAGAGTATTTCCTCGTAACCCCTTAACCTTTATTACACTGACTTTCTATCCAAGCTTTGAGACAATCTATCAGCTAAATACTTCAAGCACCTATTTTCCCAATGACTGGACATGTCAATGGTATAAGGGTTGAAGCTGCTAACACACAATATTAAAATTAATATATGTGGATGTCAATCATTTATTGCATCTTGGTTCACCTGATATCTTCATTGTTTTCATACTCTTTGTTTTGTAAAAGAAACGGAAGTTAAAAGAAGGAAATGAAAAGATAAAGAAAAGGAAGAAAGATGATGGGCATGAAAAAGATAAGAAATCTCAAAAATCAAAAATTTCTAAACAGTCTGGGTAAGTTGTGTAAAATTTTAAAAATATGCTTTACATAATAAGCAACGTAGCACTAATAGTTGAATAAGGTAGTAATGCCAGCAGTTTACTTTGTAGATCCACGTAAGAAATATTGTGTTGTATGGTATTGCAGTCACTTGGTCATATTTTATCGTCACCTTCTCAAACTTGGGTACAGGGTGAATTAGATGAAGTAGAATTGACTATAATGGTTCAACTTCTAAATATTTAAAAGAATGCTGAATATGCTGTGGCATTACATCTTCATTTTAAAAAAAGTTCTCTGGATACTAATTCTTGGTCACGAGCAATAGCTTGTTCTTTCCTTGAGGAGAAATGTAAATAAAGCAGGCAAGTTGAATTAGTACACTTTACTGCCACTTGTTAACCCTGTTATTCAAGTTTTACTAATTGAACTTTAGATACTGTGTAGGTGGGAAGTTTTTTTTTGTGATGGTCTTCAGAACTAAATTTAATGAGAAGTCAAAAGCAGAATTAAGCAACAGTTATACAGACATGCTGAATGAGCCAAAATGAATTTTTCTCGTAAGTTGCAATTGTATTAGCATACTTTCAGAATGTAATATATTCCAGAACTTAGCTCTGATTTTTCAGGTGTAGATTCAAGATTGTTTAATATAATTTTCAGTACATAAGCATAAAGCAGAACAAAGTAATTGTTACTCTGGATCCAGTGCAGCACAAAAACAAGATAAAGAGCACAATAATAAAAACAACACAACAAATATAAATACTTAAGACGGCTTGTATGCATTGTTTGTTTGTCCATAAAATGATGATAGGCTCAGGAGTTAAAGTTAAAGTCTGTCCCGAGCCTTATAGGCTCATCAGGCCAGTGCTTAAGCCAGTTTCCATGGCATGAAGCGACTGAGAGTACAAGACATTGAGGAAGAGGTTATATGTTTGACACCAGGCTTCAAGCTCTAATACCTCCTTCTCTGTAGGCCATCTCATCATTGTTAGTGATAAGCCCCGTCACTGCCACGTCATCAGCAAGTTTGTCAATGTGATTACTCGGGTGTTTGGCTGTGTAGTCATGTGAGCAGGGTGTACAGCAAAGGGCTCAGTACATAGCCCTGGGGGTACTCATGTTGAGGATAATGGGGAGGGAGGAGCAGTTGTGTAATGTGGAATAATGAAAAGTTTCAAATCAAAATTAATCTCTGAACAAATAGTATGGCCAACTGTTTCCCTTCTATGTCTACAGAAAAATGTCTTGACTGTTCTTGCAATTGGTGTACATACTGAGAATGTTGCTGCTTAACCTTAACCAATTTTTCCTCAGTGTGTTTGGAAACTGACTTGGAGTGATATGGTTGTTTTCAGTCACAGAACATATTGATTTGTTCCAACTCTGCTTCAAGCTCAATAAAGTTTGCTAATCTCTAATATTAATCTGCAAAGCCTTGTATTTTTGTTAGGGGCTAAATTCTGTGCATCCATTAAACATTTTGTAGAATAGGAAGTAAGCAGCAAATTAAGAAAATTAATTTCGTCTTTGTAAGTGATTTGATACAGGCTGCAGAATTGAAAGGAATGTGATCAACCTGCTTTTGTTGTCTATTGCAACAAGTGATGCTTTCAAAGGGGGGAAAATGACACACATTCTCTCCCTTGCAGAATTAGGATCTAAGTATCAAGTGACTTGATTCAGAGTTTGAGACTAAGTCTGAAAGTCTCACAATTGTTTCATATGTTGTCTTTCATTTCATATCATGCAAAGTTTCAGGTAAAACTGACATTTTTTAATGAAACTTTGAGTATTTAATTGATGTAAGAAGTCCTTTGTTGAACACATGGAAAACATGAGTTCAAACGTTGCTGTTATTCTGGATGTTCCTTGCTGTTATTCGTCAGTGATATTTGATGTTTTCTAATCAGCAGGATAATGCCACTGAATGTCAATAAAGAAGAAAAAAAGAAGAAGAAAAAGTACATGGGGGCATTAGGTGTGAGAGAAATGTTAAAAAAATTTGAGAAGGAGAAAGAAGCTTTGAAGAAACGAGAGGATGTGAAGAACTTGCCAATCTTACAGACGGCAGCTGTTGCTTCTCTCAAAACTGACAGTAGCTCAGTAAACAACATTTCAGATCCTTTGCTTTCACTTATTGGATCTGCTAATGATGGTGATCTTCTAGATGTAGCCAGAACTGTGGATCTCGAAATAGATCTAGACCGTCTTCTGAATGACTCACCCCCAGGCAGTCCCCTTAATGATTTTGATGATGGGAGTGATCCTCTTCCTACTCTACAGCACTCAGCAATGGGGCAGATACCAAAGCAGGTGCCAACATTGCCTGAAGGACTTCCTTCACTACTAGAAAAATGCATCAAAGAACTAACACAGGTAAGACCCTCCAGAAATATTTAACCCATTGGAGTAAAGAAGTCAATGTATATAAGATGCTCAAAGCAAATGTGTCCAAGCATTTATCTTCAAAAGCTATAGGAATGTATACTGAGGATGCATGAAAGTCCACATAACATACAAATTGTTCTTATTAAGTTAGATTCATAGAACACTACAGCAGAGGAACATGCCTTCGACACATCTAGTCTGTGTTGAACTATTAATCTGTGTAGTTCCATCAACCTGAATCCAACCATAACCCTCCAAAATCCCCTCTCATCCGTGTATCCATTTAGATTTCTTAAATGTTGAAATCAAATCTTAATCCATCACTTCTGCAGTTCATTCCACACTCTCACCACCCTCTGAATGAAGGAACTCCCCCGCATATTGTCCTTAAACACTTCAGCTTTCACCCTTAACCCATGACCTCTACTTCTAGTCTCACCCAACCTCAGTGGAAAAAAGCCTGATTGCATTTACCCTATCTATACCCTTCATTGTATCATAATTTAAATTGTATCTCACGCTAATGATGCTAAAAGATATTGGTAATTCTGCTGCTATGTTTTTGCCATCAGTGTTGAGCATAAGTATTACTCATTCAAAACTTCCAGCCCCATTCGGAATGGAAAAGTAAAAGAATTGCTTGCCTTGGTTTTGGGAGCTAGATCATTATGGCTTGGATCAAATGCAATATGTGAACTGAAAGTTGTATCTATACTGATACTATACTGCATTCTTCCTGAAGGTTAGCAACCAGGTTTTACTCTTAGAAACTAAGGTGATTAAGATACAGTGTGTGTTTTTTTAAAAAAAACTGTGTCCCATTTAAAGTTCTCTCTCCCTCCCAGTTGCCTTGTTGTACTGAATGTTAAAGTATGCACCTCTATATGGAAGCATCATACCAATTCAGCTGTGACTTTGACTGTTTTGGTTGTGAAAGGTAATGGGGAAGTAATGCTTTTGGGGTGTAGTTAAAACCAATATCTGTATTGTAAACTTGCTTCAAATTACAGGATGATTGTGAAGCTGTGTTCTCATTACTATTCTAAAAGCATATGCAGACATTATGAGTGAGATGTTCATTAACGTCGGTGTTATTCCGTGTACGAGCAAACAATCAGTTGAAGTTGTATTTTTTGTCACCTGGAGTAACCAGGTAGGAAAATTAGTATGGTTGCTCTTGCTGTTAGCACCATCTGTACTAGTTGTTAAATGCTCAAGTATGCTGAGTATTTAGGCAGGCAAACTGAAGTGGGCAACATCAGAAATCCATTGTTTATTTCTTGATTCAAACAGCAGGAACAATTTAGTTTGCAGCTGATATTTTCTGAATTAAACAATGTCACTGGTTAGAGAGGGAAAGTGTTGATGCTATTTTTGTCCCGTAGGCTGCTAAAGCATCAGAAGGCGAGGGGAAGCAGAAATTCTTCACGCAGGATGTCAATAATATTCTACTAAAGTGAGTAGTAGATTAGAATAAATGATAATTGTGGCAAATAGTTTTCTTTTAAAATATGTTGGTCTTTTCTCTTTTTTTAAAAAAAATCAGTGAGCATTGACCTAATTAATTTAAAATGGAGATGACTTTATAAAAGATGCAGAAAATACGTTACCACTTTGGACTGTTCAGAACTGGGGAACATTTAAGATTTTCACCTGTACTCCTTATTGGATTTGTGAACATTCATTTTGGAATAGTTAATATGAATTGCACAGGTGTTTATAAAATAAAACTGGATAAGTATATTTGGGGGAAAAAGAAACGAAAGCTAATGCTGATAGCACTTAATCATTGAAGTGTGAGGAAGTTTTGAGCTGAATGACGTATGTTGATGCTGTAATTTCTATTTAATTAAGTTTATTATCAAAAATGAAGCAAAAATAACTTGTTAAATGAGTAATGAATTTGAACGGAAAGGACAACTGGAAGTTGTCCAGATTAAAAATATTGCTCAACGTCAGACTTGCCAGTTGCTAATTTCAGAACTAATTCCGAACTACAGGAAAAGAGAACACTTTTATTTCTACCAAGAAACAGCAAGTGTTTATTTTGATAAATCTGAGATCTATTTTTCATTCTTGTTGCATGTCAAAGTATTTTTAAGGGCATCGATATCCGATCAGAAATCTAGACTTTTTGCTATTTGATTAGTTCCACAAACCAAAACTCGTATATTCCTATTTCCAGACTGTATTGTGCAGACATGTTCGAAGGTTTGAAGATTTATTATCAATGTATGTATGCAGAATACAGCTCTGGGATTTGTCTTCCCCAGATAGCCATAAAACACAGAAAACCATAGAAGTAGTTGAAAGAAAGGCATCTGTTCCCCTCCCCCACATGAAAAGAAAAAGAAACAAAAACTCACAAACCCCAGATCACCCATACAGAGAAACAACAAGAACATCAAATCCCAAATCCCCCAGCCCACTAATTAGCAACAAGTAAGAAAAAACAGGAACACAAAAAAAACATAGAACTGAAAAAGGCCAATATGAACTACATTTAGTTTGTATTAAATTAAAAATATCTCATTTCTCCGTAAAATGGTATTAAATAATATACTGTAAATTAGAGCAAAGTTATTCATTCAGTGAGCATACCAGAAATATAGATAAGCACTGTAAATGTGTTTCATCTAATTTGTCTGCAGGACAGTTCCCCAGGGTGACCTATTCACTTTGCTTGAATTTTGATATGGATTGTCAGCATGCTCCAGGAGTTCTATTTTGTAGAACCTGCCTCCATGTTTCAGTTGTTAAACTGCAATCCTTATGCACCCCAGAGAACTGGTATCAATGAAATCTTTTAATATATATATATTACCCAGTTTTACATACACTTGTACTATGATTAAAAGAAATTGCTGGGGTGGCAAAAGTGGTTTCTTGCCATTTAAATGCTTGCTGGATAAAACAGATAGTTTCTATTCTAGAGACTATTAGCTACAGAGTTCTTACAATCTCAGTGCTATTTGAACTGCCATATTTAAAACAAAATTGTCTCATGATGGATATATGCAGTGTAATAGCTAAAATAGAAAATTTGGATGATTTCTTTTTTGTTTCAATTATAAGGTACTCCGTCAAGAAAACTTGCTGTACACTGAATCTATTTATAATGTGTTTGTGCTTTCAGTATTGAGCTACAGTCCCGTGAATTGAATAGTCAGGCCCGCTCTGGGGTTTATGCACACCTGGCATCCTTCTTACCATGTAGTAAGGACACACTGGTCAAAAGGGCAAAGAAACTGCACATGAATGAGCAGGTAACTAACACAAGAGCTAGTCTTCTAGATATTAAATCCATTTGTGCAAATATAATTCTTGTCTTGAGGTTAGGAAAGCATTGTCTATAAAACTAAATAGTTGCAATGTAATTTTTTTTTACCATCTGTAACAAGCCAATGGTGTATAATTACAACTGAGGACAGCATAATATTTTTCCCTATATATAAGAATTTTCTATTACTAGATTGATTTATTGCCTATAAATTTCAAAGCATGGAGTCTACCATCTATTATGGTCACAAAAATAAATAATTTTGTCACTAACCTCAAGTGTTGCTACATCCAAAACATCACTTAACTCCATCGTGGTCACTATTCATCTGCTTCTGAAATCCTCATTTATTATCTCTCAGCTTGACTACTCTTAATTCGGCTGGCTGTTTCCATGTTGCACCAAGTCCAATGAATGGCTCCCTTGATTTTAAAATACTCGTGCTAGTTTTCAAGTTTTGCCATCGCTGTGTCTGTACCTTCTCGCTCTGATCTCCTCACATCCCGCAAACCTCCCCATGTATCTGCATCCTCTAATTTTGATCTCTTGATGAACTTGAAGAGAACGGCTTCACGATTGACTGTTTCTTCAGTTAGCGAGATCCTAAACTCTGGAATTCCCTTTCTAAAATTAATTATGCTTGCATATCCCTTTCTTCCTTTTAAGATTTGTATAAATAGGCTAATTTAGTTTAATGGTGCCTTGAGTCATTTTGCAACATTATATATTAGCACAGATCTACTTTTTGAAAAATCTAATTTGCATAGTGTTCATCGGAACTTAGAAGGATTTATTTTTCATCCAGTATGTTCCAGTTGCCTATGAATTAAGTGCATTTTTCACTGATGCCTAGGAGTAGATCTCTGTGGTTGAAAAATGTGTTAATGCTCAGTGATTTTTGTTCTGATTAAAAGATTTGCTTCATTTTATGCTTAAGTCAAATCACCTGAAGTTTCACTGATGGCCTGTCGCCTCAACTTTACCCAGCTATCAGCTGCATGATCTCGCATATTTCTAATTTGTGTAAGACTTTTTGTATCAACATTGTTTTGACTGTTTATCACATGCAGAAGCAACACATTTGTAACAATAATTATTGGATCCAATACGTGCTGATTAATATCCAAATTGACATTTTTTTTCTCACATGATTTTCTTGCAAACTTCCATTATAATTAGCTAAGCAATCAAAAAATTTGTTGTGTCTTATCCAGGAATACAAACTCCTAATCTAGACTAACATCACTATGCTTGTATGGTTGCTGTTGACCCTTGAATGAATTATCAAAGAGAGGCAAGAACTCAGTGATCTTTTTTCAGCACAGGTCTTTCTTAAGGAGCAGTAGGATTCTTTAATTATTCTGACCTATAGCCTCAAGAACTGTTTAAAGATAGAACAAATTCATCATTTATCTCATTGCTGTTGGATGTTGTTTGCAGAGAACTACTGGAATGTTCACTTACATTACACCATAGAGTAAGTTACTAGCTCAATCTACGTGATCTGGTGCTGTACCAGTACAATGATTATTATGACAAATGACTTCAATTCTGTAGTTTTATTACATGTACTTCAGATCGTAATTATTTTTGCGGTAGAAAATATCGGAGAATTCGAAGTACTATTTCAAATACTGTAGGCTTAATAGTAACTTAATAGTTGCATGATTGAAGCAAAAGCTCCCATAATATTCAATACTTGAATATCAAAACTATAGTACCCTTCTGCAGTTTAGGATACAGAGCTCAAGATAACATGTTAATCTGTTCTTGGCCTGGGATTATTCCCTTTGTATTCCCATGATATTATATGTCCTTTAATCTATAAATTGATTTGGCTTCAGAAATGTTATCAGTCTGCTGACAACCACTAATATCTTCAAGTGGTTAAATTCCAGATCATCACTGCACACAACTGGGACTTGCTTACTTTCTATCAACCAAAAAGTAGTAATTCAATTAAATAAAACGTGCTTCTGCAAGGTAGAATCCATGGGAAACATTCAATTGTTCAACTGGCTGACGGCAAGACATTGTAAGCCTGAGTCACAATCTGAGTTTGTTGATGTTAATGTTCAGTAATTAAGTGTATTGTTTGAATATTCATGAAGATGATTGTGATCTATATTGGAGGGCCTGGCATGAGAATTGTTAGTAGGAAACAATATAGTACTTTAGCTGGTTTCTAAGAAAATAGTAGCCTGGAGTTATAGTTGTAGAGCACTGGACATATTTTTTATATCAAACAGTTGTTTTGAAGTGCATTACAGTGTTGGTATTCTACCAATCTCTCAGATTTTAATTTTTAATTCACTGTACATTTAATCATGAGTAATATAGCTGATAAGATTGACTGGGTGGATTTTTTTTGGGCCAGCACAAACAATGTACAGAATTCCTTTTTCTGGTGTATAATTGTAGATTGTAGTAATTGCTGATAGTATTGCCATTAGATGGGTGGTTAACAAGGATAGTAAGACCTTTTATCTGTCTCTCAGCAAATTCTGCATTTTTTGCATTGCCCTGCTTCTAAATCTGTTCTGAAATTCCAAGTGATAATAGATACAGTAATTAATTCAATTTTCTGTGCCTCAACTGGTTACAAAGGCTTCTGCAAGAAACTTAGCATTGTGCCATGTTGGATGTTAACATCCCATATCAACCTGCACAAATTCATAATTTTGTCTGTTCTTTGTCTCATTCCCATACAACAACCCCTCTCCAGGCTGCTTGCTAGCACAACATTGTGTTGGGTGGACTTTCACCAAAGAGCCTTTTTCCATGCTGCATAACTCTATGACTCTATATTGAACTTACCTAGCCTTTTCCATCACTTTTTTTGGTTTGGGTGTTAGATTTTGTAGTTGTAGTCTGATACAACTGTTGATTTGAAATTCTCAGCCGGAACAGTGCTAGTTTTGGAAAAATTTAAATTAATTCATCCATTAAGGTTTATGATTTAGTGAATGATAAAATTATGAATTACTATTAATTTTGTCCTAGTTATCTATGATCGACAATGTTCTGTTTGTCTTGTGAGAAAAGTTTTTATTCACTTGGACATCTGGGTGGTGCTGGCATTTATTGTCCCTTGAAAAGATGGTGGTTGGCCACTTGCAGTAGCTGGTTATGATGTTGGTATCAGAAAGTGCCATTGCGTTAAAAGGTCTGCCTGTTAAATGGTGGAGTAGGTACACAGCTGAATGAATGACTCCTGAAGTGCAAAGCAGTCAATATAACTAAAGACCCCACGCACCCTGGGCATGCTCTTTTCTCTCATTCCCATCATCAGAAGATACAAAACCCTGAAAACATGTACAGCTGAAGTCAATGAGAGTTATGGCCTTGGATCTTGTTGTCTACCTGCACTGAACTTTCTCTGTAACTGTCGCATCTTATTTTGCAATCTTATTATTTTCTCTTGTGCCACCTCAATGCACTATTATATTGAAATGAGCAGTATGCAAGACAACTTTTTCATTGCACCTTGATGCAGTGAAATAATAAACCAATTTACCAATCTTGTTTTTTTTCTATCTGCATTCAGGAAGGCAAAGGCTTTTAGGTGTAAGAATTGGGACGTCGTATTAGTTAGGTTGCATTTAGAATATCATGTACAATTCTGGTCACCACACTACAGAAAGGATGTAGTAGCATTAAAAAGAGTTCAAAAGATAGTGAATAATATATTGTCTGGTATGGGGGGAGCTGTTATTAAGAAAGACTTCACTGTCATATTATCCTTATCATTAAAAACTTGTGATTTCAAACTTCATGTGAGGCTCTGAGCAGCTAAACAGTGCAGTACTAAGGCAGTCTCATGGATGAACCTACCTTGGGAGATTGGTTAAACAGAGATCATGCTATGCAAAATTTACCCCTCAACCAACATCAAAAATCAATTACTTGATTATCTTTTTCTGGAACCCTTCAGTTTGTACAGTTGCAGCCAATTGGTTATTATGCTTTTACTATACTGCAAATGTTGAGGAATTTTGCTTACAAAAAAAAATCCAAAAGGGAGGAATATATATTTCCGTAGTAACTTTGGCATTCTGAAGAGGTCCCATTGTGCTTCATTTGCCAGTGAATTATTTTTGAAGTGTGTTCACTTGTTACGTAGGGAATCACAACACACAGGAAGACTGCACCAATAGCAATGAGATAAATGATCAGGTCATTTACTTTCTTTAGCATGGTACAGGTTATGAGAGAAAATCTGGATTGGGCTCAGACCGAGATCTTACATTTTATGCAAGGCTCCATGGTGCCATGTTTACTTGTGTGTTTCTGAAAGGGAATTAGGGAAGTCTGTACTGTAACTTTCCCTCACCTGTTTTTGAAACCTTTTCTAATAGTGTTTTATGTTGTAGAAAAAAATGTAGTTACAAAATTTAAATTAAGAAATGGAATGTGAGGTTTTAGTGAGTTAATGTCTTGAAATGCTGTTTAATTGGGTTAAGCAATGGAGAGATGTAAACTCTTTGATTTGTGAAATGAGATCTGCCAGCATAAAACCATTGCAAATACAGTAGAGATGTAATTGGCTGCACCTGATGTAGGATCTGGTTATATATATATATATGTAGCATATATCTCGCTTTTGTACTTTTTTTTCAAAAATATATTTCAGGTGAGATGGGTGTAGTGGGGAACAAATGCTATGCTCCCCTAGTTCTATTGTGGGAGCTCTGTTAAGCAACTAATTATTTTTTGTCCTCTTAACACAAAATTACAGACTGGGGCGAAATGGCTGATAAAGACAGGTCAATGCTTAATGCAGGTGAGCATTTATATAGGTTTTACTGTCTATAAAAATATCACATGTATTTTAAGGACTCTAAAAAGAATTCAATATTTTTTGCTTAATGTGATCTCCAAATGCATATCCAGTAAATAAACTGCAACAGAATAATGTCTAGTTATGCCTTTCTAAATAATACTTGAATCTTCATTCAATATTCCAGTTGGAACCATTCAAATGCCATGTGTGAAATGTGCATTATTTATTATAGCGTTTTAGTAATTCCATATTGTACTGGAACATTTTCTTCTAACAAATTTGAAGTGTTGGAGCTCCCTACAGTGGCAGAAGATCAGTTCTACATCATTGCATTTAATTACAGCAATCTGATATGAAGTTTATAATGCAACTGCATTTTCTAATACATGCAGTCTTTTGTTCTGTATAACTTGCACAGAATAAATGGTGTAAACTTTCTGATGGAATTGGGATGCAGGGGTGAGCGATATTTATAAGTGTACTCCATTGTATACTCATTATCATCAAGAATCTAATCTGAATAAGCTTAAAGAAGAAAAATGAATTGTGCTTATTTATGTTTTGTCACAGGATGGTCGGCTGAAGGAACCAATACAGAAACTAAAAGAAGCCATTGGAAGAGCAATGCCTCATCAGATGTCGAAGTACCAAGATGACTGCCAGGCTCACAGTCAAGCTAAAATTGCCAAGTATGTTCCATGTAACAGTAAGATGTACTGCAGTTCTTGATTGGATAGGATTGGGCATCCAGTCTCTGAAACTTCCTCTGGTATCTAATTATATTGTAGCTAATTGTTACCTTTACTAGCTGACTTGGTCTGTATTTCTTAAAACTCTTGCCTTTCATTTGTTTTTCAACTGGTACACCCTCTTTTTTTTTTTGGAGACTGTTAGTTTCAGGTTTTCATTTGAAGGTGTATTTCCTGCCTTTTCCCACCCCCCGCCCTCACCCCCACTGAATAGCACATCTTCAATTTTCAAGATCAGCTTGTACCCCTTCTGCTCTCCACAGCACTTTATACTAATAAGTCTCTGGCTGAATGTACTCCTGTGCCTAACCAGTACATTATGGAGTGGATGGGAATCGTTGTCCAAGATGGCATGCAACTTGGACAGCATCCTCTTTTCAGACACCACCGTCAGAGAGTCCAGTTCCACCCCCACAACATCACTGGCCTTACAAATGAGTTTGTTGATTCCCTTGGTGTCTGCTACCCTCAGCCTGCTGCCCCAGCACACAACAGCAAACATGATAGCACTGGCCGCCACAGACTCGTAGAACATCCTCAGCATCGTCCGGCAGATGTTAAAAGACCTCGGTCTCCTCAGGAAATAGAGATGGCTCTGATCCTTCTTGTAGACAGCCTCAGTGTTCTTTGACCAGTCCAACACTGAGCGTCATAGGAAGTCATTCCTACCTGTGGCCATCAAACTTCACAACTCCTCCCTAGGAGTGTCAGACACCCTGAGCCAATAGGCTGGTCCTGGACTTATTTTTCCACTTGGCATGATTAATTTATTATTTAATTATTTGTGGGTTTTATATTACTATATTTCTTCACTATTCTTGGTGGTGCGGCTGTAACGAAACCCAGTTTCCCTCGGGATCAATAAAGTACGTCTGTCTGTCTTCCTGATGAAGTGTCTCGGCCCAAAAAGCATTGATTGTTTAGTTATTTCCTTAGACGCTGCCTGACTTGATAAATCCCTCCAGCATTTTGTGTGTGCTGCTCTTCAGTTCTCAAGATTGTTCCTTTTTTGTGGAGGAAAATCTGTTTGTTTCTAGCTACACTGTTCAAATACTTTAATAACCATACACATCCCTTCTTCTTCTATACTGAAGGAAATATGTTTACCTGTGTAACCTATCTACATGACATAGTTATTTTAATTTATATAACATTCTCATGAATTGGTGCTGTCACCACTCCTGTTGTGCCCCAGAATTGAATGATGAATCTAAGTAAGGTAAAGTCAGAGTATTTAAGTAGTTAATGCTATTTCCATGTTTTTGCATTCCAGTTGTTTTAGCATAAAAGGCCACAGTTCATTAACATTTTTTGTTATTCTATTGTATTTGTCTCCTATGTTTTAGATATATTAGTGATGCTATCTTTTATGGAACTAAAATAGCATTTTATTTAAAACTTGTTTTTTCTTGCCCTACCTCCCATTTGTATCCTTGCACCATATACCCAAATTCTTCATCATGCAAGTTGTCATTGTGTTTATAAGAAATACCATGTCCTCGGAAATATAACTGTATTTGTGATTATATAATTGGTTTGGAGTCCTACTAAGAGTAAGCATTCAAACTCACTTGATTAACATAATGGTATATCTGCTGAGTTTCCAGTATCAATTGGAAGTTAAATTATGCAGTAATCCCTCTCTGTATATGTAGCGATAATAAGATTGTGGCACAAGGCTTTTGCATTTGTTCACATTGGAAATCTGCCTTTATGAAGGCAACAACACATTATATCAATGACAGATTAGTGCAGATCATGGCAATCTGAACTAAAATAAATGCTAGAAACACTTGACAGATTAAGCAGTATTTTTTTTACGGAAAAGGTCCACTGATAGATCATCAGCTATCAGCTCATGAGAATAGTACATAGATGGAACATTGTTTCTCCCTCCTGAATTATTAACATATTGTTACTATTCAAGCTGCTTACTTAAATCGTGTAAGGAACATTTATAGCATCAAGTTGTGATATGCATTTTGTTAGCCAATTGTTTGGTTCCAGGAATTGTGATAGATTATAATTGATCAACGGATGAATTTTAAGTGAATATCAATTTTCTGGTCTAAAACACAGGATGATGGGAGAAGATAAGGAGCCGAAGGAGAAAATGTTCTCAGATGATGATGAAGATGATGATAAGATGGGAAGAAGAATTGTTGGACCTCGTAAAAAGTTCCACTGGAATGATGAAATAAGGTTTGTGTTGATTCATGTCTATCAGACCGCATAAGACATCTATATTGACAGAATGCCTTTTAAGTTTAGATATTAGCATATAGTGATGCTTCAGATTTGTATTTAACTGATTGCCAAACTATATGCCAAATTATTCAAATCAGTATGCTATGTCAACTGATTGTAGCTAGAGTGTACAGGAAGGGGTAAATAGAATGGAATAGATTGTTGATAATAAGATGATAAAGAGAGATCTGCAGGTGAGAATTGGTTATTCGTATATGCTGCACAGATTAAATCAATTCTTCAGTGGCAGAATTAATGATTTTATTCATCAATACTAGATTATAAGCTATTGTGAAAATATACAGGAATATGAGATATTATTCAGTCATGTGTGAAGCAATATGTATTGTTGGGGAAAATGAATTGTTTGAAGAGAATGTCTCAATAGAGATGAGATGATGGATTAATTCAGAATGTTATAGTAGTAGTCATTTTAGGAATTAACAGTAGAGTGCAACTTTAAAAAATGATTATGTTCATAAAAATGTTTCATATGGATGAAAGAAAAATGTAGGGCTAGTTTGGAGGAAAGAGATTGATCTTAGACAAGATTGAAGGATTGGTACTTCATTTTATTAACTGTATTGGACAGCCAGATGTGGCAGTGTATCAGGAATAAAAATAAGTGAAATTAGTAACCTTTGTACTATAAACTTGTTTCCTTTTATTTTGATTATTCACTTTCCATATCATGCTTAATAAAAGGAAATAGAAGTAATTGAAGTAAATTCATTATTTTTAATTTGTTATTTGCAGCCTTTAAATTAAGTTTGTTGATAAACTAGCTATGTTTGCTATGCTACATAGAGAAAAGTAACAATTCTCCTTATGGATCAGGATTTACATGTTCACCTTCTGTTCAGGATTTTTAATGTCGTGTTTTCACATGATGCCCTGTTTTTCCTGGATTGTTAATGTATTAAAGCATTACTTTACTGTTGGTTAATACTTTGTTATGTTGTGGTGCAGAGATTTGTTATGCAGTGTGGTGAGGACAAAGATGGCTTACTATGAGCAGGAGAGAAACAAGTCCCAGGCTGCAGAGGACTACCTGAAATCTTTTCTTGATTCTGAGGTCAAACCACTCTGGCCTAAAGGATGGATGCAATCGAGGTACATAGCAAAGGAGTATAAGAAATATAATATTGCCTATGTTTTAACAAAGTTTCCCTACAGGCTGAGTAATAGTACTGTAAGGTGACTTGTACAAACCCATTTCCAGAAAAGTTGGGATATTTTCCAAAATGCAATAAAAACAAAAATCTGTGATATGTTAATTCACTTGAACCTTTATTTAACTGACAAAAGTACAAAGAAAAGATTTTCAATAGTTTTACTGACCAACTTAATTGTATTTTGTAAATATACACAAATTTAGAATTTGATGGCTGCAACACACTCAACAAAAGTTGGGCAGAGGCATGTTTACCATTGTGTTACATCACCTTTCCTTTTAATAACACTTTTTAATCGTTTTGGAACTGAGGCTACTAATTGTAGATTTGCAATTGGGAATTTTGTCCATTCTTGCTTGATATAAGACTTCAGCTGCTCAACAGTCCGTGATCTCCGTTGTCTGATCCTCCTCTTCATGATGCACCATACATTTTCAATAGGAGATGGATCTGGACTGGCAGCAGGCCAGTCAAGCACACACACTCTGTGTCTACAAAGCCATGCTGTTGTAGCCTGTGCAGAATGTGTTCTGGCATTGTCCCGCTGAAATAAGCATGGACGTCCCGGGAAGAGACATCTCCTTGATGGCAACATATGTCTCTCTAAAATCCTAATATACGCCTCAGAGTCAATGGTACCTTCACATACATGCAACTCACCCATGCCGTGGGCACTGATGCACCTCCATACAATCACAGATGCTGGCTTTTGCACCTTTCGCTGATAACAATCAGGATGGTCGTTTTCATCTTTGGCAAGGAGAACTCGACGCCCATTTTTTCCGAAATCTAGCTAAAATGTGGACTCATCTGACCACAGAACACGGTTCCACACTCTTTCGGTCCATCTGAGATGAGTTCGGGCCCAGAGAACTTGCCGGCATTTCTGCATCGAGTTGATGTATGGCTTCCTCCTTGCGTGATACAGTTTCAAGTTGCATTTCTGGATGCAGCGACGGACTGTGTTAAGTGACAATGGTTTTCCGAAGTACTCCCGAGCCCAGCTGGCTATAATTGTCACAGTAGCATGACGGTTTCTTAGGCAGTGCCACCTGAGGGCTCGAAGATCACACGCATTCAGCAGTGGTTTCCGACCTTGCCCTTTACGCACTGAGATGTCTCTGAATCTTTTCACAATATTATGTACTGTAGATGTTGAAAGACCTAAATTCTCTGCAATCTTGCGTTGGGAAATGTTCCTTTTGAACTGACTAACAATTCTCTCTCGAATTTTGGCACAAAGGGGTGAGCCACGACCCATCCTTGCTTGCAAAGACTGAGCCTTTGATGGACGCTACTTTTATACCCAGTCATGATACCTCACTTGCTACCAATTAGCCTGCTTAATGTGGAGTCTTCCAAACCAGTGTTACTTGAATATTCTGTGCACTTTTCAATCTTATTTTAACTCTGTCCCAACTTTTGTTGAGTGTGTTGCAGCCATCAAATTCTAAATTAGTGTATATTTACAAAATACAATTAAGTTGGTCAGTAAAACTATTGAAAATCTTTTCTTTGTAGTTTGTCAGTTAAATAAAGGTTCACATGGATTAACATATCACAGATTTTTGTTTTTATTGCATTTTGGAAAATATCCCAACTTTTCTGGAAATGGGGTTTGCAGTTCTGCATGACTCAGGGTTAGTTTTGTGTCTACTTTGCCACCTATTTAAAGTTTATGCCATCTAGTGTCCTGAACTTGCAGTAAAATCATTATCATTTGACATCATTAATTAGTGAAATTCACAATTATTACAGGTGCTTTATTTCAGAAATATTGAATTTGTTGTCATATTTTCAGTGTTACCCCACAAGTGATACTCTTTACATACCTCATCATTACTCCATGGTACCGTAGCGATTAATGCAATGCTGTTACAGCTCAGGGCATCGAAGTTTGGGGTTCAATCCAGCATCCTCTGTAAGGAGTTTGTATGTCCTTCCCCTTGGAATGCGTAGGCTTCCTCTAGGTGTTTAGTTTTCCTCCCATGGTCCAAAGTCTTATTCGGTTAGGGGTTTAATTGGTCATTGTAAGTTGTAATTAGGGTAGGGTTAAATCAGTGGATTACTGGGCAGCACAGCTCGAAGGGCCAAGAAGGCCAGTTCCGCGCTGTAGCTCTAAATAAAGTTAAGAGAAATGCTAACTGGTAATTTTAAGCTATCCACAGATGTCTTGCTGGAATGTATCTTGGTAATAAATTCTAAATGGCGTACTCAATATACGTACTGCCTAGCAAATACCACCTGATCCTTTTTTTGTTTTGTATTTATTTTCAAAAAAATAAAACTTCAAAATAAAAAATATTTTAAAACAAAAATATTAAATGTTTGCTTACAAAATTTCAGTTTTGTCTTAACTTGTAAAATCAATCCTAGTATTTGAATTTTTAATTAATAATTTTGCTTTGTTTTGTGATTTGCTGTGAGAAGTTTTTGTTCACTGAGGCATTCTCATGACATCACAGCTGTTGAACCCTAGGGTTTCCTTTTTACTGATGCCCAATACATAGTCCTTGGATCTAACTGCATTCTCATCATATGGGTCATTAAATCTTGGTGAGTTTTCTTTGTGGTCAAACTGACCATAAGTTATGGAAGTCAACGTCACTTAAATTCATAAATTGTTTCCTTCAATGCATTTTTCGTTACTAGATTTCCTTGCCCCTCAGTAACTCTAGATTTCTGATTAGGTTGTGGTTGCAACAAAGAAGAAATTATTTAGTGATGTTAAGAACTGTTTTTCTGTAGTTTTAATGGCAGAGCTTGCTCTGACCTGCCAAAGAAATCCAGTTACATTACTCAACATCTTGTTACCATGACAGGTAGGTCCGGGTATCTTTTAGCCCTCAAATTAAGCCTTAAGGATCCATAAATATAGAACAGTATAGTTGAGCTGCAGGTCCCACTCAGAAATGTTGCTCATTGTTTGGTAATTTAGAGGCAGTATATATTTTATTTTTGATGGTGTTCAGTGAGGATAAAACAAAATAGAACCTATCTGGAAAATAATAATTTAGCTGGCAAGAAGGAAAGGCAAATTAAATTTTGAATATTTTTCATCAACAGAACATTGTTCAAAGAAAGTAGGAAAGTACACGCACATGTCACCACAGTACCGTAAGTATATGTATTTTTCACTATTCCTTTGTACTTACTGTACTCTCCCTGATGCGTTTTTGCAATCCTATCTTTCTTAGAAGTATCCAAAGCATCCACTGCTATCTACCAGTGTGTTCATACATATTTTGCATGTATTTTTGACTATTAACTTCATGTGGTATTACTGTTTATTATTGTGGGTTATATAGTGCTTTGAAATAATGAGATACAATAACTACAACTGCGTACTAAAGTTGGTTACATTTTATTTCAGTACCAAGAAGAAAGTCATTACTCCCCCAAAGTCTAAAGTGAAGGTAAATGCTTTTAGTCATATTGAAGAAATATGGACTTCAAAGTATTATATTGGAATGCCCATCTCAGACATACAAGTCTTGTATTCAAAATGACACTTGTTTTTTTAACATTAGTCTTTAAGATTAAAAGTTATCTTAAAAATCAAGTTAAAAATGGGACAAATGGGGGGACAAATTTTTACTACAAAATTTTTTAATTCTAGGTCAGTTATGTCCTTCTGCCTTAATAGTATTCAAAGGCACTCTCTTCACTACCCTTTGAGGTAGAGGGTTCCAGTGACTCATGATCATGAAAGGGGAAAAAACATCATTTCTTCTCTATTGAATGGACCACACTCACAGTTATAAATACTGGCCCTAGTTCTAGATTCTCTCCCAAGAGGAATTATCCTTTTTATATCCAGTCTCTGTAGATCCCAATGATCTTGCATGTTTCAGTTGTCCCCTCTCACTCTTCTAAAACTCCAGTAGAAATTCTTCATGCAGTGAAATGTCCAGTAAAGAAATATTAATTTTTAACAAATTTCATGACATGCCGGTGATAATAAACCTGATTCTGATTTAACTTTCAGAACGATTTACAGAAGTTTGGACTCTATATGATATACATAGGTCTTAAAAAGATTCAAATGTTAATGCATTTTTTATTTGTTTGCAGGACCATATTTTTAAGATGGAGCGAAAATTACATCAGTCAGTTATCCCGGTTCACAGTGGTAATGCTGCCTTTGTGCAGGGACCTTGCACTTCACCTTTGACTCCAGTAAATGTGTCTGTTTGCTCCAGTGCTGCTCAGAGTTCCAGTAATACAACAACTCCTCAGTCCTTCAGTTTGGACGATTCGCTTGAGGAGGATCTATCCAATAACCAGCCTTCTCTAGAAGATGTATCTGAAGCATTGGCTGCTCTTAATGATGCTGTAAGAAGTACCAAAAACTTCAGTCCTTTGACATCGAATTCATTAAGTGACAAGTTAACAGCGGGGATGGCACTAGAAGAGAAGAAACATGCACAGAAGGTTCCAATTTCCTTATCTGATCCACCAACTGCTACTCAGTCGCATTCATCTCTCAGTCTTTTAGCTGAACAGGCATTAGCTTTGGGACAATTGTCTCAGGAAAGGACTTCAGAGAGTGCTACTAGTCTTATCACTGCCTTTAAAAACCATTCTGCAGCAAACAGCAAAGTTTTCTCGGAGACACTTCAAAATAAGCCGAAACATCATGGCATGCAACGTCTGCAGCCCCAAGTTCAAAGTCCGGTGTCGGCACAGGCTGCTAAGCAGTATAATCAGACCACGTCACATCAGAAAAGCTACATGTCATCACCATCTTTTAGCACAAGCAAACTGCAGAGCAGTTCTCAGACTAAAACTACCAGCCAGTTGCAACAACGGCCATTAATTCAGCATCTAAAATCTTCAACAAAGACTCAGAATTTCCATTCTGTCTCTTCATCTTTAGCAAGTAACATACAGTCATCACCCAGCCCTCAACGAACTTTTGGCACTTCAATTACATCTGTCAGTTGTACAACAAAGCATACCAATGCACAGAGCTCTATAAATCAGCCCTTCAAGTCGCCAATGACTGTGGTCTCCGTAACTAAACATTCTTCCCCTTCCAGTAACCCCATTCAGAACATAACTAGTGTTCAAAGTTCTGTATCCAATAATAGTCATCTAAATAGACAATCTCCATCTCCGGGACAGGCATTAAATCGGCAATCGCCTACTATAAATGTAAAGAAGCCCTCTGTTTCTCAGAAACTGACTCTGGTGGCTCCTCCCGGTGGTAGTAATGGAGACTCAAGTAGTGGGACACAGGGTGTAGCTAAACTGCTAACTACTTCCCTTAAACCTGCAGTTGTTAATAATTCTACAGCTACAGGAGCAATGATGGTGAGTGTAAATAGGAATGCATCTTATTTTTAAAAGATACAATATAATAACATGGAAAAGAGGTTATGATTTAGCATGCTGATTCTCTTATTATTGGCACCCCTGGAATCCTTATCATTAAAGGTTTTGAATGTTTAGTTATTTACCAATTTTCTAAAGTTGCATGTTACATCACCAATAATTGCTTAACAAGTTACATGTGCTCCTCAATCACAAATTAAGTTATTTTGTGCACAAATCATTCTGAAATGGTCCGGTTTGAATTTTTTTTAAGTGTGTGCTCAATAATCAGAGAAAATGGAATATCTATTCAGTATTTTCATTTTCACTCTGTCTTATTCGATATTCTTCTTTTCGTTTGGATCTTTATCTACCCTGCAAGGATCCACCAATTGTGTTGGTGGAGAACTGTATTAATGGTTTTTGCTAAGAACAATCATGAACATGAGACCATGATCACCTACATCATATGACATGGCACATCATAATGATACTAATGGTTGGATGAAACTGGCTTGTGCATCTGAGGAAGTTTAGATATCATATTTGTCTTATTTTGTGTGCTTAATGTTATTGAACTAATGTTTCCAGTTTAATTTAGATTAGATTACTTATTTTAGTTCCCATTATATGTAAGCCTTAATAAATTTGACTTTCAATTCATATTTAACTCAGTGCAATGATAAATGTTCCTGTTTTTTTTTGTGCGGCATGAACTTTGGGTGTAACAGTTCAGTTTGCTCACTTTAAAAGTTTGGTTTCTTTTGCTTTGTTTACAAGGAAAGATTGATTTTGACTTTTAAGTTACTTTGAATAATATTATCTAATCTACCTGCAAAGGTAAAGAACTTGTTGCTTAATAGCAAAGACTCCACTAGAAAATCTTTAATGCATGGGTTCCAGTTAATTGGGACATCTTATTTTCCAGTACAATTTGACCCAATTAGTCAGTTTTATGGAAATACTTAGACAGGTATTTTTTTAAAAAAGGTAAACTGAGTAACAATTTATGTATTTAAATGAAATACAGAACAAATTAGAACACTACCAGTGCTACTACAATACTGTTAAACTGTGTATTGTTGTTGTTCAGTCATTAAGTCGAGTCCGATTCTTCTTGACCTCATGGACTATAGGGTGAATAGGGTTTTCATGGCAAGATACAGAAACAGATTGCTAGCCTTTTTTTCCACACAGACACTGCTGCTGCCCAGGTTGCGTTTGAACTCAGGACCATCTGCCTTGAAGTCCAGTACTGATGCCACTACACCACCAGCCAGACCAAACTGTGTATTACTTACTAACAATTATTGATGGAGGAATTCATCCAGTGACTGCCTTGTTCTTTTGACTGTAAATGAACAAAATCAGGGCAGATACCTAGTGCAGATAATGGTTTGCCTTCATACAATGCTTTTGAAAGCTTCAGTTTCATTGTAACATTCAAAATGATTGTTGATACCTTCAAATTCTGTATAGTTCCTAACTTGAAGTAGTGAAATTGTTACATTTTCACTCCTTTGTAACTGCTATGAGTAAAACAGTTATGAAATATCTTAATGCTTATTTCTTGCCAACTATCATTGTCAAAAATCACTGCTTTAAGAACACAAACTACTGACACCATTTTAAAAACTGTTTGCTCTAAGCATAGTGTTGAGTCTGATGGCCACACAAGCTCATGTGGCTGATGTTAGAAACTGCTTAGCAAGTCTCCTGCCTCAATTAAGCAGCATAGTGTCCAAATAAATGAAGGGAATCCCAACAATTGTGTCAATTAGTTTTTTTTGTTTAACTGTTCTCGCAAATAAGCAGTTGCCCCATTTCACTGAGGATTCAATTAACCAGAATCCTCTAATTTTTAAAAAAAGTGTTTTCCAGCAAACACTATTTCACACTTTCTCAATATGAAGTAGTATTAATGTTAATTTTCTAAGATGTCAAACTAGACTTTCTTTGAGGTGCATCAAATATAAAGGCACCAGGAGCAATATAGGAAAAGATTACTCTTCCAAACTTTTGAAATGAACAGGCAATCTCTAATCCTTACATTGATAAAGATTATGTAAAAGTGGGAGCTTTCTTAAATGATAAATCTTCTGACTTTTTAAAAACCCTTGTCAAGATTACCTAAGACAGACAAACATACTTTATTGATCCTGAGGGAAATTGGGTTTTGTTACAGCCGCACCAACCGAGAATAGTGAAGAAATATAGCAATATAAAACCATAAATAATTAAATATTGATAAATTAATCATGCCAAGTTGAAATAAGTCCAGGACCAGCCTATTGGCTCAGGGTGTCTGACACTCCGAGGGAGGAGTTGTAAAGTTTGACGGCCACAGGCAGGAATGACTTCCTATGACGCTCAGTGTTACATCTCAGTAGAATGAGTCTCTGGCTGAGTGTACTCGACAATAAACTCTAATTTATTGTCTATACCTTAGCTGATCTGAGAAATGATGTGGCTTACATTTTGAGTATTCTGTTTGTAAAATTAAGGAATGTTCACTTAGACAGGAATCTAAATCACCTGAAGCATTTGCAGATGCTTTCCCTAAAGGATGTTAGCAAATCAGTTGACTCCGAACAGCAAACAGTCTTGGTCATATTTTATGGCTTCCGGTTTACAAATTAACTTTTATTGAACTCAACTTTACAGCTTACTGTCGAGAGTTTCCAGCTCAAGATTATGTTATTGACTTGACATTTAAACCATTTGAGGATTTTTTTAAATCACTCCTGCCAGGTCCAGCTAAGTAGTCCTTCATCCCAGTAATTTCATAAGACCATAAGTCACTGGAGCAGAATTAGGCCATTCAGCCATCGAGTCTGCTCCAACATTCTACCATGGCTAATTTATTATCCCTCTTAATCTCATTCTCCTGCCTTTTCCCCGTAACCTTTGACTCCCTGACCAATCAATAACCTATCAACCTCTGCATTAAATATATCTAACAACTTGGCCTCCACAGCTGCTTGTGACAATGAATTCCACAGATTCACTATTATGAGGCTATGTCCTCTGGTCCTAGACTCCCCCTGTTATAGGAAACATTCTCTCCACAACTACTCTATCTAGGCCTTTCAGTATTTGTTAAGTTTCAGTGAGATAGCCCCCTCTCCCCACCGCCAGACCCATCCTTCTAAACTTCAGTAAGTACAGGCCCAGAGCCATCAAGTGCTGCTCATACATGGACCCTCTCCAATGCCAGCAGATGTTTTCTTGGATAAGGGGCCCAAAATTGCTCAAAATACTCCAATTGCATCTGACCAATTCCTTGTAAAGGTATATTACATCCTTTTTTATTGTAGACTTTTGAAATGAATGCTAACATTGCATTGCCGCGTTTACCACGATCTTAACCTGCAAGTTAACCTCTGCGGAATCCTGCATGAGAACTCCTAAGTCCCTTTGCACCTTTGATTTTTTTTAGATTTTCTCCCTGTAGTCTACACCTTTACTCCTTCAACGTAGTGCATGATCGTACACTTCTCGCTACTATATTCCATCTACTTCTTCTTTACCCATTCTCCCAAGTCCTTCTGTGGACATCCTGGTTTCTCAGCTCTACCTGCCCCTCCACTTATTTTCATATAGTCTGCAAACCTGTCCACAAAACTATGAATTCCGTCATCCAAATCATTGAAGTGCAACAAGGGGGGTAAAAAGTGACTCTAACACTGACCCCTATGGTACATCAGCAGCCAACCAGAAAAGGCCCCCTTTATTCCCACTCTGTCTCCTGCCAGTCAGTCAATCCATGCTAGTATCTTTCCTGCTGTTAGCTTGTTAAGCAGCCTTGTGTGGCACCTTATCAAAAACCTGAAAATCCAAGTATACAATATCCACTGACTCTGCTATGCCTTTTCTGCTTATTTCCTCAAAGAATTCTGACAAATGTGTCAGGCAAGATTTCCCATTAAGGAAACCATGCTGGTTTTGGCCCATTTTGCTATGTGCCTCAAAGTATCCTGAAACCTCATCATTGATAATGAGCTCCAACACCTCTCCAGTCATTGAGATCAGCCTAACTGGCCTATGATTTCCATTATTCTTCTGCCTCCTTCTCCCCCCCCCCCACCCAACCAAGAGTGGCATGACAACTGTAAGATTGTTCATTGTTCATTTCCAAAAGGGGGGAGGATGATTTTCCAGTCCTCTAGGACCATTCCAGAATCTAGTGATTCTTGAAAGCTCATTTCTAATGCCTCCACAATCTGTTCAGCTACCTCTTTCAGAACCCTGAGGTGTAGTTCATCTGGTCCAAGTGACTTATCTACCTTTTAGACCTTACAGCTTCTCAGTAGTACTAGCAGCTACACTCATTTCTGCTCCCTGACATTCTCAAATTTCTGGCATACTCCTTAGTGGCTTCCACAGTGAAGATAGACAGAAAATACTTAAGTTCATTCGCCAGTTCTTTTGTCCCCCATTAGTGCCTCTCCGGTGTCATTTTCCAGCAGTGATATTCACTCTTGCCTCTTTTACTCATATATTTGAAAAAGCTTTTGGCATCTTCTTTTATATTGTTGGCTAGCTCATTTTCATATTTCATCTTTTCTCCCTTTATGGCTTTTTTTTGTTAACCTTCTGTTGGTTTTTAAATGCTTCCCAATCCTCTTAACGTCCCACTAATTTTTGCTGTATTATATGCCTTCTCTTCTGCTTTTACACTATCTTTGACTTCCATTGTCAGCCACCATTGCTTCATCCTCCCTTTAGAATACTTATTTGCCTTTGGGATGTACCAATGTTGCGCCTTCCAAATTGCTCCCAGAAACTCGACCATTGCTTTTCTGCTGTCGTCATTACTAGTCTTCCCTTCCAATTAACTCTGACTCTGAGCAGCTCCTCTAACTCCACTGTAATACTGATATATCTTTTCCCTCTGAAACTGCAGGTGTGAATTCTATCATTTTGATCATTGTCTCTGAAAAGGCATTTCATTGGCATACTACAAATTCTCTCTCGGGATCCAGTACCCCCGAATATTTTCAAAAATCTACTTGCATATTGAAATCTCCCAGAGACATTGCCTTTTTGAACCCTTCCATTATAACTCCCATTGTAATTGTACCCCACATACAGGCTGCTCTATATAACTCCAATCAGGGTATTTACCCTTGCAGTTTCTGAACTCTATCCATAAACATTTGACTTCTTCTGATCCTCTGTCAGTCACCTCTTCCTAAGAATTTGATTTAATTTTTTTACTACCCCACACCCTCTGCCTACCAGCTTGTCTTTTCATAACAGTGGATATCCTTGGATGTTAAGTTCCTAATTGTGATCTTCTTTTAGCCATGTCTCACTCATGAGCACAGTCATACCTGCCAATCTGTAACTGCACTACAAGATCATCTAGCTTATTCTGTATACTTATACTATTTATGACACTAGAACATCCTACAGTAGACAGCTATGTTCACTTAAGTTTTTGTTACACATTGGGGGGAGGGGTGGGGAAAGATAGAAATACCTTCTAATATCAGCAGTGTAAAAGTGAAGAATATCTAACTACATCTTCATTTGTGCTGTGTTTTTGTTTTAATCATACTCTCTTTAGGAACAGAATGCTTGCTACTCTGGTAAACAGAAGTAGGAGTAGGCAAGCCATCTGCCTGTGTCTGCTCCATTATTTAGTGAGGCTATGTCTGATCTTTGATCTCAGTTCTTTTCTAACCACAACATGCACTTTGTCCCTAAATGCTTTGAATAAGCTATTGTTGATGTACCGTTTGTCATAAATCTGTGATAGAGTAACCAGATGTATTTTGGCTGATGTAACCAAGCCAAGCGGTAAATATGAGAGATTTATTCTGGAATGAATGGAAGTTAGTGCAGGTTAAAAAGGGATGTTCATAAATGAAAATAAATCTTTGAGCTATTCAAAATGTAGTATGACTAAATGTTCCATAATCGGTTTCGTTCATTTACTTATTTAGAAATGTTACAATCTCTGTAATTTGTTATGAATGCTATAAAGGCAATTATGTCTGTATTGCAGGTGTTTTCAAACTGAAAGTTAATAGTATGTATTTTTATGTGATGGTATGTAGCATTTGTGATTTTTAAATGGGGTCTTCAAGTGAGCATTTATTTTGATTTTATTTTCCTTGGTCTCCACAGGCTACCACAGGAGCACAATTGCTGGCAAGTTCTGCATCTATGAGTCTTCTGTCACCTTCCTTTAATACAACAAACCAGAAAATATCTTCAGCAACCCTGAGCCAAGCCTCACTCGGGATGATGCAGGGCATTGTTCCTATGCACTTTACATTCCCTACAGTTTTAACATTAGGCTCAGACTCTACACCTAAATCAGCAGTATCCACGGATGCAATTGTCACAGGTCCTGCCCCAGGGACATTCCACCATGGCCTTGCACATAGTAAGTTGTACATTATGGAATCTTTGGAGGGTGAACTAGGAGCCTGTCTAATTGTTTGGAATCACAAGCAATGCAATCTTATTGGAGTGTTAATAGGAGTGGAAGCACTTATAATTCACTTCCAAACTTAATGAACATATTAGGAAGTAATACAGTTTTTATTTGAAACTTTGTTATTGCTTAATTTTGTTATTGTACTGAAGGTATTTGCTGATCTATTTGAGCAAATTGTCTCACTTGAACCCATAGGTTATTATTAAAATGAAGTGTGCTTTATGGATTTTATGGATGTTGATTTGTCTCCTCCCAGTTGTTATAAATAACATATCCACCCTTAAAATACCATCATGACTAATACTTAGCACAGATGAGTTAGTCAAATTTATTCTGTGGTGAACATTTTCTCCTGAAGGCATGCTATTGAAGATGTTATCAGCTGTAATCTATGAAGAAACTAGAATACTGGGTGGGGGGGGGAGGGTAGAAAGACACAAAAGACTGCAGATGCTGCAATCTGGAGCAATATGATCTGCTGGAGGAATTCAGTGTGTTGAGCAGCATTTGTGGGAAGAAAGGAATTATCAACATTTTGGGATGAAACCCTGCATCAGGACCCTTAGGATCTGTAATCCAATCTCCCTACTCCTACAAATAGATTGAGCTGGGTATTGCTACATGCCTTAACTGTGCCCAAGCTTGTGGTTCAGTGTCTATACATTTCTATATAGCCTAGTCTGAAGGCAGAGAGCATTGATGTCAATAAAGCCTCCAGGATGTATAGTATTGAGTCTGGTTATATATGGTTGGATCTCTGTAATTTGGCTCAAAGGTTGGTTATGGTCAAAGGCTTAGTGTCAAATCTGGGCTATCTATATGTTTGCTATTTTGTTCATCTCTTGAAATAACTTCTGTATTATTAGAACCAATCTTAACTAATTTTGGGTTAAAAATTTTTATGTATTTTCTTGTATTGGGAGTAAAAGTACTATTCAGTTAATTACAGTAAGTCAAGTGAATGCAATGTTACAGAACAGATAAGTATTTTTTCAAGGTTACTGCATTTGAATGCAATAAAATTCAAATAATTTACGCTTGGAGCTTTGGTACCATGCTGACTGATTTTGCAGCCTATTGAATATTATTACAGTTGCTTCACCATTTTAGCTCTAAATCACCTTTTTTATGTCACCTTGTACAATAATAAATTTTCCAGTGAACTCAATAAATTGAGCTGTAGCATGGGAACCTGGAATGTGTTGAATTAAATCTTAGGAAAGGAGTGAGGCAAATAAAACCTGCTGAGCCAGATTTAAAACAATAATCTGTCAATTTATGCCTTTGCCTCCACAGAAGCTGCTTGACCCACTGAATTTCTCTAGCAATTTGTTTGTTTTAAACCTACCTTATGTTCTTAGGTGCTCTTCAATGTATAAGAACAAGGGGTAGAAGCAGACCCTAACATAAGTGAAGTGGGAGACTTATGGGATAAACTGCAGAGTTTGAGTTGCATTGGGGATGTTGCCACTCTGGAGTAGCTGTAAATGCCCAAAAGGTTTTCCAGCTCTGAAAGAGAAGCATCACTTCTGGTTCAGGAACCACTTGCCTCAAGCTTAAAATTAAATTTCATTTCTCATCCTTAAAGGATAGGCGTTCCTACGGTGCTTACACTGATGCCACTAAGGGGTGAAGTTCAAACTAACTTTATTATCAAAGTACATGTACGTCACCATATACAACCCTAGGATTCATTTTATTGCAGACATAATTAATTTATAGAATAATAACCAGAACAGAATCAATAGAAGACCACCCAACTTGGGCATTCAACCAGAGTTTGGAAGACATCAAACTGCAAATATGAAAAGAAATAAGTAAAGTGAGCAATGAATATCGAGAGCATGAGATGGAAAGTCCTTGAAAGGCTCATTGGTTGTGGGAATATTTCAGTGACATGGCAAGTGAAATTGAGTGAAGCTATCTCCTTTGGTTCAAGAGCCTGATGTTTGAGGGGTAGTAACTGTTCCTGAAACTGCTGGTGAGAGTCCTGATGCTCAAGTACTTTCTTCCTGGGGACAGCAGCGAGAAGAGAGCATAGCATAGCCTGGATGGTTGAAGTCCCTGATGCAGGATGCTACTTTCCTGCAACAGCATTTCACGTAGATGTGCTCAATGGAGGGAGGGCTTTACTTGTGATGGACTGGGTTGAATCCACTACTTTTTTGTAGGCTTTTCTGTTCTAGAGCGTTGCTGTTTACATGCCAAGCAGCCAGTCAATATACTGTCCACTACACATCTGTAGAAGTTTGTCACAGTTTTAGATGTCATGCTGAGTCCACAAATAGTCCACAATAGATTTTTTCCAGCTTGGTCATTGATCACTGCTGTTAATCATAACATTTAACGAGGAATGGATAAGGGTTATTGTAGCTCCCATATTATCTTTTCTTTCTTTATCAATCTTTTTATTAATTTAAGAAGTACATATATATAAACAGGAGAATTATATCAAATATCTATATCGATAACAATTCATATAAAAGGTAAAATAAACATTATCAATATCATACATAGATAATATTAGATTAATTAATACTAACTAGCTGATAATGACAACTAGTGGAATCCTAGAATCCAGAGATCTACGGAAATAAAATTAAACTTAATTTCCTAATATGTTTTGATTCTGTTGGTTTATTTTTTTAATAAGATCTTCAAAAAGGTATCTGGCCCCTAAGAGGTAGAGTTTGACACAGCACTACTCTTCTGGCCAAAAATGCTCTTATTTTTCAACACATGTAGAAATGCATTGGAGAGCTATGAAAACTTACTGTAAAATGATTTGAAATATCTAATGGTTGATTATCCTTTGCTTTCTATCTAATTTTGATTTTCTTATCAACTGTGCCGTCGGCATTTGTAGCCTGTGCGCAGTAAATGCAATCTATTTGCTTTCACATCTTTTAAGCTGATGGTTGTACTTATTGCAAATGGCTATGCTAAATAACCAAGTACTAAACTGCATGCTGTAGTGTTCAAAGCTGTGGCTTTCCACTCTCACCAACTGGCTTGTCTTCTCTGTGCCCTTACTCTAGGTATTTTTGCTGGCTTACACTCTACCCCTCACCATGCAGTGCAGCTTCCTCATGCAGTTTTGCCCACCCACATACAGCAGTCTCTCCAAGGTAATACAGCATGTGACTTGTATCTCTTCTCTACTTATGTATTCCATCAGAATACCAGGAAGCAATTTATGGTATTGGGCATGCCTAGTTTTACTTTTCAGTGGTAATTTTAATTAGACAGAATGTGTACAAATGGTCAAAAAACTTCAATTCTTTATTACATTTTTAAAATGCTGGTTAACGGTATAATTTTAAGAGGCAATACTAGAGTGCTGAGTACTGTAAATGTAGTTTGAATATGTTTATTTTATTTTAATCTAAAATGGGTTGTGCATTTGCAGATCCTCCCCAGGTTATACACTGCGACTTACTGTGCACATGATCGAGCTTTAGGGAGACCCGCAGGATGGACTTGCTGGCTGCTGTGGGGCTTCAGGCATCCTCTTCTACCTGCAAACTCAATTCGCTGCTGCATTTCTAACTTGTGAACTGTAAACAGTTCACATAAATGGCAGGTGCCTTTAACCTGAGGAGGATCTGCATATTAATTATGAATGGAGATCAGCCTCCAGAAAGCTATGTTCCCAATTGTGCTAAAGCTTGCAATAAAATTATGGTAAATTTGTACTACGAACTTTGATAGTGCATTAATTTTATTCTAAAATTGAAAGTAGTACTCCTATCCTGTAAGAAGTCCATTTTTAACAAATAACTGAGGAACTGGTAACTGTTTAACTGCTAGCTGAGCCATTATTGAGAAATGTGCAGGATTAACAGTTACCATTTGTAAGATCTAATTTGCATTTGTGTGTAAATCAGCAAGAAACTTTGTTAGATCTTTGTCTTTTTTTTAAAAAGTAGTTAAACCCATGAGTTGCTTCACTTGTGCATAATAGGTTTTTTTTACATCATTCCACCATTTACAGAATCACAGAGTAATTAAAGCATAGAAGGCCCCTTAACCCAATGATTTAATGCTGGTTCTGTGCAACAGTAGTCCAGCTGGTCCCACAGCCCTGCTCACTTCCCTTAACCCTCCAAGCTTTTTAAGTTCAGTTGTACTGCCTCAAAACTCCAGTGATTCAGATTTAAAGCTAACTTCTGGTTTTTGCATTCCCCTTCCTCTTGATCTTTCTACATAAAGATCAAAACTTTCATCTTTCTCAGTCTGTCCTACCTGTTAGTGAAGATATATATGATGAACTATTGAGAGTATTGAATTCTTTTAAATTAATGTTATGACTTGTAGATGTTTCTGGTGCCCAACATTTTGAAGTCAATTTGTATAATTGAGACAATAGTTACATCTGACATTCTTTCCTCAAGATGAATCATTATTTCTCTACAGTGGTAAGTAATTATCATATGGAGTGTAAATTGCAATCTTGAGGCAAGAAAAAAAATTGATTAACTTTTGGGTTCCATTTCCAAGCCAACCTACCCACTAAAGGGAGGTGGATTCAGTGTTTAAGCTTGAGTGTAAATAATGACCACTTCACCAACATAGCATGTAGAATTGTACCTCCAACATGAAGTCAGGTGAAGGGGAAGGAAAGGACACACAGGATAATTTTAACTGAGTAAAAGAAAAATTTAGGTTGCATCTATCAATGCAGCTGATTTCGAAACCATTTGATTTATTGAGAGATGGTGCTAAATAGGCCCTTGTAACCCTTCAAATCATGCAGAACAGCAATCCTCCAATTTAATTCTAGCCTAATCACAGGAGAATTTACGATGACCAATTAACCAACCAACTGGTACATCTTTGGACAGTGGGAGGAAGCCCACGTGGTCATTGGAAGAACACACAAACTCCTTACAGGCAGCAGCAGGAATTGAACCTGGGTTGCCTGGATCCCTGGAAGTTTTTCAACAAAAATATAGGAACCCAGAATTTGTATTTTTCCTTATTTCAAAAAGATATTGATAATTTACTGAATATCTTTCTTTTTACAAATTCAGATAGCAACAAAATCCATGGGGAGACTTCCAGCATGCAGCGTAAAATGCCATGACCTCTGGCACAAGGCAGTTGAATAAAGATGATGCATCGGCAGTGGTGCTGTGGTAAACATCAGAGGGAATGGTCAAGCTAAAGAAGCTACAAGGCTTGGATGACCAACTCTGCATTTTCTTTTATCTAAAGATTAATTGTGCCCTTTTTATTTTGGGGCAAGGAGAATGTGGTTGAAATCTACTTCATACCTTTGACAGTGACCGGTGGAAAAGACTTGTTACAACAGCAGAGTTAGGATGGCTGGAAGACATCAAGTTGGTCTAGAATATGCTTAGATTCAAAGTGTATAGAAAAGTATCTTCCACTGAATGCCTATGCAAGAACATTTTTAGTATCGACATGGTAATGAAGGTCATTAGAGCAAAGTTTTATGTGGTGCATTCCAGAGATTTAAGGCAGCTAGAGATTTTAGTTTCAATATTTTGTTATTTCATTATATAGGTTATCCTGTATTCAGCAGCAGGCTTAATTAAAGCTATTTTAATTTCTTCAGACAGCAGCTTGGATTCTGTGTAGACAGAACACTGTTTACCTGAAACACAGGCACATGATGGTGTGAGGTTGGAAATTTCCTCTGGATAACTGACTCTTTTTGTGAAGATAGGATAAACAAACCAATACTAGTTATGGATAAGCTATATGGAAAAAGTATTGCCCCTATAGACACACAACTCTGATAGTTTCCTGATTTAAAGAGATCGAAGTTTTTGTGCGAATTTTGTCAATGATCAATGTTTTTCAAAAATTAAATTTACTATTTATTGCCTGTAAAACTTTGTTTTCAATGAGTATTTTTACATTGTACTCTTCTGCTCTACTGATGCACTAACAAGGCCCAAGACTCTTGAGCCATCTTTTTATGAGCTTTTTGTGTGCTGCACATCAAGCACAATAAAAATGGAATATAAAAACAATAACAAATTATTTAGTGATACAAGGGAAAAAGACTGATATTAGTTTGCATTAGGAAACCAGCTGTGTTAGCCACCTCAGTTGCAAATTGTTAGTGACTAATACTGATCACAATGATCTGGTGTCTTAACGGTTAAGAAAATGTCATTAGTCTCATGTACTTAGAGCTTCTCATTTTATTGGGAACCCGAGAGTGAAGACTGGTTCATGGACTGTTTTGTTTAGATTTCTGTCAAATAATATTTGGTTGGTAATATAAGTATAGACAGTATTGTAGCAGATACTGATCATACAATTGCAGTGCCTTTCCTTCTAATGCAGAAAATGGAAAGTGTGTGCTGAGGTTTCATGTATTCTTAATCCCTGTACAACACTATTATTTTTTTAAAAAAGCAAGATAAAATATGGGATTTGAGATTCAAAAAAAAATCACCTGCAGTTCAAAATGTGGCACAATCTTGTTGATTAACAAAAACCATGTCGGCAGAGAAGCCAAAGATTTTTTTTTCATAAAGATGACATAAGCTTGTGGAACATGGACATGGGCAGATGGGTTGAAAGTTTTTTTTTTGAGATTTTCATAAGATTTTTAACAAAATGACATTTCATTTCTGGAGTGCTCCAGTCATATTTAATGCTATTGGTGACTCACAGGCATGATAAATGTTCTACAGAAACTCAGGACTTGAAAATTGCTGGATCTGATTTTTGTGTTAATGAAGTTTAGCTCTACTTGAAATTGTATAATCATTCTCAAACTCTGTAAATGGTGATGTACTAGTAAGTTCGATTTGTTTTAACTGAAATAGACATTACTTTGAATGATGGTGCTCCATTGTATATTGTTTTATTTGAAAATTGTGTATGTATTTGCTGCAGGACAAGGGGTTGGTTGTTTCTGTTGCACACTGATATGTCAATAAAATAGAAAATTTTGGAGAAAATGGTGGGCTGCTTTTATCCATTCTTATTTGGCCTTCTGTGTTCCCACGTTATAAGTTAAGGGTTATGGGGAAAAGGCAGGTAGATGGAGCTGAGTTTACAGACAAATCAGCCATGATCTTATTGAATGGCGGGGCAGGCTCGATGGGTCGGGTGGCCTGCTCCTGTTCTTATTTCTTATGTTTGGAAGAATACAGCCTCAAAGTCTAACCTGCCAGTCACTCAATTTTGCCTAATGCAATTGCAGTTCATTCTGCTGCAAAGGTGGGTGACACTAAAAGCTGACAAATAAGAAGGATTTAGATTATCTGCTGTACTCCACTCCGTCACCACCTAGACAACCATATTAAGACGATGAGACATAGGAACAGAATTAGGCCATTCAGCTGATCAAGTCTGCCATTCCAACATGTTAATTTATTATCCCTCTCAACCCCAATCTCCTGTCTTTTTCCTGTAACATTTGACACCCTGACTAATCAAAAATCTACTAAATACGTTCTCAATATTTTGGCCTCCATAGTCACCTGTGGCAATTGCATCCACAGATTCACTACCATCTGACTAAAGAAATTCCTCCTCATCTCTGTCCTAAATGGACGACCCTCCATTCTGAGGCTATGCCCTCTGGTCCTAGACTTGGGGAAACATCCACTCTATCCAGATCTTTCAATATTCAGCAGGTTTCAGTGAGGGTTACCATCTCTTCCCCCTACCCCGCCCCCCACATTCTTTTAAACTCCAGCAACTACAGGTACAAAGCCATCAAGCACTCCTCATATGTTAACGCTTCAATTCCTAGAATTATTCTTGTGAACCTCATCTGGACCCTCTTCAACGCCAGCATATCTTCTTGGGTATGGGATCAAAACTGCTCACATACTCCTAATTGCAGTCTAATCAACGCCTTATGAAGCCTCAGCATTACATCCTTGCTCTTATATTCTCGTCCTCTTAACTTTTCCACATATTGACTGGGAATCCCATATGTAAAGAGATTAGATGGGAAAGAGTTTGTCAAATGTGTTCAGGAAAGTTCCCTTCATCAGTACGTAGAAGCCCCAAGGAGAGAGCTTGCAAAACTGGTTCTTCTATTAGGGCAGGTGACAAAAGTTTGTTTTGTTTTTTTTTTGCATTTTGAAGTGTTGTAGACTTTATTTTTTGAATATAAAGTAACAAGAAATGATTTCCAATAGAAAAAAAGAATCTTTCTCTATGTACAGATTTTTACATAGCAATGTCCTGTGTATTTTTAAAACATCCGCACCATATTTATATAATAAGTTTGTGTAGGGGAACACTTTGCATCCAGTGACCACAATGTCATTAGTTTCAAAGTAAATATGCAAAGAGATGAGTCTGGCCCATGGGATGAGTTTCTAAATTGGAGAAAGGCCAATTTTGATGATACCAGAAATAATCTGGCAAGTGTGGATGGGATAGGCTGTTTTCTGGCAAAGGTGTACTTGGAAAGTGGGAGACCTTTAAAAACAAAATTTGACAGTATTAAGCTTGTATGTGCCTGTCAGAATAAAAAGTAAAGATAGGACGTGTGGGGAAACCTTGATTTTCAAGAGATATTGAGGCCCTGGTTAAGAGAAAAAAGGTGCATGGCAGGTATAGACATGTAGGAACGAATTAAGTCCTTAAGGAAGGGAAGAGAACACTTAAAGAAATCAGGAAGGCTAAAAGAAGGCACCAAGTTGCTCCAGTAGACAAGGTGACAGAGAATCTCAAGGGACACTTGGGTAAGTTAAGAGCAAAAGTATCGCAAAGGACAAAATTTGGTCCTCTGGAAGACCAGAATGGTAATCCATGCGTGGAGCCATAAAAGATGGGGGAGATTTGAAATGCATTCTTTGCATCTGTATTTACTCGGGAGAAGGATACAGAGTCTGTAGAAGTGAGGCAAAATGGCATCAATTTTATGGGCACCATGCAGGTTACAGAAGAGGATGTGTTTACTACCCTGAGGCAAATCAGGGTAGATAAATCCCCAGGACCTGAAATGGTGTTTCCTCCCACCCCACAGGATATAAGTGCAGAAATTGTTGGAGCCCCAGCAAAGGTATTTAAAACAATCTTAATGACAGGAGAGGTACCAGAAGATTGGAGGATAGCCGATGTTGTTCTGCTTTTAAAAAAGGCTGTAAACAGAAACTAGGAAATTATAGGCTGGTGAGTCTGACATCATTTATGGGAAAATATTGGAAGGTATTCTAAGGGACCAGATGTATAAGTATTTGGATAAACATGAATTGATTAAGGATAGTCAACATGGCTTTGTGCGTGGTAGGTCGTGTCGAACCAATCTTATAAGTTTTTCAAAGAAGTTAACCAGGAAAGTGGATGTTGTCTATGCGGATTTCAATAAGGCATTGACAAGGTCCCTCATGGGAAGCTGGTCAGAAAGGTTCAGTTGCTTGACATCAGAATGAAATAATAAATTGGATTAGACATTGGCTTTGTGGGAGAAGCCAGAGAATGATAGTAGAGGGTTCCCTCTCTGGTGGCCTGTGACTTCGCTGTTGTGTCCTTTGTTGTTTATCATTAATATCAATGATCTGGATGATAATGTGGTTAACTGGATCAGCAGATTTGCAGATAACACCAAGATTTGGGATGTAGTGGATAGTGAGGAAGGCTATCATGGCTTGCAGAGGGAACAGCATCAGCTGGAAAAATGGCGGATGGAATTTAATGCAGACAAAGAGATCTGGGAATACAGGTAGATAATTCTTAGAAATTGATGTCACAGGTAGATAGGGTTGTAAAGAAAGCTTTAGGCGCATTGTCCTTCATAAATTATTGTTTTGAGTACAGAAGGTGGGATGTTGAAATTGTATAAGATGTTGGTGAGGCCTAATTTGGAGTATTGTGTGCAGTTTTGGTCACCTACCTACAGGAAAGATGTAAACAAGATTGAGAGAATGCAGAGAAAATTTACAAGGATGTTGCCGGGTCTGGAGTACCTGAGTTATAAGGAAAGATTGAATAAGTTAGGACTGTATTCCTTAGAATGTAGAAGATTGAGAGGAGATCTGATAGAGGTACACAAAATTATGAAAGGTATAGTTGGGGGAAGTGCAAGCAGGCTTTTTCCACTCAGGTTGGGAGGGACTATGACCAGAGGTCATGGGTGAAAGGTGAGAGGGTAAGGGGAACACAATGAGAAATTTCTTCACTCAGGATTCCGAGAGTGTGGAATGAGGTGCCAGCATAAGTGGTGCATGCATGTTTAATTTCAATATTTAAGAGAAGTTTGGATAGGTACTTGGATAGTAGGGATATGAAGGACTATGGTCCTGGTGCAGGTCAATGGGAGTAAGCATTTAAATGGTTTTGGCATTGATCAGATGGGCCAAAGGGCCTGTTTCTATGTTGTACTTTGCTATGACTCTATGTGCTAACATTGCACTTCCTTACACTGACTCCACCTGCAAGTTAACCTTTAGGGAATCCTGCACGAAGACTCCTAAGTCTTGCACCTCTGATTTTTGAATGTTCTATCTGTTTAGAAAATAGGGTATGCCTTTATTCCTTCTATCAAACTGCATCGCCATAC